>NC_140587.1:464557753-465807753 GCF_964204655.1 Triturus cristatus | reverse complement strand
TAGAACTACACTGGCACTGTCGCTACCAGTGTAACACACATATATATATATATATATATATATATATATATATATATATATATATATATATATATATATATATATATATATATATATATATATATATATGACGACCAAGGTTTCTTCAACGAAAGAACCAGGCACACACGTAGGCTTACTTGGACCAGCAGATTTATTTTGGACGGCATAATGCATTTCGGATAGTTCCTTCATCAGACGCCATTCCGCTAACAGGCAGTGCTGTCAGTGTCCAGTTTTAAAATGATGCCTGCATCGCTCTGATAGGCGAAGAACATCCGGTGGGCGTGGCCAGGATTCAAACACATACGGTAAGTACCATCCCCCATGTGGAAAGTGCCTTTATTCCGGTCAGTTACACCTCTGTCCTGGGCATCACTCCTGCTAATCCCATAAGCCTTCACCCAGCCGCTCTCACCTCAGCGGGAAGTCCCGACATGGAGTATCGGACCAAGGTGGCCCCAACGAGTGTTGTTTGATGTTTAGATGAAGCGGCGGTGCAGCAGTTTTCCACACGAAAAAACACCAAAGCTGCCACTTGTCCTGCTGCACTGCTATTAGGGTGGGGTGCCGAAGGTGCAAAGTAGCCACGCACCGAATATGACGACCAAGGTTTCTTCAACGAAAGAACCAGGCACACACGTAGGCTTACTTGGACCAGCAGATTTATTTTGGACGGCATAATGCATTTCGGATAGTTCCTTCATCAGACGCCATTCCGCTAACAGGCAGTGCTGTCAGTGTCCAGTTTTAAAATGATGCCTGCATCGCTCTGATAGGCGAAGAACATCCGGTGGGCATGGCCAGGATTCAAACACATACGGTAAGTACCATCCCCCATGTGGAAAGTGCCTTTATTCCGGTCAGTTACACCTCTGTCCTGGGCATCACTCCTGCTAATCCCATAAGCCTTCACCCAGCCGCTCTCACCTCAGCGGGAAGTCCCGACATGGAGTATCGGACCAAGGTGGCCCCAACGAGTGTTGTTTGATGTTTAGATGAAGCGGCGGTGCAGCAGTTTTCCACACGAAAAAACACCAAAGCTGCCACTTGTCCTGCTGCACTGCTATTAGGGTGGGGTGCCGAAGGTGCAAAGTAGCCACGCACCGAATATGACGACCAAGGTTTCTTCAACGAAAGAACCAGGCACACACGTAGGCTTACTTGGACCAGCAGATTTATTTTGGACGGCATAATGCATTTCGGATAGTTCCTTCATCAGACGCCATTCCGCTAACAGGCAGTGCTGTCAGTGTCCAGTTTTAAAATGATGCCTGCATCGCTCTGATAGGCGAAGAACATCCGGTGGGCGTGGCCAGGATTCAAACACATACGGTAAGTACCATCCCCCATGTGGAAAGTGCCTTTATTCCGGTCAGTTACACCTCTGTCCTGGGCATCACTCCTGCTAATCCCATAAGCCTTCACCCAGCCGCTCTCACCTCAGCGGGAAGTCCCGACATGGAGTATCGGACCAAGGTGGCCCCAACGAGTGTTGTTTGATGTTTAGATGAAGCGGCGGTGCAGCAGTTTTCCACACGAAAAAACACCAAAGCTGCCACTTGTCCTGCTGCACTGCTATTAGGGTGGGGTGCCGAAGGTGCAAAGTAGCCACGCACCGAATATGACGACCAAGGTTTTTTCAACGAAAGAACCAGGCACACACGTAGGCTTACTTGGACCAGCAGATTTATTTTGGACGGCATAATGCATTTCGGATAGTTCCTTCATCAGACGCCATTCCGCTAACAGGCAGTGCTGTCAGTGTCCAGTTTTAAAATGATGCCTGCATCGCTCTGATAGGCGAAGAACATCCGGTGGGCGTGGCCAGGATTCAAACACATACGGTAAGTACCATCCCCCATGTGGAAAGTGCCTTTATTCCGGTCAGTTACACCTCTGTCCTGGGCATCACTCCTGCTAATCCCATAAGCCTTCACCCAGCCGCTCTCACCTCAGCGGGAAGTCCCGACATGGAGTATCGGACCAAGGTGGCCCCAACGAGTGTTGTTTGATGTTTAGATGAAGCGGCGGTGCAGCAGTTTTCCACACGAAAAAACACCAAAGCTGCCACTTGTCCTGCTGCACTGCTATTAGGGTGGGGTGCCGAAGGTGCAAAGTAGCCACGCACCGAATATGACGACCAAGGTTTCTTCAACGAAAGAACCAGGCACACACGTAGGCTTACTTGGACCAGCAGATTTATTTTGGACGGCATAATGCATTTCGGATAGTTCCTTCATCAGACGCCATTCCGCTAACAGGCAGTGCTGTCAGTGTCCAGTTTTAAAATGATGCCTGCATCGCTCTGATAGGCGAAGAACATCCGGTGGGCGTGGCCAGGATTCAAACACATACGGTAAGTACCATCCCCCATGTGGAAAGTGCCTTTATTCCGGTCAGTTACACCTCTGTCCTGGGCATCACTCCTGCTAATCCCATAAGCCTTCACCCAGCCGCTCTCACCTCAGCGGGAAGTCCCGACATGGAGTATCGGACCAAGGTGGCCCCAACGAGTGTTGTTTGATGTTTAGATGAAGCGGCGGTGCAGCAGTTTTCCACACGAAAAAACTGCTATTAGGGTGGGGTGCCGAAGGTGCAAAGTAGCCTGTTAGCGGAATGGCGTCTGATGAAGGAACTATCCGAAATGCATTATGCCGTCCAAAATAAATCTGCTGGTCCAAGTAAGCCTACGTGTGTGCCTGGTTCTTTCGTTGAAGAAACCTTGGTCGTCATATTCGGTGCGTGGCTACTTTGCACCTTCGGCACCCCACCCTAATAGCAGTGCAGCAGGACAAGTGGCAGCTTTGGTGTTTTTTCGTGTGGAAAACTGCTGCACCGCCGCTTCATCTAAACATCAAACAACACTCGTTGGGGCCACCTTGGTCCGATACTCCATGTCGGGACTTCCCGCTGAGGTGAGAGCGGCTGGGTGAAGGCTTATGGGATTAGCAGGAGTGATGCCCAGGACAGAGGTGTAACTGACCGGAATAAAGGCACTTTCCACATGGGGGATGGTACTTACCGTATGTGTTTGAATCCTGGCCACGCCCACCGGATGTTCTTCGCCTATCAGAGCGATGCAGGCATCATTTTAAAACTGGACACTGACAGCACTGCCTGTTAGCGGAATGGCGTCTGATGAAGGAATTATCCGAAATGCATTATGCCGTCCAAAATAAATCTGCTGGTCCAAGTAAGCCTACGTGTGTGCCTGGTTCTTTCGTTGAAGAAACCTTGGTCGTCATATTCGGTGCGTGGCTACTTTGCACCTTCGGCACCCCACCCTAATAGCAGTGCAGCAGGACAAGTGGCAGCTTTGGTGTTTTTTCGTGTGGAAAACTGCTGCACCGCCGCTTCATCTAAACATCAAACAACACTCGTTGGGGCCACCTTGGTCCGATACTCCATGTCGGGACTTCCCGCTGAGGTGAGAGCGGCTGGGTGAAGGCTTATGGGATTAGCAGGAGTGATGCCCAGGACAGAGGTGTAACTGACCGGAATAAAGGCACTTTCCACATGGGGGATGGTACTTACCGTATGTGTTTGAATCCTGGCCACGCCCACCGGATGTTCTTCGCCTATCAGAGCGATGCAGGCATCATTTTAAAACTGGACACTGACAGCACTGCCTGTTAGCGGAATGGCGTCTGATGAAGGAACTATCCGAAATGCATTATGCCGTCCAAAATAAATCTGCTGGTCCAAGTAAGCCTACGTGTGTGCCTGGTTCTTTCGTTGAAGAAACCTTGGTCGTCATATTCGGTGCGTGGCTACTTTGCACCTTCGGCACCCCACCCTAATAGCAGTGCAGCAGGACAAGTGGCAGCTTTGGTGTTTTTTCGTGTGGAAAACTGCTGCACCGCCGCTTCATCTAAACATCAAACAACACTCGTTGGGGCCACCTTGGTCCGATACTCCATGTCGGGACTTCCCGCTGAGGTGAGAGCGGCTGGGTGAAGGCTTATGGGATTAGCAGGAGTGATGCCCAGGACAGAGGTGTAACTGACCGGAATAAAGGCACTTTCCACATGGGGGATGGTACTTACCGTATGTGTTTGAATCCTGGCCACGCCCACCGGATGTTCTTCGCCTATCAGAGCGATGCAGGCATCATTTTAAAACTGGACACTGACAGCACTGCCTGTTAGCGGAATGGCGTCTGATGAAGGAACTATCCGAAATGCATTATGCCGTCCAAAATAAATCTGCTGGTCCAAGTAAGCCTACGTGTGTGCCTGGTTCTTTCGTTGAAGAAACCTTGGTCGTCATATTCGGTGCGTGGCTACTTTGCACCTTCGGCACCCCACCCTAATAGCAGTGCAGCAGGACAAGTGGCAGCTTTGGTGTTTTTTCGTGTGGAAAACTGCTGCACCGCCGCTTCATCTAAACATCAAACAACACTCGTTGGGGCCACCTTGGTCCGATACTCCATGTCGGGACTTCCCGCTGAGGTGAGAGCGGCTGGGTGAAGGCTTATGGGATTAGCAGGAGTGATGCCCAGGACAGAGGTGTAACTGACCGGAATAAAGGCACTTTCCACATGGGGGATGGTACTTACCGTATGTGTTTGAATCCTGGCCACGCCCACCGGATGTTCTTCGCCTATCAGAGCGATGCAGGCATCATTTTAAAACTGGACACTGACAGCACTGCCTGTTAGCGGAATGGCGTCTGATGAAGGAACTATCCGAAATGCATTATGCCGTCCAAAATAAATCTGCTGGTCCAAGTAAGCCTACGTGTGTGCCTGGTTCTTTCGTTGAAGAAACCTTGGTCGTCATATATATATATATATATATATATATATATATATATATATATATGTATATGTATATATATATATATATATATATATATATATATATATATATATATATATATATATTCCAACGAAGACCTCCCAAAAAGAAGCCAGAGGACGCAGTGGGGAGCTTTCGGGAACACCTTTATTGACAGCTATGTATGGCATGATGCATTTCGGCGTATTGCCTTCTTCGGATGCCGCTAGCTTGACGGGAATACTCCTCCTCACCCCCTTGAAATACACAGGTCCTCCCAATGCGTGGAGGTCAGCTGACTCCTCTGATTGTTCACAGCTGCAGTTCGATGGTAGAGAACTACAGCTCCCATGGAACACTGTTCTGGTAAGTACTGAAAACGGAGCCACAATGTTATTTCCTTTAATGGAAGCTGAAAATACCTAGCAGAGGGTGGGGGTTTGCATGATGAAAAGAGAGTCCCGTAAGTCACAGTCCGGCATTCCCTCAGGTCCCCAACGTTCCAGCCCCAAAACCACTGTTAGGCCGGGCCGTGAAACTGTGATTCAGTGATCCAGCTTCCCCGTGAAGTCACGGGCTGTACCGGACAGCAGCCCCTTGCCTGGCTAGGTGTTGTGGCAGTCCTACGAAATCCGATCCCTCGGTAAACAAAATGCGACAAAGCCGCGGTGCCAACAACTCGCAGGACTCTTTGTAGAACGGGTCCTCTTTCCGTGCATGCTGGCAGGCACGTAAACATTCCAACGAAGACCTCCCAAAAAGAAGCCAGAGGACGCAGTGGGGAGCTTTCGGGAACACCTTTATTGACAGCTATGTATGGCATGATGCATTTCGGCGTATTGCCTTCTTCGGATGCCGCTAGCTTGACGGGAATACTCCTCCTCACCCCCTTGAAATACACAGGTCCTCCCAATGCGTGGAGGTCAGCTGACTCCTCTGATTGTTCACAGCTGCAGTTCGATGGTAGAGAACTACAGCTCCCATGGAACACTGTTCTGGTAAGTACTGAAAACGGAGCCACAATGTTATTTCCTTTAATGGAAGCTGAAAATACCTAGCAGAGGGTGGGGGTTTGCATGATGAAAAGAGAGTCCCGTAAGTCACAGTCCGGCATTCCCTCAGGTCCCCAACGTTCCAGCCCCAAAACCACTGTTAGGCCGGGCCGTGAAACTGTGATTCAGTGATCCAGCTTCCCCGTGAAGTCACGGGCTGTACCGGACAGCAGCCCCTTGCCTGGCTAGGTGTTGTGGCAGTCCTACGAAATCCGATCCCTCGGTAAACAAAATGCGACAAAGCCGCGGTGCCAACAACTCGCAGGACTCTTTGTAGAACGGGTCCTCTTTCCGTGCATGCTGGCAGGCACGTAAACATTCCAACGAAGACCTCCCAAAAAGAAGCCAGAGGACGCAGTGGGGAGCTTTCGGGAACACCTTTATTGACAGATATGTATGGCATGATGCATTTCGGCGTATTGCCTTCTTCGGATGCCGCTAGCTTGACGGGAATACTCCTCCTCACCCCCTTGAAATACACAGGTCCTCCCAATGCGTGGAGGTCAGCTGACTCCTCTGATTGTTCACAGCTGCAGTTCGATGGTAGAGAACTACAGCTCCCATGGAACACTGTTCTGGTAAGTACTGAAAACGGAGCCACAATGTTATTTCCTTTAATGGAAGCTGAAAATACCTAGCAGAGGGTGGGGGTTTGCATGATGAAAAGAGAGTCCCGTAAGTCACAGTCCGGCATTCCCTCAGGTCCCCAACGTTCCAGCCCCAAAACCACTGTTAGGCCGGGCCGTGAAACTGTGATTCAGTGATCCAGCTTCCCCGTGAAGTCACGGGCTGTACCGGACAGCAGCCCCTTGCCTGGCTAGGTGTTGTGGCAGTCCTACGAAATCCGATCCCTCGGTAAACAAAATGCGACAAAGCCGCGGTGCCAACAACTCGCAGGACTCTTTGTAGAACGGGTCCTCTTTCCGTGCATGCTGGCAGGCACGTAAACATTCCAACGAAGACCTCCCAAAAAGAAGCCAGAGGACGCAGTGGGGAGCTTTCGGGAACACCTTTATTGACAGCTATGTATGGCATGATGCATTTCGGCGTATTGCCTTCTTCGGATGCCGCTAGCTTGACGGGAATACTCCTCCTCACCCCCTTGAAATACACAGGTCCTCCCAATGCGTGGAGGTCAGCTGACTCCTCTGATTGTTCACAGCTGCAGTTCGATGGTAGAGAACTACAGCTCCCATGGAACACTGTTATATATATATAATCAACACAATCCTTCTGGTCAGAGGGCCAAATAGCTCGCACTCCCGTAGTGTTTTGCAATTTTTGCTTTATTTTCTTTACATCCTCATTTGCATGGCTATAGGCGACACGATCTACGCGTTTCGGTATCTACAAATACATTGTCACCGCCTCATACATATATTCAAACGGTCATTACTTAATTTCCTGTTTGGTGATACAAGCGCCCCTTTGCATTCTGGGAGATGTCGTTTTTATACATTACATAAGTTTTAAATACTCGTGATGATGCTCCTAGTGTGTTATATAACCATAAAACAAATGTACCATGTTATATTAATGCCATAAATTGCACTTCCTCTTGTATTTATACAGAGTCTTCAAAGTCCCTCTTTTATTTTTCATGTAATTACTCAATCACCTTCCTTCGTTCCCTCCACTGGGACTTCGAGTTCATTCCACCCCACATTTCTACATTATTTACATCTCTCTAGTGGGACAAGTGCATACTTTGTATACCCCGATAATTTGACATTTTTTTTATATATATTATTTTTTTATATATATTATTTTTATATCCCTCCAGTGGGACGAGGGCGTATTTGTTTGATTTGGGACTCAATCCGGTCTGTGTTCATAATTTTGACAATTTACTTTTAGTATTTTTTCAGAGCCATCACTCATTACATTATACTGAAGGGAAGTTATTTTCTTCTGACTGATTTAAACCATATGGTGTTATTGTTTGCAGGTTTAAAATGTGGCGTGATTCTTTCTGTCGCAAGAGTTTTTCTCTATTGCCACAACGTTCTTTCTTCGCGACAGTTTCAATTCCATAGAATTTCAGTTGTTTCCAGTAACTCTGATGGTACTGCTCCATATGCTTGGCCACAGCGTTTGTTCTGTCTAGATGTATAGTAGCTCTGACGTGTTCCATTATTCTTTTTTTCAACTCACACACAGTAATTCCTACATACCTTAATGGACACGGGCATTCCACTACATATACAACATATTGTGTCTTACATGTAATTAATTCTCTGATTTCCCAGATTTTATTATTAGCCATTTGCACTTCTTTTGCTTGTTTCGCAATCTGGCAAGCCTTGCAAGTATGGCATTTCAAAAATCCTTTTGTTTTCAGCCATGATTCATCTCTTCTCTTTTCTTTGAAATGACTGTGAATTAGGTGACCCTTTAAGTTTTTAGCTCGCCTGTAGGTTATCGTTGGATGTTCTCCCACTATTTTACTCACAGTACCATCTAACTGTAATATTTTCCAATTTCGTCTCAAGATTTTGACCATTTCCTACTTTCATGTGAGTAATCCGTTATCAACCTGAAAGGCTCAGGATCCACTTTTTGGTCTTTTTGCTTTGGAACCAAACATTCTTCTTGAAACGACGAACTAAATGAGTTGTGAAAAACGTCTCGCATGCACAGACAGACGTTAATATAAAATAATGTTTTCTAGTTCAAATTTCGATACAAATATGTACCAGATAGTTGACATAACATAACATCACTTTTCTACTGCAACAAAATATCTAATTTTACCAGCACCGAAACCGTGAAGGTGTGTACTGAAATGCCACACCAGTTTTGGGATTCAGTCTCACCTTTATTTCCCTTGCATGCAAAACAAAAAAACGTGTACAGTGTTCTGATGGGCCCTGTATCATCCATTGAGTGTAAAAAATGGTTGTGTTAGCATGAAATAACACTGATAAACATACCCCACAATAAACTAAGAGTAAAAATAAATATACTGAGAAGCTAATGATTGACAAGCGCATTTAGGAAACCACTGTCTAGCAATGTGATGCGAAGAAATACAAATTGATTTTTAAAAAAAAGTGCAAGCAAGATGGCAAACGTATACAATTTAACAGTCGGGCCAATAAAGCAGGAATATGCTGCCACCTACTGACCAAGCAATCTTCTGAAGTGCATGAAAAATCATTGTGAAACCGTTCATATAAAGTAATCATTATTTTGCCATCTGTTACACACTATTGGGTGTGTGTGTGTGTCAGATTTTACAGATCACTTTGAAAACGTAAAATATGTCGCACGTTTCTAGAAGTATGATTTTCAACCACTTAAGATTATTAGGTTAAAAACATTTTTTGTGAAATGGGCATATTATGTGGCATATGCAATACAACCATTATAAGGCGGCCAATGCTACATTCAGAGAATCGCATACATTCAATGGCCCTCCATGGTTTGTCGTTTATTTATTTTTTTAAAGGTAAAATTTAAGTAGTCTAATGGACGCGGACTGTGGACTCTAATTTTATTCCATTTTTAAACGGAGCTTTGGGGTCATTCATACAACGCTACTCACCACTGAAGGCAGCTTTCCTCCGTTGCTGGGACTGCGAGGGCCAGGGTGCCTTGCAACCTTCTCATCGATCGCACCTGGTGCCTCTTCCCGGCCCCTCCTCTCATCAAACCTCCCTACAAAACGCCTCGCGGCCCCCGCTTCGCGGGAGCCGCTCGCAGGCGCGGACTGTGGACTCTAATTTTATTCCATTTTTAAACGGAGCTTTGGGGTCATTCATACAACGCTACTCACCACTGAAGGCAGCTTTCCTCCGTTGCTGGGACTGCGAGGGCCAGGGTGCCTTGCAACCTTCTCATCGATCGCACCTGGTGCCTCTTCCCGGCCCCTCCTCTCATCAAACCTCCCTACAAAACGCCTCGCGGCCCCCGCTTCGCGGGAGCCGCTCGCAGGCGCGGACTGTGGACTCTAATTTTATTCCATTTTTAAACGGAGCTTTGGGGTCATTCATACAACGCTACTCACCACTGAAGGCAGCTTTCCTCCGTTGCTGGGACTGCGAGGGCCAGGGTGCCTTGCAACCTTCTCATCGATCGCACCTGGTGCCTCTTCCCGGCCCCTCCTCTCATCAAACCTCCCTACAAAACGCCTCGCGGCCCCCGCTTCGCGGGAGCCGCTCGCAGGCGCGGACTGTGGACTCTAATTTTATTCCATTTTTAAACGGAGCTTTGGGGTCATTCATACAACGCTACTCACCACTGAAGGCAGCTTTCCTCCGTTGCTGGGACTGCGAGGGCCAGGGTGCCTTGCAACCTTCTCATCGATCGCACCTGGTGCCTCTTCCCGGCCCCTCCTCTCATCAAACCTCCCTACAAACGCCTCGCGGCCCCCGCTTCGCGGGAGCCGCTCGCAGGCGCGGACTGTGGACTCTAATTTTATTCCATTTTTAAACGGAGCTTTGGGGTCATTCATACAACGCTACTCACCACTGAAGGCAGCTTTACTCCGTTGCTGGGACTGCGAGGGCCAGGGTGCCTTGCAACCTTCTCATCGATCGCACCTGGTGCCTCTTCCCGGCCCCTCCTCTTCCCGCCATATAATTCACGCCCTCTATCGCGTGAGCGGGACGCGTGCGGGGCGCAGACCGGGGCGAAGCCGGGCAAAGGGTGGGCCATCTGTGGCCGTCCGAGGACGATCGAGGACGGGACGGGCCACCCCCCTAACCCCCATTTTGTGGTAAGAGTAACATATTTGTACTGCTACAACCACTTATAATTCGTGGACATTGTACCTTTGCTAAATTGGACTGGTTGCCGTGTACCTTCCTTTACGATTCCCTTGTAGTCTACAAACATGCCATCTGACGCAGGGAAATCACGTACTTTAATTGTTAATACTTCTAAAGGCTATGTGTCTGGCACAATAGATCAATTCTTCAAACGCGTAACTACTGTCCTGGAGAAGGAAATAGCGGATACAGAAAAGCGCTTATCCCTAGATCTGCTAACTGGCAAACGCTCCTCACTGGGCACAATCGGGGAAGTACTCTCCCCGGGAGCGATAAATGAGGGTGCAGGTACCTCTAGTGCCTATTCTACTCCTGAAAAGGATGAAACAGCTATTCGGATAAATTCCCCAGGCACGGTTCTTCCTCCTGACCACACAATTAGCCTAACCATATCAGGGTTATCAGACTCGCCGAATCTGGTTATATCCCCTTCACTGACCACAGGGCCTCTTGAGAATAGACAAGTTTTAAGAAAGAGACGAGGCTCTCCCAACATGTCTTCTCTGGCTAAGAAGGAGAAGGTTAAACCTCTAGTACAAACTTCGACTCTTACTGGCTCTCCAGTGATAAACAATTCTCCTTTAAGTACCAATACTATAGGGCCATTCACTGGTCAGGACCCTGTGGCCGAACTACTCACTAAAATAGAGACCATGGTCAAGTCCCTTTTACTCCCTCTCCTCGAAAGGACTAGATTAATAAGCCTACACTTGGATGATTTGGGCAAACAAATGCAAGGGAATAACCTGGCCCTAACTGAACTTTTAAAAATTCAGACCAATAATATTACCGTTGACCCAGCTGCCTCTCTTCTTCCTCCCCTCCCAGAACAACCACCAACTTGCGGCACTTTAATAAAAATGCACACCGCATTGGGGAAAAAATCTGCGGGAAAGCCATCCAAAAAAAACGCAGATATAGGTAGAACTAATCCCCCACCAAATGGCAAAGAAACAGATAGGGAGATAAAGGTGGGTAATAGCTCTAAACCTGGAATGACAGGAGAAACTGAAGAACCAAAAAATAAAAATAATTTTTCGGCAACAAACAATACGATGAGAAGAGACATAATAGATAATGGAAATGGTGAATGGCAACCCCAGCCTCAGTACATTCCACCAAGTAGAAGAGTGGACCTACCCCCAGAATCAGCCCCATATACGATCATCATGACAGGGGTACCTGAACTGTTAGAGGGTACAAGGGAGGACCATTATGCTCTATAAAAACAAAACTATCTACTGGTTGAACCAAAATAGACCTCTTCCCGCACACATAAACGGGGAAATCCTAATGGTGAGACGCACGAGCTGGGTGGGAACAAGACCAAAAGAAAAGAAGGGGGATGTGATAATTATAAACTTTAGGGATCATAGAGCTGTTAGATGCATTGGTGACTGGTATGAAGCCAGAGGGGGGGATGCTATTTCCACACATTATGTTAATTATTTCTACCCACGAGAACTGACTTCCTACCTTAAACCCCACCCTGTAAAAGATCTTCTCCTAGACTGGAGGGAAGTAGACCATCAATTCCCCCATCAAATCGCTCGTAATCACTTGTTCTACCCTCAGTCTACTGGGAGGCTTCTGAATAATAATTACCATCTATTTCAGAGTCCTAACGCAGTTCATCGGAATAATTATCCCCAGTCATATCAGAGGTTTAACATACCTACCTCCAATCACTTCTCAGCTTTGTGTGGTCTGGAAAACGTAGATTGACTCAGCGTAGAACAGGCCCGAGTACAAAAACCTATTGAGGTACACCAAACCACCCCCAATTAAATTGTTCTCCCAAGTGAAAGCGTAGAAATACAAGAAATGGAAGTAGCAACTCCTCCCCAGTACCTAATTTAACACTGCCTGGAGGAGCTGACACTACTACCCTGGGGATTATTAGTAGCCATCAATCCATGCAGACGGGGGACGAAGGGCAAAGAGCCCCGGAGAACCCATCCGCAGTAGAGGTAGTCCGTATAAACAAAAGTCCAGATCCCAGAAAAGACGACATCATAGTACAAATTATGTCATGGAATATCGCAGGCTTACGCACTAAAAGAATGAACGGGAGCGTATTTGACTTTGTTCAAGATTATCATGTAATTTGTTTACAAGAGACATGGGCCACCAATGAACAGCATCTGATGGGCTATAAAACTTACTTCTCAGCGGCAGTTGCAGGCCTCCATGGTAGGGCCAAGGGGGGCCTGACGGTGTTCATAAAAAACACCATACCAGGGTTAAAAGTAACACCCCTTAGCCTATACCCTAACTATCAGATACTGAAACTTTCACTCCTGAAGAAGGGGACAATCATTTTAGTGAATATGTATGATAACTTGCCAGAAAGTGAGAGACCAAATCTACTTGGGGCCCTCCGTAACAAACTCTCCATCCTGACAAAAAAAATGCAAGGGTCAGATGTCCCAAGCATCGTTTGGGGTGGCGACTTTAATCATCACCCCTGCGACGCGGAAAATAGCAATATCTGTGGGGTTGTGGAAGAAACAGAAAATTACATGACCCATTTCAGTCACACTAAGGTAGGAGACCTCCTAAATGAAACGCTGTCAGAACTAGGTCTAGTGATCTTAAATAAAACTAATACCCCATCTGGGCAGCTACAGGCTACCTATCTGGGCAGGGGGTGGGAGTCGACGATTGATTACATATTGGTCTCAGCAACACTTGAAAGCAAGGCTCAGAGTTTCAGACTGATAGTCAACACCCTAAGCGATCATGCTGCCCTGGCTTTTGATTTGGCTATTGACCAGGAGCAATTTACATCATACCCGATGATGACTGCACTTGCCCAGAATAACATCTACCTTACAAAAACAAATGGCTATGCCATAGGCTGGGGAAAGATAGACCCAGTAGTTATGAGAAATAAGGTGGTTCATGCGGTATATCCCGCCATTGCGAAGTGTCTAGACATTGATACTAGTGAAGAAGAACTCTTGCATAATTTTAGTCTAATCTTGGAGAAGGTAAAGGATCTTTTAACACGTAACAAGAAAGGGAATAAGGGTGAGAAAAAAGGGTGGTTCAGTCATGATTGCACCTCGGCCCACAAATCCTTAAAAAAAGCCAGGACAAAATCCGTAAGAGATCAAGAGGAGATCCGTAGACTAAGAAGGTCCTATCGATTAGCCTGCAAAATAAGAAAACAGGAATTAAAAAAAGCTCTCTGGGATCAATTACATGAGAGCTCACAGACCAGAAACAGTGAGCAGTTCTGGAAGGTAGTGAAGACCCCCTTCCTGACAGATATTTGTGATCTGCCAACAGTAGAAGTAGCGATCGACGGCCCAACATGGGTAAACTACTTCTCTAAAGTCTTCGGCAAAATACCAGGAGTAGATTTATTAGAGGAGAGTAATCAGAGTTCACAAGGAATTTTATTCCCGATTTCCTTAAATTTCGAAATAAATGAAGTCATAAACGCTGTTAAAATGAGTAAATGTGGAAAAGCCCCTGGACCAGATGGAGTACCAGTCGACTTTTTCAAGTTCAAACTAGACCTGTGGGCCCAAATTTTAAAGAGAGTGTTTGACGCAGCAATGAAGCGTGGGTTAATTAAAACTTGGACACAATCGATTATGGTCCCCATTTTCAAGAAGGGAAATAGGGAAGAGGTGACCTGCTATAGGCCAATTTCATTACTGGACTCGCTTGGTAAAGTTTTGGGCAGAGTGGTCCTCCAGCGTCTGCAGGAGTGGGTAGATGACCGCAACATATTATCTGACATCCAGTTTGGCTTTCGAGAGTGCTTCGGAACAACCGAGCAGGCATTGAACTTAGCCCTATTAATGGGAAAATATGTATCAGCAAAACAAGGAAGATTATACATGGTCTATGTCGACCTCTCCGCGGCCTTTGACTTTGTTTCCCATTCGAAACTCTGGTCAGTTCTTACCGACATGGGTATAGACCCAGCCCTCGCACACCTTCTTCGTGCACTATATTCCAATGCTTCATCCAGGGTTCGCTTTGGAACGCAGGGCGAACTATCTGAGTCCTTTAAGGTGGAACGGGGCGTGAGGCAAGGTTGTGTCCTGGCCCCCTTTCTTTTCTCTCTTTACACTAACGGTCTCGAGGTTGAGATGCTGAGAGGGGGTCAGGACCTCCCACGAGTAAAAAATCGCCTCGTGCCTGCGCTCCTCTATGCGGATGACGCAGTAACTCTGG
This sequence comes from Triturus cristatus, assembly GCF_964204655.1. Taxonomy (NCBI): domain Eukaryota; kingdom Metazoa; phylum Chordata; class Amphibia; order Caudata; family Salamandridae; genus Triturus; species Triturus cristatus. The sequence continues at coordinate 465,792,915 of NC_140587.1, read as the reverse complement.
CACGCACCCCGCGAGAGCTGCAGAAAGCCCTAGACAGATACTCAAAGTTTATGGGTAGCCTGGACCTTAAAATAAACATTAAAAAAACTTATGTGATGGTGGCAGGAAAGGGAAAGAAAAAGGGTAGGATCATTTCCCTCGATAAAGAGAGAGTGGATTCGACTATTCAATACCCGTACCTCGGGGTTATGATAGACGAAAAACTCAATTGGAAAGCGGCCATCGAAGCTCGCAAACACCAACTTCTGCGAGCAATAATCGCCCTCATAAAATTTTCCCAAAAGCTAGGAAAGAGGCCACCAGTAGAGCTCCTCTGCATCTATCAAGCAAAGTGCCATTCCATCGCACTATATGGGGCGGGGTTGTGGGGACACAAAAACACTAACGCACTGCAGGTAGCAGAGAACACATTCATGAGATTTCTCCTGATGGCACCCAAGCGAGCATCTATTTTTTTCTTGCCATGCAGAACTTGGTATGCCTCACATTGAAGACTTGGCCAAAATCCAACCTCTTTTGCTGTGGTGCCGTATTTGGACGTCAACAAAAAACTCACTCACAAAAGAGATAGTGGCAGACTGCATGTCCTTGGAACATGCGGGGAAAATTGAGTGGTTGTTGTATGTGAAAAATCTCCTCGCAGACTTGGGGCTGAATAAATACTATGCTAACCCCGAATTAATCGCTGAGATTCCAAAGAAAGAGTTAAAAATAAGGGCTCTGAGCTATATGGAAGAATCACGGTTGAGCAAGGAGATAAGTAAAACATCTGTCCAACACTCCCTGGTAGTCATGACCACCCTGGAAATGGAACCTTATTTGACCTATGTCGAGTCACAATTCGAGCATTTCTTGTTGACACGATTTAGATTGAATGTCTTCCATAGGCTTGTAGCCTTCCCTAAATGTCATAACTGGAAAGAGGGTCTAATGGCGTGCCCTTGCGACGAGATGTCGGCACAATCAACAATGCATACTGTACTGTTTTGTAATTACTATTCCACACACCGTAAATTATGGCTAATTCCACTGCTGAGAACTCTTGGCTACAGAAGGTGTCGCCCCGCTATGCTGCACTTGCAATTCTTGAACACCACACTGATTACGAAATGTGTTAGCACGTTTTTAAAGTGTATTTTTAAACATAGAACAAATCTTGGTTGAAGTAATTTCTGTCTTTTCAAGGAGCTCTTTATATTGCGTATACTGTGTGTGATATGTTTTTCTATGTACTTTAATGGTTATTATTGTTTTTTATAACCGAATAAAGATTTTTTTAATAATAAAGTAGTCTAATTCCACTCAGTGCACATTGATTGCAGCGCTTTAAAGAAAAGAGCGTTCTCAAGCAAAGTAACCCAAAAAAACATTTTGGTTAAACAAGCTTTAAACATTCAGAGCCTTTAAATTCAGTATTAAACTTGTGACTGCCAGACTGCAGCCCTAAACTGCAGTTGAAAAAGGGCACTGGCACACTTGAATTTCCTGAGGCCTTATACCTTTTTTTTTTTGCAACATTCCTGAGTCCCCGAGTCTTGTAATGGTGGCTGCAACATTTTTCAATGGGTTGTGGTGAGTCAGGTCATTAGGTACTGTGGTACAGAAAGGCCAGACAGGAGAAAAATATCTCTCAGCCAATCAGAGAGCCCTTGTTATTTATTGTTTTCAATTTACCATACTGTTCGACTCCTGTGGCAATCCCACAAGACCAACTGTCCAGATATATCTAACTTTTTAACCCCTTCATGTCAAACCAGAGAATCTTTTTGATGCCCATCTCTCGAAATTTATTGAACAGATTCACCCCAAATAACAAAAATCAAATTTTCTGTGTAAAGTTCTAACTTTTTGTCAAATTTGGTATAATCCCTTTCTGCGTTTTTCTGAATCAGAAAGTATATTTTACTATGGTAATTAACATGGGAAATCAATGATTGCCCCCCTTCACCCTTTTCTTGGAAAGTTTCATGCATATCAATAAAACGGTGCCAACCTTATCAGTAAAACAACAGTTCCCTACCTATGGAAATTCTGACCTAAATAGAACTACACAATTGACTCTGCCAATGTGTAATTTGTTATAGCAGTGAAAATGAATAAGAACAATAACTTATTTTGAGCAACTGTACCTATGAAAGCACATTGACACATTTATTACTGCAATGCAAAGGTCAAAATCCAGCTTATTACAACTGAAGAGCAAAACTGAAACCAGAGAAAAAATATTTATTGCCTCTCAGAATATAGATTACTATTACTTCACACATGGAAGCAACTCTCCAAATAGTCACAAGACCTCTTCATTGTGACTTTAATTTACTGCACAGATTTAATCATTTGTATCCAGGTTTTCGTAAAATATATATTTTTTAAAACAAATACAGATGAAAAAATGCCAAGACATAAACCATATATCCAGATGCACAGAATATACCATGCTATTTATGAACTTTGTTGAGTGAGGTGAAGGGCGTTATGTCCCACTAGAGGTGGCTTGATCTCTCTTGGGTCAAGGTACCTTCTCATACTCCATAATGGAAATAAATAGCATTGTAAAATCTGAACATATATTGTTAGACCTGTAAGACTTTGGGTGGTCTTCCCCCAAAGATTGTATGCCTCTCCTTCTCCATTTTGCTGAACCGATTTTTATTGGCCTTAGGACTCTGGGCACTTTACCACTGCTAACCAGTGCTAAAGTGCTTGTGCTCTCTCCCTAAAACATGTTAATTGGCTTATACTCAATTGGCATATTTAATTTACGTCCCTAGTAAAGTGGTACTACATGTACCCCGGGCTTCCAAATTAAATTAAATGCTACTAGTGGGCCTGCAGCTATATATTTCTTTATTAGATTTGAATATAAGAACAGTAGCAATATCAAGCAGTATATCTTCAAGTTCCATCCATAGCATTTACAGAGATGCACTCACAGGTGTTAAAGCAATCAGAACTGAGTGTTACACTCAGTAATATATAAACATCCGTGATTGTACATATGTCATCGGACTCACAGTCTATAGAGAGGCATAAACTGAACTATATTCATTAAAACAGCGTAACCATGGCATGCTATCACTCACATCCAATGAGGGTGGGGGCGAAGGAAGGGGAGGGGGTGAGAGAAAAGGATGAATATTCGCTTGCTGGTGTGGAGATGTTGATGGGAGTCATAGGTAGGTCATTATTATTACCGGCTCTGCAGTCTGGTTTGTGTGTCTTTCCAACTATTGAAAGGGAGCAGGCTTAAGCCCAGCGTCCCGAGTAGGGCATAGCACTTCAAGTGCTCAGGGTGGCTGCCGTTGGACTTGGCCTCCACCCTCTCCAAGAACGTTTACCAATGGGGGGGTGGTCTTCACCAAACTCCCATATCTACTGTTATTCAATGCCTGCTGTTTGGCTAATATGCTGGACCTTAGTTCAGTCAGCCACTGTCGAGTTGAGGGGGTGTGGGCAGATTTCCAGCTCATGGCAATCCTGCGTTTAGCCAGAGCCAAAGCTAAGTCAATTAATTTATTAATAGGCTTACAGGATGCAGAGCGAGAGGTGATGCCCAATAAACAATCCAGTCCTCTGAGAGGAACCCCAGTATTCCATCACAGTAGGCATCTAATTGTGGGCATGTCCAGACCATGTGTGTGAAATCTGCAGCGGAGACCTGGCAGTACGGGCAGGTGTCGGGCACCCCACTGTACTTATTTGCCAGCCGCTCCGGGTGAGATAGGTATGGTGGAGATGGTTGAATTGTGTGTATTCTAGTCTAGCATTTATGGAACTAAGTTTGGGCACCTCTAAGCACTGTGACCATTGTTTATCCGTGAGTGTAGTGCCGAGTGTGAGTGAAGGGGCACCACCCTATCAATGCGCAGGGAGCTATAAAGGAACGTGACAGCCTGATGCGTCAGTAATACCAGGAAGAATAATGAGGTCCCTGGCTCATCATGTGTTGAGTTGCCAAGTCCTGTGTAATTGTTGCATGAGTGTGGCATAAATAAGGAAGGAGCTCGGTGGTATAATGTATTCAACCACCAACACACTAAGGATTTTGTCCATGAAAAGATCCCCCCATGTACTGCAGCCAGCCTCTTCCCCAGAAGTCAAATCTGGCCGCAACCATAGATCAGAGCAGTCTGGTAGCACCCATAGGGGTAGTTCCGGCGTATGCGGGGGATGGGGGCAATGTTTGGCCGTACATGTGTTCCAACATGCCTTTGCTGTATGCATAAGGATGTTCCCACACCCTTTCGGCAGCTTCTCATTTGAGCCCAGCAGCCATCTCAGCATTGGGGATGGCGCAGTCCTAACAAACCATGCCCCAGTTCAGACATATTTTGCCCTGCTAACCAGCAAGTGGGCCATTGCAGTTGTGCTGTGGCGTAATAGTATTAGTAATGTGGAGCGCCTAGGCCGCCTTTGTCTAGGGGAGCATACAACTTGGTGAGTGCTACACCTCTCCTGCCCTTGCCCCATATCAGGGCAATCAAGAGCGAGCGCAGCTCAGAGAAAAATCTACGAGGCAACAAGACGGGGCTGGTAGAGAAAAAATATAGCAGCCGAGGTAATATCAGCATCTTAGAAATAGCGATCCGGCCCAACGGTGAGAGTAGTAGGAACGTACAAAATGGGAGGGAGGACCTCACCCCGGTCAGGGCCCTGCCCATGTTGCTATCTGTCAGGTCTCTGTCTGAGTGATCAATACAAATCTATAGATATTTAATGGATGTACAAGATCAAGGAAGTGAGCTATTTGGTAGTTCTCTCTGCTGAGCCTCAGTAGGGTCGTCAGGGGGAATAAATGAGACTTTTCCCATTTCACCGGCAGCCCAGATGCTTCACCCAAACTGGTGCAGGAGCTGCATGAGTCTAGGGAGTACTGTAGCGTCATCCCTTAGATACACCAAAGCGTCATAAGCATATCGTGAGATCAAATGCCAGCTGGCGTTCGCTTGGATCTCCCATTCCGTGGCTCGCATCCTAAGTGCGCATGCAAGAGGCTCCATCGCTAGCACAAAAAAATATTGGGGACAAGGGTCAGCCCTGAAGAGTTTCATGTTCAATTTTGAAGGGAATCCGCTATAACATGTCCAATTTCCACCGGTGCAAGTGGGGCATTGTATAGTATAGCTATCCATTGGAGAAACTTGGGACATATCTCAAATCTTGTAAGGACCTCCTTTAGGTAATCGCACCCAAGGGTGTTAAAAGCCTTCTCTATGTCCAGCGATGCTACCCAGGGGCCCATGCCCAGTGACTGCACCCAATCCATCAACATAAACAAATGGCGTAGGTTGAGGAATATGTTACTGCCGGGTATAAACGTGTTCTGATGGGGATGTACTAAATGATATACTATAGGTATCAGACTATTAGCCAACACTTTTCCAAGGATCTTATAATGTAGAGTATCCCTAACTGGTTTGGGCTGGACCACAAGTACTGCCTCCTGGAGGGTGGAAGGAAGAACACCCTCTAAGTAGGCCAAGTTGAAGACCTGTAACAGTTGCGGGGCAAGGTGGGAATTAAAAACAGAATAAAACTCGATCGGCAAACCATCCAACCCTGGGTTCTTGCCCAGTGCCATCTGTTTCACCGCTTCATAAATTTCATTAACAGATAAGAGCGCTTCCAAATCTGCCCAGTGGGAGGCCAGTAACTGCTGGAGGCATATTTCGTCCTAGAAGGACGGGATAAAAGCTGGATCGGCCAGCTGCGGCATTGCATAATAGGAACAGAAGGCATTATTAATAGCATCTTGGGCATTGCGTGGAAGACCCATTTCATCGCAGATGGTTGTAAATGTGATCCTAGGAGAAGTGGAGCAAAGGAGCCAGGCCAAGAACCTGCCTGCTTTATCACCTTCCACGTGTTTCCTAATCAAGTACTCTCTGTAATCCACGTTGCCTGATGCCTTAAGTGTCATCGGGTGCTTGTCTCATTCGCACCAGCGAGGCAGCAGCTGTGTGGTTTGGGGGCAACATCCACTCAAACTGCTGGATTTCTGTTTCTAGTATGTTATGTTCACAGTGCAGGGCTAGTTTGGTGCCGTGTACCATCTTAATTACATGCCCGCAGAGGACAGTCTTAACTGCATCCCACTCTCTGTCAATGTGCAATGTCGTACCTTAATTCTCCTTAAAATATGAAGTAATGTATTCTGATACGGTGGTGCGAAATACCATGTCTCGCAAGGCATCCGAGGGAAGCCGGCATGTAGGCATACACAGGGGGCCTTGTCCCCATGTCAATTTTAGTTGTAAGGGGCAGTGATCTGATGTGGTGCGCCCCAGGTACTCGGCCCATGAGACCTTTGATAGCACCTCAGAGCTACAATAAAAGAGGTTGATTCTTGTGTTGAGGTCATGTAGACCAGAATGGAAGGAGTATTCTCTGGCAGTGGGGTGTAAGCTGTGCCAAGCATCTATTGCCTGGTATGGGAAGCAAAATACACACAATTGATGGACGGAATGCAAAACAAATCAAAACATTCACCCCCAGTCAAGAGATCAGGGTTAAAAAAAAAACAACGATGGATTCAGGCCTAGATCTCTGTACTGGGGCGAATGTATGACATTGTTCTGCATTCTGTCCATCAATTAATCTTTTTGCATTTGTCACCCCGAGTGGGGCAGATTTGCCCAGACGTGGATCCCTTGCTCTCCATGCCACTGGAGTCAAGCTATCCTGGCTAATGAGGGGTGAAATCCCCAAACTGGTCCTAGGATGCTTGTTTCTAATCCAGGGAGGACCTGGCCAGGCAGTTCAGGCTGGACTGTTCCCATTGGGGGCAGGGTCAAGACTGGTTTGCATATGGCTGGGTTCAAACTGGAATGGCATGGGGAGCAAAAAAACGGTGGATTCAGGCCCAGATCTCTGTACTGGGGTGAATGTATGACATTATTCTGCATTCTGTCCATCAATTGTTCTTTTTGAATTTGTATGGGAAGCCCAGCATTGTAGATGATGTATGACAGCTAATGATTGCACCCCTGGAATTGGTGGACGAGAATGATCTAGGGTTAGATAAGGGACCTAGTTAAAATTCCTGCTTCAGTAGCAAGGGGCCAGTGCATCATGCAGCAGTGCAGGGGTGAGGAAGCATAGGAAGAGGGCCTGATTACTATTGGGGGCACACAGCGAAGTGTAAGCCACAGAGAGTCCATCTAGTGTCCTGTCCAGGATCGCATATCTTCCATCAGGATCAGTTCTGGTGTGCAGCACCTCCTGTGGCACCCCTGGGGCCACCCAGATAAGGTGGCCTCTAGCATATCGAGATTACATGGACCCCACCAGGGTACCTCACCACCTTCGAGTTTGCGAAGGCTTTCTACGGTTCGATTTGTACCAAGGCATTCGGGAGAATTCTCCAGGAGAGACGTATGTAGACCGGTGGGACGTTCGGTTGTCCTATATTGGGGGTTGCCGTTACTTTTACCCTCATTAGTGGGTTATACATGCCACTTGAATAAAAAGGATTACAGACCTACTTGTTGTAGTATTTTGATTACTAAAGACGTAACTCGAGATATGTCATTTCTTCAAGTGTTCCTCTAAATATAGAGACATGTGTGCTACGTACATGGGCCATTAAGATTATTTTTTTGACCGAGAAGGAATAAGGTTGCCAGTCATCCTTATATAAAGATTGCGCAAGAGATTGAGAACTGAAAACACTTGGAATACTCTATATATATTTCTCTGACTTATGATCTGGAACCATAAAGAGAATATTGAGCCCTGGCGAAGTTCCATTGGAATGAAACGCGTTGGGTGAGCCCTTTTTTTAAAAGATCAAAAAAGAATAAAGGACTTAATTTTGACAAGATTGGAAGTTCTCTGATTTTTGTTTCTTGGTGCACCGTCCTTGCTCTCAAGCAGTTTGGAATCTGTGTCTACAGTGGAGCATACGTGTGGCGAGCTCTGGACGTACCGTGCACAAACCAAGGATTTATAAATTGACTTTGAAACTGAGGTGCCTAACCATGGTCAGCCACACTGTCTATTTTTAACGGGTAGCCGAAATATGTTAATATCCACACTCTTGGAGAAAGGTATTCGCAACCTTCAACCAGCATATCAGTAGTTCGCCCCTCCGCCTGTCCCATCTGTTGTGGTACTCATAGTGGCATAGGGGAGACAGGTGTGTCCCAGGTTGACATAGGCAGTCATATCATATTCTCGGCAGTCTGAGGGGTGACCACCGCCCCCCTAATCCAATGGCTCAACATTGACTCTCTACGCCACTGAGCCAGATGGAGAAGGGTTTACCATGTGCTGTTCTACCTCCCCAACCAACTGGGCCCTTTCCATGGCCGTCTGTTCCCTTGTTGGGCCCAGCACTGGGTTTCTGTTACAAAGTTTGTGTCATCGCTGTGTCTTCAACCCAGTGGAGAGGTCTGTCTATTCCGTAAGGGGGTTGAAAAGACCCTTGCGTTCGACCCACTCCCAAACCTCCTGGGGAGTTGCATAGAATGTTGTGCAATTCCCACGTACTGTCCTGAGTGTGTTGGGAAACAGTGGAATATATTTGATGTTGTGCTCTCGTAGATATCTCTTCACATCCAGGAAGGACGATCTGCAGCACTGCACCACCCTAGTGTAGTCAGGTAAAATGTGGATTTGGGAATCCTCAAGCATCCAGGGGCCTTTCACTCAAGTGACTTGGAGTATGTGATCCCTGTCTCTTTATTAAAGAGGCATTCACCGGTAGTGGTGGTTTGCCCAGGACACTGGGGGCACATTCCATCGGGAAGAAGGTTGAGTATTTGTCCTGAAGGATCATGGTCGCAAACCAATCCTCGAGGTAAAGTTGCATACTAGGTCCCTCAGCTCGCTCCAGGAGGCCCATGATTAATACATTATTGCGCCGGTACCTGCCTTCCTGATCATCGGCCCATTTCCTGAGGTAGTCATCCTCAGCTTGCAAGGCCTTAAGATGTGCATTAGTATCTGTGACTTTCGGTCTGAGGGTGGCCAGAGAGGTTTCTGCGTTCTCCACATGCTCCTTCAAAGTTTTGTGATCTTCCCTCATGAGGCACATGCCCATTTTCAGGGTGTCAATCTTTGGCTCAAGGGAGGTTTTAACATCCAGCACAGCGGACAGCATTTCTTTGAACATGCTGGAGAGGGCTGCCAATGTACTTTTGAGCATTCCTTCAGCTAGGAGTGACGTGCCCCCCATACCACTGCCCCAGACAGTAGGTTCTCCCACTGTTACCCTGTCTTGCTTCCGGCACACCATGAAGGTAGGGCTCAGCTCCGACTGTGGTTAAATTAAAGTAGTCACAAGGGCTCTCTCCTCATCATCCTTCAGGAGACACTCTTGGGTACCACGCACAGAATGCAGCGGATTATAGAGTTTGGGGAGGGGGGCAACGTTTAGGTGCCCCTTGATACTTTGGTTCCTCCAGCAGGCCCTCACTTGGTCTCTCCACATCAGGGTTGTATCATGCCACCACCAACCACCAGGTTCTCAATTCAACTGTGGGCAACAGTGGGGAGGGGGCGGCAAGCAAACCCCAAGTTGGAACACCGTTAGCTACGTGCCCCCTGTTGCTCAGGTCTCTCCACACAGATCTAGCGTGATTCAGAGGGGAGGGCCTGCCCACTTGTTCCTCGTTCATGGGGTGCCAAATCCCAGCACAGGCATTATAAAGCTGGTGACAATCAGAAGGCCCCAGGGGCCTTGGGCAGCCTATTGTGTGGCAAAGTTCTAGGCATAGAAGGAGATCCTCACTTTACTGTTTCAGCTTTTTCGGCTGCTACAGTCACTCCAAGAGCCAGTTTATATAACAATGGGGCCCACAGCTGGTTCACTCACCAAATGGCGAGCCAATTATGACATCACCGCGGCCTTCCCTGATGCCTCAGAGGCTCATAAAGTGCAGACACCTGTGTACCTAAGATTGTGGCAGTCCATAGCGTGTTCAGCTGAGAAGGAAGGCACATTCAGATGCCAACTGGGCACGCTTCGCTCCTCTTCAAGGAGATTAGCATAGCGAGCAACAAGGGCGGGTTCTGTCCTGTCTGGGGGTCCTGGGGGGATGCTCCACTTCCAAGCGTGCCAATTGAAGGCATAGTAATGACACTGCAGGCTGCGGCTGCTTGCAGTGCAGCCAATAACGGCTACTTAGATCTGTGTGATGAAATAAACAGCTCTGTCAGAGAGTTGCGTGCTGCCAAGACCAGCAGACTATGCCGCATGCAGCAGAGAGCCCCCAATCTGCTTCATGACCCTTTAGTGCAAGTTGAGGATTGCACAGCTGTAATTCGTGCAACTCACTCAGTCGCCATCTTGGCCAAGGCCCTTATTGTGCCACCCACTTAAATAGCTCTTTAAACATGTCTCAGGCTTGCCATTCCAGAGCCTTTATGTGCAGTTTAAAACTGCCATTTCGACCTGGCAAAATAAATTTATTGCCAGGCCCAAACTTTCTTTTTTAAGACATATACCTCACCCCTAGGGTAGGCCCTGGACAGCCCAGAGGGCAGGGTGCAATGTATTTTAAAAGTTGGACATGTACTTTTAAGTTTTATATGTCTTGATAGTTGAAAACTCTTAAATTCGTTTTTTATTACTGCAAGGCCTATCTCTCCTAGGGCATAACATTGGAGTAATCTTATAACATTTTATACGTGTAATTTCCAAATGGGAGGAGATAACCCTTCATGTTTGGGAATTGTAGTGCAGAGCCCTAGTTAATGGTAAATACAGGATTTTTATCACAAGTATAAAAATGCCACTTTTAGAAAGCTGGTGTTTTCTGCCCTAAGCACTTTTGTCCCTATGGCCTGACCTGGGTCACATGACTGGGTGTAACCAACAGTTAGACTTTGTGAATTCTTCCCAGGCAGTCACACATAGAGGGCCATCTGCTGGTAGGATGCGGGAAGGAGCTGAGCACAGCCACACCCACCTGAATAGCCTGTGCTCTGCCTTCACACAAAGGGCCTAACAACCCTGCATTGTCAGTATAGCTAGCTTAAATCCAAGGCAGGGGAGGCAGGAAAGTCTATGCACTTCAAAGCCACTGTCTAGAGGATTCTCCCTCCTCCTTCAAGAACCATTGCACAAGTGTATAAATGAACGACCTCAGACACCAACTCTTCAGTACATTTCGGAACCTGTGGATAGTCTGCCAGGAAGGACTGTTTCTACTTTGACTGCCAGTCTGCTGGACTGCTGCGCCAAAGGAGCTTCTGCCCTGATGTGCTGCCTGGTGCCCTCTTGCCTTGAGAAGAAGAAATGGACCTGCAACCTCATCTTGAACCCAGGACTCCAGAGTGACTCAAAGGGCTAGTCAGCTGGACTCTGTATCTGAGCCTCAGGGACATAAAAGGCTCCCCAATAGCTCCTGGACCCAGCTGCAGTGAGTTCCTGGCCCCCAAGTGGTGCCTCTCAAGTCCTGGACCCTTGTTGTGGCTCATGGGCTCTTTAAACCAAGCTTTTTGGACTCCTCATTACTGTAAATGGGCCCATTCGCCACGGAACTGTGCAGCTCGCTCCAAAATTGGGCACGAGCTGCAGCTAGCTTGTCTCCTCACACAGCAAGCATTGGTTGCCCGTGGAGGACAGTCTCCACAAAGCTCATGCCCGTCCGTCTATGATGCCCATCCTGCTCTACATGCAATGCTGACCACAGTCCATGATGCTCTGCTTGCGACCCTCTCCAAAGCGTAGGTGTAGTATGTAGTATTCGGTATCGCGCGCCGGGTAGAGTGTTAGGCGGGCGATGCCACTAGGTGATGTATTGCAAAGTGTTGGTATTCTTTTGAATGTAGCTCGGGGCATGGCGTTCGACTCACGGGCGTTCCGATGGTATCGAGTCAGTTGCCGTCTGGACGTCTATGTGAGAGGACGCTCATGCTATGGGTGGAGTGTTTTCATGGATTGAATAAACCTTCTTAATCTTACCGCGATTCCATGCTGCTTATTACATCTGGTGACGATCGGGATTTGCTCCACCCGCCGAACCACGCAGATTTTGGGGCGTCCTTCAGGAGGCTCGATATCGGAAGTTGTCGAGGACTGTTGAGATCGCTGCTATCAAGCCTGCCTTCGACAATTGCTTTGGTGAGGTAGAGGCATATGGAGGTAAAGTGTGTGAGCGCTCCTCGCGCATTGCTGAGTGGGAGTATTTGAGTCCCCACGCATGCGCATGACTGTTTGCCGGACTACCCAATCCTATACTCAAGGTGACGTCAACGCGTGATTAACGCGACGCCATCTTTGATTGGGATTAAAAGGCTTGAAACTCTACCGGTACAAGGGGTAAACCGGTCATTTACTGCCCACGTGTCGGATTCGACGACACGCACGTCATTTTAAATATTGGTTTTGAAGATTCCTACATACTTCGACGATACACACGTCATTTAATTTCCCATCCTGTGTGTGTTGGATCCAGTCTGCGACGATACACACGTCATAGCTTGTAACATTTATTTAAAATCACCGCACATTCAGTGAGGGTGCTTCTACACAGTTGGTTTACTATCATCATACATAATTTTTTTTGCGGTGTTTGTGACATTATACAGCTATACTTACGACGAGTTTGAGAACTACTTGAGAGGCATAAATGTATTTATTTATTTATTTATTTTTGCGGAAAAAAAAAAAAATGTCTGCAAGCAACCAACAAAGTAATCTCAGCTTTACTCAACCACCACCCTTCCTAAGCAAACCAGGTAGCCCACCTATTATCTGGTTGGAATGGTTTAGACTTTTCGAAAACCATCTGGTAGCTATAGACGCCGACAGTTATTCCCCTGCACGCAAATTTGCTATACTTTTTGGTTGCCTGGGTCAAGCGGCACAAAGAATTTTTCATAGTATTGTACCTATTCCTCCACCAGCCGCTCAGTCTAGGGATAACCGTTGGAATGTATATGTGGAAGCTGTTGCTAGACTTAAAAAACAATTTGAAGACGAGCTTAATATTATGCTGGAGCGACACAATTTTTATGCACGTAAACAAAAAGAAGTAAAGGTGGAGGAGTACGTCTCTGCTCTCAGGGTGTTGGCTACCACCTGTGGTTTCGGCCCACTGTCCGACGATTATATAAGAGACCAATTTGTTTTTAATTGTGTATCCCATAAAATTAGACAAAGGATTTTGAGTTGTAAAAATCCTCCTTTGTCTGAGGTTATCGAGTTAGCTCTTAGCATTGAGCGGTCAACGATTACAAGTAAGGTTATGCAAGCTGACGCCAAACTAGGTATCAACGCTATGAACTCGAACGAACCAGATCAAGAAAATTCTTTAGCGTTAGTCAATGTTAAGCCTAAGGGAACAAAATTTGTACAGAAGAAACAAAACATATTTTGTTATAGATGTGGATCTAGAAACCACATCGGTAATTTTCCGGGATGCCCAGCGGTTTCAAGACGCTGTGTGATTTGCAAAAAAGTAAGCCATTTTCAAGGGGTTTGCAGAAATGCTAAGAAACCGATTAACATCCGATATTTACAGAATGAAGTTGATGAGTGTACAAGTTCTTTGAACAATGTTATTGTAACTTTGGAATGTGGAACGTGTTGTATCAAAGGTCCTTTATATTCAGCGGAAATTGATAATGTTTCTTTACAGGTCATGGCGGATTCAGGATCACCGATAACAACTTTGAGGGACACAACTTTTTATGAATGTTGGAAGAACAAAGATCTGCTTACGTCAGATGTACACCCCAAAGCTTTCGGGGAAAAGGATATAGATATGCTGGGGTATTTCACGGGCATGGTACAATGTCTAGGTAGAGAGACCATGACAAAAATGCATGTGGCAGTGAAGGGCAAGAATCTAATCGGGTGGAAGGATTTAGCCCGAATGGGGTTGTATTTAGTTCCGGGCGATGAGAACCCAATTAAACTTGGACAGATGCCCATTTGCGACATCGAAACGATAGAGACAGATAATGACAATAAGGTACAAGACCTGCTCAGGGAGTTCAAACTTGTTTTTAGAGAGACTGTAGGGAAAGTTAAAGGGGCGGAACACCACATTAAGCTAGTTCCGGGCTCACAACCCGTTACTCATAAGGTTCGCTCGGTACCCATGAGCGTTCGTGAGGATCTTAAACTTATGTTGAAAAATTTATGTGAGCAAAATATTATAACCCCGACGGATTCTTCTCAGTGGTCAGTGGGTGGCACCCATCGTGGTCGCTCGGAAAAAATATGGCGAAATTAGGCTTTGCGCTGACTTGCGCACCCTTAATAAAAATATAGTGGTGGACTGCCACCCGCTGCCAAGAATTCACGAGTTACTTGCAAATCTAGGAGGAGCAAAGTGGTTTTCTTTGATTGACCTTAGATCTGTGTACCACCAAGTGCCATTGTCAAAGGAATCACAAGAGCTAACTACCTTTGTGACACCATTTGGGGCGTATAAATTCCTTTGTCTCCCGTTTGGGTTAGCATCAGCAGGAAGCGTGTTCCAAAAGTTAATGGATACCCTGTTCGAGGGGATTGTGGGGGTCCAGGCATACTTGGATGACATTTTAATCTATGCCAAGGCTCGTGAAGAGCATGATAAAATTTTGAGGGAGGTCCTCACCGTTCTTGAGTCCAGAGAAATGACCGTAAGGGCGGACAAGTGCAAGTTTGCGGTACAAGAATTGGAATATTTAGGGCACTTGATATCTGAGTATGGAATTAAACCCAAGTTCTCTGTGATTAGGGCAATTGAGGAAGCAAGAGCTCCAAGCGACAAGGACGCTTTGCGTTCGTTTCTGGGGTTGGCAGAATACTACGCTAGGTTTGTGCCTAATTATGCGAAGTCTGTAGAGCCTATGCGTGAATTGCTTAAAAAGTGGCGTAGTTTTAAATGGAATGATGACCTGGAATCAGCGTTCAAAAACGTTAAAAAGCTGATTGTATCTGCTCAAGCCTTGTTTGCATTTATAGACGATTGTATGTCCCTTATAACCGTAGATGCCAGTATGTCTGGGTTAGGAGCTGTGCTGAGCCAAAGAGTAAACGGACGTGAACAGACTGTGGCATTTGCTTCCCGGTCTTTGAAACAATGTGAAAGACTATACAGCACGATAGAGAGGGAAGCACTAGCGTGTGCGTGGGCCATACATAAGTTCAGAATGTATATTTGGGGACGGAAGTTCGAATTGATAACAGACCATAAGCCTTTGGTGTACATTTTTAACAATATCAATTCGTCCAGCATGTCGGCTAGGCTGATGCGTTTGGATTCCAAAGTCCAAGAATTTAATTTCTCGGTTAAACATATCCCAGGTGGGAAGAATTTTAGAGCGGACTGTTTGTCTAGACTACTAATGGAGAGGGATGATGAAGATGATGCGATGTTGGATGATGTGGAATGTGTGGTGGTGGTAGATGCAATCCAGGTGTGTGATTCGATTTTGTCAGAGAGTGCGTGGAAAGACGCATGTGACACGGACGCAACACTTAGGAAGGTGGTTGAGTATTCATCGGGTACATGGCCTGACCCTAGGAATTTAGTCGGAGATCTTAGGATTTTCGGCCAGGTGGCGAGTGAATTGTCAGTTGAAAATGGGGTTGTTCTGCGGGGTGACAAGTTTGTTCCCCCAGTCAATTTGCGTCCTATGATTATAAGTAACGCCCATTCAGGTCATTTAGGGTCCACTAAAACTACAATGAAGATTAAGCAGCATTATTGGTGGCCCGCGATAGACGCACAGGTGAAGTCTACTATTGATAATTGCCCCGAGTGCTTATTATCAGATAAGCATTGGCGAACGTTGAAAACCCCGCTCCATCCTACCGAATTCCCGGGTTCCCCTTGGGAAAAAATTGGCCTGGATTTTTCTGGACCGTACTCTGTGCTTAATCAAGATAAAAAAATTCATTTTATTGGCAGTGGATTATTTTTAAAAATGGATGTATTATAGTTTCATTGAATCTCCAGATACAGAGTCAACTTTGACGTTTTTAAGGAACATCTTTTCGATCGAGGGTGCTCCAAAGGTTATTGTCACTGACAATGGCACACATTTTGTGTCGGAAAAGATGTGTAAATTTTTGAGACAGCTTGATGTAAAACACCTTAGGGTAGCACTGTATTCCCCAACTTCCAACGGATTGGTTGAAAGGGGGAATAAAATTGTAAAAGAAGGCATTCAGACTGCCCTGGCGGCAGGTTTGGATGTGAATACATTTCTAGAGGAAAAATTGTGGAGCTATAATACCTCCCCTCACTGTACAACCGGAGTATCACCTTTTTCGTTGTTAAGAGGTAGAGAAGCCCACACATCTCTATTCCCATCTTGGTTAAAAGAGAGGTCTATTGAAAAAAGGATAGATATTAAGGATGTTGCCAAGAGGGTTTACTCTAAGCAGTTACTAATAAAGGAACATTTTGAAAAAAGGGGACACCCAACATTAGAGGATGTGGTTGTGGGGGATTGGGTTCTAATCAG
Source organism: Triturus cristatus (assembly GCF_964204655.1). NCBI lineage: Eukaryota > Metazoa > Chordata > Amphibia > Caudata > Salamandridae > Triturus > Triturus cristatus. Next base: position 465,776,502 of record NC_140587.1, on the reverse strand, counting down.
GAAACCAACTAGAGTGAAAAAAAGGGAATCAAGGTTTTTAAGACCAGAAAGAGTGTGCAATGTAAGTAAGGGGGCCGCTTTTGTTGGAAATAAAGGGTGATGGAACAAAAGACAGCTCGTTAAGATTTCTGACATACAAGCCAATATCTTGTTGGAAAGACAGGATAATGTGGGTGATGAACTTCACTGGGGGCATTGGCTAAAGCTGAATGAGTCCCAGTCTGGTACACGCGCTCTGTCTGATGAGGTTCCGAGTTCTCATGACATGGGTACTGGATCCATTGGGCAGTGTTTGCGTTCTAGTGGGTATAAGAATTCAACACAGTCTTATGGGGGCATGAGCAGTGTCCACACTTCTAGTGGACGCATTTCTAGGATTCCCAGGAGACTTAAGGATTTTGTTAAGTAATATGGAAAGATTGTTATTTTAGATATGAATTGACAAGTGTTTTTTTAAGAAAAAAAAAATGAAATGAAATATTGGAAATGATATTTGTACTGTAGAGACATTGTATCTGTTGTGTTTTTATTTTTTCTTCGTTTTTGTAAAAGGGGGAAGGTGATGTAGTATGTAGTATTCGGTATCGCGCGCCAGGTAGAGTGTTAGGCGCGCGATGCCACTAGGTGATGTATTGCAAAGTGTTGGTATTCTTTTGAATGTAGCTCGGGGCATGGCGTTCGACTTACGGGCGTTCCGATGGTATCGAGTCAGTTGCCGTCTGGACGTCTATGTGAGAGGACGCTCATGCTACGGGTGGAGTGTTTTCATGGATTGAATAAACCTTCTTAATCTTACCGCGATTCCATGCTGCTTATTACAGTAGGTGAGTCTTGGAACTAAACTTGAGAAGGTAGAACTTCAGCTGGACTAATCTGGGACTATATCCAACCCATGCGCCATTGTAGGCAGCCTGAACTTTTGACTTTGACCTGGTCCAATGTGACCAGATAGCCGCTGTTGGCGTTTTCTACTTTTAGGCACTATTTTACAGTTTATTCTTGAAAAAGTCATAACTCCGGTTCTACTGGTTGGATTTTTGGAATTTGTATCTTATTTTACTTATTACATGCAGGTCTCTGTTTCTAACTTGTTGTGGGATCGTATTTGTGTGGTGTTTTCCCTGTTTCACTGCTTCAAGTGTTGCACAAACACTTTACACATTGCCTCTAAGTTAAACCTGAATGCTCTCACCAAGCTATTAGGGGGTGAGCACAGGTTAATTTCGATTTTGCTTCTGCCTTACCTTCACCAAGATTATCTCACACCCTAGTCAACCAATAACCCAAATATGTGTGTGTCTGTGTGTGTGTGTGTGTGTATATATATATATATATATATATATATATACACATATATATATTCACTGAAAAAACCATGGGTTTCACACACGTTATAGTTAGGAATTAGCATTTAAAAAACCTTAGAAATTCAGTGAAAAAACCATAGGTTTCACACACGTTATAGTTAGGAATTAGCATTTAAAAAACCTTAGAAATTCAGTGAAAAAAACATAGGTTTCACACATGTTATAGTTAGCTGGACATTTTACTCGTAAAAAAACAATGAAATTCCCCCGTTATAGTTAGTTCAGCTAACTATAACTCGCGCGCCCGCAATGCACTGCTGATGACGTCACATATTACATCACTCATGACATGGTCAGTGACATCACTCATGACATCACTGATGACATCTCAAATGACATCACTGATGACCTCACTGATGACATCATCCAGTGAATGTGTGTTTTTCTGAAAATTAAATATGTTTTATATATGTATATCTCAAGGTCGATGGAAGAATAAATGGGTATATTACTGTCTAAATGGATGATTTCTTTTTGAAAAATTGATTGTGTAACTGACTGATTAAGTGTATCATAGTGAATACATGGCTTAGTGAGTAATGTTTAAATATATAAATATCTGTATCATTTTTTCACTTTGTGTATAAGTGGCTGCATGGGTTGGTGAGTAGCTACATGGGGGTCTATATAGGTTATTAGTTGGTTTTTTGAGTATCAGTATGAGTGTCTGCATGGTTTGGTGGGGGGTATTACGTAGTGCATAGGTGCATGAATGAGTGACTCACTGTTTGTATGTGTTGAACAGAGCATGTGTGCAGGACTGCATGGGTGGATGTGTGTGTGTATGGGTGTGTTAGTGAGTGAATGACTGTCTCAATAGTGTCTTTATGAGTAACTACATATGTTTAAAACTAGTATATGTGACTATTGGTTTATATATGTGAGTATATGTGAGAGTGAGAGATTGAAAGAGTTCCTGTATGAATAAGTATGTATTTCTATAAGTGATTGTTTAAAAGACTAAGTATGTGTAAGTTTCCGTAGAAGTAAGTGTGGTGGTGTGTGTATAACTGTATATGCAAGTAAATGTATGTTTGATTCTTTATTAGCATGAGTGACTATGTGTGTGAGTAGCTCTATGGATGAGTGGCATTGTGTAACAGGATGTATAGGTGTATGAGTACATATGATAAGTGAGTACATGTATGAGTGACTGTATTGGACTGTTGGTGAATGAGTGGATGTGTATGTGGATCTTAGAATTACTGAAGAGGTTGTTGTAACTGTTATTGGTATGTCCATTCTTATGTAAATTTTAGTCTCTATTTTTGAATGTGTGTATCAAAGGTTTTATTAGGGGAAGAGGAGGTCTGCCACTCTATCACAAGGATGATGTCATCAGTGAGGTCATCAGTGATGTCATTTGAGATGTCATCAGTGATGTCATGAGTGATGTCACTGACCATGTCATGAGTGATGTAATATGTGACGTCATCAGCAGTGCATTGCGGGCGCGCGAGTTATAGTTAGCTGAACTAACTATAACGGGGGAATTTCATTGGTTTTTTACGAGTAAAATGTTCAGCTAACTATAACATGTGTGAAACCTATGGTTTTTTCACTGAATTTCTAAGGTTTTTTAAATGCTAATTCCTAACTATAACGTGTGTGAAACCTATGGTTTTTTCACTGAATTTCTAAGGTTTTTTAAATGCCAATTCCTAACTATAACATGTGTGAAACCCATGGTTTTTTCAGTGAATTTGCAAGGTTTTTTAAATGCTAATTGGTTTTTTTTCTTCTATTTTTTTAAACATATTTTTATTTTAATTTTCTTACCTTTTATAAAGACTATGGTTAAATTTTTAAAATTCTTTAATATGTTTTTTTTAATATATTTTTTAAAATAAACATGTAAAATTTATTTGCAGTACATTTTTTTTTTTTTTTTATTTTTTTTTTAGTACGCGTACCGTAAGCTTACGGTAAGCGTACGGTTTACGCAACACCCGTAATTTTTCTACGCTGCTTGCATATAGTTACGCAATTTGCGTAGCCGCGCGTACTCCGCGTGGGACGCGTGCGCGCGTACGCTACACGCGCACGTTACGCGGAAGTGTCGGGTAGTGACTGTTATGCGCATGCGCGCAAGCGCGTGTCTTTTTTACGCGCATGCGCACTTTTGCCGTAAGCGTACCGTAAGCGTACCGTAAGCGTACGGTAGGTCATGTGATCATGAAACACAACTTTTGATTGGTTGAAACTACTTTCAGTTCTAGAACTCTCCTACACCACACCCATTCCCCTCATTTCTGCTTGTGATCCCTTAGGAGAAGGAGCTGGGTTGTCTTTGTGATACGATGGCAGAACAGCAGAGCTCTTCTGAGAGTGAGGCTAGCACTAGCAGCACTACCTTGAGGCAGAGAGCGAGGAAACAAAAGCCCTCTTATGTATAGGATTATTTTACTTTTCCTGAAGGCCAGCAAAAGGTAAATGCACCTTTAGTAACTTGTAAGCTGTGTAAGCGTGTACTTTCAAGAGGTAATCCTGACAAGAAGTATTCCTTTGGGAATCATACCATGAAGAGACACCTCAAGGATGTACACAGAAGGACACATGCTCGACTTTTTGGAGGTAACTCTTCAGAAAGTCAACCAAGCACATCCACAGCAGCTCAGCCTGGACCATGAGTTTGAGTTTGAGTTTAAAAATTCTTATATAGCGCTCTTACACCAGCGGTTTCATGGCGCTGTAAACTGGCAGATCTCCTCTAGACAAGGAAGGGAGGTCGGGTAACAAGGATTAAATGAAGATTTTGCTAAAGACGTAGGCTTTAAGTTTCTTTCGAAACTGGGAGTATAGGGTTAGGGATCTGAGATCCAGGGGCAATGAGTTCCAAAGGATTGGGGCAAGAGTCGAAAATTTTGAGCCCCCCCACTTTTTCCGGCGAAACCGGGGAACTGTCAGGAGGGATTGGGAAGAAGATCGGAGCTCCCTAGTTGGCAAGTAGGGGATAATCTCCGAGGAAATGAATGCAGGGGCCGTACCCAATCGAGCCTGGTAAGTGATAGATGCAAGCTTGAATTGGATGCGTTCCCGAACTGGAAGCCAATGTAAAAGTTTCAGCAGGGGAGTGACATGTGAGGATTTAGGAAGGTTAAAGACCAGCCGAGCCGCCTGGTTTTGGATCATCTGCAACCGCCTGAGACTATATGCAGGTATACCTGCATAAAGGGCGTTGCCATAATCCAGGCGGGAGATGACCATCGCAAGGACGATCAACTTCAAGGCCTCAAAGGTGAAAAATCGAGAGACCCTGCGGATGGTACGAAGAGACAGAAAAGAGGAAGAAACCACAGAACTAACCTGGGAGTGAAGGGTAAGGTGAGAGTTGAGTTTAATACCAAGGGTTTTGACCGAAGTAGAGGGGGCCGGGGAGGGACCAAGGGAAGGGGGCCAAAAAAGTGAAGACCAGGGACTGGAACAACCACCCGTCAACACCAGCTCGGTCTTATCAGGGTTGAGTTTCAGGTGGTTGAAATCCATCCAGTCCCTGATGAAAATCATAATAGACTGGAAATTAGAGATAGAATCAGAAGAAGAGGACAGATTGAAGACAAGTTGGAGGTCATCCGCATAATTATATACGGAGACCTCCATTTGTTGTAAAGAAAAAATGAGGGGAGAAATGTAAAGATTAAACAGAAGAGGTGAAAGGGAGGAGCCTTGGGGGACCCCGCACAGAACTTTCCGAGAGTCCGCAGTAAAGTCACCCAGGCGAACTGCCTGGGTGCGGTCCCTCAGGAAGGAGGACAACCAAATCAGGGCCGTACCCCCGATCCCCGCCGCCGCGACACGGGAGAGTAAGATGGTATGGTCCACCGTGTCGAAGGCGGCAGAGAGATCGAGGAGGACCAATGCCTGGAATTGATTGGTGTCCCTCCCCTCCCTGAGGTTGTCAAGGACCGAAAGAACTACGGACTCCGTAGAGTGTGCGGGGCGAAAACCAGCCTGGCGGGCAGCCAATACCCCATTTTCTTCCACAAAGGTGCTCAGAGACCTGGTGACATGGCGCTCGAGCACCTTAGCCAAAAATGGTAGGAGAGAAATGGGGCGAAAGTTGGCTGGGATCGAGGGGTCTGCGCCAGGTTTTTTTAAGATGGGTAAGATGATAGCCGATTTCAAGGGGTTGGGAACAACCCCTTGAGAAAGTGAACTGTTCAGTAAGTGAAGGGGAGGATCGGGGCAAGAGATGTAAATGTGACGTAGTATATGAGCGGGACAGGTGTCAAGGGGAGAGCCAGATTTTACAAGGGGAATTAAGGATGTGAAGGATTCCTTAGTCAGAAGAGGGAGAGAGTTTAGTTGTCCTTGGGAAGGAGGACACTGGGGATCAACAAAAGACGGGGAAGGTGCAAGGATATTAGCTTTAATGGCAGCAATTTTGTCAATGAAAAAGCTATTCAGAGAGTGACAGAGGGCAAGGGAAGGAGAGGGCTTAAGCGTGGTACGATCTGAAAAGGCTAGGTTCTGAACAATCGAGAAAATTTCCCTAGATTGGTTCTCGGCTGTGAGGATCTTGGAGGAGAAATAGGCCGTTTTAGCGGCCAAGATGGCATTCTTATATTGAGCTAAAAGGGTGGTAAAATCGGCTCTTAAGATGGGACAATAGTTTCTCCTCCAAGCCCTCTCAGCACGGCGTACCGATAACTTGATAGTTTTCAAGTCATCGGTAAACCATAGGTTGGCATCTTTCTCTCGCTTGGACGTCAGACGTTTCAAGGGGGCAATGGACTCGCTGGCTGAGGAAAGCCATTGTTCAATGCTATTAACCTGAGCCGAAGTGGAAAGCCCGTGTAAGACGGGATAGGACGCACTTAAAAGAGCTGATAAGTTAGCCGGGTCAACTCTACTCCACGAGCGGACCCAGACATTATTAGGAAGGGGGGCCCTGACTGGAGAACTGATAGGAAGAACAAAAGAAATCAGGTGATGATCAGACCAAGTGCAAGGAGAAATAAGAAGGGAGTCGACAGGGCAGTTCAAGGACCAAATCTGGTCCAAGATATGCCCCTTGACGTGAGTTGGGGAAGATACGTGAGAAACAAAATTAAGGGATGACAGTGTGTCTGAAAACTCTCTAGAAGAAGAACACTCTGCTGGGTCGGAGGGCCAAAAATTAAAATCACCCAGTAATAACACTGAAGAGTTATTAACAGAGAGGGTGGCTAACACCTCCTGGAAATCCGAGAGAAATCGTAGGGGCGGCTGGGGAGGACGATAAATGAGAATACAGGTGAGGGGGGGGATGTAGACGTGGTTCGAATAGCGAGATACTCTGTGGTGGCAATATCGGGGAGAGAAAGTAGTTGAAATGGAAGATCGGAGCGGGCAATGACCGCAACGCCACCCCCCGTTCTGCCGGAAGAACGATCGGCACGAAGTGCATAGTAGGGGGCGGGCAATGTAGCTAGCAAGGTGGGTAGGGAGTCATCACAGAACCATGTCTCGGTTAAAAGGAGAAGATCTGGTGCATGGTGATCAAGCAACACTGAAAGTTCGTGTGAATGAGCCACCGCCGATCTGGTATTCAAATAATACGCCTTAAGGGTCTTAACTGGGGCAGTATTGACGGCTTCTGTGGAAAGGGGGACCGGGATAGGAGAAGGGAATGAACAGGAACAGTGAGAAGGAGGGGATAAATCTAGCTGGGATATCCGTGAGTGTGTGGAAGCAGATAGAACCCATGGACCCTGTAGCCAGTGAAGCTGGGAAGGAGTGTAAGAAATGATTTGGGCAGGGTATTGTGCCCCTGGCCCCGGTCGGCCGCGGACGGGCGCAGACGGGCTTAACTTAGGCGCAACTTCGGCGCGCCTTCGTCGCGCCCGCTGCGCCCGCCCGCTGCGCCGTCGGTGAGGGGAAGTGATGATATAGGGACACATGTGGGGGGAGTTTCGAGTGGGGCGTGGCAGGGGGTGGAGGAGCCAGAGTAGTGCACGCCCAGCCCAGACCCGCCCAAGGTGTACTGGCCGCCCGTCCCACTCCCCACGCGAGGCAAGGAGGGGGCGATCAGCGGAGGCGGTCTGGCTGTCGTGGAAGCAGGCGAAGGGGCAGGCAGGAAGTTGCTGGCGCTGTTTCCTGAGCGCTGGGCGCACAGGTCAGTTAAAAAAATAAAAGAAACACCGTTGCTCCCGGCGAAGCCTCGGGAGATCTGCAATCCATCATCTGCAGGGCTGACTCCTTCTTCTGCAGGTCAGGTGAGCCCTTCATCTGTGGGGGGAGCATCTCCTTTTGCTGGCCCTCTGGAAATTAACCCTCGGTTTGCGAGGGTTGATATTCGATGCGCCTCTTGTCATGATCTAATTTGTCATAGGGAGACCAGTGTTTCCCTAGTGAACAACAAAATAGATCAGCACACTTGTCGCTTTGACTAATTTTCCCAGTCTTTCTTTCCTCTGTCCCTGCATGAACACAACGGCTCTTTTAAGAGCCAACCTTATCTTTCATCTTTTTTTTACATATGTTTTTTAAAAACTTTTTTTTTTTTTTTTTTACCGTACGCGTACGGTACGCGTAATTTTTTTTTTTTTTTTTTTAAAAACACTAAAAATCAATTATCACATTACAAGATCCTTGAGAGACTACAATTATTATTATTGACTTACCATACCCACTCAAAAAAATATTTATTCATTTGTTTTAAAAAAAAAATGCTTGAAAAATGGTTCTAGTTTTCGAAATTTTTCTATATCAATCTGAAAAAAAAGAAAAAAGTATTCATATTTTTAAAACATTTTATAATACAGTACACATATTTATATATTTTTCAAAAAATATTTTTGCCTTATTTTTGCTGTTTTCAGAATATATTGCATTTCACTATAAATTGTGAAAGCAATTGCATTCATCATTTTACAGCGGGCAAAAAAAAATAACAATCTCAAAGATTGTATTAAAAAAGCCCAGAATCTCTTTTTACTTAAACTTAACATTATAGAAATGCATAATATTCTAAAAAAATATCATCTAATACCAATACTTATTTCTTTAAAATACCGTCTGATATGTTTGTTTCAGAAGTATAATCACAATATTATATCTCAAATAACTTCACAATACATCTGATTCCATTTCCTTTAGGCCAAATAGTAATTTTAAAATTTTTTTGGGAATAAATTTCCAACGGTAATCCAATAAAATTCTAAAGTTTAATTTGTCCAGATCTCACCGATTCTCTGTAACATTTTGGTTCACGAAAAATTTTTGAATAATTTATTAAGTCCACAATAGAATTGGTTACTTTTCCGCATGGCCAAATAGTAATTTTTAAAATCATTTTTGAAAAAATTTCCAATGGCACTCCAATAACATTCCAAAATTTAAATTGTACAGATGTTACCGATTATCTCTAAATTATTGGTTTTTGAAAGTTTCATTAAAAATTTAAAAAGTCCACATTACAATTGGTTATCTTTCCATTAGGCCAAATGATAATTTAAAAAATCTTTTTTTTACAAAATTCCAATGGTAATCCAGTAAAATGGTAAAATTATTTTGTCCAGATCTTGCCAAATCTCTCTAAAATTTAGGTTTCAGGAAGATTAGATAGGAATTTGCTAAATCAAAAGTCAAACGTTGTTTGAAAATCAATTGGGAATCATTACACAGTGTCCAGCCTTTTTCACATTTAAGATAAACTGTGTAATGTCCAGAAGTAACAGTAGGTCCATCATGGAAAATTATTGCAAAAGTTACAAAAGTTTTTCCTGAAATTGATAATTGCTGTCCTGTAAACTTCTTTATTAAAGTATCCAATTTTGAACCATCAGCTCTACATCGTTGCATCATTAAAATTACATACTGTCCGTATTCCTTTAAAATTAATGTTGAAAACATGTCAGATTTACACTCACCGCATTTCATGCTATGATTAGCATCTTTAACTAATTTTGCAAAAGTGACTGTTTTACTCTCTGGCAATGTCAAATAAATAAACCTTTCATTATCAACATTAGAGCCACATATATTATAACAGTTTTCACAACTATGTTCCCATTTATAAGAGAGACCAAACATATTTTCAATGGGAACCCCTTCTTCTTCCAGTACCTGAAGAAAATACATCAAAAATTCGTGTGCATCTTGCTGTTCATTTTGAGAAAACTGTGTTCGTCCTGAACATATATCTAAAAGTTTTCTAATTTCAGTAGCACTTTCTATTTGAGTTTTATCTTTACTCAGCTTTTGAAAAAGGAGACTCAGCTCAGAACAGAATCTTTTTCCCTGATTTACTATTATCTGCTCTTGCAAACTTTCCAGATAAAATGCAACATTCAGCACTACATTTGCGTAGCAGTTGACACCAGAGCTATTTTCAAAATGACATCCTACAACCTGTTCTTCATTTTCCTTTTTCTTTTTGCTTGCAATTACATCACTCCTCTTTTTTTTCCTCTTCTCTACATCTTCATTACAGATATTCTCATTTTTTCTTTTACGAGAAACTACACGTTTCTCCAACACAGGATACTGACCTAAATGAGGAGCATAGCTTCTTCTTAATCTATTATACTCCTTTACACAGTTTGTATCAGCACTAACTTTTGAATCATCAAAGTCTATCATGAATAAACCTGATAATGTTTTCACTCGTGACAAAGCAACATATGCCATACCTTCTTTGAACACAGTTGAACCAATGTTCACAAATGCACAATCTACAGTCAATCCTTGAGACTTGTGAATAGTTACAGCATATGCTAGAGAAAACGGAAACTGCTTCCTACGTACATATAAGTCTTTCACAAGCATGAAACGAACTGTACAACGACTAATATCTTTAACTTCTTCTATCTGATCAAATTTTATTTTTAAACATTCAATTCCATCTTTTTTCTGATAATTAATAAAACCCACAACTCTTCCCATAGCTCCATTAACTAAACCTTTTTCAACATCCAAATTTCTTCTTAAAAATACTCTACAGTTCATGCAAACATATAGATTTTTTTCTAATCCAGCTGTTTTGGAGATGTTCTTCTCTAGTGAGTCCAATTTATTTTTCAGTTTGCCTGTTACTGTGACAGTAATTCTTCCATCCTCAATTTTGTCCACTGCTTCCAATTTCCTGATCTCTTCCTTTTCCAATTTCAAAAGCTCCTCATTAAATATTGAGCATTCACGTAGAGTTGGCATTAAGCAGATGACACTTTTGTTTTCTGCAATATTCTTGTATATTTTCTCTGCAACTATTTCTTCCTTTGGAAATAAATTATGTAGCAGCCGACTCTGTAATGCTTTTTTGCCAACTTCTGTGAGTAGTCCAATTCTGATATCTTTCAGAATACTTCCATATTCTTCATCGCTTGCTTGCCTCATATTAGTAGTAAGTTCCTTGTACTCAAAGAAGGACCAAATATTTGTATTTCCGATGCTTCCTAATGACTTCTTCGTGTCTTCATGTGTGACAGTATTAAACACTGGTTGTCCTTTAACTGGAGTAAGTTGCAAAAGATCTCCAAAAACTATGACGTGTTTTCCACCAAATAACATGTCATAGTCTGTCTTCAAAATTTGCTGCATTCTTAAATGCACAAAGGCAAGAATTAAGTTTGATACCATGCTCACCTCATCAATAATGAGAACTTGCATCTTCTTCAATATTCTTGAAACTTCCAAGGATGCTTCTCCAGTTAGCTTGTTGTATTGTATTTTGTTCTCATGCTCCACTGGTAACATTAGCAAACGATGTAAAGTGATTCCTTTTATGTTATATGCTGCTAACCCAGTTGGAGCAGTAACCACACAAGACAAAGTAGAATCTGTTTTTTGCTGTAGGTAGCTTCTGATGACTTTTATAAGGAAACTTTTTCCAGTTCCAGCTTGTCCGCTTACATACATCCTGATTGGATGAAATGATGTGCATGAGCACTCTTTTTTTTCATGTAGAAATCCGTGATCAATTTTGTTTTTGATCTCTTCATAAATTTGTTGCTGCTCTTGATTCAGTTGTCTTTCCAAATTTTCTAAGTCTATAAATTCTTCTTGAGCTTGATTCATAGCCGTTTCCACTTCATTCATGGCTATTGATGCTTCATTTTCAACGATTGGTTGTCCTAGGGGATCTTGACTGAGTGTTCCTGAACTTTGGCTGTCCTGAGAACTGTCTCTAGCTATTTCTGCTGCAATTGTAGTTTCCTGTTCAATTTCTTCATTTAACATTTGCAGATAAGTTGAGAATGTACTGCATTGTATGCTGTCTTTGCAAGCATTAAAAGAATCTTCATAGCTTTGAAATTCTCCCAGTAGTTCATCAACTGTACGCCATGGTTTAAACAACTGTAAAAGAGCCAAGTAGTAAAATTCCTTCTTGTCAGTAGTGTCGCAACTCAGCTTCCTGTGATTTATCAAACTTCCTTTTGTTTGCTTCACCAAACATCCTTCTTCACCAACGACTTTATATTTTCCATTGTTGATGTCTTCTGCGGCTTTCCGTGAATAAATGTAGTTCTGCAGCACTTCACAGAGACACATGTTCTCCAGATGTTGACTTCTCTTGGGATAATAAGTGTCCAACATGTTTGATTTCAAAATATCTGTACTTTCTGGGTCATTCTCGGCCAAATATTCAATTTCTCCTACAGATTTCAGTACCCGATTTCTCATTGCTGCAAGGCCTAAACTTGCCCAAATTATTCTTCTTGACTTCGAGTAGAGACTTGCAGAAGATAACCTATCTGAACATTCGTAGGATCCAATTTCTCGATGCGATAACATCTTCAAACTGAAACTGTACAGCTTCTTACTGACAGTCTTCTCGTGAGAAATCTCTTCCCACATTTCCTTCAATTCTGTTTTTTCTGATTTCGTAATGTAAGACGTTACATATCGAGCAACAGCAATGGAATTGTCAGCTACATACTGTATATCCATGTTAGCGTTCCACATGGATAAAATGACTGGGTTGTAGTCATTTATATTTTTTGATTCTTCTTTTCTTTTAAGGTTGTAGGTATTCTTAGGTGATTTTCTTGTGATAGTATGTCTCACAGCTGACATAAAACTGTTAACTCTTCCATTTGAAAGAACAGGTCTAGGAAATCCAAATCGACATTTAGTGTAGTATTTTTCTTTGCTCTTGTATTTCCGTCGACAGTATTTTCCACACCGATGACTTTGGAAACGTAAAACTTGCTCCTTTAACTTTTTCTCTTCTGTGCTTTTTGGTATAGCACATGTTGCATATTCTTCAATGTAAGATAACACTGCTTCATCAGTATCTGTTCCAAACTTTGGGGCATCCTTGATCCACAACAGCATATGAATATGAGGAGCACCTCTTGCCTGGTACTCTTTTCTCCAAAAGAAATCCACTACTTCTCCAAGAGGTGGATTTTTTTTATTGCAGATGAAGGACATCATAGCCTCAAATCTATGATTGAAATATCTGCAAACATTAACCGGATCCAATGAGCACAGTTCTCCTGCTGTCTTGTATTCGATGTTTTTAATGTTTGAATTTGCCTCTCGTAGAAAATCCAGTAAATCATCCCAAGCGTACTCGGCACAGCTTAGGGTAAGGAACCATGTTGGAGTTCCTAAATTCCGTAACATGCATTTTAATTCACCATGGCGTCGGTACCAATATTCATTTGTCCCATGCTGACAAGCCATCAGATTGATCAGTTGTGTTTCCAAATGATCATCTCGGTGCTGCACTTTCTCCATAAAATCCTTAGCAGACACATTTTGTAAATGTACTCCACTTTTTAAAATGTGATTTACTGCATAAGACAGTGCAGACAAGTCACTTTCAAATAAAAGATGGAACAAATAAGGAATACTTTGTCGAAATCTGGGATCTTCAGCATATAGTCTTGTAGTCCGATACTCAGAAGCTGGAATCTGTTCTGGACGTTCATCGTATCGTCCTCCTTTTCCTTTAGGAAACAGCTGGGGAAAACATCGAGCTTCCAAGCTCTCCTCCCATACACTCACGGGAGTCCCTTTTGCTTTCTTCATCTGAAAGAGATCAATATTGTCTCCCATAACTTCTTTTGAATGAAGAGGATGTATGCTAAAATGTTCATAAATTTCTTCTTCCTTTGACTTGTCCACTTTTTCAATTTGTCCAGTTGGTGTTTCTGTGTCTTCTTGTAAATCTTCTTCTTCTTCTTCTTCTATATAAATTGATTCATACCATTTGTTATTCCTTTTCAAATACAAATTTGCTCTTTGTACTTTCCGTACATCTACCAGCTCCTGCCAAATCTTCTTATTCTTTGTAGGTACACCATTAACCAGAATAACTAATGGTTCAGTTTCCAAAGTATCCGCATCAATAGTTTCCATATTTTTTTTCAAATCCAAGGGCAAATACACCACTCTACCTTTTAAACCTCTCAGTAAATCAGAAGGAGGTAATTTACCAGTTTTGGGCTCCATACGTACTATGGTCTGGAACGGATGAACACATTGAATAAGTATAGACTCATAAGTATTTAATTCAGGAAGTTCAGCAGGAATAGCATCCAATTCTAAATTATTATGTACAGCTCTGGTCGGCATTCTATTTTCTTCTAACTTGTTGTAACAGTATTTACAAATACGCTGAACTTCACCCAATTCAAAACAATTTTCAAGAAATATATATGTGGCAAAATCCTTCCACTTATAATTATCTTCATTTTCACTCTTTCTGTACAGATCAACATACCTGGTTTGTTTTCTATAATGAGTTCTGCGGCAACAAATACAAGTAATATTTGGTCTTTCATTAGAGATTTTTTCAAATTTTGTTATGTGATCATTAAATGTCTTACTTACAAATGGTTGTACATTCTCTTCCACTTCTTCCTCATTTAGTGTGTCCTTCTCTGCACTGTTTTGTTCAGGACCAAAGTAACAAAACTGAATTTCATCAACAACCTTCTCTACATCTGATACCGTTCCTCGGAACAGAGCCCTATTCAATTCATTTAACTTTATTGCTGGACTTTTAGCAAAATACAACCGTCTCACAAACTTTCTCATTTCAGTATGATGAACAGCCAGCATCCTAAAATGATGGAAAACACTATTGCACACTTTTCTAGATAGACAAGCCAGAGAATGACCCTGCAAACCAGTATTCTCTCTCACTCTGCATGGATCCAGACTTTGAAGCACCTTAATCTTCTGTTTTATACTTTTTTTACTATATTCTCTTAGAAACTCTCGAAATTTGTCAATAGATTCCTGACGCACAGTGCAAATACTACTACAATTCCAAGTGTACACTGGGGCTTTAGGACGTCTCCCCATTGCCTCATCTGCCATCACTTGTACCTCATCTCTTGGAACCATTATCTCCTTCTCCATTATGCAACCATTTTTTACTTCGTATGAACGACCTCTGGTGTCAACTGCATGCAGCAAACTATTACTTTGAAAATAGCTTTCTTCATTAAAAAAAGGTTCACTACTTGAACTATGCATCCACTTGCCTAAAAACACTTTACAAAAGTTTGTTCTGTTCACTACTCTTTTCCTTTTGCTATGTGATTTCAGTACATTAACCATTTTGTCTAATGTACGCATCCTATTCAAAATTAATATGAATAGTTTCCTTTTTAATTCTAATGCCTTTGCTGCAATGGCTTCTATTTCTTTTTTTCTTTTATAAAACTTTGTCTTTTTCTTATATTTCTTCACATCCTTCATCAAATTAGACATAACTCTTCTCTGAAACATTTTTCTACGTATCTCTTTAAACGCTGTTTTTCTATTTATATAAATCTTTTCAGTTGCTGAAGGTATATTTGCATTAACTAAATTGTCAATTTTTTCCTCTCCTTTTTTTTTAAAAACATCCTTTCGAGTACAGACATTTTGTACATTTTTCATTCTTTTGAATATATTTTTAAGAAATTGTTTTTTGTGCTTACCAGAAGATTTTTTCTTTTTCCCAACATCAGCATCTTCTACTAACTTTGGTCCTCTAGTTGTCTTCAAATATAGGTTTTTTTTTAGCGTTTTTTGAACTCTGGATTTTGTAGGCATCTTAAATTTTGTTCACTGCTCTTCAGCAATACCTGAAAAAAACTAAAAAAAAAATTCCTTTATTTTATTTAAATATATTACTACATTTCTTTTCACAATAGTCACAAAACGAAATTTCTTTGCCAATTTGAATGCACACTTACTGCTCTTTTTTTTTGGCAAGTGAAAATCACTTTTACAGACTGACACATTATGAAACCACTTTTCAGATTTTTTAAAAAGCCCATGTCCAGACTGCTACACTCCAGCAAGGGCAACCAGCCTTAGTGATGCTGAATGTATTTGCATTACAGACTGAAACCTCAAAACCCCACTCGCTTCTAAATACTGTGCATGATTATACATGGAAAGGAGCTGGGTGTGTGCTAAGAGTCTGCTTCTGCACCAAAAAAATCGCTCCCCCTTTTTCCTACTAATGCAACTGTGAAATCACCAGAGCAAAACGCAATAAATCTCTGCCTGTAATTCCTATTTGCACACAGAGTCATGTTTTCACATTAGTCCCAAAACGAAATTTCTTTGCCAATTTGAATGCACACTTACTACTCTTTTTTTTTGGCAAGTGAAAATCACTTTTACAGACTGACACATTATGAAACCACTTTTCAGTTTTTTTAAAAAGCCCATGTCCAGACTGCTTTTTCAGACCACCACCATGTGTATCCTCGGTGACTACCTACACTCCAGCAAGGGCAACCAGCCTTAGTGATGCTGAATGTATTTGCATTACAGACTGAAACCTGAAAACCCCACTCGCTTCTAAATACTGTGCATGATTATACATGGAAAGGAGCTGGGTGTGTGCTAAGAGTCTGCTTCTTCCCCCAAAAAATCGCTCCCCCTTTTTCCTACTAATGCAACTGTCAAATCACCAGAGCAAAACGCAATAAATCTCTGCCTGTAATTCCTATTTCCACACAGAGTCATGTTTTCACATTAGTCCCAAAACGAAATTTCTTTGCCAATTTGAATGCACACTTACTGATCTTTTTTTTGGCAAGTTAAAATCACTTTTACAGACTGACACATTATGAAACCACTTTTCAGTTTTTTTAAAAAGCCCATGTCCAGACTGCTTTTTCAGACCACCACCATGTGTAACCTGGGTGGCTGCCTACATTCCAGCAAGGGCAACCAGCCTTAGTGATGCTGAATGTATTTGCATTACAGACTGAAACCTGAAAACCCCACTCGCTTGTAAATACTGTGCATGATTATACATGGCAAGCAGCTGGGTGTGTGCTAAGAGTCTGCTTCTGCACCAAAAAATCGCTCCCCCTTTTTCCTACTAATGCAACTGTGAAATCACCAGAGCAAAACGCATTAAATCTCTGCCTGTAATTCCTATTTCCACACAGAGTCATGTTTTCACATTAGTCCCAAAACGAAATTTCTTTGCCAATTTGAATGCACACTTACTGCTCTTTTTTTTTGGCAAGTTAAAATCACTTTTACAGACTGACACATTATGAAACCACTTTTCAGTTTTTTTAAAAAGCCCATGTCCAAACTGCTTTTTCAGACCACCACCATGTGTAACCTGGGTGGCTGCCTACATTCCAGCAAGGGCAACCAGCCTTAGTGATGCTGAATGTATTTGCATTACAGACTGAAACCTGAAAACCCCACTCGCTTCTAAATACTGTGCATGATTATACATGGAAAGGAGCTGGGTGTGTGCTAAGAGTCTGCTTCTTCCCCCAAAAAATCGCTCCCCCTTTTTCCTACTAATGCAACTGTGAAATCACCAGAAAAAAACGCAATAAATCTCTGCCTGTAATTCCTATTTCCACACAGAGTCATGTTTTCACATTAGTCCCAAAACGAAATTTCTTTGCCAATTTGAAAGCACACTTACTGCTCTTTTTTTTTGGCAAGTGAAAATCACTTTTACAGACTGACACATTATGAAACCACTTTTTTGATTTTTTTAAATGCACATGTCCAAACTGCTTTTTCAGACCACCACCATGTGTAACTTGGGTGGCTGCCTACATTCCAGCAAGGGCAACCAGCCTTAGTGATGCTGAATGTATTTGCATTACAGACTGAAACCTGAAAACCCCACTCGCTTGTAAATACTGTGCATGATTATACATGGCAAGCAGATGGGTGTGTGCTAAGAGTCTGCTTCTTCCCCCAAAAAATCGCTCCCCCTTTTTCCTACTAATGCAACTGTGAAATCACCAGAAAAAAACGCAATAAATCTCTGCCTGTAATTCCTATTTCCACACAGAGTCATGTTTTCACATTAGTCCCAAAACGAAATTTCTTTGCCAATTTGAAAGCACACTTACTGCTCTTTTTTTTTGGCAAGTGAAAATCACTTTTACAGACTGACACATTATGAAACCACTTTTTTGATTTTTTTAAATGCACATGTCCAAACTGCTTTTTCAGACCACCACCATGTGTAACCTGGGTGGCTGCCTACATTCCAGCAAGGGCAACCAGCCTTAGTGATGCTGAATGTATTTGCATTACAGACTAAAACCTGAAAACCCCACTCGCTTGTAAATACTGTGCATGATTATACATGGCAAGCAGATGGGTGTGTGCTAAGAGTCTGCTTCTTCCCCCAAAAAATCGCTCCCCCTTTTTCCTACTAATGCAACTGTGAAATCACCAGAAAAAAACGCAATAAATCTCTGCCTGTAATTCCTATTTCCACACAGAGTCATGTTTTCACATTAGTCCCAAAACGAAATTTCTTTGCCAATTTGAATGCACACTTACTGCTCTTTTTTTTTGGCAAGTGAAAATCACTTTTACAGACTGACACATTATGAAACCACTTTTTTGATTTTGTTAAATGCACATGTCCAAACTGCTTTTTCAGACCACCACCATGTGTAACCTGGGTGGCTGCCTACATTCCAGCAAGGGCAACCAGCCTTAGTGATGCTGAATGTATTTGCATTACAGACTAAAACCTGAAAACCCCACTCGCTTGTAAATACTGTGCATGATTATACATGGCAAGCAGATGGGTGTGTGCTAAGAGTCTGCTTCTTCCCCCCAAAAATCGCTCCCCCTTTTTCCTACTAATGCAACTGTGAAATCACCAGAAAAAAACGCAATAAATCTCTGCCTGTAATTCCTATTTCCACACAGAGTCATGTTTTCACATTAGTCCCAAAACGAAATTTCTTTGCCAATTTGAAAGCACACTTACTGCTCTTTTTTTTTGGCAAGTGAAAATCACTTTTACAGACTGACACAATATGAAACCACTTTTTTGATTTTTTTAAATGCACATGTCCAAACTGCTTTTTCAGACCACCACCATGTGTAACCTGGGTGGCTGCCTACATTCCAGCAAGGGCAACCAGCCTTAGTGATGCTGAATGTATTTGCATTACAGACTAAAACCTGAAAACCCCACTCGCTTGTAAATACTGTGCATGATTATACATGGCAAGCAGATGGGTGTGTGCTAAGAGTCTGCTTCTTCCCCCAAAAAATCGCTCCCCCTTTTTCCTACTAATGCAACTGTGAAATCACCAGAAAAAAACGCAATAAATCTCTGCCTGTAATTCCTATTTCCACACAGAGTCATGTTTTCACATTAGTCCCAAAACGAAATTTCTTTGCCAATTTGAATGCACACTTACTGCTCTTTTTTTTTGGCAAGTGAAAATCACTTTTACAGACTGACACATTATGAAACCACTTTTTTGATTTTTTTAAATGCACATGTCCAAACTGCTTTTTCAGACCACCACGATGTGTAACCTGGGTGGCTGCCTACATTCCAGCAAGGGCAACCAGCCTTAGTGATGCTGAATGTATTTGCATTACAGACTAAAACCTGAAAACCCCACTCGCTTGTAAATACTGTGCATGATTATACATGGCAAGCAGATGGGTGTGTGCTAAGAGTCTGCTTCTTCCCCCAAAAAATCGCTCCCCCTTTTTCCTACTAATGCAACTGTGAAATCACCAGAAAAAAACGCAATAAATCTCTGCCTGTAATTCCTATTTCCACACAGAGTCATGTTTTCACATTAGTCCCAAAACGAAATTTCTTTGCCAATTTGAATGCACACTTACTGCTCTTTTTTTTTGGCAAGTGAAAATCACTTTTACAGACTGACACATTATGAAACCACTTTTTTGATTTTTTTAAATGCACATGTCCAAACTGCTTTTTCAGACCACCACCATGTGTAACCTGGGTGGCTGCCTACATTCCAGCAAGGGCAACCAGCCTTAGTGATGCTGAATGTATTTGCATTACAGACTAAAACCTGAAAACCCCACTCGCTTGTAAATACTGTGCATGATTATACATGGCAAGCAGATGGGTGTGTGCTAAGAGTCTGCTTCTTCCCCCAAAAAATCGCTCCCCCTTTTTCCTACTAATGCAACTGTGAAATCACCAGAAAAAAACGCAATAAATCTCTGCCTGTAATTCCTATTTCCACACAGAGTCATGTTTTCACATTAGTCCCAAAACGAAGTTTCTTTGCCAATTTGAATGCACACTTACTGCTCTTTTTTTTTGGCAAGTGAAAATCACTTTTACAGACTGACACATTATGAAACCACTTTTTTGATTTTTTTAAATGCACATGTCCAAACTGCTTTTTCAGACCACCACCATGTGTAACCTGGGTGGCTGCCTACATTCCAGCAAGGGCAACCAGCCTTAGTGATGCTGAATGTATTTGCATTACTGAGTCCAACCTCAAACCCTTAAACTATTCTTTTTTTTTCCAGTACACCTTAATTTATCGTGAAAACATAGTCCATATTATTTTACATGTTCCTCACATTTAAATTTCTCCCAAAACAGAAAATGATAAACGCAACTTCAACAAAAAGAATTTCCATTTCTATTATTCATTTCTTAATTTACCATATACATCTCCTCTCAAACTCTAACCTCACCTTTAAAATTAGTTAGTTGTGAAAGAAATGTGGCACTCAAACAGCAGATTATCAGAGCCAGGATCTCTGTTCTGTTCACCTCTCTCCTCTCAGCAGAACCAGATAATGGCAAACTTTCCCTCTATTTTTCCACACATATACATGTAAGTTTCAAATCTCAGTGCTTCCCCCTTTTTTTCAAATGTAATCACACATTTCTATTGGTTGAAAACCAACCCTTTTCCAAAAGTGCCCTGCCCCCAACTTGACTTCTGCCTAGTACCCTTCCCCCAACATGACTTCTGCCTGCTACCATAGCAACAGCTCATGGAACACTGCTGTGTGGAGTTAGGTCAGAAGTTCGCCACACAATGTTTCAATTCCACAGAGCAAGAGTGCTTGACTTTTCAAACCTAACAGCAAATCCATAGTACTGTTCTTTGGTAACACATTTTTTTGTACCAATACAAAACATGCTTCTATTAATTTACACATACAGCCTAGTTTTTATTCTAGAATGGTATGAAACAGCCAATCAGTTCTTTTTGTTTTGAAAAAAATATGTATGCCTCCATTTCCAAACTGTCTTTCTTTTCATATTGCCATTCTACTGAAAGACACCTCCTGAGTGCATCCAGTTCTCCTTTGAAGATGTTCACAGTGTGGATTGTAGGGCACAGCTATGTCTTCTGGAGTGAAAAGTTTGCAGAGAAAACAGATATGGTGAGAGACCATGCTTTGCCAAATGTAGACATTAAATGGATTGGTCAGAGAGGGTTAAAGTGGCACCAATTGATGCCATTGGTGAAATCCTTCATGCAAATCCAACACCCTGACCTCATAATAGTGCACTGTGGTGACAATGACCTAGGCACTTTGACTGGGGTAGGTCTGGAAATGCTTATGAAGGACACCTTTGCACAACTGTTTTCACTTTTCCCTAAAACTGCCTTTGTGTTTTCCAACATATGCCAAAGGCAAAAATGGAACTGGTCCAATCATTTCTGTCCGCAGATTGACAAAGCAAGAAAGCACGTCAACAAATCTGTTTCTGCTTTCCTCCGTGACTATGGTATGGGTGCCATTTACCACAACAACTTGCGTTATGACATGCAAGACATTTATAGAGGAGATGGTGTGCACTTCAATGATGAAGGGAACAGAGTCTTCCTCTTGAACCTTAGACTCTGCATCGGTACTTACTTGTAGGTACCACTAACAAAATGACTTCATAAACACAACAGCTCTTTTTAGAGCTCCCTAATATCTAAACTCTTAAATCTGCATTTCATTTCTTTTTTAATTTATTTTTTCTTCCGTACGCTTACCGTAAGCTTACCGTACGCGTACCCCGTGATTTTTTTAAAAATCAATAAATGTTTTCTTTGTACTTTACAGTCCTTCTTTGACCCCCTCACAAATGTAAGGGGGTCTGTAACTCTCCTCATTGCCCCCTTTTCCTGTTTTCACTCTTTTTTTTCTGAGTGAAACACACAAAATGGCGGCCGCCGCTTCCTGGTTTCGGCCGATTCGAATGTTTACTAAGATCTAACAGCCAATCAGAATCTCGCTCGCGCACGCCACCGTACGCGTACGGTAAGCGTACCGTAAGCGTACCGTAAGCGGGCTCAGATATATATATTGATTTAAAGGGTATTTTCTCAGAATCTACTGAACAGATTTACACCAAACCTACAAAAGGCACTTCCTTGACCTACGGACTACCTCTCTGCCAAATTTCTAGTAATTCTGTTCAGCCGTTCGGGCTGTAGCTCGTTCTAAAGGTCCTATGGAAAAATGCATGGGAAAAACGCGTTTTGGGACCCCCCTTTTATCTCAGCCCCCGCTTGACGAATCCCCCCGAGACTTTCAGGGTAGGAGCGGAGCGTAGCGCCCCACCTATTTTGAGAAATTCGCGAGGATTCATCGACCGGCGCCAAAGTTATTCAAAATAGAATGTTGCGGATTTCCTATGGAAAAGGGGTCCTAACTATAACTACCTACTGGCGACCGCCAGTAGGTAATATATATATATATACACACATACAAACATATATACATACATACAATTGTTAATATGGGAAATCTCTAGGCAACATGTAGGTCAATCAAAAAAATGTCAGACCTAAAATTAACAATGATTGTACTAGACCCAATGTACCATTATTAATTATGAAAAAGCTCAATTTTTATTCGTACAAATGTTAAAAAGTAGGCTCAAAATTAATCGAACAACAAGTAGAAAACATACATAAAATGACTAAACCATGTAACACAATAGCAGACAAAAATGGTGAAAAAACTATATCACGATGGGATTGATGCAACTGTAAATACTTACGTATTGTTGTCGCACAATAAAGTATAAATAATCACAAAAATGAATATAACGTCACAATGTGTACAGACAATGCACATAACAAAACATGCAACGAGTCAATGAGAAATATAGGGAACAAGGAACAGCGGGGAATTGATAAAATGATACAATGTTGGTTCTTCAAAAAATCGATGCACGTTTCGGCAAACATGGCGCCCTCATCAGGAAAACCCCATTGAAGTTAAATACATAAAAATTGAAAGTACATTGAGTAAAAATATCTCTCAAGCGTTGGATTGTGTATAACGTGCACATAACATCATCCATGAATCTAAATATAACATGCAAAAGTGTGCAAGAAAGGAAATAAAATACTGGTGCTTAAAAAAAGAAGAAAAAATAATTAAATCTGAAAACTGACAGATAAGTCTCAAGATTGAGCTCTACATATCATGGGAGAGCTAAAAATTGTTTACAGGAAAGCCAGATTAAACAGAAATTAACCGTAAACTATGCAAGAGGAATCCTCTCCTGCACGTTATTGGACTGGGAGCAGTTTTTTAGTTCATGGTGCATCCTCTTCTGAGCTGGAAGCACTCAGATTAGTTTACAAGGATGAGATAGCAGAAACAAAAACGAAATGCAATATGGCTGCTCTGGCTGCACAAGAGAAAAGCCTGGCTTAGAAAAGAAAAAGGCAACCTTTATTCTTGAATAGAGGTAACTAGCCTTGAAAGAGAAAATGTGTTGTTGTGTCATGAGCAGAGCAACAAAAGATTGGATCTGAAGAGTAAGCTGGTGGCAGGGAAAAAATTATATTATCCCCCACATGCACCCATCCTTAGTGCATCGTGGGAGCCGGCACTGCTCCCGCCCAGAAGCAGCAATCTGAGTTTCCCTGGCTGCAAGAGTATGGGCAGGGAAACAAATGTATTCTCCCACCCAGCGGAAGCATTTTCAAAGCTCCCGCCGGGTGGGAGCAGGCAAGTTTCTCTGCCCACGCTCTTGCAGGTAAGGAAACAAGGTTCCATGGTTGGGAGCCCCAGAACACATGAAGAGAACCAGCCCCTGTGGATAGCGTCCCGGGGTTTAGGAGGCTTTGTGGGGTCCACATGCCCCCCTACCTTTCTTAATACCAAATTCTGCCACAGGGATTGGGGTTCCAGGGCCTTTAAAGGGTTGAGAAAGGCAGCTATGCGCTTACACCTCCTTTAAAATTAACATGGCCCCAGGGGATGGGTCCTCGGGCATGCAAAAGCTTGGGGGGGTCGCACCCCACCCTCCTTTATTGATGTATTTCCACCCAGGGGATGGGGGTGCAGGGGTCTTGAAAAGGCTTGGGGATGGAGGCTGTGTGCCCTAGCCCCTTTCATTTACATGGTGGGCCCATGGCCTTTTGTTCACGATACTGCAGGATTACCCTAAGATTGTGCCAAAAACCCATAAGAATATTGGCCCGGGGGGGGGGGGGGACCCTGTAAGGCTCCCACCCCACAAAGGCTGAGGGGACAGAGTATCCCTACCCTGCCACCTTTATATCTTTTTTTAAAACAACTTTCAGGACCGGGGACTAAGTTCCCAAAGCCCTGTAATGGCTGCCATTGCATTTTCTTTCATGTTGCAGCCACCCAATCAGAGCACTAGCTACAATGGGAGCAAGGTGGCATGAGGGGAAAAACTCACTCTGCCAATCAGAAGGCAATATTTTCTTAAGTTGAGCTGGTGGGACTCTCGCTAGAGACCCTCAATCCCAACTCTCCAGATATACAAATCTGTTTAAACCTTAGTTTCAGAAAAACTACTCAATAGATTTGCACCAAATAACAAAAAGCAAGCTTTGTGGACCATTATCTAGCTTTCCGTTCTGTTCAGCAGTTTTTTCTGTAGCGCTGTTCAAAAAAGTCTATAGAAAATCCATAGGGGTTATGTGTTCTGGGCCCCTTATTTCTTGGCCCATGCTTGAGGGATCACCCAGTAACTTTCCATGAAGAAATGAGGCAAAAAAGAGAACTGTTTTAGGAAAGCTCATGAAGGTTCATCAAAGTTATTAGTCGTTACTCACTGGTGGTGAACAGTGGGTAACTATACTTAGGTCAGCGCTTCCATAGGAAGCACATTTATTGGTTTGCTAATAACTACGGAGCCATTTGCGGAATCTTCATGAAAAGTTTCGGAGCGAGTGGGGACTGAGAAAAATGGGCAGAAAGCTAGATCTTGTTGCAGAAAGCGTGCTTTTTGTGATTTGGTTTAAATCTATTTAGTAGTTTTTAAAATGGTAAGCATGAAAAATATTTGTACATCTGGATAGTTGTGTTCAAGGGAGAAAATACAAAAATATACAGCATTCTGGCTGGCTGTCTACAACATGTAGAAAAATGTTGCAGGCAGCCATTAGAGAACTCACAGACTTAGCATCATTTCCTGAGTTTAAATTTAAAAGAAATATAAGGTTGAAGGATACCCTGCCTCCCCAGGCTTTGTGGGGGGTCCCAGACTGACCCCCACCTTGAAGGACAAAATTATTATTTTTTGTTTAAAAGCTGCAATCCCGTGGGACTCCAGCAGGATCAAAGCTTCTTTTTAAAAAAATGAAATGGCGGACTGGGCCACTGTGAATAATAAAATGGAGGGGGCCCACAAGCCCCATTCCCCAGAGCTAAAATTTAAAAAAATAAGGAGGGGTAGCACAGCCCCTTTTACTAGGCCCATTACGGCCCCAGGGGCCTGTACAATATCAAAGGGGAAGGGATGCACAATCCACCTTACCAAGCCTCACTGAAGAGGAGGGAACGCGTGGCCTCCCTCTCTGAACCTGTAGAGGCCCCAGTGACCGCATCCCCTGGGGCCAGCTCAACTGTGGTGTCCCAGGGAACGCACCCCTAGGACACTGTTCCCCTGTGCCCCCTCCCATTTTTTGACAAAACGTCATGGGGGATGAGGTCTGCTTTAGTGTGGCCAGGACCGGCGAGACCAACTGCATAATGCGCATGCCAGAAGGTAGGTTGTAGCTTGGGATTGACTGCTCACAAAGGAATGGAGGCGGGGTGTGGCAGCATGGCTCCCCTGCCCAAGCCTCTAAGAGGCCCCGGGGACCCTATCCCCCAGTGCCGCAATTTTAATGACGGTAAAGGGAGACTCGTGGCCCCCTTCCCAAGCCTGAAAAAGACCCAGGACCCACATCCTCCAGGTCTGACTCCTACATAAAAGGGGAGGGCCACATGGCCCCCTCCCTAAGCCTGAAAACCCCCAGGGACCCCATCTCCCGAGGCCAACACATTTATAAATTTATAAATTTCCCCAAGCATGAAAAGGTTCTGGGGACCTCATCCCCCAGGGCTGATTTCCACAAAATGGGGGGAGGGGGCCCCCGTCCCCAAGCCTGAAAGAGTTCCAGGGACCCTATCCCCAGGGGCCGACACATTTATAAAGCGAAGGAAGGGGTATGCCCCTCCGCCAGCCACTAAGAGGCCCCGGGCTCCCTTTCCCTGAGCGTCAATATTTAAAAGAAGAGGAGAGGGCCATGTGACCCCCGTAGTCCTGAAAAGTCCACGGGACCCCATCCCCTGGGTCCAATTTCTTCAAAAAATGGAATGGGGCCACGTGGGTCCCCTTCCTGAGCCTCAAAAGGCGCTGGGGACGCCATTCCCCGGGGTCGGTTCACAGACTGTGTTCTAGGGAGCCCACCCCAGGACAAAGTAGTTTCCCTGCCTGCACTGGGTGGAAGCAAACATGCCTTTTGTGCCTACAAGCAGGGAAGGCAAGTCTGCTCCCACTCAGCAGGAGATTGAAAAATGATCTTTCTGGGTGGCAGAGACTTTTGTTTCCCTGCCAGCGGAAGGGAAACATAGATTGCTCCCGACTGGTGGGAGCATGCAAATATACTGCTGCCGCTGCAAGCTGCCCACAGCTTGGTGCTTGGTGGGTGGCCCAGTTGTGCCCCGGGGCACTCACCTACAGATAAGTGAGGGATGCCTAGGACCACACAGCCCCCTCCTCAATATCATTAAAACGTTATGTTGTCACTGAAATAACATGTGTGGGGGAGGCCCGTATAGCCTGGCCTGCATCCCTGGGGAACTAACATAATGGGGGGCCTCAAGGACCCCTGCCCCGGGGACCACCACCTCCCCGGGGGTTTTAATTTTTAATATTGGTGGGCCTCACGGACCATTGCCCCCCCCCAAGCCTCTGAAACTACCACCTCCCTGTGACCAAGGGTTTTTCAAAGAAATGGGTAACTATAAATCGTACCCTCATACTCAGTTTTCTCATCAATAATTTTACTGCAAATGTTGCAGTGATTTTATCAGTGATGTCATAGAAGATGTCACGACTGATGTAATGTTTGGGGTAATTAGCAGTGCACGAGTTATAGTTACCTTAGGGCACAAGTTTTAGTTTCTTGAGATAAGTATAACCATAACAGCTGAATTTCTATGGTTTGGTGCGTGTAAAATCCCAACCTAACTATAAAAGTTTGAGTGCATTTCAAAGGTTTTAATTCTATTTCCTTGCAAAACATCCCTGTAACCTTTGGTTTTTGTTGTTTTTTCTTTTTG
Source organism: Triturus cristatus (assembly GCF_964204655.1). NCBI lineage: Eukaryota > Metazoa > Chordata > Amphibia > Caudata > Salamandridae > Triturus > Triturus cristatus. The sequence continues at coordinate 465,749,404 of NC_140587.1, read as the reverse complement.
TCCTCATATCACCCTTGCTGCAATGTCAGGCGCCTTCTGTAAACACCTTCCAGCCCTTAGCATGTTGCATACAATTACTGCCCCATGCCACTCAGCCCAAACCAGACCCCTGGTTTACAGCTGTGCTTAGGTGTAATCGTAGAACCACACATTAGACTTCCTATCCGACCCTCAGATCTCCCCACTTTTGATAATCAGCACAAATTATCTTTTCCTTATCCCCTCCAGGTCTGCTAGTTATATCCATTCGGTAGTTATATCTAACTGCTTGAAGCCAGTCCCCCACCCTCGGGGGTATCGGGTCTGTCCATCATTTACAGATTTCCCTTCTAGCCAACAGCATCAGATAGAACAACAAAGCCTGCTGTGGCCATGACTGCAATTTTCTAGGAGAAATGTCCTCCCCCATTAAGACTAAGGTTGGGCTCAAGGATATATTCGTCCTGAAGATATCTCCAACAACAACCTCAACGTCCCGCAAGAATGTTTCCATCTCAGGCATATAAAAAAGATGTGTAGGTAATCCGCTTTTAATAAACCACACCTAGTGCATCTGGAGGTGGGTTCCTGAAAAAACTTTGCAATCCTTTTGGGAGTCCATGGCAGTCTGTTAATGGTGAATAAATGATTATGTTTAAGATTGCCAGGCTTGACCACTGAGTAAAGTCATTTTAAAGATCTTTCCCAAACATTTAGTGTCACAGTCCTGCGGATACCTTCTTCCCAGACTAAGTAGGGAGCCTTCAATGTTTTATCCTCATCATCCCTCCAATACCATTAGGCCCGCTCTGTAGCCTTCGGACCTCCGTCCTGCAATTCTGACTCAAACGCCCACACTCCACCTAACTCCTCCAATTAGCCGCGAACCAGGAGGACAGCCAAATATATTTAAACCTAGAAAGGGAGTTCTGCGTCTTAGCTGCTAACACTTTCCATGGGAGAATGCTCTCTGTTGTTATTAGCTCCCCCCAAACCTTTATCCCTACCCCACGCAAAGGGACGCTCAGCCCATCCTTCAGACACTCCGGGGTACCCGGGGAGTCCCAAATAGGAGAGAAGTCTGAATAATACCCCATATCCAATCTGTTCCTCACCCCTACCTAAAGGAGGAGAGCCGCCTTCAAGACCTTCAAGCGGACTGTTAGAACTGGGGTTCTCTAGTTGGCTGAGGTAGGTACCTTAATCCAAATAGGGACCCTTGCTTCTGGTCAGGGTAAGGAGGGACACACCCTTAGATAACCCCTGCTCACCCCCTGGTAGCTTGGCACGAGCAGCCAGGCTTATCTCCAAGGCAATGTGTAAAGTATTTGCAACCACACTCCCAGTGACACAGTGATAACACCACAAATGGACACCACACTGGGTTCATAAAAATAGCAGTATCTTTATAAAAAGGAATACGATGAGACCAAACGATAGAAATCCAACATATGCATATTCATAATATTTCACTTGGCCGATTACTAGACCAGAAATCACTTGTAGGTTCTTGCGGTATTAATGAGCAATTCACGATCTCTAATGCAGTCCTAATGCAATGCTATGCAGTTTGTAATGCAGTTCGTAATGTGGTAATAAGACAGTCTTAATGCAAGAATCAGGCGGTTCGTAGTGCAATAATAATGCGGTTCGTAATGCAAGAATCAGGCAGTCCATAATGCAGTTAGGCGATGCTGTAGCCGGATGGGTTACGGCCCTGCCTTCTCCTCCGTTGACGATCTTGGGCAGATTCCTCTCGGTAAACACTATCATGATTCCTTTCACCTTGCAGATTGCTTCAAGAAATCATTTAGCACGTTGCGGCTCGGCCCGGCGGCGGTGATCCTTACTCACAGCCTCAGTTTACGACGTCGGCTCGGGCCACAAACAGAAATACAGCAGCGTGGACGATGTTTCACACTGCGGGGGCAATGCGATCATGGGGCACCTCGTACACAGTACCACGGACCACATGGCAACCTCAGGCGTGCAAGAGCACCACGCACACAGCGTCGCTGAGACCCACTCTTAAATTCAAGTATCCCGTTAGCACGTTTCGGCTCAGGCCGGCCGCGGTGATCTTTCCTCACAGCCTCAGTTAAGATGACGGCTCGGGCCACAAACAGCAATACAGCAGCATGGATGATGTTTCACACTGCGGGGGCAATGCGATCACGGGACACCTCTTACACAGCACCAAGGACCACACGACAGTCTCAGGCGTGCAAAAGCACCACGCACACAGTGTCGCTGAGACACAGTTGGAAACTTTTATGTTCCTGAGTTTCCACAACAGGGGACCTGCTCTCATCGGGCCCTTGGATACATGCTACTTCAGGACACAGCACACAGCAAAGTCCTCCCAAGCAGGGGGACACAGCACACAGCAAAGTCCCTTGTCGTCAAATCAGCCAACTGCAGCCCAACCTCAGAACACACAGCAAGGGCAGTCCTTCTCTTCAGTCTCTTCAGCTGTTCTTCTTTGGCAGAGGTTCCTCTTGAGCACCAAGTAGGTTCAATCCTTTTTCAGTAGGGATTTCAGTCTTGAGTTCAGGGGTTTCAGCTCTTACATTTATACCCCTAAATGCCTTTGAAGTCTTTCTGTTCAGGGGGCTTTGACCTCGGTCCAAACCAGACCTGGGTGTCTTCCTGTCAGTGCACATCCTACTCCTTTGATAGTCAGGGTCTGGGGCCCTGACACTCAGCAGGAGGGGGAGCCATCCTCTGGGGGCAACAACACAGCCTCTTCACATCCAGGGGGCTACTCCTCCCCCCACATCAAAGCAGGCCAGCCTGTTACTCTCTCACCTACTCCTCCCTGGGGTCAGGACATTTCCCAGACTCTGTCACATCCAAACCGAGGCAGGCACTATACAACCAGGCAGAGGTACACAGGATAGTTTAAGACAAGAAACCAGTCACTTTTAAAAGCGTGGTTTCTAAGCTCACAATTCAAAAATCATCTTCACAAAAACATGTGTTATTAAATTCTGGGTTCAGGCACACTAAACTCCATCTCTCCATCATATGCCTATGGGAAGATATGCTGGAACCATGGGACACAGCATTCCCCATTCTGTCCTATGGGCAAAATGGCCTTGCAACAGTGAAAACAAATTTGGCAGTAGTTCACTGTTAGGACACAGTGCACACCTCAGTACCTGTCCCACCTTTCACATACACTGCACCCTGCTCAGGGGGGTACCTTGGGCCTACTATAGGGGTGTCTGATGTGCATAAAAAGGGAAGGCAAGGCCTGGCAAGTGAATGCACTTGTCAGGACAACAAGGCAGTTAACAAACTGCACGCAGGCACTGCAGTGGCAGGCCTGAGATCTCTTCTTAGGGCTACTTGTGTGGGTGGCACAATTAGTGCTTCAGGCCCACTAGTAGCATTTGCATTACCAGCCCTGGCACACATAGTGCACTTTACTAGGACTTTTACTAGTAAGGCAAACATACCAATTATGGACAACTACTTACCATATAACACTTTATAAAGGGAGCACTTGCACTTTGACACTGATCAGCAGTAGCAAAGTGCCCAAAGCATCTAAGCCAGTAAAAACGAAATCCATCAGAGCATCAAAAATAGAGGCTGTAGAGGCAAAAAGGCAGGGGTAACCACACCAAGAAATGCCAGGTCTAACATGGACCTTTTTAAAAAAATTATTTGCTCGAAATTTGTACAAAACTCCTTCGGAGCCACACTCCCTTACCATCTCTCCCAGCACTGCCCCCATGTTGAGGCTACGGGTTTAATCAGAAGCATCCTGCAGTTTTTTAGCTGGAAGGACATACAATAGAGCTTCAGATCAGGGTAGGCCAAGCCCCCTTTCTCTAACCTACGGCGTAGCTTTTTCAATGCAAGCCTGGCCTCCTTAGATGCCCATTTGAAGCTTCCTATTCCTGCCTGAATCCTATCCAGTACAGAGACTGAGAATGTTAGAGGAATACAATTAAACAGATACGTCAGTTTGGATAGTATCACCATTTTAACTAAATTGACTCTGCCATATATTGTGAGCGGGAGGTTCCTCCATCTAGATAGTAAACTGTCCAGCTCCTTTGCCGCCCTCTCTAAGTTGACTTTCAGGATAGCCTCTAAGGGGTTTAAAATCTTGATACCCAGATACCGGATCTCAGCTTGCACTTTCCCTTCTCTGCCTGATGTATTCCAACATATTACCTCCGACTTTGTGTTATTCACTAAATAACCTGAGAAAGTCCCAAACTCCTTCACCAGAGACTCCACCCTTGGGATAGTGTTTACAGGATCCGAGGTATAAATTATTAGGTCATCTGCATATCACGCAATTTTATAATAGAACTGCAATGCCTTAAAGGGAATGACCTGACCATCGGTACGCAGAAGCTGAGCTAGTGGCTCAATATAAATATTAAACAAGAGAGAGGGTAGCCCTGCCCAGTACCCATAGATATAGAGAAGCTCTCAGTGAGAGTTCCATTAAGAAGAATCCTAGCATTAGTCTACTCATAGAGTCCCTGTAGCATAGAAACAAAGCCTGGACTAAAACCAAGTACCTCCAAAACACCCCACAAATACGCCCAACAAACCCTGTCGAAAGCCTTGGCTGCATCCAATGTAACAACAGCCAAAGGCAACGACCGGGCTGTGGCGAGGCCTATACAACCTATCAGCTGCTCCACAAACTCCTGGCTATGCCTCCCAGACTGCAACCATTTCCTCCCTTAGAATCTTATATACTTCCGACGGGATGGCATCTGGCCCTACCTCTTTCCCATTCTTGCTCAGAAACCCACTAATTTCCTCCCGAGTTATAGGTGCCTCCATAAACTCTATCCCCTTCTCTGAGAGCACAGGGAGGCCCACGCCTCCCAGCCATTCCCTAAGTTTATATGGGTCCGGGGAAATGTCTTCCCTATATAGAGCAGAAAAGAGTGAGATAGACCAGAAAAGAGGGAGACCAGGCGTCTATGCATGTCCGCGAGTTTTTTTAACACCTTCCTGCGGGAGCTTACCACCAGCTCCTTGATCATGTTACAAGATCACTCCACTTTCGCTTTCTAAATCAGCAAGGCCCCAGCTCATTCCCCATACTCAAAGTACCTCATCAATCCAGCCTGCCACCTTTCCCTACACTTGGGGTCGATCGTTGTCTTATAGCTTAACTGTGCCTCTTCTAACTGCTTTAATAGTAATGCCCTATTGGTTACTTCATCCTGGGTCTGTAGACTGATCGCAAATAACCCAACCTCCTGCTCTAGTCTGGCCAATTCAGCCCTCTCTTCCCTGTGCTTTAAGCGTCCCTGGCAAATTATTATCCCCTGGATGAAAGCTTTCAATGTATCCCAACCGACTTCAAGGGGGCTGAGCCTTCATTATTAGTACGAGTGCCAGATTACTATCTGAAAGGATAGGTCTCTTCAAAGTCCACCTTAGATTTGGCTTATACCCAGGGGGTTGCAGTGATGAGATAATAGTGGAGTGATCCAAAATATGCCCTGGGAGATGATTAACATCACTATATGCCCCGCTAAACCCACATCGACCAAAAAATAATATAACCTAGAAAAGTGCCCATATTTTTTGCTATGGAAGGTGTATCATCTCTCCTGACCTTTTAAATAGCGCCAAGCATCCACCAATCCCAGGTCCTGCAACATATTTCTGAGCACCTGTCTCATCTTTGGTACCTGACCCCTTCCCTCAGATTTGATATATCTAGATCAAGCAGTGTTAAAATCTTCCCCCAGAACCAAAGGAACTGAACATTCTGCTAAGCTTAGCTCTAGGTCCACGATATGATGGGGGTCATCCAGGTTTGGTCCATAATACCCTGCACAAACCATACCTTCTCACCCTGGCTAGGTCCCAACTACCATTACTATTGATTTTGGAGCACATTATCTCTACCCCTGAGCCCTCCCTAATCAGGATCGCCACACCTTTACAACACTGGTCCTGATCAGTCACCACCAAACTCGTGATCCATCCATACCTGGGGAAAAGCTCTCTACTCTCTCTTGCGACTAGGTGCGTTTCTTGCAGGATGATTATATGGGCCTGACTTCCAGGTACTTCAAAACCGCTCTTTGCCTGGCTCGGGACCGTAAACCATTCATGTTCCAGGTTAAGAAACGTAAACTGCTACCACCCCCATCCATAATTCCAATGTGTTGACTCTATCCTTAAACAACCGATCCCTGAGGGGAGATAAATCTGCACTGTGACATTGAGGAAGTTTCTTTTTCTTTTTTCCCACTGCTCCCCACCTCATGCCCCTCTTCCACATCCCTCCCCAAGCCCCCCCTTTTACCCTACCCTGGGGAACCCTCCCAAAACATGAAGTCATACAATTGCCGTTTGTGCTACTCCAGGATGCCTGATGATTTTATAACCCGAGCCAACTCCCTCAACCCTTCCTGAATCTGAAAAACACTTGTACTCAGTGCTAAAGTAGTAAGGGGGCATCTCCTTTCCCTTTAATAGAGACTATCAGTGCATCCACATCCTACACTGTACAATAATTATACATTTGGTTATTCCACATTATGCAGACGGTTCCTGGGAATTTTTGTTGTACTTTTGCCCCAAACTTCCAAAAGGTCCTCCATCTTCTTGCCCAGCTCCCACTGACTCTGCTCCGTTGCCTTGCATATATCTGATCTTATTATGAGAGAAAAGCCATTAACCGTATAGGGGCCTTCCCTTAGAGCCGCACTCAGGATTACCTCCTTAACTGCATACGAAAGAAAGTTTACCAAGATCTTACTTGGCTTAGACCGTTGGAGGTTCCTCCTGAACTGAACTGATCTTGGTGTGCCCTCTGGATCTCATGAACTAGATCGATCTCTGGCTTATCCTTTAATACGGTATCTCTCAGAAGCTTGATTATAAAGGACTTCATTCCATACCCTCTCAATGTATGTCCTCACGTAGCGTTTTATTCTGTTTGCATAGCATTGAGAGCCCAGAGGTGTTTTCCTCAACGATCCACTTTATTGATCCTACCTCCTCCTCCAGTGCTTTAGTACGAGCAGCAACCCCGTCTAGCTTCTGCGCTAGCTCCAAACGTGAGACTTGAATGCTCTCCTGATTAGCCTCTGAAACCATAAACCTATTTTTCATTTCTTCTTTTAACCATAGGAGGATACCCACCAATAAATCTTTCGCCTTTTCCCTGGGGATTTCGACCCTGGTATTACTTTCTTGGTCATTGAGTAGCTGCTCCTCTCCCGGCTCTGGTTCGCCATTTGATGCCAGAGCTTCGAACCTATTGCTGGTGGGGACAGGGGCACCCCCTAAGTCAGAGGCCCCTGGAGACCTTACGTCTCCCAAGGGCCCTGCTAAGGCCCGAGCTTGCATGATGTCCACCCCCCTACTAGACTAAGCTACTTCATGCGACGCCATCTCAGTAAAGTCCAGGGAGGTATCCCTTTTTTCCTCCTCTACGCGTTGGACAAAAGTTAGGACTCTGAAAAATGATTTGAGAGGAGGAGTAATTTTAATCTGCTGGACTGGTGCTCTCCTGCACCTACCCCCTAGATTTTTGCCAGGGGACCTAGTAGAGTTATAATGTGAGGGGACATAAGTCCCTCCCCTGCCTCCCCTTCAGTCACACGTCAATTCCCTTTTTTCAGACCAGGGGCCACCAGCACAGAAGGAAGGTCATGGGGTGTACCAACGTTAACCCCCTCAATGTTTCTATTAAGTAGTGTATACCTCGAGACTTTACTGGGATATTTTAAAAACATCCTCCTTATGCTGGAGGCCTACCCCCTGCTTCCGAGCCTTCCTCTGGGCCTCCTCCTTAGGTTAGAGTCTCTTGAAGTCCCTGATATCCCCCAGGGATAGTAAACGTGGAAACCCCTCTGGGAGCATCCGTAGTGTATGCGCATTTTGAGGCAAGGCAAACCCCAGCCGGGGACTTGACTTGTGCTGACTCTACCCAACACACGCACACCAGCAGATCTGCAGCATCGGAGCCCTCTCACTGCCTTCAACCACCGGATACCGTGGGACAGCCTTGTCACCTCCTGGGGACTGACCCGGTTGTCAGATCCCCCAAGAAGCCTCATTGAGCTGGGAAACTCAGCGCCACACTCAGATCAGGATCAAGACCGAGTTGCGGGATCAGACAGCTGAGTGCCCGCAGCCATTCAACATGCAGCCACCGTGTTTCCTGTCCACATTTGCACTTCCCTATGGTTTTTGTTGAATTTTATAAACTCAGACTTTCAAGTGTTGCTGTACTTGAAGATAATTTGTGAATTTTTTTAATATTCCTTTTTTTTATTCCAATTATATATTTTACTCAATATTTCAATAGTGAATTAGATGGGTGATGTCTCCAAAAAGTATAAGACACTATTTAGAGTCAACCTAGATTATGTAAAAGCATCAGAAAGCTTCAGAAGTAACTGAATGTCACCACAACTTAGCATGTTCTAGAAATATATGATAAAGAAAAACCCTGTGTGAATAAAGGCGACGAGAACTAAAATGCCCTGGTCTAGTACTTTAAAAGGGTTGACTCACTGTGTCCACTGACACAGCCTGAATGTTAATGGGTAATGCAGAAATGGTGCATAGCTGACAAGGACTTCACAGCGTGGAGATTGCATTGCATAAATATTTTGGGTTACATTCTCCGAAATGTTCCACTCAATCAGATCAGACTACAATGGTGGAAAAATACAGCAAATAAACAGCTATCAAGATAGAAAGTAAAATGATTATCAAAGGAGGCAATGATGAGTAGAACTATATTTGCGCCTGATTTGCATAAGCCTTCCAAAGTTAAGCATATTACATTGAGTTTGTCCATGTATTTTGTGCGATTTATAGTTACCCATTTCTTTTTAAAAATCCCTTGGCCCCGGGGAGGTGGTAGTCCCGGAGGCTCGGGGGTGGTCCGTGAGGCCCACCCATATCAAAAATTAAAAGCTCCGAGGAGGTGGTGTTCCCCGGGGTAGGGGGGTCCTTGAGGCCCCCCATTACATTAGCTCCCCAGGGCTGCGGGGCAGGCCATACGGCCCTTCCCGCACATATTTAGTAAAGAGCCCCGGGGAGATGGCGGGGCCTGGGGCTGCAGGGGGGCTATGCATGCCCCCGAATGTTTGCCCCGGGAGGTGGCGGTCCCCATGGTGTGGGGGTGCTGCATGGGCACCCCTGTATATCTTTAAAACCATTACCCTGGGATTTAGTCCACCCAGGAGCTTCTTATGAAAGACGCGATGGAGCCTGCACATCTTTTTTTGAAATTTTGCTGCAACTTTAAAAAACCAAATGCCTCAAACCTCCGGTGGGGTCCCTGTGGGATACCCCCACCATATCTTGGGTATGAGGGTATTCCTACCCTGCCCCTTTTCTTTATTTTTTACTTTTTTTGTGTGGGACCCTGCTTCAAGCCGAGTCCCAAGATGTCTGCCAACACTTACTGGTTGAAGTGTTGGCAGCTAATCAAATTTCAGTAGGATACGTGAGTCCACTGCAAGGACTTGTGTCCCCAGATATCTATACATTTTAAACTTAAATATTTCTGAAACTATGTGAAAGGATTTACACCAAATCACAAAAAGCACACTTTCTGGACCAACATCTAGCTTTCTGTCAAATTCCATTCAGCAGTTTGGGCTATAGTCATATTAAAAAAATGAAAGATCCCCAAAGACATAACATGGGGAAAATGTGCTTTAGGATTTCCCCTTTTTACTCGGCCCTTGCTTGACGGTTCACTCCAAAACTTTCAACATAGCAGCTGAACCAAAAAGAGTTTTAACTATAGTAAAGGTGCTTTTTCTGGACCTTTTGGACCTTCTGGCTTATCATTTTCTGGATTTTTGTTGTCACACTAGAGACCTATACAATGTGCTCTAGTTCTGCTTATATATCTGCTTCTATTACTAAGGCACTTGAAATATACAACATGGTATAAACTATATATACATATCAGCAGAAAGTAATGTCCTATTTTTACTGTTGTTGAGGGAGGGGAAGTGTATGATGACTCACTGGAGGCTTTGACTCCCATGAGTGACAGCCCTGCACATATTCAACAGTGTTAATAAATATCCTTTTAAATGACGAAACTGTGTGTGTGTGTATGTGTGTGTGTATATATATCTAAATATCTAAATATATATATATATATATATATATATATATATATATATATATATATATATATATATATATATATATATATATATATATATATATATATATATATTGCGTGGCACTGAGTGGCTTCTTTATTTCTTGAGTAAAGCAATGCACATACTCTGCACCGAGGAGGCGTTCCGTGGGTGTTTCCACGCAACTCCCATGGTTTTTGATGCATTCCCAGATTTACCAGAACCAGCAAACCTGGGAATGCCCCAATAAAAAAATACTCCTCCCCAGGTGTGGCGTAACAAGGAGAAATATCTTAATTTCTCCTTGTTACTTTTTATTTCTGTCTGCACTGCATTCTGCAGCACGCAAAGAAACAGGAATTTGCCTCTCAGGATTGTTTTTGTGCAGGAAGTTATCCCTTCCTGCAAAAAATCAACCCTGTCTGCAACGCAGTCACTGTTGCACCATGGTGCCAGCACCAGCACAGGGACAAGGACAGGAATGCGGCGCATTTTTTAAAAATAGGATGTATTACTGCCCTTTCCCTGGAACGCCACGCAGCAAGGTGACTTGCTGGGCTGCATTGCCTTACTCTGCCAACAAATATGGCCCAGAGTAACCACCACCTGAATCGTTTGATTTAAAGTGATGAACCAGCTAATGCATTCAGGAAAGTTTTTGTTGTGAGCAATTTTCACCCTGGTTTTCTTAACACGTATAACTGAATTAGTGTGCACAGTCTATAACTTTCATCAAATTTATTGAACCCGTCTACTCTATCTCATCAACACATTTTTCATGTGTTTTCTTTGTCTCACAAGGACCTTAAATTGGAACCACCAGAAGAGGAAATTTCAGAAGGGAGTACAAAGTCTGTAAGTATGAACACTTTCAGGTTTCCCGTATTGTTTATTATATCTGTTAAAATATTCACCGATTTATCAGGTAAAGGGATGAGCTTTCTAACTAAACTTGTATTTTTGCTATGGTATGTTAGGCTCTCTTGTAGGCCGCAATAAGCACTCACACTTCCACATTACTGTTCAAGACAGTGGTCTTTTCCACATTATACAAAGATGTTATCAATTTGGAATTGCGTACAGAAGGGTTCTCTTGAACCTTCTACTCAACAGCTCATCAGAACGTTTTCTGTATGAAGAGAATCACACTGCCTTCAATTCAAAACAGGCCACACACAGAGATAGGTCTTAGGGCTGTTGCAGCTCGGCAAAAAGACAATAAATCATCCATTAAAAGAGTAGTTTAAAAATCATACAAACATCATCTGCGGGGCCCAAGCAGTTGCTCACCTGCCTACAGCCCACAGGCCTACCATAGATGAAACCTATAGTATGTCTCTTCTGTATGAGGTTTACATCTCTAACCAGAGACAGATTTGTTGCCGTACGCTTGAGCCTTACATCAGCATAGTGCAAGGGTAGCTCAGTTGTACAGTGTTCCCACATATGATATCAGTGTAACCTGAGTGACAGCGCTGCTGGTATAAGTGCTAGGCTGTAAGTTATTTGAGAACTGAGTTGAAGCTCTTCTCTCTAACTTGCAGTCCTATTTAATCACTGAATCTTGAGTGATAACTCTATTGTCAGAAGCGATCTCCTGTTCTTTCCTGTGCAATCTGAGTGATAGCACTTATGTATGTCATTCACACCTGTAACATTTGATTAGCCTGAGGGTCTAAGGTGCGCACTCATCTCTGTCACACGAGGCAGTGATCTTCTGTTTGTGGCTCATGGTGTACCATCTTTCAAGCCTCAGCGATAGCTCTCCTGTGGCTATAACTGTGTCACCAGAGAGTTGTTTTCTTATCTAAAAACTATTCTTAATTTGTAAAAGAATAAGTGCCGGAACCCAATGTTTTCTTCAAAAATCCACCACCAGCACTGTTGAAGTTCGGGGTTGCCGAATACCAATACTGTCTATCTAGACTTGATAGCATTTTATGCTTCTTTAATCTAGCACCGTTCCCCCACCACCCCTTTATCTCACTACTGCAGGTGCTTTTTCACCAATGAAGGATCAAAATCAGAGGGGCCCTGGTGGATAAGTAAAATATCGACCAGTGCCCTGGGGACAAGCATAAGGAGGACCATACAAATCAAGGTTAGAGGACCAGGAGGACCATCTCCAGCAGGACCAGGAGCAAATCTAGGACCTCAAAGCCCATGACAAGAAGTACCAAAACTGAAAACACTTGGAGGGCCAGGACCAAGAAGACCAGAAAGATTATGACCTGGAGGACTACGACCGGAGAAGCAGGAAGCATGGTCAGGCTTGGAAGCAAAAGTAGCTCTGACAAAAACAGTTCATACCCTTCTCCGCTCGCTCACTTCTTTCATCTATCAATTTTCTGCCTCTCTCCCCCCTCTTAATACTCTATCTCTCTTCCCTCCCACTCTCTTTTCCACACCTCTATCTGCTTATGACCACACTGTGACTACTTCAATAAACCCTGAGTAGCTGGAGAGAATGACATAAGTGCCAGAGGTGAGTGTAGGCCTTCAAAAAAACAATCTTTAATGATGCTAGACCTCCCGGGAAAGGTCTGATGAGATAAAAGGCTAGTCTGGCCTTGGCAGGAAGACCACCAGCAAGAGGACCAGTTTAGGAGTAGGAACAGGAGAATCAGTAGCAAAGTGACTTGAAGCCTGGTCAGGAAAAATATGTGGAGGACCTGGACCAAGAGGAGGAGGACCAGTCCGGCGTCCGATCGCACTGTAGCGCGGATGCCGTTAACTTACATGCGATAGATGGATGCCCACCTGACCACAGATGAAGATGATCCCTGCCTCCGGTTATTGCTGGACCTCTCATCTTCTTTTGACACAATAGACCTTTGAACCCTCATACGAATACTGGATTCTCAAACTGGATTCACCAGCAGTGACTTTTCCTGGGTCTTGTAATACCTTTATAATTGACACCAGTGTGTTCACATGAGCACAATCAGGTTACAAAAGATCTGTATCTCTTCTGGAGGCCTTCAGGCCTGTATACTGTTTCCTGTCATCTTCAACCTAGTCATGGAGCCGTGTGATGTTCTACTCGCATATAACAGCAACCAAGATTCACCTATATGCTGATGATACACCCCTCTGCTTGCAAGTCTCCTCTACTTCAGACATCCAATTCCTCAGACACTGCTTTTACATCCATACCTGGATGTCCAGTGCCTTCAGGAAGCTCAACCCAACCAAGACAGAATTCCTATTATTTGCCCGGAATAATAAACAAAATACAGTACAAACCTGGTCCAATTATATGAATCTTGACGGCTTGGAAGCCCAATTTTCACCGAATGCTAAGTCATATAGGTTACCATGGACACCAACCTCATTATAAAGGAACACTTTGCCAAAATAAACAAAGATGGTTTGGTACAAGCTCTCAACCCAACCAAGACAGAATTCCTATTAATTGCCCGGAATAATAAACAAAATACAGTACAAACCTGGCTCAATTATATGAATCTTGACGGCTTGGAAGCCCAATTTTCACAGAATGCTAAGTCATATAGGTTACTATGGACACCAACCTCATTATAAAGGAACACTTTGCTAAAATAAACAAAGATGGTTTGGTACAAGCTCTGTCTTCTAAAAAAAAAAAAAAAGGTCAAACCATTTCTTCAAGGATGCAATTTTAGCACTGCTGTTCAAGCCCTTGTGCTCTTAATTGTAGATACTCCATGGCCTCCCAGTCTACACACTGGCACCCCTTAGGAGCATCAAATAAGCACCAGCAAGTCTCATCCAGGGCCTGAAAAACTTTGATCACATCACCCCTATTCTGATGGAATGCCATTTGCTCCTTTGCAGATCTGCACCATCTATAAATCCAGTTGCATCATCTACAAAGTTATCACCACCAGCACCGCCATTTATCTTGCAGACAAGCTCACTATCCTTGGTGGTTCTCAGCACACCGGCAGCCAGGACATCATCAGACTGCAGACTAAGAAGTCTTAAAAAGAAAAACAAAACAATAGGTCTTTTCCATGTATGTACCCAGAACCTGGAACAACATCCCCATATACATCAGGATCGCCCAAACGCTGCTCCAATTTAGAAAGAGTTGAAGACTCATCTACTTAAAGAACACTACATCACAATGCATTAACCATCTGCAAACCTCTCCTCTTACTCTTTATCTAAATGCTTGTCTTTGACCATGTACAGCATTCCCCTTCCTTTTGGCTAGGTATGCACTATAGGAATGTCATTTAGATGCATTTATTACAGTGGCCACATCTCCTATAAATGATTCTTAGCTACCCTGTTTGACCACACTTCTTTAGAAATACCCCACACTTTTCAGTTCACTTAATGTTCTGCTAACTCCTTCAGCTGTCTTGAAAAGCAGTCTCTTTGTGTCTAATTAAGACAACATGAACAGCTTTATTATCACATTTTAATTTTTTGACAAAAATAATATATCGGCTCACTGCCATTGGCACCACCCTTTATGATCCTGCCCCACATTGGTCCTGTCATCCCAGGAACACAGCACTCACATGAAGCAGGGCAGTCATAAGTTGGAATTATGCATTATGAATTATTGATGGCCTTGCTATGGGTCCATGGCTGTGCAGAGGGCATACATGTTGTGCACAAAGGGCCCAATAGAGCAAACTTTATGAAGTCCCAAAGTAAGCGCTTGCATCTCCAGCGCTGACTTCATTAAAACCAAGAACACAATTTACAGAAAGCAATAGGTTGCTAAAGTAAAGTTCAAGACAATGTCCCTGATGATATGGGGTCATCAGGTAATCTTAATACGATCCCACCACATGAAATAACATTAAATGGCATTTGGCTTGAGAATGGCCTCACAGAACACAACATGAAATGGGATTCATGAGAAGAAATCAGAAGAAGTGATTGCATGACTTCTAGCCTAGGTGACATCATAATCTATAAAATAACATAAATAAGAGCTCTTACCACTGTGGCCAGCCTACTTCTTTCTACTAGAGTGTCATTAACTTCAGTAAAGATTCAAGAAATGCATTTATTTTGCACTACTTTTAGATGGGTGTTGGTAGTTCGCTTTCTGGTGCGGAAACTGGAATTTTTCAAGTGAAATCGTGAGCGTGCCCCTACCAAAAACAAAATAATGAATAAATCTGCAGATTGCGAGAACATCCAAAGCCTACCATTCAAATAGACAGAGTTGACAAGCATGTCACCTGTTCCCGAATATGGGGCATACATCCCATCAAAAGTCTTCAGTATCTGAATCTTTTTTTAACACTATTCAACTTTCATAAGGCAAGGTTGATAAGCTGATTGACTTTCTAAGGGGCAAAACTAGGAGGGCATTATTATGGCACCATTCCAGGAAATCTTGTGCTATTTAAAATAATGTCAGCCATTTCGAAAAGATGGCCCACTCATTCAAGAAAAAACGACCCCTGCCGCTACTCCAATTGGACTCCCACTCCATGCTGTAGATAATTACATTGGTCCTGTCATCCCAGGAACACAGCACTCTCATGAAGCAGGGCAGTCATAAGTTGGAATTATGCATTATGAATTATTGATGGCCTTGCTATGGGTCCATGGCTGTGCAGAGGGCATACATGTTGTGCACAAAGGGCCCAATAGAGCCTGCATTTGTCCAACCCACCAGGAGTATTTTTTCCTGCACAAATGGGAAAATTATCACACATGTATACAGGAAATAGCCCAATCTGGCAGCACTGTCAGGCCAGGGTTACCCACCATTGTAGGGTGTAAGAGGGTGTGAGAGGAGGAACAGCAAAGAAATAGACGAAGGCTGGAACAGCTCACAAGATTGCTACTGGATTGTCATACATGTATACAGAAATGCTCCACTTCCATCATGGTGTTATGCAGGATGTACAATGACACAACAGATCCTGTTCAGGGATGCCAGGTTTAAAATCCAAAACTAGTTCAATTATCCTTCAAAACAACCACACTTTTTGCTAAATAAAGCCCAACACAAGCCCAAATCATAATAAAGAATTATAAATAACAATTTAAAAAACAATAAATGTTTACCTGCCAATTACATGGTGGGTTGCACAACGTTTGAATTGTTTTTTTTTTTTAAATGTCTGTAGCCAAAACCTAATAAGAGGTGTTGTGGTCATAATTGTTCATGCAGAATTAGAGAAACATGTTTCCTAAATCCATTTGTTTACTCATTATCATTTTTCCCTTTCATAAACATATTCCTTTGCACGTAAATAAAATATTTGTCAACTGTCCTGAAAATAAAGATGTCAATTATGCAATACAAATAATTGGGAAGCCAAACATTTAATCTGGTAGTTCAGAAATGTTAAATAAACTATAGAAATAAGAACTGATCCAAGTATTATATATTTTATCTTTTTAATATTTTATTCAATTACATATATTATGTATGTGGTAACAGCCTAACCCCAAACTATCCAACTGAAAGATCACTTAGAGGGTCAATTACGAGGCCGTTCGGAAGGCCTCCGAATCGAATTCCGGATTTCCAAATCCGATTCAGAAGGCTTGTTTCCGACCGATTTGGAAACCATTCTGAATGAGCGATTACGATGACAGATACGGACAGCCCTTCCGAATTGATTATTCCGAATCAGATCGGCAGTTGCAATTTGACTTTGGAGGCCCGTAGCAGGCACCCCTTCACCCGGGGCCTTCCGAATCGAGCCCGCCGGTGTACCCAAGGGAACTCCCTTTCAGACCATGCACAGTGTGGCAGGCACCAAGGGGTGGCAGCCACTGGGTGCAGGATTTATTTTCCCCAGCCACCCCATTTTTCAATGGGAGCCTGTGCATCCGTTCGGAACACAGGCTCCCATTGAATTCAATGGGATTCCGTCCGAATCACATCAGGAAGATTACAGATGCATCTTAATCGGTCGCTCAGACAACCCGGATCCGAGTCGGTCAGAAAGGATTCCGAAACCGATTCGACCCCTAAGTATTAAGCAGTCAGAGAGCTAAGGAGTTCCGATCTCCTATTGATGGTCACCCCACATATCAAACTTCCAAGCAGTTGGGTAGGGTGGGGGCGAAGGCCATATTCTTTGGACTTCTTTACCCTCTAACCCAAGGAAACAGGCCTCCTTGGAGACCTTTGAAGAAATGGCTGAAATCACATTTATTCTTGCTGCTCTAGCTGAAAAGCGCCATGGGGTGATATGTGCCTTATTAATGTTATCATTCAATCATTCATCGATCCATCCATCTATGCATTCATTCATTCACTCAATTTTTGACTGAGAAAAGATTCTGAAAAGTTGGTGTAGGTGGTGGGTCACATTCTTAGGTTCTGCATTAACTTGGGGCAAGATAGAGGGATCACTGTCAAATAAGAATGCCAGGATGCGTGTAATTAACGGAGCAGGAGGAAGCCACTGGAACCTGGCCAAGTGAAATGTCAGGAGATCCATTGGGCTCAGGAATAGGTTCTTTAGGCAGAGGCAATTGAGGTCATCCAGTGTTGAATATCTTTCAATTTCAGGATTTGTAAGGCTCCTCAGAATCTTCATCTATCTTTGAGCAAATCTGTGTATTGTCTGTTTACATCTGGAAGATGATATCATGGGCTTCTATCATTTGAGCTAACTGTATCAAATAGATGTTGTATAAGATTGTTAAAAAGGCCGATTCCACAGGTAACTCAATGCTATTGATGTCAGAAAGGAAGACGCCTAGTTTTACCTGCTAAATGAAACTGCTATAGAAGGATGTAAGTCATGCTAGGGCAGGTTCACTCACATATGCATATGTATGTAAGTGATCGAGCATCACATTGAGACCAATGTTGTTGAAAGCCAACCTATCAATAATAACATATTGCCACACCTATCAAACTTCAACTTTATTAAACTAAAGAAAGTTTGTCTCCACAAAGAAGAATGAAAGATGAGAAGAAAACAACCTTTGTTGGCATTCTGCTCTAATTTGTCCTGAATATGGAGAAATAATGTTATGCTGCTTTGTAAGCAGTACTTTGGACAAGACTAGGAACTTGTTCATATTATGATTACGTTCTTTATTTTATGAGCTTTCCACAACCCTGAATGAGGCTGAAGCACTGGATCCCTCTTGTATTGCTTACAGTCATAACACATGGGTAGCCCCAGGTCATCAATCCATATACTTAGAAGGAATGGTCAAGTCCCATCTGGGATCGAGGCATGAAATACAGTAATAACAGTCATATATAGAAAAAAGTCACAATCCATCTTCACACCTCTGAATTGTTAAGCAAAAAAGGTGTGGAACAGAAACACATAACTCACATTGAGAGCAGACTGGAGTCAAAGTCCCTAATTCACATTGGACCAAACTTAGACTTAACTTAAACAACTGTACATACACATGAAGCAGCGTAATTTAGTGCCCACCCCTCTATATGCAATTTATGTACTCAATGTGTGTTTAACTGTATTAATCTGTGTGCATTTTATTAATCAATGGTAGTAAGTAGCTACATATTCACTTCATATTTAGTTGACTTAAAATACATGTATTCTCCATGAAAGAAAATGTATGCTCTCTTTCAACTGCATTCAATATAATTATTCATGCTAAATGTATTCATTTAGAACCTGTTTTGAACCTAATGTTGGCCTAACTTGAAGCTAGGCCTTAGTATTCATGTTTACTTTTTTTATAAAATGTTCTGCAAAGAGTCTCCATTTCTCTTCTCTGCAAGTGCCTTAAGATAGACTTATTGTTCACTTTGCTAAACTAAGGGGGTCTGATTTTTTTAATTAAAAATTAGCCTTGGATATGGAGGTTGAGACGGTGGGAGAAGCCATACTGTACCAGGCAGACCGGACTGATGTTACATCCAAGGTCATCTAGATGATTGCTTCTTTTTGTTGGGAACTGGGAAGCTAGGGAGTCTACCTTCGCCCCAAGAACACTGTGTTTTGATTGGTTCATTAGGTGGAAAGAAATAGGGAGAAGCCTTCTACAATCTTCTTTCATGCTGTAGTTGTGCTTTCGTCCACTGCCCAGTGTTTCAAGCTTCATGCTTGAATACTGAGACTCTTTCCTTTGAACCTGAAATCTGGTTAATCTGAAGCTGACACTTTCCTCCTAGAGATTCCCCTGACTACTTTCGATACTATATTTAGGATAGGGACGTTCCTTTAAGGAACCTGTTTGGGTGATATTTTGTTTGGTGTATGTGATGCTAGTTTGCATTTTCTTTCTTATTAACGTTTAGGCTGCATGAGTATTTAATTATGTACACTATTAAGATATGTTTCCTCCAATTCTGCTGATCGTTTCCTCCAATTCTGCTGATTGATTTGATCTGTAATCGGAATTAAATGAATAAAGCCTTTAAGATTTGAACAGCATCCTGTCTGTGGTTCTTGTGGGCTACATTGGTTTTGCTGAATTTGAAATGTATTACGGGTGCTAGCTCCTTTCTCTCCCTTCAAGGCGACAAACAAATATCCATACGACCAGTGGGAAAATGTATTTGATGATTTCACCAAGAGGTTGAGATTTAAGAAACCCCGATCTATCACACACACAGTATTATAAAACATTGAGCACCATACAGCACTGACTTGACTAACGCAGCAAAGCCCTCCCAGCACACACAGGTGAAGTTATGCATCAAATACCTGCCTACTACCCTCATGGTTGCACTGCATATGACACAAAATTATAATACCGAAACAGTGTCTGGGTCATTAATTTTAAAAACTAAAATATGGGTTCCACATTCGTCAAAATACAAGCAACTCCACAGATGTTACTTCCTGAACACAAAATAATGATACCGATATCTAGAAATTGCTTCTTTTTGATCCGAAAACAGCCTTCTTGCTTCATAGCAGGCCATTTTGCCAGAGCGCAGCAAACTAGTTTCCCTTACTAAGATAGACTGTCTGCTTCACATTGTTGCCAGTGGATACCCACAACCAGTTGGTCTAACTTGCTTTGTGTTCTGATTGACAATGGCACCTTGCTTGTGAGGTAGCAGATAATCCCAAACCTGCAGTCTAGCATCCTCATCAGAGACTCAATGGACTGCTTGTTTACTGTGCACAACTGAACTAGTGGTAGTCAATACTGCTAAGTGGCTGTCTTTCATGTTAGGCAGCAGCTGCAGGTCATACAGTTCAGTGCCTCTAATAACCTTCTTGTCCATCAGCAAGCAAAAAAGCTAGGCACACATCTGTACGCATCTCAGATTTTCTTCTCACCCAGGATAAAAGGCACATGTGTTTGTTTTAAGAGTACTGGTGAGTTCATCTTTGGTTTCCCAAAGCCATCAGGTGGTGAAGGGGCACTGGCAGGTGCTAAAATGTACTCTTAAGTTAAGCATCACTGGTCTCTGTTTAACATATAGGGCATGCCATGCTTTTTGCTAAAATATGGTGTCGAGCAAAGTGAACCATGCAGACAAAGCAAGATAGAGTCCATTTATCTTTAGATTTCTCCAGTATCAGGTATCAGCAAAAGTTCAGTCTCTTGCTTGAACAGCCACACAACTTATTATATCCACACAGAACACTAGCACATTGTTCCAGCGGTAATCCCACGGTAATCTCACTTTGGAAGATCTAGGAAATGTGACACCATTACCTCTGATTACCATTACCCTGATTGCCACTAAAGGCCAATGGATCTTTACCACCGTTTATGACCAGGGAGCTTCTACATAAACATGAGCAATTCATAAAGTGCAAATAAACATTTTAGCCAATAATGAGAGTTATGAGCAGTTTTAAAGGGATTTATTTTCCAATCAAAATGTAAGAATCTCTACTCTTCATTCAGTAGTCAGGTATAAATGAGGTTACAGAATTGATAACAGAAAAGGTTAGCACAAAGCATCATAAATTGCAAACAGTGCGTTCCATAAAAGAAATAATCCCTATTCTAAGACAATGGGGCTCAAAAGATGTCAGTCAGAACTCCTGAAAAGTTCCAGAAGCAAGAGTGAGTTAGCATAAGCCAATCAATAATTAATAATTGCAGAATCTCCCATGAAGGGAAACAAAGAATAGAGCAAATAAGCCTTGGCAAAGCCAATGAATCAAAGCAAAAATCAGAATGGAACTAAACCTACATCTAATCTGCCTACGTCTGCCTACATTCTGCTCTCCATCAAAGGTCTGCCCTCTCCTTCACTGCATCTGTAAATCACTTCTGCCCTCTCCTTCATTTCTGCATCGGAGTCTGAAACTCTTCTGCAGCTTTGCGTCTCTAAATCTCTGTCTGTCTGTCTCTCTCAAAGGGCTCTGAAAGTTTTCCTGCCTGTGTTTTGGGAGGTGTCTTGTCTCCTCTTCTTCTCTCAGCTCTCTCCCCCTCTGCTCTCTCCCCAACTCCTAACTAGGAACGCGTTTATCAAATAATAATGTTACAAAGCATGTGACGTGACTTTCTCTTCCTCCAACTGTAATCCAGCATTCTCCAAAAGGATGCCTCCACCCATCTACAGATTTCATACGTCATCTCTCAGACAGGCAAATATTCTTCCCACAGTACATTCTGCATCTTATTTAATACAATTTCATCTCCTAACCTTCCTTTTAAAAGAGATATTTTATTTCTAACTACACACATAACATGAACTGCAAAATAACCTTTTTAAACTAAGCAAGAAACATTAAACTTGGTAATGCACTTTTGAAATAAGTGATTTTCTGTTCTCACTAAAGCAAAGAATTAAATGAGGCTTTGTTCAACATTTCTAGCAACTACAGAGATAAAGCGCAGACCGAGGTCAAACATTCCTTTGCTTATCTTTAAATTCGAAAGAAACTAACAGACCAAGCTGAATCACGAACTGGTTCTGTTTTCTACATTATAAAATGTTGTGCTAATTCAAATGCAAGTTATTTTCTACTAATGCACATTTAACAGTTTTCACAAGTTAGAGTCACATTTTCACAGTGAGAACAACATCTAACTAAACACATTTAAATCAAACTATGAATTACTTGCACCATGGGTTACATAAATTGCTGAATTAAAGTGTCTGGCTGAAGTCTGTGAATTTCAAGAGCTCACGTTTTCACTCTGTGGCACAGAAATGTGAGTGTCACCTTTCAAATGCAGTTCTTTTTTTCTGAAGCAAAGGCAGGGTTTCCATTAGTAAAGAAAGCACAGGTTTAGGCTCTTTCAACATCATGAATAAATGAGCTGATTTATGGAGCACAACGGCTGCCCCAAAAAGCGCCTATGCACTAAAGACTGAATTGATATTCATTCCTAATAGATTTGGTGATTGGGGACAATGATGCCATAATTTTGTTGCTAAAAACGAAAAAAAAATCTTCTCATCCTTTTTAATCTAAAAGCGAGCAACTTGAAAAACATGGCCTTAATAGATCTAAGATTATAGTGCTGAAATCTATCTCTTAGATATTTTGACCCAATGTTTTGGTCTATTCTATATGCCAAGTCCAAAGTGTTTAACTGTATGTGCTTATGCCGAAGTAGCCAGTGCAGCAGTTCAAGGTGTTGAGAGATTGAGGACTGGCTCAGAAGTTTCAAGACTAGTCGAGCCGCAGCATTCTGTTCAAACCTAAAGGCTTGGGGAGGCCGATATAGAGGCTGTTTGCACAATCAATTCTACAAGAAACAAAACATGTAATAGTGTTTTCCGTTATTCCAAAGGCAAATGGCCAAACAATTTCTTCATTGTATGCAATGCAGAAAAATGTAGGGGCATGTTAACAAGGAACAGTGAAAATTAACTCTAAGGGTCCTTAGCGTTAATTTTTTTAACGCCCGCTATCGCTGGATAATATCACCTGGTTATCGTTAATTAACAACGCTAACCGCCTATGCGATAAAAAATCCATCGATAGCGGCATTTGGGGAGGTTATCGTTGGTAATGCAGCGATAAAACTACAAGGATAGGGATATCCTTGTTGATAGCCCATGGTGGACTTAGCCATGTAATCCACCTCCCATTGTATTACATGGCTAAATCTGAAAATTAGCAGACGTAAAAAAGCAGCGTTAACCGTGGTTAGCGCTGCTTTTTTTGTCTCTAACAGGGTTAGCGTGAAGCTTGATAATAGGAGAAATGTCGCTTAGAGACATTTCTCCTATTATTTTGCTCTGGAACGCCCACTTTTCATCTCATTAGAGATGCAAAGGGAAGCGCAGTGAAAAGGGTGCTAACATGCAATTTTGCATGTTAGCACCCTGTTGTTGATAGGGCGATATTTGTATCTCTGCTTCTTTGGCTTTTTAAGCCAAAAAAGCGGCGATAAAGCCCTTTTTAATATGCCCCTCATTCTTGTTGTACTAAGGATCTGCTGGAAATAACACAGCTTTTCGTAAATTTCACCTCCAGATTTCTGACTACTGGAGATGGAGGGGTAGGCAAACCTTGAGCCCACCAAGTCTCAGTGTTAACATAATTTACTTTCCCAAAAGCAAAATCTCAGCTTTATCTGAGTTACATTTAAAAAAACTCGGATGCATCCAGTTGATAACCTGAGATAGGTAGCTTTGAAAAGATAATTCTGAAACATCTGAAGCTCTATTCATCGATAGTATCAACTGTGTATCATCAGCATAGAAAGCCACTTTAATTCTGAAGGTTTCAATCAAAGTGGGCAAAGGAGCCATATAAACATAAAAAATCGGAGGGCTCAAGGATGAGCCCTGAGGAATGTCAAGCTGAAGCTTTTTACTTCCAGTAGAGCAATGAGGCATTGTTACAGATTGGTGTCTATCATACAAGCAAGACTGAAGCCGTTTCAACGCTTGACCACGGATACCCATCTCAGCTAATCTTTATAGAAAAGGAGGTGGGAAACGGTGTCAAAAGCTGCCAACAAATTTAAAAGAATGAGGGCAGCATTCATACATCTATCTAATGTTATCGTTATATGCCCAGAGACTTCCAGTAATGGTAATTCCATACCATACTGTGGTCTAAATTCTCACTGAGAAGGGTGTAAAAGTCCTGAGTTTTCAAGATATTCAGACAATTTTGAGTTCACCAGCATTTCCAGGATCTTAGCTAATGCAGGCAGTAAAAGTATGAGGCAAAAGTTAGATAATATGCCAGGATTGGCAGCTGGCTTTTTAAAAAAAAGTTGTTTAATTTTTGCTTGTTTCCAAAGAGGAGGAAAGATAGCTTTATCCAGAGAATTAATAAACAAAACATTGATAACTGGATTAAGAACTTCAATTTCTTTCACCAACACCCTAGGTGGACATGGGTCTATAGGAGAAATGGCTTTGAAGTCTCTAATCGCTTTCATAGTTTGCTCAAGGCTAATTTCCCCAAATCACATTACGGAAATTATATTCTACAGAGGCTACAGCTACATAGACAGACACAAGCAATGACACCGAGTACATGATATCAGACACATCTTTTCACTTTACTACTTTAAACCCTAAACGTTTATTCATATTTTCTGAGTGTATATATATTGCACTGTGTCCCTGCAGCTTTAACAGAAGGTAAGCCTTATGACCCTTGGAGTCCAAGTCCACTTCCTTGTCTTGTGTACAACAGAAAGAGCAGGTTCAGTCCTCCAGGGATCTTCCCGGGTTGCAGTCAGCAGATTCAGTCCTCTTCTAATCTTCCTCGGGCCAGGAGTGTTTTGAAGTGGGTGCCTGAAGATGCCACGTATTATTCCTGCAACAAACTAGTGTGAGGGAATTACCACAGGGGACACCCTAAAAAATAGGTTAAAGGTACTTGGGGCTAACCTACCCACTGTGGGCACTTTTAAAATGCCAAACTTAGACAATGAGGGCTGGGTATCTGTGTGTGAGGCATGCACTATGCTAATCCTAGCGTCCTCCAAGATCTAACACCGAAATCCAGTTTGCTGTAGTCCTAGTACCCACAACAACTTCTGAGACAAAAGTCTGGTAAAATAAGCAGAGTTGTCAGTAACCAAAAATGTGATACACAAGAATGTTTTGGAATCCTATCTTCGCCCTGTGACGTGCATCTCAAATGCTATATGTAAACACTGTTATGTTTCGTAGGGTACCCGACTATAGGCTTGAATATCCCCCTAACCTTTCACCTACATTTACCGTACCATTACACTACACAATGGGTTTTCGTATTGACCTTTTACCTAGTTAAATGCTGCATAAATGTTGTGTGGTTTTCCCTGAAAACTAGCCTCATTAATTATGCATAAAGATTCTCAGAATCACAGCAGGATTACCATCTTCTGCATGATAACTATGTATAAGGGTCATCCCTTCCGTCATCCTCAACCGACATGACACAGCAATGTAGAATCCCCTGAGGGTACCTTTTGGGTATCTTTGCCAGGGAAGGGAGAGGAGAAAGACTTCATTGCTGACACACTGACGCAAGATGCTGAGGTTCCTGCACGCAGACACTCCAGCTCACAGTGGTCTGACATCCTTCGTGGGTTGTCCATCTCGAGACCAAGACGGGGTCCCAGAGTCTCTCACTTCGGGTAATGGGGTTGGCTTCAGCCTAGGGGGATTCTTGGCTCTACACCTACATACATGCTAGGTGCACTTAGGTACATCTAGTTAGGGTTGCATCATAGGAGTACACATTATTATTGTCATGTATTTATATGCTTGCATATATTCATTGTTTTATCACTATGGTAGTAATCTACCATCCTTTTACTCTATTGGTGCCTATAATCATTTATATCCGTTTCTGTCTTATGGTTGTTTCAGCACACCTATTTTACACTAGAATGACGCTGGTTCAATAAATACTTATTGAAAACGTCCGCACCGTTTATTCTGTGTATTTCTCTAAGACAAAGTGAGCATGAGTGACTGAGCGAAAGGTACTGTACTGTTTCCACGATCCCTGATGGGACAGAGTTGTCATGTTTGATAGTTGCCAAGAACTATTCCCTCCTTGGTAAGAGGAGCTTATAGTTGCACTGTAAGCTAGCTGATATACAGGCTAATATACCCGATGGGGGTGTCTGGAATCAGTTCAGACACCAATCCTGCTGTGTATGTTGCCTATAAGCGCAGATCCTTTATAGGTTTATAGGAACTACACGACATGGCACCGCCAACGTTGGTTTGGTGCTTAGTTAACAGTCAAATCTGAGTAGTTCAGTCGTGCTTTCTCAGAGACCCCTACTCACATTTACCCAGAGACGTCTGAAGTGGGAAGGGAGAATCTGCCACAGCTGAGTAGGCATATCCTAAGTACTGGCTGTAGGCTTATTCAAGCTTGAAGGACAAACAGCTCCTATTGTGCATAAAACCTTATCTCAGTTTCCTTGAAACTCTTTACAACAATGGCTGACGAAGACAAACCTGCGCCAGCACAACGTGCGAATGCAGTGGAGGAAGGAGAACAAGAAGGCGAAATAAACATTTCAGAAAATGTCAGAACTGCCCTTACTTTAAAGCTGGCAGACTATGGAGTCTCAGCTATGGGTGGGACAGTAACATTAGTGATTGAGGCACACAAATCATATTGAACAGAGGTATCCTATTCATAGGTTACATTTCCCCCAGCAGATGCACTCAGAAATACATTTCACTCTTACACTGAAGATGAAATACCAGGGGAATAGTGTCCGTACGAGGACATTGAAGTTCCACTCACCTACCAGGAGCACAAACTGGTTTAAAGGGGCCCTCCCACACACAAAAGATAAAGTAAGACTCGGTCCGCTCGTTAGAGACGGAGTGACTTGGCCGGTCCTAGCGGCTTACACACTGCATCCAGACATTGATACAATGCCAGTAGCAGACTTACGTCCACTACACAAAGAAATAATAAAACTTTACAGAAAGCTGACACAGTTCGTGATGAGAACACTCACACTTCAGCCAACAAGGGCTACACAAGCAGGACAAATTCAGGGGTCTGCAACTAAAATA
This sequence comes from Triturus cristatus, assembly GCF_964204655.1. Lineage (NCBI taxonomy): Eukaryota > Metazoa > Chordata > Amphibia > Caudata > Salamandridae > Triturus > Triturus cristatus. The sequence goes on along the minus strand of NC_140587.1, from coordinate 465,722,473 downwards.
ACTCCACAAACGCTACACGCAGTTATGGGTAAAATGCCCACTTGACTTGAGCAAATGCAGTTCTGGATAGGTCAAAATATAACACAGCTAGAGCCAGTCATTCCACACACAGGCCCTCAAGAAAAACACAGTGCTAATAATCTGCTTGCCAATTGGGATAGCTCCCCAGATACAGGATTGAACCTCTTGGGGTGCAGTTTTCGCTGCCATCTATACCAGAACTCATGGTATCTCTTAAATAGCAGTAATACCAGATATATTACAGAATGAGTATGGAGCAGAACCTGCTCTGAACTTAGAGATGAAATTGTTAGGAAATGTTGCCCACGTATCAACTATTATATTGGCAAACGAGAAAGGGGAGGCAGCAGCAGTGGCAATACACCAACGCCTGAGGGATTTCACTCCTATACAATAGGAGCATGAATTACCTAAAATTATCAAAGACACATATGCCAAATTAAGCATAGATAGTTTAGGAGCTAGAGCAACAAAACCTACACTGATGGGTGGACCTGAAAAGGATAACACAAAGCAAGCACCTGATTCTTCCAAGAAGAAATGGGATAATAAAAAACAAAGGAATTGAGAGAATAGATCACAAACAAGGAGTGGGTCTCCTCAACAGGAGCCCTCCGAAAGGAGATACAACCTTAGGAATAGTGATAAAAAATATGGCAGGTATCAGGATACTGATACACGTTCCTCTCGTACCTTTCAGGGTTCATCAAAAAACTCTGAGAGGGAAGAACAGTCAGAACATAGAAAAGAGGAACAGACAAAGTCCGGAGACACACATCGTACTTCGGACTATAATATCAAAAAAGAAGATAAACCAAATTCAAAACCTCCTTTAAAAAGAAGAAGCCCAGAATTCTGAGGACTCAAATTCTGAACGGGGAATGGGCTCTGATGATGCTAGACAGCACAGCAGAAGTAACAATAGCTCGCCAGAACCTGAAAGGAATTTCTGGTGACAGCGGAGTTGAATGAGCACATCACAGTGGAAACACCTGATACAAGGGTAAGTATCCCACATCGGTCACATGAGATAACATTTCAGATGGAGGGGGACAAACCCAGAAAAATTAAAGGTCTCTTTTGGGAGAACTTGACATTTGGCTATGACATCCTTCTGGCCGAAAAAGATTGGCCGCCTGAAATTGTTATGGAATGCCCAGAAGGAGAAACAGTAATTTTACCCGCCCTTTTCCGACCTCGTTCCAGTATACTTAAAACATTCCTACGTGCTGAAGTGGGCGGTAGCACTTGCTCCAGCATTATATTGCAACCATGTAGGGTAGGATGCTGAGTCAAATCACCATGTAATCTTAGTAAAAATACTCCAACTCCACAGAGACAGTACCCTATTAAAAAAGAAACGAATAAGCAAGTCAGGGAGATCGTAGATCAACTTGAATACCAGGGTGTAATAGATACTTGCACCTCTTCAATGAATAATCCTTTGCTTCCTGTAATGAAACCCTATAATTCGTACCGTCTAGGTTTAGACTACAGTCATCTGAACACATGTACAAAGACATTTGCAGTACAGAATGCACACAGTGCTGCATTAATAACATTGTGCAAAAAAATACAAAACAACACTAGATATCTCAAATGGATTTTTCTGCCAAAATATATTGCCTAAAAGCAGGTATTTGACAACATTCTCAGCGCTCGGTTCACAGCATCAATTCAGTAAACTACCCCAAGGGTATAAGGATAGCCCTGGGTTTTTCTCAGCTAGAGTAACAGAGTTACTTCACAATTTGGATGAAGAGACATTGTCCTATGTAGATGATATTTTTCTTACGGATGATGATTTGATATGATAATGATTGGGGACACACTAGTAAGTGTAACCATGCGCTTTACAAGCTTGCTTATTATTCTTAATTATTTAATGGATCATTTGACCAGGGTAAGCAACAGAATTTTGGGGTTTGCCACTGAGGGCTACGAATTCAACTTTAATAAATCAAAAATAGTGCACCTCAATGTCCTATATTGTGGATTTGAGTTATCAAGTGAAGGGAAAAGCTTAGCAGCTAACTTTTTAGAAAAGTGCACGCTGCTCCGACCTCCCAAAATTCTAAAAAATTTACAATCCATATTGGGTTTCCTACATTTTGGCAGAACATCCATTTTGGATTATGCAGAAAGAGTGAAACCCTTCTACGATTTAATCAGACCTGATTCTTCAATTAGACATTGGACACAGGAACACACAGATATACTTTGTTCCTTACAAACTGCCATGATAGCTTCTAAACACCTACACACGTGTAAATACCACAAATCTTGTGATCAATGTAATCGCGGGTCAATCAGGGTACACTTATCTAACCTTCACAGAAGGCGAAACAGTGCCCATAGCATACAAATCATACTTGTACACAAATGCTGAAATGCGTTTTTCTTCTACAGAAAAAATTCTGACAGCATTACAGACTGCTGTAGTGAGACAAAGAGCAGTGGCTCAGGGAAAACGAATAATTATCGTAACCCTAGTACTGGATTTAGAGGCTGTTGCAAAAGCAAGCGTTCCAAACGCAAAAGCGCTTCATCCACATTGGATACAATGGGCTCATTCTCTCACTGCAACAGATGTACACTACAAATTTGATTCTACTCTGAAAACGCAAGCATTCCTGCAATACGAACAAGAATATCCTCTCCCGAATGAAATAATGCCTCTAGATAAGTATTAATACATTATTTACACTGATGGTTCTGCTCAGCCTGCCATAGGTGGTAAACAGCAATACAGCACAGCTTGTGCGATTGTAAAAGGACGTATGCAGGACGGCAAGTTCCATCCTAGCAGTACGAAGATACAGTCTCTAAGAGACTGCATGGCATAGCTGGCAGAATTAAAAGTGCCATTACTGGCACTAATACAAACTGATTGGGATTTCCCCACACTTATAGTGTGCGATTTGTTTTACTGTGTCCAGTCTTACAATGAATATCTTCACTACTGAGTCCAGAATGGGTTTAAAGACTCAAAAGCTTGCACAATAATGCTTAAAATGCTTTGGGAACAAATGGCAGAGGTGAAAAAAGAGTTTCCGAGAGCTCAAGTGATACACAGGCTGAGTCGTCAAGGTGATGACGTTCACGTTGAAGGGAATTCATTGGCTGGTGAAGCTGCAAAAGGGGCAGTACGAACTGTTACCGTAGCTGCAAGTGCTCGTTCTAGCACAAGAATAGACGGAGACATAATGGTAACTCTCATTGCTTCACACAAAAACCGCTCAGCTCTACCAAAGAGATTTCTACTCAAGTACTCCTACAAGTTAGATGCAAACAACACTCCGTATGCTCAAATTCCAGGAGTGGGGGATAGAGTAATACCAAACATGGATCGCAGATTAGGCGTAATTCTAGCTGCACACAAGGGTTTGGGTTCTGTATACGCAGGAGTAAACGCAACAGTAAACTTAAGTGCAACATATGCCAGTAGATGAAGGGTTCCACTGTAGAATGCACAGCACAAACACCATTACTAATATCAGGCACACCTCTCGCTTGTGTCTATCTGGACCACTGCGGCCCCTTTCTAACTGATGGGGCTTACAAGTACATCTTGGTGGCAGTGGATTCATGTTCTAGATTCCTGTGGGTTTGGTCTCAGCGCTCGGCTGACGCTCAAACTGTTATAAAAGATTTGCAAGTCTTCATAGGGACATATGCAGTTGGCACATTTCTTTCTGACGATGGCCCAGCGTTTAGCTCTCGGGCTTACAAGGAAGCCATGGGAAGTTTGGGTGTTGCATTGCGGTACTCCTCTCCATACCATCCCAAGGGAAATTCGGTGGTGGAGAGGAAAAACCATGACTTGAAGCAATATTTAACAGCAAGGTTATTAGGTTCGGGTGGTAGTTGGGTAATTACCTAGAAGGGGTCTAGAGGGTACTAAATATTATGCCAAGATGTTCCCTAAGAGGTGTCACCCCTTACAAAGTCCTATTTGGTAGGAGAATGTGGGTATCTGTTTTCGATTATGAAAGCACAGTGGCGGATGAAAAACCTTTTGACATCTATAAACGTTTGGCTGTTTAAACGCACTGCCGCTGGGGAAGTCAATTCAGTCACGGCAAGACCTGTCTGGATCCCAAAAGTCGGGGATCTGGTCAGAGAAAAGATTGTGGACAAAAAGGAATTTTAAATAATTTAAACAACAAAAGAGTGTAACTTCTTCAGAAGAAAAATAGAGAAGAGCGAGCATGGGTAATCTTACTAGATTATTAAAGAAAGCCCTCACTCACCAACCTAGTTGGTGACATGCTTCATCATCGGGCCCCACCAGGAGAGGCCGAATGCCTCCCCGGTGTGCTGTGACGCCAGAGTTACTGCGGAGCTGGATTTTTTGGTGATGGGGGAAAGTGTGATAAAGTGATTTTACAAATGTCTAGATTGTGTCCAAAATAACTTTAATAAATGGCCAATCAGACACACTAAAAGCAACGTGTGGGAAAAGGAGCTAAATAAATTGTTCGGCGTGACAAGGGGACCCACGCAAACACATGCAATCCTTAAAAACATCTGTACAAATATACAAAAAAGCATCTTACGTTTGGTGTGAAAAATCTCCAAACCATGGGTCTCGGGAGGGGGGTGGTGGCGAAAATGGCACACCTTGTGGGAAGAAGGAACAAGGAACAACTGAGAGTGAGTGCTGGACGCACAATAAGTGTGTTGGTACTTATCTGAAAAAACCGAAGAGAACTCACGCCTGCCTCACCAGGCACCCGCTTGGTACCTGAGTGTGTCCCTCAAGAACCGGACCCCGTCAATGTGAGGTCCGGTTGATGCCGCGGTATATAAAGAGAGGTAGAGAAGCCGGGCAGTCTGGCGCGTCCTCGTGGAGGCCGTGGCTGCATACGTCACAGCGTGTCTGCCTGGCCAATCATGGGGCGCGTCAATGAGGAAGTGAGGATTAGTAGCGTCTGTGCAGGTTTGAAGCACTAGAACACTAAATGGCTATAGGCAGAGTGAAAGGAGAGCGGAATGAAAACTTTAATGACAGATTGCGTCAGGGCTGACAAAATGTACAACGTCTTGGAAGAGTACAAGGAGAGTGGAATGAAAACTTTGATGACGGATAGCGTCAGGGCTGACAAAATACACACCGTCTTGGCATCCTAGCAAAGAACTAAACTCTGACCTAGCAGTATTAATTAAGGGGTATGAACTTTAATGAAGGATAGCATCAGGGCTAACAAAATACAAACCGTGTTGGCAAAGAACTAGACCCCGAACTCACAGTATTCCTTACAGGGGTGTGAAAGTACCCTTCGTGAAAAAGGACATGCACCAAACAAATGGGGGCTGAAGGCACGTGTACGGTGGGCCCTGGTGTAAAATGATGCCCGAACTAAGGATTAATTAAGGTCATAAACCCACGGTCAAGGGATAGACGATTGAAATTAGGTGGCAGTCATATCCACATATATTCAACAGTAAAAGGTCGTACAAACTTCGGGAGTTACAGAAACATAGCATTTTTTCTGTTACAGGGGTGATAAAAAAGGCACCATAAATTAAGGGCTTTCGCTAGGTTTGATTATGAAAGCACAGTGGCGGATGAAAAACCTTTTGACATCAGGTTCTGAATTACGCTCTAGTGAATAGTGGTCAACATGTTTCTTGCAAAGGTCAAACTAACCGCAATTCTTCAGGACCAGAAAGTTCACACACTTATTGGTAGTGGTAGCAACTGATAACGCACTTACCACTGATACAGCACCCTAATAAGTGGTTACTTATAAAAATAAGATAATTGCGCCCTGTGGTGCAAGGCTTCAGGTTCCAACGGGAAGGCGCTGGGTACTGACACTGAATAGTGCAGTGTCGACAGTCCGCGATGTGGAATGCCTGAACTCCTACCCTTCGTCCGCGCCAGCTCAGTGTCAGTACCCAGCGCCTTCTCGTTGGAACCTGAAGCTTTGCACCACAGGGCGCAATTATCTTATTTTTATAAGTAACAACTTATTAGGGTGCTGTATCAGTGGTAAGTGCTTTATCAGTTGCTACCACTACCAATAAGTGTGTGAACTTTCTGGTCCTGAAGAATTGCGGTTAGTTTGACCTTTGCAAGAAACATGTTGACCACTATTCACTAGAGCGTAATTCAGACACCTTCACTGGAAGATTACGCACGTTATTGTTTTTAATTAAGAGTGGGACCTCCCTCATTAAAATGTGTTACTTAGGATCTCCACTACTTATTTTTAACACACTCTGTCCTACACACACTTCACCTTAGTGCCCTCACCTGCACTCACCTACCGGCAATTAAAGGAATAAAGATCTCCACTAAAAGGCGCCACTAAGGTCGCCGATCGGGGATTGCAGCGCCGCCCCGATTCGGAGCAGACCTTATGATGAAACATGACATCTGGGCCACATGCTGACGATATATGACAGCTAGTTTGCCGGATGTGTGAGGGTCTTTTTCCTTAAGGAGGAATGTCCTCCTGACTCATACATCTCCATAATCATTAATAGCCTTCTTAGGAACAGCATACCTTTGTATTTTTAGATTTGTGCCCGGGCTACGTATGCTGGACCTGTCTTAAATAGCCCTTGTTCCTTCCTGTTATGTATTGTTACTTCTATGTTCACATACTCTTTGTTTGATTTTACGTGTGGTCATACCCACATACTGCAGCTGGCAGGGGCATGTAATGAGGTACACCACATTGGAAGAGTTGCAGTTTGTGTGAACGTGTTGTGTCCATGTTTTGCCAGTTTCAAGTTGCAAAGTCTTTGTTTGAGATGTTAGGTGGCACACGCTACAATTGGAACAGGGATAATGGCCCACCACTTTAGGGAGGCCCCAAGGGTCAGTGACAGATCTCTCGTTCTCCATTGGTTGATCTCTTGGACGTGTGTGGACAAGTGTGTCTCTCAAGCTCCGTCCTTTTTTGAAAGAGAACAGTGGTTTTGTCCAGGTCCTGTTGTTACTGGTAAGTATCTTCCAGTTCTTATTGATTGACTTCTTGAGAATGTTGGACATGCTGCTATAGGTTGTAACGCAAGTGAGAGGAGTCTCTTGGGGCTCCCTGGTGATGTTTTCCAGGAGGGCTTCTCTTAGTTGGTTTCGAGCTCTTTTGTAGCTTTTATTCAAAACTTTCTCAGGGTAGCCTCGAGCTTTTAATCTAGAGGTAAGGTCTGTGGCTTGGTCACGGAAGTCTAGCAGGTTGCTACAGTTTCTCCTGACCCTCAGGTACTGGCCATATGGTAGATTTTCCCGAAGTGGTCGGGGATGGAAACTGGAGAATTCTAATAGATTCTTTTTTGCAGTGGGTTTGTAGTGTGCTCTGGTGGTGAAGTGGTTGTTGGTCATAGTGATTACCACATCCAGAAAAAACAGTTCCTGTTTGCTGCTGGTGAGTGTGAATTTGAGATTAACATCTAGGGTGTTGATCCAGTTAAGGAAATCACTCAAAAGTTCTTCTGTGTCCCTCCAGATTAGGAGGACATCATCTATATACCTCTTCCATAGTCCTATGGAAGAGGTAAAGGGGCTGTCTGTGGGCAGAATGAATTTTACTTCAAAGTCATGGACATGCAGCTCGGCCACACTAGGGGCAAAAGTGCTGCCCATTGAAGTGCCCGTGCATTGGAGAAACAGATTACCCTTGTATTCAAAAATGTTTTCTTTGAGGGCCAAGGTGGCACACTCCAGAATAAATTCCTTCGGTGTCTGATATTCCCAGTTAGTGGAGTCCAGAGCAGCCCCCAGGACCCTGATGGTGTCATCCTGGGGGATACTCGTGTACAGACTCTCGATGTCAAGGGTAACTAGTACAATTGAACCTTCCTCAAAAGTTATTTCCTGTAGCAACTGCAACAGGCTCTTCGTGTCTTTGAGATATGTCGATGTTTGTTGGACAATTGGTTTCAGAAAGTGATCACAAAAATGCGACAGTGGTTCCAATAACGAACCAATACTTGACATAATGGGTTGTCCAGGTGGGGATTTTGTTTTTATGAGTCTTCGGTAGTGTGTAGAAGTATGGTATCACACTGTCCCCTGAGGTCAAAAAGTCTGCTTCGTGTTTTGTTATGTGGCCGTTCTGCTCTGCTTCTTTTACCAAATTTGTAATTCGTGTTTTAACTTAGAAAGCCTGTACCTGTTCTGGCTGTCGAAGGAACAAAAACAGTACTTCTTCCGCCTCTTGCTGGCAAGAAAGGAAAGAGATTTGTCTCCATTGATCTGATCAAACCACACTATGTGGCCAATCCTTAATAGCAGGCCATGTGGGCTCCTGAGTAGCCACCGCTCTCCTCTCACTACCATACAGGAAGTTCCGAAAGAAAGACTTATAACATTCGAAGAGTCTACAATACGAAGTAATAGAGTTACCAACAATGAAATGGAACTCGTGCCTATTGAAACAGAACACCAAAACTCAAATGAAACACAGATATCAATTTGGCCTACAACCGACATTTACATTAATATGCCTCTATAGGATACACCTACCATTTCATCAAAACCTGCTGAGCTACCAAAGATAGATCAAACTGCATCTGGCTATTTCATGGATTTTGACACATTTTCTCTGTATCAAAAGTGAACCTGAGTCAATGCTAGCTCCAGTTTCCAGCAAAAAACAACTTCATGATTTCTATATTTTTCTGAAACAGACATACCTAGTGTCACCATGGCTATTAATACTGTTCCTACTTTTTTGGATATGTTTAGTGACTGTCTTTTCCCTGATCGTGACTGGACACTCTGTCCCAGAATGCTTTGCAGTATCAAAAGTGAACTGGGTGCTGAAACCTCAACGTCATCTCATCGTGAACAGAGAGACGTGTCCTTTGTGAACATTACAGCAGTTCCTGTTCCTGATGGAATAGTTTGGGTTACGGTTTCATATGATGTATTTTGTCCCACTGAACTTTTAAAAATACCACATGTATTCAAAATTTCTTTAAATGACATCATCACCTCAAGTACATATTCTGACGATTGGGATTTTGAGACTGTAAATAATATGTTGTCTGATTTAGAACTGTCTGTAGCATTTTCAACAAATGAAATGTTTGATGACTCGTTTGATTTTAACGCAATGTATTGTTACCAACATTATGGTCATCACTTTCTGCATAAAACAAGTGCACCACGTAATTTTACCAATATTACCAATGGGAACATTGCCCGACGCCACCAGAAGGTACTTCAAAAACGTTTGCGCAAAGGTTTGCTTATTTTTCTGGGTTTAATACATCAGATCCGCGCTCATATTATTATAAGCTTGCACCTTCATACTCTGCATCATTTATTGCCCAACTGTCTAAACAAGGTTTCGGCTTATCAAAAGATACGATAGACATTAAATCAGTCTGGGGGACTAAAAAATGGCCGGTTGAGTGAACGGAGGCACTATTTAGAGAATGCCTCATATCACAACAGATGATTTTCCTGAACAACACTGTCCAACAAACTTCCTGTCTTGGGTTAGCCAAGATTAAGGATTTGAACACATCAAGTATTTCCTCGCGTCTACACTTTTAGGGTTGGCAAAATTACACAGAAATTGGTGAGGGTACACTAGATAACATCATGCAGGTCATTTCATACAATTCAACAGGCCCCAGTTGGAAGGGATGGTTGGTTTGGCCTTGTAGACACGAATAGGTGTCAGTCAAGATTCAGGGGTACCACAGAACGGTTTAGTGTCCATAGGCCAGACTTAAGCTATGTACAATTAGAACACCCATGGGTAGTGCCATCATACAGTGTTGGGAAGTTATGTCTACATTGGCTAAGAACCTCAACACTGTCCCAGGTGAATCAACAGTTTTCCCTACTGTCAGATGACATGGATTTCAGGGATTTTCTACTAGGTCCCCAAAAGCCACGTCAGAAACTCTTCTTATACGTTGTTTATAATGCAATCTGGAAAATCTCCCAACAGGAAGCTGCAGAGAGATTGCGTGAAATTGGCAGAATTAACTTAAAAAAGGCCTAAGCAGATGTTGATAATGGTATGACCACTTTAACATCCAGGATTTATTCATTGGGCAACATTGTATATTCTGCTATAGATATACTTGAACAGGATTCGTCCATCTTACAACACGGACAATCACAGTTATGTTCTATTATATCATTAAGCTGGACGCTACAATTCTTGCGCTCTGGCTATGTGCCCTGGCGATATATCAACAGTACGTCTCAGTTCACTGCATATAATTTGACTGAAAAGCAGATAACAATGGCACAAAGGGATGCGAAATATACAATGCTGCGCATTGAAAAATTAGCCCGATTACCTTTCACCATAGCAGAGTTACGTCCACAGAATGGTTCATTCATGGCCTTATCACATTACCAGCAACAATTTTACAGTTTCAATATTACCTAGAATACCACAAGGTAGGCAGATATGAAGTAATGGATAGGGAATTCATCTATGAATCTTGGGAATTGCCGCATAGATTTAGATGCAGAAAAGGGGACACTGAAGTGTTTCAAAGTGGTACAGACTGCGAGAGTTCATTAAGTGGATCTCTCATTTGCCAGGATATGATTCATGAGACCTGTAACGGTTCTGTTGCAAACGTGTTTGGTCATTTGAAAGGTTCCCCAGCTGCTGTGATTAATCCAGCATTCAGGCTGCTCTCGAATGGGAGTTACTTAATGCTGAATTATCAAGGTTGTTGCGGGATGCTTCCAGGCATCGCATATCTTGTCACTGTAAATTCCAGGGTTACTTGTTGTATGCAAGTATTGTTTACACTGATCCACACAGTCACGGAGGCGCCATTATGGCCTTCATTGAATGCTTCCTTTATACAGTTTGATACTCTGAGCCGAATGAAAGCCATGCTTTTACAGAAAGATGTGCCCTTAACCTCAGCCCAAGAGACTTTTGATCTCCAGGTTGCATGGTCTTCTGCTGAGATACAGGCACTGATATGATCAAACTGCCCTTTCCATTTTGGAGAAATGGTACAACGTATCTTTAACATGTCTGATACAAAGGGTATAGTACACCTATCTGATACCATAGGTTCTGGACTGTTAAGCACCTCTCAGACAGTCTTCGGAGTGATTCCAGCCTTTATACACTCCGTATTTGGAAGCATTTTTAGAGGACTTCAACTAATCCTGTTACTGGTGGTGGGTATACTGATTTGAATTTTTCTGCTATGCAATGGATGTCCCAGGCACCAAGGAGATGGAAAAAACACTCTTGGAGCGCCATTACAGTGATCGCATGGTACTCCATATGGGCACACCTCGCATGCGGGAACTAAGCGAGTCTTGGTTCCAATCATTTTGACCAGTCTGGATAGGCGGTGTTTTGCCTTTTTCCGCTGCTTGGTCTGCAGATATGAATGCATGTTGGATCTCTGTCTAACTTCTATCGGTTACGGCTACGGATGCGGATGCATTGCTGGACACATTAACGGCCCACGTACTGCAGTGTCCTCAGCGTATTCCCATGTTGATGTCGGCATTCTTAGAGCCACCACGGGATGCTTCAGCTCTTGTTGGATCGGAAACCAGCTCCTCTACAGGCACACAGGATCAGGATATTTCAAAGGCTTCCCCAGCATCGGCAGTGGGAACAGAAGATCACCTATGCTTGATTGACATAATCTGTGAGGTGTTACAGGGACCATAGTCTGCGATGGCAAGCAACAGTGATGTTGTGTCTCCCGCACAAGACACATAAACATTTGGCCCTTCGTGTGCTAGGAAGAATTTGGCTTTTTTCCAAAACAACCACAATTGGAATTTTAAACAAAAAATATTTTTTCTTCCTCTTTTTCCCTTTCTATACTATGACTGAGCTCCATGGCTTTCATATGTACTCAGTGGCTCACAGTCGCGGCCCGCATGGCTCACAGGTGGGGGGGCGGCGCTGGGTCATGTGGGGTGGGGGGGACGGGGATAGGCAAGTGATCGCGAGGGAAGGGGGAGTCGTGCGGGGAGGGGAGGTTAAATAATTTAAAAAAAAAAAAAAGTACCTACACTGTTGGATCTGTTCCTGCTTTCCTACCTCCGAAAGAACAGGAAAAAGGCAGCCTCCCTACCCTCCCCTAAGCCAATCACAATGCTGCAATGGCAACGTTGTGATTGGTTGGGATACCGACCACACAGGCGTCTCTAGGGAGGCCATTTTTTCCATGTAGGCTACATGCAGCCTACATGGAGAAAAGGGAGAGTGCGCATGACTGGTTTGGTTGGCCTCAGAGGGCCGACCAAACAGTAAGGGCCTGCAGCATTGGGATAGCTACTCCTCCCCTGCCCTCGAGCAGAAAAAGCCCACCCGCCCCAACCAAAACCCTTCTGTTTTCTCACAGTGCGAGAAGCAGAAACCTAAAAGGGTATTTTTAATACCATTTTATGTTTCTGCTTCTCGCACTGTTTATATTTAGAGTTTTTATGAATTTTTAGACGTTCTTTAAACGCCTTTTTATAATATTTTCTGCTTGGTTAGATGGGCATTCCCTTTTTAGTATGTCATCCGGCTGGATGAGGAGTCGGTGTTATGTTTCATAGGGTACCCCAATATAGGCTTGAATAATCCCCTAACATTCCACCTACATTTACCGTCCCATTACACTTCACAATGGGTTTTGGTATTGACCTTTTACCTAGTTAAACGCTGCATACATGTCGTGTGGTTTTCCCCGAAAACTAGCCACAATAATTATGCATATAGATTCTCAGAATCACAGCAGGATTACCACCTTCTGCATAATAACTTTGTATATCCATCCCGTCATCCTCAACCAACATGACACAGCAAGGTAGAATTCCCTGAGGGTACTTTTTGGGTATATATACACCATATCTTTGCCAGGGAGAGGAGAAAGACTTCCATGCTACCACGAGACGCTGAGTTTCCTGCACGCAGACACTCCAGCTCGCAGTGGTCTGACATCCCTCACGGGTTGTCCATCTCGAGACCAAGACAGGGTCCAACAGTCTCTCACTTCAGCTAATGGAGTTGGCTTCAACCTAGGGAGATTCTTGACTCTACACCTACATACACTTGGGTACATCTAGTTAGGGTTGCATCGTAGGAGTACGCATTATTATTGTTATGTATTTATATGCTTGCATATATTAATTGTTTTAGCACTATGTTTGGTGCTTATAATCATTTATATCTGTTTCTGTCTTATGGTTGCTTCAGCATACCCATTTTACCCTAGTATGACGCTAGTTCAATAAATGATCATTGAAAACATCACCCCTGTTTTTTCTCTGTATTTCTCTGAGACAAAGTGAGCCCGAGTGACTGAGTGAAAGGTACTGTACTGTTTCCACAATCCCTGATGAGACAGAGTTGTCATGTTTGATAGTTGCCAAGAACTATTCCCTCCTTGGTAAGAGGAGCTTATAGTGGCAATGTGAGTTAGCTGGTATAAAGGCTAACATGCCCGGTGGGGGTGTCTGGAATCAGTTCGGACACCAATCCCGCAGTGCATATTGTCTAAACGCGCAGATCCTATATAGGATTATAGGAACTACACTAGAACCCAGCAAACCTGTCAAACATGCTGTGATACTGTAATGTCAAAAGAAGGCCCACTGTGATGTGGCCTGACTGGCTGGGGGTGGGGGGTCAAAAGATAGGTCCTGCTCAAATATCAGTTAACATTTGCCTGTGAAAAAGGATCACCCTTTGCAAGTGCACCAAGTGTCATATGAAAAACCACAGCAGACCTGTCAAGCAGGATGTGACCATTAAATGTCAAAGATTACCCTTTACCAGCTTCCATTACATATTCTGTCAGGTTCAGATGGGTCATCTCTGCCCATTGAGGTCAGTCTATGGTTTGCTCCTGGGAGCACGTTCGTACCTCATTCATGCTTATTTAAATGCTAATTACTGGCTGGCAGATGGTGGAGAGCAAAATGTAGGTTTAGCTTCCTAGAACTTTCTAACAGTTCTCTTTCTGTAATATTTAGAAAACAATCCAACATTACCCTTCAATTGGAGTTTTTAATTAATATTGAATATAGTTGATTAATTATTTTTCTAGCAAATCCCTTTCCTGAGATACAGTATTAGATGTGTAATATTGCATCCCAGTGCTTTCCTATGAAACAGCCATCCTTTCCCCAGTGAAAACAGCTTTTAGCACTTTTCACTGTAAGGACGTTTAACATTAAACTTTTACATGTCCAACTTTTAAATACCCTGGACCATGACTTATGGACAATAAGGCCTACGTAGGGGTGACAAATAAATCTATAAAATGAAGGTTTAGGCCTGGCAAGAGGTGTTATTTGGGCAGGTCGAATTTAGAGTTAAAACCTGCACAGCCAGGCTAATGGTGGTAGGCCTGAAGTCATGTTTACATTGTCACTGTAGTAGATGGTACAATGGGTGCTGTAATCTACTTGTGACATTTAACTTACAGGGCTCATATACTAGGTGCATATAGGTAAGTTAAATATGTCAATCTGGCATGTACTAACTTTACCATGTTGAAAGGAAGAGCACAAGCACTCTACCTCTGGTTAGCAGGGGTAAAGTTCTATAGCCAGTAAAAAGGCAAAAAAGCAGAATGATACTGCAGAAAGAGTACATTTCCAAGAAATATTTTTCGAAATTTTATTCTACAACTTTGTGAGATCAAGACCTACGAATATCCAAGTAAAGTGACAATGGTTACAGAAAATTAACCCTTTGGAGACTGCTCAGTTACCTTTTTATATTGCAGATATCTTGAATACTTCCAGCAAAAAACACAACAAGGCATGTTCTGAGTAAATCTCAGATTTTGTAGTAGTTGTGTAGTTAAAAGCAAAAGTTCAAATGGGACATCAAATTACATTTTTTTACTTTACCCAAAATAACTTTCCCTCAGTAGCACAAACCTGTGTGAAGTTTTAAACAAAGAAATGAACGGTCTGATTCACAAAGGTAAACTTACACTTTTGTGGAAGCTTACACTTGCTGTAGAAACTTTACTACTCTTTGGTATTCACAAACTACGTGTCTAATTTTACTATAAGTCTCTTCTTGGCCTCACAAACACTTTGTGCATTGGAAGTTGGCTGTTCATTGAGGGTTTGGCAAGCCAATAGCCCAATATTTAGCGATGCGCAGCAAGGGTTGGCTGCAGGCCATGGCCATAGGCCAGGCCTCTTTGGCCTGCTCTACGTTGCTCGGCCAAGGTATTTGTTCAGTTGTTTAAGGAATACTTTTCATATCTTATACCATATAAAAAAGCTGACATTTACTGACAAAACTATGGTTGGAGCAAGGTTTTGTTCCAGTTTCGTTATAGTACCTTAATGTATGTCTAAAAAACGACAGTTACAGTGCAGCTATGGCTAGAAATAAAACCACAAAAAATGCGGAAAGTTACGGTTAGCTCCTTAATCCATGACTTACACAGCTACCATGCAAACCATAACTTGAACACTAAGTGAAATGCTTTGAACATCATAAAATTCATACCAATTGGTAACAACACTGAAAGCACAGAGTAATTTAATGGCAACACATAATTAAACCACTAAATATCACTACTTCATAGTTGCCTCTTCCATTATGTAAAGAGTGATGTTAACTCATCTGTAAGATTATTTACAACATTTGCATCTGTCACATCAAAGATGAAGTCATGAGCACTGTATTCTGGTTTCTATTTGTCAGAACTAGGTGCCTTTTGGAATGGAACAGTCCCTTGCATAGTACTAAACATGTACCCCTGCCTGAGTGCCCCAGCTGCGGTGACACCTGGATCCTTGATAATGATTTTTGGGCAGGAGTGATCATGCGTGTGTGCTATGACCTTGACTGTCTCATGGACTGCAGTCTCCTTAGACAGGGATGGGCACCCAAAGCAATACTGTCAAGTGATGGAAGGCTACTGCCTTCCCCTGGAGTTACGTAGCATGAGCGCAGTAGTGCATTTTGCCATGTTTTTAGTGATCAGTAGAGCGAACAGGCATTTTTACCTGTGTCACAGGAGTGGTGCCCCTTGGCCTACTCTGGTAAAGTTCTGCTACTGTGTACTTAACACACCTTTGGCCTGCATTAGGCTTTGTGCACTGCTGATGTTTGTGTGCCAGTGGAGAGGTACAGTGAATCAGGCAATAGCATGCATGGTTACATGTGCGCTCTGGGACACGTGCACCTGTGGAAAGGTACAGTGCATCAGAAAAGCACACATGGTCATGTGTGGCTATATGTGGATTGTGAGCTGATTCTGCATGAAGGAGAACGTGGTGTTGCTAGGGTGCCCTGGGATATATAGATGCCCATGCGAGGGTGCAGTACATTTGAGGTTGTACACATATGTGTGTGCTTACAACGGGCACAGATCATGGAAGACACTGGGTTCCATTTTGGGAGGCCCAGGACTTGCTGGACGAGCAGGGAGCGGTGGAGCCTCCCCCCAGACCGATTTGTGGATTTCTGCATTCCTAAGAGCATTGGAGGAAGGGACAGGCTCTTCAGTCCACATCAACAGGAATTCTGTGAAAGAGTGTCACTGGTCAAAGGGGCCTGGGAAAATCTGAGGAAGCAGATGGGACTGATATGAAAATCTTTAACCCTTTTAGCGCAGCGTAGAATCTGCCGCGGTGAGGACGTTTCCGTGCGCGGGCGGGGCCGCGTCGGCCAACGGATGTGTGCAGCACTACGGAGGTTTGTGCTTGTGACGGCCGTTGGCCGACGCACGCAATGGAGGGGTTAAGAGTATGACTGGCCTTTTGGTGAACTTTTGATGCACATATCACTGAGGCTGACATCCAGGTGTGAACATCTAGTCACAGGAATTGATTATAAAAAGGGACGCTTGACACTCTAAAACTGTCAAACTGAAGCGCGACATTAGAGTATAGAAGCTCAGCATGAGCACTGCTTCTTGTGACCAGGGCTGGGGATAAGAGTCTACCAGTCTCCAATGCTGGGGGATGGGACATCACCCAGGAGAATTCAGAAGACTTTACTGTAGCCTTGAACATCAGCTTCTGCTTGGCCCAAGATCAGTGGGCCCCGTGAGTAGAAAGATATTGCCGGGAGTCAGTGAGGTCCAGTGGGGGTCTTACTAAGAGGAGGCTTGCAGCGGAGTGTGAGATTATTGCCCATCAAGAGCAGCGTGCCGATCGGGTGGACTTCATGTGTTTGCTGTGAGACCCGTATGTCTGTTTGGGACCACAGAGAGGGCTGGACCACTGTACTAATCAGGCCATCTGCTTGTGTGCATTGAGCAACCCCCATGATGCCAGGAGGCGGCCTCCACTGAAAGAAAGGGTTGCGGCTCTGGTGCTGTACAGCCATGAAGGTAGGGCCACTGCCCTTGGTAGAGCTGGGACCCAAAGAGGGCTGTCGCTTAATCGATTCTGCTAATCCAGGAGGGGATCGCATGGAATACTAAGGGCCATTGCCCTGTGTGCGATGGGAAGACCCCTTGCATGTCAAAATGGTGCTGTAATTCAGGAAGAGGGCCATCACCCCAGGAGAGCGAGCAGTCGTAATCACCTAGTAGGGTGTGATCTGCGGTATGAGAACTAAGTTTCACTGGCTGAGTCCAGGAGCATTCAAGACCCGAACCAGACAAAGAAGAAAACTTACCACCAAATCGGAGGAGCATTGTGGATGTCTCCATCACAGATTCCAGAGTTCTGCTCACTGCCGGGCCAGGAACGCACAAACAGGGACTCCGAGCCACCATCCTAGTGAGTACTGATATGACTGAAACTCTACCTTGGGGAACATCCTCTGTCTTTTTCACCCAGGCACGTAGATATTTGGACTTCTAAGACTTGAACTTACTAGCACGGCCTAACTTGGATGACGGTAAACATGAATGGGGATTAGCCATCTTCTACAGGTGGGAAGTGGGATAGGAGCTGACCTGCGTAATGCTAGCGGGCCTGCTTTAAGAACTCTGTGTATATGGTTTGCAGTGTGTTGTATAGTACTTTGTGTTGGTAGATAAATATTTATTTTTACATAAAATAAAGTATTTGACTGGACAATCATTTATTGTGGTCGCTGGGTATATTTTGAGTCTGTGCTAGCCTTACACCTACCTTCTCATTGTGAAGCCTTGGACTGCTCGACCCGCCCTACCACTGGAAGACAGATGCTGAAGGGGTTCTTGGCCCACTTGCTCAGAGTCCATTGTGGGTCTCGGGTAGGTCCAGTGACTCCTGCTTGCCCTGTGACTTCTGAATGGGGTTCTGACAGTGCCCTGTCTATTTCCACTATGGCCAGCTCAGACATCTGAGAACTGCCACCTAAATCGGATACTCCCCCGGGCAGCATGGGGCAGTATATCTCACTGCACCACACCAACGGAAGGTATGCAGGGTAGGAGTGGTAAAGGAACCTGACAACAGACAGTGGAGAATCACAGAGCTATTTCATGGAAAAAAGGGTACCATTGATGGCTCCTCCATGAAGGTCTAAAAGCAAAAACAATCACAGCAATGTAGGGTCCACCTTAATCTACGCTCGACAGATAAAGAAACTAGAAATGTAGAGCTTTGTGGAGCTGTGTTGATACCCGAAATCCCAGCCTTTTCATGGCATACCAACCTACTTCAGTCTTAAGCTCCAAAATGGTTTCCTCTTCCTGTTATTGTCTTGCATAGAAGTAAGGTGTGAACAAGTGTCACCCCCGAGAAGCTATGATGTGTACATTTCTGGTAAGGCACTATGGATCCCCAGCCGTTCTGCGCTCAAAGGTCACAGTTCCTGCTGTTTCCTGCATTCCTCAACCCTTGTATCAAATATAGAAAAATATATTATTTCCACTTATATGAAATATTTCAAACAAACGTGTGTAGGAGTATCAGCATTTAGTCCTGAATATTATGTAACCATTACTTGGTTTTCTTCATTAGCACATCATGATTGTCCAGCGGCAGCTGTCAGTGCTGGAGGAGGAGCTGGAAGAATTCAGACTTGCTCTAAAACAGTATGTGGAAACCGCCTCATCGCAACAAGGATGCTTGCAGTGAGTACAAAAGTGCTTTACAACCTACTGCCCCCTTACAGTACGCTTGTTACTAAGCATCGTGTGAATACGTGATTGCTACCAAACCAGCCGCTACATTTGGCAAATCTCTTGTTCGGCTGTTTGCAGTGATTTATAAACTTGAAAACATGCTTTAGGGTGACGTATGCATATTTGTGAGAGTGGCCAGGGACATGAGAATTATCGTCCCCTAACCACCTAAACTTGTCAGATATCTGAGTATGGCTGAGAACCTGAAAACTGGTGTTATTGTCCTAAACTAAGTCAGACATTTGTGGAAGATTGCGAAAAGTGCCATTCAGGATCTAAAATATAATATTTGTTAGTGGAGACAAATCTGTGGGCCTAATTCACTAGGGTAAGCTTACACTTGTGTGTCAGTTTACTCTTTTCCGGTATTAACAAATATAATATTTGTAGTCGTCATTATGGGTAGCTTCAAGGTATTTTTGTATACCCAATCAACACCGGAGTCAGCTATCTGGGATCCATTTGGCAGCTCCTTTTCCTCTGCACACCACAGCTCAGACATATGGTTCCACATCCTCAAAATCCAAGGCTGTGACTTCTCTCCTTGAATTCTAAATTGCCTATGTGCTGGGCTGGCAACAGACTCGCTTATTCCCTTTTTAATGGGCTGAGCCTCAGCCACACAAAGCCACAACCACCATCATAATCACAAAGTTTGGCTTTGAGAATGGGTCTCTCTTAAATAATTCTTGGCTTCAGTATTGCACTTGCATGCAGGTCAGGAAACCCCCTGGTGCACAAATGGGAACTCTTCTGGCGTCTATATGTGGTACACCACCACCTCAAGTATGACCTCAGTTGCATCTTTTCCAGTGGACTCAAGCACTCAAGTAAAAGAGAGATTTGTTCTCTCGCTGCTTGACTGTATATACCTCAACTCCTTCAATGTGCTACTTTAAATAACAAATGTAAACGTAAATAAAAAAATAAGACAAAAATATTCTAAAAATGACAACTTCAACATTAAGATAATCTACCGTAAATATTTGAAAATATATTCTGCTCTTTTTTCTGTGTCACCCAATTGCTTTGCTCTATGATAGGGTGTTAAGTCAATAACTATTAGATAAATGAATAGCCTTCAAAACAAATCATAAACAAATTGCAGTGTGGTCTAACATTTATGTAATTTCTGTTCATTATAGATGCAAACATATTTAATTTCGGTGAATATATATGCATATATTTTGTATATAATTTGATGTAGGCAGAAAAATTATGACTCACTCAATTCATTTAGCAAACTGGTAGAAGAGGATTGGTAAATAAGAAATAAGTAAAAGCTGGGGAGAGTCACTCTGCTTTCCCGAGCAGGCCACCTGCAGCCCAGGAGGGCCCCAAATCTTCAGTGGGTGGGACCCCATTGAGCTGAAGTCCAATTCATATCTGTGAGATCTGAGAGACTACGGGGCCCCTCATCACATTTTGCAAGGAGGGCTCATTGTTTTGTGTTATTCCACTGCCATTCGGAGATAGAAAGAGGCTACAAATGTAAAAATAATTTTTAATTTTATTATAACAGTAATTCTTTTGGGGTTTCCAGTTACATAACTTAGACGCCAATCGCAGCCGGCATTAATCGGGGGTGGGGGGGCAGGGGGTTGCGCGGGGATGGGGGTGGTAAATGTAATAATACGTTTAAAAAAGTACCTGTCTGCCGGCCGGTCGGGTCCCGCGTTTTCTCAGGAACAGGAAGCAGGCAGCCTCCCTCTCCTCCCCTAAGACAATCACAACGCTGCAATAGCAGCATTGTGATTGGTCGGGATGGCGGCCAGCCAGGCGCCTACGGGGAGGCCATTTTCTCCATGTGGGCTGCATTGCAGCCTGAATGAAAAAAGTGCAGAGTGTGCATGTCTGGTTTGGGCGGCCCCAGCGGGCCGACCAAACCAGTTATGCTCATTCAGGAGTTGGAACACCACTCCTACCTTGCCCAGCACTGCTTGTAGAGCAGCTCCGCCCACCCGCAACCAATCACTTCTGCTTTCTCGCAGTGCGAGAAGCAGAAACATAAATGGTAGTTTTACCATTTTATGTTTCTGCTTCTCGCACTGCAAGAAAGCAGTGGGGCGATGCTCCTCCGCCATAGTGGAGGAGCCGCCCCTGCTAGACGCTACCCTTCGCATTCTTGCTAAAATGTATTTTACTTTCCTTTACCCGAAGTCTAGAGGGAGCACACCACACCATTTGTGAAGGACCTTTACGTCTGCTGTTTGCAGGATTTAGGGCCCGAAGTATATGTCTGCGATATGTATTTTCAGAGGCAAAAGTGATTTAGTATACATACCGCCAACATGATGATCCGCCCTTCGGTCTGGCTTCAGCCGTAACAACTCTGTCACCACCATACCCAAACTTCTCCAAAGGGCTGACGGGGTAAGGGGCGTTGGAGAAATGGCTATATGTCCAATCAGGATGGGCGGACATGTAGTCACTTTTTTATGCCCATAACTGCCAAGCAAACCCTGGCAGTGAGGGACAATAAAAACCAAATAATGTTCCCCTGCCGTGGGAGATGACTCTCGTGACAAGAGCATTACTTTTGTATTTAAAAAAAATCCCATTTAGGGATTTTAAAAAAAAATAATAATAATACTATTTGGTACAGGGTTGCGTCAGTTTGGCGGCCATTAATACATTTGGCGGTCGGGACCTCCACTAGGATGATGGAGTTATTTAGTCCATCGCCCGGGTGAAAA
Organism: Triturus cristatus; assembly: GCF_964204655.1. Lineage (NCBI taxonomy): Eukaryota > Metazoa > Chordata > Amphibia > Caudata > Salamandridae > Triturus > Triturus cristatus. Next base: position 465,700,754 of record NC_140587.1, on the reverse strand, counting down.
AACGGCCCGACCTCCAAAATATAAATGAGGCCCTAAGTTCAATGTAAGCACAGAAACATGATGCAGACAAGCAGCAAAACAGACCGGAGACTGTCAATACACTATACCTCATCAGTCACCAAAAAGGGGTCTCTAACATTCAGCAGGTAGAAAAGTAAAACCATATATTATTGTATGTCTATTAAAACAATAGTGGTGGATAGCAACTCAAGACATCAACGTTTCACCTACACCTGTGTACTTTGTCAAATTGACATGTCCAAGCACCTGAAACTTTTAAATACTCACATAATTAATTACAGTCGAATACTGTCAACTATTGCTCAATTAATTAACAATAATTCAATCGGTGGTATTGGAAATTGCAGCAGTTATTTCAAAATCAGTCAATAATGAATGTGCAGTACAGTTACAAAACATAAGCATTGCTTGCAAATAGTCAAATTCATACAATACTAGAAATAAGATTCATCAAAATGTAAATTTAACTAAGTCCTGAAAATCATTCTAAATAGGAAGGAGTTTGAATCAGCAACATGTCCAACATATATACAACTTACGTACATTGCAACACATTACTAATGTGTTTATATTAAATTATCTACTGACAGTTTTATACAGCAAAGTGCTTTATCTAAGAGCAGTTCAATACAAACCTTGGAAAAATATAACAATAATACAGCATATCACGTAGTACATTGTAATATAATACAGTCAAATATATAGTACAATAGTATTTATAGTTATAAAAAAGGCTGATAGTATATGCAGGGGTCAAAATTGTAGAAAGACAGTGCTCGTGTAAAAATATATTGCAAAGAGTAGGCGTTTGTTACATAGTTGGACATAGAAGTGCAGTAGGATTTTCAATACTTTTCTAAAGTCTTATAGGAAGGAATTGTGGTAATGACTGGTGAAATAGAGTCCCACACCCTCTGTGCAATTCTCTTTGATGTGAATATTACCGGTTATCACCACTTAAGGCCTCTCATCTGTGCTCCCTGATAAGGCAACATTTCTTTCATAATGTGAACATTTTCTGTTGATTCATAATGCTTTTGATTTGCATGCACACTTGCTATATGAATACAAATGTATCTTATTCATATTTATTATTGCTCAGATTCAGCAACATTATCTGGATGCCTGTTATTGTATCTATTGATATGCACAGCCTGTTCTCCATAATATTTCTCCTTGCCTCACACAAGGATACCTGATGTCTAGCGAAGAAGGCAACAAAGAAATTTCTAATATTTTAGAGTGAAACATTGTCTAAACATTGTCTAAAAACTCAGATTTTAGTCACTTGGGTTAATTTTTGTAATCCACTGCACTCTATGCTAGTGAATTTATTGCCCATGAACCGTGAATTTTAATCTGCAAAGTGTGCTTTTACCATCGCTGAGCTCAGGAAAGATATTAGCGGATTAGCTGGCGTAGAGTTCCAGCAAATCATCAGAAATTCAAATGCAGACACATGATACACCTTAATAAAATATTAGCTATCATCCATTATTGATATTCACTTGTGTTAATATGTCTCTAATATTCCTTGTAGGTCCCTTGCATCTAGTATGGTCTATTTAAATGTAGCCAGATGAGTCACTTCCAGGTCTGAAATAGTCTGAAATAGTCTCAATACTAGCCATTAGTTTTTAATTACACCCACAAAAATGGGTTGATGAGACTCTTGCCTTGTCTGTTTTCAGATCCAGATGTAGGCATCAACTCCGTTGGAAAAGTCACAATTATCACTTGAAACACCAGGAGCTTTTTAGCTGGCTTCTGAATTTGCCATTTTTGTGCACTGGCATCAATTTTACAATTTTAATGAGAAGCAACTAAGCACTACGCCATTCGATCTCTGAAAGTTTTCTGCAGAGCGTAGTGGTTCACAGAGCCACATTTAGTAATCCAGTCTGATTGCCAGTGCACAAAAATGGCAAATTAGCCTGTGATAATTGAACAAGAGGTTCCCCAAGGTTATATTGTATGTCCTTCTCAATATCAACCACTAAATTTAACTCATAGCCAACACTCCCACATCCTATATCACTTTGAGGCAGAGGGCACCAGTTCTATTTGAAAATCTCACCCCTTACGATAGTGAATTAATTGCCAAAGTGCTTATGGATAGGAAAGCCTGGATGTCTCTTCCTCACTTAAACTGTAACCTGCTTAAACTTCCTTCTGCTATACCCATCAAACTGAATATTCACAAATCAAACATGGTTCAAATCATGGTGTTACATTCTTGGCTTCTTCTTGGACAAAAACCTTACCCTTCAAGTATGCATCAACACAATGCCAAAGAGGCACAATTTCAACTGAGTCTCACCTGTTAAGATTAAGCTTTTATCTCAGACCTGGACTTCACTTTCAAGATGGATGAATTAAATAAATACAATACAATAGACATTTAAGCGATCCAAGTCTTCAACTAGGCTACCAGCATTTATTGTTACATATTGGCTACAAGATTTAAGGTAGATAGATATAAGCTACAGAGATTTGAATATACTGAAATAACCTAAAAATTGGTTGATTTCTATCAACATGTACAGGGGCACAAGCTTGACTCACAACTATGTGTTTTACAATCATGCTCACGACTATGTGTTTTACAATAATGATTTATTCATTGAGAATGTTTTTTTAACTAAGGTAAGTATTGGCAATTACTTCTCTTGGTTTTGGTGGTGACTCTTAATTATTTCTTTAACATGTTGGGTGAAACTGACATTGTTGAAAGGGAATTTTTACTTTTCAATAGTTATTGGTGATTGGTACACCATTGTTGCCTAGCTCTCTGGTAGAGTGAATGGTGATAGTCACATCTATTAAAGCCATATAAATCATAAATTGGTGTTGGGCACAGCTATCATAACTACTTGTGTAAGAGTTGCAATTAAATAGAAATATACAAAGATACTTAATAACTCTTTGCTTTAAAGAAAGATTCAAGCCTAACAAGGATGTTTTAGTCTTTTTTGTGAGTCATTGCTATGATTGGGTTTTTCACCCAGTTGTAGTTAAGAAGTCTGAGAAATATATTTCTGGGATTTCTATTCCTCAATCTACATTTACATCAATTACTGGAAACGAATGAAGCAGAGGCCATGCAAAATATTGCTCCTCCTTCATTTTTCGTAAGTCACACAGGGAAACTACAATTAAATGGGTAAATGAAAAAGATATTCTTGAATTAGGTCTGTGTTTATGGGGCTACTGTTGGTGTGGACGGAAAAGTAGCTCTTCTGGAATGTGTTTTTGAATGTGGAAGCACAAGAATTCTGAGGAGATTTGCCTGGTTTTGAACTTGAGCTATATTTCAAGAAACTGGACAATAATTACTTGCCAAAAGTACCTTCTAAGATGGACAGATACCATTTTGCCATTGGGTTCAGGCTGAAGAAGAGTTAACTGAAGACTATATAACTACTTTGAGTAAATTGGCATTAAACTGTAAGTTTGAAGAACAAACAAAAGAATATCAGAGAAAATGATAGAACTTTGGCTGAAAGATGAGCAAACTTTAGGAGAAGTTTTGATTGTTGTAAGGAAAATTGACCATATACAATTGTGTGTGCGAGAGATAAGTAAGAAGAGTGCACATGGTAGTGTAAGTGCTGTTGCCTCTTCTTCGCAAAGTGAGAGCACAGAAACAAGTGGAAAGTTTAAAGGACTTTGTTATCAGTGTGGTGTGGTAGTCCACATGGTCAAAAACAAAGAATGTCCAGCAATTAAAGATATTTCTCAACTTTGAGGCAAAATAGGTACATTTCACAAAATGTTGTAAAAGATTTCTTATGAAGAAACAAAGAAATTAAAAGAAAAATGTTGTAAAATTGTGTTACAAGTATGTTTGTGTTGTGTGGGTAATCCAACCAAGTGTATTGTTTGAAGGTTGATGTTTGATTGTCGTTCAAAATAACAATAGATTAAGAGAAAACAATGATTTTTCAAGTCTAGATGTAAAGTATTATAAATGGATGCCCTTTCTTGTGAATATGGTGGGGGGAAAGAAACAAGATGAAGGAATATTTTCTGGTCACCATTGAGTTTAAATAAAAAGAATGATTGTTTGTAAAGTGTATGTGTCTACGAAAGGAGATAAAATCTTAAATTGGCAACATCAAAAATAATTTGGTGTTTTCCTTGATCCTAATGCCAACCCATATGTAAGTCTCCTGAATGACTGTAGAAGTGATTTGCAGCAAGTGAATTAATCACAGGTAGAGTTTGAGAAAATGTTTCCTTTGGTATTTAGAGAAAATTTGGTATGTTTATAATGTAAAGATATTGTGCCAAACTTGTAGTGTTGAAGATTAGAAAGTTGCCTATAGCGATATATGAACCAGTAGAAGATGAGTTATTGAAGTACGGTTGTATGGGTGTAATCGTCCCTGTGGAAGGCACAGAATGGTTGGCCCCCATTGTGGTGGCAAAGAAGACAAATGGGGAAATTTGCGTATGTCTGGACCTTACCGCCCTCAATAAAGTAGTGGTATTTGACAGATTTCCACTGCTAACATCACATAGATGTTGTCTTTGTAGTTGAGGGCAGGGTACTTTTTGGCCCTGGATCTGGCCTTCACTTATCATCAGATAAAGCTTCATGAAGATTCACAAGACTTAACAGCCTTTATAACACCAAGGGCAGCATACAAATTTGTATGCATGACATTTGCGTTAGGCTGCGCAGCAGTGGTTTTCCAATGTGCCATGTCACATTTGTTAAAATCCCTAATTGAAGTCAAATGTTATCAAGACAATGTTTTAGTCCATGGCAGGAAAAGAGAGCAACACAACAAAAGGGTCAGACAGGTTTTGGAAAGATTTCAAAAGTCAGGACTAACTTTATGTGCTGACAAATGTAGTTTCGCCAAAGAGGAAATCTCTTGTCTAGGACATTGCCTCTTCAATACAGGAGTGAGGCCTAAAGAAGAATTTGGTAGAAACCACTGACAAACGGAAAGAGCTGTGGTTCAAAGAAGACCTCCTGGCTTTCTTAAAATTTATTGAAATTTGATGGACGGTTCATTGATGATCACACCACAAGCATTAGATGATTATTAAAGAAAAACACAGAGTAAATTTAGGATGAGAGTTATAGAGTGGAGTTCAGTTATGTGAAAGATGAACTGGAGAGAGCACCCAATTTGCAAGCTTTTGAATAAGGCAAGAAATATACTACTACACTACAGATGGAGTTGAAATACTGTGGTTTTCACTTCCAGAGTGCTCAAGGGTGCAGAGCTCAGCTAATCTGTCATAGAAAAAGAAGGCTTTGGCAGTAGGTTGGACTCTGCATAAATAACCTTTCTCTGGGGGGGCTGACTTCACAGTTTAGACAAATCACAAACACTTTTGTGAAATTATTTGAAATAGATGGTTAAATGTGGTGTCTGCAAGAGTCAAAGTGTGTAGTGAGCCTTCAAAAGCGTACTTTTAGAGTATGTTACTTTCCTGGTGCTCAGAACCAATCTGTAGATCGTTTGTTGAGGTTGGTTCACAGTGTCGAGAAGGATGGGGAAGTTTCTGACCTCGCCGATGAGGTGGAAAAAGTATGTGTAATTAACCTTGTCAAGAAGGATCGAGAAGTTTCTGACCTCGACAATGAAATAATGGAAAATTAATGTGTAATTACACAGTAGTTATCTCTGAGGAGGACTAGAAATGCACTTCACTGATGATTCTCTCCTTGTTAATGTCATCTCATATTTGAGTTCAAGGCGACCCAAAGACAAATGTCAAGTGGAGGGGTTGAAACCTTATTGGTGTGTGCAAGATGAGATGTCTTTGCAGGATAGCTTGTTTTTATAGTTACTAGTTTGGTGGAACCTGTTGCTCTCAGGGTTAAACTTGCAGGGTTAGCACATGAAGGTTATCCAGGTGTTGTGAAAACAAAAGACAGACTCAGGCTAAAATATTGGTGGCCTAGACGAGACTTAGATGTTGAAAGTATTACAATGGGTAAAAAAGGGGAGAAACAGGAGTATCCACTGTCATTCTCAACAGGAAAGCTCCTTACACAGTTACTCACAGTCGCTCAGTTTTGGAAATCCACGACATTGCCTCCAATTATGGAATGGTGGTCTAAGGTGTGGGCAATTTATGCGAATGAAAAGTTCACCGGAGGAATCCTCCCCGAATGTTGAAGAGAGGTATGACTGAATATCTTAAAAATGGTGAGAGCTCTGGGTGCTTTAGATTTCATTGGATCCCTAGAATTTTTGTCCCACTGGATTTGGGATGTGCCAAGAAGGTAGTTCCCTAGTATTGGAAGGCATATTGCAATTGTGCGTCAAAGGTTGTTCAATACTCCTGAGCAGAATTCAGGACTCTAAAGAGTTAAGATGTGTACATTTCTGAAGCCCCAGATGGACTTTAGCAAGAGGTGCCTATAGATCTGGTAGGGCCTCTATCTGGTGAGAATACCACACCATACTTGCTGGGGTCTGTTGATTTATATTCATGCTGGAGAGAGGTTCAGGTAGTAAGTGATATTAGTTCTAGAGAAGTCATCATCCTCAAAGAGTGTTTTTTTAGAGAGAAAGTTTCCTAAATGGAATTTTGCCAGATAATGGTGTAGAATTTTGTTCAAAAGAGTTTGAAGATTTCATTAATCTATGTGGAATCCAAAATTGTAAAGGTGTTTTTATCACCTGTTGGCAAACAGTTTGGTGGAAAGGCTGAATAGGACTATTAAATATGATATCAAGTTAGCAAGGTCAAACTGTCTGGATTGGAAGAGGATCTTGCTTAGGAAACTGGTAGCCTATTGATTTTCTCATCGGACTACTGGTAAACCTACTTTCGAGTTGCTCAGAGTGAGGAAGCATACCCGTAAACTAGTTCCTGGATGGAAGGTTTGGACAAAAGTGTGAAGTGATGCTAAAAGGGAGGAAATTTGGAAATCGAAAGAATCCTTGGTGAAGAAAAATACGAAGTTGAGTTATGACCGCAGGAAGAGTGTAAGTGATGTTGCAGCAGATTTGGTGAGAGTACGTGCTCCTGTGAGTAGTGAACGTTGGTCTATTTGCACCAAGTCTTTGTGGATCGTAAAACTATTTCTTAATGCAGTGAATTTTGAAGATGGGAGAATATGGAACATGGGTATAGCAGCGTTGTGGGGTGGTAGTGAAACTTTCCAGTGCAATAAGAAGTGTAAGATCAACAGAAGTCCTTCTGGGAATTCCTCACAAGGCTCGATGAATCGATTGTTATATACAGCACATTAAGGATTTAGTGGGAGGAACATCCTGAGGAGACCTGCTTTCCTGAGGATTATGTCACCAAGTAACTCATGCTGATCTTTGAATTTATGGTTTTTCTTTTCTTTTTCATTGAGTGTTTGATTTGTCTTGAGTTTTGTTCTTTTGTTTTTCTTTTAGTTTCTGTGTTTATTGATTCAATGTTTTTTCTACTTGGATGAGATGTTATTGCTCCTTGTATAAAGAAGGTAGCTGTTTAGTGGCTTGTTGCTATACCAATTGTTGGAGCTCTGTACTACCATGGTTCCCTTCTAGAATCTTTTTCTGTCACCAAGAGGAACATTCTAGGAAGTGGTAGTTGGAGTTAGCGGCTGGGATGATGTTAAATAAACTTACCTGCATACTATTTTGTGTGCTGCTTCTGCTTATTGCCCTGTAGTGAACCGCTGTAGACTGATGAGGGTCTATATTAACACAGTCAGCCTATCTCTCAAATCTAAGATTAAAAAAAAAAGATATTATAGATCTTGAAATTAAACTGCTTTTAAAACAGAATCACATAGTAGCATGTGCCAATGATTGGCAACAACGAATCTCAATGCATTACTCTCAACATGAGTGTCAGAATTAGACTCATCATGTTGTAATTCTTTCCTATCCCTACTTCTTTCTTTTTTCATTCCTGCATTCAGTTTAAGACAGCTATTACCCTAGTTCCTTTTTGCAGATCTCAAACCGTAAGCTACCTTAGAATACTCATCAAAAGAAGTGGGATTGCTCAATGCACCAAGGGATTCACTATATGTTATAGCTTCAATATCATGTCCTGGGAGGCAGCGATCACAAAATACAGAGTTGTATGTTGTTTGTCTGAAATAAAAATAGGTAGTAATTGCATTATCAATTAGGTTAATACATATATCAAAACATTCAGTGTTATCATATAACATAATATTGGCACAATAATGTCTCAGTGATTCTGAGTCAACTTTAAATAAGTTCAGCTGCTCACACTGAAAGGAAAGATAGTCACTGTAGTGATTCCACATTGATATTTGTCTACTACAATGTTGCAAGTCTGGATCTCATGTATGAACCTTCTTCACAAAGCACATCATTAAGTTGCCACTTGAAGACACATTTTCTGAACCTATGTCCACACCAAAGGATATGATAAAGAATTAACCATTAAAAAGTAAGTGTGTTCTAATAATTAGGGCATGATCTAAAATAATGCTGATCTGTCAGAAGGAAAATGTAATTGTAAATGAGATTAACATCTGACCACAGCCATTTCAAGAGAATCCCCTAGGCTTGACTATTCAGTAAATGTCATGCATTTTCCACCCTATGACTTCATTCATATGTTACTGGTCTGATATACATAGATAAAAATGTCATCTGACTACAGTGTTTTCAGTTCTATATCTTAAGTGAAGCAAATAAACCAACCAAAGATTTCTACTCAGTCCCCTACTAAACAAGTCAAACACTCCTGGATTTCGACCCCAAGTGTTGCAGAATTGTTCCTCTTTATATCATAGTTCCTTCATCACTATCATGGTTATTTCAACAAAAAAGATGTACAATGGCAGCATTTTGAGGACCGTGTTTCAGTGGAACAAGTGTTATCAAACAAAGTGTGTTCCTTTGCTGGACTAGAATGGGCATTCCAGGACAGAAGATTTTGAACATTGTTACAAATCCTCTTAAAAGAAGCAAGAACCCTGTCCATTGTCGAAGAGGCACCGAAGCACATGCTTGCCTTGAGTAGTTCTTTATAAAAAAACTTTTGCTATTACTTTGGTCGATCTTTACCTGCGACCCTGTTTAAAAATCTTCTTTATCCTGACGTTAAGAATGGTAGAGGAGGTAATAATATTCCCACATGTTAGTCCAATGTTGACCGGGTTTTGATCACACAAAAAACTCCAAGTAACATTCAAATCTTCAACGACTTCACAAGGAGGAGTAGAAACAAAGATATAATCAATAATAGACTATGACCCCGTCCCAATAAATGTCAGCAGTTCTAGTATTGAGACATAATTAGCACCCAAATTCATTGAAATGAGTGGTTACAGTCATCTAATAAAGTGTTAAAAAAAAAATTCTGCGTGAAGCGTACAAAATGTAAAGAACAGTTTGAAGCACCCAGTAAGAGACTGTCATAACATGAGCAATTACAATTACATAGGTGAAGGTACCGTACTACTAAAACAGTGTTATTAAGAACCTGTGATTTCTTGGAGTCCAAGAAGGTTTTTAAACAAGCCAGGTGCTTGGAAAAGCTGGTAACCAATTTTTTGCTAGGATTTAAAAAAAGTTAATAACTGACAACTTAAACATATATTTGAAACATTTCAAAGTGCAAGAAATGTAGGGGGAACCTGTATATACCTCCTGAAGTTTAGTACAAGTATACAGAGTTACCATGGTTAGTAAGCCTCCCTTTGCATGTCCTGAAACTACAGGAACAGTAGGTGTAAATATTGAGATGACGCCTTCCAAAAAAGTTGGCCTCTGACCAAGTTTCCTGTAAGCACATTATGTTGAAGCCCTTGATGTAACCCAGCCAGTCTATATTATCCTTTTTAGATGCTAAGCCAGCTAGGTTCCAACTCAGAATGTATAAAACTTCACAGCAAAGGAGTACCACCCAATCCTACCTGAACGGCTAAAAACAGAGAACCAAGTGATAGTCAATCGTTATCTAGGATACTTAAATATTTGTACCTATTGAAGGTCGGGATGCTGTGTGTTAGCAGGTTGATATACTGATATACTGTTAGGACGCCAGGATTTGTTAATGGAGTACAACACCTTCAGGAATGGGTTTTATAAAAGTAATCAAGAGGCAACATCTTAATTGGGGTAGAGTCTAAACGAATTGGAAAATACAAAAAAAAATCTGGGTGGCTAAAATTTACTATGGCACAGTCTTCCTCAAAACATTTCAGTGCTTAACCTATCCAGGAAATGCACCTCACCATGTTAATGTGCTGGAATCGGAAATGGCTATTAGGCTCCAGAGCACTTTTCTTCAGTGGGGGAACATAGACAAAACATAGGGCATGATTAAAATAGCGCGTGGACCGCCACTGTCAGTCCGTCGGTGGTGGTACCCCCGCCAAGCGTAAGGGCCAATCCGACCACCACATTACGATTGCAGTCAGATCGAAAATCCGACCACCACGGTTCCGACAGGCGGATTTAATCTGACCACCAGTCGGACTGCCCGCATAGCCCAGAATGGCGCTGGTGCCTGTTAGGTACCACGAGTCATATTATGATGTCAATCCCTGGCCAGCCTTTCCATGGCGGATCACCTGCCATGTAAAGGCTGGCGAAGATGGACATTGGGGGCCATAGTGTCACATTGACATGCACTGCATGGTGCCTGTTACATAGTACAGGGATATGTAAAATATCCCTTTTTAAGATTGTGGCGGTTGCTGCAGCCAGCAGCACCCGCCATAATGGTAAAGGTGGTTAATGCCACTGCCATGGTGGCGGTCGCATCGTAATTCCTATTGTGGGACTGCCGCACAGTTAGCGGGCGGTACCAAATGGGAAACGATGGCGGGCGGACGGACTCATAATCTCCCCATAGTCACAAAAGGTGTGGCCTCATGGGGCAAGTGAAGAATTTATGGTGTAGTAAGATCAGTAATGTACATTGGATACAACCAGGATTTACTAATACAAGAGTTAGTATGAGTGGCGCAGGAATTGTGAGATGAAACAATTGCAGGGATTTGGTGAGATAAAGACACTAAGGATTTATTGCAACCAAAAGTAATAGTGTCATTTTTAAAAGCCTTTGGCAGTTGCAGGCTTATCTGTTGACTTGAGGGGCCATGGCTACCACGGAGAGCAGCGGGTTCATGCAATGTAAGTCACACTGCTGGTAAACCCCACAGAGACATATGATTAAGGGGAGCAGTGGATACAATAGGGACAGTGTGGCTTATAAAAGGATTAGAAAGTGGAGCTTAACTTTTGGTAGGGTTGATAGCACCTGCAAGTGCAGGAGCAGCTTCAACTTTAACAAAGAAAAACAAGCATTGACATAGCCAATAGGTCTCGCTTTTGGGACCTTCTAAGTATTTAGTTATGCAGCACAATATCCTTGGTGCAACCACATCAACTGTTGTGTGGCTAAACACTTATAAGGTCCCAAAGGCGAGACCTATTGGCTATGCCAATGCTTGGTGTGGTTGTGTGTGTGGTTGTGTGTGTGTGTGTGTGTGTGTGTGTGTGTGTGTGTGGTTATGTGTGTGGTTGTGTGTGTGTGTGTGTGTGTCTGTGTGGTTATGTGTGTGGTTGTGTGTGTGTTGTTTTGTGTGTGGTTGTGTGTGGTTGTGTGTGTGTGGTTGTGTGTGTGTTTGTGTGTGGTTGTGTGTGTGGGTGTGGTTGTACGTGTGTGTGTGGTTGTGTGTTTGTGGTTGTTGTGTGGATGTGTGTGGTTGTGTGTGTGTGGTTGTGTGTGTGTGGTTGTGTGTGTGTGTGGTTGTGTGTGAGGTTGTGTGTGGTTGTGTGCGTGGTTGTGTGGGTGGTTGTGTGGGTGGTTGTGTGGGTGGTTGTGTGTGTGGTTGTGTGTGTACGGTTGTGTGTGTTTGTGGTTGTGTGTGTGTGTGTGTGTGTGTGGTTGTATGTGTGGTTGTGTGCGGTTGTGGTTGTGTGTGTGGTTGTGTGTTGTGTGGTTGTGTGTGTGTGTTGTGTGTGTGTGGTTGTGTGTGTGTGTGGTTGTATGTGTGTGTGGTTGTGTGTGTTGTATGTGTGGTTGTGGTTGTGTGTGTGCTTGTGTGTGTGGTTGTGTGTGTGGTTGAGTGTGTGTGGTTGTGGTTGTTTGTGTGGTTGTGGTTGTGTGTGTGTGGTTGTGGGTGTGGTTGGGTGTGTTTGTGGTTGTGTGTGTGTGTGGTTGTGGGTGTGGTTGTGTGTGTGGTTGTGTGTGTGGTTGTTTGTGTGGTTGTGTGTGTGTGGTTGTGGTTGTGTGTGTGGTTGTGTGTGTGGTTGTGTGTGGTTGTGGTTGTGTGGTTGTGTTTGGTTGTGTGTTTGTGTGGCTGTGTGTGTGGTTGAGTGTGTGTGGTTGTGGTTGTTTGTGTGTGTGTGGTTGTGTGTGTGTGTGGTTGTGGGTGTGGTTGGGTGTGTTTGTGGTTGTATGTGTGTGCAGCTGTGGGTGTGGTTGTGGGTGTGGTTGTGTGTGTGTGGTTGTTTGTGTGGTTGTGGTTGTGTGTGGCTGTGTGTGTGTGGTTGTGTGTGTGTGGTTGTGTGTGTGGTTGTGGTTGTGTGGTTGTGTGTGTGTGTGTGTGTGGTTGTGTGTGTGTGGTTGTGTGTGTTTGTGTGTGTGGTTGTATGGTTGTACGTGTGGTTGTGTGTGTGGTTGTGTGTGTTGTATGTGTGGTTGTGGTTGTGTGTGTGTGTGTGGTTGTGAATGGGGTTGTGTGTGGGGTTGTAGATGGTTTTGTGTGTGTGTGTGGTTGTTGTGTGTGTGTGGTTGTGGGTGTGTGTGTGCGGTTGTGTGTGTGTGTGTGGTTGTGTGTGTGGTTGTATGTGTAGTTGTATGTGTGGTTGTGGTTGTGTGTGTGTGTGTGTGGTTGTGTGGTTGTATGTGTGGTTGTGCATGTGGTTGTGGTTGTGTGTGTGGTTGTGGTTGTGTGTGTGACAGTAATACAAAAAGCATCTCAAATTAAAGGAACACAAACATCGAGTTTGTGGAAAGAGAAAGCACGTTGTAAGTCAAACGGGCGCAGCAAAGCATTAACCCAACAACAAAACAAACAAGATCACTTAGCGAAGACTGAGAGCTGATAATGGATACACACAGCCCATCATCTTAAGAGTTCGATTGCAGCCAATGTGCACTCAAACCTGCCCCCTCCTTGTGAGTTGCACCCCATATTTCATGAGTTGTAACTGCTGCACCCACCATAGCACTTTGAGACCTAAAGCGCTACATAGGTCTAATCGATTAACCAGTCGCCAACATGCTGTGCTTTTTAAGAGAATGTGTCAAAAGTTTCCAGCTTCCTCATCATGTCCTCGTGAAAGCGCGCCAACGAAAGGACTCCGTGAATGGTGCAACGGACATGAAGCAGCCGCTGCGATCAGAAATAAACACTGTGAACGTTGTCCAGTTTCACAGTAACATTTCCTTAATGTTCTTTAAGTCACAAAACAGTAATACTAAAAGCATCTCAAAATAAAGGAACACAAACATCGAGTTTGTGAAAAGAGAAAGCACATTGTAAGTCAAACGGACACAGCAAAGCATTAACACAACATGTTCTTTGATGTTTGATGTTCTTTGAACAAGAACATCAAAAGGGTGCCGCGAAAGTGATCGCGGGCGAAAGTGAAAGTGATTGCGGGCGCTTAATGAGCATGACGAGGTTTGCCAGCCTCTGCTCCTAAGCGCGCGCCCGCCCGCGCACATGCACTGTAGCTATAGGCTGGCCATGGTAGCATTTTTTGAGCCCTCACAAAAAGTCTTGCCAGACCAGCGCATGTGCTGGGTCAGGCAAGACCTAAAAAGGCAGTGATATTCCCGTCAATCACTGATAACCTCCTATTTGGAGAGTCAACCAAAAACGTTCTAACTTTCTATAAGAAGCATACACTACAGACTCCATCATGGTCGATTCGTGATGTTTCTGGCCTGACACAGCTCAGTTCAATTTCATAATTCCCCTTTTAATAGGGGCATTGTTTTTATGTTTTGCTGGTGGAACAGAGTCTGCTGAATCCACTAAGTTTGACGAATGAACTTTGGCTGCGGTGGTAACTAAATCAGAGTGCCCCAGAGAAGGTAGTGTTCAGGTGTCTTTTATCAGTGATGTCATCATCATCAGTCTTGGTGCCCCTTTGGTGTGGAGATAAACCAGGTTCTTCTTCCACAGATTTAATTTAATCAATTATTGTCCATGCTGCAGACATTAAAAAGGATATACTAGTGTTCGATTTGGGGGTCTCTAGTTGGCAGAGGTAGGTACCTTTGACAAATAGGGACCCTTGCGTCTAGTCAGGGTAAGGGGGTACACTCCTAAAATAACCCCTGCTCACCCTCTTGGTAGCTTGGCACGAGCAGACAGGCTTATCTCAGAGGCAGAGTGTAAAGCATTTGTGAACACATACAGTAACCCAGTGACCTCACTACAGATGGACACCACACAAGTTGTATATTTAAAATAAGTATTCTTTATATAGACTTAACACAAGACCACAAACGACAAAAATCCAAATACTGTACTTACAATAGTAGAATTAGCTTAGATCTCTTTAGATGTTAAAATGCGACACTTTGAGTTCAATGTATCTTTGGATGCATAACGCTATACAACGAAAGTGTTGCAGGGAAGGTGATGCAGCGGTTCCTTACACGCAGGAACGGTGATGCGTTGGTTTCTTACTGCGCTTCCGTGGCGATGCGGCCCGCAACGCCGTGATGTGATGAAGATTCGGTATAATGCGACAAAGATGACGTCTTCTTCTTGATGCGACACGTTGCGTACACGCCCGACGGCCGTGCGGCGACTCAACGATTCTTCTGAGCCATGACAGGCCCTGCAACCCACTTCTCCGGTGATGCGAGACGCTTCAGCGATGCGATGCGACAGCTGCAGCAGCGACACCCTTGTTCACTGATGCGACGACAGCGGCTGAGGCGGCAACACTCTTTTCCGGTGATGTGAGACGCCTCCGCAATGTGATGCGACAGCTGCAGCAGCGACACCCTTGTTCAGTGATGCGACGACAGTGGCTGCGGCGGCGACATGCTTCTCCGGTGATGCAAGATGCTTCTGCGATGCGATACGACAGCTACAGCGGCGACACCCTTGTTCAGTGATGCCACAACAGCAGCTGCAGCGGCGACACGCTTCTTCTTCGTGAGTCGCGCTTCCAGCTCCTTGCGACACGCAGTCCCTCAGAAAGCCCAACACAACTGCAGGCACTTCCAAAGAAGTCTTGGGGAGCTGGTGGTTGAAGTCTGTTGTCCCTGAGACTTCAGCAGGAGGCAAGCTCTTTCTCAAGCCCTTGGAGATCCTTCACAAGTTGAATAAAGTATACACAAAGTTCCTTTCTCCTCTGTTTGGCAGTCAGGCAACTACTGCAGGCCAATCCCTCTAGCTTAGGGATAGTCTCTTCTCAGTCTCTCTGGTTCCTCTCCTCAGCAAATGATTCTTCTTGTTTCCCAAAAGTGATCTAGATTTCTTGGGTTTGGGTCCCAATATTTATACTCAGTTTCTCTTTGTTCTCTGAAGGCAGAGACGCCTTTGCCTAGTCCAAACCAGTTCTGGTCAATCCTGGAGCACTCTGTTTACATGACTCCTCCTTTCCTTTCACAGTGCAGGGCAGAGACATCAGACACACCACAGGAGGTGGAGCCAGCATTGTGGAGGGAAGGCACAGCCCTATTCAGGTCCCAGGTGCAACTCCTCCCACCCATCTACATGCAAATCTTTCTATTCAGCCCTGTGCTGACTCACCCTGTCTCCTGGAAACCCCCAGCCCCTGTCACTCAAACTCCAGACAAGGAATACACAACCTAGCAGAGGCAGGCTTGGATAGTTAGACAAGACAATACCTACTTTCTAAAAGTGGTATTTTCAAACACGGAATGCTAAAACCAACTTCACTGAAAGATGCATTTTATCATTCTGAGTTCCGGCATACTAAACTCGAATTTCTACCTAGTTTCCTGAGTCAGTTAGGATTATAAGACATAATAATTAAACTGCCCATTCAGGCCTAAGGGGAACAGGTAGCCTTGCAAATGTGAAAAACAAAAATGGCTGTAATTCACTATTAGGACATACCACACAAATCAGGGCATGTCCTACCTTATACTTACAATGCACCCTGCCCCTGGGCCTACCATAGGGGTGTCTGATATGAAGAAAAGGAAAGGTTTAGGGACTGGCAAGTGGGTGCACTTGCCCAGTCAGCATGGCAGTACCAGACTGCACACAGGCTCTGCAATGGCAGACCTGAGACTTTTACAGGCTGCTTCTGTGGATGGCACAACCAGTGCAGCAAGCCCACCAGCAGCATTGGGTTTACAAGCCCTGGGCACTCCTGGTGCACTGTACTAGGCTCTTACAGGTAAACCAAACTAGCCAATCCTGGAATCACTAATCCATACATTAATTTACCATAGGGAGCACTTGCACTGTGGCACTGGACAGCAGTGGCACAGTGCCCAAAGCATCTATAACCATCAAAAACACATGAGGCAACAGCAAAAAATGGAAGGGAGACCCACGCCAAGGTCCCGGGTCTAACACATGTCCCTTCCAGCTGAACTGTGGGGAGAACTACCCTACCTCCTGGGAGTTCTCATCACCAAGGCGGAAAAATCTGGACAGACCATCAGCATTAGCGTGTTCTGTATCAGGGCGGTGTTCCACCGTGAAATCCATCCCCTGTAGGGAAATGGACCACCTCAACAGCTTTGGATTCTCACCCCTCATCTGCATCAACCACCTGAGGGGCCTGTGGTCTGTCTGAACCCGGAAGTGAGTCCCAAACAGGTATGGTCTCAGCTTCTTCAGTGCCCAAACCACAGCAAATGCCTGGCGGTCAATAGCACTCGACCTCTGTTCCCGTGGAAGTAACCTCCTACTGAAGAAGGCTACAGGTTGATCTAGGCCATCCTCATTCACCTGTGACAAAACAGCCCCCACACCATGCTCTGAAGCATCTGTCTGAATGATAAATTCTCTGTAGAAGTTGGGTGCCAGGAGCACGGGCGACATGCACATGGCAGTTTTCAGGGAATCAAAAGCTTTCTGACAGGTGTCAGTCCAAATCACTTTCCTGGGCTGCTTCCTGGAAGTCATCTCTGTCAAGGGTGCAACAACGCTGCCATACCCCTTGATAAACCTCCTGTAATACTCAGTGAGTCCGAAAAAAGCCTGGGTTTTGTGTGGTTCCCAAGCCAGGATGGATTCAATCTTGGGCTATAGGGACGCCACCTGGCAGCTCCCAACCTGGTGTCCCAAGTACAACATGGAACCCTGCCCAATCTGGCACTTGCTTGCCTTGATCAAGAGGCCTGCCCTCCGCAGCGCCATCAACACTTCCCAGAGGTGGCACAGATGTTCTTCCCAACTGGCACTGAACACTGCAAAGTCATCCAGGTAGGCGGGACTGAACCCTTCCAGTCGAGCCAACGCCTGGTTGACCAACCTCTGAAAGGTGGCAGGGGCATTCTTCATCCCAAAGGGCATAACTCGGAAACTGGTAGTGCTCATCTGGTGTGGAGAATGCTGACCTCTCTCTTGCCCCATCAGTCAAGGCGATCTGCCAGTACCCAGGCATTAGATCAAACGTGCCTAGGTACTGGGCAGCCCCTAACCGATCTATGAGCCCATCAGCTCTGGGATGGGGTGCACGTCAGTCCCGGTGACTGAATTGAGCCCTCGGTAGTCCACACAGAACCGGAGTTCTGGCGTGGCACCCGGTGCGGCAGTCTTTGGGACCAAGACCACTGGGCTGACCCAAGGACTGTTAGGGCACTCAATCACCCCTAACGCAAGCATCTTGGAGACCTCCTCCTTAATGCAAGCCCTCAGCCTGTCAGTCACCCTGTAAGTTTTGTGCTTCACAGGAAGACTGTCTCCAGTGTCCACATCATGGATGCACCAATCAGTGAGACTGGGGATGAGGGAGAACAGATCAGAAAACTGTCCCAGCAACTGGCGGCAGTCATTCTGTTGCTCAGGGGTCAGGGTGGAAGAGAGGTTTACACCATCCACTGACCCATCTTGCTCTGTCACCGACAGTAGGTCAGGAAGAAGCTCAGTCTTCTCCTCCATTCCAGCATCTGTCGCTAAGAGCATGCCCACTTCGGCCCTCTCCAAGTGGGGCTTCATGCGGTTGACATGCAGGACCCGCAAGGTTTTCCTGGGAGACCACAAGTCCACCAAGTAGGTAACAGGACTTTTGCACTCCACCACCTCAAATGGTCTGGTCCACCTATCGTGAAGCGCACAGGCTCCACTGGGGCCATGACCCACACTTTCTGACCAGGCTGAAGCTCTACCGGAGTGGCATTCTGGTCGTACCACCACTTCATCTCCTCCTGGCTGGCTTCCAGATTCGCCTCAGCGAGTTGCCTGAAATGCCTAGTCTGCTTCCTGAAGGCCAGCATGTAGCTATATATATCCTGGGGAGGTTTCCTGGGAGATTGCTCCCAGCCTTCCTTGACCAGACTCAGAGGTCCTCTCACTGGGTGACCATAGAGAAGCTCAACGGGACTGAACCCTAGAGATTTCTGTGGCACCTCACGGTATGCAAACAGCAGGCATGGTAAGAGGACTTCCCACTTACGCCTCATAGGTTCCTCAAGACCCATAATCATGCCTTTTAGGGTTCGGTTGAATCCTTCAACCAACCCATTTCCTTGGGGGTGGTTAGGAGTGGTAAACTTGTAGGTTACCCCACACTCTTGCCACAGGGACTTCATATACTTGGAAATGAAGTTTGTACCTCGGTCAGACACTAGCTCTCGAGGGAATCCCACCAAGACCAGGATGAACCTGTTGCCTATGGCTGTCTTGGGGTCCAGTGGCCACACAATGTCAATACCCACCCATTCAAAGGGGGTGCTGACCACAGGGAATGGCTGGAGAGGAGCCGTTTGCATCCTTCCACTCTTTCCCCTTGCCTGGCAAGTCTGATATGTCTTGCAATGAGTGTCTGAACTCTTGCGCATTTGGGGCCAATAAAAGTGGGTGACAAGCCTCTCAAAGGTCTTGTCCTGCCCCAAATGTCCTGCCAATGGCACATCATGAGCCAGCCCTAGTAGGAAGGCACTGAAGCGCTGGGGTACCACCAGCACACGGGCTGACCGAGGCTCAGCAACCTTAGGCTCACTAAACAGGAGACCATTCTCCCAGTAGATCCAATGTGATCCAGACTGATCATCTGCTGCCTGGCTTGCAGCCTGCTGCCGCAAACCCACAAGAGAAGGGCATTCCTTCTGCTCCTTGCAGAACTCTTCCCTGGAGGGTCCTCCTTCTTGCTGCCAATGGGTCAGCTCAGGCAGGTCCCCTAGTTCAGCTACCTGTTCCCCGGTAGGCTCCAGGGCATCCCCCTCAGGGTCTACCTCCTCCTGGGCCGTGGGAACTTCGGGGGCCGGTTTCCCGCACTCCCTGCCTCTTCTCTTTAAGGCAGGCACCTCGGCCTCCCTCTCAGGCTCCAGGTCCTCTTGAGAACCCTTACTGGCTGCCATGGACCGTGTGGTGACACACGCCCAGTCAGGCAGACCCAACATCTCCAAATGAGCACTTCGCTCCACCTTTGCCCAAGGGGAGCTCTCCAAATCATTCCCTAACAAACAGTCAACATGCATGGCTGGTCTCAGAGCTACTTGAAGAGTACCAGAGACCCCCCCACTCAAAGGGAACCTGAGCCACCTTGCAGTGGCTCTCTGTGTTGTCAGCGGCAACAACTGGGTAAAATGCATTAGGGACAACCAGTTCTTGAGATACCAGGTGACACTTGACAGCTGTCACACTGGCTCCTGTGTCTCTAAGAGCCTCCACTCTATGGCCATTGATGGTCACCCACTGCCTATACTTTTTAGTGTTATCAGGCAGTTGGGTCCTGGGGACCACCTCACAGTCTCTTAAAGAGAAAAAGGACATCTCTGTGGGGCCTCCACCCACCTTGGACACCCATCTCCTCCCCCAGGGCTACCCTCGCCATCTGCCGGGGTGGAGCACCAGTGGGTGCTGTCTTTCCAAACTCTGGGCACTGGGGATCATTAGACATGTGGCCCATATACCCACACTTGTAGCACCTCAGGGGTCCCCTATGAACAGGGTTACCTGTCGGAGCCCCATGCTTTTTCTCAGGGGGAGGCTGGGAACCTTTCCCTCGGGAATTACTTTGGGGCCCTCTGTGGTACTCCCACTGTTTACCCTTGTCCCCCCCACTCTTTCGCTGGAGACCCTGCCCACTCTTGGCTGAGTCTCCCACGTGACCCTTGTGGACCCGGGTGCTCACCCAGCGGTCCGCCTCCTCAGCAAGCTTCCTAGGGTTAGTCAGCCTTCCATCAAACAGGTGCTGGCATAGCTCTGGAAAACAATGACTTGACAAGTGCTCCCATGCAATTAAGCCAAAGAGCCCCTCAAAATCATTCACTTTGCTACCCTTCACCAAACCATCCAACACTCTGCAAAAGAAAGTTACATATTCTACCCATTTGCTTGACTCCACCTTCTTGCAATTTCTAAACCTCTATCTATACAATTCAGGAGTCAACCCATACCGGGACATCAATGCATCTTTCATGTGGCTATAAGAATTATGGACTTCAGAAGGCAAGTCTAACAGTGTGTCCCGCCCCTCACTAAGGAACAGCCCCACAACCCTGCTCCCCAATCCTTCTCAGGGACACGGTGGGAGGACATGGCTACCTCATGGGCCTTGAACCACTGCCCAATATCATCATTCTTATAAAACTCTTTCACCACATCTTTAGGAATATACACTCTAGCTTCCACAGGTATTGATGGTGTGCTGCCACCAAAGGGAGTAATCTCTAAGCTCCTGGCTTTCAATTCCAACTCCCTCAAACTTTTCTCATGATCCAACTGCATTCTCTTTTCCTCTATGGCCAATTTCCTATTCTCTAACTCCAGTTGCCCACTCAACTTGAGCTTGGCCAACTCCATTTCAGGCATCCTACATCCCTCCCTGTCCTCCAACTCTTCTGGGGACATGCCTTTGGCAGAAACCCTGCTACCTTCTGGGGAAGTTGCTCTCCTCCCCCCTGGACCCAATGGCCCATCCAGCTGCCCCTCTGCATCCTCAACCCCTTCCTCATTCTCAGGGGTACTCCTTGCTGCGACCCAGGCCCTCAGCGCCTTTTGGAACTCATCCTTCTTGGAGAGACCGGTCACTGCAACTTTAAATTTCTTGCAGAAGTGCTTCAGCTGCCTCACATTGTAGCATTCCAGTTTCTCCTCTTCCCAATAAAAATCAACAGATGCTATGGATGCTGCTTTCTCCATAGTGGTTAAACTTGGCAGTTCTTTGCAAAAATAGAAAATCCCAGGAAAAACAATCTACCAAAAGTATGTGGTCGAGTTTTGGTCTGCACTCACTAGTAGTGTTCACCAATCACTGTATATAAGTCACAAATGCAAGTCCAGAATCGCACCGCTGCCACCAATGTTCGATTTGGGGGTCTCTAGTTGGCAGAGGTAGGTCCCTTTGACAAATAGGGACCCTTGCGTCTAGTCAGGGTAAGGGGGTACACTCCCTAAATAACCCCTGCTCACCCCCTTGGTAACTTGGCACGAGCAGACAGGCTTATCTCAGAGGCAGTTTGTAAAGCATTTGTGAACACATACAGTAACCCAGTGACAACACTACAGATGGACACCAAACAAGTTATATATTAAAAATAAATATTCTTTATATAGACTTAACACAAGACCACAAACGACAAAAATCCACAATACTGTACTTAAAATGGTAGAATTAGCTTAGTTCTCTTTAGATGTTAAAATGCGACACTTTGAGTTTAATGTACCTTTGGATGCGTAACGCTATACAACAAAAGTGTTGCAGGGAAGGTGATGCGTCGGTTCCTTACACGCAGGAACAGTGATGCGTCGGTTTCTTACTGCGCTTTCGTGGCGATGAGGCCCGCAACGCTGTGATGCGATGAAGATCCGGTAAAATGCGACAAAGATGGTGTCTTCTTCTTGATGCGACACGATGCGGGCATGCCCGACGGCTGTGCGGCGACTCAACGATTCTTCTGAGCTGCGACAGGCCCTGCGACACGCTTCTCGGGTAATGCAAGACGCTCCGGCGATGCGACAGCTGCAGCAGCGACACCCTGGTTCAGTGATGTGACGACAGTGGCTACGGCGGCAACACGCTTCTCCGGTGATGGAAGACGCTTCTGCGATGCGACAGCTACAGCGGCGACACCCTTGTTCAGTGTTGCGAAGACAGCGTCTGTGGCGGCGACACGCTTCTTCTTCGTGAGTCGCGCTTCCAGCTCCTTGCGACACACATTCCCTCAGAAAGCCCAACACAACTGCAGGCACTTCCAAAGAACTCTTGGGGAGCTTTGGTTGAAGTCTGTTGTCCCTGAGTCATCAGCAGGAGGCAAGCTCTTTCTCAAGCCCTTGGAGATCCTTCACAAGTTGAATAAAGTACACACAAAGTTCCTTTCTCCACCTTCCCCCAGGACAAATGGACTGGGACCTTTCCACTCTTGGAGAAAAAAAGGGGAAAACACCTATCTGGTGGACTTAGGTAGCCTCATGGGGTGATAAATGTCAACAGACTAAAACTCCACCGTGACAGGGCTGCCATGACTGTGCTCATGGTGACAGATGGGACGCACGTTGGAAACAAGAGCCTGACCGCAGAGGCTGTTTTAGCGTATCCTTTTGCTTTTAACTTCACTGTTACGTTTTTAAAATTGCACAAATAGCATTGCTTGCACTACTCCGCCTACCTGTACACCTTTGACACCTGTATTTCACCGCATGCTCCCCGGTCCACCATGGGATTTCCCGATTGTTGTGGAGGGAGCTGTGGTTAGTTTTCATTTCCAGGCTAGAGGCGAGAGGAGGCGGGGATCCGCTGTTAGCAGATCAGCTGACAGATAGTATAAATTACAATGGCCGATGCTTCGCGCAGCGGGCGTGCTGAAGGCACACCAAAGCCAAGCCCGTCTGAGCCCGGCCGGGACCAGGGGCCACAACCCCTGCTACTTTTCTCAGGGACTTAAGGACCTACTCCCAAAAACTACTACATGATCTGCGACCTAAGCCTAAACCGAAATGTAAGTCTCTCATACCAGGAAGTTCTACTTTTAACTGTCACTGATGTAGTTTCTCCTTCACCACACCACCAAGTAGGGAACATATTGATACTATCATTACCCCCAGGAACCTTAACAAACAGATGCCCTCCTCTGCTAAAAATAAGGTAGCTCGCTTAAAGGAATTGCCCTTTTTTAGTGTAAATTGTAGGTCACTTCCCAAACACAAGGAAGATATCTATGACTTCCTACTGAATACACAACCTGATGTCATTTTCCTTACGGAAACATGGCTAAATGAGAGCTCGGGACCAGACATTGGATAAAATTGAAGGGGGTATTGCACTAATTTTTAAAAATGCTTACACTTGTAAATGGGACGACCTACTCTTTAAAGGCTGTGAAGCCAGTTTTTTAAAACTTTTGCTTACTTCTCAATTCACTTTCTCCGGGACCCTAATCTATCAACCTCCGGGACCGGCAGGTTCATGGGCATCGACGCTCCCTGAACTTATTGCCCCTCTGTTTTTGGAAGCAACTAATTTCACTATCTTAGGAGATCTAAATATTCATTTTAATGATCCCACATGCACTAACAGCACCACTTTGATTGCTGATTTGGCAGCCATGAATGTTCTTCTTTGTAACTCAGGTCCCACCCATTAGGCAGGATATCTATTAGACCCCATTGTTTCCAATTTAGCTAATATCTCATGCCAGGCAGCCTCCCCTATACTCTGGTCAGATAATTTTGTGGTTGGTTTTAAGGTGAAACTGGAGATGTGGTGTAATAACACCTTTACTTCTTCTATTAAAGCGGGGTTTAGAAATTGGAAGAATCTAGATGTAGATCTATTTAATCAACAGCTTAAGAATAATATTCCGCACATCACTTCAACCAATATAGCAGATGCTGGCACTATTCAAACCTGGCTGACGACATCTATTGATGCATGCCTTCCTACGTCTAACAAAAAAATGAACAATCATCGCCCTCCTGCCCCTTGGTTTTCTGAAAAACTAAAAGGAATAAAAACCAAATGTAAAGCCTTGGAGAGAAGGTGGAGGAAAGACTATGCGCCTGAATCAAGATGAACTTATAAATTGGCAAAAAAAGATTATCATGCTCTGTGTAACGCTGCTCGTGCTGAGCACGTAAACAACATCATTTTATTGGCACATAACAGTCCTAAAGTCCTCTTTAAAGTAGTGAAAGAGCTGTCAGGCGCAACTTAACAACCAGCGCCACCTGGATTAAATGAAGAGCAATGTGAAGATCTGGCAGAGTTTTTTATTGATAAAATAGAAAAAATGTATGCAGAATTCAATACAACGACAACTAATGTGGAGTTGCAATTAAAGATCAATGTCTCTACATCAGGCTGTACCACTCTTCCAATGATACAGGACACTATTGCAAGACCTGGCAAGATGCTTGAAAACTGGCTGCCTCTGGATACTCCATCTTTCAGCCGCATCCTAACTAGCCTTAAATCTGGCTCCAAGGACCCTCTCCCCATTCCCATTCTTCAAAAATTGGAATTACCACTACTCAATGTTATTATGGAACTGCTTAATGCTTCCCTACGTGACGCAATAGTACCAGCGGCATGGAAACATGCCATGGTTTTCCCCCTGCTAAAAAAAGTGAATGCTGATCCGGCGGAACCATCCAACTTCCACCCGATCTCATTACTCCCAGCAATTTCTAAAATCTTAGAAAAACATATCAATCAACAGCTGACGCAGTTTGTGGACTCCCAAAAAATCCTACACACATCTCAATCAGGATTTAGAGCTGGCTTCTCTACTGAATCCACGCTCTTGGGAGTCACAGACACTCTTCGCCAACGTCTTGATATGGGAGAAACTGTGGCACTCATACTGCTTGACTTGAGTGCTGCTTTCGACACTGTGTCACACACTGCTCTTCTACAAGTTTTACATTTTCTGGGCATTGTCAGATCAGCACTCAAGTGGCTGTCGAGCTTTTTGTCTGGCAGGACTTTTCAGGTTTTTTCTCCGACCGCAAGCTCTAAGGCCCATGCTTCCCTGTATGGAGTGCCACAGGGATCTATCCTAAGCCCATTACTTTTTAATATCTATGTTAGCCCCCTGGCCACAATAACTGAAGAGGCTGGGCTAACCATATATTCATATGCAGATGACACCCAGCTTATCTTCTCCTTGTCTGCCAAGGAGGCATCCAATGTGTCCTCTCTCCAGGTAGGGCTACAAAAGATAGCTAGCTGGATGCATACCAACAGGTTGAAATTAAACGGGGGGAAAACTGAAGTTCTAATCCTCGGCGGAAACAAAGCTCTCTGGGGTCCCAAACATTGGCCGCCTCAAATGGGTGATCTCCCCCAACCGTCACAATCGGTCCGTAATCTAGGCATAATCATAGATGACCAACTATCTATGAGGCAGCAAGCGGTTAAGGTCGCCTCAACTTGTTTTACAATCCTAAGATGGCTCAAAAATATACTTTGGATGCTGCCAAATTCTACGCAAAAAACAGTTATCCAGGCCTTGATCATGTCCAGACTAGACTATGGCAACGTCCTGTATTTAGGAGCCAATAAGGAGGTGATTTGGAAGCTGCAAGTAGTCCAAAATTCTGCGGCCAGACTACTGTGCCAGTTACCTAGAAAGGCCTCTATCTCAGGTTCCCTCCGCGACCTTCATTGGCTTAGGATGGAAAATCGCACTAAATGTAAAGCCCTATGCTATATGCATAAGATTAAATCAGGTGCAGCGCCACAGTATCTCAGTGCCTTGGTACACCCTTACCTCCCTACGCGTCTTCTTCGATCCTCTACTCAGGCAAAGTTTCAAGTCCCCAGAATCAAACAAGTACGTGTGGGAGGTCGGTCTTTTGCTTGCTTAGCTCCTTCACTGTGTAATTCACTCCCCTTACAGCTCCGGCATGAAACTATTTATTACAAATTCCGCAAAGACCTAAAAACGTGGTTATTTAACCAATAGGCTTTCTCTTTCTTCTTGCGTGGGTCCGATGGCGCCGGGAAACCTCTGGGTAGCTGTGTGTCTTATAAATGTAATAATAATGGGGTAAAGGAAAAAGAGAGTGAATGGCTCAGTGGATGGAGTAGTGCTTTCCTCCACTTTACTTTAACAGACCAACAGCAAAATGACTGTTAGACTTGTTGAGGCAGTTTCCGCTGGTCTGCTTTCCTTGACCCGAGGTCGACAACTTGGTGTGTCCATCATGTAGACACAGGTGATAGCGTGCCTGTCAAAAGTAAGATTTGCATCCTGTCAGACCAGGTCTAAGCCAGTATTAAGGCTGAGGTTGCCAAAATGCTAGTGATTGGGATGATTGAGTCCTGTAACAGTCCTTGGACCACCCCAGTGGTGCTAAGTACATATGGCTTAACTTCAGGATACTGGCAGATTGCTTTCACCCAATGAGCCAAGGACAGGTTTGCATTTTCAACGCCACAGGGCCACTATTAGTTCAAAGTGATGCCCTTTAGCTTAAGGAATGCACCTGTCACCTTCCAAAGATTGGTGAATGAGTCTCGGCAGGTCTGGAAGCCTTCAGTGCAGCACATCTTGATGACATTGCTATATTTAGTTCCACCTGGGAGGAGCACATGGTCCACCTGAAGGGAGTGCATAATGCCCTGTAGCAGGCAGAGCTTACCATTAAGGCTAGTAAGTGTCAAATAGGGTAAGGCTCTGTGGTGTACTTGGGCCACCAAATAGGTGGAGTCCATGTAAAAACTCTTCAACTCAAGATCCAGACCATCCTGGCTTCAGCAGAGGCCCAAACTACTCAGACCTAGGTCAGAGATTTTGTTGGCCAGACAGGGTACTACAGAACATTTGTGAAGAGGTATGGTACCATTGAGATTGGGGAAGATGTGGCACAGATGAATGGAAAGGGCCAGGATAAGGTTGCCTTCTTCAGTATGTGACTCCTCCCCAGAGAGCAGCGTTAGAGTGCCACTGAGGAAGCCTTGACATTAAGTCCCCAAGGTCAATAAGTATCAATGAGTGATATTATAATGTGTGCTTCTATTTCAAAGGTTTGGGACATTAAGACTGTTAAGATAATGATGTCTGATTTACAGGCATGTGCTACTTTGAATTATGAAGATCCTTATTTGAACTCATCAAATTACAAAGAAATGTATTGCTATGACTATTATGCACACTATTTCTTACACAGGACTAGCTATCCTAGAGAAATTGACGATCACACAGTTGGAAAATTGTGTGGCTCTGCCTCAGGAGAGCCATCCTAATTTCTTAAAGAAATTCCCTTACTTTCAGAGTGCTGATAGATTACACCCCTCATCCTTCTATTTTACGCCGAAGCAACAGCAGCTTCCAAAAAGCTAACAACTACCAACAAGCTGATTTACTCCACTGAGTTTAGTCAAAACATGGCTATTCAAGGATATGAGTATTGGAAAGCAAGTTTTGATGTGAAAATCATTTGGGAACCAAATTCCGGCAGCTTAAAGGCAAAGAAGCCTTATTTTGAGCCTTTATAATACAGAAAGAAATTATCTTTCTAAACAAAAATATCCAGCAGACTACTTGTCTGGGATTTTTAACAATGAAAGACTTAATGAAACTTTCTATTCCAACAGTCAATCTGACCATGTTCAGTAATTGGCAATTTTAACTGTGTATGTCTGAATCAGACATTAGTGATATAATACATAATAGAACCTATAGTTCCACACAATTTCCTGGTAAATGTTTGGCCTTATGGCCCTATGATTCTGATACCTGCATGCAGGGTTTCTTCCAACACTCCGGACCTAAAATGAATTGTCCTGATCCATGGTACAATACACAGACACCTGTAGCAGTTACCACATATAGTGGAGGCAAACTATGCCAACGATGGCTAGAACACTCTAGTCTTACAGCTGAGAAAGAACACTTTTCCTCCATTAATGAAAATATGGACTTTTCTGATTTTATTCTAGGACCACAACCTAAAAGAAGTAAACGATTCCTGGCCCCAGGAATTTATGCCATTTATAATGATGCAGACAGATCAAGAAACCATGCAAACAGTTTTTAAAGTTATCGACAAAGAAATGCACTCACCTAGAAGAGTGTACCCATTAAATCACATTTTATCCTCAGCCCTAGGCCTCCTGAAAGGAGATCTAAATTATGACAACATGGGCAGGCTCAGTTAAGAGCAAACATACAGATAAATTGGGAAATACAAACACTGAGATCAGGTTTTGTGCCTTGGCAACTTCTCAACAGAATAGCCCTCTTTAAACCATAAAGTTTAACGTTAAAGCAAAAAAAATGGCTAAAAAAGACTCTACATACACCCTATTAAGTATAGAACAAGTTGAAGATGCAGCATCTACCGTAAGTGATAAACCATCTATTACCTGGTTAATACATGCTAATAATACTTTGCAAATTACAACATTTCATTTTCGTGACTGTCAAAAATATAAATCTATTGGTTGGCATGAATCAATTCACAATCCACAATTGTTTCATTCATGGGAATTTCCCTTTTTACACATCTGTTTAAATCAAAATGAAGACAACCCTGTATAAATCAGCACAGCAAATTGTCGAGATCATCTTGGACAATCTCTTATGTGACACTATATTCTTGCACAGAATGTTTAGCGCTTTCATCTCAGGATTAAATTGTGTTTTATCTGTTTCCCCCATTGCATTCATTCCCACACATCATGAATTCCTGAATACTACTTCTCATTTATTTTGAGCAAATCTTACTTGCTATGGGCTGGAACCCAGCCAACCGTACATGATACATGGTTCAGAAACGGTACAGTGTTGTGGAAGGAGCTTGTATCCTCTGCCTAGAAATATAATTAGGAAAATCCCTTGGCTGAGTAGAAGCATGAAATCAATGCCTTTTGGCAATTTGATCAAACTGTTGTCTGTTCTGTCAGCGGTTGAAGTTTATAATCCGCAGACAGCCAGAAATGCTTCACAAATTCAGAGGCTGTTACACACAACAGACCCAACGCATTTGGCAGATATCAAACAAACGATATTTAATTTGTCTGTAACAACTGGTGTTGTGCATCTTTTTAGGAACATTGGATTTGGTCTTGTGGCTGGGTTTAAAGCAGTATTTGGACTGATTCCATCTTTTTTACATTCTCTGTTCTCCAACGTCTTTTGAGGATTTCCGATCATCATACGGCTCTTTGGCTGTGGTTTGCTCATCTTTCTCCTTTTCCAACAAGGAAATCAACAACATGGACTGCAGGTATCCAGCTGAGCAAAGCTTTCCGAGTGACTCTAGCATGCTATATGGGACATGTTGGCTATTTGATCTCATTAAGCACCGGATGCTCACCTTTCACAAAATAGATGCTTCATAAGTAAAACCTGTGAACTGGTGCATAAACTGTCTGACTGAAGTCATCTTGAACCTACATCTGGAACAGCCCCCAGTGGCTTACCATGATATGGAAACAATTTCCAACCTCTACATGAGATCCAGAAACAATGCAGAACACTGCATCTGTCCCTTCTACAGGATGCTACCTATGACAGAGCAATATTACTGGTGGTATTTTTTACCAGCTCTTGATGAGTAGCTTGCCACGCTGTTATCTTTCTAGCCCCCTGGAAAGGAGTCGCAATTAATATTGAGTGCCCACAACTAGCAACCAATTGCTGGTCCCTCAAAGACACTGAACATTGACTATGGACATGGTTTGTATTTTTTTTGTAAAGATCTTTAGGTCGCCAACACATATATAACATTGTACATAGTTTACAATATATTATATCATTTATTTGAAACAATGCAAGGCTTCAAAATATTTGTGCTTTGCTGTTTTAGTTATTAAATGTATCACTTTCAGTAATTTTACATATATAATGAATTAATTGGCTGGGGTTTAATGTTTTGATTATCTGTTGATATTGAATGTTTTTAGTTTTTCAATTTGAGAGCATGGCTTTTTATATACATTATATAAATCCATAATGGCTAAATAAGCTCCTAGGAAGTATTATTCAGATCATGCTGACATAAAATCCCTAAGGTCTGACTCCATTTTATGTAGGCCCGACTCCATCAGGATTAGAGGAGGTCGCCATCTTTCCTCTCTCGCACAATGGTAGTCACCATCTTTCCCGATTAATGCAGACTCATTGTCATATATGCCATTCAATCATTCAATTTTCTAATTTCTAATTACTGTGAAAGTGTCAAGCCACTCGAATAATGACACAAGTACAACCATCAATGCAACATTTGTGTGGGTTAAATATCTTCTTTCCATCATGCCAAGTATAATTAAGAACACATACAGACATATAACCAAAATAGTGTAGTCTGAATTGACATCCTTTTCCCTTATATGTCCATAAGGAAATGTCTAGGACACATACCTTGATGCACATAATCTATGTCAGACGTTCTTAACCTTGTCAGAAATTCCAGCTTCTGATATGTTTTAGTATGTAAGGGTTACCACATGTCAGGAGAGGTTCTTTGCCCAGACTATCACCTGAGATTCTGCCAGAGACGGTCTCACACACTGCTAGCACACTTCACAGATGCTACATCTCACCTGAAGCTTATAAACGTTGTTAGAAATGGGGGTCTCTGGTTGGCAGTGGATGGCCACTGTCCAAGCAGGGACCCTTCTTCCTAAGTCAGAGTGAAGGGCTGCACCCCTTTGACAACCCCTGCTCCACCCTGTGGTAACGTAGCACAAGCAGTTAGGCTAATCTCAGAGGCAGTGTGTTAAGCGTTTATGACCATACACGGTAATACAGTGAGGAACACTACAAAGGGACACAACACAGGTAGGTATCAAAAAATAGTTATCTTTATATAGAGGCTTATCACAAGACCAAATAATGAGAAAGCCACAATATTGTGCAAAAATAATTCTCTCTGGATGCTGTAAAAGTAGTTCAAATGGGGAATGCAAAGTTCAGTTCAGGGCAATGGTCTCTGCGACCCTTTTACTCACAGTTCCGGGATGTTGTTGTCAATAATCCACAAAAATGCCGTTACGGCGGGATAGCGATGTTTTTCCTCACGCTCTTGGTCGCGGCCGCTCGCTAACGGGCGTTAGCGACAATTTTGAGGCCCGCAAACGTGCCGGGCGATGATCAGGCTAGTGAGCCTTCAGCGGCAGCAACGCGATGAATTTCTTGACGCTTCGTGACTGCGGTGGCTCGCTAACAGTCCTTAGCGACAATTTCGAGGCCCGCAAGCGTGCGGGGCGATGATCAGGCCAGCGAGCCCTCAGCGGCAGCAGTGCGATGATTTTCCTGACGCTCTGTGGCTGTGGCGGCTTGCTAACAGGCTTTAGCGATAATTTTGAGGCCCGCAAACGTGCGGGCGATGATCAGGCCAGCGAGTCCTCGGTGGCAGCAGTGCGAGGATTTTGTTGACGCCCCTCGGCTGCGGCGGCTTGCTAACAGGCCTTAGCGACAAAGATGAAGTCTACTGGTCCTGAGACTTCAGTCAGGAGGCTAGTTCTCTCTCTAGCCCTTGGGTGATTGCAGGTTCAATATTAAAAAGTTCTCTCACAGCTCCTTTTCCCTCTTATTTCCAGTCCAATGAAAACTACTGCAGACCAATCCAGGGAACAGCACACAACACCAGGACAGTCCTCTCCTGCAGCTTCCTTCAGTTCCACGGACAGAGGTTGGTCTTGAGATCCAGGGGCAATACAATTTGTAGGGGTTTCAGCACAGATATTTATACCCCAAAAGTCTTTGTTCTCAGAAGCTACAAGTAACTGAACCCAGCCAGAACCAGTTCTGCCCAGCCCTGGAGCACTTTTTTTACCAGGCTGCATCCTTCCTTTCAGAAAGAGGGGGTCTGCCATCAGACGCCCAGTGGGAGGTGGAGCCAGCATTCACCTTGCCAGGCACAGCCCTATTCAGGTCCAGGAGCTACCCCTCCCCACACTCCAATGCAGATCTCTCTATTCAACCCAGGTCTGACTCAGCCTGCCATTTCCCTCCAAAACCAGACAGCCAATACACATATCAGCAGAGCACACTGGAAGGCTTAGGCAAGAAAATACCTACTTTCTAAAAGTGGTATTTTCAAACACAGAATATAAAAATAAACTTCACTAAAATATGTATTTTAATATTCTGAGCTCAGGCATACTGAATTCGTTTTTCTACCATATTCTATGGGTCAGTTAGGACTATAGAATGTAATAGCCAAACCTCCCATTCTGGCCTATGTAGAACAGGTAGCCTTACATTAGTGAAAAACGAAATTGGGTGTAATTCACTACCAGGACATGCTAAACACATCAGAGCATGTCCTACCTTACACGTAAAATGCACCCTACCATAGGGGTGGCTTACATGATGCCAAGGGAAGGTTCAGGGGCTGGGAAGTAGGAGCACTTCACAGCCAAGATGGCAGTTCTAGACTGCACACAGACACTGCAGTGGCAGGTCTGAGACACACTTTACAAACTGCTTCTGTGGGTGGCGCAAACCAGCGCTGCAGTCCCACCAGCAGCATTTGGTTTACCAGCCCTGGGCACACACGGGCCACATTACTAGGGACTAAGAGGTAGACCAAATAAGCCAATCAGGGATACATCAATTCATATGTCATCTTTACACAGGGAGCATCCGCGCTGTGGCACTGAATGGCAGTGGCACAGCGCCCAGTGCATCTATCACCAGAAAAACAGAGGAGACACAGCGAAAAAATGGAAGGGAGACTCACGCCAATGGTGCCAGGGCTAACAAACGTTGAGTCCCTGACCGAGACTGCTGAGGACTGAGTGGTGAGTGTGTTTGCCCATTTCGGGAAACACGGTCTTCTCGCCTCTGCTGTTACAGCAGCTTGAGCTGTCAACAAGGTATGCAGTGCATCTCTTCTCCCTAAGAAACTCTAGACTGCAAGTTTCTCTGCCTTTCATGCTCTCTGAATAAAGCGCATAGAAGTAGATATTAAGGTGTCAGGTTCTATATGACATTTTTAATTACATTTTAATAATGCTGGAAATGTTCGTTCTATTCTTGTTATTTATAACATGCTTTTTGTTGTTTTCATAATATTCTGTGTAGTAGTTTTAGATCTACTGATAAAGAGACTGCTCTTCTAGTAAAAATACTTTTAGATTCAAAGTGTTCATTCTTCTTAGTATGCTGGATGTGATACTGTAAATAGCGAACTAAGGTTTGTTGCTGTTTCCACTATGCCTCTGATCCCTTTATGGTATTGTTAGTAACCCAGAAACAATAATTCTATATTAATTACACATTGAATAGTGTTTTGTGGGCTACAAAAATCTATCTTTTGCATTCATAGCTTGTACATTGAACTAAGTTTACCTCTGTCACCCGTGAATGAAAAAGCACACCTTGTAGAGTTACGCCAAAGTCGTAATTTAAGCAACAGCCTTTGCTGTGGTTTGGTCCCTGAAGAGGTTGAGACCCTATCTGTTTGGGATTAACTTCAGAGTTCCAACTGTCCACAGGCCCCTCAGGTGGCTTATGCAGATGAGAGGAGAGAACCCCAAACTGTTGAGGTTGTCCATTTTCATACAGGGTATGGACTTTATAGTGGCACACAGACCTGGGAGTGGCCATGGCAGTGCAGATGGCTTTTCCAGGTTCTTCCACTTTGATTATGAGAAATGCCAGGGTGTAGGTTAGTTGCTTATACACTTTCAACTGAAGGAGGGGCATGTAAAGAAGTGCCTCTTTTTGCATGATCACCCCTTAGTTTTTGGACTGATGCTGCTGGTTTTTCTACTCTGAAGATGCACTGAGTCCTGCAAACCAGGCCTCAGTGCCAGTGCTCTGACTTTTATAAAAAGGTATATGTCTAACTGGCTCAACCACAATTGGCATAAGATAACTTACTCATAGGTCCTTATAATATGGCTCTAGGGGTACCCAGGGCCTGTAAGTTACGTGTCTCTCGTGAACTGCAGTACTTAGTGTGCCACCATGAGTGTGTCAAAGCAAATCATGTCTACCACCTGGGACTACTAGACACGGTATTTCAAGGCATTAAATGAATCATTACATTAAACCTGACTTGTTGCTCAAGTCAAATGTAATGTAACTTTTATACAAATGACAACTTTAGAAAGTTGCCACTTTGTTGCCCAAAGGTTTAAGTAGCTTTATACAGCTGCACATAAGCTCTTGCCATGAGACAGCCTCTTGTCCTCCTGGGCAACGGTGAGAACAACTCTTGGGAAGAGGACAAAGGATATGCTGACAGTAGAGGTGTGTCCTCAGCTGCAGGATTGGGATGATTGGTTGTGAGCCAGAGAGAAGAGCTTCAAAGGGGAAGCCACCTTTGAAGGACAAATGGTAGTCACACATGAGAAAGGCTCTTTTGTTTTGATATGCAGCATCCCACCAGGATCGTCCCTGCACCCTCCTCTTTTCAAAATTTACATGACATCACTTGCTGACATCATCCGATCACAAGACATCACTGTCATCTCCTTTGCCCAACTCATCCTCTCCTGGACGGACAAGACAAACACCAACAGAAGCAACTTCACCAACTGGATGACCATGGCAGCACACTGGATGCAAACCAACTGCCTTAAGCTCAACTCCGATAGAAGTAATGGTCTTCAGCAACAGGACTTCCCCATGGAATTCTACCTGGTAGCTGTCAGAGCTAGAACCAACAGCCACACCCATAGACCACGCAAGAAATCAAAGGATCATCCATGATGACAAACTTAAGATAACGGCTCAAGTCAATGCAGTGTGCACCTCCTGCTTCCACATCCTGTGTAAGCTGCAAAAGATCTTCAAGTGGTGCCTAAGAACACCAGACAGACCGCCACACAAGCACTCATTACCAGCAGGCTTGACTACGGCACCACACTCTATGCTGGAATCTCCAAAAAACTCCTACACAGATGCCAAGCCATCCAGAATGCAGCTGAAATACTTATACTTGACCTCCCATGCTGCACCCACATCACACTGCACCTCAGGAAGCTGCAGTGGCTCTCCATTCAAAAGCGCAGCAAATTCAAACTTCTCGTGCACACACATCAAGCCCTCCACAACACAGGAACAGAATACCTACAAGAGCAGCTGTCTGAAAAAGTAACACTGACTGAAGTGCCAGACGAGTGAGAACATGAATATAAATACTTGAAAACAGTGATGCAGGAGTAGAATCAACCAGTGAATACAGACAACCTTATAGGAGGGGGAGTGCTCAACATGGCTTTGCCAAAAAAGGAATTGTAAAATAAAATATAGAGATGGCTGGAAAAGAAAGTGAAAGCAATGA
The DNA here is from genome assembly GCF_964204655.1 of Triturus cristatus. Lineage (NCBI taxonomy): Eukaryota > Metazoa > Chordata > Amphibia > Caudata > Salamandridae > Triturus > Triturus cristatus. Next base: position 465,665,464 of record NC_140587.1, on the reverse strand, counting down.
ATGACGAGGACAGTTGTCGGTCGTGAGGAAGAAGAGATTAAATGAAACAGGAAGATAATAATGATCAGAAGGGCCAGTCGATGGAGCTGGCCTGGAATCTTCTTTTGAAGATAAAAACTTTAAGATTCTGTTTGAAAGTTACCAGAGTTTAAGACTCTTAGTACACATCCTGAGTGTGAATGAGCCATTGTATGTTCTTCTTTTGAATGCCGGGATTCCACAAGAAGAATTTTAACTGGTTATTGAACTCCCTGTGATTTTGAGCTATCTATGATTAGTGGATTTCTGTCAAGAATATCGACAGACAGCGTGTGTCTGTCCATGACTGCCCTGGAATTTAGCTGAGAGAAGGAGAAATTAGGAGAAACTCTGTTTTTGATGCCTTAAGTTTCAAACTCCGGTTCTTCATCTAATCTTGAACCATGAGGAGAGTTTTGGCAATGCATTGGAGATCACCATGTAAGGAGGTCTTGAGGTACAGTGGAGTATTTTGAACACAAATGTAGTAAAAGATAAGTGAGATCCAGTAGCGGCTCCTCCGCTATGGTGGAGGAGCGTCGCCCCACTGCTTTTAAGCAGTGTAAAGTAAAGGAAACATAAAATGATAATTCTGACTTATTATCATTTTATGTTTCTGTGCTTCTTTGCGGGTGGGGCTGCTCTGCCCTCGGAGCAGGGCAGGGGAGGAGTGTTTTGCCCACTCTTTAGTGCACATGACTGTTTGGATGGCCCTAAAAACAGTCATGCACACTTTCCCTCTTCTCCGTGCAGGCTGCATTACAGCCTGAGTGGAGAACATGCCCAGCCCCGCATTCCCTAGCTGAGCGTCGAACCAGGAGGACGGTCAGACAAATCACAACACTACATTGCAGAGTTGTGAGTGGTCAGGGGAGCCTGCGTGCTAACCAATCACAATGCTATATTGAAGTGTTGCGATTGGTCAGGGGAGCCTAGCTGTGCTTCCTGTTCCTCGAGTGAAGACAAGGAGAGCAGGAGCAGAAATGCGTGACCCGGCAGCAAAGCATTTTTTTTTACATTGCGCACAACCCCCCACACCCTGCACCCCCCGTGCCCACCGCACCACTCGCGAGCCAAGCTGGCTGCCAATGCTGAACATGACATCGAAAGGCTCTAGGCAAATGTTAAAGATGGTACATGTTAGGATGGAACTGTGTGATACTCCTTAATGCAAGCTAATGGGACTAGAAAATGAATTCCTAATTTTGACCTCCTTAGTCAAGTATAATGCAAACTAGTTTATGGCAATGCCTTTCATGCCCATACACTTTTTGAGGATATTAATACTGGAAGGATTGACTGTGTCGAAAGCAGTAGATAATCAATGACAGTGGATAGACAGGAGTCATGAATCGAAAGTGTATAAACACAGAAGAGGTTAAAAGTTCAAGGTTTTACATATATTCATTTTTGTATCAGATACACAGAATTAAGAAGGCAGGTAGAGATGTTCTGCGTCCTTTCTTTGACTTTCCATGAGGTCACCTAGACAATGGAGGTAATGTTTAAACCTGGTTAGATGATGTTCATAGAACATCATGCACAATCCCAATATGAAGGTGGATGACTGTGGTCAGTCCTCGCCATCTAATTGACCAGCTGTGACTAGTCAAATACATTTCAGGTTTGTGACTGTGCTAGAGGAGATAAAAGAGCTCTCAGGAAATTGCCAAGCGCTCCTCCTCACGCTGTCTAGCAGCCTCTTTTCGCGCCTGTCCCTTCCGATGATTTTTAGCTCTTAGGTTTGAGGCTGGTATGTCAGAATCACTCTCCAGTAGCTCTTGTCTTCCTGCAACCTCCTTCACAGCCCTCTGCAATTTCGGAGCCATGCTGCGTCTGTCACGCCTGAGGTCGCTTCTGCTCTGTGGGCGATAATCTGAGACACAGTTGGCCACCAGCTTTATCAGCACCGTCAACTTGCTTCGCGTAGTTTGCTTCTCACCCAATCTCTTAATCAGCCATGATGTAAGGATATTTGGCTCCCAAAGCATCTCTTCAATATCGTATCCTCTTTCGCTCAATTCACTCAGTTCACTCTCCCTTAATCACCAGCTTTCCAATCGAGAATCCATCGCATCAGTGTAGCTCAAACAGAAATCATCAGGAGCAGGTCCAGGGGCTGCCGCTTCCTACGGGCAGTCGGCGGCCATCTTGCCTCCTCTTAATTGATTTGTTATCTACGGTGCTCTCAGAGAGCCTCTATCGTCTATTTCATTTTCTGAATCTCATAATCCACTGATATGACAGCAGCAGTTGATAACACAACTGATTACCCACTGTTGTGATGTCATAAAGGCCTTCCAGGCCAGGCTGACAGGCCTCCCTGAGAGCTTGGCACAGCAGCTCTACTCGTCTGATTTGACTGAAAGCAGAAAGCACAGCTGCAGGAGGGGTAAAGAAGGCAGGGAAGGTGGTGGGGCTTGCTCAATCAATCAATCAATCAGGGGTTGGTAAAGCGCACTACTCACCCGTGAGGGTCTCAAGGCGCTGAGGGGTGGGGGGGGGTAGGGCAGCTCAGGTCAGTTGAAAAGCCAAGTCTTGAGTGCACTCCTGAGAGCCAGCAGGGTTGGTGTACATCGTATTTCCAACGGGAGAGAGTTCCTGGCCGTGACTGCGGTGTAGGAGAAGGCCCTGCCTCCGGATTTGCTACGGCGGATGCGGGGGAATTCTGCCAGGGCGAGGTCGGCCGAGCGAAGGTTCCTCACTGGTGAGTGGAAACTCAATCTGTCGTTGAGGTACTTGGGCCCGATGTTGTTGAGTGATTTGTAGGCGTGTGTGAGTAGTTTGTAAGTGACTCTCTTCTCGACGGGGAGCCAGTGGAGTCTGCACAGATGCGGGGTCATGTGCTCGTGGCGTGGTGTTCCTAAGATGAGCCTTGCAGCAGCGTTCTGGATGGTTTGGAGTTTGCATAGCAGGGATTTGTTGATTCCTGCGTAGAGGGTGTTTCCGTAGTCGAGCCTGCTAGTGATGAGGGCATGGGTGACCGTCTTTCTGCAGTTGGGGGGAATCCATTTAAAAGTCTTACGAAGGATCAGGAGGCAATTGAAACTGGTGGAGGAGACGGCGTTGATTTGGCGATTCATGGAGAGGGAGGAGTCCAGGATTATGCCAAGGTTTCTTGCATGGTCCGTAGGGGTGGGGGAGGGACCGAGGGCTGATGGCCACCATGCGTTGCTCCAGGCAGAGGGGCGGGTGCCGAAGATGAGGACTTCGGTTTTGTCAGCATTGAGTTTGAGGCAGCTGTCCTTCATCCACGATGTGACATCCTTCATTCCCTCCTGGAAACTGAGTCTAGTGTCTTGTGAGATCCTGGTGAAGGAGAGGATGAGTTGAGTGTCGTCGGCGTAAGATATGATGTTAAGTCCGTGTTTCCTCAAGGATGGCAGATATGTTTCTTTACCTTTGGGACAGGGATGCATAACAGAGGCCATGTTATGTAAGGTTCCCCTGTTACTCCTCTGCCACTACGTAGCAGTTGAAAGTAGGAGCAGATGATTTTGGGGGCATACATAGCATAAAATAATATTTGGACAAAAAGCGAATTACAGGGATGTTTTTCATCTCCAGGTTCTGAGTGACATTATAGACAACTCAAGCTTCACACTCTTTGTCTATTTCATGCCACTGTTACCCATATATAGCTCTGTATATTTATTCCATCCTCCAGGTAGTCAATGTGTACAAAATATTGAACTGGAAAGAAAACACAAGCTTACTTAGTAAGCCAATAAACTCTCTCAAGGTTATATATGACTGACTCAAAACGAGCAATTAGAAGGGTTAAAAAGACTTTTATATACGATTCTTAAGCATGGGCCTAAATTTTACAAAATGAATCTTGAAAAATTCAGAAATTGACATTTGTAAACTCTGTAGATTTCTTACTTCCAGAGGATTCACACTAAAGAGGATTATATACAAATCATAGATTTTCATGCAGATTCCCAGTTCCCGGATCTTAATAGTGTCAACATATGCATTTGCACCTGTAACAGTTTTTTTTTTTTTATGCTCTACTTAGAACATAAATATGCATCAAGGTACCAATCTTCCATCCCTACAGCTGCCGAAACTATATGAGTAATTCTCACACATGATTTTGGACAGGCTGGGAGCTCCCGTCATGCTCCACACTTAGGAGGTCACTTCCGGTAGAGACCGCAGTGTAGCGTCCATATGGTACCAGGAGTGGTGTTTTTGCTGGCTTTTAACCGGCGAAAAGTTCAGGACTCCGTGAAGCTCGGAAGAATTCGGGGGAGCTGGAGCATTATCACCCAACAGACGGTGACCGCAGATGAAGCTGCTGCAAGGAAAGGAGAGGCATGGTGGAAAGAAACAGCACCGCAAAGGAAAGCGCGGTGTTGGGTAGAGAGCCGCGGTGCTGTACCCAAAGCGTTTCGATTGCCGACAGATGGAGTAAGCGGGAATACGGACAGTAGGAGGAGAAAAGAAAAAAGAGAAACTCAGTAAGGAGCGCATTACGTAACCGTCGAGTGGGGTGTGGGCTTGGGTGGTGGCGGATGCAGCACCCCCAGCCTGCCCATGCCTCATAAACCTTCATATTGCTGATGCGATGACCCCACCTTTTTGTAGTCAAATCTAATCTCCCCTCTTTCCATTTTCATTTCGTTTCATTTCTTTTTACTCTTCACACCCTTTTTTTTTTTTTTTTTTGGGGAGTATTACTATACCGCAAAGAATGACACTATGTTAGGCGTTCTGTGTTTCTAATAGCTGCACCTCGATCGTTTTGCCTGCTTTGTTCCCTTTCCCCCCTTCGCCCCTTCTCTTCCTTCAAAAAAGTTAAATATTCCTGTGCCACAATTTCCGAATAGAACACCCTAGTCTGTCCGTTAATGATAACTTTAAGACGTGATGGGAACATCAAATACGCTTCACACCCAATGTTCTGAAACGGTGTAATAAGTTGCCTCATTTGCCATCTTCTCTCAACTGTTTTGTGGCAAAAATCTGGGCGAGCAAAGAAGGAGATATCTTTATATATTCGTTTCTTCATTGGTTTGGCTTTCATGATTATCTCTTCCCTCAGCAGGTAGCTCCCCACGTAAACTAATATGGCTCTCGATTTGGCTCCTGAATTGTTCTTCCTCTGAACCGGCGGGAATCTATGTGCGCGCTGTACCTCCTTGTCCCAATCCCAGTTATCCATCTCCGGGAATGCACCTTTCAACAACTCCACCACAAAAGCCCGCATATCTCCTTCTTCCCTCCCTTCCTCCACACCAAGAATTCTTATAATATTGCGCCTCTGCCTATTCTCAAGATCTTCTAGCTTCCAGAGGACATCCAATGCTGTTTTCTCCTGATTTTGTCTAAACTCTTGCAGCATCACCACCTCCTCCTCCACTTTGCAAGTTCTCTCTTCAACCTCATCAGGTCTATTAGCTACTTCTTCATATAGCTTGTCAACCTTACAAAGCGAAGACTGGATTTTTTTATTCGCATGTTTTGCCCTTTTGCTCTCCAGACGAGCCTCTCCCTGAATCTGTTTCAGAGTTGTAAGTAACAGCTCAAACTTATCTGTATGCCCCTCCATTTGTCCAGCAGTTTGCCCTCCGGCTTTTTCCTGGATTGGGTGTAGTTGGTTCCCGCCTGAGGCCCCCTCCAACATCGGCTGTGAAGTGGCTGACGCCTCCCACACTAACCTCTTTGCGATACCTCCTTGTGGCAGATATCCCGACTTTTTTGCTCTCCTTCGTGGCCCACCCCTTGATCTATTGGGAATTGCCTTTAACTTCGACTTCGCTGCTTGAGTCTTCCCTGAAGCAGAATTTTTCCCACCATTGCCTCTGACATCTCCGAGGCCTCTGATTCTAGCTCCTCTGAACAGCTCTCCACTGAAAAGTCTGTAGATGAATCAGAACTAGAACCTGTATCCTCTAGTCCCCCATCCTTTTCATCAACACCTGTGTAGAAGCACTCGTCGCTAGGTGAGCCCGTAGATCTCAGCTGAGTATCTCTGATACCTTTCTTTACTGCATGTGTGTCTCTCATAAACTTGCTCCTTGCAGCTAATGCGCAATCATTTGTTGACTGTGTCTGGTTAATCACGCAATCTCCGTTAGTTAAATTATCATGAAATGTAGAACTACTCACAGCTTGAACCTCTCCTTGTGCAGCGGCCATAGCGCCACTACTCCCACCGTTTTTACCGTTTTTACCGTTTTTGCCGTCATCCTCTTTCCTTCGCTTCTCATGAGAATTAAGCAGTGTGTCTTGATTCTTAGGAGTTGCCCCATTCTCTTCATAGCCAGACTGGTTAATATTTATGACGGGTGCTCCATCCTTCCAGCCCTCTGTCTCCGTCTCCGTCTCCGCCTCCTCTTTCCTTCCTTCATTTGCATCTATTTGCCTGAGGCCACCCTCCAACAAATTTATTTCCACCTCCAAGGTCTTCATTGCAACTAATAGATTGACCTCGCCAGGCGATTCTCCTGCTCCCCTGACATCCGCTGCAGCTGTTGGTATCAGTGCCGGTGTTTGGGTCTCCACCCAATCTGACAGCGCGCTGACAGCTCGCGCGTCGATCACATTGCCCCCGCCTACTCCTCCTATGAGAGGAGTGTTATTGACCAGCTCTGTAACTTCTGTCAGTAATGGAGCAGATGCTGACACCAGCATACCATCCACCACTGCAGGCACTGCTGGGGCCTCCAGTTGAGCCGCCGTTACCGCCGACATCTCTCCTGGAACATCCCCTTCTGGAAATACTTTGACAGGAGCAGTTACTGAAGTTAACTCCGGGTGAACCAAGGTAAAAGACTCATACAGTGTTGATTGTCGAAAGGAGCTATCTTTCTGCCTCTGCCTCTCGCCACTCGTGACACTGTTAGCTGCTCCTTTCCCAGGCACCGCCTTCCTTCTGTGCTCGACCTCACGATCCTGTCTTCGCCTCTCGCTAGCAGCCAAGCGCTCCTCCTCACGCTGTCTAGCAGCCTCTTTTCGCGCCTGTCCCTTCCGATGATTTTTAGCTCTTAGGTTTGAGGCTGGTATGTCAGAATCACTCTCCAGTAGCTCTTGTCTTCCTGCAACCTCCTTCACAGCCCTCTGCAATTTCGGAGCCATGCTGCGTCTGTCACGCCTGAGGTCGCTTCTGCTCTGTGGGCGATAATCTGAGACACAGTTGGCCACCAGCTTTATCAGCACCGTCAACTTGCTTCGCGTAGTTTGCTTCTCACCCAATCTCTTAATCAGCCATGATGTAAGGATATTTGGCTCCCAAAGCATCTCTTCAATATCGTATCCTCTTTTGCTCAATTCACTCAGTTCACTCTCCCTTAATCACCAGCTTTCCAATCGAGAATCCATCGCATCAGTGTAGCTCAAACAGAAATCATCAGGAGCAGGTCCAGGGGCTGCCGCTTCCTACGGGCAGTCGGCGGCCATCTTGCCTCCTCTTAATTGATTTGTTATCTATGGTGCTCTCAGAGAGCCTCTATCGTCTATTTCATTTTCTGAATCTCATAATCCACTGATATGACAGCAGCAGTTGATAACACAACTGATTACCCACTGTTGTGATGTCATAAAGGCCTTCCAGGCCAGGCTGACAGGCCTCCCTGAGAGCTTGGCACAGCAGCTCTACTCGTCTGATTTGACTGAAAGCAGAAAGCACAGCTGCAGGAGGGGTAAAGAAGGCAGGGAAGGTGGTGGGGCTTGCTCAATCAATCAATCAATCAGGGGTTGGTAAAGCGCACTACTCACCCGTGAGGGTCTCAAGGCGCTGAGGGGTGGGGGGGGGTAGGGCAGCTCAAGTCAGTTGAAAAGCCAAGTCTTGAGTGCACTCCTGAGAGCCAGCAGGGTTGGTGTACATCGTATTTCCAACGGGAGAGAGTTCCTGGCCGTGACCGCGGTGTAGGAGAAGGCCCTGCCTCCGGATTTGCTACGGCGGATGCGGGGGAATTCTGCCAGGGCGAGGTCGGCCGAGCGAAGGTTCCTCACTGGTGAGTGGAAACTCAATCTGTCGTTGAGGTACTTGGGCCCGATGTTGTTGAGTGATTTGTAGGCATGTGTGAGTAGTTTGTAAGTGACTCTCTTCTCGACGGGGAGCCAGTGGAGTCTGCGCAGATGCGGGGTCATGTGCTCGTGGCGTGGTGTTCCTAAGATGAGCCTTGCAGCAGCGTTCTGGATGGTTTGGAGTTTGCATAGCAGGGATTTGTTGATTCCTGCGTAGAGGGTGTTTCCGTAGTCGAGCCTGCTAGTGATGAGGGCGTGGGTGACCGTCTTTCTGCAGTTGGGGGGAATCCATTTAAAAGTCTTACGAAGGATCAGGAGGCAATTGAAACTGGTGGAGGAGACGGCGTTGATTTGGCGATTCATGGAGAGGGAGGAGTGTCCAGGATTATGCCAAGGTTTCTTGCGTGGTCCGTAGGGGTGGGGGAGGGACCGAGGGCTGATGGCCACCATGCGTTGCTCCAGGCAGAGGGGCGGGTGCCGAAGATGAGGACTTCGGTTTTGTCAGCATTGAGTTTGAGGCAGCTGTCCTTCATCCACGATGTGACATCCTTCATTCCCTCCTGGAAACTGAGTCTAGTGTCTTGTGAGAGCCTGGTGAAGGAGAGGATGAGTTGAGTGTCGTCGGCGTAAGATATGATGTTAAGTCCGTGTTTCCTCAAGGATGGCAGATATGTTTCTTTACCTTTGGGACAGGGATGCATAACAGAGGCCATGTTATGTAAGGTTCCCCTGTTACTCCTCTGCCACTACGTAGCAGTTGAAAGTAGGAGCAGATGATTTTGGGGGCATACATAGCATAAAATAATATTTGGACAAAAAGCGAATTACAGGGATGTTTTTCATCTCCAGGTTCTGAGTGACATTATAGACAACTCAAGCTTCACACTCTTTGTCTATTTCATGCCACTGTTACCCATATATAGCTCTGTATATTTATTCCATCCTCCAAGTAGTCAATGTGTACAAAATATTGAACTGGAAAGAAAACACAAGCTTACTTAGTAAGCCAATAAACTCTCTCAAGGTTATATATGACTGACTCAAAACGAGCAATTAGAAGGGTTAAAAAGACTTTTATATACGATTCTTAAGCATGGGCCTAAATTTTAAAAAATGAATCTTGAAAAATTCAGAAATTGACATTTGTAAACTCTGTAGATTTCTTACTTCCAGAGGATTCACACTAAAGAGGATTATATACAAATCATAGATTTTCATGCAGATTCCTAGTTCCCGGATCTTAATAGTGTCAACATATGCATTTGCACCTGTAACAGTTTTTTTTTTTATGCTCTACTTAGAACATAAATATGCATCAAGGTACCAATCTTCCATCCCTACAGCTGCCAAAACTATATGAGTAATTCTCACACATGATTTTGGACAGGCTGGGAGCTCCCGTCATGCTCCTCACTTAGGAGGTCACTTCCGGTAGAGACCGCAGTGTAGCGTCCATATGGTACCAGGAGTGGTGTTTTCGCTGGCTTTTAACCGGCGAAAAGTTCAGGACTCCGTGAAGCTCGGAAGAATTCGGGGGAGCTGGAGCATTATCACCCAACAGACGGTGACCGCAGATGAAGCTGCTGCAAGGAAAGGAGAGGCATGGTGGAAAGAAACAGCACCGCAAAGGAAAGCGCGGTGTTGGGTAGAGAGCCGCGGTGCTGTACCCAAAGCGTTTCGATTGCCGACAGATGGAGTAAGCGGGAATACGGACAGTAGGAGGAGAAAAGAAAAAAGAGAAACTCAGTAAGGAGCGCATTACGTAACCGTCGAGTGGGGTGTGGGCTTGGGTGGTGGCGGATGCAGCCCTCCTAGGTGGGGTGCGGCTTCCAGCCGCCTGGCCCCCTCCCTCTACAATACATCGCAGCACTACGTTTTGCACAGAACCTGTGGTAATAAAGGGAAAGAGTTAGTGAAAGACCGTACTTCTTTGTAGGGGAACTACATTCCACGCTGGGCATCATGAAGTGGCATACTGTGCCTGATGTGGGGAAAACGAGTACCTAGCGAAGGTCTCCAAAATCGCTAAAGTGGCAAAACAACAGAAAAATCAGGATGGACATAACGGCACTACAGTAATGGAAGAAGAAAGGGGTGTAAGCAGCCCGAGTGCCAATATGAGTGCAATACAATGGGGCACTCCGGAATCTGAGAGAAGTTTTTATTCAGGGGAGACAAGTAGAATTCCAGATACAAATCAACTGGTGCTTTCCCCTAAAACTCTCCCAGAACAGAGTGTCACCCCTTCTAAAGATTCAACACCGATACAAGATAGCGCATTTGGTAGCTCACAGCAAGTAGTGCCAACAGTATTAACAAGTATGTAGCCCAAAGAGAAACCACTGTACCCACTGTTTGGGTCTAAAGCAGTGAAAGCTGTAGTGGAAGATTTTTTTTATATCACCAGTTTCAATGAGATTGAACTCAGGACCAATGGAATTTGCGCCATCGGCCCCCCTGGTGCCAGAGAGAGATCAAATATTATAGATGCCACAAATGATGAATTTCCTAAAAGAAATGTTAGCATCCCAAACTGCATCCAGCGATGCAAACCCTCAATTGCAAGAAAGTGTGCAGAATGAGTCAAGGGGGGCTAGGTGGAAGCCTCTGCTAGTAAAACCCATTTGGGATACATTCTTCATGCAATTCTAGAAGAAATGAAAGAGATGACAAATGCACAAGAAAGAGCCCATAGAGAGCTTAAGAGTCAGCTGGGTACCATCAATGACAATATTTTGCACAAAAATCAGAGGCTCACGAAAGCAGAACAGCGTTTATCAGATCTTGAAGATGCCCAGAAAAATGTTGAGTCATTTCAAGTAAAGCATCGACAGGAGATGTCTGAAATCCAGATAAAGCTTGACGACTTCGAAAATCGCTCTAGCTGTTTAAATCTACGCTTTTTCGGCATACCGGAAGGTCAGGAAGTGGGACAAGATCCAATAAAATGTATTTCTGATTTAATTCAGAACTACGACCTGCCTGGCGATGCCCATAGCAAGCACTGTTTTTCGATCATGAGAGCCCATCGGTCCCGTTTCATCAACAGGCTAATACAAAATACCCTTGTACATTGCTGGTAAATTTTGGAGACTACCGGGTAAAAGAGTCAATTCTAGCAGCAGCTATCAAGCAAAAGGGATTTCAGACGCCAGATAAGTTTAGATTCAATATTTTTTCTGACATGTCAGCCATGGCAGCAAGGCACCAACACAAATTCAATAGATTCTGGAACTTTTCAAGAAGCAGGGAGTACAGGCGGCCATGGTGCAGCAATCAAAATTGAAAGTCCTTGTCAAGGGCTATTTCCATATCTTGAATTCGATCCAGCAGGCAAATTAACTTTTGCAGCAGTTAAATCATGATAAGTCATTTCTGTGATGTTATATAATGGATATATAGGGAAAGAGGGTGTCATAATCAAACATTTTCTCTTATACTTAAAATCGCGATTAGGTCTTTGGTGGGTTTTTCTTTTTTTTCTTTTTTTTCTTTTCTCTTAGATTTTGCAGCGGTCAATACCAGAGAGTAGGCCACTAGTGCCATACCAAGGCAAACAAAATAAAATGAGTAAGAGGGGGTTAAGGTGGGCAATTACCGCCCCCCCCCAATCTCTGGGAAGGGCAGTCAACCAAGGGGTCACTGGGTTTCCTGAGGGTAGGTGTGCAGGCTGAAAAGGGAGCACTCGCACAAAAAGAAAAAAGAGCAAAAATATGATGATCAGGAAAAAGTGTATGCATTGTGTACCAGCAGATACAATGGGGATCTAACTGATAATGTACAGGATGTGCTTGAAATAAGTTTGCAATTTTGGGGCAGAGCTGAGGTAATTTCCTTAGTGATGGGAGTTCTAGAGAGTCCTGAAACGAGCTGATATGATTCCTTCTCTTGAGATGTTGAAGGCCCCGATTCTTTCGTGCAATGTTAATGGTATTGTTAATTTTTTGTGAAGAGACATTGAGTGGGAAGTTCGAGAAGTGATTTGTGATCCACAAGGAAGATGGCTTTGGGTAAAAGCAGCGGTCAATGGGAGGGGTTTACATTTTATTATTATGGCCCTATCAGCAATTATATTGTCTCTCTCTCTCAGATCCACAAGATTGCCTTGGGGGCAGTAGACCCATTGATATATGGAGGGGATTTTAATTGTATTCAAGATCTTGTCAAGGACGCATTCAATAAGGCTAAAACACTGTTAAAACCTAAAACTAAAAAAATGATACTGGCTTTAAAATCTAGTTTTCAGCTGGTTGATCCTTGGAAAGAAGACCACCCAGATTTCGAACCATACAATTGTTTTTCGCAGCGATTTAAAACTGCCTCTAGTTTAGATTTTCATGCAGCCTCCAAGACATTAAGTAGTGGCCAGACGGGTACTTGGGTCAATGCTTTCACCGACCACTCTCTGGTCTACATAGTGATAGATCTAAGGCTCAACTACTAGGGATAGGTGGCATCTAGATAGATTCTTACTGTCAAATCCAGAGTGGGTAGCAGAGATGAGGGGGTTTATCTCCAAGTTTTTTTGTCATTGTTTGCATTATGGGCGACCTTTAAGGCAACACTAAGACGGAAGATCATTATTTTTAAAGCAAACTAAACAAGAGAACGTACTGAGATGAGACTGCAGGCAGTGATAGATAATGCCACAAAATCAAGGGAAGGAAATACTGAAATAGAGTCTGGTCCTGGGCAACTTGCTACAGCAAAACACCTACCAGCAACAACTGTATGAAGAGAATCAGCAAATAGGCAAGTTCCTAGCCTGGTCTACTAGAATTAAGAAAGAAAAAGCTGTGATAAAATCAGTAGAGAATCCTATTACTGGAAGAATAGTAACAGAGCCGAAGAAGTTGCTCAAGTGTTTTTCCAACGTTGTAGCGGGATCTATCAAACTAAATACGCTGCTACAATGGCTAGTATAGCACAGTACTAGGCTTCCATTCAACTCCCCCAATTGCCGAATTATCTATTCCAGGCTTTGCTGTAGACTATCACGCCTAATGAAATTTATGAGGCACAAAAAACAAAATGTAACCTCTTTGTCATGTGCACAGGGCCCTACATAATTCTGGGCCTGTGATCCTTGTGCCAAAATTGAGTTTTATATACCCTGAAGAAATCTGAGATCATGAACTTATCCTTGGCCAAAACTATACGGATCAAAAGAGTTCGAGCAGGAGGCTGGTCTTCCATCTTGCAACAGCCCACTGGAATCTGCTACCCCTGGATCTTCGGTGCACAGATGACTACCTTAGGTTCAGAAAGAAGCTTAAAACTTGGCTACTTTCTCAATAATCTGCTCTCTTCCTTTAGTCTCTCTCCCAGTGATTCAGCAATACAATTTGTGGCATCCATAGCACCATGATATCCCCTCGGAGATGACTGTTTGCGCTTTATAAATACTGTGAATTAAATGAAAATAAATAAATAGGTATGTATAGCGCCACAAAGCACAACTCGCGGTCATATGATCGTGCTAGACCAAGGGAAAGTCACAAGTTCAGGCCATCCCCAATAAAGCGTGTGCTAGATTCAGGGACCAGGTTAGTCTTGCTAAAAAAGTTACCTTCTCAAACTCTGGCGCAAACAGTCCAGTTTGCATTAGAGGAGGCTGCGTGGAGCATAAAGAGCATCATGGATGGTCCTCGCTGTAGTGCAAAGAGCAGATCCGGTCAGGCGTCATGACCAGTCGTTGCTGGAGCGTCACGTTGACGGTCACCCAGGGGGATTCTGTGCAGACCTCGCATTTCCAGTTATTGCTAGTGGCCGCTGTAGCATGAAGAGTCCGGTTCATTGGAATTTCTTGTTGGAGTTTGTCACGGGCAGAAGAGTCTTGTGCGAATGGGCCCATTCTTGGTCACAAAGAGCCCAAAACTTGGATTTCTCCTTTTTGTAGAGAGAAGTACAATCCTATGCCAGTCAAGGGTCCAGGTGCTCTGGATGCACCTATTGGGGATCAGGGACACACTTTAGCCGAAGCCAGCAGGGTTCAGTAAGGTTGTTGCAGGTCCAGTCAGCTGGGCTGATGCACAACAGATCTCTGGAACTTGTTAAGTCCCTGTAGCTCACACAGGAGATCAGCCAGCTAGCTTTTGGAGTTCCTCTAGAGGTTCTGGGTTCAAGGAGTTGGTCCAGGCTTCCTTCTTCAGACAGCAGAACAGTCTTTCTTCTGAGTCTTGCACAGGTCTAAAAGTGATCTGATGAGTACTTCAGGAGGTCCAACATTTATACATGGTGGCAGCCTTTGAAGTGGGACGGGACTCCCTATACTCCCCCCATATCTGGTTCTGGAAAGTTGTTCCTTTTCACTGCCAAGGCTCCATGTAGTCTGGGGTTACAAACGACTGGTGTCAGATTCTTTTGTGTATGTGCTGGAAGCAGCCCTTTGAAAGGAAAGTTGTGCAAGGACCAGCTCTGCCCCAACCTTCCAGGCAGGATCACCTATCATACCAACATTTTTCCCATTTTGTCTCACTGTCTGGGAGGAATATACAAAGGCCAGCTGCGAAACTATTCACAGTCATGTAAACCAGGCAGCAGGCACCAAATGGTAAGGACAAGAAAATGCAAACTTGGCATTTTCAGAATTCTGACTTAACCTCTTCATCGCTGCGCGGATTCCCGCGCAGTGCTGAAAGAGCTGAGCGCGGGCGGGGCCATGACGGAACGGTTCCGTCATAAGCACAGCCCAACCGGCGTGCATGACGGAACCGTTCCGTCATCGGCATCGAAGAGGTTAAAATCCAACGTTACCATTAGAAGGGATTTTAAATTACAATTCATTTGAGTACAAACATCATTTTCCTATTTGCTCCCAAACTTAAAGTTATCACTTATTAAGTGTAATAAGGTGACTCAATATTATCATATGAGTGAGATAGGCCTTGCAATAGTGAAAAACGACTTCAGGAGTTTTTCACCACCAGTACACGTAAAACTTAAACCTGCATGTCCTACTTTTCAAATATAATGCACCCTGCCCTATGAGCCCTTAGAGCCTCTTTGGGTGAAGTATTAGTAATACAAAGGAATGGTTAGGCCAGGCAAAAGATTTATTTTGCCAGGTCTAAATGGCAGCTTACAACTGCACTACAAGCTGCACTGGCAGGCTTCAGATAAGCATTAAGGTGCTACTTTAGTGGGTGGAACAATAGGTGCTAAACCCAGCGTAGCATTTACGTTAAAAGCTCTGGATACATGGTGTACTATTTACGAGGGACCTACAAGTAAATTAAAGTTGCCAGTTAGGTGTAGGCCACTTCTATAATGTTTTTGGGAGAGAGCACAATCACTTGAGCACTGTCTAGCAGAGGTAAAATGCACAGAGTCCTAAATCCCACAAAAACGAATTCAGCAAAACAGGAGGTTTGAAGGCAAAAGGTTCGGGGGACTACCCAAGAGTTTCAGATTGAACAGTGGGATATGTTTTTTTTATGTAGCCTGACATAAATTCTTCAATTGAACTCTCATGCTGCCAACCTGCCAGCAACTTTACAGCAGTTATAACTAAAAGGCACTGAATATTTGCAAACGTATTCAACCTTGGTGACTAATTTCTATTTCCGTTTCCAGTGTTGCTGTACAGAAGCTTTCGAGTGAATCCCGCTTCATTGTGTATGAGTTCTGGGAGAGCACCCATATTTGGAGAAAGTAAGTAGAGTCACTGTGTTGTATGATGCTGAGAAATGTTGAGAACATTTGTATTTATTGTGAACAGAGGGAATTCAATTGTACAATCGCCTGACAAACTCTGGTAATACACAACTTTATTATCTCATGTATTTAGGGCAATCCCTTGCAAGGGATTGTTCTCCAGCTATAAGAGATAAAAGTATTTCCTTGTGCATTTGAAGGTAAATTTTTGTATCTTCAGTGCTAAATTTTGATTTACCTTGGCTTTTTTTAAATCCAATCTCTACCTTAAAAATGTAACATTATACGTGAGACACATTTTTCTTCTGTTGCAATGGGAGACGAGATAGTTTACCTTGTCGTCAAGGCCATTCCAAAGGATGATAGCCTTGGATTATGAGAGGGCAAATGTCGCTTTTGCCCCTACAAAACCACTCCTTAATTCCTCCATGGTTTGTCACTTCTAAGGATCTGCTTCTTTCATACTTCAATCGACAGCTGTTTGCTTTAGAAACTATTTTAAATTGCAACAAGGTTTCTTGTTTTTTTTTCATTTGTTCTTTTCCCTCCTTGCTTCCACAACATGATTTATTTTTGTCTCAGTTTCACTGTAGGTATTTCTTGTGTGTGTCATATCTTAGCAGGTGGTCTCCATGATAGAAATGACATTTAAAACGCGTGCTCCTCCAAAATGTATACAATAACCTTTGGTGGAAATATTTCTGTATATGTGTGTATCCCTCTAATTACCTCATTTCTTCACATTTTTCCTCACTTCATCAGACAGTATCACCACCACATCTCCATTGTGTATGCTATTATAACCTAGTTGGCTATATTATTACCCAGTTCTTTGTTCTTTAGAATGTCTATTAATTATTGGTCTTGATCACAGTATAAGACCATTGTAAAACACAATCCGACTCTCTGATCATTGCTCTGCCCATAAATGCTCAAATTATATTGAGATATAAATTAATTGGATCTGTAAGCTCGAAACTTTCCAGCAAAAACAACCATGCTGCATCAGCTCCTGGCTACCAGTTGAAGTGAAGTTTCGTATTGTGGCATATCTTTACTACTTTATGCCCACTAGACACCGCCCTAATCCTCTTTTCTGCACAGATCACACCTGTCCTTGAACAGTGCCATCGTTTTGCAATTTCTGTATTTTAATTCATCAATCCAGAATTAGTCATCACAACCAGACACACACTTTACATAAACTATGTGTCAGAATGGAGGATGGCATGTATTCGGCTGCACATTGTCTTTGATGAGCTTGAACACTGTACTCCCCGTTCTACTGCTGCTAGGCCATTAAATGTGCAGTGGTATTAAACAGGAGAAAACATGCTGCTCTCATGCTGATCACTAGACTGCAAGTGAGAGGCATTGAGGGAAGTAAAGAGCTGTGGGTACAAGGGGGGGGCACTAAGCATGGACAGATTTCAACATTAAGTTCAGTTCAGCACTGGGTACTCTGAACACTATACAATCTTAGATTATTTCCTCCGTTCGACATTTTGTAGGGCGCACTGGTAAATGTAATCTCTTCCATTTTTCATAGTTTTCTTTCATGAAAATATTTTGTTGTTAACCTTATATTCCTGCTTTAATTTGTCTACCACCTAAAGCTGCGATTTGAGGCAAGTTCCATGTGAATTTTTTCTGAGTTCATCTTGTATTTGGTTTTTATTTAAAATCATAATTTAAAAAGCAAAATATAAAGTTTGATTACTGAAACTACAATGGGCAAAGCCTAAAGGTGTGGCTTTAATGTGTTAGTGCATAGAAACTAACTGCTTTGTACATGCTATGTTTGCATGCTTTACCACATTTAAGGCAGTCCCATTGGTTACACAAAAGTTTGTTTCATGTTTCAAGATTAGCATGGGGACAGCCGTACGCTGGTCTAGCAGTTTAGGTTCGAAGGCCCTTACACATGCACATGAGAGAAAGAATCCAAGAAATGCACATATATGTAGCGAGAGAGGCTGGCTGGATGGATTTGGCAGCCTGCAGAGTTATTATAGTTATTAGAGTGATTATCTACAGAGTAAACATGTCGGGGCCCTTGGAAAAATAATGCTGCGTGAAAGATTCCTGACAAAAATACGAATGGTACAGCATTTAATAATAAGAATCCGGTAATGTCTGGGGAACAACAGGTAGCATGTTCAGCATGTAATTGTTTGTGTATGCTGCCAACATCTTAATCACATGGAACCTGCCCCAAAGTGAGAGGTCAGGTTCAACCATCTACCATCTCAAAGGATCCAAGTTGTATGCAGCCAGTCATTCCTCACCCCTCTTTAGCATTATGTACAGATACATATGAGATTATTCTGTTTCCATTTAAAGTTGGTGTTTTAAATCTGGTAAGGGACGAGACCCCACAGTTTATTTTGTACCATGAGAATAGTGACATAGTGAGCGATAAAGGATCCATAGTGCGGCAATATTACTAAGCTGTCATTAGCAAAAAGGAAGGCTTTTGATGGCCAAGGACTTTCTCTATCTTCAGCCTGTAATGACCACTGCACAGCAGCAGACCGGTCCAAAGCCAGAAGGAAGAGGACCAGTGAAAAAGCCCATCCCTCTCTTGTTTCTTTCATGATTCAGAAGTAACCACCAAAATTACTCAGCATTGTCGGTTGAGCTTACTGATCAAAGCTTGATCCAGGCTAGCCCTCTATACACTGCAAAATTCAATATCTGCAGCCTCTGGTGTAATCTTCGAACGAATTGGGCCATTAGACCCTCAGGTATCTGATAAATGTGTATTCTGGGAGCTTAAATCAATTCAAACAAGTTAAATTACAATGAAACCCATTTGGCACCCCATGAACGACAAAGTGGATGGTTTTACAAACTATGAAAGTTCATTAAGAGAATAGCCAAAGTCACAGGCTTTATTCATTAAGTGAGTCATTTTTCAGATTAAGTATACAATGTGGTACACTTAATCAAACCAAAAACTTATGGTTAGGTAATATATAGCATAATCATTTAAAGAGTACAAAATGCAAAGCAGAGAAATCAACAGTTCCATAAAGGAACTCCCCTAAACTAAATAAGACATCCAAGAATGTAAGGGGAAATCCTAGGCAGGAGATGTCAGTCTAAAGTGAACCCAATAAAGATTAAGGACAAAAGGAGAACAAAAGGCCCAGGGGGCATGGCCTGGACAGCAATGGCAGTGGAGGCGCATTGCTGAGCTCCGTGGCCGCAAGTCTTGTAGGCACAAGTATCCTGCGATATCCGCCCATGGTAAGAGGTGAGCACAGCCAGTTGGCCACCGGGAGGGTCGGTGGAGAGTGCGGCTCCCAGAAGAGGCCAGCTGAGTTGTGTTTGCAGCCTGCTGCAGGTTAAACGGCCAGGCCGCGGCCCTTCTCTGGCACATGCGGCCGGAGAGTGGACCCGATGATGGGAGACATTAGTCAGGTCGGGAGAAATTAAATAAGACTGGGCCCGTGAGGTGGCCAGGGGATCTCGGCGGCAGAAGACCGAGGGTAGAGGCTCCCACCTATATGAGTACAAAGCTGGCGGAGAAGGCCCCAGGAACTGACCTGGAGTGGCTGACAGGAAGCAGGACATTGGCACATGCCCTGAGCCTGCTTGGGAGCAGTAAGAAGAGGTTCCACAGAGAGGCAAGAGCCTCCCCACCATGGCCCTGAAGGAATAAGATTGAGAGATTGGAGGAGAGCTACCACAGTGCACAAGGTTCTCCCCCTGGCAGAAGCACACCATACAAGTACTCCCCTGGACTGAGGGGCCCCCGCTGCCTTGGGGAGTAAACTCAGCCCCTATTGGATTTGGGACTGGGGGATGGGTAAAGCCTCCAGTACAGCCAGATGGTCAAAAAGACCAGTGACCAGAGTCCCCACAGACACTATTCCCAGCATGCAGGACCCTGAAAGGCCCAGAGGTCATGGTGCGCAGGCGAGCATGGCAAAATAGCCCAGGTCAGTGGGATCCACAGCATTCCTCTGCCGGCCAACGGGCAGCAAAATGGGGGGGGGGCACCTTTGGAAGCCCACACGGAATGGATCTGGTGACAATTAAGGAAATACAATGGGCCTTTGAGCACAAAATAGAGGCAGTGGCCCTGCAGGTGGGCATTCTGCATGTGGGCCATAAAAAACTAACAGGAAATGTGGCAGAGACGGAGAGGAACATGGCACTAACCACGCTGATGATGAAAGACTGAGCTACACCACCAGCAGGCTGAGATAAAGACTCTAACACTGCAGCTTGATGATGCAGAGGGCTGCTACCGATTTACCAGTGTACGCCTGATTGAAGTCCCCGAGAAGGCGGAGGTCCCCAGTGCGGAACTATTTGTAGAACAGTGTCTGCTCTCAAAAAGGTTTTGGGAGGAAAGGTTCCACTCTCTACATGGTGGAGCATGCCCATAGAGTATCCGGGAGGCCACTGGTGCTGGGGCCCTGGACACACCCTGTAATAGTCAGAATGCTCAACTACAGGGACCATGATCGTATCCTGCAAGAGGTGTGGTAACATGGACCCTGGGTATTTGAGGGTAGTTCGGTAAATATTTATCTCCTGTGAGGGTCTCAAGGAGCTGGAGTTGCTAACTGCTTCTTGGTGACCTGTTCATGTGAACAGCCATGTATTGAGTCCTTTTCTGAATTGCTGGAGCAATGAGGTGGGCCTGAGGTGCAGGGGAAGGTTGTTCCAAGCTTTGGCTCTTAGGTAAGAGAAGGATCATCATCTGCAGTTGCTTCGGCAGATTCAGGGGAGGCGGATCGCAGGTGTCTGGTCGGTTGATGGAAGGTCATGTATTTGTTGATGTAAACTGGTCTTTTGATGTGTAGTGCTTTGTCTGCGTGGGTCAACATCTTAAACTGGCATCTCTTCGGGATCAGCAGCCAGTATAGCTTCTTGAGGTGGGGTGTGATGTGCGTTCATTTGGGGAGGTTGAGGATGAGTCTGGCCGTGGAGTTTTGTATTGTCTGTAGTCTCTTCAGGAGGCGTACAGTGATTCATCTGTAGGGTGTGTTCCTGTAGTCCAGCCTGCTGGTGACGAAGGCCTGTGTGATAGTCCTCCGGTGTTGACTGGGAGCCACCTGAAGATCTTGTGAAGCATGTGTAGGGTGTGGAAACAGGCAGATGTGACGATGTTTGACTGTTTCTTCATAGATAGCTTGCTGTCAAAAATTATGCAGAAGTTGTGGGCTTTGTCTGTCGGGGCAGAGGTTGGAATGAGTTCAGCAGGCCACCATGCGTAGGTCCATGTTCCCAAGGATGAGGACTTCCGTCTAGTTAGTGTTGAACCTGAGACAGTTGTACTTCATCCAGTCGGCGACGTTCTTCATGCATCTGTGGAATTGTGTTCTGGTGGTGGAGAAGTCTTCTGACAGCAAGGGGATGAGCTGGGTGTTGTTGGTGTGGAAAATGATTTTGATTTTGTGTGATCTGACGATGCTGGCCAGGGGGTTCATGTATGTGTTAAAGAGGGTGGGGCTTTGGGACGATCCTTGGGGAATGCTTAAATGATCTTCTTGGGTTCCGAAGTGAATTGTGGGAGTCTGATTCTCTAGGTTCTATCAGTGAGGTATGAGGCAATCCATTTGAGGGCGTCTCCCTGAATTCCAATGTGATGGAGTCTGTTGATAAAGATGTGATGGGAGACGGTGTCGCCGGCGGCTGACTGGTCCAGAAGGATGAGGGCTGCCATTTTGCTGTGGCCCATGAGGGTCCAGATCTCATTGGTGGCTGCAACCAGAGCTGACTTGGAATCTGGATTGAGAGGGGTCCAGGAGGTTGTTGTGTTCCAGGTGTTCGGTGGGTTGCTGCTTGATTGCCTTCTCGAGAACCCTTCACTGTCAAGGGGAGCAGGGAGATGCGACGGTAGTTCTTTGGTTCTGCTGGGTCGGAGGATAGTTTGTTGAGGAGGGGCCTCACTTCAGTGTGTTTCCAGTCCTCAGGGAAGTTGTTGGAAGTGTTCAGGACTTTCTTGGGCTCATCGCTAATAGTCTTGCTCAAGAGGTTGAAGATGTGGTGGGGACAGGGGTCTGTGGGTGGTCCCGGGTGAATTGAGTTTATGATGGAGATAGTGGCTTAAGTTGTGAGAGAATCCCAATGGGTGAACAGGTGTTCAGGGTTTGTGTTTGTGGGTTTTAGCAGGTTGATACTGTCAGCGGTGATGGGTTGGAGTTTGAAGTTTTCATATATGGCTGAGATTTCGTTGCGGAAGAAGTCTGCCAGGGTGTCAGACAGTTTCTTGTGAGGGGGTGATGTCAATTCCCGGCAACTGCGGTTTGTGCTGACTTCGATGCTGTCTGCTAGGGCATTCTATTTAGTTTCTTTCAGGAGTCAATGGTACTGTTTGAGTGCTGTCTTGACGGTGGTAATGTCTCCTGTCTCTTTACTGGTGCACCACTTTCTTTGTAGTTGCCAGCAGTTGCCATTGGTGGATTTCAGCTCCGTGGTGAACCAGGTGGATCTTCCAGCAGGTCTTTTGGATTTGGCTGGCTTGGCAGGGGCAATTGTGTCGCCATACTCAGTGATCAACTGGAATAAGTTCTTCATAGCCTGTTCTGGGTTGGATGTTGTGTCTAGGAGGTGAGAGTTGGAAGCCTTGTTCCACTGGTCTTATGATATTTCTTTTACAGTGTCTGCATGTGAAGCTGGGGGTATGGTGCCAGTGTTGGTAGGTCCTGAGATGTTGAAGTGGATGCTGCAGAGGTTAGTCTAGGTGAACTATGAGACATGGCCATACTTGACTCTGGACATGAAAATGAGGTTGAGCGGGTGTCATGCGATATGGGTAGGGCCGATGTTGCTCATGCATCCAAGGAGGTCGGTTGTATTGGTGTTGCTGGGCTGGGGTAGTCTAGGTGGAAGTTAAGATCCACTAGACAGATGTAGTGCTCAGAGCCGATGGATATCAGGGCGATGAGGTTAGGGATGGCATTGCAGAAGCTGGGGCATGGTCTTGGTCGTCTGTAGGTGAAGGTGCATCTGATGGTGTTTTTTCCGTCTGTGTGGAGTTGGAGGTTGAGATGCTGCGATAGTCATGCAGTGGATAGTGTCATTGTAGATGATGGCAATTCCACCTCCGTGCTTGTTGGTTCAGTCCTGGTGTATTATCTTGTAGCCTTCAGTGGTGGGGCTGTCTGGTGAAGAGGCGGGGTTCAACCAGGTCTCTGTGAAGAAGAGAAAGTCCAGCCTCAGGGATGAGATCGTGTCCTAGATCTCCATGGCTTGCGTTGAGAGGGAGTCTCTGAAGTTGTGCTATAGCGATTTCAGTCAGCGTGGTGGATGCAGCCGTCTCCAGTGTTGTTGGTTGATGCAGTGTTGTAGGAGAAGAGACAGTGGCAGCAGGCAAAAGGTACTACCGTTGTGAGTGGAGCAGAGAGGCAGTAGTTGAGGTTGTGGCATTGAAGGCTGTGTGCTCAGCGCCATTGTTTCTGCGGGTGGTGGGAGCGGCACAAAGGCGGGAAAAGAAGCAAGCTGTGAAGCTCCTAAACACTGCGTACAACAATGGAAAAAGCAGCAGTACACAAATAAAGCTGATAAAAGGACAAACCAGTAGTGAACAAATGGCTTATACAGGCAGGAGATAGAGACTAAGTTACAGGCAATACAGTGAGTAAACTAATAATAGCAGCAAAGCAACTAACTTTCTGGCTGCAAGTGAGCGGAGGCAAAAGCAGGCTTAAGTACACTGCGAAATACAGTAGTGCTGTTAGGCAGTTTCGGGAAGAACTGCTGGCAGTGAGAGGGGAGTGGTCCAAAAATTTACCGACAAAACTGAGGGTATCCACGCAGGAGAAGTCCTACATCTTCATTGAAACGGCATAGGTCTAGGTCTGGCTGGAATTGAAGGGCTATCCCACGCCATGCCAAAAGAAAGATCTGTCAACTCAGGGCTGGCATGCTCGGAGGGTAACCCGCTGTGCAAGGAAGAGGGTCCATGTAATCCCCACAAAGACCAGCGGATTACGGAGGGGGTGCAAGTTGTGTCAGTAGTGCAGAAAGGCAGCTCATGGGCATGTGAAAACAGATGGGCTGCCTTCAGAGAGATCGGCTGAGAACACAAAGGCCTTGAGGTCAGAGCAGGAGGATATCCCTTTGCCAGTGGTTTCACCAATGAGAAGCTAATGGCCTGGTGTTACCACTATGTCGAATAGGGACTGAACCCCTGTGGATCTGCCACTGGCTCACCGCAGAGGCCTCCTGGCAAACCAGGCATTCAATGGAGGGTCTGCTGGACTGCAACCCCCCTCAACACTGTGGCAAATGATCATAGTAGCTGTTGGGTGATGGGTGAAAGAATTTTGGGTGGACCACAGGCATCTCAGTCATTGAGGTGGTGGGTAGTTGGAAACTCATCGCACAAGGTGATAGGGAGAGTGGTAAGTCGAGGGAGGAGTTGGAAGTGGCGCAAAGTGGGAGCAGTCAAAACACATCCTGTGGGTGACCCAGGCAGTCAACCCTAATTGGAATTACAGATGCCTATGTTGCTTGAATATGCATTTACCTTAAAAAAAAGAAAAGACAAGAGGCATTAGGCAAAACAGGAACAAGTTTGTTTAATTAAATGCAGCGGCTGGGAGAGTATCAACAGAGGCGTGCTGAATACAGTTTCAGAGTACATAGGTTTTGGCCACACATATACACATTTTGTGGGTAATTTAAAACATTTTGACATTCTTTAAAAAGCCTCATATTGATAAAAAACAATTACAACCATCTGATAAGGAGGTCACAGATGGCTCTCGACCTCGAGGAGAGCTAGTGTGTGCATGTCCAGATGTCCGGTGTGGTGAGCGCGTGATCACTCCGTGTGGTGTACAGGTCATGCCCTGATTGGCTGAGTGTTCCTACCTATGAGTGGCATCTAACTTTGTGGTGTTTTGGAAACGGGCACCTTTGGCCGAACGTGTTTTATTGGGGACAATCTCCTTGGTCCTGTTTGTGGTGAGACTACCTATCTGTGGGATCGATAAGGGTTTACCTAGGTGCGCATTTGGATTTGGGCTAAATGTAACCCCACCTGTGACCTGTCAATCCGTAGGCTTGGATTTGGGTCGCAGGTCCTGTCTGACTATGTACCTCTGACTTGGAGTTGATGGTGAGGTCATCTCAGATGAATCCAACAGCAATGACACAAGCTAATGAGTGCTTGCCTGTGTAACAAGGGGGTCATTGAGATCATATTTACTGATATTCTCATAATTATACATACAGTTGTTACATCGTACATCAACATTGAATTCATGGAGATTGACGTTGTTATGTGTGCCCAAGTTATGGTGTACATCGACAATGGATTTACTGGTATTGACATCACTGTGTGTGCATATGTTACAGCATACATTGGTATTGTATTTACTGGTATTGACATCATTGTCAGTGCATGGATTACAGCATACAGCAATATTGCATTTGTTGGTACGCTCGCTGCTATGCGTGCATACATCAGCGTGTACATTGCAATTGTATTTATTGATCTCAACACTCCACCCCCTTGTTGAATTTTCAGCTACATCATTTTCCTCATACATCATGGCAGCCATATTATTTGAAATGGTGTGTGTTGCTGTCTTCTATCCCTTCCCTAGCTATTGCATAGTACCTAGTTTGCAGACTGAGTTTTTACAGCAGGAAACCTCCACCTGAAGGAAACCACACAGTAATAGTACAACCATGACAACAGGAAGCAGCGATGTGCACCGCCTGGTCACCCATCGGGGGAGCCAGGCAAAGAGACTATGAAACCAGTCCTGTTCAGAGACACACCCCTGCTCCTTCATGTTCGTTTGTAGACAATGCAATGCTTGGATGGCAAGAGCGAGAGTTCCATTATCAAGAAAATTCCCAGGAAAAAAAGTATAAGCGCAATCATCGATCTTGCCACACACCCCTCCCTTCATCACTGTCATCAAGTTCTACACACACCGATGTTGCATCACCAAGAGGTGTACAGCTTTAGGTTCTTCCCTAATAGCATTAAGGCTGACCTCGGTGCCATTAATGGTTTTAACAATTTTCCATCTGGTAATTTGTAACCAACAGGCATTTGCTTTTGTTTGAATGGTGAAGACAGCAATGGACCCCCCTGCATTGATTTGAGTGTCCGTGAACAGTCTTCTGGAATGTCCTTGTACTGACCCCAGCCAAAATAATCAGCAGTTCTTCGTCAAGCCTGATGCAACAGAGTTCTTCTGTAGCAGATGTTGGAGCAACTCAGACAGATCTTATCCAGGGATGACCAGGGTCAGGGTGTGTATGGTTACGAGGGTGCAGTGGCCCCGCCATCCAGGAAAGAGTTGGGCATAGGCTAAGTCTCTACAATGCCAGTAACAATCCATAAGTGTGCAGGTGCCATATTGCAGGTCCGGTATGTGCAACACCACTTCACAGTTGACATTGGTCCCGAGCGGTATAGTCCTTTTGCCTTTGAAACACAAAAAATACTGTGTACGTTTGTAAAATTAGGGGTTGCCCCTTCCCTTCCAACCATCTGTACCTATTTATCTCAGTATCCATGATTTCCTGGCAAGGGGTGTCTGTGCTGGAGTTCACCCGTGCCCATAGGACTCATTTCCCCTAGCTTAATCGAGGTGGATGGCCCTTCACTGGAATTTTATATGGGGATCCATGTGTCATTAAGAATGGCGGCCCCAAATACATTAAGGGCCATCTGAGAACCACAGACAGAAGTGGGGTGGACTTGTTTACACACTGGTGCATTGGTTTGGCTAACTCTAAGAAACTCTTTTTTCCAAAGTCTCAGGGACAAACAGTGTCCTCCCCTGCACTGCCCCGTCTGCGCATCCTGTCTACCTCTGTTTGGATATCGCTAGGTTCAGTAAAACGGTACAGTGCAATGGGATTTGCCTCATATCAGGAGATGCTTATTACTGCTTTATGTGGTTCTACTCTACTGCAATGTATCTTTATCCTAATCCTACAGAGATACAGGTGGGTGAGACATTTGGCTTTCTCAGGGGCCATCTCTTGGGGTAAGTAAAGTCTCTCAGTGAGCATATGTAACATGACCTGTTCATGGCTTGAATGCATACGGTGGCCATGTGTTGTGTAGGAGCATGCTGTGCAGGTCTCTGCACATGCGTTGCAAGAATGTCAAAGCAGGTTTCTTGGGAATAGGCATATTTCAGGGATTGAATGGCTCGTGAGCACCATGGCTAAGAAGAGTGTGTACAAAATTACAGGAGTACATCACTTAAAAAACATTAGCAGGCTGGAGGATGGTCTTCGGGGGAGTTGTCTTGTCTTGGTGAATGGCAAAAAAGAGAGTTCATTATCAAAAAACGGCTATCAAGTCAATTTGCATTCTGTGCTCTTGAGCGAATGGCTTGTGGAAGTCCTCTTGAAGGCTGTGATCGGTTTCTTTTGGAGGCTTTGGCTGAAGAGGTAGCAACTGCTGTAATAGTGGTGCATATGTGGTTAGATCACCGACCTGTAGGATAAGAGCTGTGGATTGTGTGTTAGATTGGAAAAAAACACATCGCTAGACAGTTTTTAGAACCATTCCTGGCTTTCTTTATGCACATACATTCTATGGCTTTACTGAAGTGTGAATCTACCTAGCAGGGTACTGAAGAATGATGGTAGCACTGTTAGGGAACGTTAAGTTTCAAGTTTGTTTTAGTTTTATTTATACTTTTGCTCCCCCTCTGCTTAATACAGTGGGGACAGTAGTTTCCTCTGTGGGATTCTCCATAAAAAGGTGTGTTGTTTCAATTGGTGTGGGGGCGTCCTTTTGACCTTCATGGCTGCTCGATATTTTGAGAAGTAGAAGAGTCTTAACTATTTAGTGGTCTATCTGTTGACACTTAAACGTTTCTTTTGTCTCTGCACGTGGTGCGCAGTGAGATTCTCCCAAAATTGGGTTGGGTTATGCGTTCTTTCTGGAAGGTTTGAGAATTGTGGGCTGTTTCTAGGCTGCCTTGTGCAGGTTCTGGTGGGGGCTTAGCTGTGGTATGAGCGTTGCTGCTTTTAACAAAGAATACTGGAGGTGGTCGGAGGTTTGCTCATGGACCCCCATAGGTCCCGGGCGAAAAATAACTGGAATCAGGTTTGTTTGCTGTGTTTTTCTGACAAGTAAGTTTTATCAAAACTGGACGGACCCAAAAGGTGTTGGTACGATCACTGACAAGCAGTGCTTGGGAACCCACCAGGTGAGTAAAAGGCCCCTCACACACCAACCTAGTTGGTGTCATGCTTCATCATAGGGGCCCCAACCGGGTGGCCGAGCGCCTCCCGGTTGTGCTGCGACGCCTGACTACAGCGGAGCTGGTGTGGTGTAATAGTGTGATGTGGTGGAAGTTTAAAAATACCTCTGAGAATCCTTGCCGAGGGAAGTTTATTAATGGCGGCTCAGGATATATTAAAATTAAGATTATGTGATGCAACTACGAAAGAGTTTAATTTCTAATAGTTGACTATGTGGTTGGTCTACATGTTTCAGCCCACGTCAGGGTGTAAGGGGCTTTCTTCAGGACCAGGAAGTGCAGTGAGTGGCAAAGTGGAGCCACGTGAATAGTGAAAAAATTAAAAAGGTAATTTACCTACACACTCACTAAGGTGTGTGGAAATGGTATCGGCTCAGTGGCAGACACCGCAGCGAAAAAAGACCTGTGGGAAAAAAGAACACAACACACAGACACATATAGCAAATGATGCTAAGAATCGCAACAATTATAAAATGCAATCTTTTACTGGCTGTGAGGAAATCAATACTTGCAGACGGTCGTACCTGTGGCAACATACACTCTGTGACATGCTGCTAATGTCTGATGCTGATCGATGTTAAGTGATAGAACGGGCGTGATACGCCCTGTGTAAACTATCAGTGAGGCCAGCAAAGAGCGTGTGGGCTGTCCTCGTGGGGTGCCTGGTTGGTGCAGCAGGCAACTAATAGAGGTGATTCCGTGTAGCCACTGACTGGAATGGTCGGGCTCGATCGCAAAAAGTACCCAGTGAACGCTAGTGCGATTAGCATGCCGGATGGCTGTACGTGTCCCTAACTGAGTGCTGGGTACTATGGCGGGGGGGTGTGCCCCTGGGTGGCGCGCTATAATAGAGAATAAAGGGATAAAAGAAATTACACTATGGCTGATTTTGATCGCTGATCAGGAAAGGGAGGAGTGCGCTCCTCGGAACACAGATTCTGTGAAAGGACGAGAAAATATCAGGCATGAGCACCGGGAAGTAAATGGCCGGAAAATCCAGCAAATAGAAGCGCGCGTCACCTTACTTGGTCAGGAAGCAGCACCCGCTTGGCACCTACTGTGGTCTCCCGGATCCTGGATGGTATGGAGTCCAAGTTTGTGGAGGAATATAAGGAGACTGAGGCCATTGGGTACGTGCTGAAGGACCAGTGATCGCGGGTGGGGCAGAGCAGTCTGCGCATGTGCCGGGAAGACATGCTGGTTACACGCGAATGCGTGATGGAGGTGACTGAGGCACGCATGCGTGCATGATGCTGCTCGGGCGCGCGTGCGCAGAAGGACCGGGATTGCTGTATAGGAATGTAACGAGCTCATAGGGAGCTGGTTAAGGTGCTGGGGCGAAGGTGTTGACAGCGGACTGGTATCGGCAGTGTCTGTGATATCTATGAGCGAAAAAGCAGCCACTTCGGAGAATATAATGTTATAGATGGTGTCAGGCAGGGATACATGTGCTTAGACTCAGTGGGTCTGGCCAGAGAAAGGGGGCACGCAATTAGGGTCTCCTCAGACTGTTCCAGGAGATATTGTCGTTTAAGCCAATGGTATGGCTAGAAAGACGATATATCCATCTTTGTTCCTGTTCCAAAAGGCGGCTCTGAATGTTAGGTAGGTTGTTATCTAGGGCCTCCAGAACGACCCATCTCATGTCGTTAGTGGTATGGCCTTTCTCTAAAAAATAGTTCGTCATTTTCGTGATGTTTTTCTTGCAGCGTATTGTGCTGCGATGTTCGCAAATTCTGGTTTTCACCTTGCGGGTGGTCATGCCAATATAGATGAGGTTACATGGGCACGTTATTCGTTACACAACATTATCAGTGTTACAGTTCGTGTGTTTGCGAAGTTCCCATGTTTTACCGGGTTCGAGATTCAGGCATTTGGTCGTCTCAGTGATGTGGCAGACACTGCAGTTGCCACATGGGAAGTGTCCTTTGATGTTAGGAAGACCCCAGGCGTTGAGGACCGTGTTGATGGGTCTGGGAAGGTATGGCGGTCTTGTGGATACGACAGTGTCTTTAATGGTGCGGGCTCTTTTGTTAGATAAGAGGGGAGGTTCCCAGTTGAGTTTGCCCGTGTTGAGTATTCTCCAGTTCCTTTTGATGATTTGGGCAACCTTATGCGTCACTGTGTTATAGGTAGTCACACCCGCGATCACTGGTCCTTCAGCACGTACCCAATGGCACGTACCCAATGGCCTCAGTCTCCTTATATTCCTCCACAAACTTGGACTCCATACCATCCAGGATCCGGGATACCACAGTAGGTGCCAAGCGGGTGCTGCTTCCTGACCAAGTAAGGTGACGCGCGCTTCTATTTGCTGGATTTTCCGGCCATTTACTTCCCGGTGCTCATGCCTGATATTTTCTCGTCCTTTCACAGAATCTGTGTTCCGAGTAGCGCACTCCTCCCTTTCCTGATCAGCGATCAAAATCAGCCATAGTGTAATTTCTTTTATCCCTTTATTCTCTATTATAGCGCGCCACCCAGGGGCACACCCCCCCGCCATAGTACCCAGCACTCAGTTAGGGACACGTACAGCCATCCGGCATGCTAATCGCACTAGCGTTCACTGGGTACTTTTTGCGATCGAGCCCGACCATTCCAGTCAGTGGCTACACGGAATCACCTCTATTAGTTGCCTGCTGCACCAACCAGGCACCCCACGAGGACAGCCCACACGCTCTTTGCTGGCCTCACTGATAGTTTACACAGGGCGTATCACGCCCGTTCTATCACTTGACATCGATCAGCATCAGACATTAGCAGCATGTCACAGAGTGTATTTTGACACAGGTACGACCGTCTGCAAGTATTGATTTCCTCACAGCCAGTAAAAGATTGCATTTTATAATTGTTGCGATTCTTAGCATCATTTGCTATATGTGTCTGTGTGTTGTGTTCTTTTTTCCCACAGGTCTTTTTTCGCTGCGGTGTCTGCCACTGAGCCGATACCGTTTCCACACACCTTAGTGAGTGTGTAGGTAAATTACCTTTTTAATTTTTTCACTATTCATGTGGCTCCACTTTGCCACTCACTGCACTTCCTGGTCCTGAAGAAAGCCCCTTACACCCTGACGTGGGCTGAAACATGTAGACCAACCACATAGTCAACTATTAGAAATTAAACTCTTTCGTAGTTGCATCACATAATCTTAATTTTAATATATCCTGAGCCGCCATTAATAAACTTCCCTCGGCAAGGATTCTCAGAGGTATTTTTAAACTTCCACCACATCACACTATTACACCACACCAGCTCCGCTGTAGTCAGGCGTCGCAGCACAACCGGGAGGCGCTCGGCCACCCGGTTGGGGCCCCTATGATGAAGCATGACACCAACTAGGTTGGTGTGTGAGGGGCCTTTTACTCACCTGGTGGGTTCCCAAGCACTGCTTGTCAGTGATCGTACCAACACCTTTTGGGTCCATCCAGTTTTGATAAAACTTATTTATACTACAGGGGATATGGACGCACCCCTACCTCCCTAGCTCTCTCATTGTTCTCTTCATTTTTCTGACAAGTGTCAGGTGTGCCGAGGACACTCGTCGTGCTCTTCCCCATGAAGGTGGTGTTAATCGACTCAATGGATTTTCTACTACAGATTGAGGTTTTGTGATTGCATTTCTTTGGAGTTTTGAGGACACCACCAAAGCATTTGCCTCGTTTTGGAACTAAAGGAGGGCCTCCATTTGGTGGTAAACCCTGAAGTTGGTGAGACATATGTAGCTTTCCCAAAGTTGGACTTGGGTTAGCGGTCTTGGGTGCCTGCTTTTATGCACCAACTGGGGGCCGCCCTGCTTCATAGTCAGACTGTCCTCCCCCGGGCGCGGTAAGCTAGCCCTGTCCTGGGGGTCCAACAGTGGCCTAGAACCCCATGGGAACCTGGATGATCAATTCCGGCCTGGTCTACCGATCGACTCAGCATTCGGTGGCCTGCACAACTGTTGGGGATGAAGGTAAGAGAATGCATCTGGTGTGACTGGGAGACATCCTGTGGGGGTGATCTTGTGCTACTGTGTGTTTGCATTTTGTGATTGTGTAAAGGTATTGCCTCCCCAAACCGGTACCCATCCCTGCCATTGCTGTGGCCCTGGCCCTTGCTGGGCTGGGCGCTGTCTGTGGTGTCTTTTGCCATGCGGTCAGCCAACCATCTGGTCCCTGCTGTGGCTGAGCATCGGTTGCCTGATTTCCCTGGGGCTGATTGGAAGCTGCAGTGAAGTTGCTCTGGGCTTGATTTTGAGGATGGCTATTCTTTGTGAGCGGTCCTGGGATTATACCTTTTTGTTTGTGGTATGCTTTTAGGCAACAATAGTTGGTCCTGTGGTTTTTCCGGTAGAAATAGAGACATTCTCTGGGACCTGGGGGCTGCTGGCCTTGTTGTCCTCTGGTGCAGGCAGGCACCATTTGCAAGCTAGTGGTCGCCGAGGTCTTTTGGAGGGTGATCTCACCTGCAGCTTGGTCACCCCGAGGGGACCACTATGTGGGGAGTGCAGTTTGTAGCCTGCCTGCTTTGGGCCCTGGAACTCCTTGGGGTGTAGCCTTGCGATTTGGGTGTGCCATACTTCTTCCAGGGGTCACTTGCTGGGATGCCGCATTTGATAGCAGGTAGGGGTCCTTCAATGGGGGGGACACAATACTCAATATGGGCCACCTTGTCTGTGACACTACCCCACTTGGGGAAGGGTCGGGTGGTGCCAGAGGCCAATCTGGGCAACCCTGGGAGCATGCGCGGTCTGGTTACTACTCCCATTGTCCTAAGTGCCTTGGGCCGGCTCCACACCTAGTCTCGTGGGACTCAGTGGACATGTGTATGTTGTGGCTCTGCGTTTCCTGATCCTTTTGCACTTTGCATGCTGGCCTGTTGGCCACTCCCACCAAGAGGTGGCGTGCGCGGCCTGGCTACTGCCGAGCTAACCCGATAGCTCTAAGAGGCTTCCTGTATAACCCAGGACTGTCTCCTTAAAGGGAGCTCAACTATATTCCCCTATTCCCAACTTGAGTGGCTCTGTGAGGGAGACCTCTACCATAGAACCTGGGATTACCTGTATTTTGACAGTAGTGTTTGATATGGGGCATGTTTCTTCCTGCAACCATTACCTTGCCACCCCTGTATCCACTAGAAAGTGGTATTCTGTTTCGCCTATTAGCATTGTGACTACAGGGCCCTCCTCAGGGCAGCCCGGGCCTGACAATGGGGCTAGAACGGTTTTGAGTGCCTGGGTGGTCTCTAGCATGTACCCTCTTCTTTCCCCCCAGGTTGGCGGGTCCCACTCTGCACTTTCGCTCTCGCTATTGGACCCCGAGGAGCTAGAGCCTGTTTCCCAGATCCTAGCTCTGGGGTCGTGTGGGCTGCAAGTGGGGGTCATCCTGCCATTGTCCCATAATTCAAGTAGGGCTTCTCGTTTAGCCCTCTTCTGACCTGTTTATCAGCTGTGTTTTTGTGCATTCTATGTTGTTGGTATCGAATGTTCCCCCTTCAGGCCAGGGGAATAAGTATGCTTTGGTATGGGCTGCCACTAGCGGCAATGTTTTCCTAATGTCAGGGCCTGCGTGGGTAACCTAGCTTTCATATGGTTGAGTGCTGTCTCCATGATGGGTAAGGGAACTTGTTTTAAAGAATATACAAGCTTTTGATTGTCTCTAGATTTTAAATGATTACAAATTCAACCCTCATTGTGGGGGTTAAACTGTGTACACAGGGTTGTACCAGAAATAATCTACTAGTTACAAGCTCAAAAAAACTGAAGCATCAAAAGACGTTTAACAATTTTAAATGATAAATGCAATGAAATAATAACAACCTGTAACAAAAGTGTAATGGTTAGCTAAGAACAATAAGAGTTGACTTTTAGCAGTAAAATAGCAAATATGGAATTATGATTTATGTTAAAAATAGTTTTTACTTCATGAAATGCATAAACATACTGACATGACAACATTTAAACATGAAGAACAATTAGCAAAATGTGGCAGCACCACAACATCAATAATGCATAAAATGGAAAAATCTAAAAGAGGCTCAGAGAGAAAAGATTTGACAGAATAAATGGCTACTTTGTTCCAAAAGCCTTAGTCCTTTCCCAGCGCTTACACCCAGAGGAGAGGGGTGCTCTGCCGTGTAACACACGGAGCTAAGGGAGCTCAATAGTCAGTCAAT
The DNA here is from genome assembly GCF_964204655.1 of Triturus cristatus. NCBI lineage: Eukaryota > Metazoa > Chordata > Amphibia > Caudata > Salamandridae > Triturus > Triturus cristatus. The sequence continues at coordinate 465,631,447 of NC_140587.1, read as the reverse complement.
ATCTGCTCACCGGACAAAAATAGCAATAATTTGTGCGTTGAAAAAAGGGACAGCTGACGACTATCTGCCCTCTGTGTCCCGACACAAGGTATACCTTATTCACCAAGGTCCGAATTTTTCCCTCACGTCCACATTACACTCAATGTCACACCCAGGGGTTGTGCGTACCGACTGCCTGAGGCCCAGCGGTCCAAGCTAAAAAGTCCACCCTTCACTTCTTTCAAGGACTGTCAGTGTTAAGAAACTGACAGTCCCTAAGATAACGACCTTAATCTAAAAAATAAGATTCAGGTGGTGACCCTATATAACCCACCAAGGGCAGGGGGTCTACCTGTTGTGAATCGCTCAACAGTTCAAGCATAATAAATAAGTGACCCTATATAACACACCCAGTGCCAGGGGTTTACCGGTTGTGTCACGCTCAACGGTTCAAGCGGAAAAAAAACTGTTGCTATCTTCGCATTCTCTTGTGTGCTGACTAGGGGAAAAGCAAAAGTGATCTACGCGATTGTCCTAGTTTGTCATACTCCACATACTGGGACTATGGATAAGATGTTTCTTACTGTGTGACGGCTGTCTCCGAACGGACCTCCACCCCATGAATTCAGCAAAACTTCTAATCAATTATGGCGTCTTCTTAACGATCTCGCTGCGCAGTTGTGAATACGTTCGTGCAGGGGTCCTTCCTTCAACAGCAGTCGGGCTCAATAAAACAATCTCTCCTATGTGGATTGCAAAAATGTTGCTCAAATATGTATTTACCTTAAATAAATGAAAAGACGAGGCCTTTGGAAAAACAGGAACAAGTTGGTTTAATTAAATGCAGCGGCTGGGAGAGTATCGACAGAGGTGCATCTGAAGATTGTCTTGGAGTATAGAAGTTTTGGCAGCACATTTCTACATTTTGTGGGTACAATAAAACACTTTGGCATTCTTTGAAAAGTATCATATTCAGAGTCATAAACAACAAGTACAACCATCTGATAAGGGGGGCACAGAGGGCTCACATTCCTGGTGGAGAGCCAGCGTGGGCCAGTGTTTGCGTGTGCAGATGTCCTATGTAGTGAGTGCGTGATTACCCCGTGCGGTGTACATGTCAAGTCATGAATCGCTGAGTGTTCCTACCTACATGTGGCATCTAACTTTGTGGTATTTTGGGAACGTGTGTATTGGCCAAATGTGTTTTATTGGGACCAAGCTCCTCGGTCCTGTTTGAGGTATGACTACCTATCTGTGGGATCGATCAGGTTTTTCCAGGGTGCGTGTTTATCTTTGGGTTAAGTGACCTGTCAATTGGTAGGCTCGGGTTTGGGTCACAGCATCTGTCTAACCAAGTATCTCTGACTAGGAATTGATAGCGATGTCATCTCAGATGAATCCGACAGCAATGATACAAGTTTGTGAGTGCGTGCATGTGTAGCATGGTGGTCACTGATATCATATTTACTGGTATTCTCATTATTATATGTACAGTTGTTTATTTATTTCGACATTTATAGAGTGCACTGTCACCCATCAGGCATCCTGGCGCTAACATATGTGTCCAGCTGGGCTCATGCTACGGGGGTCTCATTGGGGGTTGTTACATCGTACATCAAAATTGCATTCAGTGAGATTGATGTCATTATGCAATGCATAAGTTACGGTGTACATCGACATTTGATTTAATTTGGTAATGTATTTACTGGTATTGGCATCATTGTGCACTCATAGATTACAGCGTTCATCAATATTGCATTTATTGGTACTGCCACTTCCATGCGTGTATACATAAGGATGTACAGTGCTATTGTTTTTATCGATCTCAACACTTATGCCAGAAATTGCATAAGACCTGAAATGTCACTGACCATTATATCCTGAATAGTGAACGGACTAGGTAATAAAGTAAAGAGAGGAATAGTTCTGAAATGTATCATTCGCAAGACCAGTGATCTCATTCTCTCGCAGGAGACCCACTCGATGGGAAATAAGTGTGGTTTCTTTTGGAGGGGCAAATACTCAGTGCTTGTATACAAAGGCTTCTCTAGAGGGTCCCAGGGATCATGTATACTAGCCCGTAAATCCCAGGCATTCCAGGTGTCCAAAACATGGGTGGTCACTCAGGGCTGGTGGGGGATGGTAAGAAGTACATGGCAAGGGGCAGAATTGTGTACCTGCTCCCGGGTCTACAGTCGGTGGAACTGGAGGCCAAAAGGGAATGGATAATGATGGTGCCGGACACGCCACTTGTTATGGGGGGGACTTCAACCTGGCCCAGCAGGGCGACCTTGTTAGGGTGACCGGGGGGTTGGGCCCCCCAGGACTGACACTAGGTTACACACGTTTCTGACTGACCTGGGTCTGTTGGACCCTTGCAGGGCAATCCAACAGGGAGAGCGACATTACTATATCCCAATCTAGACTTGATTGCTTCTTGGTCCCGGCTGCCCTTCTGCATAGATGCCACACCCCATACAAACTACTGAGGGGGTTATCAGCCCACTCCCAACTCTCAATGTAGTTGGTGCTACCCACCTCCTACATTGCCCTGGCTTTGGAGACTGGACCCCTGGGTGTTACCAGACTGGAAGATGAGACAATTCACCCAGGAAGCCACAAGAGCTTATTTCCTTGAGAACAGGCGCCCAGTAATGTCTGAGGTGACAATTTGGGAGGCATTTAAGTCGGTGGTGAGGGGCCAGATGATAGCCCATGTGGCTGGGATGAAAAAGGAACTGGAACAGAAGGGAAGTGACATTGAGGACTGGCTACTAGCCAGGGAGGCACAATATGTGGCATATCCCAACACAACCCTGGTTTTCCGAATAGTGACTCTGAGCATAGAAAACCAACGAGTAATGCTCCAAGGGGCCAGAACTCCTTAAAGGACCAAACAATATAGATTATACAAGGTGGTCAATAAAACTGTGAAACTGCTGGCCTGGCTGGCAAGGAGAAAGGATGGCAAGAGATGGGTACAGAGAATACGCATGCCAGATGGACGTGAAGTGGCCACAGAGGCCAAGATCGCACATGCATTTGCAAATTATCTGCAAGGAACAAAGATATGAAAAGTTTTTTGAGGGGCATACCTAGAACAACACCGGGGGAGAAGCGCTAAACCTCTAGAAAGTGAGATACAGGAAGGAGAGATATCGGAGGCACTAACCCTACTAATGAGTGGGAAAATGCCAGGCCCAAATGGGTCCCCCCACCCGAATTTTTCAAATGCATAAAGGGCCAGGTAGTGGAGCCTATCAAAGCCATACTCTGAGTTCAGGCAACAGGGGGAGCTGCTGAGAGACTTCCGGCAGGCACTGATAGTCCTAACCCATAAACAAGGAAAACCGCCAGAGTTGTGCTCCTTGTAACTGATGCAGGTTACCCACAACTCCATTGCTTTGGATCATTCGGGTTTCATGCCACACAGGTCCACCAGGCACAATCTTAGGAGATGGTTTGGATGCCTGCGCAGGGAAAGCAATCTGAGAGAGCTGGCAGCCCTCCTGGTGCTGGATGCTGAAAAAGCATTTCACACAGTAGAGTGGCAGTACCCGAGCACACTACTGGAGTGGATGGGCTTCGGGCCCTCTTTCTGAGCATGGGTCAGACTCCTATACACATGCTCCACAGTTCGAGTTGCGGTGAATGGAACAATGTCAGAGGTATTCCCCCTAGAAAGGGTACCAGAAAAGTGTGCCCGCTGTTCCCCCTTATCTTTGGATTAGCAATGGAGCCAGTAGCCAGCTGGATCTGGAAGGAAGCCTTCATCCAGGGACTTAGTTGGGATCACGAATGGGAGGATACAGTTTCGTTATATGCAGACAATGTCCTGCTGTACCCTAGCACAGCCCGAGTATTCCATAGACAGGATATTAAAGATCTTCACATTGCTCGGCAGATACTCTAGTCTCCGCATTAACTGGGCCAAGTCTTCCTTGTACCCGTTCATGTTGTCGAAGCCCAGGCCTATTTGGCATAGTCCCACCCTAAGAGAGGAGAGGGGATTCCAGTACTTGGAATCTACATTACTAGGGACCACCATCAGTTCTTTGAGCAAAAAACAAGGCCGGTTCCTGGAGGAATACAGGAGGGATGTCGGTCATTGGCTCCAGCAGACCCTCCCGCTGATGGCCAGGCTGCCCTCCAAATAATGATATATGTGCCAAAGTTCTTATATACACTGCAGAACTCCCTTAAGTTCCTGAGAGGTTTTTCCATTGCAGGAATCTGAGACCCGACTGCTGCTGTGGGAAGGGGGTACCCCTCAAATAGCGATAGGGAAACTAACAAGAAAACTCAGGGATGGAGGCCTGGCACTGCTAAAACTACACCTCTATTACTGGGCGGCCAAATGGGTACTGCCTAATGACTGGTCATACGTGGACCAAAAGGAACACTCACTCCTGACAGACAGGAGGGCAGTGACCAACAGGAGTTTGTCAGGTGGATGTATGAGTGGATGAGACTAAAGGGTCTACCGACTCCGATGGCATTGGTGATCAGGGCTTGGAAAGGGGCCTACAAGCTGATGGGATGGCAGGGGATACTGACACCAGACACTTCACTGAGGGAACTGCAATTGTGTATCTCCTTCAGATGGTGGAAGGACACAGAAAGTGTGATTTGTTGGGGATCTCCAAACTGGTAGACATATGGATGGGCCAGGGAAAGGTGCATTTGAATTACTCAAGATGCAGTACGAGTTCACAGGGAGCCAATACGTGAAATATGTCCAAATTAGGCAGGATGAGATAACGGATGAAACTCCACAGGCATGATATCTCAGTGATCTACAATTCACTACTGGCCAACAGCACTCCCCTGTTGACGTTGCGAGAGAAATGGGAGGGGGACCTGGGCAAATTGGAGGATAATGACTGTATCGAGATACCCTGCAGGGTTAAGGCTCATCCATCTTAAGATTCAACGCAGCGCATATTTCACCATAGCAGTTTGCCATGTGCAAGATGGCAACAGACGATTGCCTGAACTGGTGCACACAAAAGGGTACACTCATGCAAGCATTGTGGGGCTGCAATCTGATCTGTCTATTTTGGTATGGGGTCCAGCAAAGGGGTGTCCCAACCCTTGGAGGGTCCACTGGATCTGAACCCCCGGGTGGTGCTGCTTGGTATCTGAGGGGACTAAACATTTGATAGGTTTTCACTCTTGTTCTGAAAAGTTGCACTAATGGTAGCGAGACAAGATATACAGAAATAGGGGTGCACAGTAGGGCCAATGCGAGGCCAATACCGGTTGGTGCATGAAAGTGGAAGAACAGATATATGTAGTGCAGGGATGCCCCGGCAAATTTGCCAAAGTTTGGGCCCCATGGAGGGAACTGGAACAGAATCGGTCATGGGATGGATAGGCGGCAGAGTGGTGAGAAGAAGGATTTATGAGGCATACGGGGATGTGAGATGAATGGGCCTAGCACCAACAAACTATACCACCCAACAAAGTTCGAGAGATTTAAGCAGACTGGTAATGAATGTGCCACCAGTTTGGTGTGGGAGAGGGAGGGGGTTTTTGGATTGACCCTGGTTCGTATTGCATTAGAACTAAATAAACATATTTTTAAAAAGAAAAAGGAGAGCAAAAGCATTCATGAGTTAAGGAAAGGTCTTCTCTTGGCAAAGTAAGGACAGGACAACTATTCTGAAACACACAATTTAATACGTTTGGTTTCATCAAGCAATTTTCCCACCAAGTCCCCGGAGATGGGACTAATCAGGTTGTAATCACAACTAACTGTCAATTAATGTTATCTGCTCTGACTTTACCTAAAGGCAAACAATGAGCTCCTCTTCTACCCAAGTATCTTGTTCCTGTAATGAGAAGGAAAGCATTAAAGCATCTCTATGAGGATGACTTAATGTTGAGTCCTGCTTTTGTGATATGATAATTAAACCAGGGGTCTTATCCGTTATGGGAGAGTTTAATTTGTCTCTGTTCTTTGCAGGGATTTTAAGTGCCTGAGCCAGTTCACCCTATTTTGTGCCAGTGGGTGGACTTGTCAGCAGAATTATTCCTGAGAGTATATTGCTGGTTAGGAGAATTATTGGACAAGCGCTATCTCTCGCAAGAGCAGCGTCGCCAACAGGCACTCCTTAAATGAATTTCAATGAAAATTTCCGTGCATTCTTCATAAGGTTATATTTTATTTTTAATTCAGTTCAGTACTATTTTTATCATCGTATGATTGGCTTGTACAATGTTTCATTCATTTCTGCCCAATGCATTTCGGACTTAACCCTTCGTCAGGGGACTTAATATCTGAAAACAAACAATAAAAATTCATAAGGATACAGGATAAACGATTGTAATTCATGTTCATAAATAGGTGGTAACCTTGGTGACAGCTTTACATGCTGAAACACTTTAAACCTCCTATGAGCTCAGGTGAAAGATCTATAAAGGTGAAACCTCATGTTGACCAGTTTACTGAGTGTCATAAATGTATTCCTGGTGCTCACTACAAAGTATACCACTACAGAGTGGATTGATAGCGTGTATCGGTGATAGAACACATGAATATCAGTGCGTATGGCCAGTGTTTATACTAATGATCATTCCGTTCCGTTTGTGTACGGAGTGCAGAAATAGTGATTAAATGGTGAGGGTGAATAGCCCAGTAGGTACACGAGATGCGCTTTTGGAATGCCGCACAGACGAAGAAATAAAGTAACTCACTGGTTCATTTTACGTTCCATTCGTGTGAACGAGTGTCTGTGAATGAAAAAGAGCGATAAAAGTGAAATGGGGATACGTGTCCATTTCAACCGATGATGTACGCGGTGAACATAAATTAAACCCAACTTACGATTAAGCCGGTCGAATTGTTGAAACCTGAAAATGAGCGTAACATCAAAATCTATAAATTTACTGTGTGCCCAAATAAAAAAATTATTTTAAGCAGCTCTTGTGCTTATGCTCACCGTTATAGAATTCGTACGCTGGTGTCCTTTCGGCTGTTCGGAATCAAAATAGATCAAGCAGTGTGTAGTTTAAAAAGACGGAAGTGCGAGTCATGTGGTCATGACTGACAGTATAAAAAGACTATAGAAGTCAACGATAATACACTATAAGTGAACAGATGATATATAAATTATAAAATCAACAAAATTAGTCTTTTTAATATCTGGTTTTGAAATTCTGCAGATTTAATCTTTATGATAGATATTTAGGACAATGGTCCCTCACGACTAAATGAATCGCGATGTAGAGATCGAGGATGTCAATAAAGTTAAACAAAAAAGAAACTACAAGACTCATATGAATTACCCGAGTGTGGATTGGTGCTTGTAAACAAAAACATGAATGATAAATAGAAAATAGCTCCAATGGATAAAATGGGACCTGATAAACACGGGTAGAATGAGGGTAGAAACGTGGTGTATGTTTCCATGTTATCATGTGAAGTGCTGGTAGCCTTTTGCAATAAAGACAAATGCGACTACATCTATGCTGGTAATCAAAGTCGATGTTGTGTATAATGACTATTTGATACAGATGACATATCATCGTGTTATGGCTCTCCTTAATATTGCACATTTTGTTGATAAACTGAACTCATGGTGCTATGATGTATTACACAGTGTCACACAAAGCATTTTATAAACAATATCCAATGTGTCATATGACTGGAGTAATTTAGTGCATTCCTGTTGTCATAGATTAACATTCTTTTATTTAAAAAACAATCAAGGTTAAGTTTAAACAATCGATGTGGACTTTACACAAAAATCGAAAGTTCATACTAATTATATATGTCCAACGTGTTGTAATAAATTCAGATCGTTCAATTCTCCATGCACGCTGGTGTGCATGCATGTTTGCCGTTTTCATAACGAAACCTATAAGAAACAACTGAGTTCCAAACGTTCATTTAACCCTTTAGGATGTAGTGTGTTTAGATAGTTTATCCAAAATGTCTCTCTTCTCAATAAGTGTTGAGAATTGTCCCTGCCTGGGAGGAGTGGGACATTTTCCAATATGTAGAAGCAAAGTTGACCGGGGTTATGGTTGTGTAAATTGAAGTGGGTTGCCACTGTGGATTTTGTGTTCTTTAAACGTATATTGCTCTTATGTTCTATGAGACATGTTTTAATTTTCCTTTGTGTTTTTCCCACATATGCTTGTCGGCATGGACATTTCAATAAATATATAAGATTGCTGCTGTCACAGGTACCCGTTACCTTCAATTTGATGGGAGTTCCCTTTGTTGGGTGCAATATTTGATTTCCCTTGATTATGGCGTTGCAATTGCCGCGATTGTGACATGGTAATGTTCCTCGATGTTTCGTTGTAGTAATTTCTTGTTTATCTTGTAATAATTCCTTGTACTTTCTTGTACGTGCGTAAGCAAATCTTGGTTGCTGGGAAAAAATCCCTTGAAAATCATCTTCAGTTGTTAATAGTGGCCCGTGTTTCAATATGACTTTTTTGATTTTGTAGCTTCTTGTAGACAATTTAGAGACAAGTACCTGTCTTTGTTCTTCATTTTTTTGTTTGTGTGCTAGTAATTTTTTGCGTTCCAAAATTTTAACTCGATCTTTAGCAATATTTAAGATATCATCTGGGTAGCCTCTTTGTTTAATTTTTTTTATTGTTGTGGTTGTGTGTTCTGAATAAAATTGTTCTGTAGATGTTATTCTTCGGATGCGTAACAACTGAGAGAATGGTAGGTGCTTCTTCAATGAAGGCTGATGGAAACTGGTATAGTGCAATAAATTGTTCCGGTCAGTAGATTTAGTGGGTACTCTGGTGGTTATTGTTCCGTTGTTATTCATCACTAGTATGTCCAAGAAGGATATTTCATGCTTATGAATAGTGGATGTGAAGCTGATGGTTAGGAGACCCATCTTGGAGAGCAGGGATGGAGGGCTTGATATTTCAATGACTGTCAAGGAAATGTTCAACTTTATTCAGGTCATAGCATTCCCATCCATTTTTATAATCATACTATGGGCTCGAAAATGCCAAATTTTATGTCCCATCCCAAAGCTTGGGGTGAACAACAAGAAATGTGATTATTTTTAGGGTTAGTTTCATAGGAATAGTGTGCAGAGATGCTTATACTGTGGCCTTCAAATGTTAGTGGACTCTTCTGTGTTGTCTACCCTGCTGGTGCCTTAGGAGGCATGCAGAAAGTGGCCTATATGTTGTGCGTTTATTGCAATCCCGCATTCTAAAACTCTCTGAAGATCAACTGGCAGAGGGAATTTGATGCCCAGCATGCAGGCAGAACATCTGTTTGGAAGTGTAGCATGTTAAAATGTGAGTTTGCATGAATTCCATAGAAGTTAATATTGTGCTTTCCCAAGCAGTCTTCCAGTTAAATGGAATGTCAATGGGGGTGTCAATTATCATGGCCCTAATCAGGGATTGTGTTTCACAGTCCTCCAAGTCATCATTTCTCTTTATGGGTTACCTTAGAAGCTGTTGATAGGAGGCTATGTAGGCATGTAAAAACTACAAAACTTTGTAAACTGTCTGCCAGTAGTTTTTTTATTAAACATACTGAAGAGTGCTTGGGACTAGGTTGCGGAAAGGAGGGTTTAGAGACAAATCAGCTGGCCCTCCTGGGATGAAATGCAGCAGTGGACCCCTTCCTCCTTAAGAGCCACTGGATGTTGTGCGCAACCACAGATGCCACCAACAAACAGAAAGATTGCCACCATCCGAGCGACCTTGTAGAAGCTCATCTACAGCTGAATATGATGTCAAAAATGGCTCAGACCATAAACACACCTCACAACAGGCAGACATCATTGACAAATGATTTGCTACTCTAGTTCCAAAGTATTGCAAAACCTACTAACACCTTCTTTTCTCCTTTTTTCTGTTCCAATGGCTTGAAAAATTCATCTCTACAAATACTCCTGCTTACACAATCCTTGCTATGTTGAGTGGCATCCGACAGTGGGTGCTTTGACCAGGACCAGACAGATGTCCAAAATATGACTGTTCTCTAGCCTGTGGGGTTGATGGGAAGGAAAAATCCTCTGCATGGTCAACGGGCTGCTAGCCCTGCCCGAGTGCCCAACAGGACTGATTTATGGATCCCTAATGCTGATTTTTGTTGTCATAAGTAAACACAGATCATGCGTGTAGGTCATGACTTATGCCTGTCTCATGCATTGCAGTCTTGTTGGACTGGGAGGGGCGCCCAAAGCGTTACCCCATAGTGGTAGAAGGTCACTGCCTTCACAAGCAGCTAAGCAGCATGAAGGAGTAGTGGCAGCATACCGTGTAGTGGTCAGTCGGACGGAACAGGTTATTTTTAAACTGTATCACTGGAGTGAGGCCTGCTGGCTTATTCATCTTTTAAAGCTCTGCTGCTGTATGCTTAACTCACCATTCACCTACATCAGTTAGCTGTTAAGTGCTGTGCAGCACTGGCTTTATGTGTGCCTGGGAAGGGTACAGTACAGGGATAGAGCAGTGCATTTTAAATACATGTACTGAGTGTATGTGTAACTGCAAGGAGCGGCCACCGTGGTAAAAACTGACATGTGGTAGGGCAGAAGCCTTGCATGGCAGTGGTGCGGCAAGCTCATATACCAGGAAAGGCTGCCAGGAATAGTTGTGCTATGTGGGTCAGACAGGCCCATGAACTGTGAGCAGCTGTAACCCATAGATCACCAGGAGCAACGAGAACTGTAACTGATTCAACCCTGAGGACTGAGCGAGGGTGCCATTGGAGCATCTCCACCTGACTGGGATCGAGAGCATTGCCACCTCACTGAGATCGAGATCAGGAGCATCGGCATTCCCCCCTCTTGAGAACGTGGAAACTTACCCTGCAGGAGGAGCGCGGAAACACCTCTAATAGCTGCTGAAGCATGACAGCGTAGGATAAGGAGATAGCCTGCCGTTACATTCACATGCCGCTGCTACTTTGACCACGGTGTTTTCTGGACATTCCTGGGCTACTAATCCTGCAACATCGGACTCTGCCTGTCCCCTGGGAGCTTGTGTTGAGTGGCCTTCTTACAGGCGGGACTGCGAGGACCAGCCTGCATAGCGACAACATCACCGCTGCAGCTGGGGCCTCTTCCCGCCCGCTCCTCCTCCTCTTTATCTGCTTCCTATTTCATACCCCCTGTGCACACGCGCTAGCGGGACGCGCGTGGGACCCAGCACGGGGCAAACAGCGGGCGTTTGAGGCCGTTCGAGAACGGGCGAGTTAGGGCTTGGGCCCACATCCCTTGCCTAAAGTCCCTACCTTATTCTTGGAGCTGTGTTTGAGACCATGACGACCCGAGAAACGAGGAGCAAAAGCGCATTGGCAACCGGGAGGACAACAGGTACTTTGGACGCGTACTTTGCCAAAGCGGGGTCCCTTCTCATTGATGAGATCACTATCCTTGAAAGGCGTATCTCGCAAGAAATCGATTGGGTTAGGAGATCTTCTTTGGGACCCCTTGCTCATGCCATTACTCCTGAACAGACGCCTAATTGTACACCATTAGTCTCAGGGGGGATAAATGGCATGCCTGTTTCACCTGACCCAAATTGCTCTGTTACTCCCTCTACTGATTGTGATATCTCTGCCACTGTAGAGCTCAGCATATTACCCCTTCCACCATGTAAGGTCCCCTTACCCCAAACTAATGCTGAAGGGGGTGTCTCTAATATGAATATAATTACTGACAGGGAGCCCATGCAGCTACCACAGGGAGAGAAGGAGGGAGCTACTCTGAAAAGGAAAAAAAGGGCTTATACGACAGGGGGTAGAAAACCTAAGGTTTCCAAGCCTAATTCTAGGGGTGAGGGAAACCAACCGGGTTTAGCTAACAAAGGGCTAAATTTCTCTCTTAAAACAAGGGCTTTGCCCCACCAGACTTCGGCAAAAATTCTCCCTAGTCAACATATTTCAGCAGGGGTGGGGGATTTCACTCTCCCAGGTCTTCGCACTCTACTGAGGGAAATGCTTACCCCCCTGGAAGACCGCTTGGCTAATATGGAAATATGTTTACTGGACTTGCGAAAGGGACTTTTAGACTTAGTAGTAGGCCAAAGAGCAAGTCCGCATGGAGCTCATGGGACTATTGCTGGGACTTCTCACACACCTACTAATCCAGTTACTTTATCCCCTGCACTCCCAACAGCTATTTCCTTAGAAAACATCATTCCAGTCCCATTGTCAAAACCTGCCCCTGTATCTCCTTCTAGGCAACTACCCCGATAGTAACAGTCAGGAGGTCGAATTTAGCTGCCCCGGCCCTTACATCAGGCCAGGAGAAACCAACAAATGATGCAGTAAACTGCTCATTCCGGCAAGCTAGCCCCCACAACTGGCGAAAAATAGTCAATCTGCCCCCGGAGGCGGCAGTCTATACTGTGGTCTTGAAGGGGGTACCTGTGCTCCGTGGTAATGTGGCGGAACCCTATGACTCCTTACGTAATAAGGTTATTAGCTGGCTAAACATCCATAGGCCTTTACCACCTAATCTCAGAGGAGAAATCCTTATGGTCAGAAGGGTTCCATGGGTTGGATATACCGTTAAGAAAAGAATGGGGGACTGTATAATTGTAAGTTTTAAGAATCCGTATGTTGTGTCTTACATCTGTAACTGGTTTGGGAGTACAGGAGCCACATCCATTGAATTGGTCCATCTGTCACATTTTTATCCCAACACATGTGACTCGATCGTGAGTAGGGACGACGGTTGGACTAGGGTGGGATCTGTCGACGATGGGTCTAGATTCAGGCCCACTCGCAATGTTTTTACTAACTACGGCAACTATACACACCCTAATAGATATAGTTGTCTCGACCAGGTCGATTGACCTTATAAGGGACAGGGGATCGTGAGAGGTGAGACAGATATCATCGCTCGAGAATTTGATGCCCCCCGATGGGAGAATCTAACATCTACCAGCTCCCATGGTCAAGTAACCAATTTACTTCAGAGTCCACTGGGTAATAATAATAATAATTTAACTTTGATAGTCCCGCCTGCTTCCATCGTTGCCCCTACTGTTCCATCTATTTTGGAAATACCATTGCAAGTGCCCATAGCTCCAACATTGGACACTGTACTGGAGAAAACTGGGGGATTAGGATTAGAACCTCCAGTTGAAACCTTAAAGGTTCTTTCTTGGAATGTGGCGGGCATTGCTAATAAATTATATACAAATGATTGGGACTCCCTAGTAGGCAATAGTGATATCTGCCTTTTTCAAGAGACCTGGGCGAGGGAACCGCTGTGCAGAGCAGGATATGCAGTGTTTGATATTAATGCAATTTGGACTGGTAAAGGGAGGCAATCTGGTGGTTTGGCGGTTTGGGTAGCTAGTCACATTGGGTGTAACGCCGAGAGTGTACCAACGCTCTCGCAGGACATACAGTGTGTCCTACTCAAGTGGCCTAATGCTTTAAATCTGGCAATTATTAATGTGTATTCCCGCCCAGTTAGTGTGGCCATGGAATCCCCTACACTAGACGATCTTTCGTTCTTTTTGGGTCATCTTCCAAATGACTACAAGATAGTGATGGGTGGTGATCTCAATTGCCACTTTGAACCCTTGGAAGGTCTAAAGAAAGGTGCCCTTACGGCTGAAGATGACTTCTGGGGTGTCCCGCCATGTCAATCTCCCCATGTTAAATCTTGGTCCCCTCTCGCTGTACAAATCATGTCCTTAACACTAAATTTTTCTCTAGGGGCCTGCAACGGCCGTACCACCTCTGATATCCCTTCATCTTGCACCTTTAATAGGAAGGACCATGAATTGGTTGGATAATATTTTTGTAGATACCGGCCTTTGGTCTAAGGTCCAGGACTTCAGAGTAATTGCAAGAACGGACAGTGATCACAACGCACTTCTACTGGATATGGTGCATCCCATACGTGCTGGTGGATCACTCTCCGCCGAGCCCAGTGAGGACCTCGGGAATCTGGTTCTCAGCTCTAATAGATGCAGGGTCAAATGGGGGAAACTGGCAAACGCAGAAGAGACTACAAGTAAAATTTATCAGCTAGTACTCCCCAAGCTAAAAGAATTGGACGTACTAATTACTCAGTCACAAAAGAATAGACTCCTTGGCAACAGAAACTTCACTCAACAAGCCACTTACATTCGTTGGATGAGAATGGACAACAGGAAAATGGTCAAAAGGGAGACAAAGATTTATAAATGATACAAATTTATTAAAAATTCATTGATAATCATAAATATCAAACAATACACATTGTCATGTAGCTAATTATGAGGCAATGACAGTGTCATATGATGCAATACACAAGTAATTATCAGATGTTCATAAACAAATGTCACTTTTAAAAAAAATACATTTACAAATGCAATGAGATAAACAACACAAAATGTAAAATTGGGAACAGAAAAAGAAAGAACATAAAAGTCCTATTGAAACAAAGAAAACCACCAAAAATGAACATAGGTTTCGTGTGGTTTCCTTTTTTAAGGGCATCTTAAAAAAGGAAACCACACGAAACCTATGTTCATTTTTGTGACATATATAAACGGAAGTGAGATTGAGTAGGGTCACAATTGATGAAGCTTTGATTTGGTGGTTTTCTTGTGTATTGCATCATATGACACTGTCATTGCCTCATAATTAGCTACATGACAATGTGTATTGTTTGATATTTATGATTATCGATGAATTTTTAATAAATTTGTATCATTTATAATTCGTTTTCTGGTGCCCCTCTCCTTGGCTTAGGGGTCCCTCTCTCCTCCTTTTCATACGTACTAATTACTTAGTGGGAGCTTTAGGCAAAGTTTTCTATCCAGTGGTACCTCTGCGAAAGAAAAAGACTCGAACCCCAACCTGGTACAACTCTTCTTGCAAAAAGATTAAGTCAGAACTAATAAATACAATAAAAGTAGGTTCTGACAAGGGCAAGGTTATTGAGCTCAGGCGGAACTATAGGAAAGCTATGGCATTAGCACGATCGGAATGGGATTGGAATAGATGGCAGGACCTCACACTAGCATTAGAAGCGAGGGACCCGAGAAAATTCTGGTCCTTGGTAAATACCGGCGCAGGAGAACCAAAAGCTGCGGTGGAGCCAAACATTGCAGCTTCTGTCTGGGAGGCCCACTTTGTCAAATTGTATCAAGAAAAATTTGGATTTGCCAATGATGCAGCCTCCACTGTTTTATCTATTCCTGTAGCTGGACTGGAATTTACCCTTGGTGAGGTGGTCAGTGCAATAGAGGGTCTGGCGAGGGGGAAGGCCCCAGGTCTCGATAGATTGCCTGGTGATCTCTTCCGCCTCCATCCAGAGATCTGGGGCCCTTACCTCCTCATGCTCTTTAATTCCATTGCGGGAGGCATGGAGATCCCCTGTACTTGGCTGGGGGCAGAGATAGTACCTATTTTTAAAAAGGGCTCTCCTCTTCTCCTGGCCAACTACAGGCCGACCAGCCTCATAGATGTTCCCCAAAAAATCTATTCTCGCCTCCTCCTGAACCACCTTTCAGATTGGATGGAGGAAAATGAAATCCTTAGCCCCCTTCAGGCTGGCTTCAGGAAAAACACGTCCACCATGGACCAGATCTTCCGTCTCGTTCTCCTCTACTGGAAAACCGTGAGTATCGAGAGGGGGAGGCTGTACATGGTGTTCGTGGACCTGAGGTCAGCCTTTGACCTGGTTCCCCGTAAGAAATTATGGGAGGTCCTAAAGGAGCTGGGCGTTCCGATCCATCTATTAAATGCCATAATTAGGCTTCACGATAACAACTTTGCTCAGGTCAGGTGTGGGAGGGATGGAGCATTGTCATCAAGGTTCCCAGTCCTTAGAGGGGTAAGACAGGGTTGCGTTTTGGCGCCAACCCTGTTTTGCCTCTATGTCAATAATGTCATATTCCATCTTGACACTATTGGGGACAATGACGCTCCATCCTTGGCAGGCAGGAGGGTACCAGCCATTATGTTTGCGAACGATACCCTCCTGCTTTCAAAATCCCCGATGGGGATCCAACGGATTTTAGATGGATTTGGTCTTTCCTGTAGTCAATATGGTCTAGAGATCAACACAGAGAAGACCAAGTTCATGATATTCAATCCATCATCCAAAACTAGACCTAATCCATCATTGAGTTCTGTAAGATTGGAGAGGGTAAAAACTTTCCAGTACTTGGGGGTAACTCTCCAAGAGAATTTATCATGGGAACCCCAAATAGCAAGAAGTCGGCTAAAGCTGTCCCAATTATCTGGGGCAATTTTGAAGGTTGTAAACACTTCCACTTACAAACCCATTAGTTTGGCAGTGGAAGTGTATAAAACCCAAGCTAAAGCGGCCGCATCTTATGGTGGAGAGCTACGGGGGTATAAAGCAGGGGTAGAAATTGTTAACGTAGAAAATAATTTCCTCAGGCGTCTCCTTGCTCTTCCTCGTGGCACACCCCTTTTCCCCCTAAGATTAGATATGGGTTTACCCTCTATAAGAGAGGACCTGGAATTAATGCCTTTAAGATTTTGGCACAGGCTTTGGTCCACTGGCGAGCTTGTACACTACAGGCAAGAGCTCACCCATGTAATGAATTTGAACCAGTGTGACAAAATCCCGTGGTTGGCCTTTATAAAGAAAGTCTTGTGTGGATACACAAGGAGAAAAGTCTTGCTTCCTTGGTCTCTGCACCCAACAAAGGTATTTTAACTGATCGAATTTTGGATTCCAAGGATTCATATCAGTTTGAAGGGTTTATGGACATTATCTTCCCCATTATATCAAGAAAATTGTTCATTCAATGGAGGTTAGGGACTTTGCCTATCAAAACTTTTACCTACAAATGGACAAAGAGGGATGATAAAATTTGTCCAGGGTGTTGTATCCATGATGAGGAGGAAATTCACCTTCTGTTCTTTTGCCCAGCTTACAATAGACCAAGGAAATACTGGTTAGCTCCACTTTGCAGAAATCTGGGTATAAGGAGCCACTTGCACTCGTATAGAATATTGAAAACGAGTACCGACCCCCACATAGTCTTTGCAATTGCTAAATTCTTTTTTTTTTTTTTTTTTTTTTTTTTTTTGTAAAAACCTTTATTGACATTTCAAACAAAAGACAAGTATGGGCCTACAACCCCCGGGGCTGGCCGCTAAGCAGTCAGAGTAACAGAAGCACATTTTAATCACAGGCAGCACCTCGGGGAGCAGATTCTCCATGCTAGCATACTCTTGGCCACTAAACAGCCCAAATAGGGACCAGGATACAAAAGGTTTTCATTTTATAATAAGGGATAGAAGGATCAGGTGCCAAACAATTTCCCAACAGCAAAAAATGGCAGGCAGAATAGTAAACGCCAACAATAAACAGCAATCTATCCAGGCAATGGCGCTAAAACCGGAGGTTCAGGATGCGGAGGAATATCACGGCCATTTGCGCCTGCAGTCCCCTGCCCGAAGACCCAGAAATCACCACGGAAATTGAGGCACACATAAAAAGCAGTGATTGGCAGCAAAGGAGATCTACCGTGCTGACCCCAGAAAAGAAGACAAAGAAGAATAAGAGAAGAAAAAGGAGGCCATAGAAACAAAGTAAAAACTAAAGAATCCCCTCCCCCCACCCCCCCACCCTGCACCTCTGCAGATGAGTACGCCCCCCCCCCCCCCAGCAGTGTGCCTGTCGCCCCGGAACCAGACCCGAAATATAGAAGAAACAGAGAAAATGGAGTAAGAAAGGAAACCCCACCAGACGGGGTAGTAAAGAGAGTATTAATAAACTGGAGGAGGGCCTTCAAAACATGCCCCCGGCTTCTCCCTCCCGCACAATATGTTCCTCCCCAAAGCAAACAGTAAACAAATACAAAATCGATCATGTCAAAGAAAAATGGGGAGCATTATGCACCTACTACACTATTAGTTATGTCGTGAGAGCACGCAACCCCTGTGCCCGCCCGCCTGTTAGATGACAACCTCTGAAGGATCAGCCTTATCCTTGGCCACTCTTTGCGAATCCACCCATGCATACCCATCGACCCAGTGCCATGTCCAATGTTACGAGGAAGAGGAGCGTCCAAAAAAGACCAGGAAGCGACACACACATGTAGGATGAACGTCTCTGGACACCAACACAGTCGACATTATGGAGGACCATCTTTCCCAGTACTGCCCCAGGATCTGTACTGCACACAAGGTTCAGGAAGGCGGAATCAGCCAGGGCAGGCGACTGTTGCTGGAATATTGCCTGGGTCACCGGAGGTTGCGCGTGGGACAAAGCCACCACCCCCCGCTCAAATCCAAAACCTCCGGAACAGACCGGACCCACAGCCAACCGATCACACGTTGGCACATTGTCCGAAGTTTCCAGCTTTCCCCTATTCACAGGGGCGGCCACGACACTGTCCTCCTGTGTAGAGTGTGACAAGTCCCTGTGTGCCTGGGGACAGGCAGACCGCAACTGTTCCGACGCTGAAGCAACACTATCAAGCTTTCTCCCCAATACCGAGGCGCCGTGAACCAGGGTGGAATGAAGGGCACCGAGAGCTTCGAGAAGGTCACCGTACCCCAGCCCAGCTCTCGGCGCCCGCTCCGCTACGCTCCTCTTAGGCACACACTCCCAATCTTGCGGAGACCCAGTGCACAGGATGATAGACTCCATCCTAGCAAGATGGCCGCCGGGTAGGTTCATCCCAGATTGGGACCGGGACTCAGGCACAGGCGCATCAAGTTCCATGTCACTGGAAACAGGGTTCCGGGGGCAGACAAAAATATATACACAGTGTGTGGCCACAGGTAACAGTCATCCCCACCACGGACCAGCGCCCGCGAGAATCCGGGAGCAGCCCGCGGAAATAGGGACGCGTTACGGGCAGCGTCCGGGCAGCTCACCGGCAAAGGCTCAGGCAATTACCGGAGAATCCTGGAATTGCCACCCCGGGCATGCACTCGTTCCGCTACGCTCAATGGTAGGAATGACCACAGCGAAATTCAGGCCAATATTCGCACCGCTCCGGTACTCCGACTCCACCCAGTCACCAATGGCCGCTGTTGTTCAACTGCCGCCTGGCCTTGTTGTCCACCCGAGGTCCCGGTTCCAGGGTTGCACAGGCCGCAAACTTCAAATGGACATTTCTCCGGCGGTACCGCCGCCAGAAACTTCAGAAGCACACAATCGGATGCCGCTCTCAGCCACCAACACGGGCATATAGCGTAGGCTAAGGATCTCATGCAGGATATCTGTGCGGGATGTGGAGGTTCACGGAGCCGGGAGCCTACGCTGCCGTCCCGATCGCCATCTTGGCTCCTCCCCAATTGCTAAATTCTTAATGGCTATGTGGCGGATAAGGACCAAATTATTAAAAGATTGATTAATGCTGTAATGAACTGTAACTGTCCTACGTGATTAGAAATGCCATGTATATTGATTTTACGGGTTTTATGGAATGATTTTAATATGTAGTCAATGTTTTATGTTGATATTGTACCATTGCATCTTTTATGGCCAAATTGGCCGAAATAAAGAAATAATCAATCATTCACATGTTGCCAGCTTATCATGAGCAGGCCTGGAGTTGTTGAGAGTGCCTGTGGGTGGGAACTCTTGGTGACTAGTTCCTTTGAACACACTCTCTTGCTGACTAATTCCTTTGAACACACTCTCTGGATAATTCTTGGTGTCTGTGTCCCATCAGCCCTAGTAGACAGCATCCTCAGTGCCCTTACTGACATCCTTAGCAAGACTGTGGAAGAGAAGAGTTTTATCAGAGATGATTTTATCACTACATGAGTCCGTAATGGAATACATGGAGCCCCAGACCATGCAGGGCATACAGCAGTAACACTCTTTCTGAGTGTGCCACTTCGGAGGGGCTAAAGGATGCATGTGTTGCAATCCAAGAGAAAAGGCTTATACCTTTTACTCAGAATTCCACAAGTCCCTCTCTTGCCTAGACCACTTCTTCTGCCACACCACAGATATAAGAGGAGTGGTGGGGCTTAGATTCTTCACGGGGAACCTTAGCTCAGACCACTCACTGCTTAGGTTTCAGCTCTGTTGAATAAGAGGAAGGCAACACACTGTGGAACATGAACCCCCTAGTAGTTGACAATCTCCTCAGCATTGCCCTGTGAAGAGATAGATGCTTACTCCCAATTCCATGACGGATCAGTACCCTCAACCACAGTGCTGTGGGAAGTCTTCAGTGTGATCATGCATGGGAGATCAATTACCTTTTTACATAAAAAGACACAGGAATAGGAGAAGCCCATTATGTCCCAAGAGGCAGAAATCCTTCAACTGGTGTGAAAGTTTGCAGCTACTCATGATTAGCCCACATTCAAACTACTTGAAGCAGCCATGATCCAACTAAGACAGTTGTCCTTGGATTCATCTAGGGTTAGCTAGATCGCTTCACAACACTGCATTTTCCAGCCAGGCAATCATATGAGAAAGCGTGGGTGCACTTCAGCGTAGTATAATCATAAAAGGAGCTAACTGCCTGTTCGCTATGCTTATAATCGGATAGCCTGATACCATCAATTTGTCTTCCTCTAATGCATACTCAATAGGAAGGAAGAGGGGGTGGAGTTGGCATAATTTTTGAATCTTCACTGTCTTGCTCTATTCTCCCTGCTCAGGATATTGTGGCGGCTGAAAGCCTCAGTTTTGTGATCACTATCTCAGATCATCAATCTATTGCGGGCATTTTGGTTTATAGGCCCCCAGGTCAGGGTGGCAAGTTTACTGAGTCACTCACTCAAGCCATTTCCCCCATTTCAGTTAAATACAGACAATGCCTTCTGTTAGGAGATTTTAATTTCCATATGGATGATCCCTCCAACTCCGAGGCGCTTCGGCTGGTGGAATCCTTAGCGATCTTCGGATTATCTCCTCATAATCATCTTCCCACCCATGAAAAGGGCCACACGTTAGATTCATTATTTTCCAGCATAAGTATGGAAATTGATGCTCCTCAACCACTGGTATGGTCGGATCACTTTCTCCTAAGTTTTAAAATCCCTAGGTCCGTACCTCAGGCTCAACCTAGGGATAAGCTCTGCTCTGGTACCTTCAGACCCTTAAATCAGGTTACGTCTGATAGCCTGGAGAGAGCTCTGGGTAAGCACCCGATTCTCTTTAGTGGAAACCCAGAAATGTATGCCCCTGGTCTAGAACAATGGCTTGAAGAACAGGTCACAGTGTTGGCGCCCTCCTGAACGCGTAAAGCCACAAGTGACTGCGCCTCTGTGCCGTGGTTTATAGAGACCCCCAGGAAAAGCAGGAGTGCCTGCAAACGTTTAGCGAGAGTCTGGCGAACCAAGACTCTAAAGATAAAGCCATCTATAAGCAAGCTTTGAAAACTTATTTTAACGATGTGCAGGCTGAAAAGAAAAACTTCTTTACCTCAAAAATAAAAGGGGTCACTAATAGAAGCAAAGAAATATTTAAAATTGTTAAAGATTTCTCATCCCCCAGTGCTGTAAGCAAGGCTATCACTCCCACCTCTAGCTGGGTGCATCAGATGGCCGGTTTCTTCCACGACAAAATCCACCTGATTCAACAGTCATTTGCCCTTACGGGCATAGTCGAAACTGATGAGTCATGGAGTGCCCTGCCCTTGGGGGCTAGTTACGCACTTACCCAATTTACCCCTATTTCCCTAGGAAAATCTCTGGACATCATGTCAACTCTGAAATTGGGCTCTCCTTCTGACCCCTGCCCTGCTAGTATTCTGAAAAAGATTGCAGAACCTTTAAACTCTGCAGTCAATTCAGTTCTTAACCTGTCACTTGGACAGGAAATTGTACCCAGTGGCTGGAAAAGGGCAAAAATCATCCCCCTCCTGAAAAAACCTACAGCGGACCCTGCGGTCGCAGCCAACTATAGGCCCATCTCCCTGCTACCCTTCTTTTCTAAGGTCCTGGAGAAGTACGCTAACTCCGTGTTAACAGACTACATAGAAGGAAACCATGTGCTTCATGACAGCCAGTCTGGCTTTAGAACCACTCTAAGCACAGAAACAGCCCTATTTGAAGTTTCAAAAACCAATAAAGCTCAGATGGACAATGGGGGCAGTGCTGTATTAATACTGCTGGATCTATCCGCAGCCTTTGACACTGTGTCCCATGACCGGCTCTTGCGCACGTTAGCAGAGTGTGGTGTCGGGGGCACGGTGTACAATTGGTTTGCTTCCTTCCTTACGGAGCGGCAGCAGGAAATCTGGTCTCCGCCATTTACAGCTATCATTACTTCAATGCAAGAGGGGGTCCCGCAGGGTTCTAGTTTGAGTCCCACACTTTTTAATATTTATATGGCCCCTCTTGCTCGTGTGGCAGAACTGCATGGAGCAAAGATTATTTCCTACGCCGACGATACTCAACTCCTGTTTACTTGTGACAAAGGTGTGAGCTTTCGTGGAAGGGAGATAAATAATTGTTTAACTGAGGTTTTTTCCTGGATGCGACTTAACCAGCATAAGTGTGATCCAGAAAAATCCGAAATCATGAAGGCCCAAATCCAAGCGGTCGCTGGTACCTGCTTCGGCTTAATAAGAATGGTAAAAAACTTTCTTCCCCTCCTCCCGGTGGAATCCCGTAAAATCGTAGTGCAAGCCTTAATTACATCTAGGTTGGATTACGTAAAAATCTTGTATCTGGGGCTGCCAGAGTATTTGCTCAACCGGCTGCAAGTTGTACAGAACGCTGCAGCCAGAGCTATCCTTATGGTAAACCCCAGAACACGCATGTCACCTCACCTAAAGGCGCTGCACTGGCTCCCGGTGAGAAAGAGGGTCCAGTTTAAGGCCCTAGTGCTCGCTTATCGGGCCTTCCATGATACGGGTGCGGTGTACCTGAGGAATAGGATCCAACGTCACCAGCCTCAACGGGTCCTTAGATCCTCTAAACAATCCCTCATGGTGATTCCCAAAATAACGAGATCTCGGATCGGAGGAAGGTCATTTCAGGTACTAGTTGCCGGTCTGTGGAATGAATTACCCCTATAACTTAGACTGGCGCAGGACCTGCTGTCTTTTAGGAAACAACTTAAAACATGGATGTTCCAACAATAAAACCTGGTTTTGGGGAATGCCTTTTTCTGCTTTCAGTTTTTTTGAGATTAGCGCCGGGACACTCTTCTTGAGTATCCGCGCGCTTTATAAATACCCTATTTCATTTCAATGATTTTTTTAAGATTATACAATGACTGGTCTGCAACTATGTAGAGTTGTTTATAAAGCTCAATAACAATTTTGTTATGTTTAATATAGGTACCCATATATAGGCCTGGGTAATATCATACACCGTCACCTACATTTTCTCCCTTACACTACACAGTAACGAGCATTTAGGATTGAACCTTTACCTAGTTCTGGCTGCAGAAGGAGGGTTTTCCTAAACAATAGAGTCCTATAACTTCATCAATAGACTCACACAGTATGAATGAATATTCATAAGATTTCTTGGAAACCAGGCAGGGGCTACACCACCTATCCCACCATATCTACGTACAATGTTTATCCCAGACATCATTCTCAAATCCAACAATGGCTAGTACATGAGAAAAGGAAACCCTAGATACTTTTTGTATAAATACAGCACCTCTTGCTAGGGTTTGTAGAGAGAATCGAGACTTCCAGGCTGACACCCTGACCGGAGACGCTGAGGCTCCTGCATCCAGATGCTCCAGCTGACAGTGGCCTAAACATTCTTCGCGGGGTGTCCAACTCGAGACCAGGACGGGCTCCTACATTCTCACATTTAAAGTAATGGGATTCGACTAGATCCTAGAGGGATTCTTGGCTTTACACCTACTCACATGCTAGGTACACTTAGGTACATCTAGATAGGCATCGTAAGAGCACACACACTTTTATCCTGCATTTTATATTCATCTATTTATTCATGCTTATTGCAAGATGGTAGAACTGTACTATCCTTTTATATTCACTGTACTGCTAATCATATTTCTCTGCTACTGTCTAATGGTTGTTGCAGCTTATATGTTCTACACAAGAATAACAACTGTTCAATAATTCCTTATTGTAACGAGAGACTGTTTATTCTGTGTATCTCTGAGACAAGCTAAGTGAGCACGAGTGACTGAGCGAAAAGTAGTACATTGTTTCCATGATCCTGAGGGATCAGGGTTGTCATGTTCTAAGGTTGCCAGAAACTATTTTCTCCCCGATAAGAGGAGACACTAGTGGCACTGTGAGCTAGCTAATGTAAACAGGCTAACATTTCTCAAAGGGGTGTTCAGAATCAGTCTGCCACAAAACCCACAGTTTATGTTATCCGAACGCGCAGGTCCTGTATGGGTAATATAGGAACTACACGACATGACTCTGCCAACGTTGTTTGGGTACTCATTTAACAGTAGAATCTGAGTAGTTCAGTCATGCTATTCTAAGAGACCCCTACTCACAAAAACCAGAGACGTCTGGAGTGGGTAGGAGACAAACTCTGCCACAGCTGAGTAGGCTAAAAAAACTATTTATTAGCTGTTGGTTATTCAAGCTTGAAGGACATTTTGTTCCTAAAGTTGTGCAAAAACCTTATCATAATTTCCTTGGAAAGTTATTTTGTGTTCTGTACACAATGACTACCCAGGTCTTAGACCCACTACAGCAAGCACTCCCCCTCTCAGACGAGGAAGGAGATGTAAACGCAATTCAAATTGCACCTAAATTCAGATGTACTATCACCCTGAAACTATTAGAATATGGTTTAAAACCTAGGAATGGCTTAGTAGCTTTCGTAATTGAGGTACACAAATCAAACAAAACAGAGGTATTTTATTTGTGGGTTACATTCCCAGCAGCAGATGCAAGAACAAAGACATTTCACTACTATACAGACGGAGATGCACCAGTGGATATGGTCCGTGCGAGGACATAGAGGTTCTACTTACGTACCAGGAACACTTATACTGGTTTAAAGGCACCCTACCCCACGTAAGAAACAAAGTGAGATTAGGCCCACTCAGAGGAGACAGGGCAACATGGCCAATATTAGCAGCCTACACACCACATCCTGACATTGAAACAATGCCACAGGCAGACTTACTCTTACAACACAAGGATTTAACTAAAATCTACAGAAACTTGACGCAATTCATCATAAGGACTTTCACAGTCCAACCAACAACAGTTGCAACAAATGGAACTCAATCTTCGGGTACAGCAACTAAAATCACACCACAAACATTACACGCGGTAATTGGCAAAATGCCCATAAAACGTGAACAAATGCCATTCTGGGTAGCTCAGAAAATAACTCCACTTGAGGTAGTATTTCCGAATACTACCCTGTATGAAAAACACAGAATGCTAACAATCGGCTTGCCCATGGGGATAACACCACAAATAGAGGATTGCACCTCTTGGGGTACAGTCTTTGCTGCCATATATACCAGATCACATGGTATTCCTTCATTAGCAGTGATACCAGATGTATTAAGACAAATACAGAACGAGTACGGAGCAAAGCCTGCTCTAAACTTAAGGATGAAGTTACTAAATAACTATGACTTGGTATCAGCCATTATGCAAGCTAATATTAAAGGGGAAGCAGCTTCAGTGACAATCCGCCAACGCCTAAGGGAATACAGCCCGTTGGATCAACAACACAAACTGCCCAAAATAATTGAAACTGCATATGCAGAACTAGGCAGAGACAGTTTGGGTGGAAAAGCTTTAAAACCACAACTGATGGGCAGTCCTGAAAAGGACACTTCCAAGCAGACACCTACTTCTTCTAAAAAGAAGTGGGATAATAAAAAACAAAATACCAGAGAAAGAGATCCAAATCCCGAGGTAGATCTCCTCCACAGGAGCCATCTGAAAAGAGGTATAATCTCAGGAATAGGGATAATATTTGGAAATCTGACAGGTATCAGGAGACTGATACACGTTCCTCTCATTTTTTTCAGGGTTCGACGAAAAACTCAGGGAGAGAAGGACGGTCAGAACACAAAGAGGAGCGTACAAAGTCCACAGACAAGCAACACGCTCAAGATTACACTTCTAAAAAAGAAGAAAAGCCAAAATCAAAACTTCAGTTTAAGAAGAAGAAAGCTGCAGGCCTGAAGATCAGAAATGCCCAGAATTCTGAGGTAGCAGCTTCTGAGCGGAGAATGGGCTCTGACGATGCTAGACAGTGCGGCAGAAGTAACAATATCTCGCCAGAACCTGATGGAAACACCAGATACAAGGGTGAGCGTCCCACATAAGTTACATGAGATAACACTCCAAATCTAGGGGGACAAGCCCAGGAAAATTAAAGGTCTTTTTTGGAAAAACCTATCATCTGGTTATGACATCCTATTAGCCGAACAAGATTGGCCGCCAGCATTCGTTATGGAGTGCCCTAGGGAAGAAACTGTAATTTTTCCAGCATTCTCAGACCTCGTTCCCATACATCTTAAACATGCATATGCACAGGAGTGGGCGGTTGCCCTAGCTCCAGCATTGTACAAAAATTATGCCGGATGGGATGAGGATTCAACCCACCACGTGATCCAGTTAAAAGTTTCACCAAATG
Source organism: Triturus cristatus (assembly GCF_964204655.1). Lineage (NCBI taxonomy): Eukaryota > Metazoa > Chordata > Amphibia > Caudata > Salamandridae > Triturus > Triturus cristatus. The sequence goes on along the minus strand of NC_140587.1, from coordinate 465,604,998 downwards.
CTCAGAGGCAATACCCAATAAAGCAAGAAGCTAAAAAACAGATCAGGGAGATCTTAGATCAACTTGAATATCAAGGGGTAATTGAAACATGTACCTCACCAATGAACAATCCTTTGTTTCCTGTAATGAAACCTGACACTTCATATAGTCTAGTTTTAGATTACAGACATTTAAACACTTGCACAAAGACATTCGCTGTCCAAAATGCACACGGTGCCACATTAATGAATAACACTGTGTGGAAGAAATACAAAACCACACTTGATATCTCAAATGGATCTTTCTGCCAAAATATAGTGCCTGAGAGCAATTACTTGACCTCATTCTCAGTGTTGGGGTCCCAGCGACAGCACTCCTGGAGCACAAATACCGTGAGCGCATGGTACAACATCTGAGCACACCTCGCCTAAGGGAACTGAGAATGGACCTCATCTTCCATACTGAAAGACCCGACAACTGGATCATCATCCTCAACACACATCTTCACATCTCCAAAACTACCATCACATTCCATAGCCGCAAATTGACGACCTCTCTCCCGAACCACCAGACGCTGAGCGGTAATATCTTCATACCCATCTACTCGAATGGCACAGTCCTGATACAGGCTAATAACGATAACCTCAAGGTTTTCGACTCCCTCTTCCTCTCACTAAAAATGGCACCCTTGCACACTACGCGACCCGGCCTGACCCCTCTCCTCCTCCCAGTGAGCCTTCCACAGCAGCCAGACCCCTCTCACGTCCACTTCGAGATCCCTCCCTCCCGACACACCTACCGCAACTCTGCACCTCCGAATAATGATCCCATCCCCCGTGTCAGATGACCCTCCCTCCCTTGCCCCCTCTCTCATCCCAATCTGCCATCCAGGAACGAGTATTACCCCCAAGCTCAGTTTCTCTACAGCTCCACACGCCCTCAGGCCACACAAGGCCTAACCCTCGTCATGAGCCAGTACTCCTCCTGCCCATGATCCCTCCCAGAGACAAACCAAGCAGCTTCTCCCCCAATAGCCACCATGACTGGGACCCCCCCGGGCAATGCTGCCCCAGACACCCTCCCTACCACCTTGGATAACACAACGTAGCGCCTCAACCTCCTGGAAACAAAGCTTGAAATCCTGATCCGAGGCCTGAACGAGACTCTATCCAACCTGGTCACGATCCGAAAGCCCACCCAGCCCCCCACCACACCGCCAAATCTCACCCAACCCTGGCGTGCCAAGGTACCATCCCCAGTGGGCCCCCTATCCCCCCAGGTCCCAGCCTTCGACCAACAGATTGGGTACTGAGAATCGCTCCGAGAGACCCAGAAGAACAAAAGCCCCACTTTCCTCTCGGGAAGCAGCATACCTAGCCTCAACCTATGACTCTCCCTCTAATTCCTCCCCCAAATCTATGATCCAAGTAATTACGGGAGTCGGAAGAGAACACCTTCCACCGAGAGACCCTAGACCCCCAGCTCACCTAACTTTTCTACCTAGAGCCCCATCTTCTAAGAATCTGAGCAAAGAAGAGTCCTCCATTAACTGCATGCTCCTAAACTGCAGATCGGCCTCTAAACATGCAACCGAACTAGCAGAAGCCATCCTCTCCCATGATATAGACATAGCATTCATCACGGAGACCTGGCTCAATAACCTCTCTTACCCCAGCATGGACATGCTGGTTCCTCCTGGATTCACAATAATCAACAAAGACAGGCAAGTGCAAAGGGGAGGGGGCATAGCAATCATTCACAAGAATAACATCTCCATTACGGAATTTGCCTCCTGCCTGTATAGCTCCTTTGAATGTCTCTCAGTCAACATCAAGACTTGCAATAACAGGCCATCACTTTGCCATCTCCTGTACCACCCCCCAGGCAACTCCTCCGAATTCGGGGAACACCTTTCTGACTTGATTGCCCATTGCGCACTCGGAAACTCAAACAATATAATTCACGGCGACCTCAATCTAAGATGGAACGAAACAAAAAACCTGCTTATTCAAACCCTAAACAGCCTCCTACTAGAAAACAATCTGACCCAATATTGCTCAGAAGAAACACACCACAGAGGAGCAACCCTCGATGCAATTATTGTCAAAAGCTATGCAATCACCATCGACCACATCCTTCCCGTAGACTGGTCCGACCATCACATCATCTTTTTCCACATCAACCAAGCTGTCCTAACTCAACACCCCAAGCAGGACCCCCCCAAATGTGTCAGGAACACAGCTCAGATCCCTCGAGCTGATCTAGAAGAAAGAATAAGCTCGCTCCTCCCCAACATCACTGATCACCTCTCAACTATCGAACTCACCTCTCTCTACAACTCTAATATGACGCTCACCCTGGATCACTTAGCCCCTCTGAAACTAAAAAAATCCAGGAACATTCCATCTAGATCATGGTTCACCACTGACATCAATGAGGAAAGAAGACATCTAAGAGCCTCAGAAAGAATCTGGAGGAACAATGCCACCGCCCTCAATCGCGATCAACTCCAAGCAGCCCGCAGGAATTTACAAAAAGCACATTAAGAACAAAAAGACATCTTTCTTCTGCTCTGCGCTAGACACCACCAAAAAACGACCCAACGAGCTCTTCAATATCATCAGGAAACAAACCTCTAAGCCAGTGACATCCTCAACTCAGGCATCCAAAGAACGATGTGACAACTTTGCCATCTTTTTCAACGACAAAATCGCCAAGATCGATCTCTCACTTGGCTCAAATCTCATCCCCTCCACCGTGATCTAGGTGTCTGAAACAAATGATAGCGCCTCCTTGAACCCCCCAAAACACTGGTCTTCCTTCATTCCCATTCAGGAAGCAGAGATAGTCAAACTAATCTCCGACGCTAAACCCTCATCCCATGCGCTGGATCAGTTACCCCCTCAACTGACCAAGGACCTGAAGCTCGTCCTAGCCCCGCGATGGGGCAAGATCATTAACAGCTCACTGAGCTCAGGAGTCATACCAGATTGCCTCAAAGTTGGTCAAGTCACGCCACTGATGAAAAAGCCAGGGCTAGACACTGAGGATCTGAATAACTGTAGACCTGTATCGAACTTACCTCTTCTGTCCAAAATCCTGGAAAGATGTGTACTTCCTCAGATTACCCAACACTTGGACAACATCAATCTGCTAGATCCACATCAATCGGGCTTCAGAAAAGGCTGCAGCACTGAAACCGCAATCCTCAATGTTATAGACGATCTACACAAGTCACTTGACTCGGACCAATGCTGCCTTCTCATCCTCCTAGACATATCGGCTGCATTCGATACAGTCGATCACAAACTGCTCATCAAGGTTCTACAAGAAAGGGCTAGTCTTGAAGAGACGGTCCTCCACTGGTTCTCTTGCTTTCTCCACAACCGCTCACAAAGAATAAAAATTAAAAACTTTGAGTCCGACCTCCACCCCTTCAACAGGGGTGTTCCACAAGGGTCAGTGCTCTCCCCTTAGCTTTTCAATATTTACATTGAACCCCTTACCACTCTACTCAGGAAATCTAACATCCCTTTCCAATTATATGCGGATGAGACACAGCTATATCTGGAAACCACCTCCATTGACGACATCCAGAGACTCAGCACCACGTTCAGAGAGGTCGAACATTGGCTCTCAAGCAATCACCTGAAACTCAATCAAGAGAAAACGGAAATACTCCTCATCTCCAACAAAGACGAAAACCCCCAAATTGCAGAATGGCTCAACGCTATTGACGCCCTCAATGGTAACCTCACCCTGGCGGATTTGGTAAAATCTCTAGGTATCACCCTAGACCCGAAATTGGACATGAAAAAATACATTAGAAGATCCTCTTAAAGGGCCTTTCTCAACTTGAAATTACTGTACAAAATAAAACCCTTCCTCCCGCCCAAGGACCTTCAACAAGCCACCCAAGCACTGGTGCTCTCCTGAATTGATTATGGGATTGCAGCCCTGACTGGGACAGCAAAATCGCACCTCGCCCCCCTAAAAACAACCTTTAATGCAGCAGCCAGAATGGTCACCGGAACTAAGAAATTCAAACACATCTCTCCTGCACTCAGAGAACTTAAATGGTTCGCAATTGAGTTGTGAGCCAGCTTCAGAACAGCCTGCCTCACGCACAAAGCCCTGCACAAGGGCAAACCGGAATACCTGGCCGCCAAACTCAAAAGGGCCGGCCAGTCCAGGAACCTCAGGAGTTCCAACACTCTGCTACTCATCCCGCTGATAACTCGCAAGCAAAAAACCACGGCCAAATAGTTTGCTGGAAACGCCCCCAAAATCTGGAACTCCATCCCCCCTACATCAGAACGATCCCCTCATTTACAAAATTCAAAAACCTGCTCAAAGTCCTCTTCCTCGACTGCTCTCGAGCGAACCGATAGGAGCCAAGAAAGTACCTTATCCGGCACTCCATCTAACTTTAATTATGTGACCGGTGACACTGACTCGGATCAAGAAAACTTTTTGGACACTCGTCCTGTTTGAACAAGGAAACTTTTTGGATGCTTGTCTTGTTTGACCTGCACCCTCCATGCCCCTCTGCTCATTCGCTTCTTTGTTCGATCTATACCCGGCTCGAACCCTTATGTTCTACTATACTCTCTGTACTTTGCACATAATTTTACTTGCTGTGAAGCGCTCTGATACCCTCGGGTCCAGCTAGCGCTATATAAAACTCCTAAAATAAAAGAAAATAAATAAAAATAAATAAAATAAAATAACTGAGTGCATCTTGGATCCTATCGTTTAGACCAGTCTGGGTGGACTGCATCTTACCTGTTCTCTGATGCCTCTTTTGCGGTGAAGAATGCGTGTTGGATCTCTGTCCAACACTTGCATCCGACACGCCTGCGGACTTGGATACCCGGCTGGAACCCCTGATGGCCCACGCTCTGCAATGTCCCCAGCGTATTCCCGTCTTGATGGCTGCATTCCTCGAGAACCCCCAGGTGCCTTTTACAACTGGGTTGAGCATCAGCTCCACCACTAGCACTCAGGTATTGACTAGAGCACCAGCTGCCTCTACACCAGCTGTTGCCAGCTCTGAATATCATCTGTGCTCCATTGATATACTTTGCGAGGTGTTACAAGGACCGTCCCCTGCAGCGAGCGACAGCGATGTTGCGTCTCGCAGCCAGGACACTTAATCTATAATTGGCTCATCGTGTGCTGGGAAATAATTCAGCATTTTCCCCTTTTGCTTCACGAGTCGTCTAAATTTGAAACATTTTCTCAAATTGACACTTTCACTGAGAAAGCATGGCCTTCTATCTCTTATAGTGGTTCGACTTAAATAAACAAACTCGATTAGGACTTTGGTTTAGAGTGACTTTTCCAATTTTGAACTTTCTAAATGTTTTTTTACTTTTTTTTCTCCCTAATTAGACCGTTTTTAAATGAGGTTTTACCGAGAGACAATGTTTTTATGAAAATTACGGACATTTTTATGTGCTAGTGACACGACTGGTTAACCAGCATTTTTTATCATTGTTGACTGTTCTGAAGAGGAGTGGGTGTTATGTTTCACATAGGTACCCTAATATAGGCCAGGGTAATATCATACACAGTCACCTACATTATCTCCCTTACACTACACAGTAACAAGCTTTTAGGATTGAACCTTAACCTAGTTCTAGTCCTGGGTGCAGAAGGGGGGTTTTCCTAAACAATAGAGTCCTATAACTTCATCAATAGACTCACACAGTTCTTGGAAACCAGGCAGGGGATACACCACCTACCCCACCATACCTACGTACAAGGTTCATCCCATACATCATCCTCAAATCCAACAATGGCTAATACACGAGACAAGGGACAAAGAAACCCTAGATACGTTTTGTATAATACAGCACCTCTTGCTAGGGTTGCTAGAGGGAACTGAGACTTCCAGGCCGACACCTTGACCAGAGACGCCGAGGCGCCTGCATGCAGACGCTCCAGCTGACAGTGGTCTAAACATCCCTCGCGGGGTGTCTAACTCGAGACCAGGATGGGCTCCTACATCCTCACACTTCAGGTAATGGGGTTCGACTAAATCCTAGAGGGATTCTTGGCTTTACACCTACTCACATGCTAGGTACACTTAGGTACATCTAGATAGGCATCATAGGAGTACGCACACTTTTATCCTGCATTTTAAATTCATCTATTTATTCATGCTTATTGCAAGATGGTAGAACTATACTATCCTTTTATATTCACTGTACTGCTAATCATATATCTCTGCTACTGTCTAATGGTTGTTGCAGCTCATATATTCTACACAAGAATAACAACTGTTCAATAAATCCTTATTGAAACGCCCAGACTGTTTATTCTGTGTGTTTCTGAGACAAACTAAGTGAGCACGAGTGACTGAGCGAAAAGTAGTACATTGTTTCCACAATCCTGAGGGTTCAGGGTTGTCATGTTCTAAGGTTGCCAGAAACTGTTCTCTCCCCAATAAGAGAAGACACTAGTGGCACTGTGAGCTTGCTTATGCAAACAGGCTAACATTTCTTGGTGGGGGTGTTCAGAATCAGTCTGCCACAAAACCCACAGTTTATGTTATCCGAACGCACAGGTCCTGTATGGGTAATATAGGAACTACACGACAATTTATTTGATTAAAAGAAGAGTGACATGCTTCAATTTTGACCAGTGACGTTAACTACCCAGTAAGTGTCACTGGAGACCAGTGACCTCTTCCGCCATTCAGTCACAATGCACACTCACTACATAGAAGTCAGAATGAGTCTTAACAAATGTGTGTAGGGTACAACATAGTGTACTCGGAATGGACGCCGTAAGACTAGGTGGGCAACTGAAAATTAGCAACTTAAATGAAGTGGGGAAAGGGATGAAGGATATGGGAGATGGTCTCGCAAAAGTGTACTTTGCTGATTTTACTGATAGTCAAAAATAAAGTTACCAGTAGATGTAAAATGGTTCACGACATCTTTTACTGAGGCACATCACAGCAAATGTGGAATTGCAGCTCCAAAGAATTCACTTGTGTCCAGAATACAGAAATAGCTACACAATTCTGTATTAATGGTACCCAACCAGGCAAGGCTGAAAGCCATTTACCCAGGATCACAGACAAGCTGTTGTACATGTTGTCTCCCAATTTTAGATGTTTTGGGGAAGGAACGCTTTAAAGATGTTAGTCGTTTATAACATCAAGGATCTGTTCAACAAAAGCAATTTTGGCACAAAAATGAAGGTTTTAAAAATCTGAACAGTCACTCAAACATAAAGAGGACATAAAAATTCTAATTCTGTGACACAAGAAAAGATGTATAATGTGTATTAATATTCCAAGTTGAATTAAGGCAAGACACTGGTCCTTCCAGTTGAGCTAAAGATAGTAAAAGTGAAATGGACATCGTCTCATCCAATTGAGTTATATGCCATGAAATAAATCAAAAAGGAAATTGATCATTATAATTATTCAGCGTAACCTTAATAAATCTTTGTTCGGCATAGCTGGCATTAAAGCACACAAAATATCAAAATATACAATAAATAAAACAGTTAAAACAAAAAATAAAATAGATACATATGAATTACATAAAATTCGTTCAATAATAGTACAATAAACAAACATAGATCAGCCATGTAACTAAGGTGAGCCCCCTTTGCAATGTTTACTACTCTCATAACATCTAATTCATAATTCTAAAAGCAGAAGCTGTCATACAGCAACATCCTTCAGAAGGCTAACCTTTTGTTGCCTTAGGCTTCATATGTTCTACAAAAAAGTTGAAAAGCAAATACAATAGGTTGGCTGGTCTCACTTCTCACGATAATGATTGCTGATCTACCCCCCCTAATCCCCAGGTTGTGGCCCACATTGAGCTGAAGGGAAATAAGCAGAGTTCTACCAGGGAGATTGGTGAGGAGTCACAAAAAGCAGTTTTCAAATATCTCCAGACTATTTACATTCACATGGAGCCAGAGTTTCCTGCCATAGAAGGTTGGCCCGAAGGCTTGCAGATTATAAATTTTAAAGGCTGGGTATATAGGACGAAATGTAGAACCCCAATGAGACCTCTCAACACCTCCTGTATATTGCTCGAATTTAAGCCTACACTTCTGGATGTGGGGGGACCAGTCAAACTGCTCTATAAGCCAGTGGCGACTGTTCCCAAAGTGTAACTAGGTAGGGCGGCAAAGGTGGGTGGGAGTGGGTAGAGACATAAATACATCAAACAAAATATATTTATAAAAAAAAAAAAACTTACCTGATGCTACGTCTGCTACGTCTCCCTTCTCTTTTGATCCTCATCTGGTGCCCACTGCGCAGCCTTCCAGATGCCAATCCCAGTGCTGCTCTCATGGGATTGGTGTGAGTGGCCTGCTTTGCCACTCATACAGTGCCTGGGAGCCTGTGGCTTTTCCCCACCTGGCTGTACAACACAGCCTGGCGGAGAAATGCTAAGTGCACATGATAGTCTGGCCAGCCTAAGACTGCCAGCCAAATCGTCATGCGTACTTAGTAAGGAGTACAACACCTCCTCCTGAAGCTCAGGAGGATGGCCCAGCCCCCACCCATCCAGCAACGTGGCTACCCAGCAGAGGCAATGGTGAAAAAGAAAATGATAATGAAATTATTTTATTATCATTTTCTTTTTTATTGTTGCCTCTGCTGGTAGAAGCAGTGGGGCGACACTCCTCCGCCATAGTGGAGGAGCCACCCCTGCTGTAAGCGTGACCCCAGGTACTAGAATATGTGGATTCTCTCCAGGGGTACACCACTTCGGGTTGGGGCGAGCCAACGGACAGGGATTAATGATTTACATTATTAGGAAACTAGAAAGTGAACAGCTCTAAATGTGTAAATGACAAACCCCTCTCTACGGAAGACTGTTAGTACAGATATGTATGTATTGGTATTCATATAGCGCAGTACGTTACATGGGGATTACACAAATACATCAAATACATTCCATTTCACAATTTTAGGTACCAAGATTTGAAATTGGGTCTCCAGGGAACAAAGTCAGAGGCTCCAGCCACTATACCACGTATTTTTTTTTCTGTTCAATATAGTTTATTAAGTTTTGCAACTAGAGATTTATAGTGGTGGAAGAAAGAAATATACAGAGAGAGAGCCGGGTTACATTGAGGGGGAGAGGAAAAGGCTGTGAATAAGTTGATTCATTTTACAATTATGCAATTGATGTAGATAATTTCTTTGTGTGTGATTAAATACAGATGGAATTAGGCATAAATATTACATTGAACTTGTGATATCTGAGCAGCAAGGCTACATACCACGTATGTTTTAACAGTTGCCAGAATAGGCAACATTCTGAGGAAGGCAAAAGATGACACAGTAGACACAAAAATAAAATGGCCGTAATGCATCATGAGATTTCCATTGAAATGGGTTGAGATATTATATAAATATTGTTTTGTATTAACAGTTGTCATAATAAAGCCCTGTTGCAGCTACTTTTACTTGTATTCATTAGTGTTGTGTTCTTATAGCAGAAGAGGATACATTTGCTTAACAATCATGGGTGTGAGGGGTTGTAGGAGACCCCAACAAGCTCCTTTTCTGCAGTATTGTTCTATATAATGAAAAGGAGAAAGCATGCATCTCTGCCGCAACCTCTTCCAATTGTGAAGGGTCTAGTATGATCTTGGTTGGGACCATGCCAACCAGCTGGCCGCAAACAATGATGCACCATTAGAGCAGGGTCACCAGTACTTCCTCAACTCCAATCCCACTGAGGATATAAAACGATTTCGACCTGTCCGTGAAATCGACAGGTCCATGAATGTGAGATGAATACACCCCTGTATATATATTCTGATTAGTAAATAAAGACAGAGGAACTCCACTTTAATGCCCAACCTCTTACCTAAGCCTAAGTGTACTCTTGACAAAGCTCTACTGCTATTTACCCATGCCTGCAGTCTACTTAAGAATATTTTACCAATTATTAACAGAAGAATCCAAGAAACTCTTAAACAAGTGAAATTACTCAGAATCACAGATTGCATTCAGGACATTAGTCCAGGGTGGGTCTCAGAGGGATAGATCAGGACTGTATACAGCAACCTGGGCCCCATCTGGGCCACGGCTAATTTTTGAAGGACATTCTTCAATTCACTTTCATAGGTTGCAAAATAAATTTGGACATATTGCTTGCCCTCAAGAGATTTGGGGCTACTTGTGCCTTTCTGCACCTTGTCAACATACACATTTTTAATGTTTGTTTGTCGTTTTCTTTAGGAATGACAGCATCCATGGAATACTACTTCCTCTCACTGCTACAATCTTCCGGAATGGTCTACAGTCCCTTGCCATGCAGACTTAGACTAGTTCATTCTAGAGTTACCTTCTCCAGCCTGATTCTACTGCCTAGTTGTTCTTCATGATACCAGCTCTTTTTCCCAGTCCAACCTCTTGTGTCCTTGGATTAGCTTTAAATGAGTGCAATAGTTCCTTCCTACAATTTGCATCTTGCATTTCCTTCTTACAAACGTTAACCCACATTTTGCTCTGAGTAAATTAGCAATTTAATTACTCAACCTTTGGTTTCAGACACATTTTCCATGTCTGTTAAGTCATGGCCTAAACAATTGAATGTGGATAGGATTAGACTTGACTATAAGGTCGGTGTACTTCTTTGGGTCCATCCTTATCCAACAAAGCTTTCTGCCATTGTTGGTAACTGCAAATCAAGAACTAGTTACAGGGTCTGACGTACACCTCATAGAAGACAGAAATCCATCACTATCGGGTATGGTTCCTTTCTTTAACTTCATACAGCTTACTCCTCTAAAAAGTAAAACCGGATAATAAATAATGTCTCAATTGGGGTACATGCTCGAAATTTAGGCACTTTGAAAAGTGGTACTCCCCCCACACAGTGGCGGACAATAATGTGGTTGTGCAGAGTGGTGGGCACAAATGTGCACACTTACTCACACCCATCCATTTAGAACCAAACACACATAATGATACCCACCCACCCACATGCACACACATTTACACACATCCAATCACAAGCACATATACCCATTCACAACTACATAAACAACCACACACTATTCACAGCATGCATGCATAAAAACAGATACATACACACATGCACCCAACATTCAACAAACACTTACCAGGTTATAGCAGTGAAATCGGGTGGAGCTATAGAAAAGCCTCAGAGGTTCCTGGTGGCTTCAGAAAAGGAAGGGACTGACGGAAGATTCCACCATATCCTCACATTGGTTGACCTTGTTATGGGTCAACCAATGATAGGAGGGCCTTCCCTAGCTCATCACAGAGTGGGAAGGAGTCAGTGAGAGTTTCTGACCCCACCGCACTCTGTGACAAGGCCTAACTGATAGCCGGTCTGCCCTGGGCATTTCAGGGCTTAAAACTGAAATGCCCAGGTATGAGTCTATTGGCAATGCTCCCCCTCATCATAAAGGGAAGACTCTCACAAGACTTTGCCAAGTTTCCAGGACTGTGAAACATTCCGCCAAGCATAGCTTGGCTTAGGCTACCAGGCATGCACGCATTTGCACATTTGAAGTGCAGCCCTCACATGATGAGTGTCTGTCAGACTGACCTTTTCACAGGCTGACAGACACTTATGTTTAAAAAGGGGAGGGTGCGGCCGAATCTTGAATGTGTGCATGCCTTCCTGAAGACCCTCTTGCCATGCTCTTGGGAGCCCAATCAATGGTGTTGGTTATACCTATTTGTCACATCGTAACATTCTCTTATCCCAGTTTTGTTTTGCTACCTTTCTATTACTAAACCACAAGTGAAAATCTGATGACAAATTTCCCAAGGCAAAAAAAAAAGTCTTAGAAATATAACATTGTCTTGGCCCCCTTCTTTAACTTTGTGGTGAATGTTTCCAATATCGTTAGGGGCCTTTGCTGTCTTAAAAAGTTTATGATAGTAGATTAATCAAACTACTACACTAGCAATAATGGAAACCAAACTCCTACTAGGTGATCGTTATTTACCAATTATGATGTTCCAGATGTTTCTCAATTAAATATTAGTATGTTATAGGCAATGATTTGCAAATGTCACAGGTATACTGTGGTAATCCTGTAGTCTGTTTTGCCTACATGCATTACATAATGCGGACTTATTACTTGGATGCACTGATAGCAAACCTCAATAAAAAGTTTTTTTTTTTTTTACAAGACAATTTAGAGGTGAGGCTCTTCTCCAATGTCATTAAGTAATGCCTGGATGGTATACAGAGTAAATTGTATTACAATTGATTGTACTTCAAACTTCTTCTGAAGAACTATACCTAAGCAATAAATCTCCTTCAGCTTACCTAAAACTACAAAGCCCATATCCATCTTGATCAACTGTTATTATATCATTTCTCAGTCTGCTTTACTGACTTCCTGCAAGTCAAAATATTTGGGAAGATTAATTAAAGTTTATAAAGTAATGTGCAAAAGCCCAATAAAGAGAGTTATTCATTCATCTAGAGCAGTGGCTCTTAAACTGTTGTCCTGGGACCCCAAGGGGTCCATGACGCCTTAAAAAATTAAATACTATTAACAGATTATTTTTTAAGTTTAGAAGTACATTTTATTTGGTGAATATGCAAACACAATAGAAGACAAGGGATTATCAATAAGCATATAATGATAATGTTAAAGTATAAAAAAAATTAAATGGGGAAAAGAGAGAGAAAGAATGAAAAAAAGGAGGGATGGGAAGGGGAAAGAAAAATAGCAAGCAAAACTGAATGACTGTATAATAATATAATTAAATTAATAAGTATAGAAACTGGCAGATATAGTACAATTATAGAATAACAAATATGAATAAGTTCAAAGAGGTTTAGGTACTTCTTTAATGCGAGGATTATGTGAACATGTCCTTTTGGCAGAATTTTTTAAAGTTTGTTATGAGCAACCAGAGACGAACTCATTTAATAGCGAGAGTAACTGAATGGACATATTCTCTATCTAATATGTGATTTTAACAGACTCCAATCCACCTTGCCTGAAAAGGTACAGAAGAAGCATCCGTCTATGACTTGGTAATTTGTTGAAAGGCAACAGCAAGAAGTAAGTCAATTATACGAAAATCGCTAAGGGATGCCATCGAGATGTAGATGAAAGTAATATTGATTGCAATTCTTTCAGATTCAAGGTGACAGTCTCTTGAATAGAAGCATTTAACCATAGCACAAGATATTCGATGTTTTCTGAATTCCAGTGGAAAGAAGAAGATCTAAAATCTCCATGAAAACAATTTATTTAGGGGAAAAATTTCACATTTATCAGCATTTAATTTATAGAGTGAGACAAAAGCAAATGTATCTACCTCTGTTAAAAAGGCTAGCAAAGAAGTCTGCGGTTGTGAAATAAAGAGTAAAATGTCATACACATAAACTGAGAGTTTTAATTGTTTGTCACCATAGGAAAAACCTTTAATGTGTGAGCTCATCCGAATTCTTATCAAAAAGTGTTCTAGGGCAAGAACAAACAATAGGGGAGATAAGGGGCAACCTTGTCTGACTCCCCTGTAAAGGGAAAATGATGGGGATATAAGTCCATTAGCTAAAGTAGAGAATCAAGGAGAAAAATGTAGCAAAGAAACAATTTTAAATTTAGAACCAAAACTAAACCAAGAAAGCATGGAAAAAAAGACCAACTAACTCGATTAAGAGCCTTCTCACCATCTAAAGAAATAGCCGCCAAATAATATTTATATGCCTTAGACTTCCTTTGATTTGGGAAAAAGGGGGTGGTGATGGACAGAGTTTCTGAATGATGCAGAATACTCTTACCAAGTCAAGAGATCATGGTTTTAATCCATCGCCGTTTTTTAGCTCACTGCACCATCCCAGCTCAGAACCTGGCTACATGCAAATTAGTCTGTACCTGTCCCAGTGCATGATGGGAACAGGGCAAACCAAACTACCAAGCCAATTCTTATACTGGGAAGGAAACAAGCTTCCGGGGACCGGTTTCTGGCATCACAGCCTTCGTCGGCCCAGCTTGCCTGAATCCTGATGGTGCAATGAGCAAGGGACTCACGTCTGAGCATACCCTCCCACACTGAGTGTGGATAAAATCGATTTGGGAAAAAGGGGGTGGTGATGGACAGAGTTTCTGAATGATGCAGAATACTCTTACCAAGTCAAGAGATCATGGTTTTAATCCATCGCCGTTTTTTAGCTCACTGCACCATCCCAGCTCAGAACCTGGCTACATGCAAATTAGTCTGTACCTGTCCCAGTGCATGATGGGAACAGGGCAAACCAAACTACCAAGCCAATTCTTATACTGGGAAGGAAACAAGCTTCCGGGGACCAGTTTCTGGCATCACAGCCTTCGTCGGCCCAGCTTGCCTGAATCCTGATGGTGCAATGAGCAAGGGACTCACGTCTGAGCATACCCTCCCACACTGAGTGTGGATAAAATCGATTTGGGAAAAAGGGGGTGGTGATGGACAGAGTTTCTGAATGATGCAGAATACTCTTACCAAGTCAAGAGATCATGGTTTTAATCCATCGCCGTTTTTTAGCTCACTGCACCATCCCAGCTCAGAACCTGGCTACATGCAAATTAGTCTGTACCTGTCCCAGTGCATGATGGGAACAGGGCAAACCAAACTACCAAGCCAATTCTTATACTGGGAAGGAAACAAGCTTCCGGGGACCGGTTTCTGGCATCACAGCCTTCGTCGGCCCAGCTTGCCTGAATCCTGATGGTGCAATGAGCAAGGGACTCACGTCTGAGCATACCCTCCCACACTGAGTGTGGATAAAATCGATTTGGGAAAAAGGGGGTGGTGATGGACAGAGTTTCTGAATGATGCAGAATACTCTTACCAAGTCAAGAGATCATGGTTTTAATCCATCGCCGTTTTTTAGCTCACTGCACCATCCCAGCTCAGAACCTGGCTACATGCAAATTAGTCTGTACCTGTCCCAGTGCATGATGGGAACAGGGCAAACCAAACTACCAAGCCAATTCTTATACTGGGAAGGAAACAAGCTTCCGGGGACCGGTTTCTGGCATCACAGCCTTCGTCGGCCCAGCTTGCCTGAATCCTGATGGTGCAATGAGCAAGGGACTCACGTCTGAGCATACCCTCCCACACTGAGTGTGGATAAAATCGATTTGGGAAAAAGGGGGTGGTGATGGACAGAGTTTCTGAATGATGCAGAATACTCTTACCAAGTCAAGAGATCATGGTTTTAATCCATCGCCGTTTTTTAGCTCACTGCACCATCCCAGCTCAGAACCTGGCTACATGCAAATTAGTCTGTACCTGTCCCAGTGCATGATGGGAACAGGGCAAACCAAACTACCAAGCCAATTCTTATACTGGGAAGGAAACAAGCTTCCGGGGACCGGTTTCTGGCATCACAGCCTTCGTCGGCCCAGCTTGCCTGAATCCTGATGGTGCAATGAGCAAGGGACTCACGTCTGAGCATACCCTCCCACACTGAGTGTGGATAAAATCGATTTGGGAAAAAGGGGGTGGTGATGGACAGAGTTTCTGAATGATGCAGAATACTCTTACCAAGTCAAGAGATCATGGTTTTAATCCATCGCCGTTTTTTAGCTCACTGCACCATCCCAGCTCAGAACCTGGCTACATGCAAATTAGTCTGTACCTGTCCCAGTGCATGATGGGAACAGGGCAAACCAAACTACCAAGCCAATTCTTATACTGGGAAGGAAACAAGCTTCCGGGGACCGGTTTCTGGCATCACAGCCTTCGTCGGCCCAGCTTGCCTGAATCCTGATGGTGCAATGAGCAAGGGACTCACGTCTGAGCATACCCTCCCACACTGAGTGTGGATAAAATCGATTTGGGAAAAAGGGGGTGGTGATGGACAGAGTTTCTGAATGATGCAGAATACTCTTACCAAGTCAAGAGATCATGGTTTTAATCCATCGCCGTTTTTTAGCTCACTGCACCATCCCAGCTCAGAACCTGGCTACATGCAAATTAGTCTGTACCTGTCCCAGTGCATGATGGGAACAGGGCAAACCAAACTACCAAGCCAATTCTTATACTGGGAAGGAAACAAGCTTCCGGGGACCGGTTTCTGGCATCACAGCCTTCGTCGGCCCAGCTTGCCTGAATCCTGATGGTGCAATGAGCAAGGGACTCACGTCTGAGCATACCCTCCCACACTGAGTGTGGATAAAATCGATTTGGGAAAAAGGGGGTGGTGATGGACAGAGTTTCTGAATGATGCAGAATACTCTTACCAAGTCAAGAGATCATGGTTTTAATCCATCGCCGTTTTTTAGCTCACTGCACCATCCCAGCTCAGAACCTGGCTACATGCAAATTAGTCTGTACCTGTCCCAGTGCATGATGGGAACAGGGCAAACCAAACTACCAAGCCAATTCTTATACTGGGAAGGAAACAAGCTTCCGGGGACCGGTTTCTGGCATCACAGCCTTCGTCGGCCCAGCTTGCCTGAATCCTGATGGTGCAATGAGCAAGGGACTCACGTCTGAGCATACCCTCCCACACTGAGTGTGGATAAAATCGATTTGGGAAAAAGGGGGTGGTGATGGACAGAGTTTCTGAATGATGCAGAATACTCTTACCAAGTCAAGAGATCATGGTTTTAATCCATCGCCGTTTTTTAGCTCACTGCACCATCCCAGCTCAGAACCTGGCTACATGCAAATTAGTCTGTACCTGTCCCAGTGCATGATGGGAACAGGGCAAACCAAACTACCAAGCCAATTCTTATACTGGGAAGGAAACAAGCTTCCAGGGACCGGTTTCTGGCATCACAGCCTTCGTCGGCCCAGCTTGCCTGAATCCTGATGGTGCAATGAGCAAGGGACTCACGTCTGAGCATACCCTCCCACACTGAGTGTGGATAAAATCGATTTGGGAAAAAGGGGGTGGTGATGGACAGAGTTTCTGAATGATGCAGAATACTCTTACCAAGTCAAGAGATCATGGTTTTAATCCATCGCCGTTTTTTAGCTCACTGCACCATCCCAGCTCAGAACCTGGCTACATGCAAATTAGTCTGTACCTGTCCCAGTGCATGATGGGAACAGGGCAAACCAAACTACCAAGCCAATTCTTATACTGGGAAGGAAACAAGCTTCCGGGGACCGGTTTCTGGCATCACAGCCTTCGTCGGCCCAGCTTGCCTGAATCCTGATGGTGCAATGAGCAAGGGACTCACGTCTGAGCATACCCTCCCACACTGAGTGTGGATAAAATCGATTTGGGAAAAAGGGGGTGGTGATGGACAGAGTTTCTGAATGATGCAGAATACTCTTACCAAGTCAAGAGATCATGGTTTTAATCCATCGCCGTTTTTTAGCTCACTGCACCATCCCAGCTCAGAACCTGGCTACATGCAAATTAGTCTGTACCTGTCCCAGTGCATGATGGGAACAGGGCAAACCAAACTACCAAGCCAATTCTTATACTGGGAAGGAAACAAGCTTCCGGGGACCGGTTTCTGGCATCACAGCCTTCGTCGGCCCAGCTTGCCTGAATCCTGATGGTGCAATGAGCAAGGGACTCACGTCTGAGCATACCCTCCCACACTGAGTGTGGATAAAATCGATTTGGGAAAAAGGGGGTGGTGATGGACAGAGTTTCTGAATGATGCAGAATACTCTTACCAAGTCAAGAGATCATGGTTTTAATCCATCGCCGTTTTTTAGCTCACTGCACCATCCCAGCTCAGAACCTGGCTACATGCAAATTAGTCTGTACCTGTCCCAGTGCATGATGGGAACAGGGCAAACCAAACTACCAAGCCAATTCTTATACTGGGAAGGAAACAAGCTTCCGGGGACCGGTTTCTGGCATCACAGCCTTCGTCGGCCCAGCTTGCCTGAATCCTGATGGTGCAATGAGCAAGGGACTCACGTCTGAGCATACCCTCCCACACTGAGTGTGGATAAAATCGATTTGGGAAAAAGGGGGTGGTGATGGACAGAGTTTCTGAATGATGCAGAATACTCTTACCAAGTCAAGAGATCATGGTTTTAATCCATCGCCGTTTTTTAGCTCACTGCACCATCCCAGCTCAGAACCTGGCTACATGCAAATTAGTCTGTACCTGTCCCAGCGCATGATGGGAACAGGGCAAACCAAACTACCAAGCCAATTCTTATACTGGGAAGGAAACAAGCTTCCGGGGACCGGACTTCCTTTGGACATTAAAAAAAAATCTAGTATTATCAGATATATGTCTACATTTAACGAAACCACATTGTTCCTTGCCAATTAAATGAGGTGATAAAGTATCTAAACTAGGGCAAATATCTTATAATCTAAATTGATTAAAGAAATAGGCCTATAGTTTGCGCACAATGTATGGTCTTTGTTTTCTTTAGGAAGAAGACCTATTAAAGCATCTTGAAAAGACCTACCAGGTTCCTGGGAAGATATAAAGTAAAAAAACAATAGATGTAGTTTAGGAATAGGATTTTGGGAGAAAGAGCATAAAACTCTACAGTGAAACCATCAGGCCTTGGAGCTTTCCCTCTTTTAATAGAGGTAAGAATATTGTGATCTGAATATCAGAATCACAATCCACATTAAGAGAAGAGAGAGGAAGGATAGAGGACAAATACTGAAGAATATCTTTTCAATGAGAGTGAGATTTGGGAGTAAAAAAGTCTGACAGAAATGAGTACGTTCTGAGAGTATATCTTCATGTTTATGAACAATGCGATTAGTAGAAGTTATCAATATTGGTACATTCTTTTTTAATCTTAAGGTAATTAGCGAGAAGTTTCCCTACCTTATTTTGATCGCCATTATATTAAGCAAATACAAATTAGCAATTTCTGTGTAAAGTTTATTAAAAGCATATTTACCCTTGTCTTAGTTCCTCAAGACACGATTTAGAATTTGTAGAATAAAAATAATGTTCTAATTGTTTAATACGCAAGTTAAGTTTTGCATATTGTTGAAAGAAGATTATTTTTTTTGAGCTATGAAAGAAATCATGAAATCTCTAGAGGCAGCTTTTAAAGTGTACCAAATAATCTGAGGAGCACAACCAGGAATTTCATTTTCTAGAGAAAATGTGTTAGCAAATCTTTGAAACCTTGAGTGAAATTGGGAAAAGAAGAGAGTTATTGAATCTCCATCTGCTAATTCCCTAAATGGGTGGAAGTAGATCTAAATTTAGTATGACAGGAACGTGGTCTGAAATTAATATGGAGCCTATATCAAACTGAGACACATGTTGTGCAAGTGATTTAGAAATAGACAAATAATCAATTTTCGATTGAGAAGAATGTACAGGAGAGAAAAAAGTATACACTTGAAGGTTAGGGTTACATAATCTCCAGTCATCAGCAAGGGACCTTTGATGCATAGTAGATGTAAATTGAGACTGTACATGTGAAGGAATGAATTTAGTTTTAGAACGTATATCAATAATTGGATCAAGAACCATGGTACAGTCTGCACCAACTAATGAATAATCTTCATTAGAAGTCATTAAATTAGACAAAATCTGGAGCCAGAATGACATATCAGGATTAGTGGGGGCACATAAATTAAAAATAGTAATTGGTATTTTATTAACTAATAAGGAAGCAGAAACACATATGCTCGCTGCATCGGCATCTTGACCTATAATTTGTAAATCCAAATGTTTGTGACATAGAATAACTACACTGTCGCGTTTCCATAAACCTGGAGAAGTGAAAATATGTCCAACCCAGTGACGTTTGAGTCTAGATATTTCCTTCTGTGTTACATGAATTTCTTGCAATAAGACAGTCACCTGTTAGACCAGAAACATGTGACAAAACCCTTTGGCGCTTCATACGTGATCCTAAGCCTTTAACATTCCAAGATATGATTCTTAAAGCCTTCTTTACTACAAATAACAAGTTCCAAGCTTTAAACAAATAACAGAATTCACCAATATGCATTAAAATCATACATGTAATAAGATTTAGCAAAAACAATATATCAATAGAAATAGATAGTATATGAGAGAAAACGTATATTCATGAAGCAATAAGAAACGCTTAGTAAATAGAGAAAAAGAAAAAGAAGGAAGAGAGAAAGAAAGATGAGAAATACATAAGTGTGAACATTCCAGGAAAAAAGCCATATGAAGAGAATAAAAGTTGAGAGAGAAGATAGAAAAGATAGAGACAGAAATCATGTGAAAAAATGAACAAATGGACATACTAAAAACATATCGAGAAATTGAGGGTAGTGAAGACACATAGGAAGGACAACACAACCAACCAGGAACTACAGGACGAACCATGAAGACTGCACCTAGCATGAGAAAAAGAAAACATGTTTTACAAAAACACAATAACACATTATTAAAACATGACCAGAAAAGGAAGATATACTTAAATAAAATGTTAACAAAATATTCAAGTAGTAGATAATTGGGCAACTTATATTTCTTCTTCTTAACAATTATCCAAGAACTGCTTTAATGGATCAGAATCCTTATAGTTTATGGTTTTGTTTTTATAAGTCAACTTAAAGAGGCAAGGATGGAATAGGCCATATCTGGCATTCAGACTCCAAAGTGCGGGTCTCATGTCCAAAAACATCTTCCTCCTATCCGCCGTTGCCTTAGCATAGTCCTGAGAAATGAAAAGAGAAGGTGCTTGCCATGAGATTTTGCCTTTACATTTTAATGCCTGAAAAACTTTTAGTAGATCAGTATATTTTAAAAAATAAAGAATTACACCTCTTGGTTTGTTTGATCAAGATACAGTTCGTTGGTTATGACCATGACAATGTGCTCTTTGAATATTTAATGCTGGATGTTCAGGAAAACCAAGAATTTTAGTAAGAAAAGATTGAACAAAGGAGAGAGGGTTAGAGCCTTCGAGTTCCTCTGCCAGACCATAAATACGCAAATTATTGCATCTGTTGCGATTTTCAAGGTTTTCAACTTGTTTTTTGAGATGCGAAATGTCCACTTGGATAGAAGGAACCTAATTCACAACAGTTTGAAAAGAGTCCACTCAGTGCTTTATTTGGGTAACTTTGTGTTCCATATTTGACCATTTGTCATCAAGATTTTGAAGACGCACATTTGTTTCTTCCATATATAGATTAAGCGCTCGTATCTCCCCAAGAATTAATTCAATAGTTCTTAGTGATGGAGATATAGTGGTTGAAGGTGGATCTTTTTTAACTCGTTTACCTGGCGAAAGCTTACAGGAGGAGGTGGGCAACTTACATACTCAGAAGTAGGAAGTGGAGTATTAGATGGTGTTACTCCTAATGGAAGAGATGACGCACCTTGCTCTGACTCCTCCATATTGTCTTGAAGAATACTAAAAAGATTGTAGTCCACCAACGTTGGAGAAGCAGGAGAACTATTAACAAGGCCTTGTTTCCCTTATAAACAAAGTAGCACAAGCAACAAATTCCGTGAATTAAGGAAGTATAATTTGAAGAAGGATTAGACAATAAGGCAACACCTCAAAAAACAAGGGAAAAACTGTTTGAGAGGAAACCTGAATAACTGGATAATCTTGCACTAGTCAAGTTCTAAAATATCCAATGAAAAAATCATTCCCCCTAAAAATGAGTAAAAATTCCACATGGAAAACAAAAAAGAGACTTGAAATGACAGCAATAGGAGACTAAAAGTAAAAATATGCAGTCACCAGTTGAGCTTCATTGACCAAAATAGCAGTGTGCAGCTTGTTAAAACAAGAATATGCTGTATCTAAATATTTTCTCATAAATAATCATTGCTTAATAGATTTGGCAATGAGCATTCTTAGCAGCATAATAAAACACACAAAACACTATAAGAAGTGTCACATCAGTTGCTGTTTGTAGCGGAGAGAAATTTGTGAGGCGGCAGAGCGGTGAATTCAAAATGGTAGCCACGAGTCCCGTGAGGGAAATGCGCCTGAAAATGAAATAAGAAAAACTTCGGTATACGTTCACCAAGTGCACACTTGTTCAATATTTGACCAGGAGCCCTTCATGACATCAAAGGTTCCATTTCAGGCAGTGCAAGAATGACGTTGCTATCCGGAGGAATCTCGGCTTCCTGGTCTGCCACGGAGCTTTCCACAAAGGCAGCCATCTTCATTGGCGTCCCACCACGCTCCCCCCCCATTAACAGATTATTAAAGTGTGTATAAATAATGAAGCAAAATTACAATTTTAAAATGAGGAACCTGCTGAGATACTAACTCTATCCACTAAGAGCTGGGCTTGGCGGAAACTCACCTGTCTCTTGGGAACAGGTCCCTTATACTTTTGCAGGGATTCTGCCCAAAAACAGAACTATGCGTAGGATAATGGGACCTTAGTGTGCAGGGACTGATTCATCCTACCATCTTAGTGCCCATGAGCCCAGGACTGACAAGCTATAGTGTCTCACTTGCCCTCCTACTCACTCACAGAGTAACAAGTGATTAGACACCCCAGAACACAACACTCCCGAATCTCTCAGGCTCGTGGTTGCAAGACACACCCTTTCACTTGCACTCTCGTACCTGTCAACAATAAGATCTAACAGAGACACAAAAACAGTTTAAAATATTTCTTTTAACTAATGTGCTCTAAAATGCAGTATACGTGCCACAACAAGAAGGAAAATGCATAATACTAATACAGTCAGGATAGCAGCTAGTTCAAATATCATAAAGGGAGATGTCATCATAAAAAGACAATAGAGCCTAAACTCCTTCCCTGTACTAAGAAGCAATATTATTATATATTAGAAGATCTCTGGGTTTTGTATGCAGACCCCATACCTCAGACTATAGATGACAGTTCTACATCATAGGTGCTGTCTCGCTCTTTTCGCTGGAAAGGTCCCTTTCTAAGTGTGTGCTCCCTATGCATGTATTCCCATAATACCAAAATACGAGTTCCAAACAACTGCTGCATTGGCATGTTTTGTCTAGGTGCTAGGGCCTGACCAGAACAGAATAACAAGGGACATTGTTGTTCGACCTTGCACACCGTGTTCAGACTAAATCCCAGAAACAGGCAGAAAGCAAACGCAGCAGACAGTTCTTATGTGAAAAGAACCGAGAAAGTCTTTGGAAAAATAAAGTAATGTAGTAACGTGCGGAAAGAAAAACATTATTAATATATATAAGTAAATATCGCTACACGTGTATACTTCGACAAATACATGCCCAGTGGCAGATTCCTAGAGGGTTGACCTGAAAAACAAGTTAATATGTAAAAACATATACAGTTTGTCATTTCGATATCAGCAGAGTGGCCATGTTAATCAATGCAAATTGACATGTGTCCTATAATATAACCGACTAGTTACTCTGTTCTATCCCCATTGTATATTATCATGTCATTGTCATGCTGCTAAGCTCCATAAATTATTCTTACAAGATAAGGGAGAGGGGAAAAAATGTATCCAATAAAGAGGTAGAAAATAAAAAAAACTAATAATAATTAAAAGGGCCTATTGTATCGACTTTCATTCCCTGTCAATAATATAAAGCGTAATGCTGCAAGATATATTTTCATACATAGAAAGCCATCTTGGGTATTCCACATAAACACTACCCTAAGTCAACGTGGAGCTCCTCATCATGGTTGAGGCCACCAGGGTGTCTGATGTGAAGTCGGATGATATATTCGGACTCCATTCGCCTCCATTTACGCTCTCTGTCTTCCCCTCTTGCATGCACTAGGATCCTGTCAATTACAAAAAATTAGATTTTTGAACAGATATCAGTTACAGTTCCATGTGCTTGTTCACAGTGTTTCGCTATTGTGTAGGTGAGATCTTTATTCCTGATTGCTTGCAAATGTTCCAAGACCTTCTTTTTTACTGGGAAGGTAGTACTTCCCACATAGCGTAGGCCACAAATAAATACCAATACATACACCACATGATCACTGTTACAATTGATGAACTTGTGAATTTTAGCTGTTTTTCTCGTGGGTAGACTTTACCTCTTCATAGCACTCGCCCCACCAAGGGCCACATGACTGTGGAACAAGATATCTCGTAAAGAGTTACACTTACGATAGGTAATGTGTGGGCTGGGGCTAACTAGTCTACCAATGGTCACATCGGCTCTGACAAGATGCTAGTGTTTCCATATGGTTTGATGTATGGCCTTCGATGCACTGTTATAGGTGGTAATCAATCTCACTTCCTGCTTGTTCCCATCCCTACATATGGGTGTCAATAGGCTGTTCCTGTCTCCCTTAGATGCTTTGTCCATGGCCACCCTAATAGTCCTCCCTGTATACCCTTGAGACTTAAACCTGCCTACCATCTTCCTCTCTCGTCAATGTAGGCATCTGCAGAACTGCAGTTTCTATTGGCCTTCAAAATCTCTCTATATGGGATACTTCTTTTGAGGTTCTGAGGATGGTGGCTCCGGGCATGCAGGATGCTGTTGCCAGCAGTTGCTTTTCTAAATAGCCTGGTATGAATTGTGTCCTCCTGTACCTCTACCAACACATCTAGGAACTCAATGGTATTATGGCGTATCTTGCTTGTGAATCTCAAGTTCAGATTATTGTCAGCTAAACCTGTGAGGAATGCCTCCAATAAATCCTGTGGACCGTCCCATATCAGCAAAATATCATCAATGTAACGTGTCCACAGGATCAGATGATTCACAAAGGCTTCGTTTTCCTCGTTCCAAATATGTTCTGACTCCCACCACCCCATGAACATAAGGGCATAGCTGGGAGCTAAGCAACTTCCCATCGTGGCCCCCATCAACTATTTGTACCATTGCTCTTCAAATAAGAAATGGTTATCCTCCAAGCAAAATTGTAACATTTCAAGCAGAAACATAGTTTTATCATACATGGCTAGAGGCCTGTCCCTAAAAAAGTATTTACATGCCTCTAGCCCCAGCTCATGTTCAATGAAAGTATATAATGAAACAACATCAACAGTAGCAAAAAAATAGGACTCCTTCCAAGGAATTTCCTGGATTTGGGATATAAAATCCATGCTGTCCTTGCAGTAAAATGGGAGATTAACCACATGTGGGCACAAAAAATAGTCAGGGTAAAGGGAACTGTTTTCAAGTAGGCTGTTGTTGGAAGTGATTATTGGTCTGCCAGGTGGGTCCATTGGATGTTTGTGGACCTTTGGCAGCATGTAAAAGACTGGGTTGACTGTTTTTTTCACAAGCAGGAATTGTAGTTTGTTCGTACTAAGGAGATCCTTTTGATGCCAGTTGTTGAGGAGATCATGGTAACACAGAATGGTTTTACTGTATTGGATCATGTTAGATCTCAGATAGTTCCCTGAGTACTCTGTTGTTTTGCCTCTGTCCTGTATTTGTTTATGTCCCAAAGAACCAAGTTGCCTCCTTTATCGGAGGGCTTTATTACAAAGGAATCTGCCTTCTTCAGTGACTCAAGCCCAGCTTTCTGCCCCTCTGTTAGGTTCTCTGCAAAATGGTTCTTTCCTTCCGTCCATATCTCCATTAGGTCGCGTAATACCATCTCATGATAAGTATCAATACTGTCATGCAGTGTGAAGGGGTTAAACCTCGACTTAGGTTTAAAATCATTCCTGCTCCTTTTGTCAGTGATAATGCCCATGTTACTGAGTAGTTCCCGATCAGTTTCCCAGACCTTCACGCTAAGTTCTATTTCTCTGAGTGAAGCCAGTGACTCAATGTCTCCCATCGAGAGGACATCTGCCACTGGGTCAGTCAATCAATAAATCAATCAGTCATTTGTAAAGCGCACTACAAACCCGCGAGGGTCTCAAGGCGCTGGGGGGGCGCTACTGATCGAACAGCCAGATCTTGAGTGTTCTCCTGAAGGTCAGCAGGTCTTGGGTCTGTCGTAGGCTCAGTGGGAGGGTGTTCCATGTTTTGGCGACGAGGTGGGAGAAGGATCTCCCGCCGGTGGTAGATCTTCAGATGCGCGGGACAGTGGATACTGAATATCAGAATCACAATCCACATTAAGAGAAGAGAGAGGAAGGATAGAGGACAAATACTGAAGAATATCTTTTCAATGAGAGTGAGATTTGGGAGTAAAAAAGTCTGACAGAAATGAGTACGTTCTGAGAGTATATCTTCATGTTTATGAACAATGCGATTAGTAGAAGTTATCAATATTGGTACATTCTTTTTTAATCTTAAGGTAATTAGCGAGAAGTTTCCCTACCTTATTTTGATCGCCATTATATTAAGCAAATACAAATTAGCAATTTCTGTGTAAAGTTTATTAAAAGCATATTTACCCTTGTCTTAGTTCCTCAAGACACGATTTAGAATTTGTAGAATAAAAATAATGTTCTAATTGTTTAATACGCAAGTTAAGTTTTGCATATTGTTGAAAGAAGATTATTTTTTTTGAGCTATGAAAGAAATCATGAAATCTCTAGAGGCAGCTTTTAAAGTGTACCAAATAATCTGAGAAGCACAACCAGGAATTTCATTTTCTAGAGAAAATGTGTTAGCAAATCTTTGAAACCTTGAGTGAAATTGGGAAAAGAAGAGAGTTATTGAATCTCCATCTGCTAATTCCCTAAATGGGTGGAAGTAGATCTAAATTTAGTATGACAGGAACGTGGTCTGAAATTAATATGGAGCCTATATCAAACTGAGACACATGTTGTGCAAGTGATTTAGAAATAGACAAATAATCAATTTTCGATTGAGAAGAATGTACAGGAGAGAAAAAAGTATACACTTGAAGGTTAGGGTTACATAATCTCCAGTCATCAGCAAGGGACCTTTGATGCATAGTAGATGTAAATTGAGACTGTACATGTGAAGGAATGAATTTAGTTTTAGAACGTATATCAATAATTGGATCAAGAACCATGGTACAGTCTGCACCAACTAATGAATAATCTTCATTAGAAGTCATTAAATTAGACAAAATCTGGAGCCAGAATGACATATCAGGATTAGTGGGGGCACATAAATTAAAAATAGTAATTGGTATTTTATAAACTAATAAGGAAGCAGAAACACATATGCTCGCTGCATCGGCATCTTGACCTATAATTTGTAAATCCAAATGTTTGTGACATAGAATAACTACACTGTCGCGTTTCCATAAACCTGGAGAAGTGAAAATATGTCCAACCCAGTGACGTTTGAGTCTAGATATTTCCTTCTGTGTTACATGAATTTCTTGCAATAAGACAGTCACCTGTTAGACCAGAAACATGTGACAAAACCCTTTGGCGCTTCATACGTGATCCTAAGCCTTTAACATTCCAAGATATGATTCTTAAAGCCTTCTTTACTACAAATAACAAGTTCCAAGCTTTAAACAAATAACAGAATTCACCAATATGCATTAAAATCATACATGTAATAAGATTTAGCAAAAACAATATATCAATAGAAATAGATAGTATATGAGAGAAAACGTATATTCATGAAGCAATAAGAAACGCTTAGTAAATAGAGAAAAAGAAAAAGAAGGAAGAGAGAAAGAAAGATGAGAAATACATAAGTGTGAACATTCCAGGAAAAAAGCCATATGAAGAGAATAAAAGTTGAGAGAGAAGATAGAAAAGATAGAGACAGAAATCATGTGAAAAAATGAACAAATGGACATACTAAAAACATATCGAGAAATTGAGGGTAGTGAAGACACATAGGAAGGACAACACAACCAACCAGGAACTACAGGACGAACCATGAAGACTGCACCTAGCATGAGAAAAAGAAAACATGTTTTACAAAAACACAATAACACATTATTAAAACATGACCAGAAAAGGAAGATATACTTAAATAAAATGTTAACAAAATATTCAAGTAGTAGATAATTGGGCAACTTATATTTCTTCTTCTTAACAATTATCCAAGAACTGCTTTAATGGATCAGAATCCTTATAGTTTATGGTTTTGTTTTTATAAGTCAACTTAAAGAGGCAAGGATGGAATAGGCCATATCTGGCATTCAGACTCCAAAGTGCGGGTCTCATGTCCAAAAACATCTTCCTCCTATCCGCCGTTGCCTTAGCATAGTCCTGAGAAATGAAAAGAGAAGGTGCTTGCCATGAGATTTTGCCTTTACATTTTAATGCCTGAAAAACTTTTAGTAGATCAGTATATTTTAAAAAATAAAGAATTACACCTCTTGGTTTGTTTGATCAAGATACAGTTCGTTGGTTATGACCATGACAATGTGCTCTTTGAATATTTAATGCTGGATGTTCAGGAAAACCAAGAATTTTAGTAAGAAAAGATTGAACAAAGGAGAGAGGGTTAGAGCCTTCGAGTTCCTCTGCCAGACCATAAATACGCAAATTATTGCATCTGTTGCGATTTTCAAGGTTTTCAACTTGTTTTTTGAGATGCGAAATGTCCACTTGGATAGAAGGAACCTAATTCACAACAGTTTGAAAAGAGTCCACTCAGTGCTTTATTTGGGTAACTTTGTGTTCCATATTTGACCATTTGTCATCAAGATTTTGAAGACGCACATTCGTTTCTTCCATATATAGATTAAGCGCTCGTATCTCCCCAAGAATTAATTCAATAGTTCTTAGTGATGGAGATATAGTGGTTGAAGGTGGATCTTTTTTAACTCGTTTACCTGGCGAAAGCTTACAGGAGGAGGTGGGCAACTTACATACTCAGAAGTAGGAAGTGGAGTATTAGATGGTGTTACTCCTAATGGAAGAGATGACGCACCTTGCTCTGACTCCTCCATATTGTCTTGAAGAATACTAAAAAGATTGTAGTCCACCAACGTTGGAGAAGCAGGAGAACTATTAACAAGGCCTTGTTTCCCTTATAAACAAAGTAGCACAAGCAACAAATTCCGTGAATTAAGGAAGTATAATTTGAAGAAGGATTAGACAATAAGGCAACACCTCAAAAAACAAGGGAAAAACTGTTTGAGAGGAAACCTGAATAACTGGATAATCTTGCACTAGTCAAGTTCTAAAATATCCAATGAAAAAATCATTCCCCCTAAAAATGAGTAAAAATTCCACATGGAAAACAAAAAAGAGACTTGAAATGACAGCAATAGGAGATTAAAAGTAAAAAATTGCAGTCACCAGTTGAGCTTCATTGACCAAAATAGCAGTGTGCAGCTTGTTAAAACAAGAATATGCTGTATCTAAATATTTTCTCATAAATAATCATTGCTTAATAGATTTGGCAATGAGCATTCTTAGCAGCATAATAAAACACACAAAACACTATAAGAAGTGTCACATCAGTTGCTGTTTGTAGCGGAGAGAAATTTGTGAGGCGGCAGAGCGGTGAATTCAAAATGGTAGCCACGAGTCCCGTGAGGGAAATGCGCCTGAAAATGAAATAAGAAAAACTTCGGTATACGTTCACCAAGTGCACACTTGTTCAATATTTGACCAGGAGCCCTTCATGACATCAAAGGTTCCATTTCAGGTAGTGCAAGAATGACGTTGCTATCCGGAGGAATCTCGGCTTCCTGGTCTGCCACGGAGCTTTCCACAAAGGCAGCCATCTTCATTGGCGTCCCACCACGCTCCCCCCCCATTAACAGATTATTAAAGTGTGTATAAATAATGAAGCAAAATTACAATTTTAAAATGAGGAACCTGCTGATATACTAACTCTATCCACTAAGAGCTGGGCTTGGCGGAAACTCACCTGTCTCTTGGGAACAGGTCCCTTATACTTTTGCAGGGATTCTGCCCAAAAACAGAACTATGCGTAGGATAATGGGACCTTAGTGTGCAGGGACTGATTCATCCTACCATCTTAGTGCCCATGAGCCCAGGACTGACAAGCTATAGTGTCTCACTTGCCCTCCTACTCACTCACAGAGTAACAAGTGATTAGACACCCCAGAACACAACACTCCCGAATCTCTCAGGCTCGTGGTTGCAAGACACACCCTTTCACTTGCACTCTCGTACCTGTCAATAATAAGATCTAACAGAGACACAAAAACAGTTTAAAATATTTCTTTTAACTAATGTGCTCTAAAATGCAGTATACGTGCCACAACAAGAAGGAAAATGCATAATACTAATACAGTCAGGATAGCAGCTAGTTCAAATATCATAAAGGGAGATGTCATCATAAAAAGACAATAGAGCCTAAACTCCTTCCCTGTACTAAGAAGCAATATTATTATATATTAGAAGATCTCTGGGTTTTGTATGCAGACCCCATACCTCAGACTATAGATGACAGTTCTACATCATAGGTGCTGTCTCGCTCTTTTCGCTGGAAAGGTCCCTTTCTAAGTGTGTGCTCCCTATGCATGTATTCCCATAATACCAAAATACGAGTTCCAAACAACTGCTGCATTGGCATGTTTTGTCTAGGTGCTAGGGCCTGACCAGAACAGAATAACAAGGGACATTGTTGTTCGACCTTGCACACCGTGTTCAGACTAAATCCCAGAAACAGGCAGAAAGCAAACGCAGCAGACAGTTCTTATGTGAAAAGAACCGAGAAAGTCTTTGGAAAAATAAAGTAATGTAGTAACGTGCGGAAAGAAAAACATTATTAATATATATAAGTAAATATCGCTACACGTGTATACTTCGACAAATACATGCCCAGTGGCAGATTCCTAGAGGGTTGACCTGAAAAACAAGTTAATATGTAAAAACATATACAGTTTGTCATTTCGATATCAGCAGAGTGGCCATGTTAATCAATGCAAATTGACATGTGTCCTATAATATAACCGACTAGTTACTCTGTTCTATCCCCATTGTATATTATCATGTCATTGTCATGCTGCTAAGCTCCATAAATTATTCTTACAAGATAAGGGAGAGGGGAAAAAATGTATCCAATAAAGAGGTAGAAAATAAAAAAAACTAATAATAATTAAAAGGGCCTATTGTATCGACTTTCATTCCCTGTCAATAATATAAAGCGTAATGCTGCAAGATATATTTTCATACATAGAAAGCCATCTTGGGTATTCCACATAAACACTACCCTAAGTCAACGTGGAGCTCCTCATCATGGTTGAGGCCACCAGGGTGTCTGATGTGAAGTCGGATGATATATTCGGACTCCATTCGCCTCCATTTACGCTCTCTGTCTTCCCCTCTTGCATGCACTAGGATCCTGTCAATTACAAAAAATTAGATTTTTGAACAGATATCAGTTACAGTTCCATGTGCTTGTTCACAGTGTTTCGCTATTGTGTAGGTGAGATCTTTATTCCTGATTGCTTGCAAATGTTCCAAGACCTTCTTTTTTACTGGGAAGGTAGTACTTCCCACATAGCGTAGGCCACAAATAAATACCAATACATACACCACATGATCACTGTTACAATTGATGAACTTGTGAATTTTAGCTGTTTTTCTCGTGGGTAGACTTTACCTCTTCATAGCACTCGCCCCACCAAGGGCCACATGACTGTGGAACAAGATATCTCGTAAAGAGTTACACTTACGATAGGTAATGTGTGGGCTGGGGCTAACTAGTCTACCAATGGTCACATCGGCTCTGACAAGATGCTAGTGTTTCCATATGGTTTGATGTATGGCCTTCGATGCACTGTTATAGGTGGTAATCAATCTCACTTCCTGCTTGTTCCCATCCCTACATATGGGTGTCAATAGGCTGTTCCTGTCTCCCTTAGATGCTTTGTCCATGGCCACCCTAATAGTCCTCCCTGTATACCCTTGAGACTTAAACCTGCCTACCATCTTCCTCTCTCGTCAATGTAGGCATCTGCAGAACTGCAGTTTCTATTGGCCTTCAAAATCTCTCTATATGGGATACTTCTTTTGAGGTTCTGAGGATGGTGGCTCCGGGCATGCAGGATGCTGTTGCCAGCAGTTGCTTTTCTAAATAGCCTGGTATGAATTGTGTCCTCCTGTACCTCTACCAACACATCTAGGAACTCAATGGTATTATGGCGTATCTTGCTTGTGAATCTCAAGTTCAGATTATTGTCAGCTAAACCTGTGAGGAATGCCTCCAATAAATCCTGTGGACCGTCCCATATCAGCAAAATATCATCAATGTAACGTGTCCACAGGATCAGATGATTCACAAAGGCTTCGTTTTCCTCGTTCCAAATATGTTCTGACTCCCACCACCCCATGAACATAAGGGCATAGCTGGGAGCTAAGCAACTTCCCATCGTGGCCCCCATCAACTATTTGTACCATTGCTCTTCAAATAAGAAATGGTTATCCTCCAAGCAAAATTGTAACATTTCAAGCAGAAACATAGTTTTATCATACATGGCTAGAGGCCTGTCCCTAAAAAAGTATTTACATGCCTCTAGCCCCAGCTCATGTTCAATGAAAGTATATAATGAAACAACATCAACAGTAGCAAAAAAATAGGACTCCTTCCAAGGAATTTCCTGGATTTGGGATATAAAATCCATGCTGTCCTTGCAGTAAAATGGGAGATTAACCACATGTGGGCACAAAAAATAGTCAGGGTAAAGGGAACTGTTTTCAAGTAGGCTGTTGTTGGAAGTGATTATTGGTCTGCCAGGTGGGTCCATTGGATGTTTGTGGACCTTTGGCAGCATGTAAAAGACTGGGTTGACTGTTTTTTTCACAAGCAGGAATTGTAGTTTGTTCGTACTAAGGAGATCCTTTTGATGCCAGTTGTTGAGGAGATCATGGTAACACAGAATGGTTTTACTGTATTGGATCATGTTAGATCTCAGATAGTTCCCTGAGTACTCTGTTGTTTTGCCTCTGTCCTGTATTTGTTTATGTCCCAAAGAACCAAGTTGCCTCCTTTATCGGAGGGCTTTATTACAAAGGAATCTGCCTTCTTCAGTGACTCAAGCCCAGCTTTCTGCCCCTCTGTTAGGTTCTCTGCAAAATGGTTCTTTCCTTCCGTCCATATCTCCATTAGGTCGCGTAATACCATCTCATGATAAGTATCAATACTGTCATGCAGTGTGAAGGGGTTAAACCTCGACTTAGGTTTAAAATCATTCCTGCTCCTTTTGTCAGTGATAATGCCCATGTTACTGAGTAGTTCCCGATCAGTTTCCCAGACCTTCACGCTAAGTTCTATTTCTCTGAGTGAAGCCAGTGACTCAATGTCTCCCATCGAGAGGACATCTGCCACTGGGTCAGTCAATCAATAAATCAATCAGTCATTTGTAAAGCGCACTACAAACCCGCGAGGGTCTCAAGGCGCTGGGGGGGCGCTACTGATCGAACAGCCAGATCTTGAGTGTTCTCCTGAAGGTCAGCAGGTCTTGGGTCTGTCGTAGGCTCAGTGGGAGGGTGTTCCATGTTTTGGCGACGAGGTGGGAGAAGGATCTCCCGCCGGTGGTAGATCTTCAGATGCGCGGGACAGTGGATACTGTGAGGTCGGTGGAGCGTAGCTGGCGGTTGGGGATGTAGAAGGAGAGTCGTCTGTTGAGGTAGGCAGGGCTGGTCTTGTGGAGTGCCTTGTGTGCATGGATGAGGAGCTTGAAGGATATCCTCTTGTTGACGAGGAGCCAGTGCAGGTTACTCAGGTGGGGGTTGATGTGGTCGTGGCGTGGTACGTCGAGGATCAGTCCGTGCCGAGGCGTTTTGGATGCGTTGTAATCGTTTGATGAGCTTGGTCGGGGCTCCCTCGTAGAGGGCATTTCCGTAGTCTGCTACTGACAAGGGCCTGGGTGACTGTCTTTCTTGTATCTGTCGGGATCCATCTGTAGATCTTGCGGAGCATGCGGAGGATGTTGAAGCAGGAGGAGGAGACGGCGTTGACTTGCTTGGTCATTGAGAGCGTTGAGTCGAGGATGATTCCGAGGTTGCGTGCGTGGTCTGTGGGTGTCGGAGTGTCCTGAGCTGAGCCCTCATCACCTCACCCTTGAATGTTTCTATAGTTTTTAAGGGCATGGATTCTAGGTAACTTCAGTTTCCTGATGAACAGAACAATATCAATGTGGGTGCGTGAGTATTCAAAATTGGCAATGGGGAAAAAGATAACCCTAATTTCAAAACTGGGCGTTCTTCAGGGGTAATGTTATGGGAGGATAGATTTACTATGGTAAATTTGTTGCTCTCACCATTCATTTGTTGCCCTTGCTTTGCTGTGTTCCTCTCCCATGCGGCTTCTCGCTGCCTTTCACCTGTACCACTTCTCCTTATTTTTCTGTTCCGCTGTTTCCTCCTTTTCCTCTTCCTCTCGGAGGTTTCTTTTTTAGGGCCTGGTTCTGCCGTAAAAACAGTATTCTTCAAGTGTGGTAAAGGTACATTGTCCCCCGTCAAGGTGCCCTGCCACTCCTCCAGACCTGAGCAGGCGTCCGACCTCGACTCCGATGTCGCAGTTCCCTGTTGCCGCAGTGATTCAGATTGTCTGAAATCTCTCTTCGCCACCTGATATTTCTTTCCAAACATGAGGATGCGTCCCATCACATAGTCTGTCTTGTCCCAGATAAATTTCAATTTTTTTTTGTATTTGATGCTCTCTTCATACCTGGTCAGTCGTCCTTCCATCTCGTTTATGAAGTTTCCAATTTCATCCTGAGAGGTGTGTTTCTCAAGTTCTTCCTTAAGTGCCTTGATGTCCGCCCCTGCTTGCTCCAGTTCAATTGCTGCATATTTGGATAACAGTCCAAGCATTTGTTTACAAGTTGACGCCATTAATAATGACCATTCCTCAAGGAGCTTCGGGCTTGGATTCTGGTAGGACGGGGTAATTAAAATACGCAACCCCCTTGGGACCCTACCTACATCGATGTAGTTATCCAGGGAGATCACCTCCCAACTATGATTTATCTCTTTCTTATATAATTTCGCCAAGCGAAATAAATCCTGTTTTAGGGATCTAGTCCCTCCAGAGTCATCTTGGGCTCCCCTGTTGGCTGTTTTGTTGGCATCGTTGCTCGTTTCATTAAATAAAGTTCTAGCTACATCCAGCCTCTTGCGGATGGCTTCACACATGTTTGCAGTCTCGCTGTTTTTGTGTGCATGAGAATGAAATAGTCTGCATTCAAATTCTCTGTGTACAATCCTCCTGCCATTCTCCTTTCAAAACACTCGCCTGTGTCTCATGAAGATGGCAGCACCCCTGCCGTTCCGTGAATTTTAAAGAAACTCCTCACCGGTCGCTTCAAATGTTGGCCACAGGCACAGTGCTCACCGTTCAGCCACACCGGAGCCATCCCGTGTTCTCCGTCTTGCTGTCCGTTTCTTGCGAGACAGCCTCCTCCTTCACTCGGGAAAAATGTTAACACGGCGACGGGAGTCGGGAAAGGAATTCTCAGTGCAAACGGTTCCTGTAATTTCATCTGACATAATCCACCATCCAGGGTTGGTGCTGTCTCGGCGGGCGCAGAACCCGCATATTATATCCCAATGTCCTCGCACTGCTGTGCAAAGAAAAGCTGCACTCCAGGATTTTTAAAGAGAAAATCTATTAATGACTGACGTGTTTCAACCTGAACGGTCTTTCTGAAAGTCACTTTCGACCCAGAAGTGCTCCATTTTCTACCAACAATTCATTCCATTGATAATAGACATAGGAAACAGACTTGACAAAACATGACATAATCCCAACAGACTAGTCACAGTGTTGAAGTTGGAATCATGATTTTGTTTTATTGAAAACACAACGGTGTTTGTTAATAAGAATGCTATATATATATATATATATATATATATATATATATATATATATATTATCTACTGGCGGTCGCCAGTAGATAGTTATAGTTAGGACCGTGTTTCCATAGGAAATCTCAAAATTTGCCGAGCGCAATTCTGATTGGTTGGTAGATCTTAGTAAACATTCGAATCGGTCGAAACCAGGAAGTGTCGGCCGCCATTTTGTCTCTCGCACTCTGAGGGGATGAAAAACTAATGTGGAGAACGTGAAAAGGGGGCAGCGTGGACACTTCCCGACCCCCTAGCAGTGGTCAGGGGGTCCCAGAAGGACCCCCAAGGCCAAAAAAAAAAATTATTTTTGTTTCGAAAAATCGCCGAGTGCGCGCACCCAGCGCGCACCATCCAAACAGAAAAAAATCTGCGAAGTTCGCGCAGCGTGCGTGCACTCCGCGATTTTGTTGAAAAAAAAAAGCACGGCACGAACTGCGTAAAGTGGGCACGCGGTGTGCGAAGCGCACCACGTTCCTACTGTGCGCGCACGGCCTGAACTGCGCGAAGTGCACCGTGCGCGCGCCGTGAAAAAGTTTTGTTTAAAAAAATATATTAATAAACACATAACTTAGCATTTAAAAAAACGTACAAATTCACTGAAAAAACCATAGGTTTCACACACGTTAAAGTTAGCTGGGCATTTCCTTCGAAAAAAACCAATGAAATTCCCCCGTTATAGTTAGTGCAGGCAACTATAACTCACGCGACCACAATCCGCTGCTGATGACGTCAGATATTACATCACTGATGACATATGTGTCTTTCTGAAAAAAAAAATTGTAATATATGTATAGCTAAAGATGAATGGAAGAAGACATGGGTAAATAAGTGTCTAAATACAGTGATGTAATATCTGACGTCATCAGCAGCGGATTGCGGTCGCGTGTGTTATAGTTGCCTGCACTAACTATAACGGGGGAATTTCATTGGTTTTTTTCGAAGGAAATGCCCAGCTAACTATAACATGTGTGAAACCTATGGTTTTTTAAGTGAATTTGCTATATATATATATATATATATATATATATATATATATATATATATGTTGCAAAGTCATCCTGTGCCCTGGGCACCCCCCAACTTTTTGCTGACTGATAGTGGTGGTAACTGATTTTGACTGACCCTGGGCTCTGCCTAACCAGGCCCAGTGCTAAGCTGAAAGAGACACATTAGCATACAGTTAAAACACCCACATACACTAGGGTACACAATGGTATGGTGGGGTACCCCTGTGATTGGCATGACCTACCCTATAGGCCCCTAGTATATAATAGGGCAGGGGATTGAAACTACCTAGAAGTCCCCAGTAGCCTGGGGCATGGCAGTTTAGAGGCAAGCAGCCCTTTTCTGCACTTGCATGTGTGCACTGCTGAAGCCTGAGGTCAGTTTAAAATCAGTCCTGGGTGCCAGGACTGCTTTTAAAAAGTAAATTGTGCCCAAACTCGACTTTGGTGTTTGGGACACTTAAAACTGGATAACCTACAATGTTTTGGCATGTTAGGGACCCCTAGGGTCTCCCCTAGGTATCCCAGGGGTGGCGGTCAGTTATTTATAAGGTACACCCTTATAAAATGTGGTTTTACATGCCTGGGTAAAGTGAAATTTCACATTTCACTCCCCACATTGTGGTACAGTGCTACTCAAATTTGACTTTGATGCTAGGAGCACTGTAAAGGGAAATCTGCAATCTTTCTACAGATTCAGAACCCCTAAAGTCTCCCCTAGTTGCACATGGGGTGGGGTTCCTATAGATATAAGGCAAGTACTTATAAAATACGTGTTTGTAAGTCCTGGTGCTTGAAAAATGGCTCAAGTAATTTTTTCCGATTGCAAATCCCTTGTTACATAGGTTATCATGGTAGGAAGTTATTGAATAATAACTATTGATAGGAGAGGACTAGCCATACCATTCAAAGACTTCCCAGAATGGGATTAATAAATCCAACAATATCATTTTGTTGAATTTCTCCTAAAGTGTACATACAAGAAGTTATAAGACGTTCTTGTTTATAAGTCCAAATTCAGCCTTCCAGTGGTCTGCCCTGATTGGTCAGAGTTAAGTAGATTAGCCAGGCTGCCTTGAAGAGGTGCTAAAGAGCCCCTGGGGTTAACCAGCTCTGCTGAGAGGGCAGTGTGCTGTTCCATAGGAATGCCAGGCCAGGGGGAGGAGTCGTAAACCATGGGCTTCATAGGCAGAGGGATGGCCCCAGTGTCAGTTTCCACTTTACACTTTTGACCGCCACCAGACCCAGGATTAGAGTCTATGGAAATAAGCCATCCTAATGGGGTGTTTAGCCAGCTCTTACCTCCTTGCTGGAAAATCAGCCATTATGGATTTGGAAGATTTCATGCACTCTGGGACAAAATAATGCCACACTCTACAGGATGTGGTCATATTTATGAGGAGTTAGCCTGCTCCCATTGGTCAGAAGTGACCTCCTGCTTGACCCAGAGAACTTGGAATAAGTATCTCAGAGGGGCAGAGCCCTCCAGATCTGCTGCTTGAAACTTACTGAAGCAAGGAGTGACCTGCTGAGAAGATTTTTCTGTGCAAAGAATTCTAAGGCCTGACCTCTGAAGACTGCACCATCTGAAACTGCAACCCTGTGGATTACCTTGCTGGAAAAGAAGTAAAGAGTGGACTCCCTGAAAGCTACAGGTGAAAAGAGCTCAACTGGAACATTACCAACTAATTCCACAACCTGGAGAACCACCAGTGGATTTGTAAGGGTTTTGTACCAGTGGATTGCAGTAACTGAAGTCCTCAACTTTCAAGGACCATCTTGGAGCTTCCAGACCCTTGGAGCGAGTTTGAGACACTTTGGGACCCTATGAGGACCTTCAGGAAGAAGTTCAGGAAGTTAGGAGAACTTTGGAGAAACTTTGAAAAAAAAGCTCCATAGTGGGACCGACTCATCCTGGCCAGCCAGGCCGCCTGCCTTCAACCGCGAGCCGGCCAAGCCATCCAGGTTCGTCCCGCTAAAAGCTCCATCGCATCAATTTACAGAGATTGACCGGGACTAGAGAAAATCTGAAGCCGGCGAACTCTCACCGGATCCGGCTACATGAGGAGCATCGAGAGACCCCGTGAGAAAAAGCTCCAGAAAAGTTTCTAACTCCGCTTGTAGAAAAGGTGATCGGGAGCAACCATGAGAGCCAAGCCGTCTGCCTTCCATAGCGTGTCGGCCTGGATACCTGGGCTGTCCTGCTGAAGCAATCTTGAAATATTTTCTAAATCCGCTCCAAGGAAGTTGACCGGGACCTCGTCACAAGTCAAGCCGGCGAACCCTCACCGGACTGTCTGGGAGCTTCGAGGGGCCTCGCGAGAAAAAGCTCCAGAAAAGTTTCTAAATGTGAAGGTAGAAACTGAGATCGGGACCTGCCGCAAGCTGTAGTCGCCAAGGGCTCCATCGCGGTCGGCCTGAAACTTTGACTTTGACCCGGTCTATCACGAGCAGGTATCACAATATGGTGCTATAATCTTCTAGGTGCCCAGGAGTGGACGCCTCACAGGGAAAGCCAGGATGGGTTCCACAGCGGTAT
Source organism: Triturus cristatus (assembly GCF_964204655.1). Taxonomy (NCBI): domain Eukaryota; kingdom Metazoa; phylum Chordata; class Amphibia; order Caudata; family Salamandridae; genus Triturus; species Triturus cristatus. The sequence goes on along the minus strand of NC_140587.1, from coordinate 465,565,989 downwards.
TCGTACAAGCACCTTGAGACCCTTGCGGGTGAGTAGTGCGCTATTCAAGTATCAATTTACATTAAAACTTTGAAAATTAATATCTCCGGATCCCTACATTGGATTTTTGTCGTTTTGGTGTTATTTTAAAGATAAAAATATTTCCTATTTTCATAAATTGCTGTTGGATTTTTATTATGTGTTGGGTCTTAATTATTTACTGAAATGGTGTTTTTAAATGCTTTACATACCTGTCTTTGAAATTAAGCCTGTCTGCTCGCAGCTACGTTACCAAGGGTTGTGCATAGGAATCATTTTTTAAGACCTATGCTGAGTCCTATCATGTGTTAGTGGCCTTATTGCCAGTGGCAGACTTACATTTGCCCCTACCAATAACCCACTTTCCAACAATATATATATATTTCTGTGGTTTTTGCACAGACTCAAACAGGACGTTGTCATATCAGAGTGTAATCATTTATTAAATAAACAAATGCATGGAGGAAAAATCAATGCATTTCAACAACCAATGGTCTTGCTCATGGTTAGTTTGTAGTCCATCAACACTGCTTTTTAACATAGTGATTGCGTCACGTCACATGATCACATGTATAATCCTTTATCTGTCACAATGTATAATGGGATTTGTAGTCCTATCCCCTTGTTTGTGCCGCTGTGTCAAATGTTACGGCAATAAAATGTGTTATCCCACGTTATGTTCATCAGAATTGTTGAGTCATTCCTTTAAAATTCTCAAACCAGCAGTGATTGACATGCTAGGTGAAGGTTTAAGGCAAATTAAACCTAAATCCAAATTCTTCCCAACCTCCCTATAGGTAATAAAATGTACATTTCCCACAAAATGGTCATTAATGATTTAGAGAAACAGAAAATTAATTGGAAACACAGAGACAATCTCACTAAGGAGGAAAGAATGACTAAGAAAATTACAAGAGAATACAACCATCTAAATAAACCAACAGATAAATGTGGGCACATAGTAATATTGAATAAGATCCAACTTATGAACAAAGCAATGAGACGATTAAATGACACCGAATACTGCAAAAGATTACAAGAGGATCAGCTAAGAGAATGTGAGTAACACCAGTGGTGGTCAAAACACTTTGGTTTTTCTGCTGTGCATTTGTTTATTTAATATATGATTACACCCCGTGTTGGAAATGGCCCTTTTTGCAGGGTTATACCTAAACATATTGCTTATTCCTCCTTTGTTTTTCCTGACCTGTGGTTGTTGGCTATAGGACTCTGGGCACTTTAGCACTGCTGATCAGTGCTAAAGTGCATATGCTCTCTGTGTAAATTATTATTGTGATTAGTTATCCATAATTGGGATATTTGTTTTACCAGTAAGGCCCTAGTAAAGTGCACTGAGTGTGCCAGGGCTGGTAATTCAAATTCTATTAGTGGACTTGCAGCATTGATTGTGCCACCCACATGAGTAGCGCTGAAAAGAGGTCTCAGGCCTGCCACTGCAGTGCCTGTGAGCAGTTTGTTAACTGCCATGTTGACCTGACCAGTGTACCCACTTGCCAGGCCTTACCTTTCTCTTTTCGTACACATAGAACACTCCTATGGTAGGCCCAAGGTATCCCCCTGGGCAGGGTGCAGTTTATGTGAAAGGTAGGGCATGTACTAGTGTGTGTAACATGTCCTGATAGTGAAATACTGCTAATTTCGTTTTTCACTATTTAAAGGCTATCTTGCCCATAGGACGGAATGGGGAATGCTGTGTAGCATATTAACCAGCATATCTTCCCATAGGAATGAGATAGAAACTTAGAGTCTGGTATCCCTGAACTCAGAATGTAATAACACATCCTTTAGGAAGAATGGTTTTTTAATTCTGTGTTTGAAAATAGCACTTTTAGAAAGTGGATATTTTCTTGTTCAACCTTTCTGTGTGCCTCTGCCTGTTTGTGGGTTGACTGTCTGGCTTGAAAGTGACAGGGGCTGGGGTGGCTCCAGAAGTCTGGGTGAGTCAGCACTAGGCTGAATAGGCCGATCTGCATTTGGAGTGGTGGGAGGAGTAGCACCTGGGCCTGAATAGGGCTGTGACTGCCTTCCACAATGCTGGCTCCACCCCCTGTGGTGTGTCTGATGACCCTGGCCCACACTAACAAATGAAGAAGTTGTGCACTGGCAGAGTGCACCCAGAACTGTTTTGGACTGGGTCCAGGACCTCTTACACCTAGAGAACAAAGACTTTTGGGGTATAAATATGAGAGATGAATCCCCTGAACTTTAGATCATCCTGAAATTCAAGAGGAACCTTTGCCGAGGAGAAGAGCTGGAGAAACAGAAGAGAAGGACTGCCCTTGCTGTGTGTTCTGGGGCTAACCTGCAGTTGCTATTCTGCCAAGGAAAGGAGAAGGACTTTGCTGTTTGCTGTGCCCCCTGCTTGAAGAAGATCTCCAAGGGCCCGAGGAGAGCTGGCCTCCTGTTTTGAAGTCCGAGGAACAAAAGGACTTCACCCCCAGCTCCCCCTGAACTCTGCTGTGTGAGTTCTGACCTGCCTAGAGGGCTTGATCCAGTTGTGGGGCCTCTGGAGGTGGTTTTCTGCTGCTTTGGAAGCTGGAAGAAGAAGAACTGAAAAACCGGACGCATCTCTCTTCTTGCGACACGTTTCACCGGCACACCTCGACGGCGCGAGAAGATTTCCATCGCATCGCCGTGCCACTGCAAAGATCGTCGCAGCGCCTCTCGCCGCTGCAAGAACCGACGCATCGAGGGGTTGCAGCTGAAGAGGAATGATGCCGCGCAACGCCACATCGATCACTGTCGCATCCCGAAGATCCACGCATCGTACCTGTGCGAGATGCTTTCCTGACGCATCACTCTCGAACCGGAACCAGCACTAAGACTCGATGCAACCCATCAACTGCGTGCAGTGGGGCTGTCGCATCGCCTCCTCAGGGTCTTAGGAGTGTCGCATCTCTTTGTTTTCCAACGCTGCAGCTGTTTGGCTTGGGAACTTTTGCCGCATCTACAGGTACTTTGGTGAAAAGTCACGCATCCATAGATTTATATGGTACAAGTTCTTTAAAGCTTTTTAAGGTCATATTTTTAAATTGTGTATGTTGGATTTTTGTCATTTTGGTCTTGTGTAGTTTAGATAAAGATACTTTATTTTTCTAAACTGGTGTGGAGTCTATTTGTGGTGTTTTCACTGTGTTACTGTGGGTGTTGGTACAAATACTTTACACATTGCCTTTGGAATAAGCCTGTCTGCTCGTGTCAAGCTACCGAGGGGTAGAGCTGGGGTTATCTAAAGTGTGTGCCAACCAGTGGATTTCCAAGGTAATTTTGGCAACGCTAAAGAGAAATGGAGACGAGAGAGGTCACACTCTCTCTGAAGATTCCGCGTTTTAAGCATATTTTACAGCGTGGCAGCTAAATGCACTGTGCAATGAATATTTGAACAGTATGCACCCTGAAATTATGGCATTAATCATCGTGACAGTTGTGGTAAATAATTTAATTACCGGGACTTAATTTGATACAGAAACATAATAGAAATAGCTCAGTAAATAAGAGGCAGAATCCGTGGTATTAGAGGTTCGGAATGGGCTTTATTCCAATGGACGATTCGAATCGGTTGCTCCAAGTTCCATCACCACGAAGGTTCAGGAAGTGAAGTACATACATTATTGATAATTAATCACTTTTATACAATAGGCATTACAGTGAAGCAAATGCAAGAGGCGTAACAATTGATAGTGTAGATAAGACATACATACGTAGCAAAAGTAGGTGTAACTGGGTGTGACTAAAGAACGTCATTAGGTGTGATGTCATAATAGGGTGGTTCCAGGAAAGAATTTCGCAATGTCAGCAGAAATACTTGGCAGAAATGCGCGCGCAGCAGCATGACGTGTGATTGACGTGCAACTAGGGGGTGAAGGGGACTTGACATTTAGCTCTACATGTGGCGACAGAAGTCTGGAGGGTCAAGTCAACCTAATCCCAAATCATATCTAACATCCTATGTTTAAAGAACTATGTTATCCAAAAGAGAGGTCTCTTAGAGTAGAATCTTATTCTATACTGACTATACTGACTGTTAGTGCGTGTACAAGCGTCTAAGTGTCTACACTAGATGCGAGGGCAGAAATCTTCCATAATAATAAGGCTATGAATTACTTGCATAAAGACAGAGAAGCCGGGCCTTTGCTCGGTAGCTGGAAGAATGTTTACTTAAACTACTAGACAGGAATGCATTGGGCAGGGAGCGGAGCAGATAATTTCGAAGGTGAAATACAGTTTCTTGGCAGGCAACAGGCTGATGTCAGGCATCGTGAGCCGCGTAGGGAATGAGACAAAGTTCATGGTCACAGATGCAGGCTCAGACTGGAGCTTCAGAGGCAGAAGGCAAGAAAAGCTTGATGACAGAATCAGGGCCTACTTGCCTGGACTGTAAAATGGCATAAGTGAACCATATAAAGCCGGTGGCCTTTCATACTTAGGAATGGAATATCCAGCCTATTCATGGCGGATCTGAAAGAGGACATGTTGACGGTGGACGCACATGTGTTTGCGTCTTCATAACTGGAACTGGAGGGAACATACATGTACTTGTGATTCATACATGAAACCGTTGGGGTCCAAGATAGGGGACATAACTGATCATAAAAATCCATATTTCCACATTCCCTCCTTGTCCCCTACTTGCCCGTCAAGAGATATCAATCTTCATCAATCCATTGATCTGTTCATATAGCATCATTTGTTCTTCTTTTTTCTTCTGGGATGAATGAAATCTTGGTGCTGGAATACACGATGTGGCACACAGACCACAGATCGCTGGTCCACATTGTAGGCATAGACAGCAACTGAATAGTATGAGAAAGCCAATACCTAGGAAGGATAGGACCTTCCATCCAAAGGTAGATAATACACTCCAAAACCAACCGGACCAAGTCCAGGTGCCTGGATTCTGGTGTATCTGGCTTACAATCTTATGAAGGCGGGTTATGGCTTTATATACAGATGGCGAATTTTCTGGTATGAAAATGCAACAACTTGATCCGATGACCCTACAAGCTCCGCCCCTATCGGCCAGGATGACGTCAAGGACAAGACGATTTTGAAGCACAACAATCCGCATAGCAGACTGTTCTTCTGTTAAATTGCCTAAGGCGGAAATAGTTTCATTCACTACTGCTTCAAGGGTTCTAGTTAATCTACGTATCAGCTTACTATTAGTAACGGTACCTATATAGGGAAAGAGACCTTTATTGAAATCTGTGTATTTTTCCCATGCTGTTTCAGTGTAATCGACAATTGGGAGATCTCTCCTTTCTCTATTGTGTACTAAATGAGTATTTCTGTGATAATCAGGAGGAGCTAGGAAAACAGGTGGCAAAAGAAATCCGATGTAGCAGGTACCATCCCAATCTAGAGGCAAACGTACATATGCCGTCTGACCACATATAAAATAGGAATGGCGGGAAGCTCTAAATGTAGACTTGCCTTGATCACTAAATTCTATTACAGTGGTGCATCTACTATGGCCCATATGTATGGAACCATTCTTTCTTACACATAATTCACCTTTTACTGGAAATATTGACATAGCGGGCAAAATTGGAGTAGCTTCGGATTCGACATTTAGGATCATAAGATTAAGCGTAAAATTACCTAATCCATACACTTCATTTTCTAGATCAGTTCCTGTTCTCTTGGGAAGTCCCTCCTTGTTAGGGTAGCAGACTTTAAGTAAAACTAAGTTCAAATTTCCCCATACCCAGTTATCTTGATAAACTGCAGAATTCGAATCTAGGGAATTAATTAAACTAAACCATGCTCCACAGGAGCCGTTGTGTGTGAACGGGTATGGAAAGAGAGGTAGAATTCCTTTATAATTCTGATAGGGAGGGAGTCGGCCACATATCCAACAATTTGTAGCATTGCTAACCTGATGGGAATGATGTAACATACTAATAAACGTATTATTGCGCAGCGCAAATCTATAAGACAACTCAAGCGGAGGTAATTCACTGAAAGAATGTTCAGCAGTAATATTATAAACAAGTCTAGAAATAGGATAATATATGTGCAACAATATACTTGCAGTAATTATTAAAAGACTTAAGAAAAACAAAATTAATAACGTCACTGTGCAATGACTACGCAGTGATTTACAGTACGCATGTCGTTTCAACATTTTTCGGGGTTGTTCTCTATTCAGGTCTAAGGGATACATGTCAGAGACAATTCAACCGCTTCACCTTGGAGAGGACTTAAACAATCAAATTGCTTGACTGATTAGACCTGAGTTTTAGTTTATATAGTTCGTGATTACTCGTTTCAGCCAAAGGAAGTTTTGAGTCAATGGGTGAAGACACACGAGGTGTGGTATTTACATCCGATGGTAGTCCATGAAATTTCTTGATATGACTTGAATGTATCCAGCCTTTTCTGCCTTCGATTTTCACGGCTGTCCTTGTGGTGAGCAAGACCAGTTGCGGCGACCTACACCTAGGATCCAGCTGAGTCTTTCGATCAAAGTTCCTCACCAAGACCAGATCCCCCGAAACTATGTCATGGGGTTTCACCTCAGTGTTGTCAGGAAAAGCTGCAGCTACCTGTGAACGACAAGATTGTAGTGCAGACATCAAGGAAGCCAAATAATCTGTCAGCATATTACAGTTAATATCAGTTATTTTACGTGGTATAGGCGTCCCCCACATATTTGGTGGTCTGCCAAAGATCACCTCATACGGGGATAGCCCTGTTCGAGAGTGTGCTACCATTCTCATGTAAAAGAGTGCAACTGGTAACGCTACTACCCAGTCGACACCTTTCTCTCTGCATATTTTGCACAATCTGATTTTCAGGATCTGATTATGTCTTTCTACGAGACCTGCTGCCTCGGGGTGTCGGACACAGTGAAACTTCCACTGATAACCTAACAAAAGTGAAACGTGTTTCATTCATTCGGATGAGAACGGCTGGCCGTTATCTGAGTAGACAACACGTGGTAAACCGTACCGTGGGAAGAATTCTCGAACTAACTGTTTGGCAGTAGTCGGGGCAGTGTAATCTGAAACCGGGTATGCCTCTGTCCAACGGGAAAGAGCACAGACAACTACGAGAACATATTTGAATCCTCGACATCGTTCCATCTGGATATAATCCATCTGGAGGACTTCAAAAGGGTGATCAGGAGGCTGAAATCCACCCTGTTCTACGGGAACGCTTTTTCCTGGGTTAAACTGACAACAGATCATACAGGTACGGACTTTTTGTTTAGCTGCTGCTCGTAAATGTTTGTTGAACCAAATGTGTTGAATGCTGTCTAGCATAGCTTTTTCTCCTAGATGTGCTGGACTATGTATAGTGTTAATAATGACTTGGACCATTGAATCAGGAAGGAACCATACAGATTTTTCCTTCGTCATCCATCCTTGGTCCGTTTGAATCCCTCCTAATTCAGTCCATTTTTTTATTTCGTCTGATGTAGCATGTGTCTGTATGTCAATTACGTCAAGAGCGGGATCTTTAATCGTCATACAATGTGTTGGCGTCGGGACTATTGTCTTTGTCATGTCGAATGTTTGAGTTTGAGCAGTCTGTTTAGCTGTTCTGTCAGCTAGATCATTGCCTTGAGAAATGATATCAGTAACTTTCGTATGAGCTTTACATTTCATAATTGATATTGCAGTGGGTAGATGTATTGCATCTAATAAGGCATGAATGAGGGGTCCGTGCTGAATGTGGGCACCGTGAGAAGTTAAATAACCTCTCTCTCGCCACAGCACGCCGAAGTCATGTACAACTCCGAATGCATAACGTGAATCAGTGTATATGTTGACTCTTTTATTTGTGGCTTGAATACAGGCTTGTGTCAGAGCGACGAGCTCTGCGGCTTGAGCTGACAAGGTATTTATGCAATTTGTTTCAATGATTTCAGTGTCTGTTGTGACTGCGTAAGCGGCCACTAACTCTCCTGTACTTGTTCTCATACATGAACCATCTACATACAACGTCAGGTCTGGGTCTGACAATGGGACATCTGTCAAGTCTTGTCTGGGTTTCGTCGTGATTGTAATAACGTCAATACAGTCATGAGCTAGTGGGTCTGTTCCAATTACGGGTAAAAGTGTGGCAGGATTCAATGTGTTACAACGTCTGATTTCTATATGTGGCTGGAACAATGTTAATTCATACCCTGTAAGTCGCGCTATAGTTAAGTGTTGTGTTTGCGTTTGTGAGAAGTTGGCCTGGTATATGATGCTCACTAGTTAAAGTGATCACCTTGTACCATGCCAAGCAACCCTTATGGTGTGGTTGTAAGTCAACCTTTTCGGACTAGCTGCCCTAGTGGTAGCGTAGGCTAAGCAGTCTTTGAGGCTAAACTCGTGAAACGTGTTAAGCCAGCTGTTTTACCAAATGCAACCCCCTTTTATACCAATGAAAGGACACCACACAGATATATATTCAAAATATATATGTATTTATTTCTCAAAGTAACCCCTAGTCTCTTTATGAGCACAGGAGCACAAATCGTCAAACAAGATTATCACAGAATACACAGAAGTTGCACGTTATATGGATAGGCCCTGGTGGCCACTCAAACCATATACTAAAATAGTGGTATAAGTACCACGAACAGAAAAGGGAAAAGGCCTAGGGCCTCTAGAATCGCTGGGCCTACAAGGAGCTAACGTCAGTTAGTGACCAGGAGGTCCACGGGTGGCGTGTGCAGAGCAAATAGTCACACGCGTGCTCCCATAGGTTTCAATGGGTGCGTAAAAAGTACAAAGTTACTGCAAAAGGAATCTTCCGGATGACCTAGGAACTTAAGATTTGGAACACAGGCACTAGAGATGTAATACTACACTTGGGCACAGGTGTGCCAGCTTTACCTCACCCACAGGAAGCGGGTGCATAGGCCTCGAAGTGCGTCGGGTTTCTTCTATCTGTTCCGTGGGGCCTGTAGACAAAAGTGCTGCAGGCGGTCGGTCGGGAAGAGATGCAGTGGATCCAAGAGTGGATCGGAGATGTTGAAGACCTGTAAGCAGAGGGGACAGTGTTCTAAGTCACTAGCCAGTGACCAGCGTGGCACCAGGTGGGTACCAGGCAATGTCGGGTGCAAACAGGAAGGAAGGTGTAGCTTGACTCTGCAGCCACGTGGTCCCTGAAGGTCGACGACGTCCAGGAGTCGAGTCACGAGCTGTCCCACGCAGGCTCTCGCTGTCGGCGGTGTCGGCGACTTGATCGAAGCGAACAAGCCTTGGCAAAAGCAATTGTTGTAGGCAAGGAGTTTAAGCTGATGGTTCTGACCAGCAAGGTCAGAGGAACTGCTCCTTTGGAGGGGAGCAAGGGCCAGTCTGGAGCAACCAGACCAGCGGTGTTTGTCGTAGATTTCGTCGCCAAGATGGCCACTAGCCAGCGGGCCAGCAACCGGTTAGGCGCGTCGAGTGGCAAAATGCAGAAGGGCCCCACGCAGATCGTGGAGATGCTGGAGGGCTCACCTTTGGTGCAGATGCTGCTCGAGGGTTGGGCTTCTCAGGACCCAAAGCACAACTTGGAGGGAGCCTCGGTTGTTGCACTGGTCAGCTTGTCGTGGTCGTTTCAAGATGGCTGGCTCCACGTGTCTCGGTGCCTCCACGGGTCTCCTCTTTGCAGGGACTGTGGATCGGGCGGTGAGAGGTCTGGAGGTCCAGTTCTTGTCAGTCTCTGGGCTCGGGCTCCGGCGGGAGGCGGCGGCAAAGCAGACGTTGATTCGCTGGATGGTGCTTGCGTTAGCAAGGTGGTCACTCCCTGACCACAGGGGAGATTGGCTTCAGTCCTCTGTGCGGCAGAGCGTCGAAGTTCCCGTCTTCTTCTTAGTTTCAAGTTGATTCCAGGATGTCTGAAGTCTTAGGACACAGCTCCTACCTTTATTCGGATTCTAGGGGCCGGACTACCTGCTAGGTCCCTCCCTAGGGGTGGGACCAGGAAGGGGGGTGGTTACACCCCCAATCCTTTGTCCAGCTCGCCCCAGGCCCGGGACTGGTGTGCCCCAGGACCGGTTTGAACTGGCATATGCCCCGAGGCTCCTTGTGAGCCACAGGCATGTCTGGTTTCTTTCAAGCCCTACCTGACCAATACACAAAATCCTGTCTGGGGTGGTGCTCGCACCTCCCCTGGCAGGAAACCCTTTGTCCACACCTCCCAAGCTGGAAGGACTCCCAGCAGCAGGAGGGCAGACTTGTGTCTGTGGTGGCAGCATCCATTTTGTGGAGCTGAGGCTATGTCTGATTTTACCCGGGTTTCAGGCACTGTACATGTCGTGTCCCTCTAGAAGGGTGGAATGCTAACCCCGTCGCCAGAATTGGCGAGGGGTTAGTATTCCAATTCGTATGACACCTTACTCGACATGTTTTGATAAAGCCAAACCAAAGATAGCATTTAACCGCGAGGTTCATAATGCACTTAAGAGTATATGGTATGACGATATCTGGAAACAGTAGAAGGAAGTTGTTCCGACCACTGCAGACAGGCTCAGCTCATGCCAGAGCACCATCTCACATGGAACCAAGCACTCTGCCTTCAGGATTGTTAAGGCCTGCTATAGGAGTGACTTATAGGTTACCAGGTGTCCCATTTAAGGTTAGGTGTAGGTATACTACACCTAAGTAAGAGGTGATTACACCAACTTACCCCAGCTGAGTGATCAGCCAGTTGTGTCAAATCGTTAGGCCAAGCCTGGGGTGGCATAATACATGCTGCAGCCCTTGGCAGGCCTTGGGTACACCAATGCCCTGGGTACCTAGTGTACACTGGTACAGGGGCTGACAGGGTGATCCACTTCCAATTGGTTATGCACCTAGGGTGCATAGTTTTAATTTAGTAGAGAGAACAGCAGGCTGGGGGTCTGATTGGCAGGCCCACAGCCTCAATATGTCGAAAACCAGTGAAGCAAAAAGCAAAAATTTGGGGTGACCATAGGATAGCAGACCCTACTCTCCTACACAACCCCCCCCCAAACGCTGGGACATTAAACTAGCCTTGACCAGTCTCGTCTTCATGTCCTAAGTGGAAGTACCTGGAGAGACCATCTGCATTCCCATGGTCAGTACCTGGCCGGTGCTCCACTGTAAAGTCCATCCCCTGTAGGGAAATGGACCACCTAAGCAGTTTGGGGTTTTCACCCTTCATCTGATTTAGCCACAAGAGGGGCTTATGGTCGGTCTGAATCTTGAAGTGAGTGCCAAACAAGTATGGCCTCAGCTTCTTCAGGGCCCACACCACAGCAAAGGCCTCCCTCTCAATAGCTGACCAATTCTTCTCTCTGGGGGTCAACCTTCTGCTAATAAAAGCAATGGGTTGGTCTTGACCATCTACATTAAGTTGTGACAGCACAGCTCCCACACCCAACTCAGAAGCATCTGTTTGGACAATAAACTCTTTGGAGTAGTCAGGACTTTTCAGGATAGGTGCAGAGCACATGGCCTCCTTCAGGTCATCAAATGCCTTTTGACAGCTTACTGTCCACTGAACCTTTTTGGGCATCTTCTTGGATGTCAGATCATTAAGAGGAGTCACAATGGACCCATAGTTCTTAACAAACTTCCTGTAGTACCCAGTCAAGCCCAAGAAAGCTCGAACTTGAGTCTGGGTGGTTGGAGGGGACCAGTCCTTGATGGATTGTATCTTACTCTCCAGTGGTTGAACTTGGCCTCCACCTACAAGGTGGCCCAAATATACAACCTTACTCTGCCCTATCTGGCACTTAGTAGCCTTGATAGTGAGGCCTGCCCTCTGCAGGGCCTCAAGAGCCTTCTTCAGGTGGATCAGGTGATCCTCCCAGGTGGAGCTAAAGACAGCAATGTCATCAAGATATGCTGCACAAAAGTCATCCAACCCAGTAAGGACTTGGTTCACCAGCCTTTGGAAGGTGGCAGGTGCATTCTTCAGACCAAAGGGCATCACCACAAACTGATAATGCCCACCTGGGGTTGAGAATGCTGTTTTGGCCTTAGACTCCTCAGCTAATCTGATTTGCCAATAGCCAGCTGTTAAGTCAAATGTGCTCAAAAACTTTGCAGAAGCTAGTTTGTCTATGAGCTCATCTGCCCTTGGAATAGGGTGTGCATCTGTCCTGGTGACAGCATTGAGTCCTCTGTAATCCACACAGAACCTCATCTCTCTCTTGCCATCTTTGGTGTGAGGTTTGGGGACCAGAACCACTGGGCTAGCCCAGGGGCTCTCTGAGGGTTCAATGACACCTAATTCCAGCATTTTATGTACCTCAGCCTTTATACAGTCCCTGACGTGGTCAGGTTGTCTGTAAAGTTTGTTCTTTACAGGCAGACTGTCACCAGTGTCCACAACATGGGTACACCAGTCAGTTTGACTAGGTATCAAGGAAAACATATGTGAAAATGATTGTAGAACCTGTCTACATTCAGTCTGCTGATGGGCAGTGAGGTTGCCTCCAAGGGTCACTCCTTCAACTGAGCCATCTTCAGGGTTCTGAGACAACAGGTCTGGGAGAGGGTCACTCTCTTCCTCCTGTCCCTCATCTGTAGCCATGAGCAAGCCCATGTCTGCCCTGTCAACATATGCTTTAAGCCTGTTAACATGGAGTACCCTGTGGGGACTCCTGGGAGTTCCTAGGTCGACCAAGTAGGTGACCTCTCCCTTCTTTTCCAGGATTGTATGGGGTCCAGACCATTTGTCTTGGAGTGCTGCTGGGGCCACTGGCTCCAACACCCATACCTTCTGTCCTGGCTGAAACTCAACCAAGACAGCCTTTTGGTCATGCCAAGCTTTCTGTAAGGCCTGGCTTGCCTCAAGGTTTTTGGATGCCTTCTCCATATACTCAGCCATCCTGGAGCGGAGACCAAGTACATAGTCCACTATGTCTAGCTTAGGCTTTTTGAGAGGTAACTCCCAGCCTTCCTTCACCAAACACAGTGGGCCTCTCACAGGGTGCCCAAACAACAATTCAAAGGGGCTGTAGCCAACTCCTTTTTGTGGGACCTCTCTGTAAGCAAACAGAAGGCAGGGTAGAAGGATGTCCCATCTTCGCCTGAGCTTTTCAGGTAATCCTTTGATCATACCCTTTAGGGTCTTGTTGAATCTCTCAACAAGCCCATTGCATTGTGGGTGATAAGGGGTGGTGAACTTGTAGTTGACACCACATTCCTTCCACATAGCTGTTAAGTATCCTGACATAAAGTTGGTACCTCTGTCAGATACTACCCCCTTAGGAAACCCCACTCTGGAGAATACTCCCAGCAGGGCCCTGGCCACAACAGGTGCTGTAGTGGTCCTAAGGGGAATTGCCTCTGGATACCTGGTGGCATGATCCACTACCACCAGTATAAATCTGTGTCCAGATGCAGTGGGAGGATCCATGGGACCCACTATGTCTATTCCCACTCTTTCAAAGGGGACCCCCACCACAGGTAGTGGTATTAGGGGGGCCTTTGTTGTGCCACCTGATTTGCCACTGGCTTGGCAGGTAACACAGGAGCGACAAAACTCCTTTGTGTCTTCATTCATGTGAGGCCAGTGAAAGTGAGGGACAAGTCTGTCCCAGGTCTTATTCTGGCCTAGGTGTCCTGCTAAAGGAATGTCATGGGCCAAGGTAAAAAGGAAGCCCCTAAATTGCAGAGGTATGACCAACCTCCTGGTAGCACCAGGCTTGGGGTCTCTAGCCTCTGAATAAAGGAGCCCTTCATCCCAATACACTTTATGGGTACCTTGAGCATTCCCAGCAGCCTCAGCAGCAGCCAGCTGTCTGAGGGGTTCAAGAGAGGGACAGGATAACTGAGCCTGCCTCAAGTCAGCCCTTGAAGGTCCCCCTGTCCCCAGAAACTCAACCTGATCAGGTTCAAGCTCTTCAGGGACAGTTCCTTCAGGGTCCTCTAGATCAGCTTCCTGGGAAGGCTGATCATCACTCTGAGGCAGGGGGGAAGGCACAGCCTTGACCCTCCTGTTCTTCTTCTTGGTAGGTGCTTGGTCCATTGTTCCAGGATCCAAGACCTGAGGTTCAGTGAGGCACTTTTTGGCCTGTGACCTGGTCACAGCAAGGACATGTGATGATATACCTAACATCTCTGCATGAGTCCTGTACTCCACTTCTGACCATAGAGAACTCTCTAGGTCATTGCCCAACAAACATTCTACTGGGAGGTCTGCACTAACCACAACCCTTTTGAGGCCAGTTACCCCTCCCCATGAGAAGTTAACAACTGCCACACTATGTGAAGTAGTGGCATTGCTGGCATTGGTCACCAGGTAGTTCTCACCTGGTATGTACTGTCCAGGGTCCACAAAGCCTGGTGTCACCATAGTGACACTGGCACATGTGTCCCTGTAAGCTTGAGCCACTTTGTCATTAATTAAAGGAGTCTGTCTGTACTTGCCCAGGTTACTGGGGCTCACAGTCAGGGACAAATCAATGTCCCCATCACAGATCAAGACTGCCTGTGTCAGGGTTCTGTCTAAGTCAGAATCTCCTTCAGTTCCCATAGTGATTCCCACTACACCCTTTGTCTGGGGACCAACACTGCTAACAGTAGTACTGGGAGCAGGTGCCTTAGGGGCAACAGTGTTGGGGGCTCCACCCTTTTTGCAATCACTAGTCCAGTGAGTTGTATTTTTACAATGATTGCACCAGGGTTTCTTTTGACCTTCTTTCTTCTTTTTGGACTGTTGTTGGGACCCACCCTCCTTAGCAGTAGTTTGGGGCCCTGTTGAAGACTTCTGGTCTTTAGATTTCTGATCTCCACCCTTTTGGTCTGTTTTCTTCTGATCACCCCCTTGGCCCTGGTTCTGGTTCTTTTGCTTAACCCTGGTTCTGACCCATTTGTCTGCCTTCTTTCCCAATTCTTGGGGAGAGGTCAGATCAGAGTCAACCAAGTGTTGATGCAGTTGCTGGTTTTGACAGTTATTTAAAATCTGTTCTCTCATCATCAAATTATACAATCCTGTAAAATCAGATACCTTACTTCCCAGCAACCAACCCTCCAAAGCCTTAGTGGCACATTCAATGTATTCAGACCAGTCCTGAGTCTGTGTCTTTTGGGTGTCTCTGAACATTAACCTGTACTGCTCAGTGGTTAAGCCTAACCCATCAACTAGAACACTCTTCAGGACTCTGTAGTTTCTGACATCCTCTTCTCTAACAGTGAGGAGTCTGTCTCTGCCTCTTCCCTCAAAGGAGAGCCAGAGGATTGCTGCCCACTGATCTTCAGGAACCTGCTGTACTTTGCAGGCTCTCTCAAGAGCAGTTATCCACTTGTGGATGTCATCCCCACTTTTGTAGGGGGGCACAACCTTAGACAGGTTTCTATTGTCGAAAACCCTATCTTTGTCCTTAGGGACAATGCTGCCACCAGTGGGTATAGACCCACTCTCTTTATGCTGTCTAGCCTTGCTAAGTTTCTCTTCCATCAGGGCTACTTCTAGCTCCTGCTTCCTGATCCTCAGCTGGGCCTCTTGCATCTTGGCCTCATGTTCCCTCCTCTGAGGGGTGGTCATCCTTCTCCTGGAGTGACCTTGAGAGCCTCTAGAGCCATGGGAAGCATTGGAGTCACCTGAGCGATTCCTTTGCCTTCCCAGCCCTGTGTTAAGTCCACTGGGGAGATCCAGTGGGTTGAACCCACTGTCAGTCCCCAATAGCCTTGGTTTAGCTGGGCCAAGTATAACACTTGGCACTGGGCTAGTTCTCCCTTCATCCTCACCACTATCTGAATCCCCCTCACTCTCTTCCTCTGTGGTAGGCATCCCATCTAAGGGGTGACTATTGGAAAGGGGTACTTCAGTGGCATCTTCAGAAGGGGGGCCTCCTGTTCCTGTCCCTAAGGGGGCTAACTGGGAAGCTTTCTTGAGTGCTCTCTGATTCTCATCATTCTGTAAGAGCTCTCTGAGCTCAGCAGAGTTTGGGTTCTTGGGCTGTTTAAGGCCTCTAAGAGTTGCCAAATGCCTGAGCTCATTCTGATTAAGGGTAGCAAAGCTGGTTGGTGCCCTCTGGGGGTCACTCTCAACAGAGATGGGTACAGTGGACCCCTCTGCCCCGGCCATTGCTCTTAAGTGTGGGTGGATGTGTTGCAATCTACCTACACTTGGGTTTACCTACTAAACCTATCTAGTAGTTGTAGTCAGGGTGTGCTACTCCCTTTTCTCTACAACAACTAAGTTCAGTAGAACTTAAGTATATCTAATCTTGTTTTATATGTACCTACAGGTACCTATGTGATCTTTCAATTGGTAACCAAGAGATTACAATGGTAAAACACAGCAAGCTCAAATCCAACCGCTGCTCACCAATGTGAGAAGTTGGCCTGGTATATGATGCTCACTAGTTAAAGTGATCACCTTGTACCATGCCAAGCAACCCTTATGGTGTGGTTGTAAGTCAACCTTTTCGGACTAGCTGCCCTAGTGGTAGCGTAGGCTAAGCAGTCTTTGAGGCTAAACTCGTGAAACGTGTTAAGCCAGCTGTTTTACCAAATGCAACCCCCTTTTATACCAATGAAAGGACACCACACAGATATATATTCAAAATATATATGTATTTATTTCTCAAAGTAACCCCTAGTCTCTTTATGAGCACAGGAGCACAAATCGTCAAACAAGATTATCACAGAATACACAGAAGTTGCACGTTATATGGATAGGCCCTGGTGGCCACTCAAACCATATACTAAAATAGTGGTATAAGTACCACGAACAGAAAAGGGAAAAGGCCTAGGGCCTCTAGAATCGCTGGGCCTACAAGGAGCTAACGTCAGTTAGTGACCAGGAGGTCCACGGGTGGCGTGTGCAGAGCAAATAGTCACACGCGTGCTCCCATAGGTTTCAATGGGTGCGTAAAAAGTACAAAGTTACTGCAAAAGGAATCTTCCGGATGACCTAGGAACTTAAGATTTGGAACACAGGCACTAGAGATGTAATACTACACTTGGGCACAGGTGTGCCAGCTTTACCTCACCCACAGGAAGCGGGTGCATAGGCCTCGAAGTGCGTCGGGTTTCTTCTATCTGTTCCGTGGGGCCTGTAGACAAAAGTGCTGCAGGCGGTCGGTCGGGAAGAGATGCAGTGGATCCAAGAGTGGATCGGAGATGTTGAAGACCTGTAAGCAGAGGGGACAGTGTTCTCAGTCACTAGCCAGTGACCAGCGTGGCACCAGGTGGGTACCAGGCAATGTCGGGTGCAAACAGGAAGGAAGGTGTAGCTTGACTCTGCAGCCACGTGGTCCCTGAAGGTCGACGACGTCCAGGAGTCGAGTCACGAGCTGTCCCACGCAGGCTCTCGCTGTCGGCGGTGTCGGCGACTTGATCGAAGCGAACAAGCCTTGGCAAAAGCAATTGTTGTAGGCAAGGAGTTTAAGCTGATGGTTCTGACCAGCAAGGTCAGAGGAACTGCTCCTTTGGAGGGGAGCAAGGGCCAGTCTGGAGCAACCAGACCAGCGGTGTTTGTCGTAGATTTCGTCGCCAAGATGGCCACTAGCCAGCGGGCCAGCAACCGGTTAGGCGCGTCGAGTGGCAAAATGCAGAAGGGCCCCACGCAGATCGTGGAGATGCTGGAGGGCTCACCTTTGGTGCAGATGCTGCTCGAGGGTTGGGCTTCTCAGGACCCAAAGCACAACTTGGAGGGAGCCTCGGTTGTTGCACTGGTCAGCTTGTCGTGGTCGTTTCAAGATGGCTGGCTCCACGTGTCTCGGTGCCTCCACGGGTCTCCTCTTTGCAGGGACTGTGGATCGGGCGGTGAGAGGTCTGGAGGTCCAGTTTTTGTCAGTCTCTGGGCTCGGGCTCCGGCGGGAGGCGGCGGCAAAGCAGACGTTGATTCGCTGGATGGTGCTTGCGTTAGCAAGGTGGTCACTCCCTGACCACAGGGGAGATTGGCTTCAGTCCTCTGTGCGGCAGAGCGTCGAAGTTCCCGTCTTCTTCTTAGTTTCAAGTTGATTCCAGGATGTCTGAAGGCTTAGGACACAGCTCCTACCTTTATTCGGATTCTAGGGGCCGGACTACCTGCTAGGTCCCTCCCTAGGGGTGGGACCAGGAAGGGGGGTGGTTACACCCCCAATCCTTTGTCCAGCTCGCCCCAGGCCCGGGACTGGTGTGCCCCAGGACCGGTTTGAACTGGCATATGCCCCGAGGCTCCTTGTGAGCCACAGGCATGTCTGGTTTCTTTCAAGCCCTACCTGACCAATACACAAAATCCTGTCTGGGGTGGTGCTCGCACCTCCCCTGGCAGGAAACCCTTTGTCCACACCTCCCAAGCTGGAAGGACTCCCAGCAGCAGGAGGGCAGACTTGTGTCTGTGGTGGCAGCATCCATTTTGTGGAGCTGAGGCTATGTCTGATTTTACCCGGGTTTCAGGCACTGTACATGTCGTGTCCCTCTAGAAGGGTGGAATGCTAGAATTGGCGAGGGGTTAGTATTCCAATTCGTATGACACCTTACTCGACATGTTTTGATAAAGCCAAACCAAAGATAGCATTTAACCGCGAGGTTCATAATGCACTTAAGAGTATATGGTATGACGATATCTGGAAACAGTAGAAGGAAGTTGTTCCGACCACTGCAGACAGGCTCAGCTCATGCCAGAGCACCATCTCACATGGAACCAAGCACTCTGCCTTCAGGATTGTTAAGGCCTGCTATAGGAGTGACTTATAGGTTACCAGGTGTCCCATTTAAGGTTAGGTGTAGGTATACTACACCTAAGTAAGAGGTGATTACACCAACTTACCCCAGCTGAGTGATCAGCCAGTTGTGTCAAATCGTTAGGCCAAGCCTGGGGTGGCATAATACATGCTGCAGCCCTTGGCAGGCCTTGGGTACACCAATGCCCTGGGTACCTAGTGTACACTGGTACAGGGGCTGACAGGGTGATCCACTTCCAATTGGTTATGCACCTAGGGTGCATAGTTTTAATTTAGTAGAGAGAACAGCAGGCTGGGGGTCTGATTGGCAGGCCCACAGCCTCAATATGTCGAAAACCAGTGAAGCAAAAAGCAAAAATTTGGGGTGACCATAGGATAGCAGACCCTACTCTCCTACAGCGTTCGATTCACGAGAACCTCTACTGCATGTGGTACTTGAACTGTCAATGGATGTCCAAACACTATGGCATCGCTTGGTCTGATTGCTAAAGCTGTTGCTGCCACTGATTTTAGGCATGCAGACAAAGCCTGAGCTACGGGATCTAATGTACTAGAAAAATAAGCACATGGTTTGTGGGATCCTGCCTGTTCCTGTGTGAGTACTGACAAGGCAGTACCTTCGCGTTCTGTAACAAAAAGTGTAAACTGTTTATTGTAACATGGTGTTGCTAAAACCGGTGCTTGACATAAAGCTTTCTTTAAGCTTTCAAAAGCTTGTGTATGTTCCTGAGTCCAAGGGAGAACAGTCGATGTGGCTGCCTCCTGTGTTGTCAATTGGATGAGTGGTTTTGCTAGAAATGCATACTGAGGGATCCACTGCCTACAATATGAAGTGAGGCCTATGAAAGCCCGCACCTCCTTTTGTGTCTTGGGTATTGGCATGTTAGCTATTAACTGAATGCGGTCGGGTGTAAGCTGCCTTCCCTCCTTGGACAGCGAGTGTCCAAGATAAACAACTCGCTGGACACAGAATTGCAGCTTAGAAGGGGACACCTTGTGCCCCTTTTCGGCTAGAAATTGTAAAACTGTCAGTGATGCTTTCTCACATTCAGGTTCGCTTCTAGCGGTGATCAGCAGATCATCGACATATTGAAGCAGGGCAGTGTTTACTGGCATGTGGATACTGTCGAGTTCTCGTTTCAGTGCTTGGCTATAGATGCTGGGGCTTTCTGTAAATCCTTGAGGTGCGCGTGAGAATTTAAAGCTACGTCCATTTAAACTAAATCCGAACAAGTATTGGCTTTCCGGATCTATAGGGACGCTGAAAAAGGCATTCTTGAGATCAATTACAGTAAAGAATGTTGCTTCAGAATCAATAGCTGTCAGTAATGACGAGATATCTGGGACCACAGGGAATTGTGGCACAATGCATTTGTTCAATTCGCGCAGATCAATAACCAATCGATATACTGGCGGGGCCTTTGGATCTGTTCGTTTAAGAATCGGAATTATCGGGGAATTACATACATTGGAGTCTGTTTCCACAACCACTCCTTGGACAATGAGCTCGTCAATGATTTGCAGTAAAGCCACTACAGCATCTGGTGGTAACTTGTATTGTCGCATTCGTGGTAGTACCACTCCTGCCTTTAGTGTAACTCGATATGGTGTAATATTCATGCAACCAACTTCAGTAGGGCCTTGTGCCCATAGATGTGTAGGTAAAGTCTGCAGTCGGGGATCCATGTCTCTAGACACATAGTGACCTTTGAAATCACATAAAAACAATCTTACTCCTTCCGGAGAACAACATATTATAGCTCCTAGAGCTTTCAGTGTTTTTATACCTAACAAGTTTTCTGGACATGATTTAGTAAGCAATAAATCTGTAGTTCTGGTCAAGGGTCCTATCGTAAGTGGAAGAGGCTGTGATACTTCATTAACAATAGGTTTTCCTGAAAAACCAAGGGAAATATTCTGTGAGCCTGAGAGGGGTGCCCCTGGAACTTCACTACGTTTTATGGTTGTTCGACTTGCCCCTGTATCGAGTAAAAATTTTCTATCTTGGCCTAATAATTCACTATGTACATAAGGTCCTTCTTGGTCTACGGGGACCTCGATAAGGGGTAAGTCAACTTCCCTCTCTAGGCTGCTTCATGTGTATCGTTGATAATCAGGATAGTCGTACTGTGCGGTCTGGTACAGCTGTCGTGTCGTGGTTTGTGTGGCAGCAACAGGCAGCGCTGGTGCAGCTGGCACAAACTGTACAGACTGTGGTGGAGCTGGCATGGACTGTGCATGCTGCGGGGCTCCTTGTTCATTCTGATCCTGTCTAGGTGGCCGTGGTCTTTCTTTTGTAATACCTGTGGCGATATTACGCTTCAGGACTGGGCAATCGTGTATATAATGACCTGGTTGTTTACAATAGTTGCATGTCCCTTTTACAGGTCCTGCTGAATCACCGGAATGTGTCGTACCCTTTTTATGTCCTTCAGCTGGAACTGTCTGGGAGACTAGCATTTTCATTTTCGTGTCTTTCATGCGTCTTTGTTCATGTTCTTGTTCCTCTCTAATTCTATTGTGATGATACTGTAACATTTGTAACATTTGTGATGGGGTGTTACCTTGCCAGGTACTCTCGAATTTTAATACTCTATTCTTCACTTGGGGTAAGGAATTTTCAACTAATTTTGTCACAAACAGATGTGGGTATGATTCGCTACTTGCTTTTATGCCACTATTTATGCCAAAACATTTTTCAAATCGGGCATAAAAATCACTAGTGTCTTCATCTTGCTTTTGTTTACAGGCTGAGATTGCACCCCAGTCTTCCTTTTTCGTAGTTAATAAACGTGGCAGTACCTGTACTAGTAAACCTGGTAGTGCTTTAGTTTTATCCCCAAGCCCCGAACCTGGACCTCGGGCCTTTTCTTCATTTTCTAATGCTGTCCAGTCTATCTTTTGGTCTCCCACCTCCCACTCTTTTTCCTTGAGTTTTTCATAAATGCCAGCAGGCATTAATACCTTTAATATTGTCATAATGTCGGGATAGGTATACTCTCCCATGAGTAACATGTCTTTAATTTCTCGGTGGAAACCCGCTGGGTCTTTGTCATGACTGGGTACCACTTTCTTCATCTCTAACAATTCTATTTTCGATATGGGCGTATATACAAATACACGTTTAAACTGATTGTCCTCGCCCTTTATTGGGTGTACTTCTCGTAAGGGATTCTGTCTGTCCATGTAATACGTCGTTCTTTCCTTGATGGGCAGTGAGACATGCTCTGGGCATACAAAAAGAATGTACTGCTTTCTTGATTCTAGTATTTCTTTAATTAGCTTAGTACCTGAACCTCTCCATCTATTCGTGAGTAATTCAGTCAATATATCAGGTAAGGGACCAGGATCTGAATGTTGGCTTTTATATAGTATAAGAAGTTGTTGAATCATATAAATCCCAGCTAAACGCTGTTCATCTGGGGTGAGATTCAAAAATGTGTGTGCTACTGTATCATCATCATACTTTCCGGGACTGTCAACCCAATGAACGGCTGACCTGGCTAATTCTTGTTCATCCATAGAATCGAGAAAATGATAACCCCTTCGTTCTCGGAGTAATTTGTCAGCGGCTTGGAACGAATGCTCGGGGGACCTTATATTTATTATAGGTGTTTGGAAATTCCTGTTATTATCTGGACATATCGGACGTATCGGGTCAATAAAACATCTAGTACTATTACAAGATCTTCCTCTACCTACATAGGCTATGGTTTCTGACTGTCCTGTGGACAGTCCTGATCCTTCCTCCTCCTCGTTTTGTTCGAACTGGTCTACCGCTAATCTCTCTTCGTGTAGGCGTTCTATTTCTTTACGGATCTTTCGGCACATGGCTATTATACAATTTTGCTTATCATGTCTCCCTTCTGATATATTCTGGCTCCATCTGGTAAGAGTTTGCATTGCTTCCGGGTCTACCCCCGGTCGGTCTTGATTTCTGATCACACAATTTATGAGGAAACGTAACAGTTCCCCCTGTATCTCCACTTTCTGGTATTCCATAGCTCTGTTAATACATTCAGAATCTCGCCCTGTTTGGACAAAATGGTATATATTATCTAGATGCACAGTCATTCCTGGTATCTTCCCTAAATACACCGCGGCTCGTCTGATACGTAATGATGCCATGATCATTTCGTCCTCTTTGCCAGGCACAGGGTCATATCTACAATCTATAAGAAGTTCCTTAAGCGTGCGGGCATTTATGAGTTTGGGGGTACGTGGATGTGCTGATTCTTGAAAGGTAAGTTTATTTACTCTGGGTGGCGTAGAAAAAATGTTGGTAGCACCTCCCGTAGCCCCGTCTGGGGTATCGGGCGTGAAAGGATTCGTTGAACGCGATACAGCAACTATAGGTGTGGACACAGCTATAGAAGTAGCTGTAGGAACAGATGTAGAAACAGATGTGCTTGCCGGAACTTGTGTCAGGATTTGTCGCTGTAGAGATACAGATACAGGATCTTGGCGTTGAACCTCCCCGGCCGACGGTCTATGTGGGGCGGGGTTAGCATACTCGGGAGCTGCGTCATCTAAATATGAGGAAAGAAAAACATCTTCTGCGGTTCTAGGATGCCCCTTAGGATGTACTTTTATTGGAAACAATGGGGGTGGCAAGTCTTTTGGTATTTCCGGAGTAGCCTTAGGTAATCCCTCGGCCAGGAGGGGATACATACCATTCATAAGGGCATTTCTTTGTCTGTCTACTTGTTCTGATTTCACTCGTGTACCTTCTTCAATTAATAGATTTTCTCGGACTTTATTTGAATTCTCTTTATTTTTCTCTTCCTGTCGGAGTGCTTTTTCTGCACGTCTATGAGATTCTTTACGCCATAACTCAACGGCGTCTTTCTGTGACTGTCTGACTTTCCTTTTCCATAACTCTTCTTCTACTTTCATGATGCACTCTGCATCCCAGGTCCCAGCTGCGGGCCACCTCCGACTTTCTGGTAATTCCTTGGTGTAGTCTACCCATAAATCAAGAAATAATATAGCGTCTAAGCCGTGTTTATGATACATGAAGTACCCTGGAGTGTCCCTAGGAGGAATAGGAACAGCTTCTTCGAGTACCCCTTTTCTAGTTGTGATCTGTCTTAATTTCGAAAAGAGCGGCATATTGAGAACTGATCTGATACTTGATCTTGAACAAACTTAATACAAATAAACACAATAATGAACAGTCATTCATACCACAATATGCAGAACGTATTTAAAACATTTAACATTTAACATTTAACTGAGCAACACTGATGATGACGATCTAAGGAAACTGAATCACTAAACATAATACTCGACATTTAACTGATTTATTCTGAATTTATATACTTGATATACTAGATATACTGCTAAACAGTACAGATACACTGCTGAAACAGTGCAGACCGGATTTGTGTACCCAAACCCGTCTTGACCGGCACAACCTATGTGCACGTCAGAACGCCTCCCCAGTAATGGTACTCACCGGGTAGCTCGGAACGGAAAGCCTCGGAACGGAACTGAACTGAACTGGACCGGACTGGACTCGACTCGAAAACTTCGGTGCTTCGGGACATCGGAAACTTGGTGGGCCTCTGTATACCTCGGATCTTGCTCTCTCAGCTAGGCTCTGGTCGGGATACTTCGCACTTCTCACCGCCTCGTCTGGGTGTTGATCGCAGCCTCAGTCGCCCCCGCTTGACCGGAGGGAGATACAGGAAATCCTGCTGGTACGCGTTGTTGTCCGTCCAGCTGTGGCAGGAGACCGGGCCTGCAACGCACCGCCGGCGCGTGAGATGAGAAAGTGTCCCTATTCGGGCGCCATTTATGTGGTAAATAATTTAATTACCGGGACTTAATTTGATACAGAAACATAATAGAAATAGCTCAGTAAATAAGAGGCAGAATCCGTGGTATTAGAGGTTCGGAATGGGCTTTATTCCAATGGACGATTCGAATCGGTTGCTCCAAGTTCCATCACCACGAAGGTTCAGGAAGTGAAGTACATACATTATTGATAATTAATCACTTTTATACAATAGGCATTACAGTGAAGCAAATGCAAGAGGCGTAACAATTGATAGTGTAGATAAGACATACATACGTAGCAAAAGTAGGTGTAACTGGGTGTGACTAAAGAACGTCATTAGGTGTGATGTCATAATAGGGTGGTTCCAGGAAAGAATTTCGCAATGTCAGCAGAAATACTTGGCAGAAATGCGCGCGCAGCAGCATGACGTGTGATTGACGTGCAACTAGGGGGTGAAGGGGACTTGACATTTAGCTCTACATGTGGCGACAGAAGTCTGGAGGGTCAAGTCAACCTAATCCCAAATCATATCTAACATCCTATGTTTAAAGAACTATGTTATCCAAAAGAGAGGTCTCTTAGAGTAGAATCTTATTCTATACTGACTATACTGACTGTTAGTGCGTGTACAAGCGTCTAAGTGTCTACACTAGATGCGAGGGCAGAAATCTTCCATAATAATAAGGCTATGAATTACTTGCATAAAGACAGAGAAGCCGGGCCTTTGCTCGGTAGCTGGAAGAATGTTTACTTAAACTACTAGACAGGAATGCATTGGGCAGGGAGCGGAGCAGATAATTTCGAAGGTGAAATACAGTTTCTTGGCAGGCAACAGGCTGATGTCAGGCATCGTGAGCCGCGTAGGGAATGAGACAAAGTTCATGGTCACAGATGCAGGCTCAGACTGGAGCTTCAGAGGCAGAAGGCAAGAAAAGCTTGATGACAGAATCAGGGCCTACTTGCCTGGACTGTAAAATGGCATAAGTGAACCATATAAAGCCGGTGGCCTTTCATACTTAGGAATGGAATATCCAGCCTATTCATGGCGGATCTGAAAGAGGACATGTTGACGGTGGACGCACATGTGTTTGCGTCTTCATAACTGGAACTGGAGGGAACATACATGTACTTGTGATTCATACATGAAACCGTTGGGGTCCAAGATAGGGGACATAACTGATCATAAAAATCCATATTTCCACATTCCCTCCTTGTCCCCTACTTGCCCGTCAAGAGATATCAATCTTCATCAATCCATTGATCTGTTCATATAGCATCATTTGTTCTTCTTTTTTCTTCTGGGATGAATGAAATCTTGGTGCTGGAATACACGATGTGGCACACAGACCACAGATCGCTGGTCCACATTGTAGGCATAGACAGCAACTGAATAGTATGAGAAAGCCAATACCTAGGAAGGATAGGACCTTCCATCCAAAGGTAGATAATACACTCCAAAACCAACCGGACCAAGTCCAGGTGCCTGGATTCTGGTGTATCTGGCTTACAATCTTATGAAGGCGGGTTATGGCTTTATATACAGATGGCGAATTTTCTGGTATGAAAATGCAACAACTTGATCCGATGACCCTACAAGCTCCGCCCCTATCGGCCAGGATGACGTCAAGGACAAGACGATTTTGAAGCACAACAATCCGCATAGCAGACTGTTCTTCTGTTAAATTGCCTAAGGCGGAAATAGTTTCATTCACTACTGCTTCAAGGGTTCTAGTTAATCTACGTATCAGCTTACTATTAGTAACGGTACCTATATAGGGAAAGAGACCTTTATTGAAATCTGTGTATTTTTCCCATGCTGTTTCAGTGTAATCGACAATTGGGAGATCTCTCCTTTCTCTATTGTGTACTAAATGAGTATTTCTGTGATAATCAGGAGGAGCTAGGAAAACAGGTGGCAAAAGAAATCTGATGTAGCAGGTACCATCCCAATCTAGAGGCAAACGTACATATGCCGTCTGACCACATATAAAATAGGAATGGTGGGAAGCTCTAAATGTAGACTTGCCTTGATCACTAAATTCTATTACAGTGGTGCATCTACTATGGCCCATATGTATGGAACCATTCTTTCTTACACATAATTCACCTTTTACTGGAAATATTGACATAGCGGGCAAAATTGGAGTAGCTTCGGATTCGACATTTAGGATCATAAGATTAAGCGTAAAATTACCTAATCCATACACTTCATTTTCTAGATCAGTTCCTGTTCTCTTGGGAAGTCCCTCCTTGTTAGGGTAGCAGACTTTAAGTAAAACTAAGTTCAAATTTCCCCATACCCAGTTATCTTGATAAACTGCAGAATTCGAATCTAGGGAATTAATTAAACTAAACCATGCTCCACAGGAGCCGTTGTGTGTGAACGGGTATGGAAAGAGAGGTAGAATTCCTTTATAATTCTGATAGGGAGGGAGTCGGCCACATATCCAACAATTTGTAGCATTGCTAACCTGATGGGAATGATGTAACATACTAATAAACGTATTATTGCGCAGCGCAAATCTATAAGACAACTCAAGCGGAGGTAATTCACTGAAAGAATGTTCAGCAGTAATATTATAAACATGTCTAGAAATAGGATAATATATGTGCAACAATATACTTGCAGTAATTATTAAAAGACTTAAGAAAAACAAAATTAATAACGTCACTGTGCAATGACTACGCAGTGATTTACAGTACGCATGTCGTTTCAACATTTTTCGGGGTTGTTCTCTATTCAGGTCTAAGGGATACATGTCAGAGACAATTCAACCGCTTCACCTTGGAGAGGACTTAAACAATCAAATTGCTTGACTGATTAGACCTGAGTTTTAGTTTATATAGTTCGTGATTACTCGTTTCAACCAAAGGAAGTTTTGAGTCAATGGGTGAAGACACACGAGGTGTGGTATTTACATCCGATGGTAGTCCATGAAATTTCTTGATATGACTTGAATGTATCCAGCCTTTTCTGCCTTCGATTTTCACGGCTGTCCTTGTGGTGAGCAAGACCAGTTGCGGCGACCTCCACCTAGGATCCAGCTGAGTCTTTCGGTCAAAGTTCCTCACCAAGACCAGATCCCCCGGAACTATGTCATGGGGTTTCACCTCAGTGTTGTCAGGAAAAGCTGCAGCTACCTGTGAACGACAAGATTGTAGTGCAGACATCAAGGAAGCCAAATAATCTGTCAGCATATTACAGTTAATATCAGTTATTTTACGTGGTATAGGCGTCCCCCACATATTTGGTGGTCTGCCAAAGATCACCTCATACGGGGATAGCCCTGTTCGAGAGTGTGCTACCATTCTCATGTAAAAGAGTGCAACTGGTAACGCTACTACCCAGTCGACACCTTTCTCTCTGCATATTTTGCACAATCTGATTTTCAGGATCTGATTATGTCTTTCTACGAGACCTGCTGCCTCGGGGTGTCGGACACAGTGAAACTTCCACTGATAACCTAACAAAAGTGAAACGTGTTTCATTAATTCGGATGAGAACGGCTGGCCGTTATCTGAGTAGACAACACGTGGTAAACCGTACCGTGGGAAGAATTCTCGAACTAACTGTTTGGCAGTAGTCGGGGCAGTGTAATCTGAAACCGGGTATGCCTCTGTCCAACGGGAAAGAGCACAGACAACTACGAGAACATATTTGAATCCTCGACATCGTTCCATCTGGATATAATCCATCTGGAGGACTTCAAAAGGGTGATCAGGAGGCTGAAATCCACCCTGTTCTACGGGAACGCTTTTTCCTGGGTTAAACTGACAACAGATCATACAGGTACGGACTTTTTGTTTAGCTGCTGCTCGTAAATGTTTGTTGAACCAAATGTGTTGAATGCTGTCTAGCATAGCTTTTTCTCCTAGATGTGCTGGACTATGTATAGTGTTAATAATGACTTGGACCATTGAATCAGGAAGGAACCATACAGATTTTTCCTTCGTCATCCATCCTTGGTCCGTTTGAATCCCTCCTAATTCAGTCCATTTTTTTATTTCGTCTGATGTAGCATGTGTCTGTATGTCAATTACGTCAAGAGCGGGATCTTTAATCGTCATACAATGTGTTGGCGTCGGGACTATTGTCTTTGTCATGTCGAATGTTTGAGTTTGAGCAGTCTGTTTAGCTGTTCTGTCAGCTAGATCATTGCCTTGAGAAATGATATCAGTAACTTTCGTATGAGCTTTACATTTCATAATTGATATTGCAGTGGGTAGATGTATTGCATCTAATAAGGCATGAATGAGGGGTCCGTGCTGAATGTGGGCACCGTGAGAAGTTAAATAACCTCTCTCTCGCCACAGCACGCCGAAGTCATGTACAACTCCGAATGCATAACGTGAATCAGTGTATATGTTGACTCTTTTATTTGTGGCTTGAATACAGGCTTGTGTCAGAGCGACGAGCTCTGCGGCTTGAGCTGACAAGGTATTTATGCAATTTGTTTCAATGATTTCAGTGTCTGTTGTGACTGCGTAAGCGGCCACTAACTCTCCTGTACTTGTTCTCATACATGAACCATCTACATACAACGTCAGGTCTGGGTCTGACAATGGGACATCTGTCAAGTCTTGTCTGGGTTTCGTCGTGATTGTAATAACGTCAATACAGTCATGAGCTAGTGGGTCTGTTCCAATTACGGGTAAAAGTGTGGCAGGATTCAATGTGTTACAACGTCTGATTTCTATATGTGGCTGGAACAATGTTAATTCATACCCTGTAAGTCGCGCTATAGTTAAGTGTTGTGTTTGCGTTCGATTCACGAGAACCTCTACTGCATGTGGTACTTGAACTGTCAATGGATGTCCAAACACTATGGCATCGCTTGGTCTGATTGCTAAAGCTGTTGCTGCCACTGATTTTAGGCATGCAGACAAAGCCTGAGCTACGGGATCTAATGTACTAGAAAAATAAGCACATGGTTTGTGGGATCCTGCCTGTTCCTGTGTGAGTACTGACAAGGCAGTACCTTCGCGTTCTGTAACAAAAAGTGTAAACTGTTTATTGTAACATGGTGTTGCTAAAACCGGTGCTTGACATAAAGCTTTCTTTAAGCTTTCAAAAGCTTGTGTATGTTCCTGAGTCCAAGGGAGAACAGTCGATGTGGCTGCCTCCTGTGTTGTCAATTGGATGAGTGGTTTTGCTAGAAATGCATACTGAGGGATCCACTGCCTACAATATGAAGTGAGGCCTATGAAAGCCCGCACCTCCTTTTGTGTCTTGGGTATTGGCATGTTAGCTATTAACTGAATGCGGTCGGGTGTAAGCTGCCTTCCCTCCTTGGACAGCGAGTGTCCAAGATAAACAACTCGCTGGACACAGAATTGCAGCTTAGAAGGGGACACCTTGTGCCCCTTTTCGGCTAGAAATTGTAAAACTGTCAGTGATGCTTTCTCACATTCAGGTTCGCTTCTAGCGGTGATCAGCAGATCATCGACATATTGAAGCAGGGCAGTGTTTACTGGCATGTGGATACTGTCGAGTTCTCGTTTCAGTGCATGGCTATAGATGCTGGGGCTTTCTGTAAATCCTTGAGGTGCGCGTGAGAATTTAAAGCTACGTCCATTTAAACTAAATCCGAACAAGTATTGGCTTTCCGGATCTATAGGGACGCTGAAAAAGGCATTCTTGAGATCAATTACAGTAAAGAATGTTGCTTCAGAATCAATAGCTGTCAGTAATGACGAGATATCTGGGACCACAGGGAATTGTGGCACAATGCATTTGTTCAATTCGCGCAGATCAATAACCAATCGATATACTGGCGGGGCCTTTGGATCTGTTCGTTTAAGAATCGGAATTATCGGGGAATTACATACATTGGAGTCTGTTTCCACAACCACTCCTTGGACAATGAGCTCGTCAATGATTTGCAGTAAAGCCACTACAGCATCTGGTGGTAACTTGTATTGTCGCATTCGTGGTAGTACCACTCCTGCCTTTAGTGTAACTCGATATGGTGTAATATTCATGCAACCAACTTCAGTAGGGCCTTGTGCCCATAGATGTGTAGGTAAAGTCTGCAGTCGGGGATCCATGTCTCTAGACACATAGTGACCTTTGAAATCACATAAAAACAATCTTACTCCTTCCGGAGAACAACATATTATAGCTCCTAGAGCTTTCAGTGTTTTTATACCTAACAAGTTTTCTGGACATGATTTAGTAAGCAATAAATCTGTAGTTCTGGTCAAGGGTCCTATCGTAAGTGGAAGAGGCTGTGATACTTCATTAACAATAGGTTTTCCTGAAAAACCAAGGGAAATATTCTGTGAGCCTGAGAGGGGTGCCCCTGGAACTTCACTACGTTTTATGGTTGTTCGACTTGCCCCTGTATCGAGTAAAAATTTTCTATCTTGGCCTAATAATTCACTATGTACATAAGGTCCTTCTTGGTCTACGGGGACCTCGATAAGGGGTAAGTCAACTTCCCTCTCTAGGCTGCTTCATGCGTATCGTTGATAATCAGGATAGTCGTACTGTGCGGTCTGGTACAGCTGTCGTGTCGTGGTTTGTGTGGCAGCAACAGGCAGCGCTGGTGCAGCTGGCACAAACTGTACAGACTGTGGTGGAGCTGGCATGGACTGTGCATGCTGCGGGGCTCCTTGTTCATTCTGATCCTGTCTAGGTGGCCGTGGTCTTTCTTTTGTAATACCTGTGGCGATATTACGCTTCAGGACTGGGCAATCGTGTATATAATGACCTGGTTGTTTACAATAGTTGCATGTCCCTTTTACAGGTCCTGCTGAATCACCGGAATGTGTCGTACCCTTTTTATGTCCTTCAGCTGGAACTGTCTGGGAGACTAGCATTTTCATTTTCGTGTCTTTCATGCGTCTTTGTTCATGTTCTTGTTCCTCTCTAATTCTATTGTGATGATACTGTAACATTTGTAACATTTGTGATGGGGTGTTACCTTGCCAGGTACTCTCGAATTTTAATACTCTATTCTTCACTTGGGGTAAGGAATTTTCAACTAATTTTGTCACAAACAGATGTGGGTATGATTCGCTACTTGCTTTTATGCCACTATTTATGCCAAAACATTTTTCAAATCGGGCATAAAAATCACTAGTGTCTTCATCTTGCTTTTGTTTACAGGCTGAGATTGCACCCCAGTCTTCCTTTTTCGTAGTTAATAAACGTGGCAGTGCCTGTACTAGTAAACCTGGTAGTGCTTTAGTTTTATCCCCAAGCCCCGAACCTGGACCTCGGGCCTTTTCTTCATTTTCTAATGCTGTCCAGTCTATCTTTTGGTCTCCCACCTCCCACTCTTTTTCCTTGAGTTTTTCATAAATGCCAGCAGGCATTAATACCTTTAATATTGTCATAATGTCGGGATAGGTATACTCTCCCATGAGTAACATGTCTTTAATTTCTCGGTGGAAACCCGCTGGGTCTTTGTCATGACTGGGTACCACTTTCTTCATCTCTAACAATTCTATTTTCGATATGGGCGTATATACAAATACACGTTTAAACTGATTGTCCTCGCCCTTTATTGGGTGTACTTCTCGTAAGGGATTCTGTCTGTCCATGTAATACGTCGTTCTTTCCTTGATGGGCAGTGAGACATGCTCTGGGCATACAAAAAGAATGTACTGCTTTCTTGATTCTAGTATTTCTTTAATTAGCTTAGTACCTGAACCTCTCCATCTATTCGTGAGTAATTCAGTCAATATATCAGGTAAGGGACCAGGATCTGAATGTTGGCTTTTATATAGTATAAGAAGTTGTTGAATCATATAAATCCCAGCTAAACGCTGTTCATCTGGGGTGAGATTCAAAAATGTGTGTGCTACTGTATCATCATCATACTTTCCGGGACTGTCAACCCAATGAACGGCTGACCTGGCTAATTCTTGTTCATCCATAGAATCGAGAAAATGATAACCCCTTCGTTCTCGGAGTAATTTGTCAGCGGCTTGGAACGAATGCTCGGGGGACCTTATATTTATTATAGGTGTTTGGAAATTCCTGTTATTATCTGGACATATCGGACGTATCGGGTCAATAAAACATCTAGTACTATTACAAGATCTTCCTCTACCTACATAGGCTATGGTTTCTGACTGTCCTGTGGACAGTCCTGATCCTTCCTCCTCCTCGTTTTGTTCGAACTGGTCTACCGCTAATCTCTCTTCGTGTAGGCGTTCTATTTCTTTACGGATCTTTCGGCACATGGCTATTATACAATTTTGCTTATCATGTCTCCCTTCTGATATATTCTGGCTCCATCTGGTAAGAGTTTGCATTGCTTCCGGGTCTACCCCCGGTCGGTCTTGATTTCTGATCACACAATTTATGAGGAAACGTAACAGTTCCCCCTGTATCTCCACTTTCTGGTATTCCATAGCTCTGTTAATACATTCAGAATCTCGCCCTGTTTGGACAAAATGGTATATATTATCTAGATGCACAGTCATTCCTGGTATCTTCCCTAAATACACCGCGGCTCGTCTGATACGTAATGATGCCATGATCATTTCGTCCTCTTTGCCAGGCACAGGGTCATATCTACAATCTATAAGAAGTTCCTTAAGCGTGCGGGCATTTATGAGTTTGGGGGTACGTGGATGTGCTGATTCTTGAAAGGTAAGTTTATTTACTCTGGGTGGCGTAGAAAAAATGTTGGTAGCACCTCCCGTAGCCCCGTCTGGGGTATCGGGCGTGAAAGGATTTGTTGAACGCGATACAGCAACTATAGGTGTGGACACAGCTATAGAAGTAGCTGTAGGAACAGATGTAGAAACAGATGTGCTTGCCGGAACTTGTGTCAGGATTTGTCGCTGTAGAGATACAGATACAGGATCTTGGCGTTGAACCTCCCCGGCCGACGGTCTATGTGGGGCGGGGTTAGCATACTCGGGAGCTGCGTCATCTAAATATGAGGAAAGAAAAACATCTTCTGCGGTTCTAGGATGCCCCTTAGGATGTACTTTTATTGGAAACAATGGGGGTGGCAAGTCTTTTGGTATTTCCGGAGTAGCCTTAGGTAATCCCTCGGCCAGGAGGGGATACATACCATTCATAAGGGCATTTCTTTGTCTGTCTACTTGTTCTGATTTCACTCGTGTACCTTCTTCAATTAATAGATTTTCTCGGACTTTATTTGAATTCTCTTTATTTTTCTCTTCCTGTCGGAGTGCTTTTTCTGCACGTCTATGAGATTCTTTACGCCATAACTCAACGGCGTCTTTCTGTGACTGTCTGACTTTCCTTTTCCATAACTCTTCTTCTACTTTCATGATGCACTCTGCATCCCAGGTCCCAGCTGCGGGCCACCTCCGACTTTCTGGTAATTCCTTGGTGTAGTCTACCCATAAATCAAGAAATAATATAGCGTCTAAGCCGTGTTTATGATACATGAAGTACCCTGGAGTGTCCCTAGGAGGAATAGGAACAGCTTCTTCGAGTACCCCTTTTCTAGTTGTGATCTGTTTTAATTTCGAAAAGAGCGGCATATTGAGAACTGATCTGATACTTGATCTTGAACAAACTTAATACAAATAAACACAATAATGAACAGTCATTCATACCACAATATGCAGAACGTATTTAAAACATTTAACATTTAACATTTAACTGAGCAACACTGATGATGACGATCTAAGGAAACTGAATCACTAAACATAATACTGGACATTTAACTGATTTATTCTGAATTTATATACTTGATATACTAGATATACTGCTAAACAGTACAGATACACTGCTGAAACAGTGCAGACCGGATTTGTGTACCCAAACCCGTCTTGACCGGCACAACCTATGTGCACGTCAGAACGCCTCCCCAGTAATGGTACTCACCGGGTAGCTCGGAACGGAAAGCCTCGGAACGGAACTGAACTGAACTGGACCGGACTGGACTCGACTCGAAAACTTCGGTGCTTCGGGACATCGGAAACTTGGTGGGCCTCTGTATACCTCGGATCTTGCTCTCTCAGCTAGGCTCTGGTCGGGATACTTCGCACTTCTCACCGCCTCGTCTGGGTGTTGATCGCAGCCTCAGTCGCCCCCGCTTGACCGAAGGGAGATACAGGAAATCCTGCTGGTACGCGTTGTTGTCCGTCCAGCTGTGGCAGGAGACCGGGCCTGCAACGCACCGCCGGCGCGTGAGATGAGAAAGTGTCCCTATTCGGGCGCCATTTATGTGGTAAATAATTTAATTACCGGGACTTAATTTGATACAGAAACATAATAGAAATAGCTCAGTAAATAAGAGGCAGAATCCGTGGTATTAGAGGTTCGGAATGGGCTTTATTCCAATGGACGATTCGAATCGGTTGCTCCAAGTTCCATCACCACGAAGGTTCAGGAAGTGAAGTACATACATTATTGATAATTAATCACTTTTATACAATAGGCATTACAGTGAAGCAAATGCAAGAGGCGTAACAATTGATAGTGTAGATAAGACATACATACGTAGCAAAAGTAGGTGTAACTGGGTGTGACTAAAGAACGTCATCAGGTGTGATGTCATAATAGGGTGGTTCCAGGAAAGAATTTCGCAATGTCAGCAGAAATACTTGGCAGAAATGCGCGCGCAGCAGCATGACGTGTGATTGACGTGCAACTAGGGGGTGAAGGGGACTTGACATTTAGCTCTACATGTGGCGACAGAAGTCTGGAGGGTCAAGTCAACCTAATCCCAAATCATATCTAACATCCTATGTTTAAAGAACTATGTTATCCAAAAGAGAGGTCTCTTAGAGTAGAATCTTATTCTATACTGACTATACTGACTGTTAGTGCGTGTACAAGCGTCTAAGTGTCTACACTAGATGCGAGGGCAGAAATCTTCCATAATAATAAGGCTATGAATTACTTGCATAAAGACAGAGAAGCCGGGCCTTTGCTCGGTAGCTGGAAGAATGTTTACTTAAACTACTAGACAGGAATGCATTGGGCAGGGAGCGGAGCAGATAATTTCGAAGGTGAAATACAGTTTCTTGGCAGGCAACAGGCTGATGTCAGGCATCGTGAGCCGCGTAGGGAATGAGACAAAGTTCATGGTCACAGATGCAGGCTCAGACTGGAGCTTCAGAGGCAGAAGGCAAGAAAAGCTTGATGACAGAATCAGGGCCTACTTGCCTGGACTGTAAAATGGCATAAGTGAACCATATCAAGCCGGTGGCCTTTCATACTTAGGAATGGAATATCCAGCCTATTCATGGCGGATCTGAAAGAGGACATGTTGACGGTGGACGCACATGTGTTTGCGTCTTCATAACTGGAACTGGAGGGAACATACATGTACTTGTGATTCATACATGAAACCGTTGGGGTCCAAGATAGGGGACATAACTGATCATAAAAATCCATATTTCCACACAGTGATGTTTGAAATAACGCTATTAAGCATAAACTGAAGACTGCACCATGTCACGTTTTGAAATCATCACTTTGGTGCAGCCTGGGGCCTGTAGGACTTTGCGACAGGCCATGTGACCACTGGGATATAAATCACACTCACCTGTGAACAAGGCAACTAGCTGAAACATGTAAGGACAAATGAGTGTTTGGCTGCTGCTACTCTTGATGAATAAAGGTCAGCTTAAATGGAAGATAGAGTTGGTCCCTGATTGTTGGTATTTATATATATATATATATATATATATATATATATATATATATATATATATTCAATCAACAATGGTATCCCAGGATTGAGTTGCACTCGACACAGATGGAAAGGTTACCAGCCTATAATATATTATATATATCTAAATATATATGTCGGTATGTTGAGAGAGATATTGATATAGATATATCGATATATTGAGAGAGATATTGATATAGATGTATATATATATGTAGATATATCGAGAGGGATATTGATATATATATTTAACAGAAAGCAATACAGTTGCTTTTTTGGGCATTACCTTTCTGCCTTTTGATAGGAGGTGGTAAACATCATTGTATCAGAGTATAACAAGTGCTTTGTGCTTTCTTTATGTGGGGTGTAGTATATTTGGCCTCCATGAAGAACTGAAGCAGACCAAAGTATATAGTTATGCATTTATTGAGCCTACTTATTTGGGATTTATTTTGTTTCGTTTTATATTTTGCCTATTTGTTCACTTTCTAACTCCTCCCTCAGTAGGGTGGTAAGGAGGGTAACATGTCAATCTAGAAGATCTTCTGGATGCAAACCCATTGTCACAGGTAAGTAACTTGTTTCTTTTGCAACATGAATCTCTTCTAGATTCACATGCTGTGGGTAAATTATGTAGAAGTATTTACCCCTTTGCGGTGAAGGCAGTGAAGTTTGAAGAGTGACAAATCCATTTACCTACTAGAAGTTTGATTATGTGTATACTACATAATTTATAAAACTTGATGAGCAATGACGAGTTGTTGCACCACTGACCTTAAAGACAATGGGGCAGATTTACAACCCCGTACGGCACATTTGCACCGCCGTTGCGTCACTTTTGTGACGCAGCGGTGGCGCAAAGCCAGCGCCATGCTGCGGGGTATTTACAACGTGACGCATCTAGGGAGATGCGTCACGTTGTAAAGCCCTGCGCCGCATGTGGGTGTTCAAGCACGGGGGGGCGTTCCGGCGCAGGAACGCCTCCTAAAAGTGGCTGAGTGAAATCTACAAGATTTCACTCAGTCACCTTTACGGTCATGCTGCGTCAAAACCCTGCGCCTGCATGAAGCAGGCGTAAGGATTGACGCAGCATGTTGGGAATAGGGGCACCCCGAGCCTTGCTGGAGCTGCGGCGCGCTTGCGACGCGGATCCAGCAATGCGCCGCCTTTCCGCCAGGGGATGTGACACGCATCTGCCCATCCGTGCGCCACGGTGTGCCGCATTGTAACTGCGGCGCATCAGTGGGGGCGCACTAGTGGGCAGATGCGTCGCAACTCTTCTGGCGCATCCCTGCTGATTAGCAGAGATGCGCCAGAAGTAGTAAATCTGCCCCAGTGTCTGTTGATGTACTTAATTAGAATGAAACAAACATTTTATACTTAGTTCCACTTCTGTGCTCTCAATATGCTTCAACTGTAATTGTAGGATGTTGATTTCATTATTACAAACCACTAGTTGTGTGACTGTTTTTGCATCTAAGAGTTAAATGGCATTGTCCACCTACATGACTCACAGTTGCATGCTTTATTGTCTTGTGTGTGAGTGTCCTGACAACCGTGCATTTTGCTGGGTTTTTATTTGATAAAAACTTCAGCAGAGGTCGATCTCCCATTATGGAAGTCTACTGTAAATTCAGTTTTGTGATTGTTGTTCAGGTGGTCAACCTGCATTGGGTGCAAACTCTCACTCTGTATAATTGTAAGGAGGTATTTTTATAGGTGGCATCTAGCAGTTTATTGTCTTGCCTTCTAAAACAAATTAGAAGTGGGCTGATTTTTTGAGTGATTTTGTATGATGTGTCCCTCTGTTTGGGCCTTGTTTGGAGGTTGTGATGTGGTCCCTTCAACATGAACTCAATCGTCTAATGAAGCAGAGTCGTGGACTGTTTTTACACAAACTCGATGGTCCTCAGAAGTCGACCTGCAGAGGCCTCTTATAGCTGACTTCTGTGTGGCCGCTTTTAACCACATTGATCCTCTATGGAAGTTGATTCGTGGACTTGTTTCATGCACACCTGATCATCTTTTGAAGTAAAGTGATGGCCCATTGTTGTGCACTTACTGTTGTAGTGTGAATCAGGAGATCTTGCATTTTGGCTTCACCAAAAATGTCACCCTTTTTATCTTTCTGGTCCACAGTTCTGTTGCCTTGGTGTGTGATACTGTTGTGGAGTATACCATAGCCCATAACGCCTTTTGTTGTGAGCTGTTTTCATCGTATTTTCCTGAGATTGCAAAGTTGGCCTTTATAAGGTGTGTAGTAGGGGAAACACTGGTAACCATTCACTCATTTATTATCACATCTTTGTTCTGATGAAGGGTAATAACGGGCATTATGATGTATATCTGAACCTGTGATTGCCTTTGCTATAAATAGCTTAGCCTTCAGCATTCAGGTGTACTACCCCCAAACACCTCTGTGCTTTGCTTTGTCTGGAAGGTACTCTCAACCCCTGTTGGGTATCAGCAGAAGTCAGAATAACATAATGTTAGTAGCTTGTTTTCATACCTGGATAATTTGTTCATAGCTTACGCCTTTGTGAGAGGACAAAGAGTGTTCTAATGTTCATGCCTTTTGTGAACACAGCGTAAACAGGCTTTGTGGATAGGGATTCTATAGGTACGGTCGGGTAATCAGATCTCTAGTGAAATTTTCTGAGGATGTGTTGAAAGAAGAGAACCTTGCCCGTAATTTGTTGTCTTAAAATTGTAAGTTGTTAATATATGATTTTCTAATTAACTGTCCCTGAAAACAGTCATTAAGAAGGCAAAAGTGACATTTAGCATATGTGTCAATATATGTTCCATAGTATGTCTGTGATGATACTCGATGTGGAAACAGAACTGCTTCATCACAATGTAGAGATGCATTGTATGCGGATCCAGCTTATTTATTTATTGTGAAGGCACTCTTAGCAATTCTTACCCACGGTTACCCTGTGCAACCCTTTCTTCTTGTGATTTTGCCTTTAAATATAATTTGTAAAGACATAGTGATGTGAGTAAGTTAAATGAGCATGCCTTGTACAATATGCACATTCTATAGGTTTACAGTTAAAGAATTCTGGTGAGCAAAAGATATGATTTATATGACATACTCTTAAAGTTCGCGCCAATCCAATTGCTAGTGGAGGTTTTATGAAGTGTTTGACATTATAGTCCCCCGAGGAAAAATATATATCTACATATATATCAGTGCATGCTGAATGCCTAATTAAATGTTTTTAACCATTTTTATCACATTGCATTTTCTTCATTTATTTTCTATTTTGGAACTTGAAATAGCTATAGTAATGCAGGATTGCCAAACCACTATTGCCCTTAGCCTTATTTAAAGGTGTGCAGACCCTCTTACCTCATGCCACCTGTTTTGAGTTAAAGCATTGTGAAGGGCTAGTGTTAGTTTCAGCAGTAAGCACAGTGGTGTTATTATTCTAAAAATGCAGGTAGAAGACTTGTCTGTGTGGCTCCTTACCAGTTAAATCTTGGTTTATACGAGTATAGGCACAGATGAATGTGTTCTGCATCCCATAGTTCTGTAGTAGGGGATCTCTGTGTATAGTCATAATCTATGAATAGTCCCGCCCATGTGCGGGGTCCCGGAGCAATCAAAATATCTCTTAAGCTGTCCTGCATTTGCAAACCTGCAAAGACACTTAAAAGACAGACAAAATAATACAGCCTAATAACAATATGGCTGCACTGGCCAGCACTTCATCTGAAGTGAACACAAAAGCCAAAATAAAGTTTAAATATCATTTTTATTCACATCTGACATGTTCCTTTATTGTATCACACTCCCTTCACCAAAATCCCTTTAAACAATAGAGAGGAAGGGGTGGACAGACAAGCCCTATAGGCTGTCATTATGTGTCTGCTAAAAAGGATACCGTGCCTTTAAGGAACTCTCCAGAGACCCCCGGTATCCCAGGATGCGCAGCCAAAGCAAGT
Organism: Triturus cristatus; assembly: GCF_964204655.1. Lineage (NCBI taxonomy): Eukaryota > Metazoa > Chordata > Amphibia > Caudata > Salamandridae > Triturus > Triturus cristatus. The sequence goes on along the minus strand of NC_140587.1, from coordinate 465,526,028 downwards.
TACTTTCAGTTCTTTTTTCCGGCTCCTGCTAGCAGGACCCGGGAGCATTGAGCTCTACCCTTTTGGGTGGATGTTTTGGACTAAAATTGGTTTTTTGAAGATAAAAGTTTGTTCAGTCGACGTCTAGAGCCTTTCTCTGCTGCATCCTGTAGTTTGGGGCAGTTTGACCCACTCTATTTTACTTAAAATGGCTTTATTCGATAAATGCCCTGAGTGTGGAAGGAAAATGGCCAAGACGGACCCACATGATGTCTGTATTCTCTGCTTATCATCTTCACATGTCTCTGCTACATGTGACATCTGCAAGACCTTCTCCAAGAGGACCCTGAGGAACAGAGAGAAGATTCGCCTTCAGGGACAGGAGAAGCAGAGAGCAGGTGGGACTTCTGGGCATAGAGGATCTCCTTCCCCATCCTCTGCCCATGCTTCAGCCACTGGAGGGACCTCCGGGCAGAAAAAGGAGCAGAAACGGCGCCTACCGGCCGGCAGATCCCGTTCGACGTCGAGGGCGACGAAGCCGACGGCGAGAGGTACAGCCGTCGATCCAGGGCTCTGGATCTCGGCGTCCTCGACGTTCAACGTCGAGAGAGGGGCCGGCGAGACCTAGGACTAGGTCGCCGTCGAAGACTTCACAGTCGACGTCGACACACCATCGACGTCGTACTGCGCCCCGCAGGCAGCGCCGCTCGTCCGGCGAAGGACGTCGAGACGAAGGAGATCGCTGTCGAGGCGAAGGAGATCGCCGTCGAGGCGACATCGCTCACCGTCGACGTCGAGAGGCTCGCCGTCGAGACGAAGGCGCTCGACGTCGAGGAAAGACAGGGACGCCGTTCGACGTCGAGGAGACGCCGTTCGACGTCGAGGGGACGCCGTTCGACGTCGAGGGGACGCTGTTCGACATCGAGGGGACGCCGTTTGCGTTCAACGGCGAGGAGAAGCCGTACGAGGTCGACGCACAGTTCGACATCGAGGACAAGATCACCTGGTAACACTTCTTCAGTGATTACGATATCCAGTCGTGGATCTAGGAGAGGAGGACGCTCTCCCTCATTCACTTCAGCCTCTTCACGGGGTAGACCCGCAAAGAAGAGAAGGGTGGACGGAAGTCCGGACAGAGCTAGTCCTGGTTCTCCTGCAAGGGGTGATGGGCGGAGAGAGTCTCCAATGGACCCCCTGCCACTGCCTCTACCGCGGCCGCAACCTCAGCCTCAGCCGCGGCCTCAGAAGCCTCCTACGCCTCCTCCTCCTCCTCCTCCTCCTCCTCCTCCTCCACCTGACCCCCGGCTCCCAGTGGGGCCTCCTAAGCAGCCTACGCCACCTCCGCTACCACCGCCTCCGGTGCCACAGCTCCCGCCTTCTCCTCGGCTACCAGTGGCTCCTAAGACCCCACGCAGACTGAGATCGCGCTCTAGATCTCGCCGGAGGTCACGGAGCAGACACAGATCGTCCACTCACACAAGGCATGGACGACGGAGGTATAGATCTCAATCCAGAGGCACGAGGTATTCGGACTCTTCTGGCACTGGACGGCTTTCCCCCACGTTATCGGAAACACCACATACTAGAATCTCGCCAGTGGATGATATTGCCACTTTCCAAGATGTACTGATGAGAGGGGCGGCAAAATTGGGAATCTCAGTGACAGTACCGGTTCCCCCTACCTCTGTGATATTCGAGACATTACACAAGGCGCATCTATCACGCCCCCTCCTCCCTTTGGTTCCAGGTCTGGAGGAACCAGCCATGGAGGTCTTCTTAACACCGGCCGTGGTGAAGTCTGCTCCCTCAAGGTTGCAGAAGAAGTACAGGGCCCCTGATTCGGACCCGGCGTTCCTCAGGGTGGACCCTCCCCCGGACTCTGTCATTGTGGTTGCGGCTAGGAAACAACATTCCACGTCGCCCTCTTCAACAGCTCCTCCAGATAAGGAGAGTCGCAAGATGGACTCCTTGGGGAGGAGGATGTGCTCCACGTCGGCCACGACTATGAAGGCTGCTAGCGCCTCCGCTCTGCTGGGTCGCTATGACCGTTCATTATGGGACTCCCTGCAACAGTTTGCTGACTCCCTGCCTAGGGATAAACGGGAAGACTTCCAGGAGGTATTGAATGAGGGCATGATGGTCTCCAACCAAATCATCAGTGCGGCGGGGGATGTGTCATTGCTGGCGGCCTATGGGTACTGTCATGGAGTACACATGAGGAGACATTCCTGGCTGAGACTTACCTCTTTAAAGCCTGAAGCGCAGCAAAAGATTGCTTTCTCTGGCACGACGTTGTTCGGGTCTCATGCGGATGACGAGATGGCCCGCATGAAGGCCGAAGCAGAAACCCTGAAGGCCGTGGGGTTGGAAAAACCCAAGGAACAGAAGAGATCATTCCGTTCCTATGGCAGGCGTTATTCTAAACAACGCGGCCAAGGGCGTCAGTCTGGTCAACAACAACAACACCAGCAACAGCAACAGTTCCCGAGGCAGTCCTTTCAAAAGCGCCAGAGGGGCAGAGGACAGCATCACTCCTCGTCGGGGAACAAAGGCCCGGCCGGGTCGAAGCCCTGAAAGGTCACTTTCCCCTCATCCGTTACCCGCTCCGGTGGGGGGAAGTATTCAATACTACCTGGCAGAGTGGAGAACAATAACTCAGGACAAGTGGGTGCTGAATATTGTTTGCAATGGGTACAGTCTTCGTTTCACCAGCCCGCCTCCACAGGTCCCACCAGTGCGCTCTCCCTACATGGTGCGAGAGCTCCAGTGGGAGGCGGACATTCTGTTAAAGAAGAAGGCGATAGAGACTGTTCCTTTGAGGCAAAAAGGAAAAGGTCTTTACTCAAGGTTCTTTCTCGTCAGAAAAAAGGACAAGAACGAGTTCAGGCCTATTCTAGATCTGCGTCATGCAAACAAGTGGATCCGCAGAGAAAAGTTCCGTATGTTGTCCCTGCATCAGATTTACCCTCAGTTGCATCGAGGAGACTGGCTGTGCGCCATAGATCTGCAGGACGCTTACTTTCATGTGCCGATCGCGCAAAAGCATCGCAAGTTCCTGAGGTTTCTGGTAGGCAACAACCATTACCAGTATACGGTACTCCCGTTTGGTCTGAAGTCTGCACCAAGGACGTTCTCCAAGTGCATGGCAGTGGTGGCAGCACACTTGCAGAAGAACAAAGTGTTTGTGTATCCCTACCTGGACAATTGGCTGATCAAAGCTTCCACGTACCAGGAAGCCCAGTGTCATTTCAACAGGACAGCTGCCTTGCTTCATCGCCTGGGACTGCACATCAACATGACGAAGTCAGTGCCGATCCCTGTGCAGTGTCTCCAGTACTTGGGGACCTCAGTCAATACTTTGAACGCAAGCGTGTGTCCTTCGGAGGAGAGACGCTTATCTATCCGTTGGAAGGCCCTGCACCTCCTCTCAGCCCCCTCTACTGCAGTGAGGACGGTGGCCTCTTTACTGGGGTCGATGGCTTCATGCATCTTTCTCACCCCCAATGCACGTCTGCATATGAGGCCTCTGCAGGAATGTCTGGAGGATCATTGGGACCAGAGGCGAGGGCTTTGGGAGGACAAGATTCGTCTGTCCCAACACGCTCTACAGTCTCTGAAATGGTGGTGCTCCTCAGAGAATGTCTGCAAGGGGACTCCCTTTCACAAGGATATTCCGGTCCAGACCATTGTGACCGATGCGTCTCTCCAGGGCTGGGGAGCGCATTCGGGCCCTCTTCAGATTCAGGGGATATGGTCACAGACGGAGATGACTTACCACATCAACTTTTTGGAACTCAGAGCAGTACACTTGGCCCTGAAGGCGTTCCATCCCTCCTTCAAGACAAACTCCCTGCTAGTTCAGACGGACAATACTACTACCATGTATTACCTCAACAAGCAGGGGGGCTCCCGTTCACGCACGCTGTCTCGGGAGGCACAGACGATCTGGAATTGGCTGGTGGCCAGGAACCTAACGATCACGGCAACCCATCTGCCGGGAGTGCAGAATGCCCAAGCCGATGCGCTCAGCAGGCTCGTTCAAGAAAATCACGAGTGGGTGCTAAACGACGACGTGCTAAGAGACGTCTTCGCAGAGTGGGGCACTCCGGATATCGATCTGTTCGCTACGGCAGAAAACAGCAAATGCCGCGACTTCGCGTCCAGGTACTACCAACCAGGGACACTGGGGAATGCACTATGGATCAGCTGGTCGAACAGCTTTCTCTACGCCTTTCCGCCCATTCCCCTGATTCCGGCGGTGCTGATCAAGCTGTCGCAATCCAGGGCCAGGATGATCCTGATTGCTCCGGAGTGGCCGAGGCAATGGTGGTTCACCGACCTTCTTCACCGGTCTGTTCTGCCACACCGGCGCCTGCCGTGTCGGCCGGACCTTCTCACGAAATACGGAGGACAGATGGTTCACCCCAATCTCTCGTCCTTGAGTTTGGCAGCATGGCTCCTGAGCTAGTACAGTATGGACACTTGAACCTACCTCAGGACTCTATGGAGATCTTGAAAGAGGCGAAGAGACCGTCTACGAGGACTTCTTACGCCTATAAGTGGAAGAGATTCTGCTTATGGTGCACGGCACAGGACATTGACCCTACATCCTGTAAAGAAGATGTTATTCTGCCTTATCTGCTGAAGTTAGCTCAATCTGGGCTTAACTTTCAGTCTATTAAGGTTCATCTTGCAGCTTTGACTGCGTATAGAAAGGGCCCTTCCCAAACCTCATTTTTTCAAATCCCTGTGATTAAAGATTTTTTGGAGGGTTTGCGTAAGGTGTTTCCCCCTGTTAGACGACCTTCTCCACCATGGGAATTGAACGTGGTGTTGTCCAGATTGATGAGGGAACCTTTTGAGCCTATTCATAAGGCTTCTCTGCAGCATTTGTCCTGGAAGGCTGCCTTCCTTGTGGCCATTTCATCGGCCAGGAGGGTAAGTGAGATTCAGGCTCTGTGCTGTCAAGAGCCGTATACTGTATTCCATGCTTCTAAAGTGGTAATGCATACTCATCCTAAGTTTTTACCTAAAGTGATATCTGATTTCCATGTAAATCAAATGATAACTTTGCCTACATTTTTTCAGCATCCCTCCTCTCCGGCGGAGAGGTCTCTGCATTCACTAGATGTGCGTAGAGTGTTGAAATTCTATCTAGATAAGACAAAAGACATCCGCAGGTCGGATCAACTGTTTGTAAATTATGGTTCGGTAAGAACTGGTCTAGCTACCTCGAAACAGTCCATCTCCAGATGGATTGTGTCCTGTATTCAGCTCTGTTATCAGAAAGCTAATAAGATGTTAGGGGGTAAGCCTACAGCGCATTCGACTAGGGGCAAAGCAGCGACTACAGCTTTGCTTCGGAATGTTCCAATCGCTGACATTTGTAAGGCTGCCACCTGGAAGTCGGTCCATACGTTTACAAAGCATTACTGCCTGGACTCTGATGCTAGGGCAGATGCGCAGGTTGGACAGGCTTCGCTGAGGAATTTGTTTGCACAGTAATTTGTTGGTGTTCGGTTTTTACTCCACCGCTGGTTATTGGTTGGGATGGGCTTGCCATTCTATTCATAGATTATGACAATACACAGAGATCCCCTACTACAGAAGGAGTAGTTTCTTACCTGTAACTCCAGTTCTGTAGTAGGGGTATCTCTGTTATAGTCATAAGCGACCCTCCCTCCTCCCCGGTGGAGTAAACCGACGGTATCAGGCCTGTTGTTATACACCTTCAAAAAGAACTGAAAGTAACTTGCTTTGGCTGTGCATCCTGGGATACCGGGGGTCTCTGGAGAGTTCCTTAAAGGCACGGTATCCTTTTTAGCAGACACATAATGACAGCCTATAGGGCTTGTCTGTCCACCCCTTCCTCTCTATTGTTTAAAGGGATTTTGGTGAAGGGAGTGTGATACAATAAAGGAACATGTCAGATGTGAATAAAAATGACATTTAAACTTTATTTTGGCTTTTGTGTTCACTTCAGATGAAGTGCTGGCCAGTGCAGCCATATTGTTATTAGACTGTATTATTTTGTCTGTCTCTTAAGTGTCTTTGCAGGTTTGCAAATGCAGGACAGCTTAAGAGATATTTTGATTGCTCCGGGGTCCCCGCACATGGGCGGGACTATTCATAGATTATGACTATAACAGAGATACCCCTACTACAGAACTGGAGTTACAGGTAAGAAACTACTCCTTACTGAGTTTACCAAAAAGCAGTTTGCACTGAAAGTGCAAAGCAAAAGAAACACAAGTCCTTTATTTAACTTTGCTGCTTACTTGAAGTGTCTCTTGCCTTATTTGTGTTAGAACAAGAAACTGAAAATACACATGTAAAAATGCATATTTATGTCTGTGTATATAAAAACGTTATCTACATATATCTACATCCATTTACACATGGAAGTACACACATAAATAGATCGGTGAAATCTAGTGCACCACTGCTTGTTTTGTCTCTGTATACAAATAGACCAAGCCTATTCTTCCATTGTTTGTCAGTAGTTGCTGGTTGCTTGTATGTTTGGCATCTACACAATTATCGAAGACAGTAGCAGACTTTTAAAAGGAAAACATGAGGCCCATGGAACTGCTCCAGAGTTCCTGCTTTGGCATACAAGTGTCCTTTTAGATAAGGCAGGCTCAGGCCCTGACATATGATTTATGACACTATGAAACCCCTTTGATTCACTTGGCATGCAGCAACAGAGACGAGACAGAGATCCTTGTTGACACACTAGATGAAAGAGGCCAACGAACTGAAAGCAGAAGTGGAACAAAAAGTCACCTACCATCAATTGGAGCACCCACTGGAAAAAGAAGCTATGAACACTGAGGAATGCTCAAGGGATGAAGGGCTTGGTTTTGATCATAAAAACGACGAGGCACCAGGATAAGATGGAATAACTAACCAGGCAATCAAGATCCCCCAAATACAGCAATAGAATATTTTGCTGACATTTTCAACCTGTGTATTCAGCTTCAATACTTCCCTAAAGCCTGGAAAAAAGCAAGAGTCGTGTTTCCTAAGGCTGGGAAATCACTAAGAGATCCTGAAAACTACTGTCCCACAGGTCTGCTATCGGGCTTATCAAAGCTTTTTCAAAAAGGCAATTTCTGCCAGTCACAATGAACTCAACACAATTATTTGATACACAATGACATATGCTTCACAGGTTTGGAGCAGTTGCCAGGAGAAGTATTGGAAATCTCTGCAAAAATTATACAACAAAGTCCTTCGACAGGAGCGGGTTCTGCTTGCTTCAAAAGAACAGCAAACCTCCACAAATATTTAACTGTTGAGATGTTGAACTGCCATCTTCGCAAACTTAACCAGATCAGAAGGAACACCCTCTGATCAAAAGACTTGCAGACATTTGTGCAAACCCTTTTGACCACTATCTGTGGCCCATTACAGGACTGAAAACCAGTTCACATGAACAATATGTCACAGTTGAACAAGAAAATAAAATTGCGATATAAAAATATGGAGAAATGAGGCTCTAGCCTCTGTATCCAAAAACACCACTGTTAGATGGAATCTGACAACCATCGCAGAATAGATGGGCTTCCAACAGTCTTGTTTGAAATTAACCAATTGTGGCAGCACACACTGATGCCAGTCAACATAATTAAGGTGCTAGAAAAGTCGAAGTTACTTAACTTCAATTATTGTCCCACTAAAGAATAATGGAAATAAAAAAAATTACTTTTCGACAATAAAGTCAGTTAAGCTCTAAAATGCCATTAATCAGCACCTTACAGAAACAGCAACCATGGACAACTCTGGGCCCATAAACACCTAAACATGCACAAATTGCAATTGCAAATAAGCTATAAATCTTACCTTCGTTCTGATTATCGTTTTTTGTGTTAAAGCATCGCCCCTGCAGCTCGACCAGATTTTTTTCTATGCAAACATTCTACCAATACTCCATTTGTAAAAGGCAGAAACAGGTATGAATTGTTGCTTGAGGGCAGTAGAGAGCATTGTCCACACATATAATACTGCCCATTAAAAAACTATTTATGACAGGCTGAAAGGGGCTCAGCATCGTGAGCACTCAAAATTGGGATGTTTCCCTAAGGCAACATTTATTTCTACCACTCATGTTTTTGTTGTTAGTTCCTGGGGTTCTGCTTCTCTTTGTCTCCTGCTACAACACAGCAAGCTCCTCCGAGCTTCATGGCAGAAAAAATTATCTGACCGTTTGGCCACACAAAGGGGGGTTTAAAAGCCTACCCTCGAGAAATCTGATTTCACTTTATTCACCCATCTTGAAGAGAGAGATAACAAGGTTAAAACACGTAGATTTTCCAGCTCCAACCACTATGGTGAAATATGCACAGCATGTGAATATAGAAGAGATTCCTGCTGCTAAACTATAAGGAGTAGTTTCTTTTCTGTAACTCCAGTTCTGTAGTAGGGGTATCTCTGTTATAGTCATAATCTAGTGAATAGTCCCGCCCATGTGCGTGGACCCCGGAGCAATAAAAAAATAATCTCTAAAAGGTGACAAATCATGCAGACCTGCATACACCTTTAAGAGAGAATTTAATTTAAAGACAGATAATGCAGCCTATACCCACAGGCTACACTGTCCAGTACTTCAACTAGAATTCCACCAACATCCACAAACAGCCCTGCCTGTCTAGTTTTTCTCCACAAAGGAAAAAACCCTGCCTCTACCAGCAAAAGCCTCTGGAATGATAGAGAGGAAGGAGAGGACAGACAAGCCCCATAGGCTGCCATTATGTGGCTTGGAACAGGATACAGTGCCTTTAAGAAAACTTTCCAGTTTTCCAGAACTTTCCCCAGTATCCCAGAATGCCCAGCAGGTCCCATTTACTTTCAGTTCTTTTTGAAGGCGTAGCACGCCAGACCTGTAGCATTCTACATATGAATAAGTATCTCTCCACCGGGGAGGAGGGCGGGCGGTTATGACTATAACAGAGATACCCCTACTACAGAACTGGAGTTACAGAAAAGAAACTACTCCTTCTGTAGTAGTTGATCTCTGTGTATAGTCATAATCTAGTGAATAGAATGGCAAGCCCATCCCCACAAAACAAAAGCGGTGGAGAACACACAAGACACTACCACTACTGTGCGAACAAATTTCGCAGCGAAGCCTGCCCAACCTGAGCATCTGCCCTGGCATCCGTGTCCAGACAGTAATGCGCAGCAAAGGTATGGACCGACTTCCAAGTGGCTGCCTTACAGATTTCCGCAATCGGAACATTACGCAGCAAAGCCGTCGTGGCAGCTTTGCCCCTGGTGGAATGAGCCTTAGGTTTACCCCCTAAGGTCTTATTAGCCTTTTGATAACACAATTGTATGCAGGACACAATCCACCGAGAAATGGACTGCTTAGAGGTCGCAAGACCCGTCCTGACTGAGCCATAGTTAACAAACAATTGGTCAGACCTACGAATATCCTTGGTCTTATCCAGATAAAATTTCAACACCCTCCGAACATCCAGGGAATGGAGAGACCTTTCCGCTGGCGAAGAGGGATTCTGAAAGAACGTAGGTAAAGTTATGGTCTGGTTGACATGAAAATCAGAGATAACCTTAGGAAGAAATTTAGGGTGAGTACGCATCACAACCTTAGCAGCATGAAATACAGTATAAGGTTCTTGACAACATAATGCCTGAAGTTCACTCACCCTGCGGGCCGATGTAATGGCCACCAGGAACGCCGCCTTCCAGGATAGGTGCTGCAATGAAGCCTTGTGAATGGGTTCAAAAGGCTCCTTCATCAGTCTGGACAGCACCACATTCAAGTCCCAGGAAGGCGAGGGAAGTCTGACGGGAGGAAACACTTTCTTCAAGCCTTCCAAGAAATCCTTGACCACAGGGATCTGAAAGAAGGAAGTCTGTGAAGGGCATTTCCTGTAAGCAGTCAAAGCAGCCAGATGAACCTTAATGGAATGGAAATTAAGGCCAGACTGCGCCAGATGTAAAAGGTATGGAAGGATGACATCTTCCTTACATGTCGTCGGATCAAAGTTCTTGGACTTACACCAGATACAGAACCTCTTCCACTTGTAAGCATAGGATGTTCTAGTGGAAGGTCGCTTAGACTCCTTCAGAATATCCATACAATCGTCTGGTAGATTCAGATGGCCATATTGCACTATTTCAGGAGCCATGCCGCCAAACTCAAAGACGAGAGGTTGGGGTGCACCATCCGCCCCCCGAACTTCGTGAGAAGGTCCGGCCTGCACGGCAACCGCATGTGAGGAAGGAGAGACCGGTGAAGAAGGTCCGTGAACCACCACTGCCTGGGCCACTCCGGGGCGATCAGGATCATCCGCGCCCTGGACTGGGACAACTTGATGAGCACCGCCGGAATCAGGGGAATGGGTGGAAAAGCGTACAGAAAGCTGTTCGACCAATCGATCCATAGCGCATTCCCCAGCGTCCCCCACTGGTAGTACCTGGATGCGAAGTCTCGGCATTTGCTGTTTTCGGCGGTGGCGAACAGATCTACGTCTGGAGTCCCCCACCTTGCGAAGACTTCTCCTAGTACTTCGTCGTTTATGACCCATTCGTGGTTTTCCTGAATCAGCCTGCTCAAGGCGTCCGCCTGAGCATTCTGCACTCCTGGCAGATGCGTGGCCGTAATCGTCAGTCCTCTGGCCAGCAGCCAGCGCCAGATCGCCTGCGCCTCCTGCGACAGAGTGCGCGATCTCGACCCCCCCTGCTTGTTGAGATAATACATCGTGGTTGTATTGTCCGTCTGTATCAGCAGCGAGTTGGTCTGGAAGGACGGAAGGAAGGCCTTCAGTGCCAGGAAGACAGATCTGAGTTCCAGGAAATTGATGTGGTACGTCGATTCCAAAGCAGACCACTTCCCCTGAATCTGCAAGTCCCCGGAATGCGCTCCCCAGCCCTGGAGAGACGCATCCGTCACGACACTCGTCATGGGAATGTCCTTGTGGAAGGGAACCCCCTTGAGGAGGTTTTCCGCCGAACACCACCACTTCAGAGACTGAAGAGCATGCAGCGACAGGCGTATCTTGTCGTCCCAAGAGCCTGTCCTCTGATCCCACTGATCCTCCAAACACTCCTGCAGTGGTCTCATGTGTAGCCGAGCGTGAGGCGTGAGGAAGATACAGGAGGCCATCGATCCCAGTAGAGACGACACCTTCCGCACTGTTGTCGATGGAGCAGTCCTGAGGTCCTGAGCCTTCCGAAGGAGTGATAACCGTCTCTCCTCCGAAGGAGACACGCTTGCTGACCGCGTATCGATGGAGGCACCCAGGTACTGTATGCACTGGACCGGAGTCGTGACCGACTTGGACATGTTGACGTGTAACCCCAGCTTGCGCAAGAGCTCGCACGTCCATTGGAAGTGTTCTTGCGCTTCCGCGAAGGATGATGCCTTGATCAGCCAATCGTCCAGATACGGGTAGACAAACACCTTGTTCCTCCGCAGGTGTGCCGCCACCACCGCCATGCACTTCGAAAAAGTCCTGGGCGCAGATTTTAGCCCGAATGGCAGTACTGTGTATTGATAGTGATTGGCGCCGACTTGGAATCGCAGGAACTTCCTGTGCTTCCTCGCTATGGGCACATGGAAGTACGCATCCTGTAGATCTATGGCACAGAGCCAGTCTCCCCGTTGCAGCTGAGGGTAAATCTGGTGCAACGAAAGCATGCAGAACTTCTCTCTGCGAATCCATTTGTTTGCCTGCCTCAAATCCAGAATGGGCCTGAACTCGTTCTTGTCCTTCTTGCGAACGAGGAAGAACCGAGAGTACAGACCTCTTCCCCTTTGAGACAGAGGTACCTCTTCTACCACCTTTTTTCTCAACAAGATGTCTGCCTCCGCCTGGAGCTCTCTCAGTTGGAATCGAGAGCTGACCGGCGGAATCGCTGGAGGCGGGCTGATAAACCGAAGACTGTATCCATTGCAAACAATATTCAGCACCCACTTGTCCTGAGTAATTTTTCTCCACTCTGCCGGAAACAATTGAATGCTTCCCCTCACTGGAGTGGGTAACGGTTGAGGGGGAAGTAACCGCTCAGGGCCGAGACCCGGCCGGGCCCTTGGTTGTGGTAGTAGCCTGCTGGCCTCCTCTACCCCTCTGGCGTTTTCTGGAAGGGCTTGCTGCTGTTGTGGCTGCTGCTGTCCCGAGCCCTGCCCTCGTCCTCTGCCCGACGACCCGAACCTCCTTTGGAACGGGCGCTTCTTTTTCTCGGCCTTCTCCAACCCGACGGCCGTCAGGGTTTACGCCTCAGCCTTCATGCGGGCCATCTCATCGTCCGCATGCTTCCCGAACAGGGTTTCCCCCGAGAAGGGCAGGTTGGCCACTCTTTGCTGCGCCTCTGGCTTGAGGGACGTCAGGCGCAACCACGAATGGCGCCGCTGGTGGACGCCGTGACAGTAGGCGTGGGCGGCCAATAAAGCTACGTCCGCCGCTGCGCTGATCGTTTGATTCGACACCAGCATGCCTTCGCGCACCGTCTCCAAGAAGTCCTCCTTCTTGTCCCGTGGCAGGAGGTCTGCATATTGTTGCAGGGACTCCCACAGGGCCCGGTCGTAACGGCCCAACAAAGCCCCTGCACTCGCCGCCTTCATGGTGGTGGCGGCGGTGCCACACACCTTCCTGCCCGCAGAATCCAGCCAGCGGCTTTCTTTGTCGGCTGGAACCGTGGAGGCCGGGGCGGTCGCATGTTGTTTTCTTGCCGCCGTCACGATCACCGAATCCGGCTTCGGGTCCACTCTCAGAAATGACGGATCCGACTCCGGGGCCCTGTACTTTTTCATGAGCCTGGAAGGAGCGGCCTTCGTCGTCGCGGGAGTAAGGAACAGCTCCAAGGCGGGTTCCACCAGTCCTGGTACCAAAGGCAGTAGGGGGCGAGACAGGTGTTTTTTATGAAGCGTCTCGAATATCACGGACGTCGTGGGTGTTGGAACCGTCACCGTGATACCCAACTTTGCAGCCCCTCACAACAGCACCTCTTGGAAAGACACCAAGTCGTCCACCGGAGACACCCTCGTCCCCGGGGAGTCTGATAGCGTCGGGGAAAGGTCTCTGTCCGAGGAGCGCGTGCGCGACCTGGACCTATACCTCCTACGGCGTCGTCTTGAGTCCGACGAGGCCCGTCCACGGCTCCGTGATCTTCTCCTCCTGTGAGAGCGGGAGCGCGACCTCTTCGGCTTCGGCCTGTCCGCCGGTCTCGCTGGTCCAGGCGACCGTGGGCGTCGTGGTTTCGGGGTCCCCTGCGGCGGAGTCGGGTACCGTGGAAGGGAAACCGACCGCGGAGGAACCGGCGGCGGCCCCACAGGGGTGCGTGGCAGTGACAGAGGCTGGGGCGGCGGAGGCAGCGCCCGCGGCCGAGGTGGCGGTGGTGGAGGTGGCGGCGGTGGAGGTGTTTGTGGAGGTGGTGGTGGAGGTGGAGGTGGAGGTGGTGGTGGTGGCGGTGGAGGCGGCGTCGGTGGGAGAGGAGGAGGCGACGGAGGCATCCGAGGCGGCGTATACACCACCGAGTACACCGATCCCGGTGACTCTCTCTTCCTCGACGTCGATCTTCTCCTCGACGTCGATCTTCTCCTCGACGTCGATCGTCGCCTCGACGCCGACCTGCGCCTCGACGGCGACCTGTGCCTCGACGGCGACCTGTGCCTCGATGGCGACCTGTGCCTCGACGGCGCCCTGTGCCTCGACGCCGATCTTCTCCTCGGCGTCGATCTTCGCCTCGACGGCGACCTGTGCCTCGACGGCGACCTTCGCCTCGACGGCGACCTTCGCCTCGACGGCGACCTTCGCCTCGACGGCGACCTCAAACGTCTCGACGTCGATCTCCTTCTCCTCTTCATCGACGGCGAGCTGCGATCCCTCGACGGCGAATGCCGACGCCGGGTCCCATCTCGACGACGACCGCTGGACGGGGCCGACGACGGCGTCGTCGCCGATGACGCCGATGTAGTCGACGGTGGCCTATTCAAGTCCCTCGACGGCGATCGTCGACGCCGCTTCTCCCCAGAGCCCTGGGGGGACGGCGAACAGACGGTGGTCATCCTCCTCGACGTCGCCGTCGACGCCCTCGACGTCGACGGGGAGTGGGAGCGCTTACTGGTCTTCCTGCCCCTGGGGAGCCCCCCAGAGGCCTCAGTATGGGCCAAATCAGCCCCTCCAGACCCACCTGGTGCCTTCAGTCTTCGTTCCTCCAGAACTTGAAGCCTGATCTTCATTCTGTCCCTCAGGGTCCTGGCAGAGAACGAGTGGCAGATGGTACAGCTTTCAGGCACGTGGGACTGGGGAAGGCAACCTATGCACACCTCGTGTGGATCAGTTTTAGCCTTCTTACGACCACATTCCGGGAACTTGTCGAACAAGCCAGGCATGTTGACAGTACCAGCTACTAAACACAAGAAAAAGTGACAAAAATTGCCAAAATCTCAATTAAACCCTTGAAAAGGGGAGAGCTCAATGCTCCAGGGTCCTGCTAGCAGGAGCCGGAAAAAAGAACTGAAAGTAAATGGGACCTGCTGGGCATTCTGGGATACTGGGGAAAGTTCTGGAAAACTGGAAAGTTTTCATAAAGGCACAGTATCCTGTTCCAAGCCACATAATGGCAGCCTATGGGGCTTGTCTGTCCTCTCCTTCCTCTCTATCATTCCAGAGGCTTTTGCTGGTAGAGGCAGGGTTTTTTCCTTTGTGGAGAAAAACTAGACAGGCAGGGCTGTTTGTGGATGTTGGTGGAATTCTAGTTGAAGTACTGGACAGTGTAGCCTGTGGGTATAGGCTGCATTATCTGTCTTTAAATTAAATTCTCTCTTAAAGGTGTATGCAGGTCTGCATGATTTGTCACCTTTTAGAGATTATTTTTTTATTGCTCCGGGGTCCACGCACATGGGCGGGACTATTCACTAGATTATGACTATACACAGAGATCCCCTACTACAGAATTGCCTATATGCACTTACCTTTTGATATTTTGTCCCTCAATATTGTCTCCTCAATATTCTTATATCACAATATTGTTGATCTTGATATTCAGTAGTAGAACCAAAGGAGTTAATCTTCCTCCTCTATATTAAGGTCTCTCATTGACATTAGCTCAACTACTGAGATGTTCGGATTGCAGCAAATGGCAAGCCCAAGTGCATAAAGCGGTCTATTTACAAAGGCTTTTTTCAGCATGTAAAGTAGTACTTTTGTAGTACTTTTTTACGAACTCCTACATGCCTTTGTGGATAGCCCCAAAAAGTCTAAAATGGGAATACAATGGCAATACTGTAGGAATATTCACATACAATTAGGTCAAATAGAAAGGACTATATGCTCTTTGCACTTAGTAACACAGAGTTGGACATTTCAAGGCAAATTTACGAAGGCATGTAAGAGTTAGTAGAAGAGGACTTCAGTAGTACTACTTCCTGTACTCATAAATGCTTTTGTGAATCAGCCCCAAATTTGGGAATTTTCCCCAGTACTTGGGTGTATCTGGATACAGCTAACAACATATGGCTGCTAGTTTCACTGTAATACATCACTTTGAATCCAAGGTGGTCCCTGAATTGAAGGAGAGTCTTGATGAAATACCTCTACCCATGATATGGTGACCTTACACAAAGGAAAGCATTAAAGTCTGAAAGTAGCAGGAGTAAGCATCGAGAGCAATGTTGATTCATCTGTGGGGATGAACTACAGGAGTCAGCAGTACACCAGATGCAAGTGAAAATTGTTTTGATAAGACTATTATGGAATAAAAAAGGGGTGCAAATTGTTTTAGAAAGGCTACAGCAATCATTGTCTTAGCCAATCAACTGGCAACATTGGTGTTACAAAAAAGAAATATCTGTTGCACATTGTGCCTGTTGGTCTTGGCCCTTTTTGCAGGGTCAACCCCAAACCTTTTGCTTTCACTCCTCCATTTGTTTTGCTAAATTAGTTTTTGTTGTCCTTAGTACTCTGTACACTTAATGTGCACTTTACCACTGCTAGCCAGTACTAAAGTGCTTGTCCTCTATCCTTAAAATTTGGTTGAATCGGCTTATACCCAATTGGCATATTTAATTTACTTGTAAGTCTCTAGTAAGGTGGCATTACATGTGCCCAGTGCCTGTAAATTAAATGCTACTAGTGGGCCTGCAGCACTGAAAGTGCCACCCTTTAAACATGTCTTGCGTCTGCCATTCCACAGCCTGTGTGTGCATTTTAAACTGCCATTTCAACCTGGGAAAGTAAACCTTTTGCCAAGCCCAAACCTTCCGTTTTACTACATATAAGTCACACCTAAAGTAGGCCCTGGATAGCCCAGAGAGCAGGGTGCAATGTATTTAAAAAGCAGGACATGTAGTTTTAAGTTTTACATGTCCGGGTAGTGAAAAACTCTTACATTTGTTTTTCACTACTGCAAGTCCAATCTCTCCCATACAGTAACATTGGAGTTGCTTTATTATATCTTAGAAGTGTAACTTCCAGTTGGAAGGGATAGCCAGTTTAATGCTGGTGTCTCTCAAATCACAAGTCGGAAATTGTAATTCTAAAAATGCCACTTTTAGAAACTTGCATTTTCCTGCCTTAGCCATTTAGTGCCTGTCCCTGGGTCACATTGACTGGGTGTAGCTGACAGTTGAGCTTTGTGTATTCCTTCTAGACAGCAACACATACAATAGGGAGCTTAGGTGTGCTTGGTTGGGTCATCACTGGCAGGATGGGAGGGAAGAGCTGAGCACAGCCCCACTAACACCTGAATAGGCTACGTCCTGCCCCCACACAAAGGGCTGCATACCCACTGTAGTTATTCTGGAGCTAGGACAGGGAAGGCAGGATTACTCGAGACTTCAAAGGGAAATCTCTAGAAGTTTTTTCCCCCACTTCAATGGCACAATTCAGTATACTTCTAGACCTGTGGATACTCAGCCAGGAAGGACTGCTGTGCTGCTGAACAACTGCCACTCTTCTGGACTGCCCTCTGCTGGACTTCTGCTTTGCTGTGCTGGCATGCTGCCTGCTACCTACTTGCCTGGGTGCAAAGGAAAATACCTGCATCTCTTAAGCCCAGAACCCAAAGTGACTCCAAGGGCTAGTTTTCTAGCCTCCTGATCTGAAGCCTCAGGGATATAATAGGCTTCCAACAACCTTGCATCTGCCTCTGGACTATGCCATCGGTGAGTTTACCCAGCCAAGTGGTGCACCCCCAGTCCTGGACCATTAGAAGAGGGCTTAAGGTGCTTTACCAGCCTCTGTGGATCCAGCGGAACCAATGCATCTCCTCTGCTGCGCGGCGCATCCCGGAGCAGAACCGACACATCTCCGCTACTACGTGGATTTAACCATTCGCAAGGACCTGCATCACCACCAAAACCCGTTCAGAACCGCCATTGCAAGACGCATCCTCTGCACTGGCCCTTGCATCTCTCATCAACTGCAGCCTTGATGACGACACTGGACTCCGTATCATCGCTCTTCGAAACAGGCACATCAGACGATTGCGCACCCCATCCATGCCACTGGATTCAGCATTGCAAGTCACGTCAATGGGATCCTCGACGACGGCAAAGACATTAGCAGCCTTGCCGCATCTCGGAACCGATGCATCACTACGGCTGCTTGATGCATCTTCGACACGGGTCCACAAAACGCTCCGCAAACCCTGATTGAAAGTACCTTGTTCAGCAGACCTGACTGGGTCCCTGTAGCGGACCCTCACTCCATTTCGGTCAGCATGAACTTGTCATTTTATCCCGGGCTTGCTCGACCAGATATTCAGTTGGTGCTTTAAACCTTTTGGTGCTTTTTTCCTTAAAAAGTTTTACATTTAATTTCTCCTGTTCTACTGATTGGATTTTTGTCCTTTTGGTCTTGTTTTATTTATTAAATTAAGATCTATTTTCTAACCAGGTGTGGTATTCTTTTTATGTGGTGTTTACACTATCTTACTGCTTGTTTGTTGCACAAATACTTTATACATAGCCTCAGAGTTGAGCCTGACTTCTGTGTGCCAAGTTACCACGGGATTAAGCACAAATTGTTTTGGGGTTGGTTGTGCCTTACCTTGACAAGGATTGTGGTTTCTGCATGACCTGGGCTCACCCTCCAGTCAACCCAAAAAGTTTTTGTGATTTATTTTTTTAATTCTAGCCGTAAGTAACATGTTTTTGTTGTTGAAAAAGGCAATAAAAGTAAGTCAGATAGGGTGCAAATACCAAATAATTGAAACCTTTAATTTGCATGCATTCTGCTTCAAGCTTAAGGGTATTTGTAGCTATGTTTAACATAATGCCAAGGTGGTGTTTTGTCTACATCCACAGTTCTTAAAAATTAACTTAGTAATTTGTCCACACAGCCATCTTCAGACTAATTACAGCAAGACATTCCAGAGGAGTAATGTTGACTTTCTAGAAACTCCAGAATTAATAACAACGATGATTGTCCCTGGTATGTATTCGTCAAATCTGTTTTACTCTTGAAATGCTTCCAAATTGTTTCTGTTTTTGTTTCTGTTTTTATCTTGGACAGTATTACTGATTATCAGAGATTTCTTTACAGCTAGTATGGTGGCAAAGGATGGCGTGTTCAAATTAATGTTAATCATGTAATTTCTCTGGCCAGTATTCTATGCTAGTGGTTCTGCTCAGTGCCATCACATATAGAGGCTAAACATGTTAAAATCAAAGGGATATTCCAGCCCAAAACGTTTAGGTCATGTCCACTCTAAATGAGAGCACAAGAAATTCTGGACATATTTGGGCTTTGTTGGCCTCATCAATGAGGGTCCTTTGAGTCAGCACTACCTAAAAATCCACTGGAGCCTACATCTGGCCATACCCATTATCACCAGTCAACTCTTGAAACTCTTTCAGAGTTTTGTGAAATTAAACATACAGTATATTGAACCCAATCTTTACCACTCATATTTTTCCAGTTTCTGACTCCTTTCAAAACTTACTTTCAGAGATATAGACAAAGCTTCAGCCATGCAATTCCAGACCCACATCGATCATTCTATCAATGATTCTCTTTAGCTAGGCTTTCAATGTACGAGGCACTAAATTGGTCCTGCTATACCAAATAAATGACACGAAGACTTCAGTCAGCAGTGTCAATGCTCTCATTCAATTGATTCAACAGTAGTGAACATCAAGACCACCCATTCGATGCCTATGGGCAAATGAATTACAGGCCTGAGGAAGCTACTGACAAGATGTGCTATAAACATGTTAAAATCAAAGGGATATTCCAGGCCAAATTCTAACTCAGGACAAATTCTAACTCAGGACCCTATTAATTCCTGAAACTACAGAAAGTCTCTATTAAGCACTCAAGGAAAAAGGAGTTGAAGGGCCAGATGTACGACAAAGTAATTTGCGACTCGCAAATTGCATCGCAATAGGGACTCGCAAATTGCGACTCGCAAATTGGTATCTACTACAGTGTCTGTGACACGCATTGCGATTCCCAATGGGTTCGCAAAATGCGAGCCTCATTGATATTAATGAGGCACTCGCAATTTGCTATCCCATTGGGAATGGCTGGCCCTCCCAGGGATGGTGGCCTGCTGGGCTCAGCAGACCTCCTTGTCTGGGACTGCTTTTCAATAAAGCTGTTTTTTTTAATGCAGCCCCTTTTTCTTAAAGGAAAAAGGGACGCATTAAAAAAAAATGAAATGTTTTCGTTTAATATTTGAAGGGCAGGTAGTGGTCCCTAGGACCACTGCCTGACCCTAAAAAATATTTTCCCCAGCATTTGCAACTTTGGTGATTGCATTACCACCCTCTTGAAGAGGGCAGTAAATTGCGAGTGTTTTGCGGTCGCAAAACATTCTTACATGGCTTGTGAGTCGCTATTAGGAAGGGAATGCTCCTTCCTAATTGTGACTCGCTAAATAGGCTTTGTACATGGCCCTGTAGGTTTTTGCATGTGCAAACGGTCGCAAACCCGTTTGAGCATGAAAAAAACGGGCCTTAAATCTGGCCCAAAACCTTTAAAGCCCATCCTTCAAGAAATCCAAAAGTGTCACAAAAACAGACGGGAAGATAATACTTCTTACTCCTGGACACAAAATTAGAGAAATATTTTTCATAACTGGTGATTGCAGAGGGAGGTCTGGAGTCCTAAATAGAGAGAGCTACTTGTATATAGCGGCAATTCTCTGTAACCCCACCCTTTCAACCTCAAGTTGGTGAGGCGAAGACAGTTGAGGGTGTAAAGAAAAAGAACATTAGGCCTCAGAGTAATAAAGTAATATGAAAGTCGCCAGGGGGGTTTACCGCTATTGACAATGTGGCCAAAATGGTGCAATCAAGGTCAATCTCACTGCATCCCGATTTATCTTTTCCGACACTCTTGAGAGCAGAGGTATGGGAGGGAAGGCATACAGAAGCCCCTGAGAACCTGGGAAGAACAGGGCAGCCTACCCGCATGCCTGTGCACTTTCCAATCCCATGTAAAATATAGGAAGAAGGGCATTGTTAAGGATCAGATAGATCCAATCATGGAAGAGCCCACCTCTTTTATAGACAAAGCGAATGCTTCTTTGATACAATATAAGCTGTTGACAAAGGAAAATTAATGTTAAACTGGTGTGCTATGGCATTCTCAATTAAGTCAAACGTATAGTGCGCTCAGCTTTACCACAGGGCGCCCCGATGCTAGAAACAAACTTGAGGCACAAATCAAGCAGAACCTTAGTATTAAATAGTCTTAATTTGTGACTTGAACTGATTATCATTATCTCATCCTAGAAGGTAGGATGTTCTAAATGCTCTCTCAAAGGTTTAAATACACCTTTCCAACCCTTTTGTGGTGGACACTAGGGCAGCTTTCCCTCATAACTGAGGAGCGAACACTAGAAGGCCCTTAAAGATGGGTATCAGTTCCCTCCAGTTTGAGGAATGACAATATTTTGTGACTGGCCACAGACCCTGTAGTGGTAGACCCTACACTGTGGTTCACCACCTAAAGTGACTATTATCCATTGTGCGTGCCATTGGAACCAGAGATACTAGAGGAACCTCCTTTTGAGGGTATTTGCTAAACAACCATCACTTTAGGCTGTTATTACTTATTGAAACACTGTCATTAGTGCCTCGTAATAAACAGACTCTAAATTCTAATAAGATAGAAGATGGTGTAGCATCAAATGGTGGCGAGCCCAAGTATCCACCATAGCTATGACTTCCATGTATCCCTGGACTTTCAGCCCCTCTCAGACGGGAGAAGCTCCAGATGACAAGAGGTCCTTTAGAATGTCTAGTGGTGCATCCCTCTTCCTTATGTTAAGAACTTAGGGGCATATTTACAAGCTCCTTGCGCCACTTTTGAGTCACTTTTCCCATGTTAAAAGTGACGCAAAAGTGGAGTAAGGGGCTTGTAAATATGCCCCACAGTCTCCAAGTATGTTCTGAATATACTTCTTTTAAAATGTCTCTCCTGTGCTGGGATTAAACAAGATTTATCCACATTTAGTAGGAAATCTAGATCCTTCATTTGACTACATACATCTTTGCCCGGCACCTCAGAAAAAGGGAGGAGAAATTAGCCAATCATCTAAATACATAAAGATTTTAATCCTTTTCAACTGGAGCAAAGGCACAACAGGCACTAATACCGTTGTGAAGACCCTGGGAGCTGAAGATAAACTAAAAGCCAGTACATGGAACTAGTGCTGGTTGGATCCCACTGCAAATCATAGGAAGCATTGACTGTGATGTATGGACGTATGCATACAGAAGGCCCATTGTCACCAAGAAGGTCCCCGGGGATATCAGAGGAATCACCACCTGAAGCACAATCACCTTGAATGTCTCATGCATGTCTAAGTGATTTATTGAACTGAAGGTCCCCAGGGTATGGATCATGGAAACGTACAGAGTTTACTCATTGACCCCACTTATTCTAAATTACTGCAGTGATGGCCCCTTTTGTTAGGAGAAAGGTAATTCCAGTCAAGAGAGCCTGTCTGTGTTCAGTCACCATGGGTAGAGGAGTAAGCGGTAACTAATATCGCTAATATCGAATATCCAACTATCTGGAACTAATGCCATTCAAGACTTTGAGAAGAGCAGAATAAGTCTGCCCAGTAAATTTCTGCTGAGTAGGGTTTGGTCATGCTTTAGGACGTTGCTGGTGAGGCTAGAGAGATAAGTCTTTATTAGTAAGCGCACCTCCGGCTACGAAAGAAATGTACAACTTCTTGTAAATCTTGCATAGTGAACCTTGGCAAAAAAAAGATCTTCAATGGACTAATAATATCCATTATAGTAGATTTACCTCTACTGTCTTTTGAACTGGCTCATTTAGTTCAGAGCCAAAGAACTTGGGACCAAGAAATGGCAAATGCTTAATAACAGCAAGTTGACCTTCCTCTAATTTACAAAGTTTCAGCCACAAATGACATCTAACAGCCAAAATAGCAACAGTGGCAGTGGAGGAGGCACAAAGTAGATGACATTAGGCTTCTGATATAAAACATTAGGAGCGCCAAGCAAAGCAGTAGGATCATCTCCTTTCTGGACACACTAGAAGAGAGACTGGAAACCGTTATTTGGCAGCCATGTAGCAGAGGCTACATAAGTACGAGCCTGAATTTCAAAGTTCAAGGTAGCAAAACAAAACTTTACACCTTCAACTTTCTTTATCCACAAGATTTGGTAATCATGCATATTCTGATGCAAGAAACAATATGAAAGCCATGCTAGGCGTTGTCGTTAGGTACTTGTGGAAACACATCCTGAAACCTTTAACTAGTATTGCCCTGGTAAATAAACAAAAAACATGGAAACCCCTCATTAGTTTTTTTATTTTCATAGCATTATATTCCAAATTAAACAATAGATGGGCAAATAATTTGACATAAGACAGGTCCAAGCAGGAGATCCTTAATTGTAAATCCAAATCCTCTGGTGGCCATGCTCTCCCTCTGCGTTAGGTATGGAAGTTGGAGCAATCAGTCCTTTCTTTAATATGATTTTTAATCTATCCTTCGATTCTGCCATGGTGCCACATTCCTGGAAACAGTATAAGGAGATCCCTCTCCTCCAAAAAATCTGCAGCCGACCCCACTATTTCGGCTATCAGTAGGCCAATCCCTTCTGCCTACAGCGTCCAAAATGTTTATTTAATAATTCACATCTTTCTGACTATTTTGAAAAGGTTGGCCGTTTACATCCCAGCCAGTCTGGTTTTAGACCCCCGACAAAGCACGGAGACTGTCCTTTTGGAAGTGTCGGAGTCAATCAAATGTGCTCTTGATCAAAGTAGGGATGCTGCCCTTATATTATTAGACCTTTCTGCGGCATTAGATATGCACTCCCAAACTATACTAGTGGAAATGATGGCAGACATTGACAGAAGAGTGTTGTGCTGGATCTAATCTTTTATGGAGGATACAGATCACTACCTTTTCCCTTGGAAGTAAGCCTTTAAATTATGAGGTATTGCACTGCTCCTTGTTAAGCCCAACTTTATTTAACATCTATATGGCTCCTTTGGCACCCGTTGTCGAGGCATTCAGCATTAAGGTCATCTCATATGTAGATGATATGCAGCTGAACCTCGAAGTTGATAAAGATAAGATGGCCTCAAGCCTGCATGAAAAATCCTTAGAGTGGATAAGAGGAAGCAATCTCAAATGTAACTCAGACAAGACTGAAATTCTTCTCTTTGGTTCCACTTTAGAGATTTTTTTTTTTTTTTTTTTTTTTTTTTTTGAAACCGTTTATTACAAAATTCAAAAAATATACAGAGATGGGCCTACAACCTTCAGGCCGGCCGCTAGCAAGCAAGAGAAGCATTGGATACAAACAATAGCGCCCATGCTGCGGCGAAGGGAAATGCACAGGAGGTAAAAGCGGTGGTAGCCACACCATCCGAGCACACATAACGGTTTCATTTTAATATAAATAACAACACAAAAACAAATCCACAAGGCAACCCACAATCGGAAACAGCAGCATGTGCTCCCCTAGCGGGGGGGACCCTACCAATCCATAGGAGTAGCAAGGGGGGAAAAAGGGCAAGACTGGGATTAGGTGGACTCAGTGCCCGGGACCGGGGAGATAGACTGGCTAAGGGGATGGGGCCGGTGACGGATCGGGCGATAACGGCGGGGTACAGATTCCCCCGCGGTAGGCGTTCCAGGGGCCCCATACGTTCACCCACGTCCCAGGCTTACCTCTCGCAACATACACCACTTTTTCCCGAAACATGCACCAATCCATGTTGTCCTTCCATGCCGAGACAGTCGGGGACCTCTGGGAACCCCACAGTTGAGCTATGTCGCGTTTGGCCACCATATATCCCAGAGTCACCCACCGCGTCTGTGGTACCGAATAATCGGTTGGCTCCCACACGTTCAACAGTCATCTCCTCGCTTCGGGCAGCAGCGACACACGCGTAACCACCCGCAGGACCTCATGCACACCACGCCAGAATCGCTCCACCTTCGGGCATTCCCACAGAATATGGAAAAAGGTCCCCAAAGAACCACACCCACGCTTACACAGCCCGTCCACAGCATATCCCATACGCAGTAGCCTTGGCCCTGTGACATAGACCCTATGGAGTACCTTGAGCTGGACGAAGCGAAGGCGGGCCGGTATGGCCACCTCTTTCGGGGAGGCCACCGCCGATACCCAGTCCTCGTCATCCAGCTCCAATCCATCGGCCACCCATGCCTCACGAAGGTTAGTCAGCAGTCCCGGGCGGTCATTGATAAGTTTTTTATAGATCAATGAAATCGTGCTGTCCGGTACATGTCCATCTACCACTCTATCCTCCAGAGGGGAATACTCCGGGATGGAGGCAACGTCCGGGAATACGGAGCATAGCGCATGATGGATCTGCATATACCGAAAGTACTCCCTGTCCTGCAACTGGAATTCTGTCCGTAGCATCTCGAACGTTTTGAATCCCCCCCTCGTCCAGAGATCACCCACCCTGCTGATGCCTATCATGTCCCACTTTTCAAAGCCCTTCGAGGTCCACTGGGAGCCCAACTGCTCAGATGCGTATAGTGGCGACGCCCGGGTCAGACGACCTTTCCACCCCAGAGCCACATTAGCCGCGTGCCACACTCGTACCATGACACGAGTGGGGCCCGTCAAACGTGCGTCAAGCGAGCCGGAGTACAGCGCTCGGTTATAATCACCACCCGGCAGTAAAATCTTATCCATTTCAAAAGCCGGGTTTAGAGCGGGCCCGTACAGGCCGTGATTAATCGCAGCCAGCTGGGAGGCCCAATAATACCGTTTGATATCCGGGAGGGCGATCCCCCCGTCATACCACGGGAGCGTCAGCTTCGCCAAGGCGATACGCGGTCTACCCTCCCAGAGCAGGCGGCGCTGCAAACTCTCCACCTCGCGAAAGTAGCGCGCCGGGACGACGTCCATTGTGTTCTGCAGAGCGTACAGGAAACGTGGCAGCGACATCATCTTAAACAATGCCGCCCGGCCGAGCGGTGAGAGCGGCAAGCGCCTCCAACGCGCAACATCCTCCTTCAGGCGCTGGAGGGGGGGGAGCAAGTTCTGACTATATCGGGCCTCCGCGTCCAGGGTAATGAAGACACCTAGGTACCGAAATCCCTGCGGGGCGATCTGGATAGGACAGCCCCGCGGAAGGATAGGGTCCTCCCCAGAGAGAACATAGACGCACGATTTAGCCCAGTTGATGATAAGGCCGGAGTTAAGGCCAAATGAATGCAATACATCAACCAGCACTATCAGTGATTTACGTGGGGAAGCCAGGTACAGGAGGATATCGTCAGCATATAGAGATACGCGGTCCTCATACTCGGGGGTCCAGCGGAGACCACGAATAGAAGGTTCCCACTGCAGCCACTCCGCCAGGGGCTCCAAAGCGAGCGCGAAAAGGAGCGGTGATAACGGGCAGCCCTGCCGCGTGCCCCTGCCCAGCTCGAACGAGGCCGACACTCTACCGTTGACCACGACCTGCGCCAGCGGACCCGAGTACAACAATTTTACCCAACTGATGAATCCTGGGCCAAACCCAAACTTCGCGAGCGTCGCCCAAATATAGGGCCATTCAAGCGTGTCAAACGCCATAGTGGCGTCCAAGGACGCCAAGATGGCCGGCTCTCGTATGAACGGGACACGTGCAAGCACCCCATGCAAACGCCGCAGGTTAAGCGCTGTATTGCGATGAGGGATGAAGCCGGACTGATCCTGGTAAATCAAGTCACACACTACGCCGACCAGCCGATTGGCCAACACCTTGGCGAGGATTTTGGGCTCTGCATTCAATAACGAAATAGGCCGATAGGATGTGACCCGGTCCCGTGGCCTCCCCTCCGTATGGATAACCACGATAGTAGCTAGACGCTGGTCTAGCGGGAGGGAACCCGCCGAGTGGGCCGCGAGGAACATAGCGCGGAGATGTGGCGCCAGCGTATCCGGTCGCAACTTATACAACTCGATGGGAAGACCATTAGGGCCCATGGCCTTGCCGGAAGCGACCGATCGTATGGCGAGGGCAATTTCTTCGGAAGTTGGAGCAGTGTCCAACGACACTCTGTCCTCCTCCGAAAGGGAAGGCAGCGCGATATCCCTGAGCAGGGCGTGGGAATCCTCTTCAGAGCGGGAGGACACCGGGGAATACACCCCACGGAAATAGTCTGCAAAGCAGGCGACAATTTCTTCTGGTTCAGTGACACAGACACCATTCTGTTTCTCAATCAACGGGACAACTCGACTCGCTCTCTCCTTTTTGTCCAACCATGCAATCAATTTACCAGCCTTATCACCCACATCATACAATCTCCCCTGTTGCTCTCTACTGAGGCCCCTGGCCGCCTCCGTGACGAGGGCCTTATAAGCCGATTGCTTGAGTCGAAGAACATGTAATTTGTCATCCGTCACCCCATATTCTAGATCACCCTCCAACTCGGTTATCTCCGCTTCAATACGAGTCACCTCCTCCCGCTCGCGCCTCCGGGAATGGGAAATAAGGGACAAGGCCTCTCCCCTGAGTACCGTCTTGAACGCCTCCCACAATGAGATCGCTGATGACACAGACCCCACATTCTCGTCAAAGTAACGCTTAAGGGATTTAACCAGCTCTGCGCGAATGGTGGGGTCACGCAGGTACCAGGGATTAATCGGGACCACCCTACCCTCTCCCCTCGAAAGAATATCAAAGTGCAACAAGAGTGGAGAGTGGTCCGAAATACCCCGTGCCAAATGGCGCACCTCCCCTATCCTCCCAACGTGTGCCGCCGGAACCAGGACATAATC
Source organism: Triturus cristatus (assembly GCF_964204655.1). Taxonomy (NCBI): domain Eukaryota; kingdom Metazoa; phylum Chordata; class Amphibia; order Caudata; family Salamandridae; genus Triturus; species Triturus cristatus. The sequence goes on along the minus strand of NC_140587.1, from coordinate 465,498,835 downwards.
TAGCCGTGAGAGACTACCATGAGCCCCGGAATGGAAGGTGTACTGCAGCTGCGTGGGATGTTTCAAACGCCAACAATCCACCAGCCCCAAGGTATCCAAGAGGCCAGACAACCAGGCCTGGGCACGGGGGAGATCCCTAGGGGGGTGACGATCCACAGTTCCGGAAACCACAGCATTAAAGTCCCCCCCCACCACTAGAAACCCCTCCGGAAGGCCAAGGAGAAGGCGCCCCAGATCCGCAAAGGTGGTCGTCTGCAGCCCCGGCGGGACATAGACAGACACAAAAACGACCACTCTGCCCTCCATTCTACCCACCAAAACCGTGTAACGTCCCCTGTCGTCATGGTGCACCTCATCAATCTCCAACGGGAGCGAGTTCTTAACCATAATGCCCACACCCCTTGAACCAGACGTGAAGCCCGAATGGGCCACAAGGCGGTAGCCCCGTCTATTCATGGCACAAAAGGAGTTGCCAATGAGGTGTGTCTCCTGCAGAAAAACTATATCGGGCGAGATTCGCTTCAAGAACTGCAGGACCACACCTCGTTTTATCCTGTCCCCCAATCCATTAACATTCCAGGACAACAAGCTCAGTCCCCTACCCCCCATCATAAACAGAAGCCATCACACGTCCCCCAGAGAGCACTTTAGAAATAATACAACGATGTTTTTGCCTTGTGGTAGAAACGAACAACACCCCACCCCAACCCACCCACCTCAACAAAACTCCCCCCTCCCTGCACCCCTGCATGATCCCAGACAGCCCCCCCAACTTGCAGTGTGCCTGTCGCCCCTATATAGTGAAACTAACTAGACCCCCTAGAGGAGGAAAGAGCACCCCTTCTAGACCCCACACAACCTCCAAAAGAGGGGAAAGAACAAAGACAGAAGCTTTGGTCGAAAGTGGCATCATAATCGTCCAGAGTGAGGTCCAATATCCACCCCTCAGTCCCGATCCAGTGGGCCGTCTCCTCCCGCCGCCCCCCCCCACCGTCCCGAGCACTACCCCCAGACAGAGTGTCCAGCCAGTCCCCGGCCGCCTCGGGACGATCAAAAAAGTGCGTGCGACCATCCACCTCTACCCGCAGCTTGGCCGGGAAGAGCATGGCGTATTTTAAGTTCATGTCCCGGAGCCGGCGCTTAACACCCAGGAAACTCAGTCTCTGTTTCTGGACAGCTTGAGTGAAATCGGGATAAAAGTTCACCTCCATATTTTCCAGCTTCATCGGCCCTTGTAGTCTGGAGGCTTGCAAGATCGCGTCCCTGTCCCGAAAGTTAAAAATCCGGGCAATGAGAGGCCGCGGAGGGGCTCCGACCTTCGGCCTTCCCCCGGGAACTCTGTGGGCCCTCTCCACTGCAAAGAATTTACTCAGTCCCCTAGGCTGGAGATGGGTAACGATCAGGTCCTCCACAAAAAGATCCGCCGCCGCTTCCTCCCGTCCCTCGGGTACTCCGATGATGCGGATGTTATTCCTCCGGGCCCGACTCTCGGAATCCTCGAGGCGCCGATCCATAAGCACACTCGCCTGACGAAGTCGGCGCACCTCCGTTTGGAGGGCCGCCACCTCAGTCGTGAGGCCCGACGCGGTGTGGGCCAAAGAATCGACCCGGTCGTTGGTTTTGGAGAGATCAGCCCTCACCAGGTTGACATCCACTAGGATCGCGTCGATTTTGTGGGCTAAGGTGTCAAACTGCTGGCCCACCGAGGCCTTCATCTCAGCAATGGCGCCCATGACGTCTTGCAGAGTCAACTCTGTGGCCAAATCCGGGGCATCCGGAGGGCACTCAGAGGACTTGTGCGGTCCACTGGGAGATCCCTTCGGGAGGGTGTAGCGGTCCATGATGTTGGCCTGATGTGCGGTGCCACGCCGGGTCGACTTGGCCTTCGACCGATCGCCATCTTGTTTCGTGGCCATCGTCGCGGGTCTCACCCCCTCACCAGCCACGCAGTAAAGGGCAAGCAATCAAGGCCACGGAGTCCGGGGGGGTCACCCCAGGACGGCAGAGCGGGCCAAAGCAGGCAGGCAGGCTGGGTCACCCAGCGAGGCCACCCCAACACCAAGAGCGCCGCAATCCCACTTGCAAAGACGGCAAGGGGGCGCGAAAGTGAAAGTGAAAGTGCGGGGTACGTGACTCGCCAGGCCCAGCCCGCCGATGTTGTTCACTTTGCCACCGGGTCGCCCCCAAACGCGAGTCCGGGGTCAGGAGCGAAGGAGGCCGCAAACTTCAATCGGTGCTCACTCCGGCACCCGAGGTCCGATTCGAGAACGGGAAACGGGTACCACCTCGGCTCAGGCTCACCGACACAGTCCCCTCAACCGATGCAGGATGAAGACAGGATAAACGTAGGAGGTCGCGGAGGTCCTCGGGAGCCTCGCACCTACGCGGCCATCTTGGTTGCGCGCTAGGCTCCTCCACTTTAGAGATTTGGTTAGACAACTACTGGTCTAGTAGGATACCTCCTGTAGCATCACGCTACAAAGAACCACGGACACTTATGGTGGTTTAACAGGAGCTTTATTCATCAGCCTCTTGTCTCTGCCTTGTCCCTACACTAACTGCCTCTTCCTATAGTGACTCCTCCTCTTCCCCTCACTCTACTCGCTCCGCCCCCCAACTACTAGACTGCTGACTTCGTTACATCTCCCCTTTTCTTGATAAAACAAACAAACAACAGTGCTTCAGTCTATCTCTACAATGAGTCTCTTTGGTGGCTGGGTATCGCGACGCGGCCGTAACGACGTGTCCCCAGTGGACACGCTCGGCACGGACTCACTCTGCTGACCTCTGCCCCCTGTATCACTAGGATCAGGTTCTTCAGGTGCGGGAGTGTCAGTCGGGTCCACCCCAGGTCCTTTCATGTCTCGCGGACACCTCTTAAAGTGGGATATGTTCCTGGTAATTCTGCAGTGTTCAGATTCCGCCGTCAGCATCGTGCCCTTCTGCTGGGTAATTAATAATGGCTCGTCACGGAATCGGGAATCAGTCTTTCTCTGCTGCTCCTGCCTAACGAAGACATGATCCCCTTCGTGCAAGGATGGAGACCTCGCCCTCCTTTTGGCATCGGCATGCGATTGCAGTCTGTCCTTGTTATGCTTGTCAGTCACAGCTATTTCCTGGTGCATGTACTTTGGTGATACCGCTTGCAGAGCACCTTCCTCTGTCGGGCTACGATTTCTCACTGGCCGCCCTAGCATGAGGGTCGCAGGGCATTGTCCGGTGGTTGAGTGGGGAGTTGTCCTGTAGGCTCTTAGGACCTCATTCAGAGCTGCCTGCAGTTCTCTCTTCTCAGCAGTGGCTTGCTGAAATGTCTTTTTAATCGTAGCCATAAATCTCTCAATGGTGCCATTCGCTTGTGGCCAGAGTGGTGTGACCTTTCTGTGCTCAAAGTCCATGTGTTTCGCAAAAGCACTGAATTCGTGTCCATTGAATGGGGGCTCATTGTCTGTTTTGACTTCCTTGGGAACACCCCATGTTGCAAATGTCTCATATAGCACTTTGAGAGTGCAGGAGGCGCTTGTGGACGATATTATTTGAGCGATGGGAAATCGTGAATATTCGTCGATTATGGCAACTACATACTTTCCAGACTGCAGCGGTCCATAGAAGTCCATGGCAACTTCTTGCCACACTCCACTGGGTAGGGTGGTCATTTGTAATGGTGCCGGTGGATTGCTTTTGCTGGTTGACTGACAGAGATACTCCTCAGCAATCAATGGTCTGGATTCTGACGACGGTAGAGGGTGGCAGGGCATGTAGTCAGCCGGGTTCTCCGCCTTCCCCGGTTTGGGAGGTAATTTGGGAAACTTGCTGACACAGTTCTTATTGTCGTTTACAGTGAATAAGACTTCCACCAGAAGAAGACGCTCCGCAGTGGGGAGGCTAAGTAGGCAGTCGGCGTCAGGCCCCTTGATGACATGTATGACCGCCGGTACAGTGATGTCGTCATGGGTGAGAGTTGTGTGGAATTTACCCAGACAGGGGAGCGGTTTTTTGGACATCCACGTAAAGACACGGACTGGTGCAAAAGTTAGCTGGGGGTTTCGGGACCATTTCCTCGTGTTCCGTAACTGAAATATAGTTCAGCGAGGCTCCGCTATCCCATATAAATTTGGTGTCGTGATTCCCCAGTCTAATATCTAGACATGGATACTTTTTTAGTTGATCAGGGTCCGCAATCAGGTTCAATTGTTCCACAGTGTAGGTCGAGTCTTTGGAGGAAGATGATCTCGAGTCCCGAGATGGGGATCTGCGTCCCCAACGTGACCTGCGTGATTCCCGGCTGGAATGTGATGAACCTGGGGACCACCTGGGCTCTCCTTGAACAGCTCTAATGTGATGTTTCCTTGTATCAGAGCGGGACGATCTCGTTGTCCCACCTCGCCTTTCTTTGGATCGCCCACATTTCCTGCATCGCTGACCCATAGCCGGACAGGTGTCTGTATGGGGATAGTCATAACCACACCGATAACATCGGCCAGTCCTTTCCGGCTTTTGGTCCCTTCGCCCTGTTTCTCTTCTCCTGTACTCCGGGCGTCGTTGGTGAGACGACGGTCTCTGTCTCCATTTATTCTCCCGCGAATACTTCCTTCTGCTACGAGGTCGGTCTTGAACACGGTGCGCTTGCTCATACCTGACGTTGTGGCCTGTTTCAATGGTGGCAGCGTGTTCCTCCGCTTGGTCATATATGTGGGTCATTTCTTCAATCTCTTCTAATTCGTGGGGTTTCCTCAGTAGCCGTCTCCTGAGAGCTTCTGAGTGACAGCCAACTATGATTTGTGATTTGATAGCGGCGTCAGGCGAGAAGGTTTCGAACTCACAGTGTCTCGACAGCCGTCGTAACCGGGTGATAAATGCACTCATTGCCTCCTCTTTTCCTTGACGCGCTTGGTGAAACTCGTGGCGCTCATAGTCCACGTTTCTTTTATGCAGAAACTTTTTGTTTAGTGCCTCACGCACCTTGTCATATGTTCCACTATCTGCAGGTGAGAAATCCTTGATGATTTTACTTATTTCCCGGCCTGCTAGGTTGCGAAGGGCAATTAACTTCTCTTTGTCTTCCATCACTCTGGATCCCTCGATGTAATCTTCGAAGTCTTCTAACCATTCTTGCCACTTGGGGCCCATACTCCCTCCTGTGGTCACGGTTAGAGGTTCCGGAGCTCGCAGGTGTGATCCTCCCGCAACAAGGAGCTTCCGCTGTGGTGAAGTCGCCATTGTGTCGTTGTCTTCTTTCCACTCCTTCGTTGGTGCTTGTTTCATTATGGATTCTCGCCAATGCTTGTTTATTTGCTCTCGTCAATGCTTGTTTATTTGCTCTTGTCAACGCTTGTTTAGTTGCTCTTGCCAATGCTTGTTTACTTGTTCTCGCCAATGCTTGTTTATTTGCTCTCGTCAATGCTTGTTTATGTGCTCTTGTCAACGCTTGTTTATTTGCTCTTGCCAATGCTCGTTTACTTACTCTCGTCAATGCTCGTTTACTTACTCTCGTCAATGCTTGTTTATTTGCACTTGGCAATGCTTGTTTGTTTGCACTCCACAATGCTTGTTTATCTCTTCTTGCCAATGCTTGTTTGTTTGCACCTATCAGTGCTTGTTTACTTGTACTTGACAATGCTTGTTTTACATCCCTTCGCCAATGCTTGTTTATTTGCACTTGACAAGGCTTGCTTATTTTCTGGGTGCCTGACTTCAAAATGGCCGCTCTGCAACACTCAAGGGGACTGTCTCGAAGGCTGCCTGACTCCAAGATGGCCGCCGTCCCTGCACACACACGAGGCTCTCTCTCCTGGCTCATTCAGTCCTTTCCATGCTGGACTCACCGGCGGGCAGCTTCAAGGGTGGCACTCTTCAGGCTCTGCTCATTTTCGACGGTGACAGCTATCAGGTGAGGTCGGGGTGGGCTCCCGCCTTATTCTGCAGCTTCCCGCTTTTCCCTCGCGACAGCGTGCCAAAGCTCACGCATCGGGCAAGAGATCAGCCGGCATCGACGGGCGTTCAGCTCGTATTTCAACGCGCTCAACGGCGCTCGCTGGCAGGCTTTCGGAGACAGCGTCTCCAACATAGAGGCACTCCTCTCTTCGCTCTGGGGCACAAGGCAGGGTCGGGCTGGGCTCCCGACTTCTGTACTCACTGGTGGCATTCAACTCTCACGCATCCAGCGTGAATCGCGCTTCGGAGCGATCGGTCACTTCAGGCAGGTCCACACCTGTTCCTGTGGCTGCTCCCGGCTCTTCAACAATCTCTGGGGCTCCTTGGACAGTGGGGCTTGCTCATCCCACCCTCGTCGCCAGTTGTAGCATCGCGCTACAAAGAACCACGGACACTTATGGTGGTTTAACAGGAGCTTTATTCATCAGCCTCTTGTCTCTGCCTTGTCCCTACACTAACTGCCTCTACCTATATAGACTCCTCCTCTTCCCCTCACTCTACTCGCTCCGCCCCCCCAACTACTAGACTGCTGACTTCATTACACCTCCTTCAGCGTCACCAGCTATGGTTGCTAGGAATTTGGAAGTAAAATCTGACAACCAAGTCTCTTTCTGACCCCAAATCATTGCAGTGGTCAACACCTGCTTTGCCTTGCTTAAAGTGATGAAGAAATTTCTCCACCTGCTTCCGTCAGAGATGTGCAAAATAATGGTTCGCGCTCTGATCATCATATGAAAATGCTCCTTACCGGATTCTCTTGGTGTACAGAGATAAGTGTCTTCAAACAATTCAAAACACGGCAGCAAGCTAATTCTAAAAATACCCCACTCAGCTCCTATCTCTGAGCATCTTAAATTGTTGCACCTACTGCTTGTCCATAAGAGGCTCCCTTCAAGGTATTTATACTAGTCCACAGACCATTACAACTAGAAGCCCCAAATATCTGTCCAATCAGATGGCTCATTTTACAAATACTAGACTACTGCCCTCCTCAAAGGATTTTCAGGCTTTTACGCCCAGGTTTAAGTTTGCGAAGAGAGGCGGACATTCCTTTTATTTGTGCCAACTCAGACCTGTAAAATTCTCCCAGTATACCTGCATCCTACTAAAAATGAGATGCAGTTCTAAAACCATCTCAAGACTTGGCTATTTACTTCCAGCTAACTCTTGTTGAGTTTCTGTTATTCCATGGTCTTTTTAGCTATGAGAAGCTCGTCGGAGCAGCTGTATGTGTTACAAATAACAGTATTCATTCATAGGCGATACATTTTGCGTATAAAAGTCATCAACTATCTCCTCCATAGGCATCTAGAAACCCAGCTATTCACGTGTGTGCAGGTACTTCAGACAGATGTGCCTCTTGTACATATTCACCTTTGGGTAGTAGGTCAGGCTCCTCATCTGGATCCTCCTCCATTCTAAGGCCTCAATTATGCGTCCTGAATTATTAGGGTGTTATTTATTGCACACCCGATAAATAATAATAACCTGTGGATCTTTATTTATTAGATGCGATAAATAACACCAGTGCTGTTTCACCTTGAAAAACATGTTTTACATGCAGAATTTGGTGCCTATTGCACCTTAATCTATGTATTTGTATTAACCAGGCCCTTTTCAACTGCACACACATTTTTGGCAGGTTTGACATCCTGAAATTTAACAGGGGGAAAATTTGACTGTCTATAAAATCTGAAAAACTCATAATTCTGGCACCTGTGCAAACAATGGTTTGTATGAGTGTCGCAATTTAATGAGGCACTAATGATCAAAGCATAGTTGGTTTTGTGGTGGTTCAGGAGAATTCAGAACCACTGTCACAGATGTATCAATGTCTTGCAACTCCAACCTTGATAGTGTGAGGTACTCCCTTTCTCAGAAATTAGGGATTGTGTGCAAATTAGTGGCTCTTGAATGCACCCCTTTGCCCCTCCATAGTGCAACACAAGTCATGCTCAAGCAGGTTTTCTTTAATTATATCACTGCCTAGCGGCCAGACATGGTGCTCCTGCAAGACACTGCTATTTCAGAACCAGCCACCAGGTGGAATACCTCTCAATAATGGGCAGTCAACTAGAGAGAGGGAGACTAGCTACAATGGAGACTTCCAACAGCTCCGGGCCCACAGTACCAGCCTGCCAATCTACATAGGCAGGACAAACTCAGAAAAGCACCACATTCAAACCAACCTCCTCAGTACCGTCTGATAAGCTTCACATTTCAATAAACTAAAACAACCACTTACCACCAGGGTCTAGAGGCAGGGATCTCTATAGACAACAAGCACTGGCTCCAAGGAGAGAACGAAAAAACACAACATGTAGGGGGTAGGTTGATATGGGGGCAAAGTGGGGCTTAATGAAAAGGAAAGAACAATTCTCAATCTCTTGATCAGATTAACTTTCCTCCTAATAATTGTATATAAGGTTTACTATCACGGAGGGGATGCTCACCTGATATATGTACAGACTGGAATGAGGAAAATGGTCAAAGGGAGTGATCCGAAAGATGTGCAATGTTCCAGTGTGGTGGTGATGTGGCATCCTTTCAGGAGTGAACGTTCAGACAGTAGTTCTGATGCAGGTATTAAAGTTTGCATTTAGGATTTAGCACCCGGTAAAAGAGTCACTACTCGATAACGCTGGCATCCGGGTCAACCTTTTGTCCTGACAGACAGCTAGATATTATGGTGTGAAGGTGGAAAGGACAGATGCAGGGAAATTGCATAATCATTAGAGGGTAGCGTGTTGCTTTTAGTAGAGAAACCGTATGAACGCGGAATATTCCGAATGAATGAAATGTGATTAGTGGGACTATTAGATATTTATATGAAAAGAGGACATAGGATTTGGAAATTCAGCCCATGATCTTTGGTGCCAGTAGTAATAAGTAAATGCCTGATAATTCATCACCGTATTAGTTAGAGCTATTTATTATAAGCCCTGAAGAAGTGGCTTAGTATGCCGCGAAACGTGTTGGCTGAAGTTTGCTATGGCTGGGTCTATCTAGTGATGTAGTCCATGAATTGCGTTTTAACAGATCATTGTTTTTTCAGTGTGCCTTCATATGTTAATTGTATACGGCTACAAAAAGATTCTAATAGGATTAAGAATAAAAGCAAATTCAACTACACAAGTAATCTATTGAGTGTTTATGTTATTGAGCACCCGACAAACATTAATATTGATCTTGAATATATGGGCCCCATTGAACAACTGGCCTTTGTATGTGGCAGCTTGCACATGGCCATCTCATCTTATTGCCTAAATATACTGGTTTATATTATATATGTGATTATGAAGTTATAATTCATACTGGAAGTATCCTATGAAATAAGTGTAATATTAACAGGGAAACCCTCACTGCCCTATGAGTTAAAAAAATAATCAAACCAGATGTCTGGCTCTGGCTGAGTTTCAGGAAACTGTACCAATGTTTCTTTAGGCCTAGACACCCGGGTGGTCAGAACACCATATCCCGTGCTCGGTCCCTACATGAGGGAGTGTGGCTATTAATGTGACAGCCATCTGATCTTTGGTTTCCTCGTTACCATTGCAGAGATAATAGCTTCCACTCTGCAGTTGTATGGAATATCCATGCATAACTGAGCAATTGGGTCGTGCACAATGCAGACAGAAAGTAATATACGTTCGGCCCACCTTGTTGCCTAGAACTATCATGGACATCAGAAAAATCTACAGTGTTTAGGGGCAGGGATGACTGAGTCCCTTGGATCTCTCAGCAGAGGAGAAGGGAGATATATCCACCTTGTCATCGACATCCAGTCAGTCACTGGGCAGTGGGTCAAGTAGAGAAGTACAGATCTGACACGAGCAGGGCTCGGGATGAAACCACCGACCAGGGCATTGGATGCGCTAGTTAGAAATAAAAACCATGGCAAGGAGGGGCAGACGCAGGGGCGGCTTCTCCGGTATGGCGGAGTAGTGTCACTCCCCGTTGCTGAAGCCAGCAGAGGCAAACAACAAAAATAAAAGGGTAACAAAATAATGTTATTATCATTTTATTATTTGTCCTGTACGCTGCAAGCCAAGCCAAGGGAAGGACGGGGCCATCTATACTGATGCTGCAGCTGCAGCACCAGATAGGAGGGGGGAGTGGTGGGCAATGCTAAGTCACATGACGGTTTGGCCAGCTGTCAGGGGCAGGCCAAACTGTCAAGCACACTTAGCCTTTCTCCAACCCCAGCTGTGTTGCACAGCAGGTTGGCGAACCGAGAAAGGCTCCCAATCCCTGTCTGAAAGCTGAACCGGTCTCCTAGGAATCATCTATGACAGCAAACTGATGTCCAAAGTGGGGTGGATCAGCAGAGCCTTCTTGGATTTACCTAACTGGGGGTGACAGCCTATGTACCTTGTGGTATTATCCAGGAGAAGGGAGTTTGCTCCTTCCACATGCAAGTAGAGAAGAAGAAGGCAAAATAAGAAAAAAGTTATGAAACTCATACATTATCCTTATGTAGGCCTCAAGGCTTTGTGTTAATAAGAAATCTCTGCATGCAGAAGCGTGGCTTTCCACATGTGGAGGTTTGCCACGTTTAAGTAAATCTGTCAAATTAGATGTAGATTCACAGGACGTGTATACTTATACATGCCTTTGTTATTTTCCCCCAAAACATCTATAATGGGAATATTTGGAGAATATTCAGATACAATTAGTGAAAATAGAAAAGACTGCACCATCCCATCTTTGCACTTCTACTCTTTCTTTTTACCACTTGGGAAGTAAACATTTTATACCAATATTCAAAGGCATTTTGAGTAGGTGAAGTAGTACAACTACTAGTGCTACTTCAATTGCGAATTGGCACCCAAATGTGTATTTGTATTTGATCTGCACTTGTGCATCAGCAATTTGAAGGGAAATTTGTTTAAAGCCAGTGGTTACTGTACGACTACATCTATAACGATTGACGGCCGATGAGTAAGATAGTTTGCAGTAATGCAAAACGCCTTAAAATGGCATCCGTCACTATAAAGCACTTTTAGACAATAATTAACTAGGTCTAAACTAAAAAAAACTTACAATAAACGAAACAATGCTAACTAACAATCAGTCATACCATCGATGGATAATAGTGTGTCTTATTTGTGTGGGATGAGTTTCTCAGTGAAATTAATTGAAAAGATGTTTTTGAAAATGAATAATCCAGTGATTAGTCCTATTCTATTTTTCAGCATCATGGTGGGTCTTGAACAACAACTAGATGAACAACTTCTATTGGACTCTTTCATAGTGGAATACTGTACTTAACATATTTGTGTGGAAAAATATTTGTATAACTATTGTTGGTGCCACTGTTAGTAACATAGAATGTATCTTGTTAGGTTCTGAATCTTTTTGTTGTATCAATTTACTGTGTCTTATAAAGCTTCATACGACCTATTAAAAAGGTGTTCTTTGTTCAATAGCCTATATATTTCTTATGTATCCCAGAATACCTTGCACTACATATGTTTACTGGACGATTTGTCAATAGCTGTATTTTTCAGTGTATGGTATTACTACAATAAAGGTTTCCATTCATCTTTGTTGTGTTTTCCCCTTATTGCATGCAAGAATGTTTAGGATTTGTCTTGTCTGAATGGATCATGCTTTTGTTTTAAATTTCTTTTAAAAGGATGGTATTGAAAAGGGGAACTAGAAAGAGCAGTATCAGTTTACGACTCTTGCTGGTTCTTACGATGGAGCCATTGTGAAAGCCAACAAAATTTTAGTTATGGGGTGATGTACATAAGTGCCATTCTACGCCTATTGGCCTGTTGTAGTGAAAAGATCACTGTTGGCTTTCAGTACCTGATGTATCGGATTCTAAAGTTTAGCGCTGCATAAGGGCTCAGAGCCATTAAAGATAAGACAAGTAAGAAAGTGGATTGTTAAAACTATGAGGCAGCCGCTTCCTCAAGGCTGTTAATAGAATTTATGAAGAACATAAATCACTATCCAAGTAAAACAAACAGACATATGACACAAATATCGTACATACCTATTGTACCTCAAATATTAAACACATTTTAGACATAGTTAAAATGTAATCAATCAATATAACTCAGTAGTACATATTATAGCAATATGAACAATTTGTTAAAAAACACTACCTATCAAATCAATTTGCACCTTCACATTTGTCAATATCATGAATGTACACTGTGGTTCCATACAGAGTTATCCTCATAACATCGATCTGTACAGATTCAATAAATATAGAGTAGTATAGCAGTCACTCTCCCACGGTATTTTCCTAGAAGTACTCTCATTGTAAGTAGTTAATTATTGTTAATCAGGTAATCTCGAACTCAAAGGAAAATAAATTCTAGCAGTGGCTATTAGTTATAACTGCAAGATGGTACTCATCTTTGAAAGACATGTTAAGCTTAATTTGCTTTTTGAACTAATATCTGTTTAATGTTCGTATGGTGTTCCCATTTTTTTCCTTATACTTTTCCAACTGTCTGAAGTTTAACAACAACAACAACCTTCTTAGTTTGGATTTTTTTATATATAGATATGGTGTCTGTAGATAGAAAATATATATTTTAAGAGATATATCTCAAAAAAGAGCATCCAATACTGACATTCCAATTACAATATACTGTATTTTGCATATTAAGATCATGCTGTCATTTATTAACCCTCCTACAGCTAACTATCTAATTTTGACTAGACAGAATATCATCTGTATGTAAACTTAAGATGAATCTACCGATTAATCCATTAATAAAAATCAGCACACCTGTTATGCAGATGCACTTGAAATCTCTGTTTTACCAAATGTGTGACTGCTGAGTTAATTATTTTCAACTGATTCACCTATAAGTATACTCTGACTTTCACTATTCAGGAAATCAGTAGTCTCAAATGACATAAGTGATGACATCATTCAAGCTTCGTTTGTACACAAATTATACTGTAGAAACTAGTATGGCATTAGAGTCCTGAAAGTAAGTACAAAATAGCTCAGACCAATATAATGTATCATTAACACCATCACAGATAAAACTTCCTTAGATGTAGCAAGTATGTGTTATGTGCAACATTGACCCTATACCAAACACTTTACGGGTGGCCTAGTTTATATTAACAATCAAATACAGATATATAGAAAACCCTAATTTCTAACAGTGTTCAATATGTATACAATTGTTCAGAGAAAGCAAAGTTCCTCAAGATACTCAACGTCTGTGAAAAAACGTAATGCCCTACTACGGACAGCTTTTATCTGTATCAAACCCCTCACTGTCACTGAAATGACATTGAGAAATCAATTTAATATGAGTAGAAAAATGGGTACTGTAAACAGTGTTTACTCTATGGAGAGAGTTTACTCTGGACTACACTGTTTGCAAACAGTGAACCTCTCATGAGAAATACCCCACAGAGTATCTAAAAATATCTAATAAGAACATTGTACACTCTATGCGACACTTCTAAAACACACAAAAAAAATATTTGCTTACAATAACCAAGGTCTGAAGGTGCTAAAGATCATATTACCTGCAGTCTTCATACTGTGGTGAAAAATGTATAGGTAGCCCATCTTCCAAAGCAAAAGACACAAAATACATAGGTTAGTACCTGGTGCACATAGTCTTCTATGTTATGTAGAAATTGTCATGCTGAGGCAATTTGGTGTAATAACTCAAGGCTGCTTGAAATACTTAGGGGCATATTTACAAGACCCTATTGACACAGGAATGTCACTTTTAACAACGTTCCTTGAAGTACTGGGTATTTTAGACCCAGCGGTGCAGGGGCACACACCCTATGACTTCTGGGTTCACCCTGTTCCGGACCTACAGAAACACAGAGTCTTCTGCGTGAAGTCAAAGATTCGTTTATTGGCTGCAGACCAATGACAGGTATCCTAGAAGTACAACAGCGTGTATGTTCTCAGGAGACTGCTGAAAATCATAGGAACGGACTTCTCCTTAAGTACAAAATATCATGCTCCAGGCACACATTCCTTGGTTTACGATATGGCCATATAAAGGTATACATTACAAACGAAAAAGCAGAGTCATGATGACCATCCCACATTCCAGTTCGGCCAGCCCACAATGATTTACACAGTAAGGTTCAGATCCCATGTTTGATGTAAATAGACCCCTCAATAAACATGAGCATCTCCTGCTTTGGGAAACAAGTCATAAAACAGGAACAAGCAGGTGTGGAAGAGATTAGCCGGGGGATTGTGTAGAATGAAAGGGTTTTATGACGGGTCAAGCCCTGATGCTAATCACAGGTGGAAGGAGGAAGGGGAGCTCGAGAGACCGGTTTGACCCGGGGCAGCAGAGCCAGCTGCCCAGGTCACAGAGAAGTCAGAGGGAAAGCCCATGTACTGTGAGGCTCGTATTTACTCCATTATAGCCTATGTGAGGGCAATGACAAGATGGCCACTGCTTCCAAAATGGAACCCGCGTAGTGGAGCAGAATAACGTGTACACAGTGCATTCATAGCTAGAACGATATATAAAGCACTCGTACATGCCGCATTTACCATTTGCGGTTCGCTAATACCAAGATAGACAGGGGTAGGGCCCTGTCCCCTACGCGGTCCCGAATATTAAAGTACGACAGACCCTCCTTTTGCCCTTACATAGGCAATCACTATACTCATCTTAATCCGAGTCTAGGTCAATGTTCACGAAGTCATGGAGATGTTGCTGTAGCATCATCCTATTACTTAGCTCGTCCCTCGATACAGGTTTCCTTACACATAAGGTAGTACAGAGACCACATATCACGGGAGCACACTGTATACACAGGCAGAACAGGAAAAGAATGGCTAAGATCATTCCAATGACCATCAGAACTTTCCATCCCCAGGCAGATATCAATTCCCAGAACCACCCCACCAGTGACCAATCTCCCTTATCCACGTGTATGGATTCAGATATTTTATGGAGTTTGGAGATGGCTTGATACACTGTTGGAGCATTATCTGGTATGAAAATGCAGCAACTGGATTGGATGACCTTGCATACCCCACCGCGGTCTGCAAGAATAACGTCTAGAACCATGCGGTTCTGCAGAGTCATAAGGCGATCCGCTTGGAGCTCAGCTGTCAGATTACTAAGGGCACCAGCCGTTACATTGACAGTGGATTCAACCACACGTGTCAGCTGTCTCAGGTTCCTACTATTGACCATAGGTCCCCAAAACGGCAGGAAACCCAAGAAGAAGTCTCCTGCTTCCTGACCGGCAGTATCCTCCTTACTAATCACACCTCTCACAACTCTGGTCTTGTGATAGTCAGAGGCAGCAGTAAATGTCGGCGGTAGCAAGTTCGCAATATAACATGTGCCCGAGAAATCAGGGGGCAGCCATGTATATGCTCGGTCATGACAGATGAAATATGTGCCCTTAGCAGCCAAAAACGCAGGGGAAAACTGTGACGGGAAGGTGTACGTTTCAGTACAGTCACTTCTTCCCAGTTGAGCTCTAGGATTCTGACCATTACCCTGTAAGCAGAACCGACCCATGTGGGGTACGACCCAGATTGGAGATGAGATTTTTCGCTGTCTTTCACCCAGACTAATACTATACCCCGTCGCGTTCCATCCTACATAAGGTCTCAACTCTTCTTTGGGAATAGATGAGTATGCATTTATATCCCTACTCATATCGGCAACTCCTTTCATCAAAGCCTTATTATTGGTGATAGGTCTGATGGAACGCGGTTGGCGAGGGGAGTATGTATCTAGAGCATAGAGAAACATGGTTTGGAATGCCCATGACGATCCATTGTAACTGTACGGCAGCACCAGGTAGGGAATACCTTTGTTAATGGTATGTGGCATTAACCCACATACCCAGCAATTGGTCGTATTCATTACCCGTTGGTGCTGGTGCAAGAGCTGGATAAACGAGTTATTTACAAACTCTGATCGTCTGGTCTGTTCGTGCTCAGGCAAAGGGTGGAAAGAGTGAGAGGAGGCAGTAGAAAGAGATATAGGCTGTTCAGTGGGTGCAATGGGCTTTTGAGCGGAGAAAAACACAAATCCTACAATAAACATTATGATACTACAAAGTGTAAAGAGGCACAAAAAGACAAAACATTTACTTTTCATAATTTCACACATCCTTGCGTTAGAGTTCATTTCCTCAATCGGTCTCTCCATCTTAAAAAACTCCATCCTCTACTCGGGCCGCTCGCGGCGGATGAGTGTCTTCTGCTAAGGGGCACGCCTGTCAGTCCAGGGAAACGCCCTAGACCAACCAGAACCGTCGACCTAGCGTCTTCGGCCTGTACCCCAAAGTCTTGGCACCGCGACCCTGCGGCAGAACCCGGATGGTGGTTCAAAAAACAAAAATCAAGAAAGTCCTTCAGATGGGAGAGCAAAAATGTCAAAAGGAAAATAGTGAGGAAATCTTTATTTGTCCATTGGCCTAGGTCTCAAATTATAGCGGAGACGGCCAGGTGCTGTTTGGTCTTGAAACAAAAGTTCAGGCTCAGTGGTGTCCAGTCGACTTGATGGTGGCACAGCTTCCTGCAGAATATTGTCACTCTCTTGGTCTGAAACTGTGCCTCTTAAGCGTGCGTCACTGAATGGTACAGAACGAGGTACAGTGTCTGTCTCTGAGTCGGCGATACCCTCCTTGACCCACTGGTCATATGGCAGAGGCAAGGGGACTACTTTGCAGTGGGTACCATGAATCCAGTGCTTTCACTCGCACTGCTGATCTTGTCGAAAGAAGAACAAGATGAGGGCCGATCCAGCGAGGCTCGTCGTTGCTCTTGCGCTGGAAATTTCGGACTAGCACCCACGTACCAGGGTTGATAGGGTGTCCAGGAGGTTCAGAGGCTTGGGGAAGAGTATCATGTACCTGTTGGTGCAAAACACGCAGTTTAACAGTCAAATCATACAGGTAATCGAGCAGTACTGGATGTTCTATTTCACTAAATTTCGCCGGTCTTGGCACGCCCCATACATTAGCCGGGCGGCCAAAGACGACCTCATAAGGACTAAGTCCCACTCGTGAGTGTATGGTCATTCTGGTGGACAGGAGTGCTAGGGGCAGAGCGTCAGGCCATTTAAGACCGGTGCTCGCCTGGATTTTAGCCAGCTTGAGCTTTAAGGCTCCATTGTAGCGTTCTACTAATCCAGCTGATTGGGGGTGATTTGCAGCATGGAACTTCTGCTTTATCCCTAGCCCTTCACATACATTCTTCATCACTTTACCCACAAACTCACTTCCGTTATCACACCACACCATTCTTGGCATCCCAAACCTAGGGAAAAACTCCTTCACAAGGGCTTTGGCTGTGGATAGGGCAGTGTTATCTTTCAGAGGATAAGCCTCTATCCATTTTGAGAAAGCACAAACAACCACCAGTACAT
This sequence comes from Triturus cristatus, assembly GCF_964204655.1. Lineage (NCBI taxonomy): Eukaryota > Metazoa > Chordata > Amphibia > Caudata > Salamandridae > Triturus > Triturus cristatus. The sequence goes on along the minus strand of NC_140587.1, from coordinate 465,481,544 downwards.
ATTTCAGGTTGTTGCATCTTTCCATGTGAATAAAGTCCAGCTGCAAAACTTCAAATGGACATGATGGGGGTGCAAAGTGACCAGCCGGAGTTGGGGTTCCCCTACCAGGGTTGTACTTCAAGCATACTATGCAATTCTTGACCACATTATCTGAACACTTGGGAATCCCAGCATTCTTCCATACTGGGGCCAACAACTTGCATATACCTTTCGTACTGATATGTGCCATTCCATGTGCCATAGTAACCACTGGAAGCACATATGCATCAGGCAACAACCATCGCCTATGTTCTGTCAGATCAATCCAACAACCATTCTCATCCAACTTACCCATACTTTCTCTCCACTTGCTTAACTCTTCCTGTGTGGCTTCAGCTTGAAGCGACTTCACACTCTCTATTGTGTTCTCACACATTCCCACATCATTAACCCATCTTGCGGGACCTGCAACATACATTCTAGTCTTCACATTCTGTGCTGTTTCTTTCGCGGTCTCATCAGCAAACGCATTCCCACGTCCAACATCATCTGTGACTTTCCTGTGCGCACTGCATTTCATGATCGCAACTTGCAACGGTAGGGTCAGTGATTCAAGGAGATCATTCACCAACTTGCCATTCTGAATTTTAGCTCCATGTGACGTCAGGAACCCACGCTCTTTCCACAAACGCCCAAAATTATGAGCCACGCCAAAGGCGTACTGGCTATCTGTGTATATGTTCACTCTCATTCCTTCAGACAACACACATGCTCTCGTGAGGGCGATTAATTCTGCTGCTTGGGCCGAATTATGTGGCACACGTGCAGTTTCCACGACCGTGTGCAAAGTCGTGATAGCATATGCAGCAGTCGTGTCACCATTAGGGAGCTTAAAACATGACCCATCTACCCATAAAGTGCCATCACACTCAGTCAGGGGAGTATCTTTTAGATCTACTCTTCCTTTCGTCTCTTCTTCTGTTCTGAACAGACAGTCATGTTGCTCAATCTCATCTGAGTCTGCTGGAATTGGCAACAATGTGGCTGGATTCAGCGTATTGCATCTTTTTATGTGTATGTGATTAGCTAACAGTGTAAGCTCGTAGCCCGATAATCGTGCACTAGTCAAGTGTTGTGTCTTAGTTCTATTTAATAATGTGTCTACAGCGTGTGGAACCATAACAATCAATGTGTTGTCCATTACCAAACCAGCAGATTGTCGGATAGACATCGCTGCAGCAGCTGTCGCTCTCAGACAGCTTGGCAATGCCCTCGCTACAGGGTCCAAGGTTGATGAAAAATATGCGCATGGGCGCGGTCTGTCGCCAAAAGGCTGTGTTAACACTGACAACGCACATCCATCTTTCTCGTGAACATACAATGTAAAAGGTTTGCTGTAGTCAGGAGTACCCAACACAGGTGCTGAACATAATGCATTACGCAATTCCACAAAACTTTTCTGGCACTCTTCAGACCATGGGATAGGATTCGGTGTGTCTTTGCATGTTAAGGCTAACAAAGGTTTTGCCAACAAAGAAAAACTAGGGATCCAATGCCTACAGTATGAAGTGATGCCCAAGAAAGCACGTACTTCTCTCTGTGTCCTTGGCACACTCAACTGTGCAATGGCTTGAATTCTTTCTGGGGTCAGTTTCCTTCCCTCCTTCGATAAGAGATGACCTAAGTAGGTCACTTCTTGTCGACAATATTGCAGCTTAGAGAGAGACACTTTGTGATGGAAAGCGGATAAATGGCGCAACAGTAATAATGTGGCTTCTTTGCAGATCTTCTCAGTATCCGCAGCGATCAGTAAATCGTCCACGTACTGAATCAGGATAGCGCCACTAGGTAAAACAAGTGCATCAAGCTGCGCTTTCAAAGCTTGACTGTATATGGATGGACTCTCACAGTAGCCCTGGGGAGCGCGTTTGAAGCGGAAGCTTCGGCCTCCCAGACTAAAACCAAAAATATCTCTGCTCTCTTCTGCAATTGGGATACTAAAGAAAGCATTCTTTAAATCGATCACTGAAAACCATGCCGCAGAGGCTGGGATCATCGTTAACAAGGCAGTTATATCGGGGACAACCGGAAACTGTGGCACAACAATCTTATTAACCTCTCTAAGATCAATCACAAACCTGTAAACAGGTGGCTGTGAGGGATCCGTTCGTTTTAAGACAGGTAAAATTGGACTATTGCAAACGTTGCCTCTTGTCTCTTCAATCACACCCTTATCAATCAAGTCGCTGACAATGTCTAACAATGCTTTCTGCCCTTCATTAGAGATCTTGTACTGGGGAATACGTGGCAGTCTGACATTAGCCTTTAAAGTCACCACATATGGCGGTATCTCCAAGAGGCCCACATCATTGGGACCAGTAGCCCAAAGGGCATCCGGAAGGGACGACAATTCAGGTGGCATCGTGTTTTTAGACAAATACATTGGGGAAACCACTTTCTTGCCTAATGTAAGTTGTACTCCTGAAGGAGAACAATACAGTGTAGCGTGCAATCTTTTCAACAAATCTAATCCCAGCAAATTCTCACCACAACCTGTTGTCAGGATCAGGGGTGCTTTCAGCTCGCAAGGTCCAACAGAAAGTGACATGGGACTGGAAATCGGGTTCCTAACCGGGGCGCCAGAAAAACCTACTGAAACATTTATATCGCCAGACAAAGGTGCGCCAGGGAGTTTTGAATGCATGATTGAACTCTTTGCAGCACCAGTGTCTAGCAGAAAAGGCTCCGTTACATTTGCTGTAGTCACCTCAACATACGGTCCACTCTGATCCACTGGCACTGAAACAACTCCCTCTCTCTGTCTATGGCTGTCCTAGTAATCATTATTTTCTGCATCACCTTCCTCTGCATAATAATCATTATTATAATACTGGGCCGTATTACTAATCACGTTAGCTTGTTGATCAAAGCTATTGATGGTATTTTGAGGCGGCAGAGGACGCGCGTTCTGGGGAACGCTTCCACGCCCTCTGCCTCTAGGAGCTTGCTGACCACCCCTTCCTCTTGCGCCATACGCATTACCGTTCCGCTGCATTAATTTAGGGCAACTGTATTTAAAATGACCTTCCTCTTTACAGTATGAACATTGGTTGGGACCTACAGGGACACGTGGTTGGTAATACCCATTCATTTGCTGATTGTTCTGAAACTGTTGGGGTTGGTGATAGACACCTTGGGGTTGCCTATAATTATTCTGACCTCCACGTGGCGGATAGGCCTGCTGTAAAAGGACCTTTGTCTTGAGTTCTTTCGTTTTCTTTTCTGTTCTATCTTTCTCGTCCTTATCTCTGTTTTCATAATACTGTGCAGTAGCCAGTATTTGCGCTGAAGAAGAAACAGCCCAAGAACTTTCTGAATCTTTTAACTTTTTACACAGGTCAGGAAGTAAATTCTGCACGAACTTATCCACAAATAACCGTTGGCCACCCTCAGTACTCATATCTTGCCCACTGTGATCAATAAACGTTTCTTCAAACCTAGTAAAGAAGTCTGACACTGTCTCATCTTTCTTCTGCTTGCATGCAGATAACTTGTCCCAATTTACGCGCATCGCAGGCATTATTGTCTTCATATACGTGATGATTCTACCAGGCAATTCAGCTACTAAAGGTTCTGGTTTCGCACCACCAGTTTGTCTAGCATCAGCAGCAACAATGTTAGCCCATGTATCCCCTAGTTCTGCATTGTGATCTACATTACGAATTGACCCCCATAGGGGCTGTGGAACAACATTACCAAACAACATGTCTATGTCGGCCAGATTCATGATGCATGACCCTGCCGTCTGTGACAACTCTTTATAATAACCTGCTGGGTTTTTACGGGGATCAGGCAAGGACTGCTTAAGCGCTAACACCTCAGAGCGCTTCCATGGAACATGCACCCAAACACGCTGGAAATGCGCTGCCACAGCGGGGTTACCACCGGCAGCTGCAACCGCTTCCTTCCATACCGGGGGAACTTCTCTCATAGGGTATTGTCGCGCTTTTGCCTTTTTTCCCACAAGGACCTCTTGTTCAAACAATGACTGTTGGCAATCGTCATTCCTAAAGGACAATACAACCGCAACTGCTTTATCAACTTCGCGGTCCACAATTATACCAGTTCCAAAATCGAACCTCACTCTACACAATTCCTGCGGGTTCGGATTTTTACCACTATCCTCCAATTCTTCACAGAGAATTTCGCACATTTTCTCAAACACATATCTCTGTTTCGGGGCATCCCATTGATGGAAAATGTTGACAACTGATTCCACATCATACAGTGAAGGAAAAACAATCCATCTACGCGCCATGTTATCTATTACCTTTTTCTCATCGGGGTTAGGCAATTGGCTGCGCAACTGTTTACGCTGTAAACCAGGAGTCGCACCAGATGACTCAAAGAGAGGAGACATTAATGTAGTAACCACATTAGCTAAGCGCTGTCGCGCTGAAGGAGAAGCTGAGGCGAGAACAGGGGGAAAAACAGAGGGAAGAAAAGAGGATGTAGAGACAGGTACTGGAGTGGTGGAAGGAAGAGTGCTAAGGGAGGCAGTTACTGGATTAGGCAAAGTCGCAGGAAGTGCGGGGGCAGTTGGAAGCACAACTGGCGGCGCTTGAGAGGGCTGCGCTACATGAATAGGAACTGGCTGCAAAGCAACTGGCGGTTGCGGCAAGGCTTGCAGTATATGCACTGGAGGCGGCATATTTACAAGCTGGGGAGGCGCCGTGGCAGTTTGAGCATACGGGGGTGGCGAACTCAACAAATGTGACATCAGGGGATCTTTCTCCTTTTCTTCTGACTCATTCTGCTTAGAATATGGCAAAGCTGGGTAACATTTGTCAATCCCTAACTTATGCTGCCTGTGCAATTGCTCACTCATTTGCTCCTCTTCATTGTCGTTAAATTGTACAGCTGCTTGCATTACTGTCATACCTTTCTCTCTCTTATTCTTTTTCGCTAACTTAATTTCCTTTTGTTTGGCTTCCTTTCGCCTTAAGCGGAAAGAGTCAAACATCGCCGGCCGGGCTTTCTTCTTAAACAATTTAATTTCCAAATTATCTAAAATATCGGTATCAAAACTACCATTTTGGGGCCATTTTAAAACACCATCTTTCCTGGTGTAGTGGATCCACACTTCGTTATATGCAATGGGGCCTACGCCATGTTTTACATAGAGCTCATAAGTTGGAGTTCCAACCGGAGGAACCGGACATGATTCCTCTAGCTGGAAATCCTTTCCACAACCCAAACAGAATAATCTACCAAATAGTCCAGAACCAGGCATCTTTGCTCACTAGTCTAGATCCAAACGTCAAAGGATTATCGAATACGATATTCTCGTGAATACACGAGTCCTCTGGTTTTGGCGTTTGCAAACTCCAAAGTACCAATTCAAATGATCCCGAAGGATACCAAAACAAATGGGAGACGCTCCACTTATACTTAACTGAATATTGCTGATCGATGGCGTCACCAGAAGACTCTCTCGATTGTTTTGCTCTCTCAAAACTCGTCAAGGGTCCAAAACAGGTCGATTAATCAGGGCAGCAGTCCTTCGTAGCCGTCGGGACGCGGAGAACCTCGCAGAAAAGACTTTCGGACCACGTCGACATGCAGGGGTCGATGAAGTGGCGGCCTTCCTCCGGAATTTCCACACGAAGCTCCTCACGAACCTCTGGCTTGGACTGGTACCGCTGAAATCGTCCCGAGTTGGGCGCCAAACTGAAGTACTGGGTATTTTAGACCCAGCGGTGCAGGGGCACACACCCTATGACTTCTGGGTTCACCCTGTTCCGGACCTACAGAAACACAGAGTCTTCTGCGTGAAGTAAAAGATTTGTTTATTGGCTGCAGACCAATGACAGGTATCCTAGAAGTACAACAGCGTGTATGTTCTCAGGAGACTGCTGAAAATCATAGGAACGGACTTCTCCTTAAGTACAAAATATCATGCTCCAGGCACACATTCCTTGGTTTACGATATGGCCATATAAAGGTATACATTACAAACGAAAAAGCAGAGTCATGATGACCATCCCACATTCCAGTTCGGCCAGCCCACAATGATTTACACAGTAAGGTTCAGATCCCATGTTTGATGTAAATAGACCCCTCAATAAACATGAGCATCTCCTGCTTTGGGAAACAAGTCATAAAACAGGAACAAGCAGGTGTGGAAGAGATTAGCCGGGGGATTGTATAGAATGAAAGGGTTTTATGACGGGTCAAGCCCTGATGCTAATCACAGGTGGAAGGAGGAAGGGGAGCTCGAGAGACCGGTTTGACCCGGGGCAGCAGAGCCAGCTGCCCAGGTCACAGAGAAGTCAGAGGGAAAGCCCATGTACTGTGAGGCTCGTATTTACTCCATTATAGCCTATGTGAGGGCAAGGACAAGATGGCCACTGCTTCCAAAATGGAACCCGCGTAGTGGAGCAGAATAACGTGTACACAGTGCATTCATAGCTAGAACGATATATAAAGCACTCGTACATGCCGCATTTACCATTTGCGGTTCGCTAATACCAAGATAGACAGGGGTAGGGCCCTGTCCCCTACGCGGTCCCGAATATTAAAGTACGACATCCTGTGGCGATAGAGGCTTCGCCTTATTTACAAGGTGGCAATAAGCCACTTAATGTGGCTTAACACCACCTTGTAAATAAGACACCCTTCTACGCTATACTTAGCGTGAAATGGGTGGGCAACGGGTGTTGCGGTGCGTATTCTGCATTGCGGATTGTTTTTTATTGTTCCCCCTATGTACAAGTGTGGCGTAAATAGGAGGCAGTACTAAAATTAAGACCAGATAAAACCTGGTTTTAACATGGCAAACCGAGGTGAAATGCCTAATTTCTCCTTGTTTTTGCTGTTTCTGTGTGTGCTACATTGTGCATACAGCCCCCCACCCGAGCCTTTATAAGCCCCAGGACCCCATTCCCTGGGGCCAAATACAATAAAACAGGGGAGAGGCCATGTGGCTTCACTCCCCTAGCCTTACTATGCTGCAGGGACCCCATTACCCAGCCAAAATAAAATAAAAACAATTCCCTGAGCCATATTATGCTCTGGGGACTCCATTCTCCTGGCCCAAATATAATAAAAAAGGGGAGGGGGCCTGCATTCCCCTCCCAGAGCCTTCTCAGGCCCCAGGGACCCCATCCCCCTGGCCAACCCAAATTTAAAAAATGGAAGAGGGGAGCGATTGGCCCCTCCTGTGTTTTCTCAGGCTCCATGGACCAATGTACTTAGAAAGCACCCCGGGGCCAGAGGTGGCTGCCCTGGTGCCATCCCGGGGCAGCCACATACCATTTGTTGGGGGCCACGGCGAAGCCCACGGCGAAGCCCACGGCCCCTGTGGACACAGCCGACTCCCCACATGGTGCAGGAGCTGGCATTACTCCCGCCCGGAGTGAGCAGCTACTTATGGTGATTGCTCCATCTAGACAGGAGCAATGTGTGTTCTGTTTCCCTGCCCGCATCAGTGTGGGCAGGGGAACAGAACACAAGCCTGCTCCCAGCCAGCGGTAGCATTTTTAAAGCTCCTGCCAGCTGGCAGCAGAATTAGTGTTTGTTCCCATTTGGCAGGAGCTTTGAAAATGCTCCAGCCAGACAGGGAGAAAAACATGTTTCCCTACCAACAGTACTGCGAGTAGGAAAACTACTGTGTCCAAGGGGTGGGCTCCCTGGCACAAAGTAAGTGAGCCGCTCCTGGGAGATGAGGCTTCACTCCATTTCGTTTAAAGAGATGCCTCTGGGGATGGGGTACCGAGGACCTTTTAAAGGTTTGAGGAGGGAGGTTGCGCAGTCCCCCTCCCCTTTATTTTTGAATACAGCCCCAGGAGGAAGGGGTCTAAGGGGCACCTTAGGCACAGGGAGGGGGGCTACGTGCCCTCTCTCCTCAATTTATACATTGGGCCCAAGGGGTGGTGTCCCTGGGACTGAAGATGGGATTCGAGGGGGGCTACACATGCCCTACCCTTAAATATACAAAAGCCAGTGGATGGAGTCCCCAAGGCCCAAAATGGGTTAGGGTCCTACTTATGTCCCCCTCTCCATATACTTAAAATACAATGGTGGCTGCCTTTTTGGCTATTGCTGAGATCCAGCAGTAATCCCACAGGATCGCAGGAAATAAAAACAATGTATTCATTTATTTTGGACTTGTGGGGGGGGGGGGGGGCTTCTGGGTCCCTCCAATCCCGTCCCTTATATTATTCTTTCTTTTTTTTTTTTACTTCAGGACAGGGAACTAAGTCCCCGAGACTTGTAATGGCTGGCAGCAACATTTTTCTCATGTTGCTGGGCATCAGACTGTTCCTCCCCCAGGAGTCTGTCTCCCATGGAAGCAAGATGGCCAAGCAAACAAAAAGCTCCTGGAGCCAATCAGAATGCTCTATTTTTAAATTGGCTCTCCCGCAAGAGTCTTGTGGGCCTCTCGCAGACTGAACCGTCCAGATACACAAATATGTTTGTACCTTAATTTTTCAAAAAATACTGAACGGATTTATACCAATTCACATAAAGCACAATCTAAGGACCGAGATCTTGCTTCCTGCCAAATTTGGTGTAATTCTGTTCAGCAGTTTTTTGCGGTAGTACTTAAAGAAATCAATGCAAAATGCAATGGGATTTCGCATTTAGCGAACCTCCTTTTATCTTGGTCCCTTCTTGACAGATCACTCGGAAACCTTCGGCACAAAAAAGGAAATTTTTGGAACGCTTTGTGGAGATTCATCAAACGGTGCCAACGTTATTAGCAACACAAAAACACATTTCCTATACAAAAGCTGGCCTAACTATAACTACCCAGTGGTGACTGCCACTGGGTAATATATGGGATAGGTAGTACCCTTGCAGAAGCCCACCTACAATCTCTCACCATGCCTTCTACTTGCTCCTAAATCACAACAACCTAGAGATATGGGCCCAGATTTAGTAACACTTTGGGCTACTGCAAAGTGATGCAAAGCAACACATTGGTATTTTCCAGCGCAATATGTATTTTGTGCAGGAAAGACTTTGTTGTCTTGTGGATCAGAAACTGCCTGAATATTGAGAGGCAGTCCTAGTTTAGAGGGCCTAGAGAGTGGAAAGATCAGAATTGGGAGGGAGCTCATGGTGGTTTAAGTGTAGTTGTGAGGTTAGGTTGGTGGATTGTTGAATCTGATTGGGTTATTGTAAGAAATAGGGTTATTGGTTGAGGGTGGAACCGTTCTTAAGCAACCAACACAAAAGTCACTAAATTAACCTGTGCTTAACCCTCTGGTAGCTTGGCACAAAAAGCAGCCAGGCTTACCTAAGAGGAAATGTGTAAAGTACCTTTGCAGCACACAAACAGTACTTTAAAAAAACCCCAACACAAGAAAAATCCCAACCCAATTTAGAAACATAGAGTAATTTATACATGAGGTAGATTGGGTCCGGTCTTGGCTTATCTTCGGACTTATGAATTTTTGAAGGAAAGTTCTGAGAAGGTCGAGTTCAGCAGCGCAGAGCAGCCGACTGTGACTGAGGAGGCGTCGTTGGGGAGCCACTGGTTGGAGTAGAGGTTACGATTTTTAACTTCCGACTTAGTCACTTTTTTAGAAGCTTCAAATCTCCAGTGGGACCAAGTAACAGGCTGTAGCTGACGAGAGATACACAAGACCAGATACCTTTGACACACTGTCCAGCTGAACAGAATTTTCTGCTGCAGAAAAGAACACAGCCGGAGCTACTGCAAAGTCAGGCCAGCGAGTGATGCACCTTGGGTGGATTGGCTGGCAAGTAGGTCCAGGTCTTCTGTCAGTTCTCTGGCCAATTTTTGTTGAAAACTTTTCCAAGTCCCAGATTTTAGGGTTCAGGAAGAGCAGCACGTCTAACACCACTTCCAGGGGTCCAGGACCTGGCGAGGGGCACACATGGGAGTGAGGGGGTTACAACTTACTCTAGCAGAAGTCAGTGCAGGGTTCAAGGTCTCCCGAGCTTGGTCTGTCCCTGTAGCTCACACAGGAGGCCAGCAAACTAGCCCTTGGAGTCACTTCTGGTGGTCCTGTGTTCATGGAGATGGACAGTTCTCCTTCAAGTAGAAAGTCAGGTCATTATGCAGTAGGGTAGTCCTCTGGTAGCAGCATGGTAGTCCTCTGGGGGTCAAGGCTGTCCTTCTGAAGTCTTCCACAGGACCAGCAGTGTACTGAAGTGGTGTCCTGTGGGTACAATATGTTTACCTGGTGAAAGCCTTTAAAGTAGGGGGACATCCTGGGTTCCTCCCACGGCTGTATGATGGAATGTAGGAGATCACATTGCATGCCTTAACAACGCGGTCTTTACCACAACCGCGTCTTTACCATACATGCCTTTACCAAGCATGCCTTTACAATGAATTTCGTTCTAATGGCATGTTTGATAAAGGTGTATGCATGGTAAAGGTTACACCCTAGCACTCCGCCCTAAGCCCTAAAACCCAGCCGCCTGCCCTGAAAATGACCCCAGCCCTTAAAACACCCTAGTCCTTTGTCCTGAGCCCAAAAACTGGTCCCCAGCCCTAAAAACTACCCCAGCCCTAAAAACAACCCAGCCCCCCACCCTGAGCCCTAACACCAGCCCACAGCCCTGGAAACTATGCCGACCTCAGCCCTAAAAACAGAAAACCTCTCACCAAGCCTCGACCTGATCATTCCTGTTCAACACCTCCCACCCATTCCTCTTCCTTCTAACTGCCTTTACCATGCATATGCCTTTACAGCCTTTACAACGGAAATCGTTGTAAAGGCATGCATGGTAAAGGAATATGTGTGGTAAATGCATATGTGTGGTAAAGGCAAGAGTGGTAACACTTGCGTTGTAATGGCATGTGTGGTTCCGACCGCATTATTGATGCAGTATCCATCCTCTGACAGCTGGTTCTGGACATTTCTTTTCCACTGCCAAGACTCCAAGAAATCTGGAGGGACAAAAGGCAGGTGTCTGGTTCCTTTATTTGTGCTGGAGACTAGCCGTTTGAAGTGTAAGTGGGGCAGCGAACAGCTCCAGCCCGTTCTGCTTACACCCAGTCGTTGTCTCAATGTTAGCCAGGAATACAAAAACCAGAACAACAGAGCCATTCACAGTCATGAGACCCAGGACTCTGGCAGCTGGCACCAAATGGTTAACACAAGAAAACGCCAACTTTTTGAAAGTGGATTTTCAGACTACTGACTTAAAATCCAGCTTTACCAATAAAGAGGATCCCAGATTACAATTCATTTGAGTCCAAAAATGAGGTTTCTAGCTGCTCCTAGCCACAATTTAGCACGTCTTAAATGTAATAAGGCACAGCAATGCTATCAAATGGGCAAGATAGGCCATATAGTAGTAAAAAACAAATGTAGGCGTTTTCACCACAAGGACATGTAAAAGGTAAACCCTCATGACCTACTTTTTAAATACAATAAATGCACCCTGCCCTATGTGCCTAGTTTAGGGGTGACTTATATGACTTAAAAAGTAAGGTTTAAGCCCGGCAAGAGGTATATTTTGCCAGGTCGAATTGGCAGATTAAAACTGCACTAAGGCTGCAATGGCAGGCCAGAGACTTGTTTCCAAGTGATGCTTTAGTGGGTGGCATAAAGAGCACTGCAGTCCCCCTAGTAGCATTTAATTTACAGGACCTGGGTACATGCAACACTACGTTACCAGGGGCTTATAATAAATTAAATGTGCCAATCAGGTGTAGGCCAATTTACCATGTTTAAAGGAGTGAGCACAATCACTTCAGCACTTTCACAGTGGTAATATGCACGGAGTCCCAATACTTATAAAGATAAATTCAGAAAAGGTTTGAGGGAAGGCCACAACAAGGATGTCAGGTCTGGCTGTTACATTTTAGGATAGGATATTCGAGAGACAGATTGGGGTCGGAGTGTTTATAGTTGTTTACAAGTGTAAGGAGTTTGCATAGAGCCTGAATGTTGGCAGTGAGCAGGTTTGGTTGGTAGCTTAATGCAAAGGCAAGGGTATATCTGGGTAAATTTTACAAAGTGTTTTCAGCAATATTTACGACCTTGTCTAGATGAGTAATGGGATAGGCCGGCCACATGTTCCATTCTGCTGAACATTCATGAGTTATTAGGATGTGGTAACTGGGATGTCTGACTACATCCTCTGTATTTTAGTAATTGGAGTTGTGCTCCAGTAGCTGTGTTGTTAAGAGGCTTCCATTTCATGGATGGTCAAAAAGAACACCAATGCCTCTGGCTATGGGTGCAAATTTAGAAGAAAGGGTAAATGAATGGAGTCAGCACGCAAGGTGGGTGATGTTGATGAGGAACATATATAACCTAAATTTGAAAGAAAAGCACGTCCAATGACTGACCTTATTGAGACGTCCACAATGTGTGTCTGAAAATCAAGCAGATGCTCATTCTTCCAGCAAGCAGCAGGCAGCCATTTTCAGTATCAATGAGTTCTGTTTATAATGAGTGGTTTACTGACGTTTTCAAAAGGGAACTGGTGACAAGCCAAAAGTGAAGGAAGCAAAAATTCTTGCAGTAACTCTCCTGTGTCCCTGTACCTGTCTCAGAGGAGTCTATAAGTGTAACAGCTGTCCCAAGGTGCTTTGTGTTACAGCTCTTAGCCTTCCTCAAAGGTCTATACTGCTCTTCCCAAACTCTAGCCAAGAGAGACCCTCAGAGGATCAAAGAAATATCCTATCATTTCCTTTTTCTCAAAGGGAGCAAGTGACATTGTTCATAAGCATAGGGAAATGCTGACTGCTTAGGTAATATACCTTTTTTGCAACATATGTGCTCCCAGTCTTTAAACCTGAGCACTTGGCCACAGTGCTTCACACACAAGAAGATATACCATATGCAATTATGTTAAGCCACGAAGAGCGCTGTCGGGGAAAGGGGATTAGGACATCTGTTCTTTTGAGCTAACGTTTAGGAAGTAATATGCCAACCTTGAGAACAGACAAAAAGAAGGTAGTTAATCAAAGCTCATGGTTTCACTCTTTGCCTCATGACTTCTAAATCTGGAACACTTCCCACCTTATATCAGCACCAAAACGCACTACTCATGTTCTGGCCACAAGAGAAGTACGCTTACGAGGTCTATCTCAAATATGATTTGTTTTATGTTGATGGTTGCTCTTTTTCAAAGGACCACAAAATTTGTGCTCTTGCACCACGCAGAGCAGTTGTATCAGATTTACTATGTAATGTTTTATTGTCCTATCTCTACGTTGACTCGCTTTATGAAACTGGACATTCAGTTCAGTTGTTTTAAAATGTTTATTGCATTAGTAGCAGGTGCCTCCCAACTTTTAGTTATTGTTCACCTTGAACATTAGCTCTTGACCCCCCAGACCTTGAAGAAATACACACCAGTTGTGCAGAGTACAGAAATCAATCTGGGACCTTATTACAGAAGTGCCCCGGGAGAACAATGAGCGTTTGCGCCCGCTTTGTGCCCCCCCGGAGAACTTTGGTATTACATAAGCTGCTGCAGACACTTAAGCGTCCCCTTCTGTAATACTGATAGCTCTGGCACATATAAGGCGCCAGCGCTATCATCAAAGGGTGTTCTCTTATTTGCATGAGGGCATGGCCCCATGCAAATGAGGGAATCCCTTTGCCTTTTTGCCCGTGCCATATTACAGATGCAGGCGCAGAGGCAAAGAAACGACGAAGGAGGAGACGAACTAACAGTGCGCCACCTAAAATTATGTTAATGTGCCCCCTGATGGCAGCCCTCTGGAGGAGGGGAATGGGCATCCCATGGACCCCTAGACATCCCCTTGCATCCCTTGCAGGTTGGTGCAGTCACTCTTGGCACCCGCCTGAAAGAGGATCTGTAATCCCCCTTAAAAGAGCAGGCAGGTGAAACACAGAGCGGCTCCAAAGCAGCCGCTCTGTTTTTCACATGAATGCACTGCCCTAGGGGCAGTGCAAGTTTGGGACCTCCCAAGGGGCTACGCATTCATCCTAATATGACACATTTTCCTTGTTTGCACTGGGGGCACCTTTTAAATGTATGATACAGCCCCAGGTGTGCTATCAACCCACCCCCTTACGTTGTAATGGAGGAAGAGTGAATTTTGTAATAGCCAATTAGTCATACCAGAGACACAATAAGTTAGTTAACAAATTCCTTAGACCCAGCCTTTTACTTGTCGATCACAGATATGAGGCATGATTTGTATACTGTTAGACCTACTAAACGATATATATATATATATATATATATATATATATATATATATATATATATATATATCTCCAACCAAAGGGACCCAAAGTTCCGGGGCACACTGGCAGCGGGTGCTCTGCATACGGGCCGGATCCAGGCCCCAAAGTCAATTATAAATCCAAAGATGCGGCACTCGGGAAAGAGATTTTCAAAGGATTATTTATTTTGCAACACAGCTCCACCAACGCGTTTCAGCCATCAAGGCCTTGATCACGGTCAGTAAGTCCTTTCTTTATTGCACCATTTATGCACCCACTTGGCCTCAATGTTGCATTGTGGGAAATGTGGTGCAGTGAAAAACAAAAGTGTATTTTTATCTAAAAGGAAACTCAATTACGACTGTTAAATAACAGGAAAAGGCACTTTAAGCTAAGTTATGGTATAGTACCAGACATTTCATATATTAATGGTTGTAAATTCATTTGCTAGTAAAGAAACATTCAGTAACATTGGTATCATGATGTCTCAAAAGTCTTGATTCCATCCTCATGTAACTGTGTAGTACAATTGTCATGCAGGTGGCATAATAGATATAGAATGAAAAAGTTTCAAAGTACTGTGTTTTCATGGACGGAAGTAAGAGGAAAAACACAAACAAGAGAAGAAGACGAGAAAAGTGGGAGAGAAAGTGGGTCCCAATTAGGTTCATCGGAGGTCAAAAAGTTCATCATGTAACAGGACATTATTCTAAGTGTACATAAAGTTCTTCGTCATTGTTCATGCCTCTCGGGTTCTTAGTTTTGAGTTTGATTATATAGCGTGATTCAAGCTGACGTAGCTTCTTGATTCTATTGCCACCTCGTTCGTTTGCTGGGATGGTGTCAATCCCATAGTAGCACATTGATCTCCAGTTCCCCTTCTGGCATAGTATCATATGTTTAGCAGTTGCATAGGAGATGTCTTTGTTTTTAACTGCTCGAATGTGCTCAAGAATACGCTTTTTTAGTGGGCAGATGGTGCTCCCCACATATTTCTGTCCACACGTGCACTCAATGACGTAGATCACAAATTTGGTATTACAGGTTATTCTTGTCCTTATGGTTACAACATTTCCGTTAGGCTCTGTGATGGTTCTTATGTTTTTGCCAATCTTACAAGCCTTGCATGAATTGCATTTCGTAAATCCATTTTGTTTTTCCGTTAGCCAGGTGGTTTCTTCTCTTTGTGTGAAATGGCTTTTGACGAGCATATCCCTCAGAGATTTGGTTTTTCTGTATGAAACAGTTGGTTTAGTACCTACTAGTTTGCCTATATCTGGGTCTTTCATAATTAGGTGCCAGTGTTTTCTGATTTTGCCCATGATGGTACTACTCTCTTTGCTGTAGGTAGTAATAAATCTCGGGATTTGTTTTCCGTCTTCAGGTATTGGTGTCATTTTAGGTATTAAGGTCTCTGCTCGAGTTTTGTTATCGATTCTCTTTTTATTTTTCTTGAGAGTGAGTTCTGAATAGCCTCTCTGCTTGAGTCTTTCCATAGATTCGTAAATTTTGCTTTCAGCATCTTCCGGTTTTGAGCAGTTCCGTTTTAGTCTCATGAATTCCCCGTAGGGAATACTATCCAAAAGGGGTTTGGGGTGGAAGCTAGTTCCATGCAGGATACTGTTTGTTGCTGTTTCCTTTCTGTAAAGTGTCGAATGGATCTGATCGTTCTCAATGTAGATCAAAGTGTCCAGGAATGGGATTTCTGATCTACTCATGTTGTATGTAAAGGATAGGCCAGTTTCGTTATTGTTAAGTTTGTCAAAGTATTTTTTGAAATCATCATCTGTGCCATTCCAAATTAAAAACAGGTCATCGATGTAACGAACCCATAGTATGATCTTCTCCAATTCATCCTGGTTGTCTAGGTTCCACGCTATGGTTTTCTCCCACCATCCCATGGTGATGTTAGCGTAGTTTACAGAAAAGGAAATGCCCATAGCTGTTCCGCACATTTGTTTGAACAGTTCTTTATTGAAACAGAAAATATTATTAGTGAGACACATCTCGATCATGCTAAGAAGCATTTATGTATGTTTCATTTCTGTGATTTTTCTTTGTCTCAAAAAATAATTGCATGCTTCCAAGCCCACCTCATGTCGTATGGATGTGTATAATGACACCACATCTATGGTGATTAACAGAAACTGGTTGTTCCAAGATATACCATTCAAGACCCGTAAGAAATCTCCGGTGTCCCTAATATAGGAGCTCATGCTACGGGCTATTGGGGCGAGAAAATAATCCACATATTCTGATATGTTCTCGTACATAGAGTTACATGAGGATACGATCGGCCTGCCTGGTGGATGATTTAAAGTTTTATGGATTTTAGGCAAGAAGTATATAGTTGGGATAGTCGGAAATTCATTAGTCATGAATTTCAATTCCTCTTCACTAATTAGGTTTTCATTATGCCATTTGGTTAGTTTTTCACTCAAGTCCTTTATCATTGCATTCATTGGATTAGTAGTAATCCTGTTATAATTCGAGGTATTGTTCAACTGTCTATATGCTTCATGCAGGTAATCTTCGATATTTAGAAGTACCGTGTTGCCGCCTTTATCCGCCGGTTTTATTATCACATTTTTATTTTGCATCAGATTTTTGATTGCTTCTCGTTCTTTTTTGCTCATATTTTCTCTGTGCGTAACATTTCTGGTATTTGTGATTTTATCCAGTTCTTCAATTACTGCCTCGCTAAATTGGTCGAAGCGATTCCCAGGTGGTAAAACAGGGCAATACTTTGATTTCTTCTTTAGCCCACTGTCTGGTCTTTTGTCTGTTTCTATTGACAGATGTTCAAGAAGTTGTTCCTCAGTCATCTCATCGTCGTTTAGATCATATAGGAGATCAAAGATATTCTTTAAATCGGTTGCTTGGTCAATACTAAGCATAGGTTCCAGATTTAGGGAGGATTAGTCATTAAGTACTTGTGCACTCATCATCTCTTTAGAAACTTTGTTTGCATGGATTTTAGCAAGTTTCAGTTTGCGGATATATTTATACAAGTCTATCCTCACTTGAGTATGATCAAAATGGCTTTCTGGACAAAAGGATAGTCCTTTATTTAATGCGGATTCCTCCTCAGGTGTGAGTACATATTTAGAAAGGTTAACGATCAGATTGACATTGTGTGTTTTCATTTTCGATTCCGTAATGGGTATTGCCTTTTTCCGCTTTGCACGTCGGGTTTTTCTGGTGCTTGTGAGGGGTGTTCTCCCCTTCCTCGTCCGCGATTCTGATTTCTTCCACGGCCTCTTCCTCATGCCAGAGTCTGATCTACGTGCATCAGCCGCATTTCCTCTAAAAAATTTGTTTTTGGTCCAGGTGCTGTTCCAATATTAGATTCCCCTTCACTGAGGTCTGACTCCCCTTCAGTTGTGCTGTCTGTTGATCTTGGGATTTGTGCAGGATAATTTCTCTTCAGGGTTTCAAACCTTTTTGCAAAAGTTAGGATTCTTCCATAACGATAGTCCTGTTCGTCCCGTATAAATTTTCGTTTTTTCCGTTCCTGAATTTCGTTTTCATATTTTTCCAGTCTTGATTCCATGTCTTTACGTAGTTTCGTAACTTCCTCCAAGTTTGAGTGTGCTTGTATTAATGTCTCTATTTCTTCAAGATGTTGTGTTATTTCTAGCAAATCGATATTTGCGTGCTTGATCAGGATGCGCATCATGTTCAGGGAACATTGGGCGTTATTTTCTGCCCATTCTTCTAGCAGTTCAATTTTGGTATCAGGATGTGTTGGCATTGTGAAGATACGGAGTCCCCTTGGGACTCGTTTGACTTCAATATAGTTTTCAAGTGCAAGTATCTCCCAGCTCTTATTGATTTCCCTCTTGTATAGTCTCTCCATTTTGTTAAATTGTTGTTTGATCGTGAGATCAGCCGGTGATGTTGTTACTCTGGCAGTAACGTCCTCTGTATGTTCCGTATGTTCCGTCACTTTAAATAATGTTGCCGCTGTAATTGCTCGTTTTCCTTTACGAGCCTCCATTTTTCTATTCCTGTTTTATTTAGTCGAAAAAGACACTGGAGCTGTGCGTGAAAATTATTGCATGTATTTGTTATGGTCTCTTTCCCTATACGTCTGAGAGGAGGCTCCCGCTGTATCGGTATACAGACCGGGTCGTGTGCGTCCTACATCAAACAAACGATCGCTTCGAGAAATGCGCTTTATGTGAGGCAGATGTCACTCACCTTGATGAAGACTCCCGTGCGGGCGGCGTCCTCCGACTCCGTCCTACGGCGCTTGCTTACAAGGCGAGTTACTTTCTTCCAACGTGGAGGCGCGCACTCTCGGGTGCTCCCAGGTCAAAAATCTCCAAACAAAGGGACCCAAAGTTCCGGGGCACACTGGCAGCGGGTGCTCTGCATACGGGCCGGATCCAGGCCCCAAAGTCAATTATAAATCCAAAGATGCGGCACTCGGGAAAGAGATTTTCAAAGGATTATTTATTTTGCAACACAGCTCCACCAACGCGTTTCAGCCATCAAGGCCTTGATCACGGTCAGTAAGTCCTTTCTTTATTGCACCATTTATGCACCCACTTGGCCTCAATGTTGCATTGTGGGAAATGTGGTGCAGTGAAAAACAAAAGTGTATTTTTGTCCAAAAGGAAACTCAATTACGACTGTTAAATAACACGAAAAGGCACTTTAAGCTAAGTTATGGTATAGTACCAGACATTTCATATATTAATGGTTGTAAATTCATTTGCTAGTAAAGAAACATTCAGTAACATTGGTATCATGATGTCTCAAAAGTCTTGATTCCATCCTCCGTGATCAAGGCCTTGATGGCTGAAACGCGTTGGTGGAGCTGTGTTGCAAAATAAATAATCCTTTGAAAATCTCTTTCCCGAGTGCCGCATCTTTAGATTTATAATATATATATATATATATATATATATTATCTACTGGCGGTCGCCAGTAGATAGTTATAGTTAGGACCGTGTTTCCATAGGAAATCTGAAAATTCTATTTTGAATAACTTTGGCGCCGGTTGACGAATCCTCGCGAAATTTTCAAAACTAATGGGGCCCTCCGCTCAGCTCCTACCCTGAAAGTCTCGGGGTGATTCGTCAAGCGAGGGCCGAGAAAAAAGGGGGGTCCCAAAACGCGTTTTCCCCATGCATTTTCCCATAGGACCTTTAATCGAAGGTACAGCCCGAACGGCTGAACAGAATGACTTGAAATTTGGCAGAGAGGTAGTCCTCAGGTCAGGCATGTGCCTTTTGAATGTATGGAGTCAATCTGTTCAGTATTTCCTGAGAAAATTGCAGTTGAAGCACATAAATATCTATAGCCGCGCACCGTGCTGTGGGTGCGAGAGTGAAAAAGAGAGGTGGCGAACGTGAAAAGGGGGCAGGGTAGAGAGTTCCTGACCCCCTAGCCTTTGTCAGGGGGTCCCTAAAGGACCCCGAAGGGTGAAAAAAAATTTTTTTTTTTTTTAAATCGCAGGGTGCTCGCACGGTGGAAAACCTTAAAAAAATAAAAAATAAAAAAAACATACATAACTTAGCATTTAAAAAACCGTACAAATTCACTTAAAGAACCATAGGTTTCACACATGTTATAGTTAGGTGGACATTTCACTCGTAAAAAACCAATGAAATTCCCCCGTTATAGTTAGTTCAGATAACTATAACTCGCGCGACCGCCACTCTATCACAAGGATGATGTCATCAGTGATGTCATGAGTGATGCCACTGACCATGTCATGGGTGATGTAATATTTGACGTCATGAGCAGTGGATTGCGGACGCGCGAGTTATAGTTATCTGAACTAACTATAACGGGGGAATTTCATTGTTTTTTTACGAGTGAAATGTCCACCTAACTATAAATTGTGTGAAACCTATGGTTTTTTTAAGTGAATATATATATATATATATATATATATATATATATATATATATATATATATATATATATATATATGTCGTGAACAAGGCTGTCTTCCGAGTTATTCTTCCTTTGGGAGCAGTTATATATGTATATTTATATAAATATATATATATATATATATATACATACATATCTCAAAGATAACAACTATATATGAAAAACATGTTCAGAAGGAAAACGACAAGCACAATATATTTCTTGATGCATTTCCCACATACCCTAGCCCTAATGCCTAATAACTAAGGGGCATATGTATCAAAGGATTTTGTATTCGCAAACGCTGCAAAACGCAAAAAAACAGTGTTTGCGAATACAAAATCGCAAAACGCGATGTATGTGACATTTTTGCATCGCATTATTAAGGAATCGCTAATTTAGCGATTCCTTAATTTTGCGTAAGCATTTAAGGAATTGCAAATTGCGATTCCTTAAATGCTATGTAACACGCACCCAAGTTGTGCGAATTCTCCTTAAGAAATCGCAAATTACCACCAACTTCAAGTTGGTGGTAATTTGTGATTTCTTTGAAAAATTCAATTTTTGGCATTTTTCAAAGTGCCATGTGGCGCACATACATGCCCTTAGGGCATGTATGTGCGCCATATGCGCACACATGCTCATTTCAGGGGTGCATCAGGGTGTCATCATGACACCCTTGCAACTTTGAAATTATTTTCAATTTGCGATTAGCAAATTGAGATTCGCAAATTGAGAATTACTTCCCACTCATTCCTATGGGCCTCCTGGCCCATAGGAATGAATGGGAAGGTATTCCTTAATTGCGATTTCGCAATTTGCTAATCGCAATTAAGGAATATTAAGAGTTCACAAAATATGTGCGAATTTTTAAATACATCCGGTTTTGCAATTCTCAAATAGCGATTCTCAAAAAATCGCTAATTGAGAATCGCAAATAAGGTTTTTGATACATATGCCCCTAAGTTCTGATGAGGTTTACAGGGGGGTAAGCATAAGCCCACGAGAACACGACAGTCAATTGAACATCAATAGTATTCTCAATAGGTATAAACATACCATCTTTTATAGGGACAACAGCTCAAAAAATGAAACTACCTCTCTATTGCTTATTTCTAAAAGATTTTTCCATACGACCTCAGTTCACCATAGATAAGTCTGGTGAGCATGAGACAGGTTCATTTGAAATATATTTATTATCCTAAGAAATATAACATTCATTCGTTAAGCAGTATCATATATATATATATATATATTCACTGAAAAAACCATAGGTTTCAGGCACGTCATCAATGATGTCACTGACCATGTCATGAGTGATGTAATATGAGACGTCATCAGCAATGCATTGCGGGCGCGCGAGATATAGTTAGCTGAACTAACTATAACGGGAGAATTTCAATGGTTTTGTACGAGTGAAAAGTCCAGCTAACTATAACGCCCCTGAAACCTGTGGTTTTTTCAGTGAATTTCTAAGGTTTTTTAAATGCTAATTCCTAACTATAACGTGCCTGAAACCTATGGTTTTTTCAGTGAATTTCAAAGGTTTTTTAAATGCTAAGTTCTAACTATGCCTACAGAGATAGGACATGTGAAGAAAGAAGAAAAAACGCACAGAAAGAAAAAAAAGAAATGCACAGGGAAGCAACAGAAGTCTTCAAAGACGAAGAAAAGTGCAGGAAGAAGGATAACGTGCAGAAAGAACAAACAGAAGAGCAGAAAGAAGCCTTGTTGCAAAATCATCCTGTACCCTCAACTTTTTCAGATGGATACTGGTGGTAACTGAGTCTGACTAACCAGTCCTAGAGCCAGTGCTATGTTAAAAGACACTCAGAATACAGTGAAAACACCTACATACACTAGGGAACACTATGCGTTGGGATCCCCCTGTGTTCAGCATGACCTCCTCTGTAAGTCCCTAGTATATAATAGGGCAGGGTATTAAAACTACATCTTAAAACGCGCCACAGGGTGTGTTTGCACACGTCACCTCAGGCCCCGTCCCCTCACTTCCTCACTGTGTAAACACACCCTGTGGCCATTTTCCGTTCGGAGATTAAGTCCCCTTGAAACCTGAGGGTCCCTAGGGTCCAACTAAACCACTAGGTACCTCCAGTAAGTGCCACAGAGCTGCGTTGCAGAGTGATGTAAAAAGGGGCACGGCCTAGACCACCCCTCTTCAACGCAGCGCAGTGGCGCTTACTGGAAGCATCTGGTGGGCTAGCTGGCCCCCAGGGTCCCTCAGGATTGAAGGGGAATTATTTCCCCAACTTAAAACGCGCCACAGGGCTTGTTTGCACACGTTAACTCAGGCCCCGTCCCCTCCCTTCACCACTGTGTAAACACGCCCTGTGGCCGTTTTTAGTTGGGAGATTAAGTTCATTTGAATCCTGAGGGTCCCTAGGGTCCAACTAGCCAACTAGATACCTCCAGTAAGCGCCAGAGCTGCGTTGCAGAGAGGTGTAAAAAGTGGCACGGCCTGGACCACCTCTCTGCAACGCAGCTCAGGGGCGCTTACTGGAAGCACCTGGTGGGCTAGTTAGCCCCCAGGGGCCCTCAGGATTGAAGGGGAATTATTTCCCCAACTTAAAACGCGCCATAGGGCGTGTTTGCACACGTCACCTCAGGCCCCGTCCCCTCCCTTCCCCACTGTGTAAACATGCCCTGTGGCCGTTTTTTAAGTTGGGAGATTAAGTCCCCTTGAATCCTGAGGATCCCTAGGGGCAAAAAAGCCTACTAGGTACGTCCAGTAAGCGCCATTGCAGAGAGGTGTAAAAAGTGGCACGGACTGCACCACCTCTCTGCAACGCAGAGCAGTGGCGCTTACTGGAAGCACCTGGTGGGCTAGTTGGCCCCCAGGGTCCCTCAGGATTGAAAGGGAATTATCTCCCCAACTTAAAACGCGCCACAGGGCGTGTTTGCCCACGTCACCTCAGGCCCCGTCCCCTCACTTCACCACTGTGTAAACGCGCCCTTTGGCCGTTCTAAGTTGAGAGATTAAGTCCCCTTGAATCCTAAGAGTCTCTAGGGTCAAACTAGCCCACTAGGTACCTCCAGTAGGCGCCACAGAGCTGCGTTGCATAGAGGTGTAAAAAGGGGCGTGGCCTCAGAACACCTGTCTGCAACGCAGCTCCCTGGCGCATACTGGAGATACCTGTTGAGCTAGTTGGCCCTCAGGGACCCTCAGTATTGAAGAGGAATTAATTCCCCAACTTACAACTGGCCAGGGGGCGCGTTTGCAGAGTGCTGCAAGGAGGGGGCGTGGCCTCCAGCGCGACGCCGGTCTTTTATTTATTTTATTTTTTTAAGACGGAGGGCTGTGTGGCCCCCCTTCTTTTTCTAATTTACTGGCCCTGGGGACCCCATCCCCCAGGGCCTGCACTGCACCCTAATTTTTTTTTGTTGAAAAAAATTAATTTGGCCCTCCCAAGGCCTTAATCGGCGCCGGGGACCCCAACCCCCGGGTCATGGCCTTTTTAAAAAAAATTCTTTAGGAGGGGGCTGCGTTGCCCCCCTCCTCAGGCCACTTTTGGCCCCGGGGACACCATCCCCCGGGCCGGCCTTTGTTTTTTATTATTTTTAAAAAATATATATTTATAGAAACACCTAGGACATGCTGGACAAACCGTATGTACCTATCACCATGAAGATTTGCGTGATATTCATTAAAAGGCGACTATGCATAGAATGAATCCACATGGAATGTATTTACACTGCTAGTGAAGCTCTGACGTGTCTGACGCCCTACCGTGCCTAATCCCGGCGCCCTCGCCGGTGGGTACTCTCCAAGTAGACCCCCTTGTCGTTTATTTATACAAACATGGGTAGCTATTGACGGGCACATTTCATATACACGCACACCAAGCCATTCAAAGGGGATTCAACAAAAATTCGACCAAACTATGCAAGAAACCCCCCTCACGGTTAATAAAACAGATATCCACCGCCGGATGTGTAATACTTTTTATTTTACTCTCTGGAAAGGAGACAAACCTCACTTTAGAGTCGCAATGTATTGCATATTATATTTCATGCCCCGGTTCATCTTATATCACACTTTTTGGTGCATAGTTTATACCATATACTATATCTAGTTTTCATTTTCAATCGTGCTCTCAGGGCTATGTTCTAAATAACACTGCGTCCACCTACCCTTTTCACGGGCATTACATTTTGCGATGGGGGGTGGAGGGTCAGGGGGTGTTTCTGCCAAGTGAGCCCGGAGTCGCAGTGACAAACGTCCTCTTCTTCCTGAATAAAAGTGAGATTATGCTGCATACTTGTTCCTATTTTAAGTAGTTTGCACATTTTAAAAACAATAAAGTTCCTAATACCCACCTTCTCTGAACAGTTAGCTTGCTGCCCCATCCACCTCCTCCCTATCCTCTGTTGTCTGAATCCATTGACTAGCCTCCACCCTCCTGCCATGCATGGTCTGATGTGTTACCACTGCCCCCCATTTAGCATGATGTACCAGTCCACTCCTCCTGCCCTCCATTGCCCAATTCTATGGTCCATCATTGACCTCCTGCTTAGCCTCTGTGCTTAGCTTGGTGCCCCTATTCTCCTTCCCCCTACTCCATCCTTTTTGCCCACCATGTTCCATGGACCTGCCACTCCTATCTACTCTGAGTGTTCTGTTGAGCTGCCACCCCCCTCCCACCTGCCTAGCATTGTCAGATGACTGTAACCTGTCCCTGCCACCTCCACCCTGCCTGTCCACATGCCATGCCCCTATCCCCTTCATCCTGTCCTCCATGGTCCATTTTACTGCCACACCCTTCTGCCCTCCCTGGTCTGTTGTGTTGCAACTGCTCCTCCTGCCTGCCCCGCGCGGTCTGTTGTGAGGCCCCTTCCCCTGAACTCTCTTGTCTGTGCCCAGGTCCTGACCCTCCCTTCTATCTTCCATGGTCCTTTGTGCATGCCCCTGCACCCTCCTTCCTGCCCATCATAGCCATTGTGCTGCCACTAACCCTCCAGCTTGCCATGCATGGTCTTCTTTGCTGCCATGGCCCCTCCCACCTTCCCTGTGTGGTCAGCTAGCTGCCCCTGACCCCCTCCCACCTTCCCTCCATGATCTGTGTGTATGCCATCATAGTCTCATTGTTGCTCTCCATGGTATGTCTTGTTTCTAGTGCCCATCCTGCCTGACCTCCATGGTCATCTTGCTGCTCCTGCCCCCTTGCCCCCAGCCCTCTGTTTCCATGTGCAGACCCCTATTCCCTCCCTCCTTGCTTGTCTGTTCCATTGTAATGCCCCTGATCCGTCCCTCCTACCCTTTATGGTCTGTTATGCTGCAGCTTTCTCTCCTGTCTATCCATTATGGTCAGCTAGCTACCATTGGCTCTTTCCCCTCTGTTCTCTGTTGTCCATGTGCATGGTCCTGTCCCCTCCCTATTGCTTTCTATGGATTGTTGTGCTGCACTCCCGTCCCGCATGCGCTGTGTGGTGTATTGTGCTGCTGCAAACCCTGATGCCTGCCCCGTAGGGTCAGTTTGGTGCACCTCTCCATGTCCCTCCTGCCCTCTGTTATCCGAGTCCATGTCCCTACCCCAATTCCTCCTGCCTACCGTGATCCAATGTACCATACTTGCGAACATTTTGAACTTGGTAAGAGGGAGATTTTGAAAAAAACGGTGGTATTGATTTTCCCCTTTGAGTTACATTGAAAAAGAGGAGATTGTAGACAGGAGACAGAACAAATAAAGCCCATTTGAGCTTAAAAACATTGGACGTTTCCTGGCTGAAACGGGTCTGTTGGCATGTATGGTTGTACTACCACTCCCTCTTCCTTCTGCCCACAATGGTCTATTATATTGCCACAGCCTCTCTTGCCAGTCCTGTATTGTTGGTTTGTTACCCCTGCCCCCCTTTCCACTGCCCTCCATAGTCTGTTGTGCTGCCACTGCCCTTCCTGCCTGCCCAGTGTGGTCAAATTGTTGCCTCTGCACTCTCCTACCTGCCTTCAATTTTCAGAGTCCGTGCCCCTGGCCTCTGCCTCTCAATAGTATCCCAATGAACAACTAGATTGCTAACATTCTATATTTATTACAAAAGTGTGGAACGCCTGACGTCATCTTGATGTAATCAAAACTGTAATACCTAGAGTATTTCCATTAGAAATTACATATATGAGAGGGTCTTATTTGCATCAAAATTATGGTTAGTGCTCTAAAAAACTAAAATGAGGACACATTTTCTGAGTTTCAAATAGCGACAAAGAACTTTTAAATTATTTGTAATCTTTGTGTTTTTTTATCCAGTTGACCACTTGATTAAATGTTGCACCTAGGGGAGAGGATGTGGTGTTACTTCCAGAGCTGCAGACTTTGCAACTGAGGAACCAGGTTGGAGTTTCTGCTTCAGCTCAACATTCTGTGATTCTGGTCAAATCACTTAATCTCCCCATGTCTACAACCAAAATGAATTTGATCTTGTGTGATGTAACCAATGCTCAAGTAAAGCACTCCAATATCTGACAAGTCTGCACTATATAAAACTGCAAATACACAAAAAATAAGTGTTTTGCACACTTCTGTCATTGGGCTACATGTGGGCTACATGTGGGTGATATTTGTGCTGCATTTGGGCTCTTTTGTCTCTGGTGGCCATCTTGGGAGATTTATTTGTTATGAAGTTTCCTAATTTCCTCATTTCCTGCCGTCTCCTCAGTAGGAAATGCTTTCAGTTTTTTACTTTGATTCCATCAAGAAGGTATTCAGATATGTCACACATTTGCCATAAATTCTGAATGTTAGCACTCTAGTTGCTCATTAGATCACTGTAGTAAAGCTACTGCTCACCACGGAAGTCTGCTGCTGGTATTAAAAGTGCATGTTTCAGTCTGCATATCAGAATTTTTTAATGAAATAGAAGAGAATTTGAGAAGTCACTCCAAATGTGCCCTAATTTTTCTTTCTTCAGCACTAATCATAATTTCTATGGCAAAATGAACCCCCTCGTGTTCCTTTTTAAATTAAATGTTTTAAGTGTTAACAGTTTATTCCAATCAAGATGGCTTCAGGTGTGCCATACTTTTGTAAGACAGTAAGCGCTCTAGTTTTTCTTAAGAAAACTCTGGGACATTCTGTCATTGGGCTACATCTGGGTGATATTTGGGCTACATTTGGGCTCTTTTGTCTCTGGTGGCAATTTTGGGAGACTTATTTGTTATGAAGTTTCCTCATTTCCTCATTTCCTCCAGTCTCCTCAGTAGGAAATACTTTCAGTTTTTTACTTTGATTCCATCAAGAAGGCATTCAGATGTGTCACACATTTGCCATAAATTCAGAATGTTAGCACTCTAGTTGCTTATTAGATCACTGTAGTAAAGCTACTGCTCACCAGGGAAGTCTGCTGCTGGTATTGAAAGTGCATGTTTCAGTCTGCATGTCAGAATTTTTTAATGAAATAGAAGAGGATTTGAGAAGTCACTCAAAATGTGCCCTAATTTTTCTTTCTACAGCACTAATCATACTCTCATTGGCAAAATGAACCCCCTCATTTTGTTCCTTTTTAAATTAAATGTATTAAGAGTTACCACTTTATTCCAACCAAGATGGCTTCAGGTGTGCCATACTTTTGTCCTAAGTAGGACTGTTAGCGCTCTAGTTGTTCTTTAGAACACTCTGGGAAGCTGCGGTAGAACACAAAGGAATCAACTGACAGTATCTGCCCTTGTTGGATGTACATGTTTTACTGAGAATGTCAGACTTCATTCTCACATGACTGAGAAAGATAATGTGAATTTACAGAAAATATGCTTTCAGTTTAGCTTATAGATCACCTTCCAAACCTCTGTGGGAAAAGCATGAGAAAATAGTTTTCTCTCAAACATGATTCATGATATCACAGCAGAAGGCTTTTTCACATGGTAAAATCACCTTAGAAGACACCACAATTCCTAAAATGAGTATGGTACCATCAACAAATGATTTATAATGTAACTAAAGTCTTAAAACCTTCTATTAACTGCAATGCTTTTTAATGAGGTGCTATCATGTATATTGGTCCCAAGATGGCTGCCAACACTTCTTGGATGAAGTGCTGACAGCCAATCAGATCTCACGATGAGATGTGTGGTTAGGCTCCGCCCAGATATATATGTGATTTTACTTTTGATTGTCTCAGGAACTACTGAACAGATTGACACCATATATGCAAAAGGCACATGCCTGACCTGAGGACTACCTCTTTGCCAAATTTCAAGTAATTCTGTTCAGCCGTTCGGGCTGTACCTTCGACTAAAGGTCCTATGGGAAAATGCATGGGGAAAATGTGTTTTGGGACCCCCCTTTTTTCTCAGCCCCCGCTTGACGAATCGCCCCGAGACTTTCAGGGTAGGAGCTGAGCGGAGCGCCCCATTAGTTTTGAAAATTTCACGAAGATAAGACAACCGGCGCCAAAGTTATTCAAAATAGAATTTTCAGATTTCCTATGGGAACTCGGTCCTAACTATAACTATCTACTGGCGACCGCCAGTAGATAATATATATATAAATACATATATATATATATATATATATATATATATATATATTACCTACTGGCAGTCGCCAGTAGGTAGTTATAGTTAGGACCACGTTTCCATAGGAAAACCTCAACATTCTATTTTGAATAACTTTGGCGCCGGTCGACGAATCCTCGCGAATTTCTCAAAATAGGTGGGGCGCTACGCTCCGCTCCTACCCTGAAAGTCTCGGGGGGATTCGTCAAGCGGGGGCTGAGATAAAAGGGGGGTCCCAAAACGCGTTTTTCCCATGCATTTTTCCATAGGACCTTTAGAACGAGCTACAGCCCGAACGGCTGAACAGAATTACTAGAAATTTGGCAGAGAGGTAGTCCCTAGGTCAAGGAAGTGCCTTTTGTAGGTTTGGTGTAAATCTGTTCAGTAGATTCTAAGAAAATAGCCTTTAAATCAATATATATATCTGAGCCCGCTTACGGTACGCTTACCGTACGCTTACCGTACGCTTACCGTAAGCTTACGGTGGCGTGCGCGAGCGCGATTCTGATTGGCTCTTAGATCTTAGTAAACATTCGAATCGGCCGAAACCAGGAAGCGGCGTCCGCCATTTTGTCTCTCGCACTGAGTGTTGTTTATCAAACATGATGGCCAAAAACATGTTACGGGGCTGTTTTGACAACTCCCTCCCACATAGTCATGTTGAGGGAGTCCCCAAACATCCCCCAAGAGCAAAAACGGTTTTATTTTTTTTTCGGCAATTTCGCGGGGTACGCTTACCGTACGCTTACCGTACGCTTACCGTAAGCTTACCGTACGCTTACGGTAAAAAAATAAAAATAAAAAAAACACTATCCACACTTACCCCACCCCCTGTGCTTTTGGTGGCCGCAGGCCACCAAATGTGCAGGGCTTATTAATAGAGAAAAAAAACGTAATTTTGGCAACATGAAATTATAAAATCGAAATAAAAAAAACACTATCCACATTCACCTCACCCCCTGTGCTTTTGGTGGCCGAAGGCCACCAAATGTACAGGGCTTATTAAAGTTGAATAAAGTTGATAAAAACCGTGCACGGAACGAACTGCGTTAAGTGGGCGCGCACGCCACAAATGGCGTAAAGTAACTTAGCATTTAAAAAACCGTACAAATTCACTGAAAAAAACATAGGTTTCACACACGTTATAGTTAGGAAATAGCATTTAAAAAACCTTGCTAATTCACTGAAAAAACCATAGGTTTCACACATGTTATAGTTAGCTGGACATTTTACTGATAAAAAACCAATGAAATTCCCCCGTTATAGTTACTGTAGGCAACTATAACTCACGCGACCGTAATCCTCTGCTGATGACATATGTGTCTTTATGAAAAAAAAATATTTGTAATATATGTATAGCTAAAATTTAATGGAAGAAGATATGGGCAAATAAGTGTCTAAATACAGTATTAGCATCAGCAGAGGATTACGGTCGCGTGAGTTATAGTTGCCTACAGTAACTATAACGGGGGAATTTCATTGGTTTTTTATCAGTAAAATGTCCAGCTAACTATAACATGTGTGAAACCTATGGTTTTTTCAGTGAATATATATATATATATATATATATTCACTGTCAAT
This sequence comes from Triturus cristatus, assembly GCF_964204655.1. Lineage (NCBI taxonomy): Eukaryota > Metazoa > Chordata > Amphibia > Caudata > Salamandridae > Triturus > Triturus cristatus. Next base: position 465,451,394 of record NC_140587.1, on the reverse strand, counting down.
CGAGATTAAAGTCACGCTAGAGTGTCAGTGACAACTTCAACGCTTTGAACTAAAATAAATTACAGAAATTCACCAGGTATGCCACGCACTGCTTATGACCTCATATATTACATCACTCATGATATCTTTTATGACATCATTTATGGTATCAATGATGACATCTCAAATGACATCATTGATAACATAACTGATGACAGCATCCAACAAGTGTGCTACTTTATATTATAGTTTACATAGTGGAGGGTAGCTATCATATCACCTTTCTACCTAATATTGTACAGCCTATACCCAGGTAATGAGTGTAAGTGGTCACAAACTCGGATGTGCTTCTAATGCATCATAGGTGTGTCACGTTACAAAACTTTGTATTGAAGAGTTACTCTGTGTGCAGATGACACAGAATGCTCCACACAAGTTTTGGGCTTTGCAGACAGAAGAGCGCAATAAGGAGAAATGTATAATTTTTTCCAAGTTGTTTCCTCTGTCTAAGTGTGCTGCATTCTTTAATATTATTTTAACCTTTGTTTTTGTTTTGTGTGAATTTCTAGTTTTTTTTTAACATAAAGTAATGTTTTATTACGTAAAGCCAACACCCCACCATGAACAGCCTTCAGCAGTGCACGGCAGGGGGTTGACCGCAGAGCCTGGCCAGGCTCTGCGGCCAAATCCCCAGCAGTCTGCAAACCCAACGCTGCACACAGCCTTTGTCGTGCACAGCATAAGGTTGGCCTTTGGTCCACGGGGACCCCATCGGGGTCTAAATACAAAACAAAGGGGGCTGTGTAGCCCCCCTCCAAGAGCCTCATTAGGCCCTGGGAACCCCATCCCCAGGGCCATATATATTTTAAAGGAGGAGGTCATGTGCCCCCGAGCCTCTTTAGGCACGGGGGTCCCCATTTCCCAGTGCTATATATTTATATGTAATATGAGAAAGGGGAGGGCGCTGTGTGGGCCCCTTCCCGAGCCTCATTAGGACCCGGAATCCCATCCCCAGGGCAGGGCAATACCAATAAAAAAAAGGAAGGAGGATGTGCAGCCCCCTCTCTCCCCGAGCCTCACTAAGCCATGGAACCCCATATACCAGGGCCATATATATTTTAAAGGGGAGTGGGGCACGTGCCCTCCCCCATCCCCCAGGGCTTTTTTATTTTATTTTAAAGGGCATATTTACTTTAAAGGGGGGGACCCCGCACCTCTTTCATTTTACTAATCAACTTTGAAAATTAAATGTATCAGCCCTGGGGCTTTTGAAGGCCTGGTGAGCCTTAAAATGGCCCTGCGGACCCCATCCAAAAAGGCCATGTTGTTTTTTGAAGTAGAGGGGTGTTTTGGCCCCCCCTCCCCGAGCCTCATTAGGTACTGGGGACCACATTACCCGGACGAATCGTATTTTAAAGGAGAGGGAGCCCCCCCCCCCTCCCCAAGCTTCATCAGGTCCTGGGGACCCCCATCCCCAGGGCTGTATGTGTATATATATATATATATTCACTGAAAAAACCATAGGTTTCAGACATGTTATAGTTAGCGGAAATTTTACTGATAAAAAACCAATGAAATTCCCCCGTTATAGTTAGTGCAGGCAACTATAACTCACGCGACTGCAATCCTCTGCTGATGCTAATACTGTATTTAGACACTTATTTGCCCATGTCTTCTTCCATAAATTTTTAGCTATACATATATTACAAATATTTTTTTTTCATAAAGACACATATGTCATCAGCAGAAGATTGCGGTCGAGTGAGTTATAGTTGCCTGCACTAACTATAACGGGGGAATTTCATTGGTTTTTTATCAGTAAAATTTCCGCTAACTATAACATGTCTGAAACCTATGGTTTTTTCAGTGAATTTGCAAGGTTTTTTAAATGCTAAGTTACTTTACGCCATTCGTGGCGTGCACGCCCACTTAACGCAGTTCGTTCCGTGCGCGCACGGTGCGCTTTGCGCACCGCGCGCCCACTTTACGCAGTTAGTGCCGTACACGCAAGGTGGGCACGCAGTGCGCTACGCGCACCGTGTGCCCACGTTACGCACCGTGCGCACATGGAGGACATATTATGCGCTTCCTTGTGATAGGTAATCTGTTAAATTTAATTTGTAAGTGATGACAATAATATGCCATGCACAGAGAGTGGTTTTTTTTTTTATTAAAATTTTTAGCGTAAGCGCACCGTACGCGTACGGTAAGCGTATTCGGCGAAATTTTCAAAAAAATTTTTTTTACCGTTTTTGGCCTTGGGGGATCTTTGAGGACTCAACTAACATGGCTATGTGCATGGGCGCTGTCTAAACAGCCCCTTTATATGTTTTTTGCCTTTGTTTACAGCCCCCCCCTCAGAGTGCGAGAGAGAAAATGGCGGCCGCCGCTTCCTGGTTTCGACCGATTCGAATGTTTACTTAGATGTAACAGCCAATCAGAATCGCGCTCGCGCACGCCACCGTACGCGTACGGTAAGCTTACGGTAAGCGTACCGTAAGCTGGCTCAGATATATATATTGATTTAAAGGCTATTTTCTCAGAATCTACTGAACAGATTTACACCAAACCTACAAAAGGCACTTCCTTGATCTGAGGACTACCTCTCTGCCAAATTTCTAGTAATTCTGTTCAGCCGTTCGGGCTGTAGCCCTGTCTAAAGGTCCTATGGAAAAATGCATGGGAAAAACGCGTTTTGGGACCCCCCTTTTATCTCAGCCCCCGCTTGACGAATCCCCCCAAGACTTTCAGGGTAGGAGCGGAGCGTAGCGCCCCACCTATTTTGAGAAATTCGCGAGGATTCGTCGACCGGCGCCAAAGTTATTCAAAATAGAATGTTGCGGATTTCCTATGGAAACAGGGTCCTAACTATAACTACCTACTGGCGACCGCCAGTAGGTAATATGTGTGTATATATATATGTATATATATATATATATATATATATATATATATATATTTATATGTGTGTGTATGTATATATTTCTTTTTTTTTTAAAGACCAACACGGCTCCCCTCCTTGAGCCTAATATGGCACTGGGGGCCCCAGGGCCATATATATTTTAAAGGTAGGTGGGGTCACATAGCCCCAATCCCCTGAGGCTCTTTAGGCCCTGGGGACCCCATCCCCTAGGGTAATTGTTTTATTTTGAAAGGGAGAAGGGCCACAATGCCTCCACCATGCGCCTCATGCCCATGGGCCATTTATATTTTAAAGAGGCGGAGAGTAAGAGGCCCCCTACCAAAACCTATGTTGGCCATGGGGACCCCATACCAAGGGAGATATAGATATATATATATATATATATTCAGTGAAAAAACCATAGGTTTCACACATGTTATAGTTAGCTGGACATTTTACTGATAAAAAACCAATGAAATTCCCCCATTATAGTTAGTGCAGGCAACTATAACTCACGCGACCGCAATCCTCTGCTGATGCTAATACTGTATTTAGACAATTATTTGCCCATGTCTTCTTCCATTAAATTTTAGCTATACATATATTACAAATATTTTTTTTTCATAAAGACACATATGTCATCAGCAGAGGATTGCGGTCGCGTGAGTTATAGTTGCCTGCACTAACTATAACGGGGGAATTTCATTGGTTTTTTATCAGTAAAATGTCCAGCTAACTATAACATGTGTGAAACCTATGGTTTTTTCACTGAATTTGCAAGGTTTTTTAAATGCTAATTCCTAACTATAACGTGTGTGAAACCTATGGTTTTTTCAGTGAATTTGTACGTTTTTTTAAATGCTAAGTTACTTTACGCCATTCGTGGCGTGCGCGCCCACTTAACGCAGTTCGTTCCGTGCGCGCGCGGTGCGCTTCGCGCACTGTGCGCGCACAGTGAGCACGCGGTGCGCTTCGCGCACCGTGCGCCCACTTTACACAGTTAGTGCCGTGGATGGGCCATGTACGCACGACCGTGCGAACATGGAGGACATATTATGCGCTTCGTTGTGAAAGGTAAGCTTGTAGATTTCTAGTTGAGATATATGCCATGCGCAAATTAATTTTTACCGTACGCGTATGGTAAGCGTAATCGGCGATTTTTCATAAAAAAATAAAAAAGATTTTTGGGCCTTGGGGGTACTATGTGACGTCATCAGCAGTGCACTGCGGGGGCATGAGTTATAATTAGCTGAACTAACTCTAACAGGGGAATTTCACTGGTTTTGTACGAGTGAAATGTTCAACTAACTATAACGCCCCTGAAACCTATGGTTTTTTCAGTGTATATTTAAGGTTTTTTAAATGCTAATTTCTAACTATAACGTGCCTGAAACCTATGGTTTTTTCAGTGAATTTCAAAGCTTTTTTTAAATGCTAATTTCTAACTATAACATGCCTGAAACCTATGGTTTTTTCAGTGAATTTCAAAGGTTTTTTAAATGCTAATTTCCAACTATAATGTGCCTGAAACCTATGGTTTTTTAAGTGAATATATATATATATATGTGAAAATCGCCAAGATGGGGGACACCACTGTGTGTTTTGGACTTTCTTCATCACTTGATGAAGTCTCCACGATACTACATGATCCAGCATGCAGCCTGCCTGGAAACACTGCGTGAGGAGGTACACACCTGGTTAAAGGAGGAGGAGCTAAGAGACTGTTCTATTGAGAGTGGTCCCTTAATGCTTTATAAGAACTCCAGGTGAAAGGACTATACCTGTGATCCCGGCACTGATAAAAGCCTTTCCGGCTAGAAACGCGTCTGCCTCAGCATTTCACGGACCTCTTTGCACGCTTCAACTGCCTTAATAAAGCCTTTTGAATCCCGGAGCTGTGTCCTGCCTACTTTACACCAGTAAGTGAGCATTTGGTGGTGATATATGGCCGGTATTGTTGACACCGGCATAGGACACGCCCTCTCGTTCAGGCGCTCTGCAAGAGTCAACTAAATCTTTTGGATGGCGCAATGAAATTGCAAACACAGAGCCCCCCCAAGCGGATAATTGCCACGGAGCAGTACTTTCTGCAAGGGGAGAGAGGAGGAGTAACTGTACTGCCTGATTAAGGGACACGAGTGGCAAGAATCGGACCATCTGTTTCTTGGCAAGTAGCGGCGGAATATGTGAAAATCGCCAAGATGGGGGACACCACTGTGTGTTTTGGACTTTCTTCATCACTTGATGAAGTCTCCACGATACTACATGATCCAGCATGCAGCCTGCCTGGAAACGCTGCGTGAGGAGGTACACACCTGGTAAAAGGAGGAGGAGCTAAGAGACTGTTCCATTGAGAGTGGTCCCTTAATGCTTTATAAGAACTCCAGGTGAAAGGACTATACCTGTGATCCCGGCACTGATGAAAGCCTTTCCAGCTAGAAACGAGGCTGCCTCAGCGTTTCACGGACCTCTTTGCACGCTTCAACTGCCTTAATAAAGCCTTTTGAATCCCGGAGCTGTGTCCTGCCTACTTTACACCCGTAAGTGAGCATTTGGTGGTGATATATGGCCGGTATTGTTGACACCGGCATAGGACACGCCCTCTCGTTCAGGCGCTCTGCGAGAGTCAACTAAATCTTTTGGATGGCGCAATGAAATAGCAAACGCAGAGCCCCCCAAGCGGGTAATTGCCAAGGAGCAGTACTTTCTGCAAGGGGAGAGAGGAGGAGTAACTGTACTGCCTGATTAAGGGACACGAGTGGCAAGAATCGGACCATCTGTTTCTTGGCAAGTAGCGGCGGAATATGTGAAAATCGCCAAGATGGGGGACACCACTGTGTGTTTTGGACTTTCTTCATCACTTGATGAAGTCTCCACGATACTACATGATCCAGCATGCAGCCTGCCTGGAAACGCTGCGTGAGGAGGTACACACCTGGTAAAAGGAGGAGGAGCTAAGAGACTGTTCTATTGAGAGTGGTCCCTTAATGCTTTATAAGAACTCCAGGTGAAAGGACTATACCTGTGATCCCGGCACTGATGAAAGCCTTTCCGGCTAGAAACGCGTCTGCCTCAGCGTTTCACGGACCTCTTTGCACGCTTCAACTGCCTTAATAAAGCCTTTTGAATCCCGGAGCTGTGTCCTGCCTACTTTACACCCGTAAGTGAGCATTTGGTGGTGATATATATATATATATATATATATATATATATACACACACACACATACACACACACACACACACATACAACTCCTACAAAGCGGTAATCTGCATTTTCAAAACTGCCAGTGATGCTTACCAAATGCGCTCGCAAATGTGCATCAAGTCCTACGAGCCTCTTCACTCCTTTCACAAAGAGATCGGCATTCCGTCAGCTTGTTAAGTTGATTTATTAGGCAAAAGATGCGATCAACGTCTTTTGGCTCATCCGTGATGGTAATGACAAAGTAATTCATTCACATTTAAATACAATGTTAGTTCCGCATTCACTGACACAGAAGGATAATGTCAAACTGTAGGACATATTTGGATGGGCATTTTATCTGATATCGTACAAGTAATACAAAAGGAAAAAAGTTACTGAAGTATTAAAAGCATACTTCTTTTAATCACAGAAGTCTGCCAAACCATTATTTTTCTGCATTCTCCATCCTACTCAATTTGTAACGATGGGAGTCGCGTACCATGCCTCAATCAAACACCAATGTTGACATAAATTTCATGGATCCTCCACCACGTAATAGGCAAAATTTCACTATCACAATGCACCAGTATCGGCCACATCATCGTTATATGCACATAATTCTAGCTGTATCATCCAAGCAAGATGTAACTGCTAATCGCTACCTTTATCAGTAAATTAAACAACATAAAGTTTAAAATATAGCAAAAGAAAACATATTCATAACATAGTCTGTAACTACTGGATGCAGAATTTCTGTCCTGAGCTTATAGGCCACCATGCCATCTCAGTGGGTAATACGTCTGTCTGCCGTTGTCCTTTTTACTGCCCAAATCTAGAAAAGAAAAATCAAAACAGTGAGCTACAAGTACAATTCAAAATGCAACTAACGTCTCATGTCAAGTTAAAATCAATCAGTGATAAATTAAACAGCAAACTATAATTTATTGAAAAGTGAATAATCCTTTGTCAGCATTCATCCCTATGGGCTCATGCTGTCCATTTCTATAATGAAGCTGGCTTCCAGCCTCCTCAATTCCTGCTCTCATGTACTAAGCCATAGTTTAGTTTCATTCCTCCCATGCTCCTAGTCAAAAAGTTTTGCCACAGCATAAGTGATGTGCATGTTCTTTATTGCCCTTAGATGCTGTAATATCCTTTACGGAGAGGCAGGGTGGTACTCTCTAAACATTACTTAGGGTAGTGGCATTCCAACATGTACACCTCAAAACTCGTTTTGCATTGGATTCTTTTCTTAATAGTCACACTGTCATTTGTAGTTCTGTTCTGACCCAGTCTGCATGTCTATCAACATGTACACCTCACAAAAACGTCCTTAGGTTTCAACCGTGTGTCACATCACTTTCTTCTAGTTGGTCCCTATTGATGGTGGTCTTCTGTAACTGATCATCTCTGCAACTTATCCCCTGCAACCGGGTCACTTTTTACCGGATGCCAGTGTTTATTTAGTGCTGATTTAACTTGCAGGTGCTGTTTATTAAATGTTGTGGAAATCTGTGTTGTGTCCCTCCTTGGTCTCTTTCAGTTCTATTGAATAGAGCTTCTTCCTTCTTGATTTTTCTAGTCCTATGTTGGGCCTCAGTAAGAATTTCTTGTGAGTAGCCTCTCTGTTGAATATAGCACACACTTCTTATTGCATTCTGCCATACTCTCTTTCTGTGCTACACAATCTTCTTGCTCTAAAAACTCTCCAAAATGTATGTTTCTAATAAGGGAGCAAGGATGGAAGCTCTGAGCATGTAAGGTACTGTTTCCAGCTCTCATCTTTCAATAAGGTGTTGTAGTAAACTTTTGCTCACATACTCTTACCAATACATCATGAAATTCCTTCTCCCCGTTACATATTAAGGGATCTATCCAACCGGGCTGTGTTTTTTTTTTTAAAGGGGAGGGGTACCGTGCGGCATCCCACCCCAAGCCAAATTAGGCCCTGGGGGCCCCCATCCCCCAGGGCTCTATGTATTTTAAAGGGGAGGTGGCACACGGCCACCCTACCCAAGCTTCATTAGGCCCTGGGGACCCCACCCACCAGGGCAGTTTTTTCTTAAAGGGTCATACTAGGCCATCCCCTGGGACTGTATGTATGTATGTGTGTGTGTGTGTGTGTGTATATATATATACACACACACACACAAACGATACCTGAACAACAAGAATTGAAGGAATGTATATATTTTTTTATTGCATTGATGCATATTAAAGGCCAAAACGATTTACTACTAATATGCACTGGGGATCTTTAAATTCAGAAAATCGTAATGTACTGAGTAACAATACTGCTCCATAGTTTGTAATCATAGTGAATGAATGTTGGAAAATGGTCTTGTGAGTACTTTACAAGTGAAATGTTAAACTATACCAAAATGAAAAGAATGACATTAAGTTAAGAATTTTGGAGGGCTGTAGAACACCAAAAGATTGTTGTGGCACTTTAAATAGTTTTTCTAGAATCACGTGTGGTAATGGTGGTGGTTTCCTTTAAAAGGGACAATTTATAAAATGTTGTCTACAGCCAAAACACGTAGGTCTACTTTTATCACGTGATGAGAAAATAATTAAATAAAAGGACTTTACTCGATCAGAGCTGTGCCGCTAGTCTTCTTGGGTCCCCCCTCGTCAAACTTGGAAAACTGAGACTCAGACTGCAACATGATATATATACGTATATTTTTTTCCCACTTAAATAAACCAAAGGTTATAGGGACCTTATAGTTAGGCTAAGATTTTGCTTGTACAAAACCAGTGAATTTCAGTGGTTATAGTTACCTTAGCTAACTATAACTTACGCCCCCACAATGCACTGTTTATAAACCTCACTTATTACATCACTCATGACATGGTCTGTGACATCACTGATGACCTCTCAGGTGACCTCACTGATGACATCAAGTGAGTTTAAGTGTTTAAGAGTTTATTGGTGTTAAACATATATACTAACCTACTACAAAAGTTAGATTAGTATACTAGTTGTACTACTAATGAATGATACTATCTCTAACATGTGATGAGTAGGTGTGTAACTATGCATCTGTGTGTGAGTGGTTGTATGGGTGGGTGTATAAGTAGGTATGCGAGTAGCTGTGTGGGTGAGTGAGTGACTATTTTGCCCACTGAGAGGGTGTGTCAGTGGCTGTATGTGCGAGTGAGTGGTTGTGTGAGGGCCTTGTTGGGTGAGTGAGTGGGTGTCTAAATGACTGTATGAGTGACTGGCTGTTTCAGCAAGTGCTTGGTTAAGTGTGTTGGTGTGTGAATAGTTGTATTGGAGAGTGAGTGTCTGTGTTAATGACTATATGGGTGAGTAAGCAGATATGAGAGTGCTTGTATGGATGAGTGAATGGGTATGTAAGTGGTTGTGTGGGTGTGTGGGTGCTTGTATGGGTGAGCGAGTGGCTGTGTTGAGAGGCTGTATGGTTGAGTAGGTGTGCGAGTGACTGTAGGTAAAGAAGTGGGTGTGTGAGTAGCTGTATGGTAAGTGTGTGGCTATGTGATTGGCTGTATGGGTGAGTTAATGGTTGTGAGAGTGGCTGTACAAGTGAGTCAGTGGGTGTGTGAGTGGCTCTATGGAGGAGTGAGTAGGTGTGAGAGTACTGGCTGTGAGTGGGTATACAAGAGGTTGTATGGGGTGTGAGTGGTTTTGTGGATGATATCATCAGTGATGTCACTGACCATGTCATGAGTGATGTAATATGTGAGGTTATAAACAGTGTATTGCAGGGCGTAAGCTATAGTTATAGCTCAGATAACTAGAACTGCTGAATTTCACTGGCTTTGTACGAGTGAAATCTGAGCCTAACTAGAACGTCCCTGTAACCTTGAACTTTTTAAATTAATTTCTAAGGTTTTTCAAATTCTATTTTCTAACTATAATGTCCCTGTAATCTTTTTTTTTCAAGTGAATTTCTCTGCTTTTTGTAACTAGTAGTTGCATTTGCAGAGTAGGTGGCGAAAAAGGGCGGGGCCACCGACCAGCTCTCAGAAATCCTGCTGTGTTGGACTTCTTGGCCCCCAAGGACCCTCAGCATCCAAGAAGACTTCATCCCCAACCAGTAGTGCACTAGGAGGTGCATTTGTAGAGTGGTGGGGAAAGGGTGTATGGCCTCTGTACAGCTGTGTGGGACTTACTGGAGGTAGCAGAAGGGGTTCTTGGCCCCCAAGGACCGTCAGTAGCCAAGTTGACTTAATCCCTCAGTCAGTAGTGCACCAGCAGGCACGTTTGCAGGGTGGTGGTAAACTGGGACGGGCCTCCGATGACCTCTCAGCTATCGCGCTGGGTGGGACATACTGGAGGTAACAGAAGAACTTCTTGGCCCCCCAAGGACCCTTAGCATGCAAGGGGACTTCATCCCCCAACTAGTGATGCACCAGGAGGCACGTTTGCAGAGGGGTGGTTAAAGGGGCGGGGTCTCTAACAACTTGCTGGTTCGTTTAAAAAAATTGTTTTATAAGGGAAGGGGGCTGCGTGGCCCCTCGTTCCTGGGCCGATTTTAGCACAGGGACCCCATGCCCTCAGGCTAGGCCTTTTTGGAATGGGGAAGGGGCCGCGCAACCCCTGTTCCCGGGCGGATTTCGTCTCAGAGGACCCCATCACCCAGTGCCCAGCTTTTATATTTTTCAATAAAGTAGGTGAGGGGTACCGCACAGCCCCCCTCACAAGCAGATTTTGGCCCTGGGCACCCCATCAACTTTTTAAGGGAACATTTTGTGAAGATTTGTTAAACGGCGTCAAAAATATAGGCAAGTCAAAAAATGCGTTTCTTATGGAAACATGGTCCTAAAAATAACTACCGCTGGATGATTAAATTCAGTAGAAGGGCAGAATCTACATACTAATTTATCTAGAAGAGATTATACATTAAATGCTTACACTAATTTGATTTATGAGTACGTTAATACAATGGAATTATGCAGTTACTTGTACAGTGGCTGAGGCCATTACATACAATCACATACCATTGCCACATGGCATTAAATGTAGCTTACTGTTGAGCATTTTCTATGGTCAAGGTCATATTCAGTATTACTACTCTATTTATGATTTGGTCTTTTCAAACGTCTTGCTGTTCAAACATTTAAACCGACATTCCTATGCTCAGGTTGCAGAATCAGTTTGTAGATATTTTGCCCAGATAAAACGTTAGACACTGCTTATGCACACAGATGTAACTTGACCTGTGTCCTTACTGACATTGAAAAGAAATTCCTAGAGCATGTAGACGATAGATATAGAGTACTAAAGGCTAATGCAGCTAAAGGAGTCCGCGTTACAAGTTGGTCACAGGAAGTAGCCGATCATCAAGCTGCAGGGAACACTGGAGCACTGACATTAGATTGACAACACCAAAGGAAATGGTGTATACACAATGATCAGAATGAATACAACAATATTTCTATAGGGGAAAATGAGTGTGATCATACTTTTGATGTACAAGGTACTTGGAAGTTGTTTCTAGATGGAACAGACCCTGTGATTCCCGAAGTCTATTTAATTTGGAGCAAGAACGCTTATTTTAAGTTGCCAAGCAAATGGTATGGCATGTTATGCAGGAGTAGTGCTTCCAAAGATCTATCATGTGGAGATTTTTGATCATCCTCTTTGGGAGGAGAAATCTCCCAAACGAGGAGCAACTGCTTTAGAGATCGCGGGAGATATCTTTGTCACAATATACCCAAATGTAGGGGTGATACTGAATGACATTATGTTGTCAACTAAAACAACTAGAGTTTTGTTGCATGTAAATACTGAGATGGTTACTATTAGGGATAGGTTTTGCAGAACCGCCTTCTATTAGACATTCTGCTCGTGAAAGAGGGAAGAGTGTGTCGAATGTTGAAAGTCCAACAGTATTACACTTACATCCCAGACAAAAGTAAGAACCTACAGAAGTTCATAAAGAATACTACTAACTTAAATAATTAAGTGAGTGGATTGGCAGCAAAAGGTGTTTGGGATTCAGTTGGACATATATTCAGTGCTGTAGGTAGATGGTTTGCAGATCTGGGAAGTGGAATAGTTTGTTCCATTTTGAGATCGTTGTTGATTAGTGCTCTTTGTTCAATAATCTTGATTGTGGGTGTGAAGGTATACAGGAGATGATACACAAAAGCAAAATCAGAGCTGCACCACATAAGAGACAAAAAGAGTTACATTTTCACAATAGAATGTTTCATTGTGTGATAATAGCAATTTCTGCACAGTCCGGTTATATTTCTTCTTTTATAGTTGCGTCATATAGTATTCATAAAAACATCAGACAACGCATTTCGTCCAGAAAACATTGGACTTCTTCAGGTCAGAAAAGGTGTAAATGTCAATTCACAACCGGTTATCTCATCCAGTGATCTAAAAATCATTCATTGCTGGGCGAGCCAAACTGTGGCATCTGTATAATATGTAGATTAATAGCTACTTTCATGCAAAAGCAAGTAGATAAGGTATCATATCCAAAGGTCGAAATGTAATTTCCATAAATGTATGGCCCTTACGTAGGAAAATAACCACCTTGCCGAATACACTACGACAGGTGTCAGCAGGGTGGGGAATAAAAAACCATCTGTGGAGCACGACATCCACCTTGATGAAGCAAACAAAGCACAGGAGATACAAGGCGAAGAAAAAAAGTCTCTGGAAAAAGGGAAGACTTGGAGCTAGAAAAGAAACAGAATGAATATTACAATGAAATGTAGAGTTTGGAGGCGTTCAAGTGAATCGCAATTGCCACAACAAAGGTTTAACTTGGTTAATCTGATAAGATTAAGAGACAGTGTGATGGCTTGGTAAGCCATCAGAGGGGGGAATTGGAGAAGTGTAATCTTGATCCCCTCTGAGATACTGTATTAGTGCATCATAATCATGAGCAGTCAGCATTCAATGTATTCTGTGTGAATAATACTACTGAGAGTGGAGCACTGCATATACTCCACCTGAAGAATTTGTGTACAGAACATGATTAATAGAGGGATATACAACATATATATATTAATGTGACAGGAGAATGTGTCCCATTGTGAGGTTAATAAATCAGAATGTGTATGTGTAAACAAACGTTCAAAACCTTTTTACGTGTGAAAATAATTATTTTCATGCAGGTGCATTTAGAATGACATCTCATTTCTTTACAACTTAAGGAGCTGTATTTATTGTGTGTAGAAATGTACACATATTCTTTGACCCCGTGCACTATTAAAGTTGACTAGAGTGGGCCTAGAGAAACCAGTACAGCTTATGCCCACGTTTAAAATATAACATGTAATTTGTATTTAACCTTCAATGCAGAATGCATTTGCTTGTATTTTGTTTCCACCGCAGGTATGGACAAGGCCTCATTAGTTAGGATAAAAGGGTTTTGTTTTCAGTAGATATCAAGGTATGAGAAGATGAAGTTGGCAAGGAGAAGTGCTGTAATGAGCAAGGAGGTGAGTTCTCAGGGAGGAGGAGAGGAATGACCAAAGATGAAAGTAGTTGCAACATATCGATGTGGGAAAGGTGGTGCAAGCATCCAGCTGTGCCGGAGCCATGGAAATTCACAAGCAAGGATCACGTGGGATTATCTACCCTGAATGCAATTGATATGCTGAAACGTAGTGAGACCCAGAGAGAGTCATGTTAGGATTTCACGGAGAGCAGATCTATGCTTCTGCTTGTGTGACTTTATGCTTCCTGACCCATGGTTGGAATGCCTTCTACTGAAGACTGACAGCTGACACATTTCTGATTTCATCTTTACTAAATGCTTCTTAGTTTAGGGTTGCCCTTTTAAGGTAGTATAGGGAGCGATAGCTTGCTCATTCTTACTTTGGAAAATCATCTGATGCAATTTAATACTTAATAGTTTTTCCTGTTCATCTGTATCGTCGTCATAGAGTTAGTCGACTCCTTTGCATTATACAGGGTAAATCCCTTCAGGAGATTTGGACTTATGTAGGTCTTTCTGTATTTCTATATGATCATATTGAGATTAGTCTATATTGATTTGTTCCTAAATATATAATTAAGCCCTAATAAGCTCACATTAAGTTGTTGAGTGGGTTATTGTGCAACCACATTGGTTACACTGTAATGAGATGCTAACGAAGTGATAGCTTTTTCCCTTTACCTCCCATGCAGCTATAAAGATCCTGGATCTGGAGATAAATGTTTGAGTGGGTCTGAGTTCCAGCATAACTCTCTGTATGAAGAAGTAGATGCCTGGAAAGAAAAAAGAAATCAATACATTTAACTTATCATACTATACTATTATATTGCATATTTTAAGCATTTAGACCTGTACAAACAACTTAGTCCCGTTGTTTTAGCCACTCTAAGTCTGTTACTTTTGATTTTTAAACAAGTGTGTACCTGCCTATGTCAGCGTATGCATCAATGTATGACTGGGTGTATTACTGAATGGATCAGTGTGTGCCTCAGCATATGCGTCAGTGTATGCCTGGGTGTGTTAGTGAATGCACAATTTTTTTATGGGTGTGATAGTGTAAAAATGAGTGTATGCATGTGTGATAGTTGATACATCAAATTATCTCTGAATGTATCACAGTATACATCACTACATGCTTGTATATATATATTCTTGTATCTGTGTATATATCAATCACTGTCTGCATGGGTATACTTCTATATGTCTCATAGTGTTTCTGGGTAAGTCAGCTCCTCAATCACTGTCTACCTGGGTGTCCCAATATATTGAACAGTGTGTGTCTGAGTATGTTAGTGTATGGGTGAGTGTGTGTGTGCCTGGGTGTGTCAGTCTATGCATTAGTATATATGTGACTATGTCACAATATGCACCACAAGGACATACATCCCTCTCTTTGGGCCCTCCTAGAACCTACTTTATGGTTGACATATGTAGTAGAAGAGAAATTTAAGGCTTACCAATGTGTTTACAAAGTAAACTCAGTCTAGCAAGAAAACTATATGTACATGGTCTACTGGAGCAGGCCCAAGACGTTTAAAGGGCTACTTGTCTGGATTGGTAACTTGTTAGCGTCTGTTGTTCAGAAAATATCTGAAAGAGTGTCTCAGTCCCTATGTGGGTGTGTCATTGGACATCTAAGCATGTATGCTTCTATACGTCTGGCTTTCTTAGTAACTCTACATATTTCTAAATATATATGCAAGGCACTGCATGGGTTGCTTGCTGGCTGAGTTAGTGAGTATTGGGGTATTTAACTGTGCATGTAACTGCCTCAATTAGTGATGGATACATAAGAGCTGTGTGTGTGAGTGAATGTTTAAGTGCCTCTGTCACTGTCTGACTGGCTACATTAGTGGCTGTATCCTTTTGTACATAGGTATGTGAATTGCAGTATGGGTAGGAGACTGGATGTAATACTAGACATATGGGTCTGGAAGTGTGCATGTAACTAAATCAGACTCAAAACATGTCTTTTTTTTATTAAGGTGATAGCTTCCTGCCCTACAGCATACCTACGCCTATATCAAGTTTGACGTATATGTAGTAGAAGAGGAGTTTAAGGCTTTCCGACATGTTTTGAATGTTAATATGGCCTAGCAGCAAACTGCAAATGCACTCTGTCCTGTATCAGATGCAAGAGATGTTTAAAGGCCTACTTCTCTGGGTGGATGACTTGTTAGTGTCAGTTCTTCAGTACATACCTAAATAAGTGTCTCAGTGGCTATGTGTATATGTAATTAGTTATGGAAGAAAGTATGCTGGTATATCTCTGGATCTCTTACATAGTCCATGGTTCTCTAAATGTGTATGTAAGGGGCTGCATGGATTGCTTACTAGCTGTGGGAGTGAGTTTCAGGGCATTTAACTGTGTGTGCAACTGCCTCCATTGCTAAAGGATACATACAAGCTGTATGTGTGTGTGAGTGAATGTGTAAGGCCCTCTGTCACTATCTGACTGTGTGTTTAAGTGGCTCTATCCGTCTATACATAGAAATGCGAGTTTCAGTATTGGTAGCTCTTCAAGTGCACATCTAACTCAATCAAACTTAAAGCAACATGTCTGCTCTATGGGCTACCTACAGCCTATGTCAGGAGTGTCTTATATATAGTAAACAGGGTGTTTAAGGCTTAACAACATGTTTTTAATGTTAGCTCAGCTTATCAGGGAAACCGAATATACATGCTCTACTGTAGCAGGCCTGAGATATGTTTAAAGGGTTACTTCTCTGGATGGATAATTTGTTAGTGTCAATTCTTCAGTACATACCTCAATGAGTGTCTCAGTGGCTATGTGTATGTGTCATTGGATTTGTAAGTAAGTATGTTGGTACATCTCTTGATCTCCTATTTACTCTATGGATTGTTAAATGTTTTTGTAAGGGACTGCATGAATTGCTTACTGACTGCGTGAGTGAGATTTAGGGTATTTAAGTGTGTGCGCAACTATCTGTATTACTGCTGAATGCATAAGAGCTCTGTGTGTGTGTGAGTGAATGTTTTAATGCCTCTGTCACTGACTGGGTGTATTACTGGCTCTGTCCTTTTACATATACATATGTGAGTTCCAGTACGGGTATCAGACTGGAGCTATAACTGGACTTATAGCGCTTCAAAAGCATAATGCTCCAGAGAACGCGCAAACGCTACAGGACACTGTGGCGACCCTCCAAGCAAAGAGACCCGAATGGAAGAACGCATGGAAGATGCCAAAGGGTAATCGCAAAAGGACAATCTGCGATTTCTTTGACTTCCAGAGAAGGCTGAAGGACCCTCAGCTGAATTATTTCTAAAAGATTGGATTGTTACTGCACTTAGCCCTTTCTGCCTTTTTAAATTCGTCACTATTGAAAGTGCAATCGTGCGTTGGGCCCCGCCCAACTCCTGGGAGTGGCCCCTGGGGCACTCATGGAACAAATGTTCAACTACAGAGACAGGGATGCAATCCTACAATATGCCCAAGCTCATGGCCTGCCTCACTACGTGGATAAACCGATTCAAATTTACCCTGACAACACCAGAAAAGTTCTGAACTTCGTACCAACTTAATGGGTGTCAAGCGTAGGCTACATGAGCAAAATCTTTATATAAAGTCTTGTGTTCCTGGCGAGGCTCAAGGTATCACATGATGGTAAAGTATATTTCTACGAGAATCCACGGGAGGCAATAGATTGAATGGATGCCTTGGGGGACTGGATCAACACCAGGAATAGAGTGAACAACAGATGACAAGTACACAGTAGTTGACCCACAACAGAGAGTCTCCAGCAAGGATGTAGCAAACCCCGGTGGACAAATCACAGGGCACATATTGGTTCGTGATGACGGTAGTTTAAGGCCAGAGGGGGACCCCGTGCTGACAGAAAAAACATTTTCACCACTATGTTTGGTACAGGAAACTCAGACAGATGGAACACCAGCGGACTGAGAACCTACATAACTGGAAGGTATCGTCTGGGTCCACCTTGTATCAAATAAGTCAAGATGGCGAGGACAAATGTACACTACTTCCTAATCTGGTTATGCAAAAGGTGCATTATTTTGGGTGACTCGTGGAGTCCTTTTTAAGCCTACAAAGACTTGTTTAGATACTGAGGGCCGATATGTGATGGTAGATACTGTTGATGCACACAGTTTATGTTTATTGAATGTATATTCCACATACGCTGATGATGGAGATTTCTTGGGTGCAATGTTGGGGAAAGTGCAACTCGCTCCTGAGGTGGAGACTGTAATGGCAGGTGACTTCAATTGCATTTTCAATGGCAAAATAGATACCCTTCCCAAATGGACACTAAACCTAGGGCGGTGGCTGCATTGCAACAGGCGCAGAGTAGCCTCTGACTGATATTTGGAGGCAGCGAAATCAGACAGCAGGTACATGCTATACTCCGGAGGGGGATAGATACAGCTGTCTGGACTACTTTTTTTATACACTTGACAGCCACCCATAGATTCACAGACGCCCAATACCTGGCCCGCTATTTATCAGATCACTCTCCACTTTTAGTTACTAATACACTACATAGACCAATACCCAGAATACCACTTTGGAGGCTTAATACAGATGAACCAATTGAACCGATATTCTTAGAAACAGTATACCAGGAGCTGACACAATACTTTGAGACTAATTCTGAGCCCACAGATAGTAGAGCAGTGGAATGGGATGCCATGAAGGTGTCCTTAGAGGAGTACACATGCCCACTGCGGTTGGGATACGACGTACACTGGAGGTAGAATTGTATACGCAGGAGCACGAAGTACTGACATTGGAAAAGGCAATCCCCATGGATCAGACCGATATAAAGAACTGGAATACTAAGCGACAAAGGTTTGGAAAGTTATGGGAGAGACTAGACAAATATGTTAGGAGTACTGGCAAGAAGAATTGGTTTTTGGAGGGAGATACATCAGGGCACCTACTAGAACACCTAATTAGATTGGAGAACCAAATTTAGCATGTCCTGGTGATGTGTGATAGAGGAGGTAATCTGGTGTATACACAGCAAGCGATTAACGCCGCATTAGAAGATTATTTTGGAGCAGTTTATACTGAACCACAGAGTGCTGTGAATGACTAAGTGATTTCAACCTATCTGGAAGGTGTTTAACTCTCATGTCTTACCTCGGAGGGCTGTTAATGCCCCGATAAGTAAGCCAGATTTGCTAGGTGCGATGAAGGCCATGAAGCCTGCTAATCACCAGGAGATGATGGCTTTCCGGTTGAATTTTAACGCTATTGACAGACATCTTGGCCGATAGGCTATTAGAGGTTCTTGTGGAGGCCAGGAACACACAGGAATTACCACAGTATATGAGGGAGGTTCTAATAGTTGTGGTGCCTAAGCCAGGTAAGGACCCCACAGAGACGGGCTCTATGTTGAATGTGGACTTCAAGCTCCTTAGCCGTGTACTGGCGCCTAGACTTCTCCCCTTTCTTCTATAATTAACACGCGAAGATCAGTCGGGTTTAATACCATGTAGAAACACCCTCTGTAATATCCGTCAACTGGCCCACGTCATGCGGTCCTCGGAGTTGACAGAAGATGAATACTCTTTGGGCTTTCTCAATGTAGAGCAAGCCTTACATTCTGTAAGATGGAAATACATTAGGCAAGTGCTTCATAGAATTGGTCTGGGCTCACACTTTATTAACTAGGTAAAAATTGTATATATGAATCCACAAGGCAGAGTACGTATGGGACGCGGTGCCTTGGCAGCTATAGAGCTGCAGCATGGCACCAAGCAAAGCTGCTCAGTGTCCTTTTATTTTTGCAATAGCAATGGAGCCGTTGGCATGTCGTTTGAAAGAGGCTCTCAAGGGTTGGGGTATACGGATACGTACGACTGAACAGATCACTTCCATTTATGCAGACGATGCATTAATATACTAAAGACAGCCGGTTGTCTCTCTCCCGCTGCTATTGGATGAGCTGACGGAGTTCTGGGGGGGGGGCATCCGATCTCCACATCAATAAAACAAAGTCCCTTCCGCTGGGTAGACTTTGTAACTCATTGGCTCAGCTGCCGCAAGTCAATTTACCCTGGACAATAGACATAGTCCGATACCGGAGGATATTTATAACCCAAGAGGAAAATCGATTCTACGATCGAAAAATAGGATGGGTGATTCAGGGGTTGCATCACTCCATTCAATTCTGGAACACGTTGAGACTGTCTTTGATGAGAAGGATTGCCCTGATTAAGATGGTGGTGTTGCGGAGATGTTTATTTGTAATGTAGGGGATGTTTTATGAGCTGTCCAGGAGGGTCCAGGAGGGTCTTTAGAGAACTGGGCTTGCTCATGGTGAAGCTTCTGTGGAACGATAAAAGATGCAAAGTCGGGGCTTGATGCGCTGCAAAGTGAATGGGAGCGAGCGACTAGAGATCCCAGACCTAGAATTATATTATTTGGCGACACAGCTCCAGAACGCGATACATTGGCTAGATACTGACTCCAGTTGGGAGAGGTCCTTGTTGGGCGGTACATAAGAGGGACACCAGCTGTGGACTCTCTTGATGTGGGTTAGAAAACATCAACATTAATTTCATCATCTTATCTGACTAATGGCCAGATTATGGGAAAGAGCGGTCCAGACTGTAATAAAAAGTGCACCATATTGTGCGGTTTATGTATGTGGAGCAGTGGTGGAAGGGTGGCTGTCTGACCTTTACCCAAGGTGAGGGGGGTAGATTTAGAACACTACAGAATGCAATGGAGAATTTTGCTCTGAGTTCTAGACGATGCCTTCAGTATGCAAAGACTGCAAGCACGGCACAACAACTGTGGCCTACATTTCCGGAAGCCTCTGACGCTTCTAGTCAGTATATCTATGTCAGACGGACGTAAATTTGTAACTCATCTGTACCGATCGGTATGCGCAGACAGACAGGTCAAACCACTGAGAGTGGAGGGGAGATGGCAAACCTTATGTGGTAAGCTCTTGTCCCCTAGAGATTGGTCCCAATTTCATGCAGAAGTCCATTGGGTGTCAGTCTGTACAAAGTTTAAACAGATCCAATAGAATATCATACACATGATTTATCTGTCCCCCAGATGACTCCAGGGAATTTATTCAACATGTGACTCTCAATGTCCCAAATGTGCGACCCCCAAGGCCGACTTCTTACATATGGTCTGGCACTATTGGGGAAAAGTTGTAGAGCAGCTTAAACGTGCTACTGGCTGGGACATTACATTGACGATTAGTGGATGTCTTTTGGGCGTACTACCCAGGGATCCGAAATGAAAGCTTAGCAGACGATTTACTGTGCTGGGACTAACGGTTGCAAAAAGATGCATAGTAATTTATTGGATGAGTAATAAAGCTCCAACCAGAGAGAAAAGGTAAGGGGACTTGAGGGAGTGGGCAACCACAGAGGAGGAACATATGAGAAAAACTTGAAAAGATGGTAAATTACCAGATGTGCTGCTTGCCTGGGGGGTAATGTTGCAGGACTTTATGGACCCAGATTTAAGCTTGCAGCTCAAGAGGGGTAGACGGAAGGACCAGGAAGCGGAGGTGGGCTAGAGGGAGTGGATAGATAAAGCAATACCCCAGTCTGATAATAGGATAGTTTGAACACTGGCCCTACTGATATAATATGTAACATAATTGAATTGTGTGTGTAACGTGATCTAATCGCTACATGGAAGCGGTTTGGAGCTGGTGGGAGGGGATTTTGTGTGTTATTACTTACTGTATGGTTTAAAAATGGATACCCGAGACATCTGATACAGTATATGCTAAAATGCTGAATAGAAAACATCCTATAGGTGAATATTATTACTTAACAAAACTTTAATAAAGATATATCCAAAAAAACAATAGCTCTCCAAGTACACATTTAACTCAATCAAACTTGAAGCAACTTGCCTCATCTTTTATGCTCATAGCTGCCTGCTTCATGGCCTACCAACAGCCTATCTCAGGAGTGACTTGTATGTTGTGAAAGAGGAGTTTAGAGCTCAACAGCATGTTTTGAATGTCAATTTGGCCTAGCACATAAACTCAATATACACGCTGTACTGTAGCAGGTGCAAGACATGCTTAAAGGCCTACTTCTTTGGATTAATGCCTTGTAAGTTATTTACTACATACCTAAATGAGTGTCTCAGTGCATATGCGTATTTATCACTGGATATGTAAGTAAGTATGTTGGTTTATCTTTGGATCTCTTACTTACTATATGGTTCTCTAAATGTGAATGTAAGGAGCTGTATGAATTGCTTACTGGCTGTGTGAGTAAGGTTTGGGGTTTTGAGAAGGTATGGAAGCCGTCGCCAAATGGATGAAAAACAGCTGCCAACAACTAAACACCAACAAAATGGAAGTACTCATCATGGGCCCAAACCCAGACGCCTGGAATGACACATGGTGGCCCCCCGCCCTCGGAAGACCACCTACCCCAACGGACCATACACGCAACCTGGGAATCATCCTGGACTCAGAGCTCAAAATGGATCGCCAGATCAACTCCGTCTCGTCCTGATTCCACACCCTCCGCCTCCTACGTAAGACCTTCAAATGGATCACCCTCAAACACAGAAAGAAAGTCACTCACGCCCTGGTCACCAGCAGGCTCTACTACGGCAACGCACTCTATGCCGGAATAAACAAAAACCTCACTCGCAAGCTACAGAACATCCAAAACAACGCAGCAAGACTGGTCCTCAACCTGCCAAGACACTGTCACATCTCCCAGCACCTGCGCACACTCCACTGGCTCCCCATTGAAGCTAGAGTCACCTTCAAGATGCTAACCCGCGCTCACAAGGCCCTCCACGACACCGGACCAGCATACCTGAATAGCCGACTCAAATTCCACGCACCCCAAAGGACCCTACGATGAGCCCAGCTCTCCTACGCCGTGGTCCCCCGCACCATAAATACCAGATCGGGAGGCTGCTCCTTCTGCGCGGCCAGAGCCTGGAAGTACCTTCCGCTCCACCTCAGACAGATAACATCGCTCCCCATCTTCGCAAGAAACCTCAAAACCTGGCTCTTCAACAGACCCCCTCCTTGATGGACTGGAACCTGCGAACTCCACCCCCAGCGCCTTCAGACCCTTACGGGTGAGTAGTCGCGCTTAACAAACACCTGATTTGATTTGCTTTGATTGGTGTGCTCAACTGCCTCCATTACTACCGGATACATATGACCTGTAGGTGTGTGCAAGTGAATTTTTAAGTGCCTGTCACTGTCTGACTGGGTGTTTTAGTGATGCTATACTTTTACACAGATATGAAAGGTCCAGTATAGATAGGAGCCTGGATCTTTAACTGGAGATAAATCCCTCTAAGTGCACATCTAACTCAATCAAACTTGAAGCAACATGTCTTATCTTTTAGCTCATAGCTCCCTGCTCCTTGGCCTACCTACAGCCTATCTCAGGAGTGATTTATGTAATGGAAGACGGGTTTAAGGCTTAGAAACATGTTTTCAATGTCAACCCGACATAGCAGGGAAACTGCATATACTCGCTCTAATGTAGCAGGCCCGAGATATGTTTAAAGGCCTACTTCTCTTGATGAATAACTTGTTAGTGTCAGTACTTTAGTACATATCCAATTGAGTGTCTCAGTGACTATGTGGGTGTGTCTTTGTTATGTAAGTAGGTATGCTGGTATATCTCCTAGTTACTCTATGGATTATTACATTTAAAGAGACTGCATGGATTGCTTACTGGCTGTGCGAGTTATTTTTAGGGTATTCACTGTGTGTGCAACTATCTGAATTACTAACAAACTCCCTAACAAAGTTATCACTAACCTAATACCAACTACATGACTCCGAACATAACTATTTTTGTAAGTGGCTACTTCATTTATCAAACGCCTATACATCAGACTGTTTACGTGTATATACCTGCTACTGTTCAAACGATTCACTACTTGCATAACCACTTCATTTCAGATAAAATCAAATACTTCAAGCCTTTAAAGGTATGTTACAGGGTATCTAAGTAACATTCAAATCTTATGACATTTAACTGATACTTATAAGTCTATATATATATATATATATATATATATATATATATATATATATATATATATATATTATAAAAGTCCCTATTTTTAACATACCTCTCAATTTGCTATGTTGATTGTCAAATATTATAACACACTTTTACTTCAAATGTTTTGTCATGGACAATGCTAAATACCACTCTCTGTAAGAAAGAACCAGTAACGGCAAATGTTCCCTCTTTTTCTACTGATAGTGTTATAATTAACAAATCAAAACACTTCCTTCACATTTTCCTGTTCTTATACAAATTTTCATTGGTATGTTTTTGTTAACTCTTTATTAGCCCACTGATAAGGAGCCCAATCTGGTAGCCGTCTGAGTGGGTTCCTGTCAGTTGCAATGCCCAGCGCACCCCCCGCATAACTTTCCAAAGTAGTTGCAAATCCATACGGGAGTTAGATAAAGCATTTAGAAATATAGTCCTATAATTTTTTTTTCGATTTTAAAGTTTTATTGTTAACATCAAAACAACTGTTATAAAACACAGTGTATCGCCTATAACCCAGATCGGGCCGGCTGCGCATCCATGCCAAATATAACAAGAGCATTGCATACATAAATACTCAGCAAGTCGCCTACAACCTCATCGTGCCGGCCGCGTTCATTGTGCAATATCCGATGTCACGGGGGAGATCTGTATACATGTTGCGCATGGCATTTCATCGTCTTGATACATATACAGCTAATCATGTGTACATCACTACCCTTGAGAGGAGGTATATAGCAGTAAGAAATAGGTCTAGGCTGTGAAGCAACCTTATTAGCTGTCCATCACCTGCCCATGGCATTGTTATTGGGTTTTATGTAGGTGATAGCAGAACAGCCAGATGAGTGTTGGCATCTAGGACCAGGGTTGCATCATTGTTTGTAAACTAAAAATACCAAACAAACAAGGTTAATGCAGGTCGAAAACTTCTCTAAGTGTAGGGCGCTGAAGGGGTGCAACATCACGGAATGCATAGGGAGGGTGAGATAGCCGGGTACCTGCAGTGCGTGATGGGCTCCAGGATGGCTGAGAGAAGTTACGTGTCACTCAGAGTCAAAAAGCTGAAGAGCCCTGAGTTTTGGGGGGTTGAAGCATGTAAATTCTATGCGCATAAGGTAGTGTATCAGTGGCTGCCATATACGCTGGAACTTCTTGTCTGTGTTGGCTAAGCTGTGAGACAGTGGTTCCATCACCAGGAGGTGCCACACCCTAGAAAACCACTGCGCCACAGAGGGGGGTAACGTTTGCTTCCAGGTGCATGCTATGAGCTGTGGCGCAGCTAATAGTAAATGGCTTACCAGCGCACAATCAGCATGTGTCATAACAGTGATGCCAGTGGGGCGTATGCCTAAGACAATCGTGTGGCACAGATGTGGAAGCAGGAAGCCCATGATGCCCTTGATATGTCCAAGGACCTCCTTCCAGTATGCAGCCATCACTTTACATGAACACCATATATGGCACAGCGTTCCTTCTTCCTTTCCACAGCGCCAGCATACACTAGGGACAGTGCAATAGATGGCAGCTAGGCAAGTAGGCATGTGACACTATTGGAACATCAATTTATACGCCGCCTTGCAGGAGGATAGACTGCGGAAAGTTTCGGGGATATCGTACCATTGTGTTTCCCGTAGTCTGATGGTTATTCCACCAGGGATAGCGTTGTGCCAGGCGGTTTGATAGTTATGGGTGTGGCTGGGGGCCAAGTGTTGTAATACCTGGTAGGTTTTGGAGATCAGCCCTCTAGTGCCATTAAAGGGCAGAACTAGCTTCTCAAAAAGGGCGAGGGGGGCGAACAGCAGCCGCATGTACCCCTGGGTGTAATGCCCAATGCCGCAGTTGAAGGTATTGGAGCCGTGCTGTGGGTGGGAGCGCAAATTGGGTCCTACAGTCCTCAAAAGACACAATGATGTCCCCCACGAAAAGGTCCCTTAGGGTCCGGCAGTCCCAGTCTGCCAAGTTACAAAAATGTGAGTGTCCACAGGCCCGGGAGCAAGTCGGTTGCGCATGTTGGGGGTAATAGGGGACAGGAATTTGGTGAGCCCCCTCTTCAGGGCTATTCTATCCCAGATTTCTAATACTGTCCTGGTCGGAGTGGCGATGTAAGCGCAGTGCGGGCGGGCTCGTTCAGGCAGCCAAGCAAGATCCCACAGGGGCCTGCACGCCACCGCTCAGTCCATGTGAAACCAGTGCTTTTCACTTTTGCATACAACCCAGTCGGAGATATATCTCAAATGTGCCGCCCAATAATATTCCAGCAAGTTTGGGCACGCTAGCCCCCCCCCCCCCCATCTCCCACCCCCTGATGCGCGTCCGCATCAGTAGCGAGTGGGCTATGCAGGTTTGCGGGTTGCTTCCCATTCCATATCAAGGCACTCAGGTCCCTCTGGAGGCGCTGAATATCCTCTTGCAGGATCGATGTGGGCAATGTCTGGAAAATATACAGGAAGGATGTTCTTTTTAATGGCGTTAACACTTCCTAGCCAGGAGATATAAAGAGGCTTTTACTTCTGCAGGTCCGTCAGGATTGAGCGATGAAGAGAGGACCAGTTGACCTGGGACCATGAAGTAAGGGTCAGGGTGATATGGAGGCCTAAGTACTTGATGGAGTCTGATGACCACTGAAAAGGGATTATTCTATATGCTTTTACCTATGCGATGGGAATGCTATGGTTAAGGACGAACGACTTAATCATGTTGATCTTGAAGCCAGAGACGGCCTCAAATGTCTGCACGTTTTCTACAACACTAGGGAGCGAGATGGCAGGTTGAGTGAGAGTAAGGAGAGGAGTTGGCCTAACGGCTAGGGCAGTCGACCTCGAATCTGGGGAACTGGGTTCGAGTCACGGCAATGACGCTGAACATCCTGTGATTCTGGGCAAAACACTTAATCCCCCCCGTGCCTAACAAAAGAAAGTGAATGTGTGTCCTCATGTAACATAACTGGTGCTATGTAAAGCGCTCTGATACCCGATTCGGGTCAAGTTTGCGCTATATAAAACTCTGCAAAAAAAAAAAAAAAGGAGGTCATCTGCAAACAAGTTGATCTTATGCCCCTGGCCGCCAATGGTATGCCTCTAATCCCATCCGAGTCCTGCACGCGGATAGCATAGGGTTCTACTGCTAGCGCAAAGAGCAGGGGTGAGAGTCTGCATCCCTGTAGTGTGCCCCGGTGCAGGGAGACCAAACACATGGACCTTCCCGTTCACTTGAATGTAGGCGGTCGGAGATATGTAAGACGCCATGACTTTGGAGGTTAAGTCCCGCCCAAGGCCTATTTTGTGTAATACCGCTTAGAAATATGTCAGTCTTCCCTGTCAAATGCCTTCTCAGTGTCGAATTAGAGAAGACAATGAGGAATATCAAGTCAGCGTGTTTTTTCTACTAAATGGGCTATATGCTGGACGTTATCGACCCCTTGTCTGGCAAATAAAACCCACCTGGTTGGGTTTAATGAGGCCAGGGAGGTACGGGTCGAGGCGGGTAGTTAGTATTTTAGTAAAAAAGCTTGGCTTCCGTATTGAGAGGGGCTATTGGGCGGTACGAGGATCATTGTGAAGGGCCTTTCCCCACTTTAGGTATAAGAGAGATCTCGGCCATTGTCATTGTGGGGGTAAAACCAATGTCTTGTGAGAAAGAATTGAACAGGCGTAGGAGGTGGTCTTGCAGCTGGGAAAAAACAGGCAGTAGAAGAGTACCGGACCCCGTCTCGTCTGGGTGCTTTGCCTAAGGGGAAGTCCCGAACTGAATGGTGTGGAGGTAAGGGCTCCCAGTTGCATTCAGAGAGGAATGAGTGAAGCCTTGTGGGGAGGAGTCTTCACAAGAGTACAGATGCTGATAGTAGTTCTGGAAAGCCTCTAGTTTGTCTTTCTCTGCAGTCACCCAGCCTGTGCTCCCTAATTGTATTTTAGCAATGTGTGACCTAGCATGCAGGTGTTGCAGCTTACGGGCCAGTAGCTTGCCTACTTTTTCGCCACCCTCATAGTATCTCTGACGTAGGGACAGAAGGGTGGTACGCTCTGCTTTGCCTGTGCGATGAAATGAATTGAAAAATAAATTTATAAACCGCCAACATTTACCCGGAGGTGTCAAGCCGCTAGCTCTTCAAGTACCTATGCCGTAAAGTCTAGTTATAAATTCAGAGATTAAACAGCCATGTTTTTAAAGCTTTCCTGAAGGCCAACAATAGTGTTTCATCTTTTATTATTGGGGGAAGAGAGTTCCAAAGTCTGGTGGTGCTGAGCAAGAAGCTTCTGCCACCCCAGGAGCTTTTCTTGAACCTGGGAATCACCAGAGTAAGAGAATGGGCCGAGCGCAGATGTCGAGTAGGAACATAATGTTGGAATGTTGGAAACTCTGCTTGAAAAAGGCTGGTCCTATGTCATGGACTGCTTTTAATGCTATGCAGAGTGCTTTGAACTCAATGAGTCTTTTCACTCGTAGTCAGTGTAAATCTCTTAATGCAGCTGTGGCAGATTCGTGCTTAAGAATATCCAGCAAAATGCGGGCTGCAGCATTTTGCACAATCTGCAGTTTAGTTAGGCATTTTGTTCTGAGGTTGACAAAAAGGCCATTACATTAGTTGGCTCTGGACAGGACCAGAGCAGATATTACAAGCTTGCGTAGATTGACAGGTATGAACGGAAATATTTTTCTAAGTAATTTGAATGTGTAAAAGGATACAGAGGTAACATTATTCACATGGCCTTCAAATGTAAGCTTGGAGTCAAAGGTGATTCCTAGGTTTTTCACTTTATTTGTTGGAGGGCCAGAAAGCAGCAGACCAAAATGTAGTGTTGCTGCCAAAAATTAGAACCTCGGTTTTGTTGGAAGTTAGCTTTTGACAGTTGGTGGCCATCCACTCACCAACTTGGCGAAGACAGGTAGGAAACTGTGAGGCTGCGTCCGAAGGAGTACTTGTCACTGATACCACAATTTGGGTATCGTCAGCATAGGAAACCGCTGAGAAACCCAGAGATCGAATCAACTCAGAGATCGATGGGTGTGCAATTAACCATGCAGCAAGGCCAATTGCCTTTTAGTTCTTTGGGTGGGGGCCGCCTTGTCCAGGCGCTCCTGCTGCTTGATCTCAGCTGTAAGTTTAGATTCTACGAGTTTCGCCTCCCGCCCCTGTGCTATTGTGATTGTTGTTATTGTGCCCCTAATGGTAGCTTTAAACCCATCCCAAAGTGTATGCAGGGAGATCTCAGGTAGCGCATTAAGGCAAAAATAGTCAGTGATTCTCTTGCATATCTCTTCTATGTCCACTGGATCGCACAGAAGATTGGGGGTAAGAGCCAGCGTGGGGTGTGTTCGGGGTGGGCTGCACCAGTATTCCAGGTGAGTTCTAGGTGGGCGCAGTCGGAGATAGAGATGTCTGAGAGTTCCGCCATGTGAAGGCGGCATAGGATGGAAGGGGTGACAAACGCATAGTATTTGCGAGAATAGGAGGCGTGCATATGTGAGTAGGAGTAGTCCCTCAAATTTGTTTTCGCTTGTTCAGGGAGGTTAGGCCCCGCACATTTAGGGAGAGCACCCATGGTGAGTGGGTGGTCAGCAAGTGTGCTGGGGGTTGTTTGGATGGGCTGGCAGCCGGACAGAAGTACACATGCTGACAAGGGTGAGAAAGGCTATCCCCACTTCCTACGCCCCCTGTCTTTGCCGTTGTTAATCCTTGCACATTTGACCAGCTTGATTGCCGCCCTGTGTTAGGCCCATCTCGGGACTGGGCATTTTCAGTCATATCCCGCTCCATCCCCTCCCAACCGCATATAGCAATTGGTATCCACTCGCCTAGCCTTATGCTACTTAGTGTGCAACCTGCATGAAAAAACATAATACATCAAATAACAGCAGGGGACCAACAGGGTCAAACTAGGGCTTTTTCTGTATGGAGAGATTGGCACCAGAGCACTCCAATCCTGCTGGAAGAGTCACCCTCTAGAAGAGAAAGTCTGTGGGCGGGTGGCCATCAGCAACGTAGGAGGGACAATGGAATCCAATCACCAATGTCTCCCCCCTCCCGAGGCCAATCCTTGTCAGTTATTGTTCAAGAAGAGGGGCACGTGGACTTAAGTTCTGTGCATTGTACTCTTGTCTACCTTTGGGTTGCCGAGTGGTCAGACAGAGCCAGCTGTCGACTGATCGGGGGAGGCTTCCCTGCTGAAAGTGCATAGATGGTTAATGATATCTTTCTTTGCGTCTTGGGATGATAGTTCTGCATGTTGTCTGTTTGGTAGACGCTGGGGGACCGTAGTCCATTTAGGTTTAAGATCACATCCTGAGGAGCGCGGGTGGGGTGGTTCATCCTTTGTCGGAGAATTGTCCGGTAAACCCAGTAGTGCTTCTTACAGAGAGTGTAATGAGCGGTGCCTGTCCTCCCATTGGAATAGAAGTGCAAAAGGGTGGCCTCACTGATAGCGCATACCTTGGGAGCACAGCTTGTCAGGGATAGGTTTGAAGTTGCGGCGTTTCCGGAGGGTGACAGGGGAAAGATCCTGGTAAAGCTGGATCGTGTGGCCTTGAAATTTTAGCTCTGTCTTGCCCCTAGCTGCTTGCATGATCGCTTCCTTTTCAATGAAAAAGTAAACTCAGGTTGAAATGTCTGCTCCTCCTGCCCTCGCGGCAACTCGGTGGCCCTGATCCAGGGTAGGTGACAAACCCCCACCACTGGCTCTGCCCACGTTGTCTCTGGCATTCCGCCCGAGGGAGCAAGTGCGTGTGGGTGGGGAATGTGGGTGGGGCTCTCCCTTAAATACTGTCACAGGTTACCACCAGGTTCCGCTTGTCCTGAGGGAACAAGGTAGGGGTGATGCGATTGCGCCTGGCAGGGGCCGCAGGTCTGGTGCACGTCGCTTGCAAGGGGGCAAGAGGCTGCCAGTGAAGGGGCCTGCCAGCAATTGGGGTTTGCCTCTAAAGGTCTTTTTTGGCAAGGATATCGTCTACTTGCTTTCCCCATGCGGCACGCCTGTTGGTGAGCACCTGCCTGCCTCTGCGCTCCAGCTCTAGCTTTGCTGGCCTGGCTCGTGGTTCTGCGGCTGCAGGTGTTCCCATAGCTCTCGGGGTGTCGCAACACTTCACAGGCCCCAATAAGCCGCCTCTGGGTCTCAACACAAGGAGCCCTACACTAATGCTACCGGGCTCCTGCTTCAATCTACACGTGTTCGCACTGCCTGTGCCGTAGCGTATTGGAGCTAGGTATCGGGGTGCCCTCAGTCAGTGCCGCCGGCTTGTATAAGGGTTAAGCAGGGATGCCCCTGATCTCGGATGGCCTGCAATGGCTCCTGGTCTAAGACCTATGACTGCCCCAGCTGCTGTCCTAAGCTTACTGGCTATACAGTCATGTGACTCCGCTCCAGAGGGTAGCAAGTTGAGCTCCGCTCTCGCGACCCCGGTGCTGATTCCCTCCAGCTGGGCCTCCGCATCGGTGCAGGCTTGGGCTGCCTCCCACAGCACATTTTAGATTTATAACTCAGTTTGAGTCTGTGCAGGTGAAAATGGCTCTGAGTACTTTAAAAGTATCTATGTGTGTGTGTATAAGTGAGTACAAAAGTCTCTCGGTGACTGACTACATACATCACTTTCTGAGTGGAAGTGTGAGTAGGTGCATGAGTGTCTGAGTGGGTCTGTGAGTGGGTGCATCTGTGAGTGGTGCATGAGTATCTGAGTGGGTCTGTAAGTGGGTGAATGAGTGAGTGGGTGCATTAGTGTTGGAGTAGGTCTCTGAGCGAGTGTCTGACTGGGTCTGTGAGTGGCTGAATCGGTGTCTCAGGGGGTCTGTGATTGAGTGTGAGTGGCTCTGTGAGTGGGTGTGTAAGTGGATGCATGAGTCTCTCAGTGGGTCATTGAGTAAATGCATGAGTGTCTGAGGGTATCTGTGGGTGGGTGCATGAGTGGCTGAGTGGGTCTGTGAATGGCTGAGTGCATCTCTGATTGGATCTGTGAGAGTGTGTGAAAGTGTCTGTGGGTGCATGAGTGTATGAATGGATCCATGAGTGAGTGCCTGAGAGTCTGTAGGTGGGTGCATGAGAGTCTGTGAGTAGGTCCATGAATGGGTGCATAACCTTCTGAGTGCATGAGTGGATCTGTGAGTGTCTGAGTGGGTTTGTGAGTGGGTGTATGAGTATCTGAGTGGGCCTGTGAGTGGGTGCATCAGTCTCTGAGTGGGTCTGTAACTGAATGAGTGACTGTGTGGGTCTGTGAGTGCATGCATTAGTGTCCAAGTAAATGTATATTTTATTTCATTTCGGCAAGGTTCAATAGTCTACCACAATGCTACACGAGGAGCAACGCTGAGCATTGCAATTCAAACCATGTGGAAAAAAAACCTGTTTGCTGCATTTTGGAAAGGGATCTCTCAGACACCCCTACAATGTACACATGGGGTCAGAGTACCGCTGCCCTGAGCTCTTCTATCCTATTTTGCCTCAAATGTCATCCTCAGGACACTGGTAGTCACAACTTCACAGGTTGCCGCCAGCTAATCACAGCACTTCTCATGTTGCAAGGGTTGGCGAAGCTCCGTGTAGGCGTTGCAAAGAATTTGCGTCCCTAGATATACACATTTGGATTTCCCAAATAGCTCCAACACTGCTTAACAGATTTACACCAAACAACAAAAGGGCGCTTCTTGTACGAAGAGCTACCTTTCTAGTTATGTCTAAAATCTTCATGGGATTAAACATGGGAAACACTTTTTTTGACCAGCCCCTTTTCTCTATCCCCACTTAACGGATCGCCCCAAATTATGGAAAATTTCATGAAGATTTGTTAAACAGCGATATAGGCAAGTCAAAAAACGCTTTTCCAATGGAATCTTGGTCCTAACTAGAAAAACATACTTGCAACCGCAAGTAGGTAATATATATATATATATATATAGCTATATGTATGAGCTCTTCACCAAACACCTTTATCTATTGGCTTGAATTTTGCTTCTCCATAACACAGCCCATAGAGTAAAGCAGTGGCCATTTTACTGGGACATTAATAAGCGACACTCAAAGAAAAGTTTTCCAACTGTTAGACCTGGCATCTTTTGGCGTAATCTCTGCTGTCTTTTTGATTCAGCCCTCCTGTTTTTGACTGTGTGCTACATTTAATTGTTGCTGGTTTTAGGACTCTGGGCACTTACCACTGCTGACCAGTGCTAAAGTGCAATTGCTCCCTGTAAAAAATGTATTGGTTATTGGTTTATCCATGATTGGCATTTTTGATTTACTAGTAGGTCCCTAGTAACGTGCACCAGGTGAGCCCAAGGCCTGTAAATCAAATGTTACTATTGGGCCTACAGCACCTGTAAACATGTATCAGACCTGCCACTGCAGTGTCTGTGTGTGCAGTTTTAAATAGCCATTTCAACCTGGCAAGTTCACCCACTTACCAGGCCCAAACCTTCCCTTTTACTACATGTAAGTCACCCCTAAGGAAGGCCCAAGGAAGCCCCATGGGCAGGAGGCAATTTATTTAAAAAGGTAGGACATGTACTGGTGTGTTATACAAGTGCTAATAGGGAAAAACAACGAATTAAGTTTTTCACTATGGCAAGGACTGTCTGTCCCTTAGGGTAACATGGAGATTGCCTTGAAATATATTTTAAGTGTCATTTTCCCATTAGGAACAGATAGAGATTTAGAGTTTAGGGTATCTGAACTCACAATTTAAAAATACATCTTTTGATGAAGTTGGTTTTTAAATTGCGTATTTGAAAATGCCACTTTTAGAAAGAAGGCATTTTCTTGCTTAACCATTCTATGCTTCTGCCTGACTGTAGAATACACGTCAGGGTTGGCTGACAGTTGGGCTCTTGTGCATTCACTCTAGACAGTCACACAAAGGGAGCTAAGGTGTGTCTTCCAAATCCTGATGGGCCATCACCAGGCTGATGGGACTTCCCGAGCTAGAGTGGTGGCATGAGTTGTCACTGACACCTATATAGGGCTGTGCCTGCCATGCCACAAAGCGGTCTCCACCCCTCTGTAGTGTGCCTGGAGCCAGTTCAGGGAAAGGCAGAGTCTTGTGCACTACAAAGACTTTCATTTGGGCAGAAAGGGGTATTGGACCTCTGAGACCCCAAAATCAGAATACTTCTGGGCTGAGGACATTCTGCCAGGAAGAAGAGCTGGATGCTGAAGGAAGGACTGCCAGTCTGCCTGCTGCTTTGTTGTGCTGGCCTGCTGCTTGTTGCTGCTTTTGTCCTGGGAGTGAAAGGACTGGACTTTGATCTATACATCCCGCTTCCAAGGTCGTGTGTGTGCTTACCTCCTGTTAAGAAGTCTCAGGGCCATCAAAGATTCTACCTGCCAATGCATGGGCTCTTCTGCTTGCCAAGTGGTGCCAAATCCAGTTTCTGGGCTCGTGGAAGTGTAACCTGGTGATCTTAAGGAGAAAATCCATGCATCGACTCCCAATGCCCGTTTTCTGGACGCATAGCTGCAAGAGATTGACGCATCACCGATGCATCCCCTGAAGTGTCATTCCCGCTTGAAGCATCGACTACGGCTTTCACCTCCATCCACAGCTCGCTTTCGCATGTCACGCAAATAACCGCAGCGTGAGTCTCAAGGTCCATGTCGCCAATGTCTGTGATACCCGCTCCAACACAGCACCTGCTTCATGGCTGTAAAATCGACACCACGTCTGCTTTGCAGCTATCACAGTGAATGCGAATCTTTGACGCATTGTTCTTCAACGTCATCAACATCGCGCCATAAGTACAACGCATCAACTCCCCTGCCAGTAAGGAACTGATGCATCACCTCCCCTGCCTAGCAGTAAGGAAACAAAGCATTGCTGCTGTGTAATAAGGAGCCAATGCATCGCTTTGCTTTTTCAGTGCCTCACCTCCCCTGGGCCTTGTACCATCTTTGATTCTTTACACATCTAAGAGTACTAAAAATGACTAAAGTGAATACATCCATTGATTTCTATGGACTAAACTTGCTTAACCTTTTAAAAATGATATTTTGACTTGTGTATGTTTCGTTTTTGTCTTGTTTCAGTGAGGTAAATATTGGCTATTTTTCTAAATTGGTGTGGACTTCTTTTGTAGTTTTTTCACTGTGCTACTGTGTGTGTGTGTACAAATGCTTCACACATTGCTTCTGAGATAGGCCTGACTGCTCATGCCAAGCTACCAAGGGTGTGAGCAGGGGTTATCTCAGCTGTGTGACTCTCTTACCCTGTCTAAAGTGAGGGTCCCTAGTTGGACAGGGCGCATTTCTAACACTAGTGTTCAGTGGTGAGGATAGGACTTGTGTTAGTACTTTGTATACAGTTATTGGTGTATACTACTTCAATATCACAGACAATTACGTAACCACATTCTGCTTTTTGTTGCAACTCTTGAGTTTGATCCACCATCATGTCTTTGGCTAGTGAGTCATCAGTGGGAGCTGCGGATTTGGTGTTTGAGGAGGAGAAGCAGGAAACCTACAGAGTGGTTCAACTCAAACGTTTCTGAGGGAGTTCAAGTGTTCTTGTAAAGGCCTCACTAAAAAGGAGGAGCTGCAAAAGGCGCGGAGGGCCTGGCTTGAAGTTGGACAGCTGTTGAGCACAAAAAGTAGGATATGGTGGAGGAACAGAGCCTGCATGGGGTTTTTGTAGTACAAAAGGATATGATTGAGAGAAGGTACCCTCGCAGACAAGTTGCAGTGTTTTATCTAAGGGTCTGTCCCTGGAAGACAGGTGGTAAGAAAGGAAGTTCAAGTTGGAATTGCCAGACTCATTCAAGAAGCAGAAAATGGGGTGGGCGTGGCCAACTACAGAAGAGAATGGCTGCACGGTAGCCGAGCTCCGCTGCGCCACTCCCGAAACATTCGTCTAACATTGTCTACCCTGGCCAAATCTCCTTTCCGGGGGGCTTGACAAAGCTTGCAGCTGCTGCCCCGAGAGCATCCGAACTTTGGGCCAAATCGAAGGGGCCCCTGGGCTGATACGGCCGCCGCTCGCACAACCCGACGCAGCTGTGCCTGAGGGGTTTGTCGCTCCTCGTCAGAGGAGCTCTACCTGACGCTGCGGCTGAGGCATGGGCCACGGTTCGACGCTGCGGGGGCGAACGATCGACGCTCACACACCGGTGCCGTTGGATGCCCTGCAGGTTGGTGGACGCTGGGGAGGATCCAGCACCGGGTGAGGCCAAATCCCCACATAGCCGCCATTGTCCACAGTTGATCGGGACTTTAAGAACAAGAGAGGGCTTCCCCGCGGCCCCGGAGACTAACGCGGCCCCTATATCACTGGCCCCATCACATCCAGATGCAGATCTGGGGCCCAGCGTTGTGGCCGAAGAAATACCTGTAAGTGAGTCTGGAGTGGGGGGCTACGAACAAGTGACCCCCCCAGAGGGTGGAGAAGGTCTGAACGACTCGCGCAACTGCCTCGGCGGTGCGCTGGACGTCTCGAGGGGCCGAACTGTCCTGCTTGCTGCCCGCTGTACCCACGCAGCCTCTGTGTGAGTAATCCGAGGGGGCCCGCGGCATTGCGGCCATTCCCCCGGTCAAGAGGGGTGATGAAGGATTTCTCATGTGGCGGCCAATATAGATCTCCGGGGGGCAGTACCTGATTGGTGCTCCTGTTGGTTGCCTGTCCTGGTGCTGGACTTAAAGTGGACTATTCGCACTGAGGCCTACTGACCAAAGCGGAGCCAGGGCCTCCAGATATTACATCACTGTGGGCAGCCAGAACTCTTAACGCTATTGAGAGGCGCTGCTTAGCGGTCCATCCGCTTGGGGGTTGTGGTGCTCTTTGCCAAAACCAACAGGACGGGTGGGGGATCCCACTGCAGGCGGCGGTGAGTAGCTGGCGTGTCCCGGCCCTCCACTGCACCCTCTCTGGCAGAGCAAACATGGCGACGGGCAGCAGCCGACGAAGTGCCATGCAGGCTAAATTAGACAAGTATGCGTGGCAGATGAATAAAGAGGAAGGCCAGGGCACCACCGCAAACCAGAGTGAGAGCCAAGAACCCAAAAACAAAGATATTTTAGCGGTAATAACCACCGTACAGACCTCCCTTGAAACCCGGCTCGACACAGTCACCACGGAGGTCGCCTTAATCAGGGAAGACATGAGGAAAATGGCAGATCAAGTGAGCTTGGTCAAGAACACCACTAAAGACTTGGTGAATGACTCGCCCCTCCTTAAGAAACAGGTGACTGAACTTCAAACTTCCCACGAGGCGATGGCCCTGCAACTGGACGATTATGAAGGCCGAATGAGGCGCAACAAAGTTCGGATTCTTGGTATACCGAAACGAGCAGAGGGGCAGGCAGCCGACCTGTTCGTTGAGGAGCTGATCCTACAACGGCTTCAACCACGAGGTCTAGCCAAGTGTTTCTCCATTGAACGAGCTCACAGTGTGCCTGGGGTAGGCCGAAGCCGGGAGCCCCCCCAGCGCTCCAACCGCTTCTAGCCTGAGTGTTTAATTTTTGTGACCGCAATGTGATCCTCTGGACTGCGCGGGTGGCCCCCACCGCTGACATTCAAAAACGGTAGTGTCCAGATTTCATCTTGAGGGTCCAAAAACAACGTTGTAGCTTCCTGGAAGTGAAGCGCGCTCTCAGAGACCAGGAGGTCAAATACGCCATGTTGTTCCCAGCAAAACTCCAGGCTGAATCGGATGGCAAATTGTGGTTCTTCACGAGACCAGAGGACGCCTGGGACTGGCTTGACGGCTGGCATACATTTGGTAAGCAGTCACACAAATCTACACCTGCGGCCGGCGGGGCAGGTGACCGGCGTCAACAATGACGGTCCCCTCCTCATTCTGATTCAGAGACTCAGAGCCTGACCGGGTGAATGCGAACATTAGACAAGTAAGAGGGACTGGCTGTTGAGTCTTTGACTTTCACACTCAGCTGGGGAGTAAGTTTTGTACTCAAGCTGTAGTTTCTCCTCATATTGACTGGGGGAATCAAACTTTCTCTGTGTAATCCTTTGTTGACCTGATATATCAGATACATATGCTTTGTCTTGCACTGTGTAACCCGACATTCGTCTAAGTATGTTCCGCCCTCTGGGCTTATTGGCCGGGGCTAGTCTTTAGGTCTGTAAATTGTTGCTCTAGGGAGTGGGGTTGTTCACGTACCTGAAGTTGGCAAGGGAGGGCGACAGGCACTCTGCAAGTTGGGGGTGGGCAGGTGGTTCTAGACACGCTGTGCTGGGAGGCAGGGTGGGTCCACACTGGGAGGGGGGTAAGGGGTTTGTTGTTTATATTTCTTTTATTTTTTGTATCGGTACATTGCCATGTTTGGTTCTCCTGTGAAGTAACTGGTCCTACTGTCCCTTGTGAATATGAACTCAATTTGAGCCGTTCTTGTCCACCGCCTAGCTTTTCCCACGCGATGAAGGGGTGCTTTGGAGGCCCATTAGTGGCTGGGTTTCTCAAGAGGATTTCTTTTCTCAACAAAACGATTAGATGGCATCTGGCATAGCTCTCAACTTATTGACCTGAAATGTTAATGGCCTGGGGAACAAGATCAAGAGGGGTATAGTGGGCAGTATATCAAACGGCAGGATTTGGACATTGTGATGCTCCAGGAGACACACTTGGTAGGTAACTCCTGTGGGGCCCTGAATAGATGGGGGTATCGAATGATAGTACACTCAGGATTTTCCTCAGGCTCAAGGGGGTGGGGATCCTCCTCCGCAAAGGTTGCCCATATATGATACACAACACCTGGGCTGATGCACAGGGTAGATACTCAGCTGTCACGGGGACCTTAACGTAGTCTCCGTATATGCCCCCCCTTGGTTACAGCGATTGACATTGCGAGACGTAGGGACTTTACTAATGGAACTACCCTTAGGGGTGTTGATACTCGGGGGTGACTTTAATTTAACTATGGATGGATCACAGGACTGTCTCCCACCCTGAAATGATATGCCACGGGGCTCACAGCTTAACAAGTTTGCTAACGCCCTCGGCGTAGTGGAC
Source organism: Triturus cristatus (assembly GCF_964204655.1). Taxonomy (NCBI): domain Eukaryota; kingdom Metazoa; phylum Chordata; class Amphibia; order Caudata; family Salamandridae; genus Triturus; species Triturus cristatus. The sequence continues at coordinate 465,412,945 of NC_140587.1, read as the reverse complement.
GTCTAGAGGTGGCTGAACCCGCTCCATACTTACTTCACGTTCCAATCGGGGGCTCACAATAGCCAGTCTCGAATCGACTACATGTTTACACATGCACAAGATATTCATGCTTTCACTATGTCCAGCTGTTTAGCACGCAGGATATCTGATCATTCGTTCATCCTTACGACTTTTGGCCTGTAGCAGGCCAGGTGCCACGGTACCCTTACGTTACAACCGTGGACGCTAAAGATACCACACATTAGGGAGGTGCTACTTTAAGATACAGATTACTATTTTGCGGTCTATAATATATCAGCGACATCTCAGGCCCAGGCTGGTGATTCCGGGCACCGGGCAATCCCCCGGTAGGCTGGATGGGGTGGGGGACGGTTCTGTTCTTGGGGCCGATTTGGACCGACGTGACTCACAGAACACAGTGCTTACATTAAGCCTGTCTGACTGAGGCCTGGTGTGAGCAGGACAAGGATTCTCTGCTGCGGTGCTCCGCCACGTGTACAGGCAGGCTACTAGGCTAGTATGATCAGCTGCCGCCCTACTCATTATAATTTTATTAAACCCCCCCTACACCACCTGACCTGTCACGCTTCGCACGTCTACAGCATCATCATGGTCGGGTAACGTGACTCTGAGGCGAGGTCGAGGCAGGCATTCAGAGGCCAGAGGGAGACCGTCAGTAACAAGGAAAGAGAACGGCACCCCGTGATTTAATTCCCCCAGTCTGCAGGTGAGTGCTATTTGTTCCTGGCCGTGGCCAGATCTGATTTATGGGTGACTGGTGGCAGTGGTGGCGCTATCTGGGGTAGGGGGCGAGGGGCGTCGCAACTGGGCCAGGGCTAAAATCAAAATCAAAAGCAAAAGGGCCGGGCCTAAGGAAGGGGCAAGGAGGGCCTAGGCCCCGGCCCGGTTCAGCAGAGCAGTGACTTTTGTTTGTTGTGTGTCACTTGTAGCAGGGAGCGAGGTGGGGGCTGGGCTGGCCTACTTCTCACCCTCTCTTTCCTCCTTTCGTTTATTTGTTTCACTGTGAAATGGATCCAAAAACGAAAAATACTTTTGGTGCAAATGTTGTCTTTTTCTGACTTTATTCTATTCCAAAGTACAGCCTCAGGAGTGAGAGAACTGAAAGGTTCAACTATTTGCTTTTTTCCGGATGTTGTTACGTTTTTTTAGGCAGCATATATTGCTCTTGTCTAGTGCGTAATTTGAACGGAGTCACATCCAGATATTTATAGCAGGGCACAATTAGGTTGTAGCTGAAGGCAGAGCGAGTTTCTCTCAGTGGGGCAGTATGGTGTTCAGTGGGGGAGAGGATGTGGCACTATGGTTAGAGCTTGTGGGTTAGGAACTGAGGAACCAGATTCAGCCTTCATGACCACTCCCCCAGCCACTCTCCTGAGGAAGCACATTCCCATGCTAGGCCTAAGAAGGCCCTGCAAGGCCATAGAAGCCCGGTGTCTTAGCACCAGCCGGTTTACCCTAGTGGTGGCAAGTGTGGATTAACCTTGGAGGCCTGTCCACCACAATCCATACTGAAGTTCACCTCTAGTCTTGCGGGCAGGCTTATGAAGTAGCACACCCTAGAGAAACAGTGACTCTGTCACTGAGGTCACAGGACCCTTGAGAAGTGCCAGCTCTAGGTTGGTGCGACCGGTGTGTTTGCACCGGGTGCTGACTTTGGGTGGCAAGTATATTATGGTTTTAAAAGTGCTTGCTGCCTCCCTCCTGGCCTCCAGCAATTTTCGGCAACAATAGAAATGTTATGATAACTACGTTGATTAATGTTCTTACTAGAGAGAGAACGGAGTTTTGTCTAGTGGAAGTTTTGATTAATGGAAAGGTTGCGCAGAAAGGTAATATGCCTGCTGCAAAGAACATGTACTATGCAGATCACAAAGTGCAAATAATGTAAATAGGTCAGGGGGATACAGATTTTGAAAGACAGATCTTTGGTTGCTTGTAGATTAGAAGTTAAAATCCTAACATAGAACAGTGAGCTATTATCATCTAAGAGCTGCATGCAAACAGCAAGGAACAAATTAGAGCATTATCTTTTTTTTCCCCAGTCTTTGATTATCCTAATGTTGCAAAAAGTGTTCATTTGGATAGAAATCAATTCTGATTATTAAAGAGAACCCCCAACCATGGTATTACGTTTTAAATTCTGAGTTTGTGTTTGTCCAGACCAACCACTATTAAACTGAACTGCCCACTAGTATGGTTGGCATGTGACTTCTACACCTTTTAGTCCTTTGTCTTATGTAACATTTCCTATACAGTGATTTACACATATATAATTGATTGTCTCTGTGTGATGTAAAGTGCTCTGAAACCCTACACTGGATTGAGTGGCGCTGTAAATCAAATTAAATGCATCTGAGAGAGAGTGTGTTATGGAGACTTGAGGGGCACTGTTAAAGGGTGAAATTGAGGGACTCTGTGGCGGAGGTGGTCATTGGGGGGTACCAACAAACACTGTTGCACAGGGCACCACCAGCGCTAAAGTCGGCCCTGCCCTTAAGGCCAGTCTGCCTCACCCATTGGTATCGCTATTGGCCTTGTTTCAGCAGTAGTAGCTGGAACTCACCAGTGATTGGCAATACAGGATTTGCACGCACACTAAACTAAGTTCACAAACTTCACATTCTCTCTGCTTCATGCACAAGCACTTTTAAGATGTGCTGCCTGCTTTGGGGCCACTGGAATTATGCAGCAAAAGAAGACAAAATTACACCGGTGTTGACTAAATTATGCAGCAAAAAAAAGCTGCATCGTAATGCAGTATATTTTCTGACACTTTATTATTTTGACATTTTTACACATGCTAACAATCTCTGGAAAGATGTTGCCCTATTAGTACCAGTGTAACATACAACTACAGCAGTGAGAAAGGTGATCAGGTCACATTTCTTAGTAACTTTTGATCCGTTTGAGCTAAAAACAATTTATTAGTTAAAATTGTCAGATAATGTAGCAGATATTGTATTATGTGGCAAATCTGGCAGAGTCATAATTATATAGAAAACATTTGCAAACTAGGATATTTTTCCCATTCATGTTTGAACTGCTCTTGTGGAAAAAGGGAGAAGTGCTGATAAAATTTCCATGGAGCACAGACAAATGGCTTGTGCTTCCACTTTTAAGTGTATTTGGGACATTCTGTGTTTGGAAATAGGTCTGTATACATACCTATGTGCATGTGCACAGTGTGGATGATAGTAACATTGTAAAAGGGCTGAGTGGTGCTTTAATTAGAAGAGTGATGTAAAGAACTGGACTAGTGATTCACTTAGTCATATGTAGACAAAACAATAACGGAGAAGCTCAAAGTTGTGTGGTCATAACCAGCAATAACAGACTGGGCTTGAAAAAAAGAGTCCCCATAATGAACACTGTTAATTTGAAAAAAAAATGTGCCCTCAAAGTGCAAGTCCCCTTTGACAATTGAGCTTTGCGTCCTAGTCATGTGTCACCAGCCACTTCACCACTTTCTCCATCGATCGATCAGTACATAGTGATTGGCTTTTCCAGTGATCCCTCGCTTTGAGTGGAACACATTTTTTCTTTTGTTATTCTTCAGGTTTCAAAACAGTACTCTTTAAATGGCATTTCTGTTGGTGATTGCATCTTCCAAGAACTTGCAATGTAAGAAGACTCTATACTAGGGACAGTCACATAGCCGTAAACACGTCTGGCCCTTTAAGAAGGTAGCTTCCACATGTTCCAGGGCTTTCTATTTCATGATTCGGAGCGAAACCTCTGGGAGTATCGTACAACCCCCCCACCATACTTCCTCCCAAGTTCTGGTTTAATGTTATCGGATGGCCTATTCATGTCTAACTGAACCTGGACAATACTGTAGGCGATTGTTCCTTTCTCCAAACTTTGCTCCAACTGTCCTGAAAATGATCCTGCACTTAGAGCCCAAGTCTTTGGCAAATACTGTACAATGGTGTGCAAGCTTGTGCCCTTGTTTACAGTTTTAGGCAATCAGTATTGGGGTACGCAGCAGAGGTGCTTTGCTACCGCAGAACACATGAAACTACTCCGCCACACCCCTGATAAAATTAAAGAGGAAAGCTTCTAAATCAAAATAGTCTTCACGATTGACATCAGAACATATTCCCTTCGGGCAAAAAATATAAGAAAAAGGTAAAAAACTTTCTAAAGGTGGGTGCTGAGGTTCTACACATACCACCTTCGCATTTAATCCCAGAGAAAATAAATAATTCCTCTTATGCGGAATTTGATGCTACTGTGTTTCACTGTATCTCTCCAAGGAAAGAGAATGACGAACCACCCTTTAAAGTTTCTCCAGACATAAGCTTCCCTCATGTGGGAGACAGTCCTACTTTTTCAAGATGACTGGCGGATCCTTCAGATCTCTGGAGGAGATCGATGTTCTGCAGCCTCTGAGTGCTAACGCGATTCCTCCTGGATGGAAGTGTGGTCAGAGAGTGAAGAAGTATTGAGACTTAATGAACCCAGGGCTCCCAGGGCCTGCTATAAAGGGACTGTCTGAACAATTAATCTAAAGGTTTTGTTTTTGTGTTCACTGATGCCACTGAAAGCAATATACAACCCAAAAGCCTGTGGCATTGGTGTTTTCTCTGCTGTGGTCGCTTTTTTGTACACATACTTGCAAATTTTTATTTGCTGTTGTTTCCAATTGAAATTTTCGGAACGTGTGCATTGCAGTTACAACTTGAGCACAACTTCTGGCACGCACAGCAAGGTATTTCGCAATCTCTGACATGCAGTCCTCATAATATTTTTATTTAAATATTAGCGAATCATGCATGTCAACCGCAACTGCACAGCAGCTCTGCATTGTTTCTATCTGCATGCACCAACATGTAGAGGCCTTCAAAAATGAACAGATTCTCAGGCATGCCAGAAGTTTTCGTGGGTCCGGAGACCACGATGGGTAACCTGGTGCTCTTTAAGGTCATCATCTACTATTTACTGTGCTTTGAAAGTTGATACAATTGAATATGTAATGAAAAATGTGCTTTAAAAATCACCATTTTGGTCTGTTGTTTTCCAAAATGTTCTTGGGGGGAGAACCCCCCCCAAACTCCCCTAGTAGCGGTCGGGCATGCTCGCTGCGCTCGCTCGCGACGCGCTGGACGGGGGCTGGTCTAGCAAATTTTGCCAGGGCTGTTTTCAGTTCCCAGTTCTGCCCTGCTCAGGCCCCATTGTCGGCTAATCTCGTGGCTACTATAAATGTGGTGAGCCTCTCCCCACAAGATAGAGACGCCCTGGAAGTGGACATAACTGAAACAGAGATTCAGAAGGCCATACAAGATGTCCGCTCTGGCAAAGAGATGGGCCCTAACGGACTCCCTATCGAGCGCTTTTTAAACCCATGGCTGCTAAATTAGCGCCTCACCTGTTGAATATGTATACTGAATGTTTTGAGCCGGGACTCCTTCCGGCCGACATTCGGACAGCCTCCATTGTGGTTGTCCATAATCCAAATAAGCCGGCGGACGACTGTAAATCCTACCGCCCTATCTCCTTCCTCACCGTCGAGGCTAAGATCTTGGCCAAACTACTGGCCAATCGACTCCTTCCTTATATCACCGGACTGGTTCATCTGGACCAGTCCGGATTTATGCCGGGACGGAACACAGCCCGTAATCTGCGACGGGTGAACGGGGCCCTTGGTAGACTTGGAACTCTCAGGGAGGAAGCGATCTTGCTGTCATGGTGTTTGATACTATTGAATGGGATTTCCTCTTTGCTGTATTAGCTCGCATGGGGTTTGGACCCAGGGTGATACAATGGATCAGGCTGCTGTACACGCAACCTACCGTGCATGTCACCGTCAATAACCACCGCTCAGCTACCTTCTCCCTCCAACAGGGCACGAGACAAGGTTGCCCGCTGTCTTCGCCCTTGTATTAGAACCACTGACTGTCTGGGTTAGGGGTGATCCAGAAATACGGGGACTGAAATGGACGGTAGACCACGAGCACCGCATCTCGCAGTACGCGGATGACATTCTTCTCTATTTGGCCTCTCCATCATGATCTCTGCGGCGTGTACTTCACATATTTCACATATTTGGCGCCCATTCCGGATACAAGATTAACTGGTCTAAAGCTCAGATGTACGTGCTATGGGGCGACCCCCCCCTCCAGTCCTCAGGGCTATACAATTCCGGTGTCGTCTCAGGGTTTTCGCTACCTGGGTATCTTTGTTACCCCAGATACTAACCATTTTTTTTAACAGAACCTGATGGGGCCTCTCCAACGTCTCAAATCGGATGCCCTACACTGGCGATCCCTCCCTCTTACTCTCCTGGGGCGAGCGTCCCTTTTTAAGATGCTCGCGCTCCCGTGCTTTCTCTATGCGTTACAGAACACTCCCAATTCTATCCCAGATTCCTATTTCTCCAAAATAGATTGCGTTGTGCGGGGACTATTGTTGGAAGGACTGTCCACCACGTATTGCTACACACATACACTGGCCTCCTGTCTGCCCAGGAGCAGGATGGGCCAGTATATGTTGTGATCCTCTCCCGTACACCGACCCTAGAGGAACAGAGTGACTGTCACCAGTTACTGGGACAGTTTGAAACTTGGTTTTTTCTCACCCTAGTAGTCACCCATTGGTGCATTCATGACATTGATACTGGGGATAGTCCACCTGAAGAGCACAAGATTTACAGACTTACTGACAGAGTGAAGGCTAGCATTACGGAAGAGGCTTCCAAGATGCTAACCTTAGAGGTGACTGACCCTTCCAGCAGTCCTTGGTCCAGCCCAGTGATCTTGGTTCCAAAGGCTACCCTACCCGGTGTCACTCCTGAACTGGGGCTCTGTATGTACTACCGTGGGCTCACTGCCATCACCAAGACTGACATGCAACCCATCACCTGGGCTGATGAGCTCATTGATCGGCTGGGAGCTCCTCAATGCATCTGATTTAATGTCTGGGTACTGGCAGAATGCCTTGATCGAGGGGCACAAGGAAGGTCAGCATTCTCAACACCGGAAACCCAGTTCCAGGTTATGCCTTTTGGGCTGAAGAACGCCCCTGCTACATTCAAGAGGTTGGTTACTCAGGTCCTGGCTGGGTTGAAGAACTTCAGTGCCGCCTATTTTGACAACATGGCAGTTTTCAGCTTCAGTTGGAAGGATCATTTGTACCATCTCCAGGAGGTGTTGAAGGCCCTGCAGAGCACAGGGCTCACTATCAAGGCTAGTAAGTGCCAGATAGGGCAGGGATCTGGGGTGTACTAGGGACACCAGGTAGGAAGCGGCCAGGTGGCAGCCCTACAACCCAAGATTGACACCATTCTGGCTTAAGCACCCACAAGACCCAGATGGAGGTGACAGCCTTCTTAGGCCTCACCAGGCACTACTGCAGATTCATCAAGAGGTATGACATAATTGTTGTGTCCTTGAAAGACCGGACTTCAAGGAAGTAGCCACGTAAGGTGATGCCAGACCGCTTTTGACACTCTGAAGGAGGCCATGTCCATGGCGCCCATCCTCAAGGCTCCTGACTTCACCAAGGAGTTTGTGGTGCAGAATGATGCCTCAGTGCATGGAGTCGGAGCCGTGCTTTCACAGTTGAACAAAGAGGGCCTAGATCAACCCGTAGCCTTCATTAGCAGGAGGGTACTTCCCCGGGAATAGAGGTGGAGTGCAATTGAAAGGGAAGCGTTTGATGTGGTCTGGGCACTGAAGAAGCTAAGACCCTACATGAATGGGACTCACTTTCGGGTTCCGACAGACCACAGGCCCCTGAGATGGTTAATGCAGATGAGGGGTGAGAACCCAACTGTTGGTCTCCTACAGGGAATGGTACTTTACTGTGGAACACCACCCTGGAACAGAACATGCCAAAGCTGATGGTCTGTCCAGGTTCTTCCTCCTTAGTGAAGAACTCCCATGAGGTTGGGTAGTTCTCCCCACTTTCAGCTGGGGGAGCGGGGAGACACACGTGTTAGACCTAGCATCTTTTTGCATGATTTCCCCTGGCTTTCCGCTTCTGACCGCATGTTTTAGACTGTGTGCTGCATTTTGTTTTTGCTGGTTTTAGGACTCTGGGCGCTTAACCACTGCTGACCAGTGCTATGGTCCAAGTGCTCCATGTGTAAAAATGTATTGGTGATTGGTTTATCCATGATTTGCATATTTGATTTACTAGTAAGTCCCTAGTAACGTGCACCAGGTGTGCCCAGGGCCTGTCAATCTAATGCTACTAGTGGGCCTGCAGCACTGATTGTGCCACCTACCTGAGTAGCTCCCAAACATGTCTCAGACCTGTCACTGCTGTGCCTGTGTGTGCAGTTTTAAAATACTATTTCGACCTGGAAAGTGCACCCACTTGCCAGGCACAAACCTTCCCTTTTACTACATGTAAGTCATCCCAAGGTAGGCCCAAAGCAGCCCCATGGGTAGGGTGCAGTGTATTTAAAAGGTAGGACATGTACTGGTTTGTTTTACTAATAGTGAAATGCTGCAAATTTCGTTTTTAGTTCTAGCCTGGGAAGCACATGCGCTTCTCTGCGATGCATGCTATAATCTAGACTGTAGCTTGAAGCACCTCCCATCTTTTCCATCTGTTCTGGTTCTTGCCATTCACAAATGCCTGCATTTGTTAGGCCAGCATGCTAAATTAGTCCATTTGATGTTTGTGACCCTCCCAGCAGACGCCCCAGCCACATATGGTCTTCCACATTTTTTAATTTATGCTGCTTCCTGCGCACTATTTTGTTGTTTGGGCCTGCCTCGGGCTTCTGTTTGTGCGTTTCCCTTCCTAGCAAATTTTTTGGCAGGTGCTCTTCATCTGTGTAAGCGCTTGTTGATTGCTTTCAGCTCTTGTGTTTGCCAGCTTTTTAAAAATTGCTTTTGGAAAGGAAAAGGGAAGAGGCGTGTGTTGCTGTTTGAATTGTACAGAAAGTATGCTTTCGAGCACTGCATGGCTTTTGTTTTGGCAGCACAATGCCTGCCTTAGCGACGCCATGCTTTGGATCATTGTCTTCTTTACTCGAGGGGGAGGGGCATGGCTGCTTCGAGGTGTAATGGGCGAAGCGGTAGCTCCACCGCCGCTGAACGCGCTGCTCTCTTGGCTGGTGCTGGATTGTCCTGCATGGCTCGGTGTCCTCTCCCACTGCCTTGTTCGTCGGTGGCATGCATGCGGGGCAGTTCACCTCGGAGGATGTATTGTCGAGTGTGGCGGATTTTAAGTGGGCAACTAGGAATGGGGCAGTCTTCACTTGTTGCTCACAGTTCATTTTGACGAGTGCAGTGAGCTTCACTTCCTCGTGGTTCAGCGTGCCGTCATGTCAGGGGACCATGGGTGGGGGAGCAGTGGTGTAGCTTGACCTTTTGCCGCCTGTGGCGGTCCCAGCCTTTGCCACCCGTGGCTGCTGTAAGAGCAGACAGGGGTGCTGGTGATCGATTCTTGCGTTTGCCGCCCTGCTCGCCCTCAGGTACAGGGGTAGGCCGATGCCCCCAGAACTCGTGCCACCCGGGGTGGACAGACCCGCTCAGCCCCCTTGCTACACCACTGGGGCGGGATGCAGAGTTGACGGGTTCCCTGCATGCATGATTAGAAGAGGTGTGAGACTGTTTGTGTGCCACAGGCCTGAAACATGCATTATTAGAAGAGGGGTGAGACTTTTTGTGTGCCACAGACCTGAAATGCTGTATTGGTGTGTTGCCCATGTATGTTTTTCACAAATGGCTGTGCTGTCATTGCCATATTTTGGTCGGGACTAGGGGCTTCATTTTTGTTGCTTGCATGTGTCTGGGACCAGGACAATTAAGTTTGCTCAGTGAGGGAGCTGTGGTGGCAGCTGGCTATGCAGGTCAAATCTATTTTTTTGTGCTGAATGGGCAAGAGCATTGTGTTGCTTCGGAGTCTGCGTGTGGGATTCTAGACAGGCAGTTCTGCATTCGGTGTCGTAGCCACTTTTGTGTTGGAGCAGGGAAGACCATATCTTGACTGTCGAGGTGCAGGGCTGGGTGTTCGCTGCAGGTCACAAAGGAGTCTTTTGCTTATGTTTGTCTCATTGCATGGACATCGCTGCTTTTGTCTGTTCGCTTTGGTGTGTCTCTCAGGAAGTTTCATGCATGGTTGGAGTGTCACATATGTGTACACTGGGGGCAGGGAGATGTCACACAAAGTGGAGCTCAGAACTTGGCAGCTGTGGGACTGTGGTGAGGCTCGACGCTGTGAACACAGGAGGCAGGGGATGACGCTTGGGGTTTCCAAAGGGTGTGGATCCATTTCAATGGATTTCGCATTGCTCCAGGCTGTCTTCTCCGTCGATGTCTCGGCTCCATCCTTGGCAGAGGGTGCACTTCTTGCATTTTTTAAATTACAATGCTTTGATTTGTGGGGCCTGGGCAGTGTATTTTTTGTTTTGCCCCCGAGGTGTTCACATGTTGAGATATGCGTTCATGTTTGTTTTAGGCACCCCATCCCTGTTGTCTTCAATCGGTCCATCTGTTTGCTTCCTCGCCTCGTCACGCACTGGCACCACTTCTGCCTGCACCCTCCCACTTGCTTCCATCTCTGTGGTCCCTTTCTTTTCGCACGTGGTTCCTGCATCTCTTCATGTTTTCTGCCTTATTTCCATTCCATCCATATGTTCTGTTCCTCCCCTCAAATCAGTGGTCTGACTTTCCTTTCAATAGGCCTCTTTCATTTCCATTTGGCAAGCATTAACCACCCCCCATGACTCCAGAGGCTATATTATGCTTTATTTATGGGAGTCGCCCACTGTTCCTGTCCCCACTTAGCTCTGTGTTTCCTTGCATTGGGCTTCCTTCACAGACACCGCGGAAGTGGGGTTGAATCAGGATTAGACCCAAGGGCGGAAGGGGCTAATCAACTCAGGAGCCATCTCACCCGGTCACCCACCCTTCAGGACCATCCCTGCTCCCCAGCAGCCCCCAACAAATGGTTTCCCCTTCGGCCTCCTAATCAGCAACTCTATAGCCCCACATCTGCATAGCAATGGGCTCAGGCTCCCTTTATCTTTCATATCATATGGCGCGAGCTTGACCCGAAGGTCTTGTAGCGCTTTGCATGGGCCGGTTGCATACACCGTAGGACTCTAAAGTAAGCTTTTTGTTGTCAACTTAAATAATATTCCACATATGAGAATAATTGATCAAAAACATTTTAGTCGAGTGAATTGCAAGTCTAGTAGATTATGTTTTGTTTTTGGGCATTAGCACCATTGAAAGATGGCAGTCCTGTGTAAGGTAGGTCCTCTTTTTCCTTGGTCTAAAGGAGTTTTACTGTGTCTCAAAATTATGCTCTAATGGGTGCACACGTGTGTGGGAGAACGGCAGCAGCATGGAGTTTGAGGATCTAGGTGGAATGTGGAGTGTTCGGATGCATCGCCGACAGAGAGAGCCCAACGCAGCTAGATGTGCGCCACGTCATCACTTTGGGGTTGGTGGGACAGCAGCACAGGTAAAGAGGTATTGCGAGCACGCAGCAGGAGTAAGTGCCTTTTTGGAAGAAATCTGAGGGAGCTTTGTCCATCCTGAGTGGAACCAAAGCTTGACATGCAGCTGGGTACAGTTTGGAGAGAGGTTTAATAGCAGAAATCTTTTTATTTTCATGTTGACTTGTATTAAAATGATAGGGTTTTTTTTTGCACTTTAAAATGCAACTTGAGAAATATAATAATTGTTGCTACAAATCTCCCTCCAAACTTTTGGGAGGGGTTCGTGTCATTTTGTATTTTGAAAATGGTTGCAAGGTCTTAAGTAGAAGTAATGATGCTTACCTCCCCAATCACCTAATGTAGTAGCTTCTGTGTGTGCGGTTTAGCACCCTGGTTGTGTTTGCACTTTTAGGGTTATTTGAGGTTGTGAAACTCCCTTCTCGCTACTACATAGAGGGTTAGTTTTCCACGTATAGGGTTATTTGCTGTTAAGAAACTTCCTTCTTGCTCCTACATAGCTTTTGAAAATGCAGGTGCCTCAAAAAGCTTTGTGCAAACCAAGAAGGACACCTTCTGCTGTTTGAAAAAGGCTGCTTTTATGAAGTAGGTGTCTATCACATTGTATATAACATTGGCACACACCTAACAGACTATTTTGGCCTTGCTAAACATTAGTGAAAACCTGTCCACTTAAATGCACACCGTATAATTCCACTACACAACACATTTCACCATCCTACATAATTACACTTCACGCTGCATATTCTCACACTACATATATTCACTCAGCTCCAAAACCCATTACACTCAACAAAATTCAACACAACGTGCCCCATATTTGCAGTCCACATAATTCCACACCATGCCAAACAATTCCACACAATTCAATTCCGCACAATTCCATACCACCCAACATATTTACACTCCACACCACATAATTACACTCCACATTAACCTACTCCAAGCAACATACCAACACTCGCCCTTATCTATTCACCAATCGGCATAATTTAAAATTACACACAATTCCACCCCACAAAATTCCACAACTAACAAATCCAAATCAAACCACATAATTCCACTACTAACAAACATCCTCTTCACTACAAACAATAAACATAAGTAAAATACAATAACATTAACAACGCCAAGAGCTCTAACTTTCAGAAATGTGAGACCGATTGCATTGCAAATGCTTGTATACTACTGCAAGGACTATATCTCCCATGGGGTAACATGGGGATTGCCTTGAAATATCTTTTAAGTGTAATTTCCGATTGAGAGCAGACATAGATTTGGATTTTAGGGTCTCTGGCCACACAATTTTAAAATACATCTTTTGGTGAAGTTGGCTTTTAAATTGTGTGTTTGAAAATGCCACTTTTAGAAAGTGGTGCAATAAAGAGACTAGCTACCATTTCAAATGCTGCTATCGTCATTAAATGTGAAGGGTTTGGCAATCTTAATGTTCTTCAATTTTAGTCCAAGCAAGTCTTTTCCCAAGAAGGGTGGTCGCTGGTAGCAATAAAGGGGACCTTAGAGAGTGTGCTTAATTAAACTACAAGTGCTCATCGCTTTTGATGATCAAACTTCACTGGAGTCTCTTACTTTAACTGCAGCCCCGTGGTTTTCCTTTACAGTTGCAGGTGCCTCCCCATGAGTTGCCAAACCCGTTTTAGAAAAATGAAATCACACTAATCAGGTACCTCATAAGATTTATTACAACCCTATAGAGGACACAGAGAAGGGTTTGAGTGAAGTAATCATCACTTTTTTCTTTATTAATTCTTAGATCACACCATGTCACAGTCCTGAAGAGAGTCCTCTGAATCAATCTGGGACTTGAAACGCATCGGCACTTCTTCTGCCGTTCAGAAATGAATAGTCATTTAACAATGTTGAGGGACATATAACATTGATTCAACCCCAACTGTTCTTAAGTGTATTTCAGCGATCATCTCTGTAATATAACCGTAAATCCTATGTAATGAGAGTGCTAATGATTTAGAAACAATCGACTGGTGTACTATCTCTTGTGTTTTAATGTGAAATTATTTGCTTGCACTACTTGTTTCAGCTGTTTATTATGCACACAGCGTTTGTGTTTATATGTGTTCACCATTGTTTGACTTGTTTGTAAGAATCAATGTATCCTCATTTCAGACGTAATGAAATTAAAAAAGTGATAATAACGAAACAAATGAAGTTACGGTTAAATAAATAACCACGATCAAAGAAATCAAAGTTTGATCTGCAGTCTGCTTAAGATGATAGCAGCATTTGAAATGGTAGCTAGGCTCTTGAAGGCACTACTTTAACTAGGGCCTAAGTGGCTATCTACTTTGGGCTTATCCCCTACTTTTGACTTTAGAAAGAGGTCATTTTCTTGCTTAAACATTCCACGCCTATGCCTGTCTGTAGAATACACACCTGGGTTGGCTGACAGTTGGTCTCTTGTGCTTTCATTCTAGACAGTCACACGAAGGGAGCTTAGGTGTGCCTTGCATATCCTGATGAGCCATCACCAGGCTGATTAGCCTTCCTGAGCTAGAGTGGATGGAGGAGTTGTCATGGACACCTAAATAGGTCTGTGCCTGTCCTCCCAGCCCTCTGCTGTGTGTCTGGAGCCAGTTCAGGGTAAGGCAGAGTCGTGTGCACTACAAAGACTTTCCTTTGGGCAGAAAGGGGTATACGTATTGGACCTCTGACACCACAAAATTGGAACACATTTGGACTGAGAACATGATACCAGGAAGAAGAGCTGGATGCTATAGGAGGGACTGCCATTCTGCCTGTTGCTTTGTTGTACTGGCCTGCTGATTGCTGCTTCTGTCCTGGGAGACAAAGGACTGGACTTTGCTTTCTACCTCCTGCTTCCAAGGTTCTCCAAAGGCTTGTGTGTCCTGTTAAGAAGTCTCAGCGCCATCAAATGCTTCACCTGCAAGTGCGTGGGCTCTTCTGCTGAGAGTTCTGACTTGCCAAGTGGTGCCAAATACAGTTTCTGGGCCCTTGGAAGTGTAACCTGGTAATCTTAAGGACAAAAATCCATGTGAACCAGCGGATTATCAGCTTGGGGTTACACACACACACTATATACTCACCTGGGCCCATAACCATTCATACAATAAGCTATTAATACCGCCAGAGTCAATTTTGTTTTACCTGCAAGATTGTTATCTTTACCCAAATCTTACCATTCCAATCTCCTTGACAATACATTTCCTCTGGTCAATGAATCTAGTAGCTAGTAGTATAGGCAGAAAAATAACATTTAAGTTTTCTCCAATAATCACAGACTCAATGAGTTTTAAAATTTTATCTAATCAATAATTTTGTGAGTCATAGATCAAATACAATGTTAACATCGAGTTTCATTCAGGAAAGAAATCAAATTTAGTTTAATAATAAATCTCAAAACAATATTGTGATTACAGTACCTGTAAAGGGAGGAAAGAGAGAGCAGGTACAAAGACAGATTTCACAGAATTATATTTACATATATGAACCCAACACCTTGAAGATGGGCAGATGGAATCCACCAGGACAGGTGGAAGACAAAGGATCAGGACAGGTTCAGGACCGGGAAGGTGACCTCTTCTAAGTGCAACGCCAGCGTCGCACCCCTCTCTGGCACTACTCTCCTTGATTTTTCTTCCGCGACTCCCCTTCTAGATGATTGGATTATCGATCATTATTTCGGTCTCTCGAGCAGGGTCTCTGGCATCTGCAGGGTCTGAGACAGCGTCTGTGGCAGCATACGTGTTGGGTCGGATTCAGACCTCTAACTAACTAACCTACCTTAATTATACTATTCTGTGTTCGTGTACCACCCCCAAATGTTTCAATATCGTGTTTTCCCATATTTCACATTATGCTAAATACAATTTATACAATTTGTAATATATGTTGCTCTTGTCCGGGTCGATGGGTTAAGTTCCCATGTGCTTCTTGCCAGCTTGACCTTGGCTTGGTTTCAATGGTGTCATCATAGTTCCGGGCAGGGTTTAGTGCGCGTGTGCACAGATCAGGTGGGGTAGGGATTTCAGTCACCCTCCGAGGCCCAAATACGAACAAATAATAAGGTCAGAGAAAATCATGTTAGAATACAGAAATAAATGAATTCACTGTATACCACTTATCACTACTTTAATCCCATTTACTTATAATAATCTTTCGCATTAGCAATTAGTAGAACTTGCAAGGTTCAGTTTAAGCAAAAGCATGCCCATTAACATGTGTGATTCAAGCGGCCATTTTAAACGCTATTGCGCAGCTGCAAAAGATTCCCTCCAAGCATAGAAAACGTCATACTACGTAGATGCATGCGCAGTGAAATTCCCGCGTTTTGTTGGCCATTTTAATGACACTCGGGTTACTGGTTAGTAATACACATAGGCAAGCGTCCCCTAGATACGATATATTGTGTGTAATGCAATATTAGTATTTACAAGACAAATTGATTATGGTGTTATACGTTATTTGAGAGGATTGCATCCGAGCAAGTTTCTTCTTTACGAAATCTTGCTCCATCAATCCCCTCTCTGATGGCATTTTATGCTATCACCAATTTTCTATTACTAATTCAGATGCCAACTTTAGCACTTTTCCATTTCTATTTCTTCTTCAACTCTATCTTTTTTTCCTTTTTGTGCTGTAAACCCCTTATTCTTTTGTAAAAAATCTCCCTTTATTTCTTCCAGTTGTATTTCTCCGTATTTTCTCTTCTTTCCCTTTTCACTCACTTCATACTCCTTTCTTTTCTTGCCACATGTGTGCCAAAACTTAATTGCTAAAACTAATAAAGTTATTCCCATTATGGGCATTATTATTAGACCTAAGATTCCTTTACCTACATTAGAAAACCAACTACCTATAGTAGAAATGCTATTTGTCAATTTCTTTCATACACTGTCAACTTCCAGTGGAATCTAAGTGCAACAATGTTGTGCTTTCAACATTTTACAGACTCTGCCCTCTTTTGCCAATAATATATCAAGAGCAAATCGATTTTGCAAAACCATAGATCTGATCGCAACCAATTCTGTATTGATCATCACGAACCCTCCAGCAGTGTCAGTAGATAACCGATCCACTACTGTAGAAACATGACAAATTTTACAAGAATTCAGAATTACTCCAACTGAAGGTATCAATGCACCGAATATGTCACCTACTATTTCAGAAAAACAAGCTCTTTTTATACATGTTAGTTTCTTTGCGTCTTCATTGCTTCCAGTGATTCTTTTTACATGGTACACTTTCGGAAATATTATTCCAAAATAGCAACTCCTGTACCAATGATCAGTCAATCTGAAATAAGCTTTATTGCCACATACATAATAAATTCCAGGAAATACTGGATCTGTTCCACCTTTTAGTCCCCATCCCCCAATTACTAAGAAATTATGTTTGCTTTCACTGGAACCAATAAACACATTGTTATATGCAGTCTTTAATCTATGGAGGCAGAACTTCCCTTTCTTCTCAAAGTCCAAGGACATCGCAGCATGAGTCTTGCCAGTTTTATAAATTTCTCCTTTCTCTGCCCACTGAGGTATCTGTGGTTTCGGTTCAGAAGCCCTTCTCTGGAAGTCCTGTCTCCTTTGTTCAACTAAGTTCAAAAATACCTTTTCTTCTTCGTGTATTCTACATGTTAAATTGTGCTCATGTGCTTCAGCTATATCTATCGCTTTCATAGTTAGAAAATATTCACCCATGAATTGTGAGTCTCTAGTACTAAGAACTGGGTTCATGCTCTTTTGCATAGGAACCTCAGAAAAAATCACATCTACATTAGAATAATAATATTGCAGTTTTCCTGTTCTATAAAATAAATTTGCTAAACCACTACAAGAGGTACCATATGTTAATGGAATATGATGATATGTCACACCTTCTGCTACTGATGCTGGTAACTTCATACACACATAACAATCACTAACTTCCATAGAGTCCACATATTGCACTAATAATTTTGTAAATACATTTAAAGCAGTGTCATGGTCTGTCACTGTGTGTGATATGTCTAACTCATCTGGTGCTTCTAAATCTACTTTGTCTCGTCTTGTCTTATACTCATCTGGTGCTTCCAAGGATACCCTATTTCTTTTAGTGTTAGCTACTTTCTCATGTGTGTGCGTGTTATTCTTTTCTACTGTATCCATTATATAAGGAATGGCAAGTGTTAGTGCTAACAAAATTATAAGTACTAAAAATATGCTACATATACATATTCTACAACATTTCTTTACACAATTTCGTTTCGGTTTTCCAACAGTTCTATTGTCAGCCATTTTCTTTTGAATAAGGAGATTTCTCTTCTTTACTTTAAGATTTTAATCTGTGATGGTAACTTTGGGTACACAATCTCTTTTCAGGTTGGTCTCACTTCCTCGTCAATTTGCTCTGCATTTAATTCATCATCACCTTCTTCATTTATTTCCAAATTCTCGAAGTCTTCAATAATAACATACGTCCATTCAGGACCTTTAAAATTATTATTCAGACTTTTCAATCTTGGACTTCTTTGTTTGGGGTTTTCAGTTGAGGGCCTAGTTTGGCTGGAAACTTCGTCTACTTGTTCTGGTTCTTCTTTTATTGTTTTAAGGTGATATCTCACTCTCTTGATAACACTAGGCCGATTATCACCTTTTCTGATTCTTTTGGCTTGCACAGCACTTTCACTTTCTTCAAATGTTCTTTTGTTTTCGTTGGTTAGAGGCACAACTTGGTTATTTTTGTCTTCAGAATTTCTCTCTATCTGACCTTGTCCAGGGCTTATTGATTTAGTATCATCTGCCTGGATGCGTCGTTCTTCCCTAATCTGACCCTGTTCGGGTTTTATTTCAATTTGTTTTTCTTCTTCTTTTCCCTGAACTTGTTTTTCTTTTCCTGTCTGGTCCTGATTAGGTCTAACAGCACTTTGGCTTTCTGCCGTCTGAACACATACTTCTAAGCCTATCTGTCCCTCCTCAGAATCAGGATCTGTGGTTTCAGTTTCTTCTGTCTGAGTAGATTGTGCTCTCCTTGACTGGTCCTGCTCAGGTTCCCTAACAATCATATTTTCATTTACCTGAGCGCGTTCTTCTGTTCCTATCTGGTCCTCACTTTTTCCCTGACTAACTAATCTGGTTTGGCTCCTTGTTCTTACAAATACTTCAGGTATCTCTACTATTGGAATCCAATCATCCTGACTGGTGCTCGGCTGTTCTTGATCCGCTACTTCAGGATCTGTTACTCTGAATCCTTCAGCTGTACAACCTTCAGCGTTCCCAACTGTTTGGGTCAGTTGAGGTCCGTCTTAGTCAGGTACTGGTACTCTTTTCGTAAGTCTTGCATGAATCCAATTAGGCAAGCCCACACATTTTACTGCTGTCGTTGTAACCAATATAACCTGATGTGGTTTTTCCCACCTTGGTGCTAGGCACAATTAGAGTGTAATTCTTCACAACTACCCAGTCGCTGGGGTTCAGATCATGTGCTTGGTTCGGCTGCCTGGCGACTGAGTCTTCTCCAACCTGGTGAGAGATAGAACGCACTTTGTCAGCCAACTATTTGCAATACTCTAGCACCAAATCATCAGATATATTCAGCAGCTTGTGTCCTGGTATGCATGCTTGTCTCATTGCTCTTCCTGAGTATTTCATGGGGACTCAACCCGGTATTCTTATCTGGAATACTTCTGAGTCCCATCAGAACAAGAGGTAAAGCATCAGGCCAGTCCAGTGGTGTAGATGCACAAACTTTTCCCAATCTTGACTTAATTGTGCCATTTACTTGTTCTACCACTCCAGAAGCCTCTGGGCGGTATGCGCAGTGCAGCTTTTGTTCAATTTTGAATGCTTCACAAATTAACCGAATTATTTCATTATTAAAATGAGACCCTCTATCTGATTCAATAGTTACTGGAAAACCGAATCGAGGAATGAGTTCTCTCAATAGAAGTTTGGCCACTGTCAGGCTGTCGTTTCTTCGGGTTGGGTATGCTTCCACCCATTTTGAAAATAAACAGACTAAGACAAGTACATATTTCAACCCTTGACAAACTGGCAATTGAATGAAATCTAATTGTAGTCTTACAAAGGGACCTTCTGCCTTTCCAATTCTTCCCAAACTGACTATGGTTTTCTTGCCTGGATTCATTTGTTGACATGTTAAGGATCTCTGGCAAAGACTCTCTGCAACCGTCCTGAATTTTGCATTACACCAATCTTGTCTAAAAAGTCTTATCATTGCATCTCTGCCTATATGGGTGTCTCCATGATACATCCTAGCCATTGGTGCAAGCATACAGTCTGGCATTACTGGTCTGCCATCTAAGTAAACCCACACACCATCTTCTGCCCTTCTCTGACAACCAGCTTTCTCCCACTCCTCTCTTTCTCTTGTTTCCACGTCATCTTGTAGTTCTCTTACTTCTTTCCATGTTTCTAATCCTGAAAGTAACATAAGTTGGCAGCTGAATCCACATGTTTCAATTTTCTTGTTCACTGCTATTTTAAATTTTGCACAGTGTTGGTCAGCATATTGGTTACCTGCCGTCACATGGTCATTTCCTGACTGATTTGCAGCACACTTGACCACCGTCACTTCTTTTGGAAATTGTATTGCCTCCAGCAATTCTTTCACAAAGTTTCCATTTTTAATGGGAGATCCTGAAGAAGTCAGGAAGTCTCGCTGCATCCAAAGCTGGCCAAAATCGTGCAAAACCCCACAACCATACTGACTATCAGTGTATATGGTTACTCTCCAATTTTCCCATTTCTGCAAGTTTTAATTAAAGCTATCAATTTGGGTACCTGTGTAGACTTGACTCCAGGTAAATCGGATGCTTTGCCTATTCTTGTCAATGTACACACAGCATAAGCAGCACTTAGTCCACCTTCCCCATGGCGCATACACAAGACATCTACAAAGAGCTCATGTTTAGCATTCTCCAAGGGTTCCTCCTGTGTCAGGACGGGGTTTGGCACTGAGTCCTGTCACGTCGAGACATTCATGTTCGACTTCATACTTCACCTCTTCATTGTATGGATCTGTTAACAAGGTAGCTGGTTTAAGAACAGTACATCTGACTATGGTCACGTTTTCAGCCCCTAGGATAATTCTTTCGTACTGTCGTTCTACTTGTGGTAAGATACTGAGTTCGGGTTCTTGTTAAAAGAAATACAACAGCATGTGGGACGTACACTTTTACTGGGTGTCCCATCACAATGGACTCTCTCTGCTCCAAATTCATGCACGTTGCAGCCACAGCCTTTAGGCAACCAGGCAATGCAGATGACACAGGGTCCAAGGTAGCAGAAAAATATGTCACCGGACGTCGCATTAGACCATGTCTCTGTGTTAAGACTGAGAGTGCACAGTCATCTCTCTCACAACAGAACAGTGCAAATTCTTTTGATTAGTCAGGCATACCTAAAGCAGGTGCTTCACACAGACATTTTTGTAATTTTACAAAAGCTTCCATGCTTTGATCATCCCACTCTATTCGGTCCTTTGCTCGCTTTTTTGCCATTTGTATCAGGGGTTTTGCCAATAGGGAAAACCCTACAATCCATTGTCTGCAATATCCTACAACACCAAGAAACATCCTTATTTCTTTTTGGGTTTGTGGCAATTTCATTTGACTTATTATTTTTATTCCCTTTAGAGGTCACTTTTCTTTG
The DNA here is from genome assembly GCF_964204655.1 of Triturus cristatus. Taxonomy (NCBI): domain Eukaryota; kingdom Metazoa; phylum Chordata; class Amphibia; order Caudata; family Salamandridae; genus Triturus; species Triturus cristatus. The sequence goes on along the minus strand of NC_140587.1, from coordinate 465,391,855 downwards.
TCCTCGCTGTATCTGATGTCCCAAATATTTAACTGTTGTTTGGCAAAACTGTAATTTCTCTGGGGACACTTTATGGCCACCTTTTGCCAGATGGTTCAATAAAGCAATGGAATCACTAACAAAGTCGTCCCTTGTTGTCAATGTGACCAACAGGTCATCAATATACTGTACCAGGACTGACTCCCTAAGCAACACTAATGTTTCAAGAAATTTTTCAATATTTGGTTAAAAATCGAAGGACTTTTAGTATAACCTTGAGGAACGCGATTCCAAACATAAATACGATCCTCAAATTTGAAAGAAAATAAAAACTGACTATCAGGATGCAATGGAATAGAGAAAAAGGCATGGCACAAATCAATTACGGTAAACCATCCTCCCTTCCATGTCATCTGGTACAAAATCACTGCAGGGTTAGGTACTATAGGGTAACATGGCACAACAATCTTGTTTATCTTTCGTAAATCTTGTACTACCCTATACTTTCCGTTAGGTTTCTTGATGCCAATTATAGGTGAATTACAAGGACTACTCATTATTTCTTTTAAAATGCCTTGTTCGACCATTCAATCAATTTCTGCTGCAACACCAGCTTTTATTTCAGGACTCATTTTGTATTGTCGAGTATTTGGGTAAACTGCACCTTCTTTCACCGTCACTTTCATGGGATCTACATTTTTCATTAATCCCACCTCTTTTCCTGTAAAATCCCACAATTCAGGATTCACTGTTGTTTTGACCTTATTTGGTAAATCTTCTTTGATTATCTATAGAATATACTTCATCTACTTCTGTTCCTTGTTTTGCTAGCATGATTTTGTACACTCCATCTTCGTCTGGGATCTGAATAGCAACACTATCTGGTGTGCAAACTATGGTGCAATTCATCTTGCACAATAGATCTCTGCTAATAAGTTCACAGAACTGGAGTCACCCACTACAAACTTATGCATCTCTTTGAATTTGCCAATATGTACCTCCATTGGTTTTGTAATTGGAGTCCTAATTTGTTTATAAGAGACGCCTACTACTTGGATCGCTTCTCCCGAGAGGGGTAGGTTTGGGATGTCTGCTGTTCTCACAGTAGAACGGGTAGCCCCGTATCCAACAAGAAGGTAATGTAATTTCCTTCCACCTTACCATCAATATGAGGACCTGACTAATCTACCGGCAAGGATGCGCCAACTATGCACTCTTCTTCCTTCCCCTCAGGCACTGTCATAAGGTGCTGTCCTCAAAATAAGAATCCTGCAAAAAAAATTGCGAAGTTACAACATTTTTCTTACCACTTCCTTCTTGAAATCCCGTGTCTGTACTGTACTTGGCTTGACTCACAAAATTTGGCATAGGGGCAGGTAGCAATTGACTCTAGGTTTACAACCTGCTGTGGTGGACTCATTATCACCTCATTCTGCGTCTGTGAATTAAAATTTTGATTTGGGCCATTATTATTCTGTATACTTTTACACTTGTTTTTCCAATGCCCCAATTTTCCGCACCCATGACAGGGAAACTTTTTCTTTGCCTCTTCTCTGCTCAATCGCCCTTTCGGTTTACCCCCATTATTCTCACCATGACCTTGCCCCCTTCCTGTATTTCCTACCTGATTCTGTAGTTGGAGTTCTTGCTGTTCTTCTAATTTCACTTGAGCCCACATCACTTTCTCATCTAAATTCGTTCGTCTATTGTCAATTTCTTCTCCACAATACTTTGCATATTTTCAGGATCTCATCTATGGGCTTCGCTTGCCAGCACAAATTGTGCTGCTTAATTATTTGGGATATTTCTTGTCTTAACCCGGACACAAACCGATACACAAACTGAGTCATGTCCTTATCTCCGATATTTTCAAATCCACTATACTGCTTGAACACCTGTAAAATGCGCTTATAGTACGCATGTACAGACTCATCCTTTTCCTGGGTTGTTCTCTCTATCTTTATCCAATCTGTTTCTTTTGCTGTAATTTTCCCTTTTAAGGAAGTGATCACTTGGTTAAATTTCTTCATAACCTCCTCTGACGGAGCTCCTGTTTTCTCATCTCTCGGGTACTCATCACTAGGCCAATCAACTTTAATTTTACATTTCGTCCACAAATCAGCAGGCACCACTATGTCAATGAAACCATCCAAATCTTTAAACAAAACCTTCGAGACCTTCACAAACCTCTCAACTTGCCTGTACCATTCCACTGGCTTTTCTCTCAATTTAGGGAAATCATTAGTAAATGATAAAATATCCTGTCGGGTCCATGGGACATGTACATATCCCCCTCCTGTAACCTCTCTCATTGGGTACAATCTTTCAGCCTTCTCTGTTTCTTTCATTCAGACGTCAATCGATTTGTCTGTGCTTCTGCCTTTTTCTTTGTCCATCTGACTTTCCATCAATCTAAATCTCCCCATTTTTGAAATATCGTCATCAACTCCTTAATCTGTAATTTTTTCCCCTGACATATTCATGTTTTCTAAATCTTTATCAGAAAATTCTGCTCTATAAGATTTCAGCAACACCTTGGATCTTCCTATCTCTATTCCCATTTCAGGGGTCAAATTTGTCAATTTTCATGAAATATTTTTGTATTTCTGGTGATGCTTCTGCAAATGAACAGTAACTCATCTTCACTATAGGTATTCAACCTATCCAGACCTACATTTCCAGCTATTATTTTTTCTAATTCAACCCTTAATTTGAAAATGCCTAATATTTTCGGTGGTGGGTTTGGTTTCTCTATTTCTTGTGCCCATCTTTCTATTTCTTCTGAGGTTACGATTGTGGCATTTTTCGTTCCTGTGGATGTCTCTATTCGTACTTCTATCAAGCAACCTGGTTTAACTCTTCTGGGTGTGTCATTCATTTGCCCTTTTATCGGTAAGTCCATTAATGAAATCACTGACTCACATTCACTAGTTTGGTCATTAATTATTTTTTTCTCGGTTCAATGATGGGTGCAGTCATGACGGGTGTTTTAGGACAATTTGATTTATCCCCATACAATGGGACAACAGGACCTATGGTCACTGGTATAGATGTTTAACTGAGTAATTTTCTGTATTAATTCACTTCTGTTCTTATTTACCGCTTCCCTTTCTCTTTCTTGTAATACCCTCTCCATTGTTTTTTCATGTACTACCTGTGGAACTAAAGGTATGTCTAGAATTGGGGCACTCAGGGTAGTTCTATTAGATCTTTCTTGATAAGGTGGAGGATTTTTCATTAAAATATCTTCTAAATAGTCATTTTCTGAGTCTCCACTACCTGCCATTGTTAAGTGCGTTGTTTTCTCTGTGCATTTTCCTCCTGTCTGTTCCTTAGCGATCAATACAGGATATAATCCTTCTGTCACCATGGCTTGCCTCCACTGTTTCATCTGCCTATCTTGGGCTTTGCGTGGAAATTTGGAATAAAATCTGCTCAAGTTTCTGTCACTTCTTGATCTATCACGCACAAATGCTTCAGTCTCCCATTCTTCTAATGCCACATACTGTGTTAATCTGGGTCTGGGTTCTAATTCGTTCATTCTAGTACGTAAGTTATGTAGGATTCTTCAATTAAAGGTTCCAAACTCTGGAAAAGCTAGTATTCCATCATCCTTTGTATATTCTATCCAATTTTCTAACCATACACAGGTATGATAGCCTCTTTCCACCATCATGTACGATTCAGGCGTTTTCAGGGGAAGGGATAAGAATTCCTCTAGTTAAAATAATGTTTAATTTTCTGCATAAATGACATTTTCCTTTTCTCTCCGTACATTTTTCGAGATCTTCATTTCATGTACTGTTTATGGGCAAATTCTATCTGGACGATTCCCTATCAAAGTAGGATCGTGTCTCCACAGGCAAGACCCACTATCAATTATTATTATGGCTTCTATTTTCAATTAATCAAATGTTGCTTTTACTTTAACAATTGACCAATACAAGTGCGACTTCTTATTCTTCTCACCAATCGGATTCTGTTCTGCCACGTGTTTAGCCAATACTAGCGCGACTCTCAGTGACGTCAGTATCACTCCTTACTACTGACCCCTCCTTTACAATTCTTCGCGTCAGTCACACACCCGCTGTTCCAACCAATCCCAGCACGGCCCTCTGTGACGTCAGTGCAGCACTCACAACTAACCTCACCTTTACAAGGTAATGCGAAAACTTATTTTCTCACAATTTACGTGCAATTTTCATTAATTAACAGCATAGAAACATTCACAACTTTGTCTGATCTTCTAAATTCAAAGAATAGTCTATTTCTTTTGCTGCGAGTAAAACCTTTCCGCTGACTCTTCACACACTACGAGTAAAACATTTGTCGCTTACTCTTCACTCAAGCATCAGAGAACCTGCTGCTCCTTCAGTATTACCCTTTCTAGGTGATACAAGACCAAAGTTTCACCAGCGAACTCTTTTGCTACCAATTACTCTCACTTTTATACGAAAGAAAATAATCCCTAAATCAGTGCACCTTTTTAATCCAGACAAGTATTCTCACTGCAGTGTGGCTTCCATTCGCCAACCGCTATTCAATATTCCCGGGAATTTCCAGACAACATAGAACAGAATACAAACGAATAACGGGTGTTAATGCATAAATCAATCATTTAATCCACAATATTCTCTACCCAACTAACTAGAACCCTAACCATAGCTCTGCTACCAAGAAAAACTGATCCAGTGGATTATCAGCTTGGGGTTACACACACACTATATACTCACCTGGGCCCATAACCATTCATACAATAAGCTACTAATACCGCCAGAGTCAATTTTGTTTTAACTGCAAGATTTTGTTGTCTTTACCCAAATCTTACGATTCCAATCTCCTTGACAATATATTTCCTCTGGTCAATGTAGCTAGTAGTATAGGCAGAAAAATAACATTTAAGTTTTCTCCAATAATCACACTCAATGAGTTTTAAAAGTTTATCTAATCAATAAGTTTGTGAGTCAAAGATCAAATACAATGTTAACAACGAGTTTCATTCAGGAAAGAAATCAAATTTAGTTCAATAATAAATCTCCAAAAAATATTGTGATGACAGTACCTGTAAAGGGAGGAAAGAGAGAGCATGTACAAAGACAGATTTCAAAGAATTATATTTACCTAAGGTGATAGATGAACCCAAATCCTTGAAGATGGACAGGTGGAAGACAAAGGATCAGGACAGGTTCAGGACCGGGAAGGTGACCTCTTCTAAGTGCAACACCAGCGTCGCACCCCTCTCTGGCACTACTCTCCTCGATTTTTCATCCGCGACTCCCCTTCTAGATGATTGGATTATCGATCAGTATTTCAGTCCCTCGAGCAGGGTCTCAGGCATCTGCAGGGTCCGGTACAGCGTCTCAGACAGCGTCTGTGGCAGCATATGTGTCGGGTTGGATTCAGACCTCTAACTAACTAACCTACCTTAATTATACTATTCTGTGTTTGTGTACCACCCCCAAATGTTTTAATATCGTGTTTTCCCCTATTTCTGATTGGACAGGGCAAGGAGGTGAGTTCATCACACCATATTAAATGTAATATTTTACTTTCGGCTCTTTGTTCTATGTTTCCACCCTTTAATTTACTTTCCCAAAGCTTTATTCCCACCCGCATTTCACATTATGCTTAATACAATTTATACAATTTGTAATATATGTTGCTCTAGTCCGGGTCGATGGGTTAAGTTCCCATGTGCTTCTTGCCAGCTTGACCTTGGCTGGGTGTCAATGGTATCATCATAGTTACGGGCAGGGTTTAGTGCGTGTGCGCACAGATCAGGTGGGGTAGGGATTTTAGTCACCCTCCGAGGCCCAAATACGAACTAATAATAAAGTCAGAGAAAATCATGTTAGAATACAGAAAAAAATGAATTCACTGTATACCACTTATCACTACTCTAATCCCATTTACGTATAATAATCTTTCGCATTAGCAATTAGTAGAACTTGCAAGGTTCAGTTTAAGCAAAAGCATGCACATTAACATGTGTGCTTCAAGCGGCCATTTTAAACGCAATTGCGCATCTGCAAAAGATTCCCTCCAAGCATAGAAAACATCATACTATTTAGATGCATGCGCAGTGAAATTCCCGCAATTTGTCGGCCATTTTAATGACACTCGGGTTACTGGTTAGTAATACACATAGCGTCCCTAGAGACGATATATTGTGTGTAAAACAATATTAGTATTTACAAGACAAATTGATTATGGTGTTACACGTTATTTGAGAGGATTGCATCCAAGCAAGTTTCTTCTTTACGAAATCTTGCTCCATCACATGCACTGACTCCCAGCGCACGTCTTCTCACTGCATCGCTGCAAAAGATTGCCACATCACCCCGGCCTGCCCTGAGGTACTGTTTCTGCTTGAAACATCGACCACGGCTTTCACCGAAATTCCCATCACGCGCGTCAGAAGAATGGCCTCAGCACAAGTCTCCAGCCCAGTGTCAACGACGTCTGTAACACACTGATTCGACTCAGCACCTGTTTTGCACCTGAGTAATCAACACATCGCCTGCTTGACAGCTGTGAAATCGATGCAGCACCTGCTTTGCCGATGTTAAATCTACGCAGAACATCTGGATTTTTGACGCATTGTCCCTCGACGCCGACTCTTCTACACTCTGCCACATAAGGAACTAAGGCCACATGTCCGAACACCAACCCATCACCTCCCCTGCTTAACAGTATGGAACGGAGGCATCACCTCCCCTGCCTAGCAGTAAGGAACCAACGCATCACCTCCCCTGTCAGTAAGGAACCAACGCCTCACTTCCCCTGTGTAGTAAGGATCAGACTCATCGCTTTGCTTTTTTCAATCATCTCACCTCTTCTGCGCCTAGCACGGTCTTTGACTTTTGACGCATCTAAGGTACTTTTTGTGCTAAAACAAATACATACATTAATTTCTAAGGACTAAACCTGCTTAACCTTTAAAAGTGATAATGTGACTTGTGTGTGTCGAGTTTGTCATTTTGGTCTTGTTTTATTCTGATAAGTATTAGCTATTTTTCTAAACTGGTATGGACTCCTTTTGTAGTGTTTTCAGTGAGTTAATGGGTTTGTTAACAAATGCTTTACACATTGCCACCGACATAAGCCTGACTTCTTATGCCGAGCTACAAAGGGGGTCAGCAGGAGTCATCTTAGTTGTATGACTCCATTAACCCGGACTAGAGTGAGGGTCCCTCCTTGGACCGGGTGCAAACCACTGCCAACTTTTAGATCCCATTTCTAAAACCAACAATACGATAGAAGGCACTTGACTTAAACAGAGATTGCTAGCACCTATAAATACAAGGTTGTGTTTACAAATATTCTATAGTAATCAATACATGTATTGAACTATTCATTCGTCAGCATACCAGCATTGGCATATGTACTTATCCTAATGAAATCAAGCACGATTTATTAGAGTAGCAAAAGTGAATATGTATAATTTTAAGTTGACGCCACTCCCCCTCAACTTTCTGAAGGACATTTGAAGCACTAGCAAAATCTTACGAGTAACATTTAGTACTCGTGAGACAGCGCAAATGGCTACCAACAATCCAACATCTCGTGGAGAACGCAACCGGATCAGGAAAACTTGTCGGTGAACGAGGGGATTCAGGTAAGGCGATCGCGCGCACTCGAGAATGTATTTATTTACAGCGCGAGCAAGAAAAAAAATTCCGGTAAGATGCGGATTGCGGAAATTTTGACATTTTCGCGCTCTCCGCGGAACGCGAAAATTGTCAAATTATCGCAATTTCCCCGAGCGGAATGTAATTTTAGCCCAGGCCTAGTAATACTCTTGGATTTTGCAACAGCAGAAGGCATTATCTCCACCATAGGGAAGAGAAAAATGTATATGACCAAAAATAGTGCCCCGTCTTACAATGGCAAATATCAATCATTTCACTTGATTATTTGCTTTTTGGACACTTATTTTAGCTTCCAACAGCTTATTTAACAGAATTTCCATACTTGATTCCCGCTTATTGGATGACATATTAACAAAACAGACCTAAAACAATCAACCACCCCAGAAAACTCTCCAAGCAATAATCACCTCATTTGATAAAACCCCCTTTAATCCACAAGACAGTCACAAACAAGAAAAATACGCATATGGTTAAATATATCTCGCACTAAAATAAATATTTCCATAAGATTTTATTAACTGTTCTAATAACTAATGACAAATGACACAATCGGGTTACTTTTGATGCTTTTATTTTTTTATGTGCCTCTTTGTAGTGCTTGGAGTGGTCTTTTAGATATCGTAAACAATACTGACAAACATATGTTTTGTATAAAAGAGACATACTAAATAGGGTACTGTATGTTGCTTCCTCTGTATAAAGCTCTGTAGATAATAAAGCTGAGATGAACTGGTTCCAGTTCTCTTCTGACCTAAAGCAAAATATGCATGCGTTAGCAACAATTTTTTCATATGCTATAACATCTTAATGATAAGTGGCATGTCAGGAGTGTGCTCTAAAATTGATAAACTATGTAAGTAAGTAAGTAATCGTTTATTTTGGGCGCAGCCCATAAAACGCATCAGACCAATACAACGAGGTACATTTCAGATTCTTAAAAATTATACAATATATAAACATAACACATCAAGGTCAAAAAGGATTACTATGAGCGCACTTTAAACACTGCATCAAGATAAAAGTGCTAAAAACGGGACGTCCGACCTGATTGTGGACCTGACAAGATAACCAATTGTACATTTTGGTGGTGAGTAGTCCAACCGATCATAAAATGTTCAAATAGTCATAAGGAGGAGAATGTGCAAAATAGCAATCGTGAGGACTGTACAAAAGGAAGGGATTGGCAGAATAAATATGTGCAACAATTCATAAACTCCTGCTAATAGGGAGGGGAGATAAGGCAGATCTCTATCGGGGTTCAGATTTGCAGATAGCCTTCTTTTTTAATGCCCAAGCGATATACAAGTAATTAGAGATCGCGAAGGCTAAGGGTTCAGTTGTGTCACTTTTAAAGAGTCGCTCCCCTTCCCAGTAGTGTCTCACACCCATGTGTACATACAGCCACCAAACTTTTTTTCCAAATCTTCCTGTATGAGGGGCAGAAAAGCATGAAGTGGGACTCCGTTTCCACTAAGCTCGGACAATTTGGGCAAGAATCAGCCTGGCAAGTAGCATTAGCCAATTTGAAAGTGTGTGATCTCAAGGGCAGGACCCCGCACCTATATTGTACATACAGACATTTTAGCTGGTATGGGTGCATTCTGTTCAGATAAAATTTGAGCCTATGTGCACTTTTATGGTTTAGAAATGTTCCAGTCTGAGAGTTGTTCTAGTGCGTTGCCCACGTTTGGAGTAGCACTGCCTCCCAGTAGGACGGTTTAATTTTTAGTGCGTCTCCTTTTACTATTGTCTGCGGGGAGGTCCATAGCTCACTCTTTTCTATTCTGTGCATTAATTCTTTAATTTGTTTCAAACATGGTGTTCTCAGGTTTCTATCTAGAACCAAAAGATCTTTCACGCACTCTCTATAGGCTGCCAAAACAATAGTGGTCCATAATCTGGTCCAGTATAGGAGGGGTTTTAAAACCACTATTAAGTGTAATGGATTGAGAGCCAGGTCTAAGCGTAGCGGTGTAGTAGGGGAGCTTAAGGGAAGCTTAAAAAGTGTTTTAATGAACCTGTTTTCTATTTTTGATAGACTCTCAGCATCAGCGGAACTCCAGATCTCGACACCATTTATTGCTGATGCTACTGCTGAGGATTTATATATGGTGATGCCCTGAGAGACAGCTCAGCTAGATGCTGCTTTATACCGTCTCGCTATGGCAGAGGCTTTCTAATGAAGGGTGGTTTTACTTTTTTCTATCTGGGGGACCCATGCTTGGGTGTCACTTAATCTTGCCCCAAGATAATAAAAGTGGTGAACTACCTCTAGTGGGAGTCCCTCGACAGTCACACTGCCTCTGCACCCTTTGTGTGGATTAATCAACATAACTTTTGATTTTGACGAGTTTAGCTCAAGGCCCCTCTCCCCGCAAAAAGTAACAAAAGCATTTATTTTTGGATTGGAGGTCCATAGGGGTTCGGGAGATCAGCAGGGTATCATCAGCAAACATTAATATAGGGATTGATTTTCCCGCCACTCTCGGGTCATCATGTTTGCATTCCATCATTCTCTTCACTGCGCCACTGATGTATTAGCTAAACAGTGTTGGCGCAAGAACGCAGCCCTGTCTGACCCCCTTCAGGATCTTTACTTATCAGTCATATCCCCTGTGGAGTTCCATTTGACCCTCGCGTGTGTGTTATCGCGTAGGAGCCTGGGTATTCTCAACAGATCTAAGGGGATGTCATACCCAGCTAGTACCTCCCAGAATGTGTTTCTCTGGACCAGGTCAAACGCTGCTCTTAAGTCAATAAAGGTGACGTATAGATGGTCACGCAACAAGGTGATATATTTCCAGGTTATCACCTTTCAAGCAGAGGACCTGGTCCAATGTGCTGACCTTTAATCTAAAGCCCGCTTGAGACTATTCAAAGACATTATTCAGTAGTAACCAGTCATTTAATTTGAATAAGTCTGCAGAATATATTTAGTGAATTATCAAGTATAATAGATTTTTATAATTAGAGGGAGTAGTTCTGTCCCCTTTTTTAAAGATTGGTATAATAACGGCGCCTAGCCATTAGGGAGGGATCATTCATGTTCCCTTTTAATATGCTGTTCAATAAAACATTCAGATAGGGGGCCCAAATGTATGGTTCGGAAAGGAAAAGGTCTCCCGGAATGCCGTCCATCCCTGGGGCCTTACCCTTTTCTGTTTGTTCAATTGCTTTGAGTGTTTCAGATAAAGTGAATGTAAGAGTAGAGTTAGTAACTGAGATAGAGGTTGGGCTAGTCATATTTAGGGTGTGAGGGCCGTTAACCTCTTCAAGGCAAGGTGTCACTACGATGTTTTGCTGCGGGCAATCATATAGACTGCTGAAGTTTGAGACCCAGATGTCACAGATAATCGTTGGGTCTAGGGATAAGGGATGGAGGGGTTCACAGCTATAAGTTTCCAAAAACTTTTTGGGACACCCTTCTCTAAGGCTTCAGCAATCGTTGGCCATTGATCTTCCTCCCATTCTCTTTTGGCTTTCACTAGGAGAGTTTTGTAATCTCGCCTGGTCTTTATTATTTCGGGCCTTGAACCGCTTTCACTTGTACTCAACAGGAGGGTCTTTCCTATTCGACAGGCCTTGTCACACCCGGACGGTGCTGACTTTCTGGGTGCTCCTCTTCTCTGTTCTTTCGTGAAACACGGTCTCAATGTGTCCATGAGCTCACAGTATATGGGAACGAAGTTGAGATTGTGGATATTAGTTGAGAACTCGGACACAAACAGATCATAAATTAAAGAGAGTTTGTAATCGTCTACCACCAGTTCTGCCCACTTGACATTTCTCAAATTGTTGGAAGTTGTAATTAGCATAGTTGATACAACCGCCTCTAGTTTTGTGTCACCAAATCTGGTCATTAGAAAGGATGCACTTAGTGCCTGATGGCCGCTGTCTGGTCTAGAAATAACTTGCACGTCCTGCAGTTCTGACCAGAGATCATTATCCACTAGCATATAGTCAATTCTGGATTTGCTAAGGCCTCTATTGAAGGTAAAACGAGGGGGGCAATCAGATTTGGTGTTGCCATTTGCTATTCTTAGGCCATAGTCTGTAATTAGATCAATAATTTGAGTGCCCACCTTTGACATTTTTGTTATTTTCTTACATTCGCGAGGGGGAGATAGATCTTCGTGTATATGCCCTGCAGATATTGGGAGGCCGGTATTAAAATCTCCTACTACAATTTTTAAAGATTTATTACCAAACTGACCCAATTGGTAGTCTAGCTTACTTACGATTGGAGATTGAACGTTTCGGGGTGTTGATCTGGTATATATTGTGTGTGTGGGGCCTAAACCAATGTTAATGTTAATTTGCAGGGCAAGTGTATCTTTAGAAGTAGTTTGTAGGATTTTAGCCACTGGGAAGAAATTGCACTTTCGTTAAAAGCAACATAACCTGGCCAATGCACCGGGTTGGTGGGCCAAGTTTCTTGTAGCAGGATAATATGGTGAGAATCGATAAACGCTCCCCACTCGGAGTCAGAGAGTTTGGCTTAATGCCCGCAACATTCCACAATAGAAATGTTAGGTATTCACCGTCCATCGGCCCAAAAGACCGCATAATCATCTTTGTGGATTCTCCCTGCAATGTTGTGTGCCCCCTTTGTCATTGTCTTTAGCTAAGCCCCTATGCCGTGGCAACCCATCACTACCCCGTTTAGCATGGGGTAGAGGCCTTTCGGCCGCTCTCCTACGAGGTGGTTGGATTGAGGTGCAAGGTATTGGGCAATGGATAGTAAGTCAATCGATGTCTGATGTGTTGGAGGTACTGGCACTAGCAATTTACCTGGGGTTCATCTTCAATATGCTAGAGGGCCGATTTTGGTGAGTGATGGGGCGTGTGACCGATGTATGATACGGGGGATTCATTTTTAATGAAATATGCAGATCTGTGTCTGGTCTAAAACTGAGTTCTAATGCAATAAGGTCTTTTGCGAGTGCTGGATCCCTAAACGTCACACCTATGTAGTCCCTTTCAGATGTTCCTGTTGGGAACCTCTTTACTCTTGTTATGTCCTCTTATATTTGATCGGCATCCCCTTTTGTAGCAGATCCAATGAGTTACTTTGTTCACTAGACCCTCATAAGTTTCTGTGTGGGGCCTCTGGAGCTTTGGAACATTGATCAAGTAGAGCTCAAAACTATGTAATTACAGTTTCATTAAAATTAACATTACAATTCAATTATTTCTGTCAAAGTGAAAACACGTCGAACAAGTGGCTCTCCTAGTACATTTTTGAAGGCACAATTAACATCAATAGATATTTCACTTGGCGACAGAAGCCCTGCACTAACATCATGTTTAAGAAAATTCTCAGACCTCTGCAAGCCATGAATCTATTGCTTTTGAGAAAACACAAAGAGGTTCTACTGAATGAATCTAAAAAAGGAATGACTGGAGAGCTGCATGGGAATCTTATCCTGAAGTAACTAAAAAACAACACTCAGTCTTTATAAGGTACACGCATAAAGAATTTTATAAGACAAAGAAAAGCAGTAGGGCTATAGGACCGTCACACTAGTATTTATCCGTATTAGTTCATTAGTTAGACCCAGATACTCAACTGTTTGTGATTCTTCCGCCAATGGATCACTACACTAAACTACTTAGCACATACAGAACAGGAGTGTCTATTATCTACACATGTGTTATCGTTGATAATATCATTAATCTTTTTTTAGAAACTTCACATTTCCATCAATTATGATGCCTAGACATCATAATTAATATAGACCAAATATATAAATTATCCAACTCGTAATTACGGGAGTGTACATTAGTAATACTCAGTAGTCACGGAATCTTGATGAAAAAACCTTGATTTATTTCCATTCTTTATGTAGAGGTCACACTCTGAACCCGGTGAATGGTAGCTGTTGCTTTGGATCTATGGAAGAGCAATATAATTGATCATAATGAATTTACTTCTGATGAAGAAGAAAGAGGTTTGGAATAAATTAATTGGAGTTGAACATAGAATATTTGACGACTCATCTTTGATACTATTGTCTGGAATCCACTCAATTGCAACGCAAAGTCTAACTAGGGATGATATTATCAATGATAACACATGTGTAGATAATAGACACTCCTGTCCTGTATGTGCTACATGCAATAAGAACTTGTATACTGTTAGTAGGAAACCAGATTGCTGAGCAATGGAGAAGAGAGGCTGCTTTCAAAATCAAATCAAATCAAATCAAAAGACCTTTATTCGAATTACTTGAATTCATAAAAGTACAGACATAAAAACAATTAATTATTACAATATACAAAATACAATAACTTTAAAAATTAAAAAGGGAGGCTGCTTTCTTGATGTGAGCTGTGGCAGAGAACGCAAAACATTTCTATTCCTTTTACTGAAACTGTGGTTTGTGCTGAATACCAAAACATATTTAATAGCACAGCAAAGACAACCAAGTTCTTCCTCAGAGACAAATATAGGCGAAACAAAAAATCAAGCGGCGACTGTTCCATATGAGCTAATAAGCAGGGGTGGCTCCTCTTTATGGCGGAGGAGCGTTGCCCCACTGCTTTCTCGCAGTGCGAGAAGCAGAAACAAACTGGTAATAACTTTTAGTTATTACCATTTTATGTTTGCGTTGCGGGTTGGCAGGGCTGCTCTGCTTTCCGAACTGGGCAGGGAAGGAGTGGTATGCCCACTCCTGAGTGCACGAAGACTGTTTAATTGTCCCTCTCGGGCCACCCAAACCAGTCATGCGCACTTTTCCCTTCTCCATGCAGGCTGCAGTGCAGCCTACATGGAGAACATGCCCACCCCATAAGCCCCTGGCTGGGTACCGTCCTGACCAATCACAATGCTTCTTGCAGCGCTGTGATTGGCTTAGGGGAGGGAGCCTGGCTGCCTGCTTCCTGTTCCTGTCAGAGGCAGGAAAGCAGGAGCTGAGAAGACATGGGACCCGGCCTAAAGGTAAGTTTAATTCTTTTTTTTTTATTATCCCCCACGTGCCCTCCCCGTGACCCCCCTCCCTGCAAGCCATGCCAGCCACGACTGCTAATAAGTCTAGAAGGAATAAGTAGGAATCTTGTAGTTGGGCATAGGTCTGGAAATCAGTGTTGTCAAACAAATAACCCAATCTCTTGCAGCCTGCCTCCTGTCAGGCATGATAGGCTTTTACGGCATGGGCCGGTGGGAAGTCAGGGTTGCCAATATGTGGCGTGAGTGGCCAACACGGGTGAGGGGAGCTCCCTTTCGATAAACACTGTATCCCAGGCTGCCATGGTGTCTTGGACTACTGGGGATATGTAAACCCCAGGCAGTATGACTCCTACGGAGCAGGGTTTTTTTTCCAGATGTGGATACCAGCCACAGGTTGCTCCAGAAAGCACCAATACTTCCCTTTAAGGCGTCTGGACCTTTCAACCTTGTAGTGAAGTTGGGCAGCGAGGTAGTAATTGGGTAGGTTCGAGATCCCGAGGCATCCATGTGCAACTGCCGCATATGCTTTTTTTCCTTGTCAACCACAACTGCTTACCTTCCCATATGAAGCTCTCAAAAAGTTGCTGAAGTGTAGGCAGAGTGCGGGAGATGGGTTGGGAAGGAAGAGTCTGCATGATGTAGAGGATTTTGGGTAACAATGTCATTTTTACTGCTGCTATCCTCCTCAACCAGGAAAGGCCTCCAGATCTCTAGGCCTGCAGCTCTGAGCATGCGGTGTTCAGCAAGACTACATCATTTTGTTCCACCGTCTTGCTTAGGGAGGTACAGATTTTTCAAGGTATAGCACCCAGTGCATAGACCCAGGGAGTGGGTGGGAGAGTAACAGTTGTGCCCTGACCCGAGCCGAGTCTGTGAGGTTTAGAATACGGGAATTTTTGTAGATTTACTCTGAAACTGGAGACTCGTCCAAAGGCAGTCAGTTCTTGAAGGAGCACTCGAATTGAAGTATGGGGGATCTATGAGAGTTGCCATAATGTCATCTGCATATAAAGCCAGTTTCTGAAGCTGGCCCCCCATCGAAATGCCCGGAATGTACCGGCTCACTCTGATGCGTTCTGCCAGCAGCTCCATATACATGGCAAAAAGGAGCATTGAACTGCGGTCCTATGCCCATCTTGGCTAGTAAGCTATATAGGAACAGACAGTTTACCCAGTAAAATGCCTTCTCAACATCGATGGAGACCAACAGCGCTGGGATGTAGGCTCTTGAGGCTTTATCTATCAGGTGCAGTAGACAATTGGTATTGTTGCGGCAAATTTGCTCGGGATTAAACCCAGTTTGATCCGGCTCAATAAGGCCCTGCATATACGAATTCGGTCTGGCTGCTAGGATACTGATGAAGATGTTGGCATAGACATTAAGGAGCGAGATGCGCTGGTATGCTGAGCATTGAGTCAGGTCCTTCCCGGGTTTGGGAATTACCGTGAGCACTGCCTCGCTCATGGTGGGCGTAAGTGTGCCAGAATTGCCAAATGAATTGTACAGCTTTGCAGGAAAGGAGTCAGGTGGGGCCCAAAGGACTTATAAAAGGAGAGAGAGTAGCCGTCAGCCCCCTGGGCTTTACCTAGTTGTGGTTTGGCTATTGGTGTAAGCACTTATTGGGCCTGCATGCCTGAGTCGGTAGGACAGCATCCCAGGATGGTATGGTAGCGGAGTTGGCAGAAGCAACGTAATCCCTGAGAGTTGCATAGAATTGTGCAAAAGCCTGAGCAATCCTATTATCAGATGTTACAGCTGGATCTCCTTCCTCCTGAATATCTTTTATATGATTTTTTTTGGCTTGCGGTTTGCACGCCATGATATGCAGCCCCCAGTGTAGTATTTTTGTTAGGTTCGGAGCAGTGCATATTCTGCCTAGTCAATATCCTGAGCTATGAGTTGTTTCCGAAGCAAGATGAGCTCTCGCCTGAGCGTAGGAGTCCTTGTGCGCTATGCTGCACTTCCAAGACGCGCACTTTCTTTTCAAGGTACGCTTTCATTTCTCTTCTAGCCTTATTGAGGTGAGCAGAGATGGGTTGGAAATGGCCTCAAAGTATGGTTTTCTGAGTCTCCCAAAGGAGAGGGACTTGACTCGTAGGTGTGTTGTTGAGTGAAAAATAGTGCTGGATTGCTTCTGTTGTATCTTTGTGGGTGGAGTCGTAGGTGAGTAACTTGTCATTCAGGCACCACAGTAGATGAGGTGCTAGAGATAAGGGGACTTTAAAGATGAGCCAGAAAGGTGTGTGGTCCGAGAGCACAGCTAAGCCCATGTCAACATAAGTAGTCGATGTGCACATGCGGGAGGAAGCTAGGAAGTATACTAATCTGGAAGACGTCTTGTGAGCGGCAGAGAAGAAGGTGTGAGCTTTCGTCATCGGGCAGCGTGCACAACATGCATTTGTAAGGCCCATAGCCAGTCTACCCACTTTGGTAGAAAGTGCTCCAGTTTGTCCTGCTCTTTGGGCGGAGCAGTCTAGTTGGGAATGCGGGACGAGGTTGGAGTCCAGCCCACCAGGAGATCTTTATCTGGGGAGAAGAGAACCTGGTGAAGTGCTGTATTGATGATATCCTCCTGATGGTCGTTGGGCAGTATAAGGAGGTCAGTGTAAAAAAATATTGATCATATGCAATGCAGAGGGACAGTAAGCGCCTTGGGATTTCGGCCTGGGCACCCCGAATGCAGCCCTTGAATTTGTTGAAGAAGAGGATGGCTACTCCGGCCTGCTTAGTAGGGCCTGAGGAGAAATGCTGTGTTAAGATCTATTTGGATAGCAGCCTTTTCCAGTCGCTCTTGGAGAGGTGGGTTTCTTGCAAAAGACAGATGTCACAGTCTGAGTCTGGGAGTTAGGACAGTGTTGTTAGTTGCTTCAGTTGGGCATTAAGACCTCGAACATTGAGGCTAAGTACAGTCACCATTCAGTTGAGACGCAGTTGTTTTGTAGGGCTGGGATCTACGTTGTGGGGCATCAGAACTCATCAGGCATACAGGGCAGGTGCAGGTTGTGAGTGGGCTGATACATGGAGGGTTCAACCGGCAATAGGAAAGTCTCAAACTGAGGAGGGAAACAGAATTGCCACAGCAGAACTGGAGGGGGTGATGTCACAGACTAACATGACTGGGTGGATTCGGAGAGGGCTGACCCTGCTCCACAGGCGTCCACAGGATGCCAGAGCAGAAGAAGTTGAGCATGCACTGCGCCATTCAACGTCCCGGGTAGTTCTGGTATAACCGTTGAAGGGAATGCGGGGCCGACGTCGAGGGGCCCTAAGCCTCCGGCGGGCTTCTCTCTTGTAGCTGGTGGAGAAGCTCAGAGCGTTCCCTACGTGAATAAGCATCAATTGGACCTCAGGCTTTCTGTCGAAGGGACTGCTGCTATCAGGGCCCATGCCCTCTGCAGGGTTGAGGCTTGTTCATGTCTTCTTTAGGATCCGAGTACTGGTCAGATGAGTCTAACCCCATAATCTTCTGGACCTCTTCGATGGTGCCGACAGCTCTGGTCTTTTTGTCCCAGACCAAGAGCAGCTCGAAGAGATGGCCCCATTATCAGGTCTGGCCGCCAGTGCTTTTATAAGTACCTGATTTTTCGATATTGGCACAGAAAGCAGATTCCAATCTGTAGATGAATGAATGAGGTCTAACACACATAATAGTACAATGTATTTTGCTGCATTTATTCCGGACATTAATTTGCTCAGTCTGGACATCTGTCGATTTGGCGTCTACATTGTCCATAATCTGCTAAGAAGGACCCAAATACATTTTTAATTTTTTTTTTTTTGTATTGAGAGTTTAAATCATCCAAACTCGTTACAACAGTACAGATATATCAGAATTCCCAGTACAGTGCAATCTTGCAGAATAACAATACTTTATAGTCTCAGCAGTTTCCACATATATCAAATAATAGAACATTACCTACCCACATTATAGAATGCAACCGGGGCTCATAAGAAATATCTCTAGCGTGCATAAGTCATTTAAACATTAAATATGTAACTTTTGATAAGAAAGCAGTCTCAACACCAAAGTTACATGGTACAACGTAAGCTGAAAAGACCATTACTGGAGTATGTCTTACTACCTAAAGCCCTCGAACTATTTTGTAAATATGAAATCTAGTCTGCCTGAAAGCAACTCAAAGTCCTTTTCTGTTTGGATCAAACAATGCTTGCGATTTGGCTACTTCAGGGATCTGGTCACACGACAGCAAGGAAAGGACAGAACAACTCGTAGTTGGTTTCCTCACTAGGCCGTTGCTTTTTCAATAGAAGCTTTTTGGCACATTTTTCACTCAGAACAAGGACACTTCACAGTTGCCAGGCCCTAAAGGACCCCAAGGCCAATTATACCACAACCCCCAAGACTCCAACAAGGAGCCTGAAAAAGGAGGGAAAAAAGTTACTTAACTTAAGCAATGATGGGATACAGCTAATCAGTCCATCAAAATATGGAGAGATGGAAATGATCTTATGTGTAGGATGAAGATAAGAATAGAGAGGCGGGTACTCAGATGGCAAACAGGGAACTGATGTAGACTAAAAAGCCAACCAACAATGTGTAAGTAGCAGACTCAAAGCATACTTTAAGTGTATGTTAAATTGTTGGTTACAATCCTGTTAGTGAAACAGCTGAATCTTGTTCGTAGGAGACTGCAGAAAGGACCGGCACCCTAAATGAAGGTTTATGCAGCGGTAGACATACACACAGAGAACATAAGAAATGTTTGGAGACCTTTCCTCCTGAAAGGCATTGATGCAATGGATGAGAGCCCTTTTGAAAAGTCTGATTTTTGCTGGAGGTATGTTTATTACAACACAAGCACAAAATGTACAGCACAGGAATGTGAACATAAAGTTCAGTGCTCTCTTACTCTCCTTGTAATTCCGACAACTAGAATTATATAAAAATATATGTAGGTCAGCCAAAACCAATGTTTTACATGCTAAGGTAGATAAACAAGTGTGAAGCCTAATGCAGATCATTGCCATGGGTAATTACTTACTGGTTTGTCAGTTTGAAAGACTGATTGGGTCTTTCCAATCCGTTATCATTAGTAAGTTAATCATAGAAATCATACTTTCAATAGAGCTTACAGATCACCTTCCTGAAGAGTTATTATGAGACTTGCAAATTCTGGAACAGTCAGGAAATTATTAGAGAGGCCCTCACTATTGTTTCCTATTACTATTTCATCCTGGAAATAACCTGCTCCAGACATTTTGTACTCATGCTAGAGTAGGGTGGGGACTAGAAAATGCTTTATGAAGCTAATAAAACAAAAAGCAGCGAGCAACTCAAAACCACGTATGTGTACCGCAAAACAGAAGAGTTTCAAGAGTTCTGTTCCATTCACAGTCTCACCAGCTCCTGTCTTCCACCGGAGGGATGGGTGAACTAGAACCTACATTGTACTCATGTTTTATATCAATTCCTTTCCAGCACATGCTCTTGGCATCAATTTTCTTGCAGGCCGTCCTCATTTCCTTATGTATTTTCCTACTTTCTTGCTGGAGTTGGGTAGCTTATGGCCACCATAAATTTGTTTATATACTTGCTAGGAGTTTGAAGCAGGTGGTCCAATAAGGCAGTTGGCTACCTAAAAAATGTGGTGTATGGTCCTTACTTCAAATAAGTGCATGGTCAACTATTTTATCTTTCTAAATTCAAATTCTGTAGAGGAACAATCAGTCCCAAAGGAGGTGATAGACTGCTTTACTTAGGAAGCTATGACTATGTAATTGAGAATAGTAGTGAGTGTGCTGACCGTTCACAACAGAAGGTTACACATCTGGTTCAAAGGTCCACTGTTTCCCTGGGTTCATTATGTCCCATGCAGGTGTGTGTGACTTCCGTAACAAAATTACCTCGGTAATTGGATGAATTGATTCTCAGGGTTTCACGTGGACAGTCTCATTCAGGCTTTGCTTAAGCAACTACCAAATCCACCAAAAGTGTTCATACCTCTCCTAAGGTCATATCTCTCAACAAGGTCACTGAAACTACTTAAATCTAGAGAATATATTAGTAAAGCCCATCCATATCCCATTTCCATGGACCTCACATAGTCTCTTAAGAAGCAAAGCTTAGGACTGGAAGATACAGCAGTCAAGCCTTGCCTGTTTATTAAACTAAGCAAAAGTTAAAATACTGAATAAAGATATTGGCTCTGGAATGACAGCTGTGCCTGAAAAGGATGCAAAGTGCTGAAATTAGCTATATTGGACTTCAGGCTGAACTAGACTTGGCTTCAGGTTGGAATGAGACAGTGTAAGACCCTGTTCCGTGGTGTTACGAAGAAGAAAGGGCTACTGGCTACAAGTGTGGTAGGTGAGTTTGCTTGCCAAAGGTGTTTTGGCGCCTGTCATATTACTGCTTTGCCAACTGGGCAAAGTACAACCCTTTCCAACCCTGACTCTCAGGGTAGTGGTGTGAGCAGTCACACACTTCTCAGGTAGGTAGTGTGAGGTGCTAGAATTCAGGACACAATTAACCAACAGACAAAATAATATAAATATCCACCCAAGTGATTATCTTTATTTTTTGAAGTACTTTTAATCACAAAGTAAAACGATATGCTACATACCCCACATTGTTCTCAAGGTAGTGTTCCTCGGAGCAACACCTCTACTTCCCTTTCCTAATCCCTCCAAGGTGGCCCCTCACTAGTTGATCCCAAGTTTCTGGGATTCAGGTAAAGTGCGCATCAGGTGCAGTGTGTCCCATCTCACACAATGAAAAGCGCACTCATTCCATATTTGATCATGGAGTCTTACCCCTTGCAGTAAACTGCGCAGCGAAAGGTCTATGCAATTGACCACAAATGTAGAAAACTTGTTAATTGATGGGGTAACTAGTAATCAATCAAGCTGCAGTGTTCTGGACCAACTAAAGTTAATTTCTAGGTATAGCCAGATAACACGAATGAGGTAACAAGTGACTCAAATAAAGCTGCCAATACCCGGTTCTGGTAATCCGATTGTGCAAAATGAAGATCATTTTCGTAATCCGATTGTGCAAAATGAAGATCATTTTCAAAAGTTTAGGTTGCCAGAAACAAGTTCTAGCAACTTGTGAAATCGAGGTTCAAGTGAAGGTTTGGATTTATTAAGACATTTGTTACTGTCTTTACTGGAAAAGGATAACCGCCCATAACTATGGGCCAGTTGTCAGGATTCTATCGGTCTATCGTGCACTTAGCTGCAAGTAGCTGTTTTGGCAGCCTTTAGAAAGTTATTTGCATGCACAGAACAACAAAGCTCACAACATTATTTGGAACAACACTTGAAATTGAAGCTTTACTTGATGAGAAAGTTAATTGTAATAATATCTTCTAATAATCGGCATACATGTAGAACTGGGCACCCATATTTTGCAAGGCATGCACCAAAAGTGACCTGTAGATGTTAAAAAGCCAGGGCGAACAAATGGAGCCTTGGAAATCACAAGACTTTACTAATGTATCTTGTGATCTGAATGGCTGCAGAAGAATAGTACGATAATAGTTGGTAAGAAATTAATTCAACCAATTATTTGCATGGTCCTTCAGAGCTAATACTTTAGCTTCGAGTAACAGGAGGGAGCTATTTATGCAGGTGACGGGTCCAAAGGGATCAAAACTCCACCCTCTCCTCCATCAGATAATCCAGGACCGAGGTCGCCACAAGCAGCGGTGTGGCCTGGCTAAAACCAGAAAAGAATAAAGTTCAATACTGGAATCAATGCAAGGCAATATCTAATTAAAAGCTAACTTTTCAAACACAAAAAAGTCCAGCTAAATTGGGAAATACGGATAACAGTGAATTTTTACTGGGTTAATTTTGAGATGGAGTAGGTTTCTGCAGCAAGGTTCTTACTGGTCTTACCATAACTCATTTCCTTAAATCGAGTTATTTGCCCTTTGTAAAGGATTGATTCAAAAGAAAGACAAGGTCTGGAATCATTAAGAACGCCACTTGTTTCATTAACAAGCTTACTTGAGATGTGGATTGAACAGGAGATATGAATTTTAGCAAGCAGACTATGGTCTTGGAAGCTTATGGGAATATTGGTTCTTACTACGCAAGACCTCCAAATTCTGTAAACATTCTTTCCTTACTGTGAAGCAAGCTCCTCGGCAAGGCTTAGCGCGGACTTGCGCGTGCCACCATTATGGTGGTTGCGCCGGCCCGCTGGCCTTGAAGAAGGTGGGGGGTCGCCGGGCACTGGAATCGGCCTCCTAGTTTCCCTGGGCGTGGGACCAGGGGGAGTTCTGGCCAGCCACTTCCGGTAGTTGGAGGAGGGACAGGGGTACATATACTGTCCCCCGCCCACTGGGCAGCCTCTTGTCCGCTGCCTGTCTCGCCTTTCGCACCTCGTCCCTCACCCCGACGCCGCTTGGACGTGTCCCCCGGAGCTGCTTACTATTCGGTGAGTGCATACCTCCCCCACCCCCCCTCCGAAGCAAGACGGCTAAGCCTGGCTTCTGCCATGGTGGCAGTTCGCCATCAGGGGGAGGACAGCTCCTTGGGGCCGGGGCAGCGGCACACCTCCCCTGGTCGAGCCCAGCACCATGCTGACCGGGGAGGCATCCGGAGCACCCTTGGCTCGTCACGTGCTGGGACCCGGCCTGACATGGGCCCATGAGTCCAGCGAACCCTTGATCGGGGCTTTGGCCCATGTGAGCACAATGCCTCTGGTGTCGGGTTAGGGGTAGCCGCTGCTGCCCTTCTACGCGGGAGTGCAATTAGCCCCCTCGACCGGCACGATCTCAGGGTAGTATCCAGGGCAGGGACCTTCTCGGCGGTCTGTCCTACGAGGTGGGGTTGGGGGGCACGTGGGGGGGGGGGGGGGGACAGCGCTCACACCGTGTGTTCCTGTTCGGAACCAGGTAGTGGCAAAGCGACTCCTCGGGGGGTGAGGTGTGGCACAGAGGCCGCGCCAGCTGCAGGCCTATGAGGTTGTGGGTGCCCTCGGTCCGCGTGGGTCTGTCGCGTGGGGTTCCCTTTCTCGCTGCGCCTCCAGATCTCACTGTGCATTGCGGGGCGGCGCCTACCTCGGCTTCACGTGGTCGCCAGGCATCGCGGGGTGGAGGTGCAATGCACGGCAGTGGGGGGAGTGGAGCGCCCGTTTGCGCAGTGCTCCGAGGCACAATCTGCTGGCTTGGGCAGGAAACCAGGGATCGAGCCTCGAGGTCGCGTCCGCATCCTGTGTTTCTGGGGCATAACATTTAATATCCCCGTGACTGAATATGTAATGTTAAATCGGTGCTCATGTCAGGGCTCCTATCTTTCGGGTCGAGTTCGCGCTTATATCGCAACGTTGCCCGCTCCCTCGACTGCGGTTCCCAAAAAGGAGCAAGGCGAGTTCCGTTTAATTCATAATCTTTCGGCACCCAGGGGGAGTTCTTTAAATGAGGCAATTTCTGAAGCATTGTATAATGTAAAATATGCATCCTTTGATCAGGCAGTGGACATGCTTAGAAGTCTGGGTCAAGGGGCATTGCTGGCTAAGTCTGACATTGAGTCCACTTTCCGCATATTGCGGGTACACCCACTGGATTTTCACCTGATGGGTTTCCAATTCCAGGGGAAGTATTATTTGGACAAGTGTATGCCAATGGGTTGCTCAGTCTCCTGTGCTTACTTTAAGAAATGTAGCTCTTTCTTGGAGTTGGTTTTCAGGTGGGTCACGGGCCACCGATGGGTGTTACACTACCTCGATGACTTCCTCTTTTTGGGGGCTCCAGGATCAGGGGATTGCTGTGCAGCAATAGGGAGGTTTTGCGCCCTCATGCAGGAGCTCGGTGTGCCATTGGCACCTGGTAAGACAGTAGGTCCTTGCACGACGATCACATTTTTGGGAATAGAGTTGGACTCAGTGCAGTGGGTGTCCAGGTTACCAGCAGCGAAGGTGAAGGATTTTGGGACAGCATTACAGCATTGCCTTGCTATAGAGAAAGTCACTCTCCATCAGGTACAGCAGGTGGTGGGACAATTGAACTTTGCATTGCGCAGAATACCAATGGCGCACCCCTTTTCCCGCACCATTGCACAGGCTATGTCAGGACTCAAGGAGAAGCACCACCACACCAGGCTATCCGGCGAGGTCATGCAGGACGTGCTCATTTGGAAGGCATTTCTGCGCAATTTCAATGGGAGGGTGGTGTGGCCTTGCCCGACCAGGTCCAGTCCTGAGATGGGGTTGAAGACCGACCCGGGGGGTAGCGAAGAGTTCAGTGCTATTCTGGTGTCAGACTTGATTGCGCGGCCTTGGCCGGGCTGGTGGAGAGACTGAGGGATCACAAATAACATAAGCTTCCTTGAGCTCTTTCCCATCTTGGTGGCGCTGTACATCTGGCCCGAACGTTTGAGAGATCAGTCTGTAATATTTTGGTCCGATAACATGGCGGTGGTGGAGTGTATTAATACTCAAGCGGCAAAGTGCAAAATTGTGACAGGAGTATTAACTCACGCTGCTGATACGATATCTGATGCTGATACGATATCTCGTTTTAAGATGCAGGTATTCAGGTCCCACTTACCTGAGGCAGCAGAGAACCCAACACCTTTCCCAGAACAGCTTTGGCAACTTGGTGCCCCCAATTATCGGACCTCGTGACAGCTTGCCTAGCACCCAGGACCAGGAGAGCTTATGAAGGGGCGTTCTGGTCATATTGTCAGTTTTTGGGGGACAGTTGGGGACAAAAATGGCATGACTCTGGGGTGGTGGTCGATTATCTGAGATTCATGAGGGACGAGAGGCGCTCAGAGGTGGTGGCTAGGCGTAACATGACGGCCATTTCCTTTTTTGCTAAAGCGAAGGGCGAGAGGGATCCAACAGGCAATTTTGTGATGCGTAAGGCTTTGAAGGGGTGGCAATGCTTGCAAGGGGTACAGCTCGATGAGAGAAGACCAACAGGAGTGCAAACCCTAGCGAAACTGATGGAAGCCCTCCAACAAGTTTGTAGTTCAGCAGGGGAAGCCATTCTTTTTCAAGCGGCATTTTGCATAGCATTTTATGGCACTTTTAGGGTAGGGGAGCTGGTGGCAAGGAACAAAAGAGACTGGCGGGGGGTGGGGGGGACGGACTGCAGGTGGGACATGTCCAGGTAAATGGGGACTCCCTAACCATCTCCTTACCAAGGTCCAAGACCGACCAAGGAGGTAGGGGCGAGAGCATAGTGCTCCACAGGGCTGTGGGTAGTACATGTTGCCTCATGGCCAGACTGGAGGCTTTCAAGGCACAGCGGACATGGGACACAGCAGGGCCTCTTCTGGTACATGTAGATGGTCCACCCCTCACTGTCTTTCAGTTCAAGAGGGTCATGGGTTTGGCTATGCGGCACGCTGGTTTGGATTCAGCTTACTTTGGGACTCATTCCTTTAGGATTGGGGCTGCCACGGAAGCAGTGGTTAAGGGTTTGAAAGAGGAGCAGGTTAAGAGGATTGGTAGGTGGTCTTCTAACTGTTATAAGCGCTATGTGCGATTGCATATGCTTTAGCCAGTAGGAGGGCAGTGCACTGACGGTTGGTTCTGTTTCCTGATCTATTGCAGTTTCTTCATCCCGTGACTCAGGGGAGAAGCTTGCCCCGGTTCACCATCGCGGAGAAAGGATATCGCCTTGTCACTCAAGGGGACGGCAGTCAACGGTTTAAGAACGTACAGCATAGGTTATGGCTCAAATTCACTCTTGGGCCCAAGAATAACAAGAGGTTTGGATAATAGGTCACTCCTATGTCCGTTGTCTAAAAGCTTTCTTTTCAGAGGCCCATGAGGCCAGGGCGTGCCAGTTGGGAATAAAAATAGTATTCCATGGTCAGGGTGGACTGCGCATTAGGCAATTCAGGGAGCTGGTGAACCGCGCTTTAAAGGAAAGCAAGGGCCCACCTGCAATCTGGATCTTGCAGTTAGGTGGGAATGACTTGGCACAACTGGGCTGGAGGGTGCTCATTGAGAAGCTCCTCACTGATGTGGGGTGGTTAGCAAAGCAGTGCCCCGACGCTATGATAGTCTGGTCTAACATGATTCCAAGGTTGCAGTGGAGAGGGGGTGAGTCAGTACAAGCTTTGAATCACGTGGTAAAGCGGATCAACAATAAATTTGAGAAATTGTTCAGGACCACCAAGTTGAAGTCCATAGGACATGGCTATATGCGGGGTGCTCAGTTCTTTGTGCAAGATGGGGTATACCTCTCGACGAAAGGGAATCAGGCTTTCATGGAGGGCATCTCATCATGGTTGGAGGGCACAAGGCGCAGGACATGACCTTCTAGGAGCAGAGGGGAGGCCAGATAGTCGGGCAACTATGCTGGCCTGTGGCGGTAAGGTCATGATTGATAAGCATAGTTTTCGGTCCTTAGGGCCAGCACCATGGAGCTCCAGGGGCAGTTACAGTCGGTCGGTAGGCTGAAAGGGTGAGGGGCCAGGGAGTCACGCTTTCCAGTAGGCTGTTCGGCCACCCTCGCACGCGAATGCGCAACAGTGCACAAGGATGCATAATTGCAGCGCCCCGTTATGGAGTTAAGGCACAGGGCGAAGGGGGGGGGCCGGGCCGGGGGAAAGTGTCCGTCCGATAAGCTGTACTCCCTACGCAAGCTTATTCCAGTGGAGTCTTTGTAGTTTTACCAGGATCTGGGGCTGCCAGTCATTGACCTTGCCGTAGGTTCTAGTAGGGACACGCAGAAAGTAACGGATATACATGTAAGATTACGGTAGGAAATCACGATGTATTAGAGCATGTTAAGGTTAGCCAAGTAACATCATGTATCTATCGATGTATCTGGACTTTCTGCGTAATTGTACATAAATGTAAATATTAATTTGATGTTTAATTATGTAATAAATACGGCCTGGGGGTAACTCCCCCTAATCCAAGAGTGTGGTTTGAATTGCTTGCCTTGGAGGTGGGAGGGAGTCCCCATCCAATGGCGGTTTGGGTTTTTAAAATAAAAGGGGACATAGGCAGTAGCTAGCCATATGGGCATGGCTTGGCGTGGACTCGCACGTGCCGTCATTATGGCGGTCGCGCCGGTGCCCTGGCCTCGGAGGAGGTGGGTGGGTCACTGCGCGCATTGGTGATGCGACGCCGCACCATCCCCCCTGAAGCAGCCAATGGTTATGCCGGGTGGTGCGGGGGGGCTGCTTCCGGTTTCATCGCGATTCCAACACGTAGGGGCAGGCCTGTTTTGACCGGTCTGCCCTGCGCCCCCCCCTTTTAAAAGGGGGCTAGGGGAGCGGGAGCAGTCTCCTGTTCTCTCGCTCCACAGCAGTTCCATTTTCAGGTCCGGGCCATCTGAGGCCCGTAATTCGTTTTTCCCCACTCACTATCCCCTAAGGCAGGCATTTCATGTGAATGTTGCAGTCATATGTGTTTTGCTTTGTTTTCTAAACTTTGTTGCAGGTATTCTCAGGAGATATGGTGAATGTGAAATTCCGAGCTTTAATGATTGTGGTATTTTGTATTAAAAGTGTCGGTATATGGGGGGCGTGGCCTGACAACATGGCCGGCTAGACGCATATCTGCGCTGCTCCTGCCCCAACGGCTGAAATCCTGTAAAATCCTGGCGTTATAGTGACCTCCGTAACTCGGACTGACAGCGGGGAACCCCCATGACTCCGAGGGTCCCGCTGGTGTTACAGGATATCTGCCCGCAACTGGAGAACGTCGCTATGGACCGCTGGGGACCTGACGGAATCCTGCTCCCTGAAATGGCGGCCTCTGTGCTGCTTTGAAGGGCGGAGATCGCTGCAAGCTGCCCCGGGCATGCTGGCGGGCTGTCGAAGAGCCCGTGGATCTTGGCGAGTCCCGCTGCCACTGCGAGACGGTTGAGAGGCCCCAGGAAGGGGTGAAAGAGGAGAAAGACAGCCGCGTACGGTCCGACCTGTGGGACTCTGGAGGCCAGGGCCAGACCTAGGCGAGACCGGAGTGGTGAGGCCTGCTTCTACTCTGGCTGGAGGTGCCTGGAGAAAGCGCGGGCCGCCGTGAGACCCACGCGACGGATTACACTAATTGTGGCCTAAACTGGAGCTCACGTCGCTGAGGTGAGGAGACCCCCTCCCCCCCGTGCCACGGAGAATCCTCTGGTGCTGGCGGGGCCGTGCGGTGCGGGAGTGGGCCTGGGGCACTCGCTCCGTGGATCGGCAGAGGGCCGGCCAACCGCAGTCCGGGGAAGGTGAATAAAGACTGAATCGAGTGGTAGTGCTAACTGAGCAGGCCGGTAGTGCCAAATAACTGGCCTGGCCAGCAGAAGGGACAACTTGCACAGTGTCGACGACATTGAGGCCCGGGCCCCGATTTGGAGGCGAGGTAGTACGCCTGGAGGATCCCCTCTGGACTAATTAAGGCATTATTGATTTCCGAACTGAGGGGACACAAGGAAGCACCCTAAGACAGGGCTGGCCATGGGGAAGGACCGACCCTTTAGAGGCGCCCAAACAAATAAAATTATGCAATACCAATGTGGAAATATGACTTGGCCCTAACTAAGGGATGTGAAGTGGATGATTAGTAATGAATGTAGTAAAGCCGTCAGGTATAATCACCTGTAATAGCAACTGCTTACAAGATTGTAAACGGGGAATACCCTGTGCTTTAATATTCCATACTGTTATATGCCACCAGATGATCTGTACTGCTAATTTGATTGTCAAGCAATGTGTCTGTTATTCCTTTATGAGTACGAACGATGTACTGTGCTATTGAAACTCAATTAAAAAAATGAATTAAAAAAAATTATGCAATACAGGGTCCCGGCCCAGACTTCGGTGGACCGCCTCAGAACAGACCCAGAGCAGGGGACACACATGGGCTCAGCGGCCTGTGACAAGGCCGATATTTTGGAAGCTATTCGTGACTCCAGAGTGGCGCTGGAAACCAAAATGGATGGGATGGCCATGGACATCAACCATTTGCGCCTGGATCTCAGGAAGGTGGCAGATAGGGTTACCACTACAGAAGGGGACTTGAACGCTTTGCAGACTGAGGTCCGTCAGCTGCGGGAGACGGTAACAGCCCTCCAGGACCACACGGCCCGGCTAGAGGACAGAGCAGACGATGCTGAAGGGCGGTCAAGGAGGAACAATCTCCATTCTTGGGGATTACCAGAAAAGGCGGAAGGGCCGGCGGCGGACCTATACCTGGAAGATTGGATTGTCACAACATTCCCGAACCCCAGGCTCTCCAAAATGTTTGCGGTGGAGAGAGCTCAAAGATCTCTTGGGCTGCCGCCGGAACCAGGATCCCCAACCAGAGCCATGATCGCCCCATTGTTCAATTTCAGAGACCGGGACGCGATCCTGCAATATATTTGTACCAATGGTCCGCCCAGATTTGAAAAACATGACATCCATATCTACCCAGACTATACGAAAAAGGTGCAGGACCTACGGAATGACTTCCTGGGTGTAAAACGCCGGCTGCGAAACCTCAACATTAAATACAGCTTAATGTTCCCGGCCAGGCTTCGAGTACAATATGGCGACAAGGTACACTTCTTTGGTAACCCACCGGAGGCAACTGACTGGATGGGCTTGGCCGGCCAGGACCAAAATCAGGGCTGGCAGGAACAGAATAGGCAGAGTAGTTGACAGCGGAACTGGCAAAGTCGTGATGAGGAGCAGTGACCGAGAGTGCGAGATCTGGAGGATGGAGGACGTATCATGGTGGGACCCGATGGCACTCTCCTTATGGAACCTGGAGGTGATCCAACACAGAACCAGTTCTCGCCACTATGTTTGGAACAGTAAACACAATCGGAGCTGGGGGGTGCCACCAGCCCGGTAGTTGGGGGCTCGGGAGACACATGAGTGGTGGACTTGGCGCTGAGACCTAGGGGTGCTGGGTCGTAGACACTGAGTACCTGATTTGACCCGAGGGACACTTGACTCTACTGAGAGACTTGCATGAGAGGGCCTTGGACCCAGAGACAGTGAGGGGGGAGGGCTCGAAAAAGTTTTTGTGGAGGTACACTATTTCGCGCATATACTCTTTTGACGCGCCGGCTGTAGAGTGCTGAGGCAACCTGGCTAGATCACCAGTCGGGCGGGGCCTCTCGGTGCCAGTCAGTCGGTTGACTCTCGGAGTTTAGGGGGGGGGGGGGGGGGGTTCTGACTTGGGAGAGTAAGTTCAATTACAATCGTTATTTCAAGTTGGGAGGGGTGATTTAAGGGGTAGGTGGTGCTTTGGGGTGGGGTTCCGAGTCCTCGGACCAGGAACGGGTTGTGAGAATGAAGTACTACCGCCTGTGGGTGTTGGGGTTTCACATTATGGTTTTGTTGGGGCTGCTGCGGGTCTGGTCTTTGTTGCATCATTGGAGGTCGGAGGCGATTGCATCATAGGAGGTCACGCTACAACACTATTGGGAGTCCCCCACACGAAAATAGGGTGCCGCGACAACCACAGCTGCTGACTCATGCCAGGTGACACACAGAGGTATAAACTTATAACGTAGAATGTCCGGGGGCCCAATAACATGGTCAAACGGATCCGGGTGGCACCTTACCTTAGGCGATATGGGATAAGTATAGCCCTGCTCCAGGAGACGCACCTATGGGGAGACTGTCTTAAATACGTCCAACGCAGATGGAGGGGTCAGTTCTTTGCTACATCCTACTCCGGGTTTGCCAGGGGAGCGCTTATTTGGGTGGCACCAGGAGTTCCCTTTAAGGTTATACACACTAAACAAGATCCTGATGGGAGGTTTGTGACGGTGGAGGGGACACTGGATGGCGCAGTATATGCTTGGTGAATATTTATGCCCCGAATAGTGATGATGGTGGGTTTTTAAGTCGAGTCTTGGGGCACCTAGATTTGGATCCAGAAACGGAATTAATCGTCGCAGGAGATTTTAATTGTGCACTTGACGGGGAGCTAGACAGACACCCCCCAAAACTGGATGCCAAACCTAAAGTTAGAGAGGCAATGGGCCAGATGCTTCAAAACTATGGCTTACTGGATATATGGCGACACCGCAACCCTGATCGTCGAGTGTACTCGTGTCATACACCTGCTGCCAATACCTATAATAGACTAGACTACTTCTTTATTCAAAAGATGGCGGCGCATCAGATAGCGGAGATGCAATATCTGGCCTGCTATTTGTCCGATCACTCCCCGCTATTAATACCATACTCGCTGGGCCGGCCAAAATCTAAAGTACCGCTATGGAGGCTCAATACCAAAGCTTTTGGGGACCCGATCTATAAGGACGCCATATCGAACTGGCTAGATGCCTATTTTGAGGTGAACTGGGGCTCGGCCAGCACCAGGGCGATCGAATGGAACGCGATGAAGGTGGTGCTACGAGGGGTATGTATGTCCACGGAGGTGGGGGATAAAAAAGTGCTGGAGCGCGACCTACGCCAGCATGAGGGGCGTTTGGCGGCACCGGAGAAGGAGCTTCCCACGAAGAGGGAGAGGCTGGCTAAATGGGATGAAATGCGACAGAAGATAGGGGACATATGGGACTCGCTGGGCAAATTTAACAAAAATGCGAGCAGGCGTCGCTGGTATACAGAAGGGGATAAGGCGGGACGGCTACTAGCGCGCCTGATTCGGGCAGAGACTCAGCCCCACCCAATTCTGGCACTTAAAAACGACCTTTGTTCATGTAGTATATACTCAACACGAGATCAATACAGCATTCCGGACTCATTTATTTGGAATATACTCTGAACTCCAGTCCCCCACGGCCCCTGAGGCTGTGAAGGCCTATCTAGCTGAGGTGGAACTGCCTTGCGTGACCTCGGAGAGTCAGGAAGCCTTAGGGGCCCCCTTTAGCGGGGAGGAGATACGGTCGGCGATCGCCCACCTGCTAAGACTGCTAAGTCCCCCGGGATAGATGGCATAGCAGCTGAACTGTATAAAGAATATGGAGGGGTCTTGATCCCTAAACTCCTCTAAATCATAGCGGAGGCCAACGAAAGTGGAATGCTCCCAGACTCCATGCGGGAAGCATTGATAGTGATGATCCCCAAACCAGGGAAGGATCCCCTGCTCCCCAGTTCTTATAGACCAATTTCAATGCTGAACGTGGACCTTAAAATCATCAGCCAGGTGTTAGCAAATAGGCTCCTCCCATATCTCCGGCGGCTGGTACACGACGACCAGTCCAGCTTTATACCAGGCAGGAATACGCTGCGGAATATCCGCCGCCTCGCACACGTTATGCAATCATTGGTGGGACGGGCCCAACAGAGCACCTTAGTGTTCGTAGATATTAAAACAAGCGTTCAACTCGATCCGATGGGACTATCTATGGCAGCTACTTCTAAAAATGGGACTGGGGGAGGGAATTGTAAACTGGGTAAGAATGCTCTACGCCCGACCGGTGGCAAGGGTCCGCACGGGACGATACGTGTTGGACACAATACCCATAGCGAGGGGGACACAGCAATGTTCGCCCTGGCAATGGAACCATTGGCGTGCCATCTCCACGGCGTGCTTGAGGGACAGGACATACGGGTTGGGGACTCGGAGCATGTAGTATTGCTGTACGTCGACGACGCGTTGATATACCTGAATCGGATGACCCAATCATTGCCGACCCTGATTGCGGCACTGATGCAGTTTGCTGCCGCCTCCGGGCTTTCCATCAACAAAACGAAATCACAGCTCTACGCGATTGGATCGGAGAGCGAATGGGATGGAGCCCAGCACCCAGAGATGGAGCTTCCATCGGTAGAGGACACACTCCGGTACATGGGGATATGGATCGGTAGGAATTAGGCCACTTTTTACCAGCACAACATGGGGAGAATAATCCGGGGTCTTCAGGGGAGAATTGCCTTTTGGAACACACTTAAACTCTCCCTAATGGGGAAGATCGCCCTGATAAAGATGCCTCGATGTTTCTATACAATGCAAGGTTCCTTCTTTGAACTCCCACACCGGGTATTCAGGGATTGGATGCACTGCTTGTCCTATTATTATGGAATGGGAAGCTATGCCGGATTAGCTAAGAGGTCATGAAGCGTAGGTGGGGCAAAGGGGGTTTTATAGATTCCAGATTTAGAACTTTATTACTTCGCATCACAACTACAACACCCGATAGCCTGGTTGGACACGGACCCCTCCTGGGAGAGGTCCCTGCTGGCAGGCACACATGGGGACCGACAGTTAGGAGCACTGCTCTGGCGGGCGGGGGGACAACGGGTACACAGATTAATTTGAGAAGGACCGTTTGCCCCGGAGGCGGACTTCTGGCTATGGCCACCCTTTGCTCAAATTGACCAGGTTATGTCAACATTTAAATGGAAAGATGGGGGCTGCCTGATGCTGTCTGACCTCTACCAGGACAATAAATTCATCACTTATCAGGACGCCACCTTTGAGCTGGGATCGGGACAATTTTTGCAATATGCTAAAATAGCAACAACCGCGCGGCAATTATGGCCCTTGTTTCCAGAGGCTCCGGGGCACACCCACACCCTGGTCCCTATGATAACCATGGCGGGGGGGCGGAAGTTTGTTACTCACCTCTACAGGGCGCTGCGGGATGATAAAAAGAATGGCCCCATAAAAATAGAAGAAAAAGGGCAGCAGGTGTGTCTGCGGGAGATTACACCACGGGACTGGGAAATGATACACGAGAGTGTGCGGAAAGTGTCGGTGTGCAATCGCTTCAAACAAATCCAGTATAATAATATAATACATATGACCTACCTCTCACCCAGGCGGCTTCAGGCCATCGATAGTTCCAGAGACCCACACTGCCCCAGATGTCGTAACGCTCAGTCGGATTTTCTACATATGGTGTGGACGTGCCCAACGATCCAGACATACTGGATGGCGGTCCTACAGGACTTGACCAAGATCACTGGGTGGACAATTGCCCTGGACCCGCGAGCCTGTCTCCTGGGCTTGATTCCTCGAGATCCTAAACGTAAAACAAGTAGGCGGTTCCTGGTTCTGGGCCTTGTTATAGCCAAGCGGCGTATCGCGATCCATTGGTTAACCCAGCAGGGGCCACTATTGGCGAAATGGAGGACAGATCTGAAGGAGTGGGCTATGGCAAAGGAAGTGCACAAGCGTAACACCAGGAGGGATGACAAACTGCCCGAGGTACTAATGGCGTGGGGAGAAATGATTCAAGAGATAGCGGGACAGGCCCCGCAACCCACACAAGAAAGCTCAGAGGAGATGCCTTCCACGGGGGAGACGGCCCCAGGTCATAGGGGAGAGACTCAAGCAGACCCAATATGAACACTAAGATGCATAGACCAAGTTCTACGGACCCGGCAGAAGGGGGGATTGGGTGGGGGCTTCGGGGGGGGGGGGGGGGGGAGGAGTTTGAGAGGAGGCTGGAAGGGAGGTGGGGGGGGAGTTTAATTAGAGTGGTGTTATGATGAAGTGCAAAAAAACTAAGTGAACAATGAAGACTGAGAAACCTCCGAAGATGCGAGCTTAAGTTTAATCGCTGACATGTATTATTGTTGAAACGTTTACCACCTCGGCTGCGGTGGACGAGATGTATGATTGTTTCTGTACATGACCTGCTGATTTGGAAGAACAAATCAATAAAGACATTTCTAAAAAAAAAAAAAAATGTCGGTATATGTCATTTTCAGTCACAGGTAATGCTCAATGTAAAGTGTGTATTGATGTAATGTAATGTAATGTAAGATCTATTTTTATAGCGCTACTACCACTCCAGGGAGTATCTTGGCGCTCACCCAACTCAGGTGTACGAGTTGGGGGGAGTAGATAAACTTCACGCTAAACACTACATATTTAAACCATTGCTGTGCAGGCTGTCTCGGTCATAGAAAAGACCCAAGTTTTTAATGCTTTCCTGAATTGAATTTCGTCCGGCAAGGAACGAAGAAAAAAAGGTAGCTTATTCCAAGCTTTAGCCCCCAACACAAAGAGCGATTTACCACCTTTGGTTGTTAGCCTGAATTTAGGGATGACCAGAAGATTTTGACCCACAGACCTTAGACAGCGTGCAGGATTGTATCGTCTGAAACCCTTCCGTAGATATTTAGGGCCTTGATGGTGGAAAGCCCTGAAAGTGATAAGGAGGACCTTAAAGAGGATCCTCTTTGCTATTGGGAGCCAGTGGAGCATATTCAGTGCTGCAGAGGCTGATGATCTACGAGGCCAGCCAAGTACTAGACGGGCTACTGCATGTTGGACCATTTGTAATTTATGGAGTACCGATTTATTGGCTCCAGCATATAGGCTATTACAATAGTCCAACCTGGCGGTAATTAAAGCTACTGCCACAGTTTTCCTGGCTGATAATGGCAGGAAGTCAAAGAACTTTCTCAAAGCTTTAATTATATAAAAACATGTACCAGCTACGGCAACGGCTTGCTGTTTGAAGGATAGCTGATTGTCAAACTTAATGCCTAAGTTCCGGGCCGATGTGATGGTATTAGGAGGGGCTACTTCTTCGTCAGGCCAGCAACCTTTCGGGGAGAACACATTTTCCTTTCCAAAAGGCAGAATCTCCGTTTTGCCAGCATTACATTTAAGGTGATTGTCAGTCATCCATTTAAATGTTGCTGCCAAACACTCTTTAAAATTCCCTTCGGCACCCACCCGATCCCTGTCTAATACTAAAATAAGCTGGGTATCATCAGCATACGAAATTGTACTGATCTCAAAGGAAGCGATCAAATTTATCAGGGGGACCATATACAAATTGAAGAGTATAGGGCTTAAGCTTGAACCCTGAGGGACACCAAAACTAAGGTCCTTTGCTTCAGATTGATACTGGCCCAGTACTGTGATTTGGCGTCTGTCCCTGAGAAAGTTTCTCAGCCAGGCCAAGACCATCCCATCCACTCCTGCGGCAGGTAAACGGTCCACTAAGATGTTATGTGAGACCGTGTCAAAAGCTGCCGACAGGTCAAGTAGAATAAGGACAGCCTTCTTTCCCTGATCAATAGCCAAGCGAAGGGTTTCAGTTGTAAACAATAGGGCAGACTCGGTGGAATGTCCTGATCGAAAGCCTGACTGATTCGGATGAAGGATATCATTAGCTTCCAGGAAACTCGTCAGTTGATTATTCACGAATTTTTCAGTCAGCTTGGACATCACCGGGAGCAGGGAGATCGGTCGTAAGTTGGAAAGAGTGGTTGGGTCGGCGAGTGTCTTCTTCTGGAGCGGCTTAACAGCAGCAAGTTTCCAGTCATTGGGGACATCTGCCGTTGCTAACGATGAATTGATGATACCATTTACGATGGGGTTTATGACTTCTGCTAAAGATTGTAAAACCCGGGGGGGACAGGGATCAAAGGGGGAGCCAGATTTGCTGGCAAGAATAGCTTTGAGGGAGTCTTCGAAGGAGACCGGGGTGAATGTATCCAGACAAGTTGGGGGTTTCACCTTCTCCACTCTTTCATCATCTTCTAAAAAAGAAGATGCTGGGGGAAAAGTTCTCACAATAGCAAGAATGTTATTATCGAAATAGTCTGAGATTTCGTTACAGAGGTTCTGAGATGGCGGAATCTCTTGCACAAGGACAGAAGGATTCATAAAGTCCTTGACTATTTTAAAAATTTCCTTTTGCTCTTGGGCTGCCATAGTTATGGCCTGAAGATAGTAAGCTTTTTTGGCTGATTTTATATTAGCATGGTAATTTATTCTGGCCTGCTTATAGATGTCACGGGCAGTGATCTCATAAT
This sequence comes from Triturus cristatus, assembly GCF_964204655.1. Lineage (NCBI taxonomy): Eukaryota > Metazoa > Chordata > Amphibia > Caudata > Salamandridae > Triturus > Triturus cristatus. The sequence goes on along the minus strand of NC_140587.1, from coordinate 465,354,666 downwards.
GCCTGCGCCACCGTCGTTCCAAAATTCTTAAATTACCCAATTCTACTCCCAAGGCAGATGTATACCAAGGGGCCTTCCTATTAGTTTTAGTAGGGTTTTTTGTGTTTGTGGGACCAAGTTGATGGCCCATCGTGGTTATCCAGTCGCAAAAATGTTGATTATCTACAGAGGTGTTACCTGTGGGCACCGGAATGCAAGTTACAAGAGCTTCCAACACATCAGGTCTACTGGGTAGTTTTTTCCAATTAGGTTTATAAGTCAAATTTAAGGTAGTAGTATTATTTAAAGTGATACCCAAAGGGTTAGAATTTAATAAAATATGAAACGGAATAAAATAATGGTCAGACCAAGTCTGAGGACATAGAGGTTGAACTGTCAGCCTGGTAGAATTTGAACAAATACAGTCTAATAAATGACCTCCCACATGTGTATATTGTTGAGTCAGAAGGGAGAGTCCCAATATGTTGATAGTGTCCATAAAGCAGTCAACTCCTGGAGCCATAGGAGAATCGAGATGCAGATTTAGGTCGCCAAGTATAGTGAAGTTCGAAAATCTAAGTACCAAGTCACTTAAGGCATCTCCTACAGTTTCAAGAAACTCCTTCGGGGAGCCAGGAGGGCGATAAATAAGTGCACCCGAGAATGTAAAAGAATCGTGGATCCCCAAGGAAAATACCAATACTTCTGCTCCCTTAATATCAACAAGTTCATAGGAGGAGCATTGTAGTGAACTACGATACATGATAGCAAGGCCACCTCCCCGTTTTTCGGGTCTGTCCAAACGCTGGATAGAAAAATTCTGCGGAAGGGCTATGGCTAGATCAGGGTTACACCATGGTTTGAGCCATGTCTCGGTGATCAGAAGCCAGTCAAGATCGTTGTCAAGGATAAGCTCATATATGTTTTGGGCATTTTTACAGAGCGAATGAGCGTTGATAAGGCCGCCGCGCAGTAGCGAGGAGACCGGCGGTATCATAGTAGCAGATACAGTCCGTGGCCCAACAGTATAATGTTTATTAGGAATGGAACGAGGAAGGGAACCAAAGTGTAGCCCTTTATGGCCATCAGAGTGGAGACCAGTACATGGTGGAATGATAGAGGGGGACATACCTGCCATTGTCCGATATGGCTATAGCTCGATGTTACGTCTCCCGCCTCAGCGCCTCCTTAGCGCTGACGAGCGCAGACGGGCAAGACTCAGGCACGAGTCAGGCACTACCGCTGCGCGTCACCGCTGCGCGGGCCAATGCGAGGGTTAAGTAGTGACTCCCCTCACCTCCGCCTGAGCACTAGAGCGCTCAGCGTGATGGCGCCACGAGGGATCTCCAAGATGGCGTCGGAACGCAGGTAAAACTACCGATACTGCCCGCTAAAACAGCGGTGGGGGCACCATTTAAATGCGAGTATGTGGACAATAAGTATGATATTGGTGTTTTAGTAAAATGGGATAAAATGTCAGGATATGGTTTTGTGTGTGTTTCCCTGGTCAGGCAGTAAGGTCATGATTGCTAAGCATAGTTTTCGGTCCTTAGAGGCCAGCCCCATGGAACTCCAGGGGCAGTTAGAGCCGGTCGGTAGGCTGAAAGGGTGCGGCGGCCAGGGAGTCACACTTTCCAGTAGCCTGGTCGGCCACCCTCACACACGCAACGAAGCATAATTGCAGCGCCCCGTTATGGAGTTAAGGCACAGGGCGTGGGGGGTCCCGGGGGAAAGTATCCGTCCGAGAAGCTGTACTCCCTACGCAAGCTTACTCCAGTGGAGTCTTGGTAGATTTACCGGGATCTGGGGCTGCCAGTCATTGACCTTGCCGTAGGCTCTAGTAGGGACACGCAGAAAGTAACGGATATACATGTTAGATTACGGTAGTACATCACGATGTATTAGAGCATGTTAAGGTTAGCCAAGTAACATCATGTATCTATCAATGTATCTGGACTTTCTGCGTAATTGTACATAAAAGTAAATATTAATTTGATATTTATGTAATAAATACGGCCGGGGGTTACTCCCCCTAATCCAAAAGAGTGAGGTTTGAAGTGCTTGCCTTGGAGGGGGGAGGGAGTCCCCATCCAAGAGCGGTTGAGGGTTTTAAAAGTACCTAGCCATTTGACCACTGACACCCAAGTAGATCAAAATATCAGCGGCATAGCAATGTAAGGTGGAATCCTATCGGAGAGAGAACATGTAACAGAAATATACTCCATATTGTACATCTAAAAGTCCAATTTAGTTTCATCACAGGGAATTCCCAAAAGGGGAAGCAAGTGGGGGTTGAGGGAATTACAGAACCTAGAAATATGTGTATTCCACGAAATACGACTGTGGGTGTTGTCAATGTGTCAAAATTCTGGGATTTCTAGCCTGAGAGCCATATTTATCAAATCAGTGATATAATTGCAGCCTGGAATCAGTTTCATGGACAGGGAAGAATAATTAAGATATGAAAAGAATTATTGTATTACAAGGAAAATTTGAGTTTGAATAATTTTATCTCATTTAGTGAAACCCGTTTTAAGCCCATCCTAGACTGCGAGCTATGAAGTGCTGAATAAAATAAAACATTTAAAACTGGAAAAATGTCAAGCAACCAGCGAAAGGTCAGAAGGATTTAGGAGAAGGTGATTTCCCAAAGTACACAAATGTAAAATGAGGAGTAGCTGCAGAGAATGTTTGTTTTCCCTTCTAACAGGCTGACCAACAGGGGGAGCCCAGAAGGCTGTTGAGATAAGACCTATCCTAAAGTGCAAGGGCAGATAACACAAATTATACAAGAATTTGCAATGCAATAGGTCTCGCTTTCACGCAATTTTGAGCTATTGGCATTGTAAATAACAATGCATTTTATTTATGTTTTGAGTTTTAAAACATAAATAAAAGGCATTGTCATTTACAATACTAATAGCTTAAACTTTTGCAAATGTGAGACCTGTTGCATTGTAATAAAGGGCACTCTTAACCGCTTGTTAGATTGTAAATATCGGAGGAAGAGACCGGCCTGCGACGTCTTCAAATAAATAGTGCAGTCAAGAAGATGTGTAAGTTTTGTAAATTACACAGACACTAAGTGAGAAGTGAGATTTACATATGATCAGAGCTATAAACACTAAGAAAGCGCTCCAACAACTTTCGCTCTGTGATTACACTGTCGCGGCTCAGGACGAAGAGCGGGAGGTGGAGGTGGGGGGGCTAGTTCCTGCCCTCTCCGTGATTTGAGTGTGCAGTGTGGCATTGCGTAATGTCATCGCTATCTTTGGCCTAATAAAAAACACTTGAAAAATCAATGGGAGAGCGAGGGCTTAGGGGCGCGTCCTGTTCCCCAGATGCGTACTATACTTAAACAATGTGGACGGGCCCACTATGTGCGTGTAATTAATTAAGTCACTGTTTGTAGCATGAGCTTGGACCCATTAGGTGTTATTAAAAGACCCCTCACACACCAACCTGGCTGGTGTCATGCTTCATCATCGGGGTCCCAACCGGGCGGCCGAATGCCCCCCGGTTGTGCTACGATGCCTGGTTACAGCGGAGCTGGTGTTGGTGCGTAAGTGTGATGTGATTTTATCCAGTTAAAAATACCTCTGAGAATCCTTGCCTCTATTTTTAATGTTGGCGGCTCAGGATATAAAAATATGTGTGGTGCAACTATTCAGGAGTTATTACCTTTAAGTTGACTTATGTGTGGCGGTCTACATGTTTCAGCCCCCGCTGTGTGATTAACAGGGCTTTCTTCAGGACCAGGTAAGTGATAAGTGAGTGGCGAAAGGTGAAAGATGCCACGTGAAAACCAGTGCGGTACCTACACACGCGCTAAGGTGTGTGGTTGAAAAAATGTCGGCGTACTCACGGACACTTTAAAATAGCAAAAAATTCCTGTAGGAAAGAAGAAGACAAAACATATAGAGTTTGAAACATAAAATCCAATCTTATTGGCTACATTGTTGTTTTGTAGTTGTCCTCAAGAAAGGCTACTACAGTGACGTGTTTGCCCATGCAGGTCGCGGCATGCATAGATACTGAGATACATGCTGCACTGACTAGAAAGTGAGCAACAGGGTTCGAGCAGCGCTCCTGTAGGTATAGAGGCGCTAGTTATGGCTGCACAAGTGCTGCGTGCAGTCTAAAACTGATGAATGTGGCACTGGATAGTGCGTGGGGGTCATTGAGGTAAGTGCCTAGCGGTCCAAGGCGCACACAGTGCACTACTGCTGTGGTCAGATCATGCACTAAAGTGGTTTAGTGCACCCAATTATGACCCCGAGTGAGGGGACATCATTACGAGAAAATAAATTAAAATACAAAGATTAAAAACATGCACAAGTGGATTCTATAGTTACAATGCTAATGAGTTTGGGGCAGATATCGAGGCTCGAGGGTGGATGCTCATCCCAGATACAATCAAAGTGAAACCTAAAAAGAGCGCTGCGGTAAGCCCAATTGTCTAGATAGGCTTACTGTGGTGGCAGCATTTGGAGCATGCAAAGCCTTACTTGGTGGAGATGAGTCATCCGCTGCAAACCTGTTTATGGTCCCCCGTAGTCCCGGCTGGTGCTGGGAGTGCCGGAGTGGGCAGCTTAAGTAGTGTGTAACTCGGTTCCGGTACGTGCAAAGGTGCATGTCCGGGTCTGATCATGACTAAGCTTAATGGAAGGGTGCGCATGCGCGATGGCACTAGTCCTGGTTAGAATTCTGGCGGCCGTGTTGGAAGGGGTTGATATGGATCGAAGGCTTCCGATAGTTTTTCGAAAGTTACTGAATGAGTGCATGAACACTTGTCGTGCTGTGTATGTTATCGCAACTAGACGTGGTTTGGTGATGATTCACCGGGTGGCCATCCAAAGTATGATAAGTTGGCTCCCTGTAGCGTGCGCATGCGCGATTGCACTAGTTCCAGTCTTCATTCGGGCAGCTATTTTGGAAGGTGTTAATAGGAAGTCAAAGGCATAAAATGTGTGCATGAACATTAATCGTGCTGTGTATTGTAAAGAGTGGTTATCGCAACCAGACGTGGTCTGGCGGTGATCCTCTAGGCGATCATTAAAAGTATGATTATTTAGGCTCCCTTTAGTGATACTCGTGGAGCTGTCTTGCGGCTGTGATGTGGGGCGGCCACTTTTGAGACAACAGGGAGCCAACTTATCATACTTTGGATGGCCACCCGGTGAATCATCACCAGACCACGTCTAGTTGCGATAACATACACAGCACGATAAGTGTTCATGCACTCATTCAGTAACTTTCGAAAAACTATCGGGAGCCTTCGATCCATATCAACTCCTTCCAACATTGCCACCTAAATTATAACCAGGACTAGTGCTATCACGCATGCGCACGCATGCGCACCCTTCCAATAAGCTTAGTCATGATCAGACCCGGACATGCATCTTTGCACGTACCGGAACCGAGTCACACACTACTTAAGTTGCCCGCTCCAACACTCCCAGCACCAGCCAGGACTACGGGGGACCATAACTAGGTTTGCAGCGGATGACTCGTCTTCACCAAGTAAGGCTTTACGTGCTCTAAATGCTGCCACCACAGTAAGCCTATCTAGACGACTGGGCTTACCGCAGAGCTCTTGTTACTTTTCACTTTAATATTGGATCTGGGATGAGCATCCACCCTCGAGCCTCGATATCTGCCCCAAACTCATTAGCATTGTAAATATAGAATCCACTTGTGCATGGTTTTAATCTTTGGATTTTACTTTAATTTCTCGTAATGATGTCCCCTCACTCGGGGCCATAATTGGGTGCACTAAACCACTTTAGTGCATGATCTGACAACAGCAGTAGTGCACTGTGTGCGCCTTGGACCTCTAGGCACTTACGTCAGTGGCCCCCACGCACTATCCAGTGCCACATTCATCACAGTTATAGACTGCACGCAGCACTTGTGCAGCCATAACTAGCGCCTCTATACCTACAGGAGCGCTGCTCGAACCCTGTTGCTCACTTTCTAGTCAGTGCAGCATGCATCTCAGTATCTGCATGCCGCGACCTGCCTGGGCAAACACATCAGTCACCGTAGTAGCCTTTCTTGAGGACAATTACAAAATAACAATGTAGCCAATAAGATTGCATTTTATGTTGCGAACTCTATATGTTTTGTCTTCTTCTTTCCTACAGGAATTTTTTTCTATTTTAAAGCGTCAGTGAGTACGCTGACATTTTTTCAACCACACACCTTAGCGCATGTGTAGGTACCGCACTGGTTTTCACATTGCATCTTTCACCTTTCGCCACTCACTTATCACTTACCTGGTCCTGAAGAAAGCCCCGTTAATCACACAGCGGGGGCTGAAACATGTAGACCACCACACACAAGTCAACTTAAAGGTAATAACTCCTGAATAGTTGCATCACACATATTTTTATATCTTGAGCCGCCAACATTAAAAATAGAGGGAAGGATTCTCAGAGGTATTTTTAACTGGATAAAATCACATCACAGCACACTTACCCACCAACACCAGTTCCGCTGTAACCAGGCGTCATAACACAACCGGGGGGCATTCAGCCTCCCGGTTGGGACCCTGATGATGAAGCATGCCACCAACCAGGTTGGTGTGTGAGGGGTCTTTTAATAACACCTAATGGGTCCAAGCTCATGCTACAAACAGTGACTTCATTAATTACACACACATGGTGGGCCCGTCCACATTGTCTAAAAAACACTCCAGCTGCACTACGGCCCTGGCTTCACCTACTGGTACATGACGGGCTCTGCTTTATGGTAGGCATGGATGGTGGGAGGGATGGTCTCGACTGCAGCTCCGGCCTCGAACAGTGCCCCTGCTATTAGTATTGAGCGAGAGGCGCTGAGGTGGTGGTATTGATGGTGGTGGTGGTATTGGTGGTGCTGGTATTGGGGGTATTGGTGGTGGAGGTACTGGTATTGGTGGTGGTAATGGTGGTGATATTGGTGGTGGTGGTGTTAATGGTATTGAAAGTGGTATTGGTTGGGCTGATATTGCAATGGTGGTGGTATTAGTGGTGGTAGTAGTGGCGGTGTTAGTGGTGGTATTGGTGGTGGTATTGATGGTGGTAATATTGGTTGATGTAGTGGTATTGGTGGTGTTTTTGGCATTGGTATTGGCGGTGTTGGTATTGGTGGTAGTATTGATATTGACGGTGGTATTGGATTGGTGGTGGTATTGGTGGTGGTACTGGTAGTAGTGATATTGGTGGTGGTGGTACTGGTATAGGCGGTGGTATTTGTGGTGGTGTTGGTGTAATTAGTTGTGGTGGTGTTGGAATTGGTGGTGTTGGTATTGGTGGTGGTATTGGTGGTGTTGACGGTGGAGGTGGTGGTATTGGCGGTGGTGGTATTGGTGGTGTTGATATTGGCGGTAATGGTGGTGGTATTTGTCATGGTATAGGTGGAAGTGTTGGTATTGGTGGTATTAGTGGAGGTGTTGGTATTGGTAGTGGTGGTGTTAATAAAACAGGCTTTTGAAAACAACCCGTCAGGTGGCTTTAGTACAGATGACATGTAACACAGATGTGCTGTTGTCAGCTTCAGCCCCTTAGCACAGGATTATGTGCTACCTGGAATTCACATGACTTTTGCTAATCGTTTCGAAATCCATTTTACTTGTGGCGGCGGCGGTGGTTAAAACAGACACAAGATAATGCCGGGTTAAAGTGATTGAAAGCAGGCGCCCGTTTGACGGGGTAGCCACGCTGCTTAAAAAAACACAAGCGGTTTCAGCTGAAGCAGGGCATGTCCCGCCTGCAGCAGTGCTTAGAGACTAAACAACAGGTCCCGTGTAACAACCAAAGTAAATGGGCCGGTTGCCATGGGAGGTTACAAATGAAGACAAGGCAGTACTAAGGCAGGACTAACCAGCCTATTAACGAATCCGAAGGCAGCTTTTACGAAAATGACACAAGCCAATGAAAAATATGGGAGGAGAGTAGGCGCAGCTTCTCTCCCATACTCTACTACAGCAGTCTCGCAGAGCGAGCAGCCCACGCGCGCTTCTGCTAGGCTTGACCTAAAAACGTGCCTGGCGTCAAACAAGCAGTGGAGCGCAAAGTAACTTTCAAGGAAGAAAATGCAAAAACATAAACAGCAACACCTGGCAAACAAATAGGTCAGCCTTGGGAAGGCAGAAATTATTTATTGTTTTTTGCAAGCATAGGTAATAATAGGGGCTTTAAGTGGGCGGGGTCTCACCGGGGCTGAGCACCGGCAATTTTTAAACGGGTCTCTATTGGGTTCTGTTTTATGCCCTGGCACGGGCAGTACGTTTTTTTCGGACTGCAGTAACAGCAGGCACATCGATGTGCGCATGCTCACACTGCTCACTTCTCACTAGTGGAGAAGTTACGGCATGATGTCATGCCAGGTGAGCTTTGTAGGGGAAGGGAAATACTTTAAAGAGTCATTATCTCTCTGGGTTTCCCTTCGCTTTTCGAAACGCAGGAGCAGCAACATCATTGTTGCGTCACCAGGGCTTTAAGTGGAAGCTTATTCAATATTTTATACAACAAGCCATAGTTGCTGCTTATTTATCTCATGCAACTAACAACCATTGACAATTCAAAGTCCTGACTTGTTGTAGGTACGATGTTACTTGTATCATATATCTGGATGCAATGACAGAAACAGGAAAATACAAATCGAGCGGCACAATATGCTCAGCACAAATATTTACCCTATGTGTTTTTAAGCTACGCCCTTAATTACATAGGCAACGCCCCTTTGAGAGACCCCCCAGTTTCCCATCAGGATAAAAATAAATAAAATGAAAGTAGAGATTGGCACACTAGCACTGCCACGAAAGTGGCCTCATTTCTAAACTGATCTTTTCACTTGCACTCCCAGTCAAGAAAGCCAATGGATCAGGTGGGTTAACCCACTGACCCATGCGGTTATGGGTTCAAAATGTGTATAACAAGAAAATACCTATGGGTGAAAAAAGCTGGCTGAAACATATAATGTTAGTAAAATCAAAAGATCTTGACTAGTGCCAAACCAAGATGATGCTATTCCAAGTGTGACGTAGCAAGAGTCCATCTGATAAGGTGTTAATTACTACCCCAATCAACAAGAGGTCACGTTTCTACATCCTTAGTTGAACCACACTTTTGAAGCTTGTCAGAACGAGAATCGGGTATTTGTTTTCCAAATATCAGTTTATAAAAACGTGTTTGCTGCTTTGTAAAACAATTGTTTGTATTGATATCTGAATTTGTAGAGCTTTCTGCTCCTTATGCTAAAGCAACAATGATTGGGAGTGTAAAGCAGCAAAAGGAAGTAACTGGGTCAGAGATGTTGGTTTGCTGGATTTATCTGCCTGTGGTCTCTTTTGTTGCTTGTCAATAGAATCTCTTCTGATTGAGGATAGCATTTTGGCTAAACAACAATCATTCAAATCCCTGATCCTCCAGGCACCCAATGGGTGGAGAGGGCTGACCCATGGCGCCATGCTGAATGCTGTAATGAGCAGAGGAAAAACATGATAGACAAAAGAGAAATGGACGAAGAGTGCTGGCTAAAAGCTCCAATAAGTAAGTACATGTATGAATAATTTCAGTAAAATCAAAAGGTCTTGGCTAGCAAAAATTCTAAAAATTTAATTTACCTCATCTAGGCGTGAAATAAGATCTAAGAATGTTAGCCTGAACTCTTAGGGGGCCAAAGAGGGTTTGATTTTTCACAGCCAGCAAAACTGGTAAACACAAGATTTTGAGATCTTATCAATGTGTGGCATAAAACACCTGTCTGAATAAAAAGGAAAACCCCGAACCCTCTCTTTGGAAACAAGACATATACTATTATAATAGAGAGAGATGGGCATTAAGCTACATTTGAACAGCAGTTATGAAGAAAATAAGCTCAATTTTTGAGAGACGGAGTAGAGACATCTAGTCCTTGAATGTACCAAAACAGTCCAGCAGATGAACACCCTTCACAGAGGACCACTTAAGATACAGATGGGTGTCATTGGTATGAATGTATGCATGGATAAAGATGCCCGTGTCAGGCACCACCTTTCCAAAGAGATGTGCTGCACATCCATGCAAGATGAAATAAAAGAAGGAACTGCCCCATAGTCTACCACATATATCCGAAGCCATGGAGAAAGTGAGGAGGGTCAGCAAATGGAAATTCTGATCATGGAGCATAAACATAGCATTTTAATAATACATTTTAGTTATGTATTTATGCCATTTGTAAAGAGCATGGCTACCTAAAATAGGTTTTCCAGCACTGGCATCCTCACTAAACCCACCAGAATTACTGAAGCCACAGGAGACTGTTAATGAGAAGGTGGGAACAGCCACGTGTTAGGTGCTTACGAAAAGCTATCAGAGATTTACAAGTTCTCAATAATTGTGGCAAAGTGTTTGACAGTTTTGGTCCCCGATATGCAAATGCCCAGCACCCTTCGTGGGTTCCCTCGACTCTGAGGCCTCCAGCCAGCTCCAAGTGGCTGGAACAGAGCAGGCGATTGGGTGTTACCAGGACACCAAAGGTCCCACATAGAACAGCCATGCTTTAAAAGGCATTTATGCATTTAGCATAAAGCTTTAAATTGAAGTCGACGTTTAATTGGCAGCTCATGCAGTAAATGGGTGGATGGAGTAGGAGTCGTGCAGCCGCATTCTGTATGGTCTGAAGCCGTTCAAGCAGGGAAGTAGCAGCACCTAGTTATAGAACATTTCTATAGAACATTTCTGTAGTCCAGTCTAGACATCACAAGGGAGTGGACTACTGTTCTTCGGGCCAGGGCTAGAAGGCACATCAAGATTTTACTTAGCCACAAAGGATACCGAAACAGGTGGCTGCTACTTCACTGATCTGATGGCTCATAAACAGCTTGTCATCGAGCCATACTCCCAGATTATTACCCACCTGTACTGGCAGATTGCCACAGATTAGGTCCCCAGAGGTGGGGTTGATTGTCTCTGCCTTGTTCCTATTCAACTTTAGTGAATTTCCATTAGTCCAAAATGAAACTTGAGCAAGACAACTGTTAAAAGATTCTACCTTGTGGTCATCCTGAGATAAGGATACCACAATTTGTGCATCATCTGCATACAAAAACAATGTCAGCTAGGATTCTACAATCTCCGCTAAAGGTCTTGCATACAGGTTGATAAGTAGGGGGCTCAAGGTTGAGCCTTGGGGCACCCCCAGACAGCTAGGTAGTGAGGGTTTGATCCATAATGACATGAATGCACCTTAAAGGTGAGGGCTTGTATAAAGGAGCTCAGCCACGCCAGTGCTACCGCCGTACACCCATGTCTCCTAACCTGGTCAATAAGGTGGAATGGCTCACAGTGTCGAAAGTGGCCCTAAGATCCAAAAGGATCAGTGCCTTAACACCCTCTTTATCTACTTGGCAGTGCAGATATTCTGTGACTCCAAGGAGAGCTTATACTGCACTATGGCCATGCCTAAAGTCTGATTGCGCAGAATGTAATAGACCATTTAATTCAACCTAGGAGGAAAGCTGAAGATTAACATGTCTCTCCAACACCTTAGCCAATGTGGGCAGGAGTGATATAGGCCTATAATTTGACCATACCAGAGGGTTCAAGTTTTTTTTTTTTGTATTGGTTTAACTAAAGCACGTTTCTATGCAAGCGGAACAAAGCCGTCCAACAAGGAGGAATTTAACAATTCGAACAATTCGGTAAATTGCTCAAGAGCTGGTAGCCTAAGCTTGCCCAGTACTGAAGGAGGGGGTGGGGGAGGGGTGTTGATAGTTGCAAGTAGAGAGCTACATAAAATCACATCTAGGGGATGGAAAAGGTTCAGTGAACAATTAGAATTAGAGGCAACTTCAGGAGAGCTCACAGAAGAGGCCCCACAAATGACACCTCAATGCCTGCTACTTTGTTAATTTTGTTAAAAAATAAAAATGCGATTTCATTACATGGCACTTGCGTGAGTGGAGTAGCAGGAACAGTCCTAGCCTGATTTGAGAGATTCTTAACTACCCTAAATAGAGTTTTAGGGCAATTTTTAGCTGCTGTGATTCTATCCAAATAAAATTTTGAATTAGCAATGCTACATTCTTTCTGATACGGTTTTAAAGCTTCTTTATATCTCAATTTATCCTCATGAATGTAGGTTTTGAGGAGTTTGATGGATATTTTTGCTAGAAGTGGGAACTAGCACATGAAGAGACAGTCTGATCCAAGAATCTACGGAGTGTCTGCTACTACTGACCCACTCAAAGTAGGGCAGTTAGCTTTAAGTAAAGAGTTGAGGGCTGAAATATTGAGCTTTGACCATCTCCTGCCGTGCAATGTCTTCGGAACTTTTCTCAACTGTGATATTGATTGGGTCCACAACGAAAAAAGATCTGCATAGTGATCCATCCATGTTAAAGGAATAGGTTGATCAGTTTGCAAACCACTAAAAGGAATGAATATAGGTTCGAGCATATGGCCGGCTATGTTAGTAGGGTAGCTTAACATAAGATGAACATTAAGAGTCGCAAGGCCGTCTATAACAGATGAAGCCATGCTACAGTCTGCTTTAGCAAAGTGGATGTGAAGGTCTCCTAGTATAGTGAAGTTAGAAAATGTAAGAATGGGCGATGCAAGAACGTCCGAGATACTAAAGCTCCAATTAGCAGCATTGCTAGGTGAACAATAGATAAGAGCTCCAGACAAAGTTAAAATTCTTAGTTAAAAACAGTGAAAAAAAGAAGAGCTTCGCACTCAGGTATAACCAATTTGTCTATTTTACACATAAAACAATGTGAGCACTTTCCAACTGCTACCATCTGGTCTAAGTCAGAGGGCTCAGTGCAAACAGTTGAGCAGCAGAGTAAGTGGTCATACCTAAAGACAATGGGGCAGCATTCCTGGCCCCCAGGACCCTTTCGGACATGCCCAGATGGGCTTGACTTTGGCACACACTCTGCTCACGTCCGTACCACGGCCACGTTTCATAAAATGGACCAGGAACAGCTGATGATCCAAGAAGCAGCCAGAGCGCTAACCACTCTTCGCTAATGGACCAACGTTTGGCCTCTAACCAATAAAATCCCCCCCAAAAATGAGCATCTTGGGTACCCTCACGTTCACAATTCACATCCCCAAATTCAAGTTTTTAAAAAGCACTCTTCAAATATTAACATTTTTATACAAATCCTAAAAGTTGATAGTCGTGAGGAGAGTCCCTGACTTCTACCTGTATGTCTGATAACTGTGGGGCCGATTCACAGAACTAATCTGAGACAAAATCCTAAACTTACTACTTTTGGTATTCACAGAAGGCATTTAGTAGTAGTAAAGTTAGTATTTTGTCTTAGGTTAGTATTTTGTCTTAAGTTAGGATTTTGTCTTAAGACAAAAACTTAACACAAAATCCTAACTTAAGACAAAATCCTAACTTTACTACTACTAAATGCCTTCTGTGAATACCAAAAGTAGTAAGTTTAGGATTGTTTATCAGATTAGCTCTGTGAATCGGCGCCCGAGTGCACACAGCATCATCCACCATTTGCAATGCCCCTGTGTGAGAGCATCTTTGAGGAATGAAACAGGATTAAAAAACAACCTATAAAAAATTGGGCTTACTGATGTCATTCTAGAATTGACTAGGTTCAAGAAGCATAGCGAGAAACAGAAGAGAAGTGAAATATAGAGCATACAACAGAATGTTGATATACAACGCAGGCTTTTTCAACAGGATCAGTTTGTGGCTTTTTTTCCCAGCAAATCAGGAATCATTTTGAGTGCCAAGTATTTAGGATGGGAAACCATCATTTGAAAAGCACAATTTTGTTTACATTTCTTTCACTGGAAAAAATGAATAAAATATGGCATATTTTGAGAAGTAAATATTTAGATGTATTGATATAGCCTAATTAATCACAATATGCAATGCAGCTTATTGTATTTTATAAAGTATTTATATACTTTATCATGTAATTGATAACAGAAGAGAAGTAAAACATAGAGCATACACCAGAATGTTAGTGTACAACGTGGGCTTTTTAACTGGGTCAGTTTGAGGCTTTTTTTTGCAGCAAACCCGGAAGCCTATAGAGAGCTGAATACGTATTTAGGATGGGAAGCCACCATTAGGAGGAGAATTAGGAATTTGCTTAAAAAATTCAGCAAGTACACCGCCATCAAATATCATTGATCTGATAGAGCCCAAGTTGCAACAAGCAAACAAGTTACTGGAGTTTGGTAAAACTCTTTCTGGTAGAGAGTATCTAGCAGCAGATTCTACCCCTTTTCAATATTCCCCAGACGTTGTACTGGACTGGAATGTTTTTCATAGTATCTCTGTTTACCAGACCATGTCATCGTGCAGCCCTGAAATTATGCCATTCTGCTCCAGAAATGACGTGCGGGCCTATAAAGATGCCACTCCCTTGCACTGATGTCAGTTGCTTTCGAGACAGGCCGTGCCTCCAGATTTGGAGACTCAAAAGCAAACCCATCTATCTGTGTGTATATTCTTAGATGTAGATCTTATTAAAGGATAGAGCCCAACAACAGAAAGGGGAGGATAGAAGGGTCTGTGAGGAATCTGCATCTAAATAGTCTCTACCAGAAAGAGCATTACCAAAGGTAAGTAAATTTTTCTTCTGAGACTTCTAGCTGCAGATTCTTCAACTTTTGAATAGATACAAAATCAGTAACTAAGGGAGGATAGCTGCAGATGGTCTCAAGACAGAAAGTCCTGCACGAAAGAGTGGGCAAAGTACCCTTATCGGCAGACTTGGCTGGCCAGGCAATAGTGCTTTGCGAATGTATGGAGGGAAACCCATGTAGGGGCCTGTCTAGGACAGGGGTGCCGCATGCTAACACAGTGGTAGCACCTTTGGTCCTGGTGGAACAGGCACGCACTTCTCGTGGAGGCTGCTTCTTTGCCATTGCATAACAGATCTTAATCCACAGAACGATCCAGTGAGATGGTATGCTCTGCACAGCCTGGCATTGTTTGGCTCTAGGAAACCCCTTGAAGAGCCAATCGCTCACATGGTGGTATTTGTTGAGAGCAATGTAGAAGCTGAGCTCTCTCTTAGGGTTAAAGCAATCAAGCCTCTCCTCCTCCATAGAGGGGTGAGTTTGAGCACAGAATGCTGGCAGAGTGATGGATTAGCCGATGTGGAACAGCGTCACAATGTTTGGAAGACGTATGATCTAGTAGGATGAACGCACAAAGGCTAAAGCTCACTCGCACGCCGTGCTGAAGTGATGGCAACTAGGAACACAGTTTAAATGGTGATAAGGTACAAAGGACAACTATGGACCGGCTTGAATGAAGTATACATCAGATACGCAAGGACAAGATTGAGGTCAAATTGGGGTATAACAAATGGGGACGGGGAAAGACGTTGCAGCCCTTTAAAAACAATGCATCACAGCAGGTAATTTAAATAAAGGGTGCTGATAAGGTATCCATAAGAAGGCAGAGAGAGCTGAAAGATAACCTGTGTTAAGAGCAAAGTCTTGCTAGGCAAGAGACAGCAACAATAATAAACCATTAGACAGTTTGGCCTGCAAAGGGTTAATCTAGCGAGCGCCGCACCAAACCACAAATTTGTCCCAACGACAGGCGTGTACAGTTTTTGTTAAGGGATGCCTGGCTGCCAAGATGATATCAACCACTTCCAGATGGATGTCAAAGGTGTTCAGCTGTTGCCTTTTAATCACCATGCATGGTGTGAAGAACCCGACCATTCTGCTGTGACAACAGATCCTCCTGGTGGGGCAACCTGGTTGGAGGACAGATGCTCAAGCCCAGGAGTTCTGTATACCATACTCTGCATACAGTCTGGAGCCAATAGGATGACTTGGGCCCAGTCGGTCTACTTAAGAACTCGAGGCAGGAGTTGTATCGGTGGAGAGGCATACAGGAGTCCAGAGTTCCACTCAAGGCAGAACAAGTGTCCGAGCAAGAGACGCCTTGGAAACTCCAACACGCAGAAGTGCTGACATTGCACATGCTCTGCAGTAGCGAATAGATCGAGCCAAGGTTCTCCACATTCATGGAAAAGACCTTGCTCTCACTCCGGGTGTAACTGCCACTCGTGATCAGCTAGGCATCGACAGCTGAGTTTGTCTGCCCTGGCAATTAGTGAGCCTGCCAGGTGGTTCGTCACCAGGAAGATACCCAGCAGAGGCAAAATAAGATAAGCACTAACAGCTCTATTTGTGTTAGTTTGATCAAGAAGCTAGGCTTATCAGGAGGTTGTGTAAAGCATTTATTGTATTCACTCAATCAAGGCTGATGTTTCACACTCAGAGACAGAAACAAGACCAATTAGGTAAGTATACAAAAAAGTATACTTATGGTTTATTTATAGAACCAAGCAGGACTTGGAACAGTTAGGTAATAAATACTTGCAAATGCACAAATGTTCAAGGAAATTCAGTTGTTCTTGAAATTGTTACAGTTAAAGGTTGATATCGCTTTTTCAGAATACTTGGCATTACACAGTAAACACTTTTTGGTTACTTTCAGATTACTTTACAATGGTGTTCACTTTTCCCCATACATTAGCAGTTCCTCATAGAACACTTTCTTGATCCCAAATCTCCTACTATGGGTCCCTGTGGGAGTAAAAATGGTTAGCGAACTCTGAGGTAAGTATTTGACTTACGAGGTTGAGGTTTCGGGGTTAGGACAAATGTTCCCCAGGGTCCAGCGGCACTGGGGCGGCCAGGTGCAGAGTGCAGTGGCCCAATGTTAGCCAGCGGGCTAAGGGGGCTCATAGTTGGGGTCTGCTCGCAAGCAGGCCATTTGGAAGTGGGAGCAAAGCTCTTAGGGTTGCGGTCCTCACTGCAGGGGCCAACGACCGACACAAGAATGTAGACCTTACATAGGGGTTTGTGGGCATCTCAGTGGAGACAGTCTGTTTCAAAAAGCTGCAGGCTCCATCGGCAGGAGGGGGGGAACCCACGACTGGGAAGGCGACTGGGGTTCTGGGAGGATGCTTGGACACGTGGAAGGGCCACCCAAGGCCCAGAAGGCATCGAAGGCTGGGTTGGGGTGTCTTAGGCACCTATGTCGGTTTCCTTAGGCTGTGATCGGTCGTGGTCGGTGTCAGTCGGACAGACGCGGTCAGACTTTTTGGACCGCATCAGTCAAGGGAACAGTAGTCTTCGGTCACAGTCAGGGCTGCCCTTCAAGTTAAGGCTACAGGTTTCGTTTTGAAGCTTGTGGGCAGTCAGAAGTCACCAAATCCCAACTTAGGATCGCTGGAGGGACCTCTTTGGAGCATGAGGCCACTCGGCTTCAGACAGTGGTGGGCGGGTGCAGAATCGCTGAGTCTGTTCTCTCAAGGTTAGTCTTTGGTCTGAGTAAATCTGGTGTTCACGGAAGACATAGTCTGTTAGTTGAGTGCAGGACAGGTCCTCCAGGCTCTGTTGTTGTTGGACATGCTGGTTTCTTTGCTGTAGAAAGGTCGTGGTTGGGACAGGCTGGAAGGGCTGGGGCCAAGTCAGTTGGTGTCCTCAGTTTCCTCCTGGGTCAGCAGAGCTCTTCTGTCCTTCTTTCTCAAATCTGAAGAGGCAAGGTTCAGGGTCACCCCTAAATGGGCTTTGTGTCTGGGACCAGAGAGCGGAGGCCCTCTACCCAGGGGTCCAGAAACCTGTCTGGTGGTGGCAATGGCAGGTAGTCATTCAGGAACCACACGAGGGCTGGTCTATTTTCAATGGGCATCTCTAAGACGCCCTCTGAGTGCATTTTATATTAAATCTGCCACTTGCATCAGTGTGGGTTTAATGTGCTGAGAAGTGTGCTACCAAACATCCCAGTTTTTAGTAAAGCCATTATGGAGCTGTGGAGTTCGTAGTGACCAACTCCCAGACCATATATTCTTTATGGCTTTACTACACTTACAATGTCTATGAATGGACTAAGACACAGTAGGGGTACAGGGCTCATGCCTCTGTACCCTCACCTTAGGACTAGTGCACCCTGCTAGAGGGGTGACTTACCTAGGCTTTAGGCAGTGGATTGCAGTCATGGCACGCAGGGGTGTGTGCCATGGCGACTCTTCACTTTTCCTGCACCAAAACACACAGCCTGCTGTGGCAGACTGTTTGCGTTAAGGTGCACGGCCTCTAAGGGTGGCACAATAGGAGCTGTAGCCCTCAGAGGCCTTCCTTGGTCACAGTGCCCTTGGTACCCACAGTACCTTTTACAAGGGTCTACCTCTGTGGCCAGGGATGGGACAATTGTGGATACAAAGGTACAATTTTGGGAAGGAACACAGGCCTTGTTACCCTGATTGGCGGGAACCCATGGCACATCAAGTCGGGTTGCATCAAATGTAAGGCAAAAATGGGGGGTAACCATGCAAAGAAAAGCAACCTTCCTACAAAAACTGTGGACAATGTGGAGAAATAGCTGAGAAAAAAACAGCCATGAGAGGAGCTTTGAATTGAGACAAGAAAAGCTCAGGATAAGATAAGATGCAGATCAGTACTTAATGTGAGCCAGTGATTTCTGGTGCTCGACCCTCAATTGACAACACCGTCACTTGTTATAGTCCACCACATGGTATGGGGTTGACTAATTTCGAAATGAGCACAACAACAGTCGTTCAATATTTTAATATACATTAAATATTGGTAACACCTGCCACCCAAGCTATTCTTATAGCTTTGGGTAGCCTGGATTAGTCCGAATTGTCACACTTGTAGGAGGAGAATCATGGTTAGTAGTTGTGTAGGTTATTTTATTGGCAGGAGCAATGGCTGTTGCAAGCTGCAGTGGCCTCCTGAGGAGGGCACTGGAACCTATAATTGTTTTACAAAAAAACGTACTGCTCCAGATCAACAACTAGGGGCTTGGAAAGAAAGAAACGGACATCAGCACATGGAAGCGGTGCATACCATTTCTGGAGTGGAACGGTGTCAGTGCAAAGTATTTTACCTTCAGGTAGAACAGTATGTATAAGCGATCACTTGCACTCCAGTGCTTTTTTGTCAGCAAGTCTGGATTTGATTGATAAGAGAACCAATCAGGCTTACAAACTATGTTTCTTTTCACACCTGTGAATCATGCTTTTTTTCAAATTCTGAAATATCATAAAGCAGATCTTTAATCCTAGTGGCCTATTTTAACTAATGTCAATAGAAAACATAGGTGGTACTTGATGCAATCTTTTACATGGTGCTAAAGGTTTTAGCATAGCATTTGGACTAAAGGCGAGAAGCAATTTATCGCTCATTTCAGAAGGTAGATCGAAAGATACTCTTAGCGTTACAGACTGGCATATAAATAAAATAATGTTTTGACCATCAAAAGTGATCAGAATTAACACGTTACTTACCTTCAGTAACGCATTATCTGGTAGAGACTATCTAGCAGCAGATTCCTTACCCTCGAATTTCCCAGGCTTCAGGCTGAATACGGAAACTTTTGCTGGGCAATACCCCTTGCGACTGGTGCCGGGTGGCTCCATTCAGTTCCGAGTGACGTCGTCGGTTAGGACGCTACAGTACCTATATAGGCGCCACCCAGGCGGGCAGACATCAGTACTTTTCCTTTTTTCCATGCCAGAAGCTCAGAGCCACGATGTAACTGATGCAGTCGTGTGCAAAACTAAGGCCCTGAAAAGGGGAGTAACCCTAGCCCTACAAAATTAGTCTGTAAAGCGGGGAGGTATGGGTGGAGCTGTAAGGAATCAGCAACTAGATAGAGTCTCTACCAGATAATATGTTATGGAAGGTAAGCAAATTGTTCATCTGATAAAGACTTCTAGTTGCAGATTCCTTACCTTTGAATTACGTATCCAAGTCATAACATCCATGGGGGGGCAGACCAATCCCTTACATTAGGAAGTCCCGCAGGACCGAACAGGCAAAATGCCCATGCCTGTGGACCTGTGACTGTCCAGGCAGTAGTGCTTGGGAAACGTGTGCAAGGAAGCCCACGTTGCCGCCTGACAGATGTCAAGGAATGGGACACCCTGAGAGAAGGCCGTAGTCGCAGTCTTTCCCCTGGTGGAATGGCCGCTTAATCCCTCAGGAGGCTGCTTCTTGACCAGGGCATAGCAGACCTTAATGCTGAGAATAACACAGCGCAAGAGGGTCCTTTTCTGCCCCACCTGCCCCTTCATTGTCCCACCTACCCCACAAAGAGTTGGTTGTCCATCTGGAACTCTCTTGTGCAGTCAAGGTAGAACGACAATGCTCTTTTTGGGTCCTGTCAGTAGAGACACTCTTCTTTCTTAGAAGGATGCGGGGGGCAAAGAAAGTGGGCAGCGTGATGGATTGACCCAGATGGAACGGGTTCACAACTTTAGGTAAGAATGATGCACAGATGAGACGCACCACTTTGTCTGGACAAGACATCATGTAGGGAGGTGAAGAAGACAACGCCTGCAACTCACTCACCTCTCCTTGCCCAGTTTGGAGGTACAAGGTTGACTTGGGCCTGATCGCTCTTGATGTTCGTCAGAACCTAGGGCAGGAGTGGCATGGGTAGAAAGGCGGACACCAGGCCTGAGTTCCACTCGCAACAAAAGGTGTCACAGATCGATAGCAGCCTTCAAAACTCCAGCACGTATTGCTGATACTGCACGTTCTCTTCGGAGGTGAACAAATCTAACCAAGGTTTTCCCCACTGATGAAAGAGACCTTTTGCCACCTCCGACTGGAGATGCCATCTGGATCAGCTAGGCATTGACGGCTGAGAATCTGGCAGGTGTTGAACCACCAGGGTTATGCCTGGCTGTTCCAGCCATGTCCAGAGACGCAGGGCCTCT
The DNA here is from genome assembly GCF_964204655.1 of Triturus cristatus. Classification (NCBI taxonomy): domain Eukaryota; kingdom Metazoa; phylum Chordata; class Amphibia; order Caudata; family Salamandridae; genus Triturus; species Triturus cristatus. The sequence goes on along the minus strand of NC_140587.1, from coordinate 465,333,959 downwards.
CGACAAAGAGTCCACAACCCCACCCTGCTTGTTGCAGTACCACATGTCGGTGGTGATGTACGTGAACACCTGCACTAACTTACCCTAGGAAGAGGGAAGAAACGCCTTCAATGCCAGCCAAATTGCGCTTACCTCCAACAAATTGATGAGGAGGACGACTCTGCCGGGGACCAGTGTCCCCTGATCGCCACCTCTCCCAGATGGCCACCCGATCCCAGAAGAGACACATCTGTCACTACTGTGAGCTCTGGTTGGGGAAGGGAGAGGGGTCTGCTGTTGACCCAATCGCGGTTTGTGAACCACCACTGCAGAGCTCTTGCAGTTCTTTCCGTGATCTGGACCTTGTCGGTGAAATTTCCTCAATGCTGTGCCCACTGGAACTTCAAGTCCCACTGCAAAGCCCGCATGGGCCACCTGGCATGATTTACCAACAGGATGCAGGCAGGAGGCAATGAGGCCCAACAGTCTCAGAGTCAGTCTCACCGAAATCAAGGATAGAGGCTGAAACATCGGAATCATAACCTGAATATCCTGGACTCGCTGCTCTGGAAAATAGGCCCGCAACTGCACTGTGTCCAGACAGCTAGGATGAAAGGGAGCGTCTGAGAAGGAGTCATGTGTGATATTGGCATGTTTATAGAGAACCCCAGTGAATATAGGAGGTCTGCTGTTGTCTGAAGGTGGGAGACAACAGCCTGAGGCGAGGACGCCTTCAACAGCAAGTCGTCTAGGTAAGGGAAAAGTGACACCCCTAACTTACGCAGATGATCTGCGACCACCGCCATCACCTTGGTGAACACTAGAAGGGCACTGGTAAGGTCGAAAGAGAGCACAGTGAACTGAAAGTGCTCGCGGCCTACCTTGAACCGCGGGTTATGCCTGGCAGGAACCTGATGTGAAAATACGCATCCTGCAGGTCGAACGCTACCATCCAGTCTTCTTGGTCTAGGGCAGATAAGACCTGAGCTAGAGTGAGCATCTTAAACTTCTCCTTCTTGAGGAAAAGATTGATGGTCTGAAGATCTAAAATGGGCTGCAACCCTTTGTTTTTCTTTGGAATCAGAAGGTAGCGGAAATAACAGCCACTGCCTACTTCTGAAACCAGGACCCTTTCTATAGCTCCCTTGATCAAAAGAGCTGCAACTTCCTCCAGGGGCAAATTCAGATGATCCTCTATCAGCGGTTCCTGATTTGGCAGACTGGGAGGAGGAAAAGAAAGGAAAGGCAGAGAATAGCCCTCCTGACCCACTAGTCCGATGTTATGGATCTCCAGTGGGGGGAGATAATGACGGATTTTCCAGTCAACTGGAGTGGTGTGGTCTTGCAGATTCAGACTAGGAGGGCTTGGAGGCTGTGGCTGCCGAGGGAAGGGTGGCCGACGACTTCTGACTTCCATTCGTAGGTAGGAATGAACCGCGTCCACGCCCCTGCATGACTTGGGAAGCCTGCACAGGACTAAGGCTGGGATAGGGATGACGCAGCTGGAAACCCATTCCGTTGCCATGAAAGGGGCAAAAGGTAGACTGGCCACGAGGACTAGAAGAGAGGCCCAAGTATGTGGCTGGAGCTAGAGAGTCCTTGAACCTTACTAGGTCTGGATCTGCCTTTTCCCAAAAAAGACGGGCTCCATCAAAGGGCATGTCCATTAGATTGGCCTGGACATCGCCCGAGAAGCTAGTTATCCTAAGTAAGGCGTGGCACCTCAAACCTACTGTCATGGAAATCGATCTGCCCAGCGAATCCTCATATCAAGGCCACACAGCTTGGTGAATATTGCTGCATCCCTCCCATCCTTAACTGCTTAGGAGAGCACAGCCCAGCCGGGACTTGTAGCAGCACCTGCGCAACCACCTCCCAAAGGGAGTGGGATAAACAGCCCAATAAGCATGTGGTATTCACCGACCACAATGTCAGGCTGGAAGAAAACATCTTCCTTCCAAATGAATCCAGCCTCTTGGATTCCCTATCCGGAGGGGCGGAATGGAACACACCCTGGGATATAGAGGCCTCTGCTGAACTCCACCTTCCGTTTTTGCCCTGAAGAAGTCCCATAAGGGGACGAAACGCGTCGGCTGGTTTACGTGCCAAACATCGCAGGTCTTCATTGAAAAAAGAAAAATGAAATAATAAAAGAGATAAAGAAATTCCAAAATATTAATGTTGCAATGTTCTTTAAAGAATTTGAATGCATATATATTTGCCTGTTACTTTTATAGATATAAGTTATTTTCATTGAGTGGTGCATCTGTGATTTTTTTTTTTTAATTTGACAAAAAGTCGAGAAAAAGCCCATCAAAAAGCAACAGAGGGGTAGCTCTTTCTAGATCAGCGCTTAACTGGCGCATAAATAAAAGAACTGACGTGCGCATGCGGTACAGCGACGTCATAACCAATGCTGTCAGGTGGAGCCGAATGGACCCACCCTATTGCGCACGCAAGGGGTATTGCTCAGAAAAAGTTTCCGGATCTAGCCTGGCACCTGGGTAATTCAAAGGTAAGGAATCTGCAGGTAGAAGTCTCTATCAGATACTTAAAAACAATACTTGGTGTTGCAAAAACGAAATCCCAGAAGTTCCCATGTGAACGAATAGGGGAAAACACATATCGAGCTAATTTGAAACTAATGATATAATCGCACAGTACAATTAGAGGCATTATCTCTATGCAAATGATTGCAGTTAGGTATTCACAACACAGTGACCCAAGTCCGTGGTTATCAGCCCACCTCTCGAGAATTGGAGAGAGAAGTTTTTTTGGATAGGTTATTATTCTTCCAAAACAAAACTTTAACATATTAGGAAATCCCTATGCCCAGGAGTATACTCAAACATTAGATACACAAGAACACCATGCTTCAGACAACCAAAAGGTTTTCTTTGTTAGGCACTCACCCACTTTATTAGTGACATACTTTATCATCGGGTCTCATCATCGTCCCTAACAACCAGGATGTTCTCAACTGTATTCCAGAATTTTTGGGGGTATATTACCGCAGGCAAGGAAAAACTAAAAATACCCTGACCACCTAGGTATCCCTTTAATATTGGTTGTTCAGATATATCTAAAAAACAATGGGGGAGGGGGCAGGGAAGTAAATTAGGGATATAATGGACCTCTACGCTGTTGAATTAGGTATTCACCTCATGAGAGGTGGAGCAAATAGTTAAAATATCTAAAAGTTGATTCAACATTATAGATTCTACAGGCAATACATTGTGTTTCGGTATGTTGGGAAGGCTCCAGATGGCAAAATGTTATTTTGCCTGGACAAATAACAATCCTTGTACATTACTAAAGGCCACCCAGGTCACTGACTTGCACAGAGCCAGGCTGCACAGCATCATGCATGTGGTTAGTAGAAAACAACCCGTTGCTTACTCACAGAAATAGGAACTGTGGGATTTTACTATCACAAACAAGATTTGCACAATCAAATTCCATCTGAGTAAAAATACTATTAGGTGTGGGTTTGCAGGTATTCCTTGATAGATCCAGCTATACACCAATTTGCAAGTCGTTTACCACTCTGAAAACTCTATTAAAATTACTCATATCATTGGCAGGAATAAGCGTGTGTTCAGGGTGTAAATACAGCATATGGTGTTGTAGAAAGAAGAATTTCTCCTTGGGGAACTAAATGTTGCTAACTGACAAAAACCTTTAAAAACACGTTTAGGATCAAATGCACTCTTGGATCGCATTTCATCATTCCCTCATGTACCTAAGGGATTCTTTTTGAATGTCTAAAAAAGTTAAAAATCCACTCCAATCTAAGAGGCAAATTTCAGGCTAAAAAGAAAATTAGATTAATAACTTTTGAAAATTAGTCCTATAAAGCATACTGGGTAGTATGGAGGAAACCTTTGACCTCCTCATCTATGGTCTACACTGATCAATTAGTACTGGTAAGTGTTTCTGCTTGGCACTAAGGATGTTCAAGCGATCATATACCCTGCTGTGTAAGGGGCATGCCCCATTGCAATGACGTATGGCTAATCAACGTCCACGGTCACAGAAATGGCTGGTGCACAGTATTGTAGAAGATGATCCGAGATCCTTTTTTAGGTCTGGCTACAAACCTGCCTAGGCTGTCTGTAGACAGACCTATTGTTTCCCATACATAACAGGTACTTAGAGCGGGCATTGGGTTAGTTCCCAGTAGATGGTTTTGTTGACTCTCTCAGTTAGTCTGCTCCTAATTCATTGTTTTCAGCCCTCCCTTCCCCGCATCCTGATGCTGCTCTTCTGCTTTACATCCTCTCCGCGTTTTTTGGTAAATAGATTTAAGGGCCGGGCAGGTGCGTAGTGCTGCCAGATAGCTCACTTCCTTTTTTGCAATCCATGTTACTTGTTTTTACCCTTTACTTTTTCATTTTCAATGTACCCAACATGCACATGTGCCATGGTAGGTCAATATATTAAAAATGGACGAGGTGAATGAATCGTGATGCAGGTGGTCATTTTAATGAGCCACATTTTCATAATGTTCATGAAGACTTTTTTTTAGCTGAAATTGTTTGCTTTCTAAATGCTGACATCCTGGAAACACAAAACTGCACTTACAAACAAAAAACAGATACCAGAGAAGTAAGAAGCACAGTCATTTCACAGAACATTATACCTGCAGTATTGTCGTCACATTGTTGACAGTGCTCTGTGCTCGTGATAGTTCGGTGACAGCCAAACGCCAGTCTGCTATAATCAAAACAGCATTTAATATTGTCAGAATTCAGTAGGGCGATTATGCATAAAGGCTATCACTTTCATTCAGTATAGGCATCATTATTCAAAAAGTGCTCTAAGAAAAGGCAACTCACCTATCAGCTCCATTATTGATCATTCTATGAATGCACATTCTTATTATCCTTCAAATTCGATATGGAAAGCTCTCGGAACACGTTCCAGCTATTTAATGCCTTGAGGACGCTGATAATCGGATACCTGTCAATCAGTGCCAAATGTTTACTCTGCCTTCTTCTCTGCTGCACCACTCGATTTACAAAGTGGCTGTAAGCAGTGCCCCTGGTGCCAGAGTAGCCGCTGGATATGTAAAAGCATCACCCTTTCTGTGGCTGTCAAGCCGAAGGAATGGCGTCGGATAGCAATCGGCAGTGTCCGTCAGGTGCCATTTGAGCAGCTGTCCCTTTCATTGGTAGCACCACTGAAACCATTGTGATTCAGCTAAGAAATCTTTCTAATATCGCCCAAGTCCTCAGCGGAAGCTTATAGCGCGCGGGCAAACACTTCCCAGGTGGGCTGTGGAAATGAACCCCCACAATGTAGATTCATTTCCAGGGCAGCAGTGGTGCCCTGCTTCCACGGTATGGCAAACTTGCTGCCATGGTGTTTTGTTCAGGCAAAGAGGCTCTCACCATATGTGGGGAAGCTACTTCATAGGGAAAATGAGCGCCAAACTGAAATAAGGATGCAAGACTTAATCTATACTGCTTCTTGGATCAGAGATCTATAAAGAGAACCTTTAAATCGCCATCTTTTGCATACCGTGTACACTAAGTCCGACATAATAGCTTTGCATTTTTGTTGTTGTTGTAAGAACTATATTTTTCTAAAAGTTGTTTTTTTTCCACAGGAACTTCAGCCATCTGTGCATTTATCGAATAAAGAATGGACGGAAATTAGGTTAGAGAAAATATGCATCTCCAAATATATATCCAGATGAACAAGTTACTTAACTTTGAAAATGCTCTTTCTGGTGGTCTCTATATCTAACCGCAGATTATTCACATTGAAAAAATTCAGCAGACAACTGACTTGATCCAGAAAAACTCTAAAGCAGTGCTCCTGTGTGCTGTGCGGCTCTTCCACAGTGACTTCATCCAGCTCACGACATGATGAACGGAGCCGCAAATAAGTGACAACCATGCACCCTGAAGTTGTTTTTTTCCCCAGGCTAGTCCGCACCCTCAGACGTAGAACCAATCAGAAAATTGGCATGATTAATGTGCACATTTCTAGATTGGGACCCTTTTTTGGTTGGAGAGTCCATTCCACGGAACAAGATGGTGAGGAATCAGGGGTTACACTTGGTATCCTTCAGAAAAAGCATTACCAAAGGTAAGTAACATGTACTTCTGATGGATACTCAAAGGGCAGATACTTCGCCTTGTGAATAGGTATCAGAGCAGTACCTCACAAGGTACTGGGCCTGTGGAATTACTCCGATTAAAAGGTCATGCACAAACAAATGCAAAAAAAAAAACATTTAGAAGGACGTGACTGTCAAGACTTTAGTGCTTTGTAAATGTGGGTACTGATGCCCTTGCACCAAATATTCAAGACAGGCTCACTGTGTGCAAACGCAGTAGTGGCAGCCTTCACTCGGGTGGAAAGTGCTTGTAACCTTTCGGGGTGCAGAATCCGAGCTACTGAGTAGCAGATTTTAATGCAGAGGACAATCCAACTACAGATGGTTCTCTTCTGTATCTCTTTGCCTTCCTTTGCCCCGGAGAAGCTCACAAAAACCTGATTGTCTACGCGGTGGTCCCTTGCACACTCAATGTAAAAACAGAGCTCTCTTGTGAGATAAAGTCGATACAGTTTCTCCTTCTCTTTCAAGGGGTGAGGCAGGGGAAATAATGCTGGAAGGGTGATAGACTGCCCAACACAGAATGGTGTTATCACTTTCGTCAGAAATGCAGCTTGAGGTTTCAACACCAGTTTGAAGGAAAACAATGTTGTGTAAAGGTGGCTGGACCAACAGTACCTGCAGTTCGCTCATGTCACATTATTATTTAAAGATGATTTTCATGGTCAAGAGGTGTAGTGGGGCGATTGTGCACTAGTTCAGAAGGCAAGCACATTAGAAAAGTGAGTACCAAATTAAGTCCTTTGGCATCACAAATGGCTTCCGCAGAAACGTGTGTTGTAAACCTTTAAAAAATCTGATCACAACAGGTGTTTTGAACTAAGAAGGTTGACCTGGCATTCATAAAAAAGCAGAAAGAGCCGACAAGTAGCCTTTAAAGGTACCCAATGCAAGTTCTGGTTGGTCGAAAGATAAAACAAATAACAAAACATTCAACAGTTTCGGCCTGTATGGGGTTTATCTGGTAGTTTTCTGTACACACTCAGGCAAGAAATGATTACACACACCCAAAGACTGAATCCAAGATCAATTGTTTTGTATAAAAAGTTATTACTTTGTTAAGTTATTTTAGAACCAATAGGAACTCAGTTGCAGGTAAGTAACAGTTTTAAGAATAGCAATACTTTTCAAATACAGTAGGCATTGTGCTGTAAAGGCAGAAAAGTACCTTACAAGAGTATTAAAAATACTTTGATAATGTCAATCAAACAGTAGCAACTTAGCAAATGTAAGAGATAGACATTCAGTGCAATATGCAGAAATGCAATGCAATCCTAGGGAAGGAAAACACTTGTGTGCATTTGCCATTAAGTACACAACTTACACATCCAGTTTTCAGGGTTTTAGACCAACACTGGGCAAGAGTCAGATCAAAGTAAGTACTTCACCACCAGCTGCACTGGGGCGGCCGGATACAGAGGTCACTGGGCCCAATGTTAGTCAATTGACACTGGGGTCACCCACAAGAGGTGCTGGTTGTAGGTAAGTACCCATGGTTTCAGGACACAGGCCCCAAGGGTTAAAGCAACCACAGTGGGGACCAGAAGGCAGCACCAACCAAACACCACCAGCGGCACAGGTGCGGCCGGGTTAAGGGTGCATATCAGCATCAGGAGCCCAATACAAGTTGAAGGGGAATCTCGATCGCACAAAGAGACTGCAGCCTCGGACCAGAAGGCTGGACGAAGGTGACCAACAGCTGGGCAGGTAAGTTGAGGTGTCGATGGATTCCTAGGCACTGCCAACTGGGCTCCACAATATCAGCGGGTGGTGCTGAGAAGTCAGTGGTACCTTTTGGTGTCAGATTTTCTTTGACTGAGCCAGTCGCGGTCACAGGGACCCTCCATGAAGAGGCTCCAGGCATCTTCACAGGCACCAGGCGAGGTCAGCCACCGATGGAGTCCTTTGTCCTGCACTGGCTCCCTGTCGAGAAGAGAGTAACCTTAAAGCTACTCACCCACGCCTACAAATACCTCCATAAAACTGGACCCAAATACCTCAACGAAAGAGTATCTTTCCACGTACCCAAAAAAATACCTCTGCTCTGCCGACCTTACCCTAGAAGAAACCCCATGTATCTGCAGAAGCAGAGCAGGGGGGAGTAGTCTTCTCCCACATTGCGGCAAAGGCCTGGAAGGGGCTCCCAGTCAACATCAGATGGTCCCCTACCGTGCACACCTTCAGGAACAGCCTCAAGACCTGGCTCTTCGGCTGATCGGGAGCTGCAACCCCCCTCCCCCACACCAGCACCTTGAGACCCTCACGGGTGAGTAGCACACTTAAAAAAAAAATCAAAAAAACGATTGATTTGTGGGTTGTAATAATCAGAGAATCAAGCTTCAGGGGGGCCCCTAAATACTGAATTTAGAGGCATCACAGGCACTGGCAGATGGTAGCCAATGGGCTACTTGTCTTTAGGGTGACTACACCTTTTGTATGTCCACTCCCTTTGGGGAGGGGGCTTCTCCTAACATAACTGGCAAACATCCTCACAGGCAAGATGAATGATTTTCTAAAGAGGGGGTCAGCTCTGTCTGGTACACCTTCGGGGTGGTCCTGGTAGAGAGGGGGACACACCTCTCCTGTTTACTAATTTTGCCGCCGAGCTTGCCGCCAAAAGGTGGGGTGTGGTCCAGGAGGTGGGCATCTCCAATAGCTGGAGGCCCTGGTCAGCATAACAAAGGGCAGGAAGCCTTTGAGGCTCACCATCGACTGCTGTTCCTACTTGGGGGTAGGTGAGAAGCACCTCCATCCCAAGCAGGCTTTGTTCCTGACCCACGAGAGCACAAGGGCTCCCACCTCAGGGGGTCAGAAACATGTCTGTATGTGGCAGACTGGTGCAAACCAGTCAGCTGTACACTAGGGAGTTGGTCGTTTTTCAAGAGGCATCTCTAAGAGGCCCTCTAAGTGCATTTTACTATAAATACAACACTGGCATCAGTGTGGGTTTATTGTGCTTAGAAGTTTGATACTAAACTTCTTAGCATTCAGTAAAGCCATCATGGAGCTGTGGAGTTCGTAATGGCGAACTCCCAGCCTATGTACTCAATAAGGCTTCACTGCACTTACAATGTCTATGAATGGACTTAGACACTGTAGGGGCATATTGCTAATGCAGCTATGCCCTCACCTGTGGTATAGTGGACCATGCCATAGGGCTGCGAGGTCTGCTAGAGGGATGACTTACCAATGCCATAAGAAGTGTTTTGTGGGCATGACACACTGGGATGTGTGCCATGTCGACTTTTATGTTTTGTCTGCACCAAAACACACAGTCTGCAATGGCAGTGTATATGTGTTAAGTGAGGAGTCTCTGAGGGTGGCACAATACATGCTGCAGACCTTAGAGACCCTCTTTGGTCACAAGGCCCTTGGTACCACTGGTACCTTTTACAAGGAACTTATATGTGTGCCCGAGGTGTGCCAAATGTGGAAACAAAGGTAGTTTTGGGAAAGAACACAGGCACTGGGAACCTGATTATCAGGGACCCAGCGCCCATTCAAAGTGCATCAGATATCAGGCAATAAGTGGGGGGGGAACCATGCAATATGGGCCACTTTCCTACAGGGATCACTTTAACATACATGTTTTGGCATCTGCCGAGGGGAGAGTGAGACAGTTATTAAGGTGATGATTAAACTAGATGGGTTTATCTATAAACAAAACCATGCTATTAGAGTAAGCTTTTGTGCTGAGTGCAACTGAAAACAAGCTTACAGCGGCACACCTCTTCAAAAAAAAGATGAGCCTCATGTATTATTTAAATAGTCCAGTTATGTTCTTCCGCTTTGTGTTCAATCTGTACTCCCATCTAGGGCTCTTGGAAACACCTCTTTTCAATACTGAAAACCACAGCAAAACAGTATTGTCCATTACATATGTATAACACTAGTACCTCACTAGGAGGTACTGCAAGATTAAAGACATTATACCGTAAAAAGAGAAATAACATGTTTGGGCTTTTTCTTTTCGGAGTCCCCTCCCAAGGTACCTGCTCTCTGAGAACAATAGCTCTCTTGTAAGACACATTTTCAGAAATAATTATATACTTTCACGATAAATAAAGATTAGTTCCACTCTGCAGACAATGGCCTTTGCATTCCACGTGCTAGGGATATCAGTACCATCTGTGTAATAGTTTACAACTTATTAGTGCCGCCACTCTTGTGGAACACTTGATAACATTTTATCTTCATGCTTTTCTTAACAAACTATCAGGCCACTTTATATGGTGTCTGACCTGGGCAATGACCCCAATACCTTTAGGAGCCATTCAAAGTCTTTACACAAGCACCTGAGTATGTATAAAGTTGGGAGAAGAAATTAGTTACTTATCTGTAACTCCAGTTCTCCAACATTGCTATCTTCTATATATTCACATGCTTGAATTATTGCCAGTCTTAAGGCTGGAAATTCCCGGTAAATTAAAATATCAGCATGCAGTGTACAAAAATTTAGCATATAGTATGTAATGCAAAAAGGCCATAGGCCTGAAACAACAGCTCATGTTTAGTAACACATCCACCCAATTTGAAAGAACCCATAGTTAAGTCAAGTGGAAGCTAAAGCACCCCTACTCCCTCTAGAGGTTGCCAGAGCTCAGATTCCAAAGCAAAAGTGTGAGAATAAAATACAATGAACCTCTGACCAGGGAGGCGGGAGAGTCGCATGTGAATATATAAAAGATAGTATTGGAGAAATGGAGCTACAGTTAAGTAACTAATTTCTTGTCCAACACTGGATTTTATATTTTGACATGCTTGAATCAGAATAAAAATCAGAATACATTATGAAATACAACAAAGTGGAAAGCAGGCACATCTTCAGTGAGCCAGGTTCCTCAGGACTGTCTGTCAGACTCCTGCGTCAGCCTCTGTGTCCACTTCTAGGCAGTAGTACTTTGTGAATGTATGCCTGCATGGCAGATGTCCTTCAAGGGCACTTGAGCATACAGTGCTGTGTTAGAAAGAATGCCATTGGTGGAGTGCGCTCTGGCTTCTCCATGGAGAGGACTGTTAGCGTTGGCACGACAAAGTGATGCAGGTTGAAAGCCAGCGGGCTATACACTGTTTGCACAGGTCCTGTTCTTTTTTTGTTTAATTAAACGACAACCATCTGGTCTGATGTGCATATGTCCTTTGCCTTGTCTAGAAAAACTCTGAGATATCCCTGTAAGTCCGAAGAATTTAACAATCTTTCTGCAGTTGTAGATGGATTTGGAAAAAAAGAAACAAGAATGACAGGCTTATTCAGATGAAAATCAGTTGGAACCTTTGGAATAAATTTAGGGCTGGTTCTCAAAATCAACCTGTCCTTAAATAACTGAAGTAGAGGTTCCCTGATGGTGAATGTTTGAATCTCTCCCACTCTCCAGGCAGATGTTCGAGCTAGGAGAATTGTCTGCTTTATGTAGACGTTCAAAAGGAGGTAACGTCAATTGACTGAGGCCTGTATTAAGTTCCCATGGAACTGGAGGAAGTCGAAGAGGTGGAAAAGCTCTGAAGAGACTTCTCAAGTTATTTATTGATCCTTTGGGAAAAAAGGAGTAGATCTCGAACTGTCAGTCCTTCTTAATCTGGAGATTGCAGTGGAATGGACCATGACTGAAGAATACGTGAGACCACTTTTAGCCAAGCTTATCAAATATGGCATGATCTGAGAAGTCTTTATTTGACGTGGATGACGACCATTATTCCTGCACCAGAAAGGCTTCCGCTTAGCGTTGTAGGTCTTACTGGAAGCTGGAGCACGAGCCTGCGCCAGAATCTGCAAACACTCTGTGGAAGATCCAAATGGCCAAAAACAAGGTGGTAAGGTACCATGCTGTGAAGGTCAGAGACAGGATCGAGGTGAAAAATCTCTTCTCCTTGATGGCTGGACAATGTCCTGGGATGCACTTACGAGGGAACGTTTGGACGAGCTGCCAACTACTGCCAACTCGTAACCCAGTACTGGCGAGGGCACGACGAAGCATGAGGATCAGAATGTGGTGGTCTATCTTTGGTTTCTTCAACACCCTGGGGATCAGGGGAAAAGGAGGAAAGGTGTAGGCAAATATCTTGGACCGACTGAAATAAAGAACATTGACCATTGTTGCTGTATTCCAGAACCTGCTTGCAAAGCGCAGGCATTTTTTGTTGATCAGCGTAGCAAACCGATCACTTGTGGGGTGACCCCACAAATTGGAAGTGCAATCCACCGGTTTCTTTTCTCGTTACCACTCGTGACAATATGTAATTTGCCAGCTGAGAGAATCTGCCTGATCGTTCTGGCAGATGTTACACAGGACTGTGTATCCTGTGAGAAATGGCCCAATTCCACAGCAGTTGAGCTTGAAAGGATCCTCTGGACTGTGTTTCTCCTTGCTTGGCTATGTAGAACATGGATGTTGTGTTGTCTGTTCTGACTAGGACTGGCTGACCTGCCAATCTGGGTAAAAAACCTTGTAAACCCAATCTTATGGCAGGGAGTTCCAACATATTGATGTGGTGCTTTTTCTCTGCATGTGACCAAAGGCCTCTTGTTGAAAGCTCTTGCAGGTGGGCTCAACATCCGGCCATGGACACATACGTGGTGAATAACATCCTTTCTGGTATTGATAGGAAAGAGAGACCTACAGTCAGGTTTTATGGAATTCTCCACCAGATCAGAGCTTGTTTCAAGTGCTTTATGACACATGTCTTCCACCTGCCTCCTTTGCGAATCCAGATCTTGCTGAACAGGTCTCATGCAAAGCCTGCAAAATGGAATGAGACCTATACATGATGCCATCATATCTACGAGGGACTTGTATTAGCTCACGTTGAATGCTTTCCAGCAATAGTCTTCCACAGAGTCTGTAACTTTCTTATTCTTTCTGACGGTGAAAAGGCTTCCCCCAACTGCGTGTCGAGTATAGCGCCCAGAAATTGGATTTTTGATTGGGGCACCAATGAAGATTTCTCCCTGTTCAAAGTTAGGCCTAATATCCAAAAGAGGTTGATGCAAGCATTCATGGATGCTTTTGCTTGGTCACTGGATGGCGCTTTGCCTAACCAGTCCAAGTATGACCTGACTGGACAGTTTGTAAAGCCCATTTGTCTGATGTTATATTCTTCTGTGCGGGAACAAATAGGGAAATTCGCGCCCCCAACTTGTGAGGACCTAGACGAAAGGGGGTGAGGGGTGGGGGATAGGGTGGAGGGGAGAGGGGACAAGCTGGCTGTCAGGATCTTTTCTGATTATCATTGGTTCAAACTTGTGAGGAACCTTTTTTCCTTCCTACAGACCTTCCATAAGCTCGCCATTGGTTTCGATTAAAGGAGTATCCTTGATCATATCAAGACTGTCTTTGAGCTAATAGGGGCATCCTTGAGCTCTATACTAGTTGAAACCTGCTCTAAAATGTTGTGATCTCCGTAAGCCATGAAAAGCAATGTCCCAATTCTGCAATACTGCAACAGTCCTAAAACCCTTCTTGTATCAGTGTCGGCTTTAAGACCTTTCAGAGCTTCATCAACATGTTTACCAATTAAACAGCCCATTAAAAGGCAAGGAAAAGGTTGTCATTAACGGATAGATCATCGTAGTTGACTGTAAGGTCATTGTCATCAATGGCAGGGTCAGTCGTTGGAATGGTCTTCACTGTCGACAAAATAGTTGTCATAGATGGTATGGTCTTCACTGTCACCGGCATGCTTGACGCTGACATTGCCTTCATCGACAGAATGCTTGAATTCAACAGTGTTGTCGTCGTCATCTACTTCATCCACGATAAAATCGAAAACTTTACTGTCAGCGGTCTGAACGACGACAAAATTTATTGTGACGATTTCTTCTTCTTGACACAGGTGAGTCTCTGTAGTGCTTAGACTCTGGTTTGTCAGCAGAGGAGAAGGCTGCAAGAGCTATATCAAATAAATCATGCTCAGGACACTGAACAAGTCGTCTCTTGTGCACTATCTTCATTGAAGTACTTAGGGGGGCACTTCTCAAAGAATCCTCCTCTGCTGTTTAGGATAAACTGACATGTTTAGGATAAAGGCAATACATTCACTGAGAGTATGAGTCACTGGTGTAAATCTTCTTGCTGCCACAAGATAACCAGGTTTTAAAAATAGATCTTTTCTCTTTGTCAGCCATGGTCACAGTTACTTGTCCGGGCAAAGATCTCCCTGGGCCAGTAATTGAAAAAATCTTTCCCTAAAAATAACTCCCAATACAGTACAGCTAAAGAAAGAACTAGTTCAAATCCAGGGCAGACCAAAATGAAAACCATTTCAGGTTCACTGAAAGGTTAGAGCAGAGCTCTAACAGGGGACTCCTTCACATACGATGTGTGATAGAAAGCTGAGCTATGGTGGCATCAGGTGGAGTAGGAGTGCTTAAGCTTCCACCTCTTTGGCTGAAGTTTGGGTTCTTTCAATCCTCATACTGTGTTGTTTGATGCCTATAGCCTTTTTGCATATATACTATATATGTTGTATATTTTTACAATGTATACTATATGTTAATGTACCGGGGATTCCCAGCCAGATGACGATTCAAGTATGTGAATATATAAAAGATCCAAGGTTGGAGAAATCAGCATTTTTGGGGGGCGTGGTTGGCAAGATGGCAGCTTAGGCGTATTTTTGGACATCTCTGCACTGCCCACCTAAAAACCCTACATAATCTGGTGCAGAGATTGCCTTCCATGCAGAAAGAGTGTGTGCCTGGGACCCTTGGAGTCTCACAGAGACCTGCAAGCTGCGCTGAAGGCTGCTGTTGCATGGTGGCAAGGACAGTAGGAAACAGTGTGTACAGGCACCCTAAAATGGCGGCATGCTGCTGAAAAAGCGAGAGCCATGCTGAAGTCCCTACAAGGCGGGGGAATTCCCAGTGACCCAGCCACGGTGACCCGGTAAATTGCATCCGATTTAACATTAAGTACTGGTCACGATTTGGAAGTTACACCATGCACCAAGTGTACATCGATATGGTGTTCTACATCACAGTGTAGCGAATGTGTGTTCATACATGTGATCCGCAAAGTAATCGTTGATCTGATTGCTGCCAACTTGCCCACTTGCTGTGGGGAAGGAGCCCCCTGCCTCCTCTTAGTCTTACGCTTCACCTGTGGGGATGCTATGCTTGTCTTTTCTGATCTCAGGGAATCAGGGCAGTGCTGGTCCAACCAGTCCAGGACCTGCTCCAGGGCGTCGAAGAACTGCGCCTTTTGGTCATGCATTACTTTGAGTTAGGCAGAGAAGAGGAGGGCATATGTGAGGTCCTCGGCTCGGAGTCGCCTCTCAACTTCCTGAAAGGATGCTCTACTCCACTGAAACACAATGGTATTATCAGGGAAGAGGGAGACCCTTTTATATATATTGCCTATAAGGATAGGTGCGCGGTGCCTGGCTGCTTGTAACAGCACATCCCTCTCTCTAAAATTAAGGATCCTGGCCACAATGTGTCTTGGGGGAGCACCGGGAATAGATTTCCTGGTAGGGACCCTATGGGCCCTCTCACCACAAGCATGTCAAAGAAACCAGTGGGAGCCATTCTTCCATAACCTGGGTGGTAAGTGTTCCCTTTGCGCCCTCTGGGAATCTGAAAATTGTTGAGGCAGGCTCTTCCCTCTGCATCCTTCCCCTGGTACTGTATAGCCACTCATTGCTACAAATGGACCACTTGCGTAGTATGTTCTCTGTGACCCTGAGATAATGTGGAGACCATTTGTTTATTTGTTTTGACCCTATTGGACGACTTGCGATGGTCGTCTTTCAACAGGCCGATGGTGCTGTCAGGGTGAGTTTGAGGGCAAATTTCGGGGCCCGGGCACTAGAGCTCACAAGCTACGCTTCTGCCATGTTTGGGTGTTGGCCACACCCCCCTTGATGGATAAGCTGCTAGAAGTTGTGTCGCAGGTCCGACTCCTTCCAGAGACAATGAGGGAGGCAATAGTTGTGGTGGTCCCAAAGCCAGGTAAAGACCCCGCCTTATTAGGATCATACCACTCGCTGTCCATGATTAACATGGACACTAAGATACTCAGTAAACTTATAGCCCGCTGAGTAGTTGAGATTTTGCGATGGTGTTGGTCGATGAGGACCAAAAAGGACTCATACCACTACGCAGCACAATTTCAATCTCCGACGACTGGAGCATGTGGAGCGTACTCTGCACACTGAGGGGGATCACTATGTGGTGGCATTATTGGATATCGAGAAAGCCGTTGATACTGTTTAATGCGAATACATTTTTGAGTAGTTTAGAGATTAATTTTGGCCATGAAATTATCATATGGATCAAACTGCTGTAACACCCAACTGGAGGCCAGAGTGGGCAAGGAAGGAATGGTGTTCCTCAAGTGGGAGCTGCACTATCTTGCAGCAGAGGAGCCCACTGTCGCCTCTGCTGTTTGCCCTAGCTATTGAACCCTTAGCAAATGCATTGAGCAGGGAGATGAGGGACTGGGGATTAAAGATCGACTCTGTGATGCAAGTGCTGTGCATGGATGCTGAAGACATTCTGATACACCTGTGGAATCTGGGTGACTAGGTCAGCAGCTGCTGCACCACCTGGAGACATTTCGACTGGATTGGGATTGACTGCCAGCTGGGCAAATTACAGACTATTCCCAATGGGAGCCCTAGTGGGCACAAGCAAGGAGGATCCCCCAACTTAGGAATGCAGTAGAAGAACAAATCACTAAAATATCTCGATGCACACCCCAGTGGACGACGTAGTGCACATTTTGAGTGTTTACTGCAGAGTCTTGAGAAATCTATTTCATTTTGGAGAAAGCTCTGCTGTTTCTCGTGGGCAGGGTGGTGGTCTGTAAAATAATACCTGGATGCCTATATGCGTTGCAGGAGACTATGAGTCCATGATCAGTATTCTAGCGTTTGGATAAGCGGATTACGACGTTTCTATGGGATGGCCCTCATTCTAGGATAAAACTAGAGACACTGAAATTAACATACAAAAAGGGAGGCATGGCCCGTCCTGATCTTGGAGGACCGTCCCAACCACAAGAGGACACAGCTTGAGGGAAGTTACCAGGAAGGGGAGTTGAAGAACGCACACTCAGAAACACACAGGGAAAGGCAGGGGACACCGCACTTGATATCAATGTTGCAGATCTGGGACCATTACAGTAAATATGTGGTGCAGGAGACGCCCTTTAGCTTGGACATGGACATGTGGACCCATCCTATATTTCGAGATATAAGGCCGCTAGTCCAGGAGGCAGGATAGATTGACAGAGGCTGCAGGTAACTAGGCCATCCCTACAAAGGAGAAACCTACCTTATATTTGAAGAGGTGCAACAAAAATTTGCTGTGGGTCCGGGACAGTTTCTGACGTATGCCACAAAAAATTGCAGTGATCAGCAAACACTGGTCTAGTTTTCCAGGGCACCCACAGTCCATGCTATGATAGACTGTGGGTGCCCTGGATAGATATGTTTGCCAAATGTGGTGGTGAGGGCTAAATGGGAGCGAGATATGGAAGCCCCTTCACTGATTCGGAATGGTAAAGAGTACTGGGATAGGATTATATTGCAAATAGTAAAGCCCTGTTTTATCAGATGCAAATCAAGAAATTGAATAGAGCTAATTTTACCCCTCTAGCGCTCAATAAAATCTACCAGACATATACAGAGGAATGCATGAGATGTAAGGAAGTCAGCAGTGGAACTGCTAACACATATCATAGTCCATTCCAGTAATTACACAATATTGGACCATGATCAGAATCGTTTGCTACAATTCCAGGGTTGAGAGTGGAGTGCTCCATGAAGCACTGTGTGCTGGAGTTACATCCTGCATATAAAAAAGGGAAAATAGGATACATATTTGTGTCACTAGTATTACTATTAGCAAAGCGCAGAATCATACCTTGGTTGCACCCAGGAGTCTCCACCCTTTATCTCAGTGGTTTAGGGATGTCTGGGAATGGACGGTGGGCAAGGAGCTCCACCCTGAACTAGTCGTAATGGATGACTGGGATCAAGAGGATACCTGAGTCAGGTGGATGATGATCAACATGCTCCTAGACTAGGAGTCTTATCTGGAGACACGACCCCACAAAGCCCTAAGACAACCTAAGATGGTGGTACTGATTGGTAAAGCTGGACTTGAAAGGTGCGTATTCCACTGTGCTTCTAGCAGAAGAATCCAGTATTATCTGTAATTCAGATGGTGCAAGCAACTGTTCATATTTATGTGCATGCTTTTCGGTCTTTAGTCAGCAGCAGGGTGCTTCACAAAGATCTTGAATCCAGTAGTAGCAGATTTCAGGGAAAGAGGAATAAGATTGCTAACTTATTTAGACTGCATACTGAAAATATCCAAGGTTCCAGAGAGCTGAAACAGCAGCTGTTTCTAGTTCAGATCTAAATCCAAACTATAGGGCCCCCAATCCTCGGGTCTAAACTCACTGCACCTTTTCAGTGTATAAAGGTACTAGTTTGTTGGTACCTATAGCACTTTTCTAAATAGGTAAAGCACTCATTAGCATACAAACTAGAAGGACTAATAAAATGTAGGGATAATGTGGCACGTTAGATAAATAATAAGCGTTCCCGTATTTGGTATCTCGTTAGATTATAATATCAATAATATGCAACTCAGATTATAAAACAAATTGACTTGATTTCTTAAGGCTGAAAAAGTGATTGTAACACAATTTAGAACATTGGAATGGTGAAAGCTCAATTGAAGACAATAGAGTAGAGTGCCCCAGGCCTCTGCTGGCTGGTAGAAGCCCGGAGCATCGACAAGGCAATGTTTAAATTAAAAACAGCTCAGAACACTCATGTCAAAAGTATTAAAGGCAAACACACGAAAATGTTCCAAGTTCACCATCACAAATACATGCTGTTCCTGCCAGAAAGTGAGTTATTCTTTTGGGACGGGCACCCCCATCAACTCTGGTTAAGTGAAAACATAGTTCTTTTAGAATCTCTGCTCAGCGACTGGTAGCTATGACACAAGCAGCAGGCAATCGTCAGAAAAATGCATGCTGAGTTCAAGCAATACCAACAATTAAAGAACTAATAATAAAATTCCCAATCCAATTTAGAAAAAAATAGTACAATTTAATGAGCTAAAATACATCAAGATCATCAAAATAAGTTTAGGGCAAAACAGAACCAAGCACTATAGATAAACAAAAGTGTGCGATGGACTGGCACATAAGTGCAATTTCAGGCTGACTGCTACAGAGCAAAGCTCAGATACACCAAACAGGGTTCCTGGTCAAGGGTTTTATCTTCAGACTTAGTCTCCAACTGTCCAAAAAGCTTCTTCTGTTAGTCCCTGCACCTCAGGGCAGGCCCTGGACACCATGTATCTTTCCAGCCATATCTCCTTTAGTGTCTAGATTTAGTCTTCTTCAGTCAGCTGGACCCTCTTGGAGAAGGAATCCATATGCTCTGTGTGTCCCTGAAGCAGGTAAAAAGGAGAGCAACCATTTGACACATTGAGAGCAATTCCAGTCTATGGGTGCCTGCAGGATTCAGAAGTCCTTATGTGAGACCTCCTCTTCCACCAGGAGTCAGAAGTCAGAAATCTTCTTCCAGCAGGACCACCTACTTCAAATGGAGTCTTCCCAGGTCCAGGAGTGTTCCGGGGAGGTAGTGGCTGAGGTGCCGTATTTATCCTGTGCACTTGGAGAAAGTTTTCCACCCAATCCTAACTTTTTGCTAGCACTTCTCCCTCCCACCTTTTTTTGCAGCGCTACCCCCTTTGAGTTACTAGAAAATTAGAGAGTATTCCTTGTTTCAACATGGCAGGCAGACAGGCCGTTTTTCGGCTTCTTGGCCACTCCTCAATCTGTCAGGGCCAAAACTGGTTTGCCCTCCTACGGTTGTTGGATCCAGACTGTATGGAAAGGTCCTGGGGATGAACTGGGGAATCCTTCCCTGGCATTTCCAAGTCAAAAGAAGTTGTGATGAAGAAGCCTTTTGTCCTCTCAACCGTTCCTGTCCACCACCAGATAGCTAATCCCTACTAAGAGGTCAGCAGTTACAACACACCGGGCATTCCTGGACTCAGGGGGAAGCCACTGTCCTCTGACCCAGAGATGTTAACTCCTAGCCAAGAATATGTATTTCAGCTCTGGAGGTGTGATGTATGGCAGGATTGATTTAAATCTAGTCCTGGCACAGGCAGCCTAAAGTACATGCCACAAAGTTACTTTTCTGCTTAAATTATCAAAAATATAATTTCACCATTAAGTCAGATTTTTTAAATTCTGCATTTATTTAGCCCTTTGCTAAGAAGCGTTGGAAAATAAATATTTTAATCCCACCTATGCCGGCTGGAGAAAAGTCTAGCCAGGTCGATACAATGAAATAGCTTTTGAATTTCACTGTTAGGGCAAACTTTTCGCAATATAATGAGTGCCCTATTTTGTTTTACATGTTAGCACCCTACCATGTGGGTTTACAAGGCATACGTCTGGGGTGATTAACAAATATATAAAAAATAGTATTTTCCTACATGTCAAAAGCACCTTTTCTTGCCAGTGTAACAAATCAGTGCATTTAAACTGCACCTTGACAAAGCACAGTGGTGCTCCTGACAGAAATACACTTAAGCCCATGTGACATTGAACATTGCAGCCCATAGGCACACTGCAGGTACCATTTACAATGGAGATGTAAGTAATTAGATCAGGTAGGGAATTCAAATGTACAACACGTTTTGACGGGAAGCACAGCTACATTACTACTTTTTAGCAGTGGTAAAGTGCATAGAATCCCAAAGCCAACAAAAATACAATCCAGAAAAAGGCAAAATATATGGAGTGACCAGGCAGAAAAGGCAGACTTGTCCCAAAACCCAAAAATTTTATTTTAAAAAATTAGTTTTAAATCATAATGAGGCAAAAAGCTAAGATTAAGCACATATTGAAAAATTAGATAAGCAAAACTCATAGGCTGAAGAGAACACACACATATATTCACTGAAAAAACCAAAGGTTTCATACACGTTATAGTTAGGAATTAGCATTTAAAAAACCTTAGAAATTCACAGAAAAAAACATAGGTTTCAGGGGCGTTATAGTTGCTGGACATTTCCCTCGTACAAAACCCTAGAAATTCCCCCGTTATAGTTAGTTCAGATAACTATAACTCGCGCCCCGCAATGCACTGCTAATGATGTCACATATTACATCACTCATGACATGGTCAGTGACATCACTGATGACATCACTGATGACATCATCCATGTGATAAATTAGTGCATCTTCTCAAACCCTAATATAACCTTTGATACACCCACTCAAAATTTCAGACGGCCATTCTCAAAACCATAGATACTCCAATACCAATAACTACATACCCACTCATTGACTCTTAGGTCTACACACACATCCACTCACTCACCTGTACAGTCACTCATACTTACAGTCACTCAGTACAGGACTATCATATGCATTTATACACCTATATAGAGACACATACACCGCCAATCATCCATAGAGGTACTCACACACCTAGTCAGTCATGCAAAAATTAATCACACTCCCATTTACTCACCTATACAGTTATACACACACAAGTTCACTTACTCATAAAAATACTACCACATTCTTACGCTCTTATACAATTACTGATACAAGCACACACTCATCCATACAGCCACTCCCGCAATCACACACTCTCACATAGCCAGTTATATACTCTTACACACATATATACTGCCTTTCACATATATAGTTACTCACACATGTACTACTGAGATATACATTCAACCACTAACACACCCATACATACACTCACCCAACCATACAGTCCATCACAGATACACTCTTAAAACCATGCACCCACAGAATCACCCCCTCACACATCTATGCACAGTCACACACACCCCACCCACACAAACACTCAGGCACTCATACAGATACTCAGACAACCAATCAATAACCCATATAGACACTCATATAGCCATTCACAAAACCATGCAGCCACTTATACACCAACAGACAGACAGATACAGACATTCACACAGTTTAGTCACTAGTCTGCAGTAAGATACATTTAATGACTCACTTATAGAGTCAGTCACGCACCTACTAAATCATCCATTCACACACTTATACACCCACTCATTCTTCCATAGGCCTTTCCCTATATATATTAAACATATTTAAACTTTACAGAAACACACACTCACTGGATGACGTCATCAGTGATGTCACTGACCATGTCATGAGCGATGAAATATGTGACGTCATCAGCAGTGCATTGCGGGGGCACAAGTTATAGTCAGCTGAACTAACTATAACGTGGGAATTTTTAGGGTTTTGTACGAGGGAAATGTCCAGCTAACTAGAACGCCCCTGAAACCTATGGTTTTTTCAGTGAATTTCTAAGGTGTTTTAAATGCTAATTTCTAACTACAACGTGTATGAAACCTATGGTTTTTTCAGTGAATTTCAAAGGTTTTTTAAATGCTAATTCCACGCAGCCCCCTCCCTCAAACAATAAAGCCCCGGGGGGTGGTGGTCCCCGGGGCTTGGGGGGCCCATTCAGCCCCCCCACCCGGTTTATTTTCTAGCCCCGGGGGGTAGCGGTCCCCAGGGCTGGGGGGACCCCCCTGGGCCCCCCATTAATTTTTTACAGATTTTGCCCCCGGGGGCTAATTATTAAGGAAGCGCGGAAGCCCACGCTTCGGGGTTTTTTTTTTCCCCGTCCGGAACCGCGCACCCTGCGCGCATTTTGCCATTTTCTTTTTTTTTTAAAAAAGGGGGCCCCGGGGGGTCCTTCTGGAACCCCCTAAGAAACACTAGAGGGCCAAAGTATTTCTACCCTGCCCCCTTTACATCTTTCACACACTTATTTCCCTTACTTAACCAGCCTCGCTTCTACCGAGGCACAAAATGGCTGCCAACAGTTCCTGGTTTCGAATGTAGACAAACACTCGACAGCCAATTAGCATTCAGCGCGTGATCGGGAGGGTGCGAGCTCGGTTCGCAGAGGGTGCGCATAGGGTGCGCGGATCCTCCGAGGCCATGGATATATATATCTTTTTAACTCTAATTTTCTCAGGAACTACTGAACGGATTTACACCATTTATGCAAAAGGCATGAGTCTGAACTGAGGACTACCTCTTTGCCAAATTTGGTGTAATTCCGTTCAGCAGTTCGGGCTGTAGCTGCGTCAACAGGTCCTATGGGAAATTGCATGGGGAAAACGCGTTTTGGGACCCCCCTTTTTTCTCTGCCCCCGCTTGACGAATCACCACAAAAACTTTCAGGATAGGAGCGGACTGGAGCTGGGCAAAAGTTTGGAAACTTTCGCGAAGATTCGTCAACCGGCGCCAGACTTATTGGGAATAGAATGTTGCGGATTTCCTATGGAAAATAGGTCCTAACTATAACTACCTTCTGGCAATCGCCAGTAGGTAATATATATATAAATAATAGACAACAGTCAACAACCTAGAGACATCTTCAGTGATCAAGGAACCCATTAAGCCTGCACTAGGAGGCTTCACAATGCATTCATGTCTGTGGGCCTGATTTAGAGTTTGGCGGTGAAGGTACCCAGTCGCAAAGGGAACTGAAGACCCTCTTTGTCAAACTGTAGCTTTGCCCACCTTATTTAAAGTTGGGCGGAACTGAAATGTGTCAGTGACTGAGACTAATCCATCTCTGCTGTTGACGTACATCTCCGATGGAGTAAAGGCCATCAGATGTTTGGCCACTTGACCGCCTGTCCGGTTTAGAGTGGGCGGTCTAAATGACCAGTTTTCACTATTAGTCACCACCAGGTAAAACCTGGCGGTAAGGGCCATCGAAAACTTGTAAAAGATCCTCACAGCAGGAAGCAATCTCCCATGGCAAGGGTGTTATTTTGTAATCTTCAAAAGCTAATTTCTGCTTTGGGATTTTGTGTTTGGAAGAAAGAATATATATGATTGCATGTTTGCCATACAGTACGGTTCACAAAGCTGTCCGTGAAACCTTTAATTCATTGATAGGAACCGTTGTGACGCCAGTTCCTGCCAATGCAAGGGATGTCCGCTTGTCTGGCGCCCACCTCTAAATTCAGCAGGCAGAGTACCTTCGGAATGGCAGTAGTCGAGTACTCAGCCCTGCAGATGGTACATACTCCATCTGCCAGAATCTTAATGAGGGTGTGAAAGTTATATTGGGATATTTTTAACATTGTTTACAAAGTCACAGGCATAGCTTTTGCCACTTGCTTCAAAATTATTAATTAGTGCTTTTTAGTATGTCCTACTAGCCTACCTTCATGAAGGTTTTGCCTCCTACTTACCAGTTATCAATTACACAGTGTGGGTAGAGGAAGGGATACTGTGAATCTGATGGCATTGACAACTTTGTCTCCTACCTACCAGTTATCAATTACACAGTGTGGGTAGAGGAAGGGATACTGTAAATCCGATGGCATTGACAACTTCATCTCACCAACAGACTATAAAAAACACCATGTAAAATTTGGGTTCCACTAGGAGTCCGAATGGCTAGGCTGTGAAGGTAAGGCCCGCCAGCTCTGAGATAGTGGCAGCTCACCTTATCCACAGGGATAAGAAGACAGATAGCATCACCCCACACACAAGGGTAACATGGCAATTATTTTGAACACCTACTCTCTGATGAGAAAGCACCCCCATGAATAAAAGATAACAAGCATGTATGCAGTACTGGTGAAGAAACACTCTTTTGAACAATTAGCTAAATATTGATGAAAACAATGATATCAATGCAACCGTGCATACACTAAGTCAACGTTACAATGAATTAAACAAAGAATGTGGTGATTTTCTGAGACAAATAATTATTCAATATTATCAATGAAACAAAGTTCAAATAGTTTCACCTAAGGGGATGAGTAATGTTTCTAGGAAGAAAAATGAACTGAGAGTTGAAACTACTACTAATAATGTGAAAGGGGCATCATGAAGGGGTAAAATAAGCAGTTTAAGGAACACACCTGGTATAAATGTTTGTCCTCTTCCTCCTCTTGCTCCTCCGGTTCCACTATTTCCATGGCTTTGATCTAGAATGGAGAAGCTAGCAGTAAATATCTTTGTAGGTACATTTTGAAACAGACATACACACAACTACCATCCTTCAAATTCACGTTTGTCAATCACTGCTCGTCAATGGAGCAACCAGCAGCCTTCATGTTACACGCATTGTAAACTAGGAGTTAAAATATCAAGGAGGCGCACCACTGACAGACGAAATTCAAAAAAAGTTGAAAGCTTTTTGGAAGATGGGTCCGTTACTAAACTGCTGGTGGCAAAAACATGCCTTCTCCTGTTGCAGTTATTCTTCTGGAGCTCCTTAAGGAATTAGTTTCTTACATGTAACTCCAGTTCTCCAATATTGGTATATTTTATATATTCACATACTTAAATCATTCGCCATCGTCAAACTGGAAATCCCTGGTACATTAAAATAGTATACAGTTTAAAGTATACAGCATACAGTATACAATGTAAAATGGCCATAGGCTTGAAATAACATAGTATGTTTAGGAGCACATCCACCTCATTTGAAAGAACCCAAATGTCAGCCAATGAGTTGGAAGCTTAAGCTGTCCTACTCCCTCCCCACCATAGCTCAAAGCAAGTGTGAGAACAAATATGATGAGCCTCCAATCGGGGAGGAGGGAGAGTTGCATGTGAATACATAACAGATTACCAAAGTTGGAGAACTGGGGTCACAGGTAAGTAACTAATTTCTTCTCCAAAATTGGATCTTTTATATATTCACATGCTTGAATCACAGTAGCAAGAGGTATACGTTACGAAATACAACAAAGAAGGAAGCAGACTCAAATTTAATGAAACCGGTTGTCAGGACTACCTGCCCCACTGCTGCAACAGCTTCTGCATCCAAGTCTAGGCAGTAATGCTTCATGCACATATGCCTGCTCCTCCAAGTGGTTGCATGGCAGATGTCTTTCAAAGGCACCCCAGCACAGAGTGCTGCGGTTCAAGCCGTGCCCATATTGGAATGTGCCCTCACTCTTCCCTGAAGAGTATACTTGGCTTTGGCATGACAGAAAGCAATACAGGCTCAGAGCCAGCAAACTATCCCCTCTTTGGATAGGGCTTGTCCATTTCATGGTTGACCAAATGATACAAATAGCTGGTTTGTTGTGCGTATGTTCTTTGTTTTGTCTAAAAGAATTTCAGATATCTACTCAAGTCTAGGGAATGTAATGATCTTTCTGCTGTTGAGGATTGGAAACAAAGGATCTAAGAATGACAGGCTCACTTATAAGGAAGTTAGAAGGCACTTTAGGGATGAATTTACGATTGATTCGGAGTTTCACCTTCTCCTTTGTGTGCAGGAGAAAAGACTCTTTGATGGGCAATGCCTGAATCTCTCCCACTCTCCTAGTGGATGCCAGAGACAAGAGTAGTTCTGTTTTCCTTGAGAAAAATTCTAAGACGGCATGTATAGGGTCAAAAGGAGGTAAGATCAGCTGGCCGAAGACTATATTAAGCTCCCATGGAACCGGCTGCCATCAAAGAGGTGGAAATGCTCTGAATAAGCATGTCATAAACTGTTTAATCATCCTTTGGGAAAACAGTAGAAATAGATGTGTCAGTCCTTCTGATTGCAGCAGATGGCCCCAACTGAAGAATATTTGAGACCACTCTTGGCCAAACTTAACAAATATGGAAGGATCAGAGAATTGTTTTATTTGAAGAGGATGATGACCATCCTTCCCGCACTAGACACAAACGCTTCCCTTTAGCGCTGTACATCTTGTTAGGCTTTGGAGCTCGAGCCTGCACTAGAGTCTGTTTATACTGCTGTGATAGATCCCAATGCCCAAATCCTAGGAGGGCAGGTACCATGCTGTCAAGTAAAGAGACTTGGGATCGTGGTGGAGAATCTCTCCATGATGTCTGGACAATATCCTGGAATGCATCTTCCAAGCAATGGCTGGACGTGCTGCCAACTGCAGCAGTTTACTGTACCAGTAGTGGCGAGGCCATGCCGGAACAGAATGCAATGGTCTATCTTTGCCTTCTTCAACACCCTGGAGATCAGGGGAAAAGGAGGAAAGGCGTTTGCAAATATTGTGGACCAACTGATCAAAAGAGCATTGCCTATCGTTCCTGGATGCCAAAACCTGCTTGAGAAGCACAGGCATTTTCTATTGGTGGAAATAACAAATAGATCAAATATGGGAGGGACCCTACTGATTGAAAATGTAATCCACGTGTTTCTGTTCCAGTTCCCACTTGTGGCAATCCTAAAATTGCCGGGTGAGTGCATCCACTTGATCATTCTGTCTGCCTAGCAGATGTTCCACTGAAATGTAAATCCTGTGAGAAATGGCCCAGTTCCACAGAAGCTGAGCTTCTTCTGAAAGGATCTTGGACTGTGTTCCTCCTTGTTTGGGTATGTAGAACATGGATATTGTGTTGTTGATTCTGACTAGGACTGACCTGCCAATATTGGGGGGGAGGGACACTTGTACACCTAGCTTTTGGCACAGAGTTCTAACACATTGATGTGGAGCCTCTTCTCTGTGTCCAACCAGAGGCCTCTGGTTGAAGGCTCTTGCAGGTGAGATTCCCATCCGCCCAGGGACGCATCGGCAGTGAATAAAAACCTCTCTGTTATTGGCAGGAAAGAAAGACCAGCATTTAGGTTTGCTAGAATCACCACATGAGAGCTTTTTTCAAGCGCCTTGTGACCCGGACCATATCTTCCCATGATCCTTCCATCTGCTTCCATTGCAAATCCAGCTCTTGCTGAACGGGTCTCATACAAATCCAGCAAAATGGAATGAGGCCTATACATGATGTCATCAGGCCTATTAGAGACTTGTATTGCCTCATTGTAACTGATCATTTTCCTGCAATAGCCTTTGCCATTGTGTGTATATTTCTCAAACTTTCTGCCGAGGGAAAGGCTTTTCCCAACTGAGTGTCGAGTATTGCTCCTTGAATTTGGATCTTTGTTTGGTGTTTCAACAATGACTTTCCTGCTCAAAATCTGGAAGAGACTGATGCAAGCATTTGAGGAAGTATGAAGTACCTGGTAACCACCTCTCCTGAGATAAATGGCAACTGGAGCAAGACATTTGGTGAATATTCTTGGCACTGATTTGAGTCCAAAAGGGAGTGCCTTGAATTGGTAGTGCTGACCCTCTACTGAGAATCGAAGGCACTTTCTGTATTTTCGATGAATGGGTATGTGGAAGTATGCATCACGAGAGGTAAAAAAAAATCCCCTCCTGCATCATCAGGAGGACTTCTTGCAAACTTGTTTGGCTTTCTCAGATCCAGTATTAGCCTCCATTGACCGGTCTTCTTTTTGATTAGGAAGAACCTGGATTAAAAACCTTGATTCCATGGCGATTTGGGGAAAATCTCTATGGCTGCTTTGAAGAGAAGTATGAGAATTTCCATTTGCAGCCCCTTCACATGAAGATGATGTTCCTTTCCTGGTGGTATGAACTCCAACATATGGCCCGATTAGACAATCTGTATCACCCATTTGTATGAAGTTATGTACTTCCATGCTGGAGCAAAAATGGAAATCCCCCTCCCCCCAGCTTCTGAGTACCAGATGGAAAACGGGGTACTGGCTGGGAGTCAAGTTCTTTACTGATTAATATGCGCTGGTGAGGAACCTCTCCTCCTTCCTGAAGACCTACCGTAAGTCTGCCTTTGGTTTCGATTGAAGTAGTATCCTTGAGTATAACCAAAATGTCTTTGAGGATAAGAAGGTTGTCCCTAACAACATATTGGCTGAATCTTGCTCGGAAAGTTTGTTATCTTCATGATCCACGTTGACATCCCAAATCTACGATACCTCAACAGTCCTAACGCCCATCATGTGTCAGTGTTAGTTTAAAGGGCTTGCAAAGCTTCATCAACATGTTTACCAAAAAGAGTTAGACCATCAAAAGGCAGGTCTTATCTTTAGATTGGATATCAGTACGAAAGGCTATTGATTTTAAAAAGCCTTGTCTCCTCAGTACAGTACCTCCTGCCAACTGGCAAAAACCTTTATTTGAAGCATCCATAGCTGCATCAATAATGAAAGAAGTTATTTCTCCTTCCTTTAGGATAGCTGTCGACATTCCACTCTTATCCTCAGGAATAATAAATTCCAGTAATACAGTAACTTCATGCCAAATCATGCCATCATAACGATCTAGAATCACCATGGCATTGGCAGTCTTAATCGATGTTGAAGCCATAGAGGAAATTCTCTGGCCCAGATTGTCAATATGTTTGCTATCCTTGTCTGGTGGACTAGTTAGAAGGGTTTTAGTTCTTCTCTGAGCTGCTGAAGCAATTACTGAATGAACTCAAGTATGACCAGTCAGTCAAGATGGAGCTGAATCCGGGCCCTTGAATTTCTTTTCCAGACAAGGTATCACAGCTGGAACAGTAGCAGGTATCTTCATTAATTTTAGACCTTCTGACCAGACATAATCAAGAATGGGTATGGACTTAAGGTTTTTCCAAGGTTGCTGTTTAAAGCTATAAAGAAAGCATGGTTGATCTACAGAGGTCATTGGTAGGTTGAATTTCTTGGCCATTCTTTCAATCAATGAATGAAATTTAGAGAGATCATCTGTAGCATTATTGGCACGTTATCTCCACTTGGGACAATGAATACTCACCCTTTTTCCTCTCTTCCCTCACCGGCTGGTGGTAGCTCTTCTTCTATAACAGAATATGCAGAACTATTAGAATAAACAATATCCATATTTTCTCCATGGACTGATCCCCTTGGTGTTGAAGGAGGTGGTAGCGATGATGTTGATTACCTAGGATTTCAAACGAGTAAAGGAGCAGGTTGAGGAGGTGGGAGGATGAGTGTAGCAGGAAACCCCATGCTAGGATTATAAGTTGGATGCTGCAGTAATAACTTATTAAAATTATCCATCATCTGTTACAATGATTATAAAAAGGCTATTAGCACTTGGACCACATCTGGTTCTCTTTAACATTTTGGTGGTTTCTGCCTTACATTATTTCGAACACTGCCAGACTTGTATCCTGTTGATACACATTTTCACTGTAGGACACATCATCCATTGCATTTTCTTCAAAATCTGGGACATGTCTCACATCCAATTGTGTTGGTTGTAAGCTGTCAGCGAGGCATAGTCACTAGCCTCCTCTTCTTGATCTGACTGCAATGAAGGTACATTATTCACCCTTAAATGTGAAAAACAAAATCCTCCTATGTCTTTTAGTGGCTGCGTGGCTCTCAATAGTGATGCTGTGGACAGTGAATCCATCGTCAACGCTATGGGGATCGTCATAGACGGTATGGTGATCGTCATGGACAGTATGCTCAAAGTCTATGGAATGCCAGTCGTTGACAATGGAGTTCAAGAGTGGACAGTCTCATAATTGAAGAGGGTTCCTTTGAAGATATTTTCTTATTTTTTTTACTCTATGTAGCTCTTAGACTCTGGTTTGTCAGTAGTGGAGATGGCTGCAAGCGCTGTGCCAAATTAGTCATGCTCACGAAAATGTAGAAGTCTCCTCTTGTGCGCTGCCTTCATGGAAGTAAGTGGAGGAGCACTTCTCAAGGAACCTTCCCCTGAAGAGTGGGCATCTCCTTTAGACGCAGGAACACTCTCTTCGCTCATAAGAAATAATGCCAGCCTAGTTTCTCTGTCCTTAGGCGTCTTAGCTGAGAAAGACTTACAAAGTTTACATTCTGTTTAGGATAAAGACAATAAATACACTGAGAACGCGGGTCAATGTACATTGTCTTGCTGCCACAAGATAAACAGGTTTTAAAAAGTGATCTCTTTGTCAGCCATGGTGACAGTTGGTGACAGTTAATTTTTAAACCAAATGATCTCCCTGGTCCAGAAATTTTAAGTCTTCTCCCAAAAAAGTCATAGTACAGTAGTGCTGAAGATAGTGCTGGTTCAATTACAGTGAAGACCCAAATGGAAGCAATTTAAGGTTCACTGAAAGGTTAGAGCAGAGCTCTGACAGGTAACTCCCTCACACAAGACTTGCAGTGGAAATCTGAGCTATGGTGGCATCTATGGGGAGATGGGGTGATTAAGCTTCCACCTCTTTGGCTGAAGTTTGTATTCTTTACAATGCGATGGATATGCTACCAAACATACTATATTGTTTCAGGCCTGTGTCCCTTTTACATAATATACTGTATATTTTACACTTTATTCTGCTATTTTAATGTACCAGGGATTGCCAGCCTGACAACGGGGAATGATTCAAGCATGTGAATATATAAAAGATCCAATGTTGGAGAAATAATTAATTTCAAGGATGAAGTGCTTAATGCTTTAATAAGGAGGCGTCGTATCGAATTCACCAGGGAAGTGGTCTTGTATAGGCAGGCAGATTGACATTGACTGATATAAAGGTGGTATGTAGGAGGTTGTGGAAACAAAATTTAATGTAAATTACAAGTGAATACAATAACTTCAGAAGCTGACTATTCCCCATTCATGAGCTGCCTAAATGAATTCGTATTCAACCGACATGTATTCAACCATATAGACTAGAGAAAGGGTCTTCCCGCGGGCATAGGTGCTATACAATATTAAAACTATGACCAGTTTCCTCCTAGTTATCCTGTTGGGGCCTCCATATCAGATGATCCTTTGGTCTTCCTTCACCTGCTTAATCACCGATTTCTCAGATGTTCATACTAGCTCACACACCCAAAACTCTGGTGGTTGATGCGTGGTACAGTATGATTTTACACTTGAGAGCAATGGAGAATCTCTCTTAAAGTGGGATATCTCTGCTAGATTCACCTATGTTTTGGGCACCTTCTTACAGCCACAGTTTGTTGACCCAAAAAATACTGGTAGATAAGCTTACACCTATAGATTTTTCTCCACTAACTTACTTATTTTCTGAACTTGGAATTTACTGTTCCCTTGGCTATGCTTGAATCACCTTTTAGTTACCATGCTCTATCAAACCATTAATTAGTATGTACTGAACATTCTATTTCTGCTTATTGCATTACAGATCTGGTTTGGTTCTGCAGCACCAGTTGTTTGGGGTGACTGATTTGCTAATTATTAAGTCCCTCGATCGACCCAGGAAATTATACTACACCATTAATCTGACTTGGTGTCCAATTATCAAGTCATTTAATATTTTACTGGGCATTATTTCAATGTGTGTTTCAATAAAACAATGTTTAAAAAACGAGCTTCCTCTAGCCTTCTACTGTCCTGTCCCAAATCGTTTATACCAAAATGGAGTGAGGGTGCATACGCACCCAAACTATTTTCGTTCAATTTCTGGTCACACCATTCGCGCAGAGACACCTTCTCTACTAGCAACTCTATTCCCCTACCAGGTTTTAACCCTGAACACAGTAAGCCTACTTTACTAACCCCTCAAGGTCTTCTGCCACCCTTACCTGCATCACTATACCATATGCCTCTGAGTCTATACTGCCTTAGTGATTACTCTAGGCTTTCCTGCCATGAATCATGTTATTTTACTCATTTCTCTAATCATTTTTACTCTTACCAACATGACTTGGCTTCTCTACATTATTCCCAAGTTACTATAATCAAAGCAAGTGATGCCCTGAACCAACAATCTACTTCCCAGAATCTCTCGACATGCCTATGGAATACAAAGTCTGTGCATGAAAAACACTTTCAAGATGGAGTAATTTAATTCCCAGTCTACTAATGCCAGTGCTCCTCTTTAGACTGCAAATCTTTTCTTTTTTCTGATTATACATCTCTATAATTTGAGAATATAACTGCCTACCTTCAATTGTCCACCATGGTAGATGCTGCACTCCTCTACCTTTGGCCTGGCCCTGATGATGTGTTTTCCAATAAACTCCACTCACTCTCTGACATTCTCTCCACTAGACTGCCCCATCTTATTTGGGAACCTCAAGCTGGACACAAAACAACATGCATGTTCTAGATAAGGTACCCAAGATGTCCATCCATGTCCTCCAAATATTAACTGCCCACTTAATCCCATGAAAGTCCAGCAGACCTAATCTATTTTTGTAACTTATATTCACCACACCACTGATCCACATCTGCCTTTTCAACCAAACCTCATCCACGTCATAATATGCCCAAGCAACCATACCCACCACTCATTTCTTCGTAGAAATTCTTATCCTGATCCACCCCATAATACCTAGGTTACATTCACCCATCACTCACTTCCCACTAAACCAACCCTGGTCGACACTCCCCTTCAAGAACTCAGCTAAATTGCTTAATAGTCTAATAAAAGCAGTTTGTGAAGCATTGCAGCCTCTGATCAGCTTTACTCCTCCTCCTCCTCATCTAAAGGTGTAATCATTCCACACATTTGAGAAATGATGACCTGCACCTACTGATGACCACAAATGTTTACAGCACGCTGTCCTGAGTGACCCAGTGCCTACAAACATAGCTTACTTGTTACTGCACATGCACACTTCCTACTTGAAATACAGGACGCTGTATTCCCTTCTCTATCTGCTCTGTATATGCTGCTCCTTGGCATTCTACATGCACGCTTAGCAAATGGGCAGCCCTGGTAGGGGTTGGAGATAAACAACTTCAAGGCCTGGGTTGTTGAAAATTAACTCCAAAATTTGTGGCTAACTGGTTAACAAGTCAGCAAAAAGAATTATGCTGTCAGGCGGTGACTGTTGAAAAGTCAACGCAAAATCTTTCTGGAGTTTCAGTCAGTGTGTTCCTGAGGATCATTACGGGGACTGGTTTAATCCCACTCTTTATCTCACACACTGTACTGAAAAGTCTCAACGTCATAAGCAACCTCCTCTTTTTCATGTATATACATATAGTAAATGAATCTAACTCACCTAAGGGCAGGATGCATTTTTAAAGATCTTTTTTTGGAGCAAATTGCTGCTCAAAAAACGTGACTGAACCAGTCTAAATACATCTTGCATAGACCACCTAAACTCTCGGACCGCTGATGGTGTACCTCATAATAGCAAATGCTTAAGACACGTGGACGTAAAGACAACTTTATGAGGAGAAACTGTGCCAACATCTGGCATCAGTCCTTGACAGTCTGGACTATGCAGAGGTTGGGCCTAGATCTTGAATGTGACCCGGAAAAAAAAAAATGTTGGTGCTGTTGTTAGTTGAACTGTATCTTTGGACTCTAACAGACAAAACTAGCATCCTTGGTGTGGTTTTTCCCAGTATTTCTGCATCTGCCTCCTGTATTGCAGTGTGCTGGACTTTGTTTTTGCTGGTCTAGATGATTTGGGCACTTTTCCACTACTGATGAGTGGCAAAGTGCAAGTGCTCCCTCTGTAAATTGTGAATATGGATTGGTGTTTCCATGATTGGCTTGTTTGACTTACTAGTAAGTCCCTAGTACAGTGCACTGTACATGCCCAGGGCCTGTAAGTCAAATGTCAATAGTGGGCCTGCTGCACTGATTGTGCCATCCACACAAGAAGCCTTGCAAAAGATTCTCAAACCTGCCATTGCAGTGTCTGTGCGCAGTTTGGCACTGCCATGTCGACCTGGCAAATGCACCCACTTGCCAGGCCCTAACCTTCACTTTTCTTACTTGTGAGTCACCCCTAAGGTAGGCCCAAGGTACCCCTGTGAGCAGGGTGCAGTGTATGTGAAAGGTAGAACATGTCCTGGTGTGGGCAACATGTCCTGATAGTGAACTACAGTGAATTTCGTTTTTCACTATTGAAAGGGTATTTGTCCCATAGGATAGAATGGGAGTTTGTTTATAACATCTTATAAATAAAACTTCCAATTGGGACAAGATCAGAAGAAAAAGTTTAGTATGCCTGGATTCAGAATACAAAGATGCATCTTTTAGTAAGGATGATTTTAACATTCTGTGTATGAAAATTCCACTTTTAGAAAGTGGGTATTTTCTTGCTTAGCTGCCACCCTGTGTGCCTCTGTTGTGTATTGACTTTCTGGCTTTGGAGTGACAGGGACTAGGGATGTGGATTCACTGTAGACAGCCACGGGGAGAAGGGGGGTTGAGGTATGTCTGCCTTTCCTGGATGAGTCAGGCCTTGGCTGAATAGACCTTGGCTGTCTTTAGAGTAGGGGGAGATTTTCTTTCACCTGAATGAGCCTAGTCTGCCTTACACAATGCTGACTCCACCTCCTGCTGGGAAGCTGGACCAGAGAGTACGGAAGTGGTTTTGTTTGAGCACAGAGCCTCTCTGCAACAAGAGAACAAAGAGAAATACTGTATAAATATTGAGGCCCAGACCCCAGAACTTCAGAATACTTCTGGACTCAAGAGGAACCTCTGCAAAGGCGAAGAGTAGAGAAAACTGAAGGAGAAGTACTGCCTCTTTGCTGTGTGCTGTTTGGGGTTGGCCTGCAGTGGCTGTTTCTGCCAAGGAGAGGATAAAGACTTTGCAGTGTGCTGTGTCTCCTGCTTCAAGAAGATCTCCAAGGGCTTGAAGTAGAGCTTGCCTTTCGTTCTGAAGTCTCAGGGAAAAAAAGACTTCACCACCAGCTCCCCTGAAATTCCTTGCTGGGAGTTCTGACCTGCCAAGAGGTGCCTGTTACTGAGTTGGGCCTCTTGAGGTTGTTCCTGCTGTTGGAAGCTGGAAGAGAGACGCAACCACGAGAAGAGCGACGAATCCGCACCCATTTCCAAGGCATCGCTGCCATGCCGCCGAAGAAACTGATGCAGAGCCTGCTCGCAGCTGGAGAAATCGCTGCACGACGAATCCCATGCACTGAACTCTGATGTCCGAGATCACCGCACCGATTCCGACACAGGCCCTGTTGTGTGGCTGCAGTAACCAACGCAGCCCAGTTTCTGCAGCATCGAGAACCGATGCATCCCTGATCTCCACGCATCGCACCGGCACGCCAAATCTACAAGGACACTGGGCCAGCAGTAAGAAACCAACGCATCACCTCCCATGGATTAAGGAACCAATGCATCACCTTCCCTGCGCATAAGGAACCGATGAATCATCTTCCTGCAGATATTTTTGTTAATGATTGTGACGCTTCCAAGGTACTTTGAGTTGAAAGTGTTCCATCTGTAGTTTGCTATGAACAGAACTGTTTTTACCTTCTAAGAAATTCATTTTGATTACTGTATTGTGGATTTTTGTAGTTTTTTACTTGTTTGGTTTAGATAAAGATCACATATTTTTCTAAACTGGTGTGGTATCCATTTGCAGTGTTTTCACTGTATTACTGTATGTGTGCACAAATGCTTTACACACTGCCTCCAGGATAAGCCTGTCTGCTCGTGCCAAGCTACCAAGGAGGTGAACAGGGGTTATTTTAGAAGTGTATTGCAGTTGTTCCCAGGATTAAGAAGGCCAGAAGTGGAAGCCGGATGTTTTCTTACAACGCCGCCAGACTTTGGAACGCTCTCCCGCTGGATCTACGTAGGGAGCTCAACCATCTCACTTTTCAAAAACAGTTAAAAACCTGGCTCTTTCCCTAGGGTGTCGTGCTTCTAGTCACTGTTCAGTGCTGGGATGCTTCTGGGTAGCAATGCACTATATAAAAGCTATTTTCATTTCATCGCCCTTACCCCGACTAGGAAGAAGGGTCCTTACTTGGACAAAGGGGCAAACCATTGGCAACTAGAGACCCCCCATTTCTAACAGTGTCTCACAGAAGGGGGGAAAAAGAAATCGAGCAGCCTGGGATGTTCCAGTGCCCCTCTGCCCCCCCCCCCAAAAAAAATGTATGTTTTTTTGGAGCAGTTTCCAGCAATGTCCTGAGATTTTTTTCTGGAAAAGTAGTGGTTAACTCTTATTTATTAATGTTATCACTTGATTTGAAACAATAGAAAAGAAGAAGAGTACAGCTTCCCTAACAGCACATTGATAAATGGACCATTTTTCATACACTGTTGAGGCATCCTAGATCTGAGCAACTGGGTTGTGCAAATACTGTCAGAATTATTCACCTTATTCAAAGGAGTAATTGAGGAATTACTCCTTTGAACTCATGAATGGTATAGAGGACAATTGCTTGTTTCAGCAAGCGGCAGAAAGTTATAGGTTGCCAAAGGTCCCTAAAAAGGATAACACTTATAAACATTCCGTGGTCCCTAGAAGTGTGTTGCCTTAAATGGGAGCAAGGCCGTTTTAACAAATGCCCTAAAATTTTGGAGTAGTAAATGAGCACTGTTTCATGTAATCTACTGCAGGATTCTGAGGGGGAAGCACCAATTCATATACTGGAAATACCAAGCAAAATAGAAAGGAGGCACTACTAAAGTGCATAACAAACCCCATGTATTTTGCTAAGGAGTGAAAAATAGGTGGGCACAGGTCCAGAAGAAGGTGGTCTATATCAGTTTATTCCACCAAAACGTATGTTGGCCATTACCTGGGACCCCTAGCTAAGAAACAAAATCGAAGGAAGACTATAAAATATGGTCTCAATGCTGTGTTGTCAAGAAAAATACTGTGGGGAGATTAGTAGACCTACTATTGAGGTTGCAGGTATCTGACTTCAGATGTGTGGTGTGAATGTGAAAAAGAAGTGGAGTTTGTGATGATGAAGAATTATGTTTTTATTAAATTGATGAAATTGTGAGCTGCACTGTGCGAATTATATGGTTATACATTTTATTGTAAAATTGATAAAGAATATAAAAGGTAGCAATGATCTATATTTTTAAGGAAACAAAAAAATGTTTTTAAAAATATGACTCGGTCAGTGCCTATTTTGGATTAATTCCATGTCAGAATGATACAGGCGAAGCTGGGAATTTCATTAGTATTTTGAATGCTATGCTCCCCTTTGCGGAACCTTAAATTATTATTATGGGGGTACCCTTCATTTGAGTGGGTAGTCGGGGGAGCATTCAACTTCCACAGGCATTACAATTGAATGAGAACCCGAGTTCTTCCCATTAAAATGGGGTTGAAACAGTTAGACGGTACTCACTTCTCAGGACCCTCTTTGCACCCAAAAGTGTTAGCTTTGGATCAGATATCTGGAAACGTTCATGTAGAGGTCTTTATATTTGGTGCATGGGGTTCTGTAGAAGTCCTGATTTCAAAGTAGACTAATTAAGGGAGGAAAAACAGAGGCGACATGATCATATTTTATGGATTTTGAGCAGCTTTTATATCTGCTGGGGAGCACAATAAGGATAAGTTACTTACCTGTAATCCTAGTTCTCTTCTAGGGGTATCCTCATCAAAGTCATAAGCACATGAATATTCCTGCCCACGCCGGAACCTGGAAACACATTACATATATGTGAAAACCATATATGTAGCTCTATATATATATCCATATATATATATATATAAAAAACACACAATGCAGCGTCCCATAGACATGCTGAGCAATGTTGCAATGAATTCTCATGTACATAAATACATTCCAATAAAGCAGGGAGAAAGAAAGTCTTTGAAAACTGCTTTAATATACAGCAGAAAGCACAATCCTGCAAGAAATAATGAAAGAAAACATTGCCAGCACAAGGGCTGCATTGTAGAAACATTAGTGTAGAAAGCTGAAAAGCTAACCCACATAAACACTCAGATAAACTGGCACCGAGCCTTTAAGGCAGCCATGACCCCCAGCTTCCCATCATGCCTCAGGGGTGTCAGATGTTCTTTGTGGATATCCGCAGACCATTTTACAAAGAATTGCATGTATCATGTTCACTTGCCCGGGGAGACGGGTGGGTTGCTTTTGACTTTGATGAGGATACCCCTGGAAGAGAACTAGGATTACAGGTAAGTAACTTATCATTCTCTTCCGGGGATCCTCATCAATAGTCATAAGCACATGATTAGAATAGCAAGCCCATCTCCTCATCCTGCGGGCAAGTAAACAGAAGTACCATTAAGATACATAACAGCCATAAGGCCTACACAGACTTCAATAGGTTAGCATGGAAACAGATTCCTCAAGGAGGCCTGGCCCACTTGGGTATCTGCCCTGGAGTTTGAATCCAGGCAGTAATGCCTGGTAAACGTATGTACCGATTTCCAAGTTGCAGCCTTGCAAATCTCGGCCATCGGTACATTGTGCAGAAATGCAACTGTAGCAGCCTTGCCCCTAGTAGAGTGAGCTTTAGGGGAGGCAAACAGAGGCTTATTTGCTATTTGGTAGGCCAACTTTATGCAAGATACTTTCCATCTTGAAATGGATCTTTTAGAAGCTGGGAAGCCTGTTCTAACAGAGCCATATTTGACAAACAATTGATCAGCTTTTCTAATGGATTTTCGTTGCATCCAAATAAAACTTAAGAGCCCTCTTGAGGTCTAGCGAATGAAGAGACCTTTCCGCTGGAGTGGGGCAGGATTGGGAAAGAAAGAGGGTAAAGAAATCGTCTGATTAACATGGAACTCAGACACAACCTTGGACAGGAAGGAAGGATGAGTTCGCATAACCACCCTATTATGGTGGAAAACCGTATAGGGTTCTTTAGAACAGAGCGCATTTATTTCACTTACTCTGCGTGCTGATGTAATTGCTACTAGAAAAGCTGCTTTCCAAGTAAGGTGTTGCAATCTAGCCTTATGAATGGGTTCAAATGGAGAGCCCATCAATTTAGACAAGACTATATTCAACTCCCAAGGAGGAGAAGGAGGTCGAACAGGGGGATAAACCTTCTTCAACCCCTGTAGGAAGTCCTTGACCACCTGAAGTTGAAAGAAAGAAGGTTGGTTAGGTGATTTACGATATGCTGTGATGGCCGCCAAATGTACTTTTATGGATGAATACTTCAAACCACATTTGGCCAGGTAGAGTAGATA
Source organism: Triturus cristatus (assembly GCF_964204655.1). Classification (NCBI taxonomy): domain Eukaryota; kingdom Metazoa; phylum Chordata; class Amphibia; order Caudata; family Salamandridae; genus Triturus; species Triturus cristatus. Next base: position 465,294,163 of record NC_140587.1, on the reverse strand, counting down.
CGGCAAGATTACCTTCTCTTGCCCGTTCACTGGACTCCAACCATTACGGATACACCACAAGTAAAACCTTTTCCACTTAAGAGAGTATGAAGTTCTTGTGGAAGGTCTCTTTGACTCCCTTAAAATGTTCATGCAGCTTTGAGGGATGTTCAAATGTCCGTACTGCAGGACTTCAGGAGCCATGCTGTTAAACTGAGCGAGGGAAGTCTGGGATGCAAAATCTTCCCTCCCATTTTGGTGAGAAGGTCCGGCCTGCACGGAAGTCTCCGATGCGGACGAACCGAGAGTTGCAATAGGTCCAGATACCACCATTGGCGAGGCCAGTCCGGTGCTATGAGTATCATCTTCATTCTGGATTGCAGGAGTTTGGCCATCACCTTCGGAATGAGAGGGTGAGGTGGAAAGGCGTATGCAAACGTCCCTGACCAATCTATCAAAAGCGCATTCACCCTCGTTCCTGGTCGGTAAAACCTGGATGCGAAGGCGTGGCATTTTCTGTTTTGATCATCTGCAAAGAGGTCGATGAAGGGATGACCCCATTGATGAAAAATGTCCTCCACCACTTCGTCGTTGAGCACCCTGTCTTCTTGCTCTTGGAAGTGACGAATGAGGGCGTCTGCTCATACGTTCTGCTCTCCCGGCAAATGGACTGCCGTGATCGATAGGTTCCTGGCTAGCAGCCAGTGCCAGATCGCCTGGGATTCGAGAGACAGAGGACGAGAGCGTGTTCTACCTTGTTTGTTCAGATAATACATGGTGGTTGTATTGTCCGTTTGTACTAGGACCGATCCGGATTGAATTGATGGCTGAAAAGGCTTGAGGGCTAAATGAACCGCCTGCAGTTCCAGCATATTGATGTGATACGTCCGTTCTCTGTTGGTCCATCTGCCTTGAGTTTGCAGATGACCCAGATGTGCTCCCCAGCCCTGAAGTGTTGCATCCGTGATCAGGGATTGCTCTGGCAAAGGTTGGTGAAAAGGGACTCCCACCAGAAGGTTCTGTGGTTGTAGCCACCAGAGAATGGAATTCTTTGTTGCGGGAGAGAGGAGAATTCTGCCATTCCACTGACCCGAGGATTAATCCCATTTGTCCTCTAGATCTTGCTGCAACGATCTCATCCTCAATCTGGCGTTGGGTATGAGAAAAATGCAGGAGGCCATCGAGCCCAGTAGAGAAGCCACCTGTCTCACTGATGGCTGATGAGTTTGAAGGATGTTGCCTTTGTATCTCATTGATGACAGTCTCTCCGCCGAATTAAACACTTTTCTGAGTTCGGAGTGGATATTGGCGCCCAGATAGCACAGTGATTGAGTAGGTTGAAGGATCAATTTGTCCAGATTGACGTGCAGGCCTAAGCGTTGATGGAGATTCATGCAGATGTGAAGGTGTTCCTGCACCATGTGAGGAGATGATCCCTTCAACAGCAAGTCATCTAGGTATGGCTACACAAACAGGCCTTGGGCGATGTAATGCTGCTGCTACAACTGCCATGCACTTTGTGAATACTCTTGGAGCTGATTTTAGGCCGAAGGGTAAGACTTTGAACTGGTAATGTCTTGTTCCCACCATGAATCGCAAGAACTTGCGATTTCGTGTTGTGAATCTAATGTGAAAGTACGCATCTTAGAGGTCCACTGAACAAATCCAATCGCCTTTGTGTAGATGTGAGAATATTTGATGGAGCGCCAACAGCCTAAACTTTTCCTTTTTGATGTATTTGTTCAGAGCACATAGATCTAATATAGGTCTGAACTTGTTCGGTTGGTCTTTTTTCTGAACAAGGAAGTATCTTGAGTAAACTCCCTTTCCTCTCTGTGCAGGAGGGACCTCTTCTATTGCTTGTTTCTCGATAGGGTTGACACTTTCTGACGCAGGAGATCTAGATGTAGCTGACGAGAATTTACCGGAGGAATGTCTCTTGGGGACGCACAAAAGCATAGTGCGTACCCATTTTCTAGTATATTTCGCACCCACTGATCTCTGGTTATGTTAATTTTTATTAGTAACATAACAGCAGAAATGATGACATTACATAGGCATCTCGGCAGAGAATACAATTTTTAGCATCACTTTGCGACCCACAAACCAACAGGAGCACATAGGATAACATTCTGTGAATGGGTACATGGACACTCTGAGGGTTACAACTATATCTTTGGGTCTGGAAGAATCACCAATTATCATTGTTCTTAGTTGCCCTGAGTTTATACCATCATGTCTGAACACGCACCCTCCAACACCGCGAGTCTCTCCCTTCTAAGCACCACCGTGTGTGAAATGCAGATTCACCCCTGTATTTATTCCAGCGTCCCCATTTTTGATCCCATTTCCGTGGGCATCCTCTTCCTTTATACACAGTTTTCTCCGCCACCATAGCGTGGTCCATTTCTTTTGCCCAGTCCCGTAACTGTGGTAAAGTGTCCACCCCCCACTTCTGGGCAATGTTTTGTTTAGCTATACTCCACCCCATGGTGGACCACGTTTGTTCAGCTTGTGTGAGGTCTGTTGCATCCCAGATATTGAGGATGCATAATTTGGGAGAGGGTTGTATGGGTTTGTCACAGGTCCTTGTTAGTTGTCGGGTGACGTCTATCCAATATTGTTGTATGTGGGGGCATTCCCATAGGATGTGTATGAATGTACCAGTTTGGTTACAGTATCGAAGGCAGAATGTGTCTGGTCTTCTACCTAATCTAAATAACAGTTTAGCATCAAAATATACCAGATGGAGAATCTTAAACTGGACTAGCCGGAGTCGCATCGGGACAGCCACCTCCCGGGAAGAAGCCAGAGCCTCTATCCAGTCCTCGTCAGCCATTTCCCCTAAATCCACCTCCCAGCTTGCACGAAGCTTCTGCATTGGGTCAGTCCTGTTATCCTGTTAGTACGTGAGGGAAATGGCCCTGCGGTCCATTGGGTCCTGCAATAGTCTGTCCTCAAGAGGAGAGGAATCTGGGAGGGGGGTGTCTTTAGGGAGGGCAGAGTCAATGGCATGGCTGATCTGAAGATAGCGGAAGTATTCTGAGGGTGCTAGTTGGTATTTGAGTTGGAGATTCGCAAACAGCGCTTTCTTGCCCTTAATCCACATATCACCCACAGTGCATATTCCGATCACGTCCCACTTATCAAACCATGCACAAGCACTCAGCTGTCCCACTATGTCAGGTTCCCACAGGGGGGTAGCCTTCGTTAGATGCCCATGCCAGCCCATCCGCCGCTGGACTCCATGCCACACTTCTACTGTCCGAGTCGGTGGGCCCGTCAGACGTAATTTCCTGTGGTTTGTGTATAGTGCTCTGTTGTAGCCTCCCTTTCCCCATTAACCAAAGGTCGGTGCAGAAGCTGGGGTCGACATACGACCCAAATACCCATTTATTGATGTCGATTAGTTGCGACGCTTGGTAGTATAGACGCATGTCCGGCAGTCCGATACCGCCATCGTACCATCCCATATAGAGTTTATTTATGGCTATCCGCGGTGGCTTATTATCCCAAAGTGAATCTCTAATTGCTGCCTCGATCTGCAAGAAGTAGGAGTTAGGAACCGGAATGGGAGTATTTTGCAGGGCATAAAGGAAGCGTGGCAGGGCGAGCATCTTGAATAAAGACGCCCGTCCCAGAAGAGTGAGGGGGAGTGTCTTCCAATGGGTGACATCTGACTAAAACGTTTGCAACTGCCCCAAAATATTATGTTCATAAAATAATGTCGCGTCTGCTGTTACAAAGATACCAAGGTACCGGAAACCCCGGGACGCCATTGGAATATTGTATCCTCGGGGACTTTGCGGAGGGTCACCCAAGAGAGAGTACATCTGGGATTTGGACCAGTTTATCCGGTAACCAGAGTATGCCCCAAATATGTGGAAAATATGGAGGACGCGGCGGAGTGAGCACACTGGTGAGGCGAGATAGAGCAGAATATCGTCCACATATAAAGATATGCGGTCTTCATGTTCGTCCGTCCACTTCAAGCCTCTGATTTCTGGGTCCCCCCTAATCCAAACTGCCAAAGGTTCAAGGACCAAGGCAAACAGGAGCGGCGATAGTGGGCATTCCTGCCTCGTACCCCGACAAAGGGGAAAAGAAGTGGAGCGATGATTGTTCACTGAGACGTTTGCCGTGGGGAGTGTATATAAAAGTCTGATCCACCCAAGCAAATTGGGTCCAAACCCCATACAGGTCAGAACCGCAAACAGGTATTCCCATGCCACGGTGTCGAATGCCATTTTTGCGTCAAGCTCAAGCAAGATCCCTTCTTCCTCAAGCGTCTCCACGCGGCCCAGCGCACCATGAACTCGACGCAAGTTTCGTGCCGTATTCTGACCCAGCATGAATCCTGACTGATCCAGATGGACCAAGCCGGCGAGATAAGGAAGCAGACGATTCGCCAGCAGTTTGGCCAGAATTTTGGCCTCCACGGTTATCAGCGATATTGGACGGTACGATGTGCACTCCTCCACCGGCTTACCGGGTTTGTGAATAACCACAATGGTGGCCGCGCGGATATCAGCCGGGAGGAGGGCAATCTCATAACATTCATTATACAGATTTAGCAAGTGGGGAGCGAGCTTTATAGCCATAGGTTTGAGCAGTTCGATCGGAAGCCCATTAGGGCCCATCGCCTTACCCGCACAAATGTCTTTAATGGCTTTCTGAATTTCCTCAACCGAGATATCTGCATATAAAGCCTCTTTACCCTGTTGGGAGATACATGTTACATCGATCGTAGCAAGGAGGTCTGCCGCCAGCGGTGCAAGTGAGTATTGTGGAATTCCGTACATTTGCTCGTAGTGATTCGCGAAAGTCTCAGCAATGCCCTGGGGGTCAGTGATCAGAACTTCATCAGGCCCCTTAATTGCACGAACCCTTCTCGCCGACTGTTCCTTACGCTCGAGCCATGCCAATAGTTTTCCGGTTCTCTCACCCTGTTCATATAGTCTGTGACGGGTGGCAAGGGCGCACCTATTGGCGTCCTCTAAAAGTAGTTGCCTATAATCCTGTCTCTTAATCGTAAAACGCTGTTGAGTGTCCGGGTCAGGGTCCTGCGTGGTGGTGCACTCAGGCTCCCGGATCCAATTTGCTCACTCTCCGGTTACGCTCAGCCCTGTAACCCACCGTCAGAGATAATGCTCTCCCTTTTATCACTGCACCGTATGCCCCCCATAGTGTAATTGCTGACTTCACAGACCCTATGTTCTCATCAAAATAATAGTCAGTATCTTCCCGTAAGTGTTCCCTGATGCGCAGGATCTTTAATGCCCATGGCTGAATCATGATGGGACTGGGTCGTGTGGCACGTTGAGCTCCGAAGACAGCCAGGACCGGGGAATGATCCGATATTCCCCGTGCGAGACACGCAGAATCTGTAAAATCCTGTATGTGTTGTGCATGGGTGAACAGGTAATCAATTCATGATTGACTGCCATGTACACTGGATTGAAACGTGAAGAGTGCGTCATGGGGATGCGACCATCTCCAGATATCTACCATTCCCAGAACATTAGTAAAATCACGTCGTTGTGAGCCGTGTGTCAAGTCACGCCTGGGCGGGAATCGGTCCAGCTGGTCATCCATCGTCAAGTTAAAGTCACCTCCCATAACCAGGGTACCCACAGGTAAGTTCAATAATACCGCCCCTACCTCTGTTAATGTAAGGTGTTGCAGTCTCAGTGGGGCGTACACCGAAATAACATTAAGGACTCTGCCCTCCCAAATTACCGTACAAGCAGCATGTCTACCCTGCGGATCAGTCCAAGTATTTTGTATCACATAAGGGCAGCCTTTGCGAAGGAGGACCCCCACCCCCCCTGGACCCCGTGGTGAAGCCCGAGTGTGCTACCATTCGATATCCCTTCCTACTGAGAGCCATACAGGCATTACCTATTAGATGGGTTTCCTGAAACAACACTATATCAAGCCCCTGGCAGTGGATATATTGCATCAAAATGTCTCGCTTAATTTTGTCTCCTAACCCGTTAACATTCCATGTAATTAGTTTAAGTCCCAGACCTCTAGCCATTTGTTTCTAATTGCGATCCAATGGAATACATGGAGTGTCTATGACATATGGAACCCCCAACTGCGCCGTACCGTGTGGCTCCTAGTTTGTAATAGCACAACACAATGCATCGGAGTTGAAAATCAGTGAAGATGCACATATACAAGATGCCATTTTGTCCTGCTGCAAAGAAACAATTACCAATACCCTCCCAACAAAACATACCCAAACTGACCCAAATTTTCAGTAACTTACCCCCCTCCCTGCATAACGGGACTAGAACCGCCCACCACCCCCAACATGCAGAGTGCCTGTTGCCCACCCATGAACAACTCGAGGGAACGCGAGCTAACCCACTCCCAGAACGTCCATATACAGTAAGTGGGTTCCCAGGCCCTCGGCCTGACCCCACCCCCAACTAAATGTACAACACCCGGCCCAATCCGGGTCTCGACTATCATCCTTCGGTGTCTCAGATCTGGGATCCCTGCAACAGTGGCCCCCTTATAGAAAATTACCACCATCAAGCAACTAAACATGAAAAAAGAGTAGACCAGTTACAATGTGAAGAAGGCAATTGAGCGCAGGATCAGTCTCTTAAACAGCGACTAGTTATGGTAAACAGCCAACCAGGGTAGTCCCCCCCTCCCGACCAGAACCTTAGTCAGTGTTCCCACAGTTAAGCAATTGGAATTCTGAGCCCACGTCCAGAAGTGCTCTCGATAGCCTTCGGGAACCAGGATTAATACTACACAGTCTTACCAGCGTCCAAGGTTAAAGCCCCCCGGTGTGTCCCTGGGAGTCAGAGTCCGAATGTGGAGGAGAGCGTCTCTGCTGGCGCCAATCCTCTGCCTCATCAGCCGCCGAGAATCCTTTCTTCTCCTTCTTTTCAACCGTGCGCCAACCCTCCAGCCAGTCCCAGACCTCTTCCGGGCGAGTAAAAAACCACAACTACCCATTGGCTTCCACTCTCAACTCAGCAGGGAACATCATTCCGTATTTAACTTCTTGGTCTCGGAGAGCCCATTTCACCTCCAGGAAGCTGCGTCTCGGTTTCTGCACTCTCACTGTGAAGTCGGGAAAGAACATGACTTTGCTGTTATCGAAGGTTAGCGGCGGGGCCGCTCGTGCGGTTTGCAGAATGATGTCACGGTCTCGGAAGTTGAATACTCGAACAAGGAGCGGCTGAGGGGGCGCACCCGGCTTGGGCCGGCCACCCGGCACACGGTGGGCTCTTTCAATCGAAAAACATTTAGAGAGTCCTCGGGCTGTAGATGCTTAAGGACCAGATCCTCGACTAAAAGGTCCGCTGCTTGCCCCTCAGCACGTTGCGGAACTCCTAGAATGCGGATGTTGTTTCGCCGCATTCTACCTTCATAATCGTCCAACTGTAGGGCCATCGCCTCTTGGGATGAGCGCAGTTCAGCGACTTGTCGCTTGAGAAGGTTAGTGTTGTTATTCAGCTCCATAGTAGTACTTTCAACTGCGCCCACCCGCTCCGCAATTTTCCTCATGTCCTTCCGGATCAGCCCCACATCTGTGGCCACTGTGTCAATCCTTACCTCGAGGGACATTCTGATCACCGTACTGGCCTTGAGGAGATCCTTGCTCGTGAGTTCCGCCGTGCCGTCCGGCGCAGCCGCCTCTCCCCGGTCGCCGCTCTGTAACTTTTGCCAAGCAAATTTCTCCAGCTTAGTCTGGGCAGTTGTCCTGCTATTGCGTCCGGTCGCCATAATCACAGTCCCAGTGGCACCACCCGATGTCGGGGCGCAGCTGCTACTCCCCGCCACCTGCGGTGAAATCTTCCACCCGGCCTGTCGGATTTCACAGGGAGCACCCCAATGCGAGGGGTATACAACAGGATTCAAAGCGCTAGTATGGTTCCAGTGGCATCCACCCACACTCACACCGCAGCAATGGGGGACTGGAGCAGGGTTGGGCCTCCACCCTCACGACACCCAAGACGTCCTCTCCACCACAGTCCTCACCGCTCCACCCGTCGATCCGCCCAATGCGTGAAGGGGATCAGGAGTCCCAGGTAACAATTAGTTATAGCGCCCCGGCAAGTGCGTAGGTTACCACACTGGTCAAGTGCTGTCAATGATCTCACAGGACCCCGGCGTAACACACTCCTGTCACGCCGGGGATCATACGATGTCAAGCCACCAAAGTCCCACTGGCAGTTCTCATTAGGCCTCCAAAATCCAGCAGGGAAAATCTAGGGAAAGGCGCCAATACCGGGTCCTGTCAAGCAGCTTCAGGGCCTTGCTTTATATACTCTGGGCACGTGATGGGTTGCGGGGTCACCAAAGATCCCCGTGCTGTCAAGAGCCAGCCTGCGAAAAGCCCCCTCAGGTACAGGGGGAGAGGATGTGGTCCGTTGGCTACGCTGCCGACCTTGGTGCTGGAAACCAGAGTTTGAGCCTCGAGGCCGCGTCCACATCCTGTGATTCTGGACAAATCACTTAATCTCCCCGTGCCTGAATGTGTAATGTAAATACGGTGCTCATGTAAAGCGCTCCAATACCTTCGGGTCAAGTTCGCGCTATATAAATATGCAACAAAACAAAAAAAAAACATAGTAGAGGCCAAGGGGCCGCTGCCAGCCTTACTCACATGGGCAGTTCCTGGCCTGTTCGCCTTTCCCCTGCAGGGGCCGCCGCCGCAAGCACTCTGCCTCCGTCTCACCTGGGGCCAAGGAGAGGATCTTTTCCGCAATCTCCGATCCCCGGGCGGAGCGTCACCAGTTGCTTTCTGACCCTCGTCGCGGTCTCCGGAGTGGTAGGCCGAAGCCACGGCCTCGCGTAGCACAGCCCTCTCGCTGCGATGCACTTCTTCGGACGAGGCCGCCGGCAAGGACGCGGTCCACGGAGCTCCCTACGGTTACAGTCGCCAATCAGCCCCAGAATCGGCCAAGCTGTCACTGGACACCACCGGACATCAGAGAGGGCATTGGGGTGCAGGCCAGGCCAGCAGGACACAGAAATAGACGAATAATGCGGGAGTGGCGCTCCGGAGCGAAGCTACTAAGCGGCCATTCCCGTTGGCTGTTAGCCACGCCCCCCCCCATGTTGCGTCACTCTTGAATATAACTTGCTATACTTCCTCCCACTGGAGTGTGCAACGGTGCTAGAGGAAGCAGAGACGCACTGCTTCCCTGGAGTTTTCGTTGGGGAGGAGGACTGCTGTTGATGTCCTCCTCTTCCCCTTGAGGAGCGTCGGCCTTGGTATTGGGATTTACCCTGTTTGTTTTGCGACCATTGAGGGGTTTGATCCCTCTGTTGGTTAACTCTTTGATTGTAGGGCCTATACCACTTCTTAAGCTCCTTTTTCTTCTCCAGGCCCACCGCCTTTAAGGTGTCCAATTCGGCCTTCATTCTCGCCATTTCTTCGTCTGTGTGGGCCCCAAACAGTGAAGTGCCAGAAAAAGGGAGATTCAGTATACGCTGCTGTGCATCCGGTTTTAACGCTGTAAGGCGCAACCAGGAAGATCGCCGTGCACATATGCCATGTGCATGAAAGTGAGCTGCCAGAGATACACCATCTGCTGCAGCGCTGATTACCTGGTTGGCCACCAGAGCACCTTCCTGAATGATTTCAGAGAAGTCCTGCTGATCCTCCTTTGGAAGTTTGTCTCTAAAGCATTCCAGTGAATCCCATAGGGACCTGTTGTAACGACCCAGCAGGGCCGCAGCGTTGGACACTTGTAGAGAAGACGCTGTCGAGCCACAAGCCTTCCGTCCCCAAGAATCTTGTGCTCTACTCTCTTTATCCGGAGGAGCAGAGGAGAAAGATGCAACAGCATGCGTCTTTTTCGCTGCTGCAATAATGACCGAATCCGGAGGTGGATCCGATCTAAGGAAAAGAGGATCCGATGCAGCTGGCTTGTATTTTTTTATGATCCGTGCTGGAGCTGCTTTAGCCGATGATAGGGCTAGGAAGACATCCATTACTGGCTCAATGATCCCAGGGACCAAAGGGAGCAATGGTCTAGCCGCAGACTTTTGATGGAGAGTCTCGAAAATAATGGACAGGGTCGTCTGAGTAGCTGACATGGTGATGCCCAGCTTCTGAGCTCCTCTGGTGAGAACATAATGAAAAGTGTTCACATCATCAATGGGCGACACTCTGGAAGGGGGACTATCCGTCCGGGTAGGTGAGTAATCCCTCTTGGATGAGTGTAAGAGGACGACCAAGACGGTGTACGCTGTTTTTTGTGATGCCCCTGAGTCGACCTGCGTTCAGGGGATCTGCCTCGGTGTTCTCTGGACCGAGTGGTGGGTGATCTGTCCACTTCCTGCACAAGACGTTGTAAGGGAGATCTGTGCAGTGGGCTGGAGTATTCCGCAGGCCGTTGAGCGTGACCTGAGGGTACTGTCTGCCAATGATGAAGAGGTTGCAGCCATCTGGGAGAAAGATGGATGGAAGGAGATCGCTGTCTCCTTGGAGAACCTCTTGGCAGTGATCTTGTAGGTTCCTGTGAATGAGCAGAAGCCCTACGTGATGACGCAATCGTCTGGGGTGAGCTCCGAACAGAGTGGGAGGACTCTCTGTGGCTTCTGGAGCACGATTGCGGTCGCGATGGGACATCGATGGAGAGTGTCTTGACGTTGACCGGCTCTGTGTTACCCTTACTAGGGAGTCCCCAGAACCTGATCATCTCCTCGACGTCGATCTCTCTGTGTGCTTCAACGTTGTATGGCGTGACGTCGAATGCCTGGAGACCATAGACCTCGCCTTCGACGTTGAGTGTGAAGGAGACCTCAACGATGGTCAATGGAGTCAAGAGCGGGACACTTTTCGTCGTCGACGGAGATCGCCGTCTCGACGTCGAACGACGTTTGGTATATTTCACTCTTGTTCTCGACGTCGAATGCCTCGTCTTCGGCGAGGATCTAGCCTTTGATGTTGAACGCCGCCTGGACGCCGACAGGGGTGATGAGTGTCTAGCCTCAGGTGATGAGGTGTGTCTTAACGTCGATCGTCGCCTTGTTGACGTCGACGGAGATGTATGCTTCGACGCCGATCGCCGTTGACCCTGCGACGGCAGAGCTTGTCTCGACTTCGACAGTCGCCTGGTTGACGTCGACGGAGATGTGTAGCAGTTATCTGCTATTCATGTCCTTGTTTTTATATTAACTAGTGCGTTTTTCAAAACCACCATAAACCACAGCGGGGGAAATAATCAAAAAGTTAGAAATAACTGTACCTATCCATAACTGAGAAAGTCCTGTGCCCTAATAAAAATGGTATAATCTCTATTTATCCAACTTGATTACTCCCATGAGTAACAACAGCTCATTCGATCTCATATAAAACATTGTGATTCCCACTGCCATCCTAATTTGGTGGTGAGAATTTTCTATATGATGGCGGAAGGACCACCACACCGGGCTGTCAGTGGCAGTCCTTCCGCCATCATACAGAAAATTCTCACCACCAAATTAGGATGGCAGTGGGAATCACAATGGTTCCGCGGCAGATGGAAAGTCCGTCCGCCATGGTTCTGCAAGGCGGTTCTTTTCCGTCCGCCTTGCGGAACCCGGAACCAGGGCAACATTGCAGCAGTGCCGTGCAGGCACCGCCGTAGGGATCACGGTATCCCTTCCCGACTGTCTTTTTGCGGCAGATATCCCACCACAAAAAGACAGGCGGAAACTGACTTTGGGGGCCCATTGCGGGCCCCCTCTGTGTGTGTGAGGAGGGTGCACTGGGGGTGCCCATGGTACCTCCCTGCAGTTCCATGCACCAAGTGGCAGGCACCGCGTGGTGCCTGCCACGTGGTGCAGGGAAATGCACCACTAAACATTGCGGAAGGTGCTGCAGCCAGCAGCACCGCCCACAATGTTAAAGGCCCAGTATGGCGGGCGCATTCTTATAGTGGTGGGACCGCTGCATGTCTGGCGGGCAGTCCCAAACACCGCTATGGTGGCAGGTGGACCAAGTCCACCCGCCGTCATAATGAGCCCCTAAGTTCTTATTAGCGGACATTCTATTTTCTTGTAGATGGTAGGGTTGCTTTAACAACAGATGATTTATTATTGCTACATTTTTATAATATAATATATATTTTTTATTTCATTTAATTAATTTCCAGGGCATACCACCAACCCATTTATCTTTTCTTGTATCCCATATGTTTTCTTCTCACATCTCAACAGCCTTTCTGTCACTTATGTAGAAAGGTTATATATCTTTTATTTTCTACTTTCACTTTTCTGCAATCCTAACTCCTTATTCCCTGAGTTTTTTGCATTGTGTCTAGGTTTCATCACCTCACGATTTTGTATCTATCCTGAAGTAATTAACTGTTGTTTTCATTTGAGGAAAGGGAAGCCCGTTTTATTTTGTGTCTAACAACATTTTTATTATGAAATGAGAAACATGATACAAAATACTTGCAGGGTCCTGAAGCACAATAGGATGATCAGGCAAGAAGTCCGGTTTCTTCCTTGATATTGACAGGCTTGAAAGCTTCATCAGGAAATCTCTGCTGTATGTAATCCTCTCTACAAAAATGTGTACAAAATAGACAAACGTAAAGAAATGAACAAAGACCACAAATTTGAAAGCTACTTACTTCAGATAACCGTTTGGGTATAGGGTGGTTAGGGTGTATTCAGAATTAACTTTTCTCTAAACTCCTTAGGGGTTAGTGTTTACGTCTTACCTTATTTCTTTCCAGATCCAAAAGAGCAAACATAAAAGGTGGTTAAGAGAGAGTTGCCACATAAACCCCTCCCAATCACTTAGCCAGTGCTTAATTTGCGAAAGAAAGAGTGCTGATGCCCAAAGCTCTGCTCAGAAGCCAGCAGCCGGTGCAATCAGATGTCACCGTGCCAAGGCTGGTAGTCTTTAATCCACCACCGGACACTCTATGCCACTTCATTTCACTTTGGCAGATTTATGCTGTCTCCTTTTCTGACAGATTTGGTGTCTTTCTCTTCCTTTGTGTTTTTGATTTGTGCGATTTCCCTCACTTGCACTTGGCAAATATCTGGTGTGGAAAAATAAGTGCCGGCCCCCAAAAATAAGTGCCTGTGGCCACCACTGGCTCAAACAAAGCACTGCTTATGACAACACCTCAAGGCTTCGCTGTGTCTCCCATTCTTTTGAACCTTTAGGATGGGCCTGTGGTTCTCCACATCCGCTCTGATGCTTCAATTTGTATTGTTATGCTGATAACACAGATCTTTTTACACTTGGATGAGGACACTGGTCTATTTCAGCAACTGTTTATCACATCACTACTAGATACAGGCCAATTTCCTCAACCTCAGTGAAGACAAGATGGAGATTTTTCTGGTGGTGGACGAGGAGAGAACCTGGTTCCCTCCACCTCGCCAACAGATCCTGCCCACTGCCGTTGTCCAGTAGAGGGTGAAAAGAACTTTGTAGTCAATTTTGACTAACTTCACTTTTTCAAGTTAACTTCATGTTTCGGAGTTTTTTTCTTTCTGTTTGTTCTGAAAAAGATCTATCTTTTCATTTTGTTTCCACCACAAGACAGTAGCAATCACATTTATACCATAAAGAATTGACTTCATTAAAACCATGTACCGGGGTTCCCCTGAACCATGACTTACATGTTTCAGAGAACTCAACACAACAAAAGTGGCTTAACTAATATAAAAATATTTCTGTTGGGTTCTATATCTTCGATTACTCTCTTTATGAATATCACCCAGGTGCCAGAGTGGATCTGGAAAATGTTTCCCTAAGCAATAGATCTCCGGAGCTCATAGGTGCCACCCGTGAACTCTATTCATGACTTTGTCTAGGATGCCACAACATTGGCCTATGTATGCCACTGCCTGGCACCCTGGTATCAGTTCCTTACATTATTCTGAGCTCAGTAAAAGAATGTGGAGAGGAACCAAATAGAGTTGACAGACAACAGATAATGAAATAGCTGAACAACAGTAAAATAACTTGAAATCATATTATGGCCATACTACAGCAAAAAGGGAAGTGTGATTGCAGGAAACTAAAGTATCAACCAAAAATATCATTACTGAAGGTAACTAACTTTTTCTTCAGATGGATACTTCTTCACGCAGATATCTCACGTTTATGAATGAATCCTATAACAGGAACCACCAGGAAGCACGTTTGAATAGTGCCTTCTAAGGAAGGAAAACTTGAAGATATGCACAGAAGAACAAGCGCCTGCCAGGCAAATGTTTGCCACCAGGGCACCCCTGGTGAGAACTGTGGAAGCAGCCAAGATTCTCATGGAGTGACAATATCAGTTGAAGGGTATTTTTAGAAAAGGTTAGCAGATATTAATGCAAAGGCTGACCGAACATAAGATAGTACGTTTGGTTACTAGTCTGCCTATCTCAAACTATCTTAAACCTATGAAGAACTGGTCATCCACTCGCTCTTATCTTGTACGATCTGGAGACAGCAGACCAAGGGTACAGCACTCCTCTTTTTTGGAAGGGTAAGAAAGGTGAAAAAAAGGAGAGAGATATGAAGAAGACAGACATAAATTACAGTCGAAAAGAAGGGAAAGGGTGCAGCATCAGCTTGTCTAGGGTGAAGACATTAAACAGTGGCCAGACTGACAGGCATGCAGCTCATAGACCCTACCTGCAAAAGAAATCACCACCAGGAAAGCAGTCCTGATTATCAGGAGACAACAGAACAATAGTTTATTGGTACAAACGATAATGTTATGAGAGTATAAAACTCCAAGTTCAAGAAACAATGCCAAACAGCAAAGAGCATGGGTACGAAAATACATCAAAAAATGTTATGAACCACACTGCGAAAGGCAATCTGAATAAGGAATAATGGTTAGGAAGATATAAAATGTAAACAGAGTAGTCAATTGTCGTTCCACAATGCGCTTGGTCAGGATAGGCCCGGTTAGAAACGCTGCCATTTTACATGCTCTCGCTTAAGTTGTTTTCTCTTTTACACACAGAGACATTTGACATACATTTTTAATGAGTGACCATGCAGGATAACATTCACTGACTCTGCATTGTTTACATTGTCACTTTGTTTGCAAACGATCACAAAACTTTGAACAAGGTATAAAGTTCACTATGCAAATATTATTTTTGTTATTGCCTGAAAGGCGACAAAGCTATCCAGCTAGAATAAACAATTATGGCCTGACGAGTTAAAACATGGCCACAAGGGTTCTATTGTTATGAATACGCAACCACTTCCTTGTTTAGCCAGAGGAGCACTCAGCTGACACTGCAGGTTACCATATGGTGGGATTCCAGCTCAGCTGATTCCTCCGTACCAACGCAAGTGATGTACAGCTCCACACCAAGATGGGCAGCCTGATGACACTTACCCACAGGTAAAGGGGAGTTAGTCCACCTGGCAGGGATTTGTCAGAACATTTGTCCTAGGCAAACCTAGGTTACAAGGAATACAGGTATACACAGTACTTGTATGCCTGCATATATTCATTGTCTTAGCACAATGGTGAAAATGTTTATCCTTTTCACTGTTCTTGTGATTCTAAATACGGTAATCTGTTTCATTCTACTAATTATTGCAGCACACATATTTTATGCAAGAATCACAACGCTTCAATAACAATTGAAAAGCCTTGCTGAGTATTTCTGGTGTACTTTTATGTATGACTGTCCAAATGAAAAGGTTCTAGATCTGTTACCGCGACTTCCTTGGGATCAGGGTTTTCATGTTCTAAGGTTGCATACACATTTGTTGCACTTTATGTTTAGGGGTACAGATGTTGCACTGTGGCTAGCAGGGACATAGGCCAACATATTCAGAGGGTGTGCACGAAATCAGTCTGGCACAATCCCAACGTTTACGTTGTCCAACAAACGCACAATTTTACCGCGGGAGGTACAAGCCATACGTCATGGAGCTGCCTACGTTCTAGTTTGAGCTCCTATTTAATGGATCACCCGAGTAGTTTTCTTTTGTGTACCCAAAGACCCCTACTGCATCTACTAACAGGAGACTCTGTGTATTGGCAGTGGGTTGTTCAAGCTTGAACCTTTCAAAGGATCTCCCAAGAGGGGTACCCACTTTGATTCGACATATCCAAAATATCTGCCCCAGACGGGACGGAGACATTACCTTTGTGGTGGAGGCTCACAAAGCATTCAGGACAGAGGTATTCTATTCATGGGTTACATTCCCAGAGGTCAATGCAACTACAAGACAGTATCACATATACACTGAAGATACAGTACCTAACAACTACACAGCTTATGAAGCTCTAGAAGTACCATTAACTTACTGAGAACTTCAAAATTTGTTTGAAGGAGCCCTACCACATACACGTACCAATGTTAGACTAGGTCCCCTTATCAATCAGGGAGCAACATGGTCAGTCTTAGCCGGTTACAGACCATATCCAGATTTAGATAATCTGGGAGCGACCAGAACTGCGTACATTGTACACAGATCTGATCAAAACATATAGATTTTTAACACAGTTTGTCATGTGAACAATGACAATAAATCATGAGAGGGCTGCTTAAGCTGTACAACCACAACTGGCTACACCAGGCATTAATCCACAGACTATCACTGCCGTTATGGGTAAGATTCACACCAGACGGGAGGAAAATTTCATTCTGGATTGCACAAAGAAAAAGCCTGCTTGAAGCAGTGTTCCCCCATACTGGGCCTACGGAAAAACACAGCATTTTTACAATATGCTTGCCAATGGCAATGGCTCCCCCATGGAGGACTGCACCACATGAGGTACAGTCTTTGCTGCAGTATAAATCAGAACTCACGGTACACCCTCATTAGCTGTTTTGACAGATGTGCTTAAACAGATTTAAAATAAGTACGTTCCCTGGATTTGGGGATGAAACTGATGGGCAATTTAGCTGCAGTGTCCACCATTATATTAAGTAACATTAAAGGGGAAGCAGCTGTGTTGGCTATATGCCAATGACTCATTAATTTGGCTCTGGGACAGCAGGAGCACGTATTACTAAAGTATTGAAGAAACCGACACAACAGTGGGTAGAGATAATTTGGGAGCCAGACCTAGTAAACCTCAAATTAAGAGAAATTCTGAAAAGGATAACTCTAGGCAAGCACCAGACTCTTCTAATAAGAAGTGGGATAATAAAAACAAAGGAAAGACTAAGTCACAGGGTGGATCTCCCGAACAGGAGGCCACAGAGAAACACTCTGATCTGACTAACTATGATAATGTTAAAGCACCTGACAGGGGTCAGGATACTGATACACGTTCATCTCATTCCTTTCAGGAGACATACATAAAACAATCGGAGAGAGGTGGACAGTCAGGGTGCAGATTAGAGGAGTAAGTGAAACTGAAGAAAGACTCACAACGCTCGTCTGACTACATAATAAAAAACGAAAGCAAACCTAAACAGTCAAAACCTCAATTTAAAAAGAAGAAGATAGCAGAAATTAAGGTCAAGCATGCCACGGTTGTTAAGGACACTGCTTCGGAGTAGGGAGTGGGCTCTGACCATGCTGGAAAGAGTGGCACAAGTCACAATAGTTCGCCAGAACTGGATGGATTGTCTGGTGGCAGTAGCATTGAGTGACTGGTGCCCGCTGGAAACACTGGATACTAAGGTGAGCGCCCCACATCGTTAAAACAAGATGCAACTCCAATTGAAGGGAGACTTACCAAGATGCATTATTTTTCTCTTTTAGGAGAACCTGCCATTCAGCTAAGAGATCCTCTTGGACGAAAAGGATTGGTCACCTGAATTTGTGATGGATTTCCCAAATGGGGAAACAGAAACTTTACCTGACTCCTCTGACCTCGTTCCAGAATCAGTTAAACATTCATACACCAAGGAGTGGGCGTTAGCACTAGCTCCTCTGTTATACTGCAATCGTGTGGGGTGAAATGACGGTTCCCCTTATGAAATACCATTGAGGTCAACCCCACAATCTCAAAGACAATACCCCATTAAAACTGAGGATAAAAAACAAGTTAGAGAGATTTTCACACAACTTGCATACCAATGTGTAAGAGAAAGCTGTACCTCTGCTACGAATAATACCTTGTTTCCAGTTATGAAACCGGGCCATTCATATCGTCTAGTATTAGATTATAGACATCTAAACACAGCTACACATACATTTGCAGTACAACATGCGCACAGCGCAGCACTAATGCGCTATATGGAGCATAAGAAATACAAAACAATACTTAAAATCTCAAATGGATTTGTCTGCCAAAATATAGTGCCTGGAAGCAGGTATTTGACTGCATTTTTCGTGCTGGGTTCTCAGCGACCGTTTTATCGCTTGCCCCAGGGATATATGAATAGCCCTAGTGTGCTTTCAGCCCAGGTTACAGAACTTCTACAAAAATTTGACAATCAGGCATTGTCCTATATCGATGATATTTATTTGACAGATGATGGCCTAACAACACACTTGAAAAGAGTAGATCGCATAGTCCTGGAATTTGCTCACATGGGCTACAAATTTAAATTTTAAGAAATTAAAAATTACCCACCTCAATGTCCTGTTTCTAGGATACAAGTTGTCAAGTGAAGGCAAAAGCCTTGTGACACACTTTTTAAAGAAGTGTGAGCTTTTGCAACCACTAAACACATTGAAGAAACTTCAATCCAAATTGGGATCCCTAAATTCTGGCAGAACATACATTCTAGATTACACAGAACAGGTTAACCATTCTACAACTTAATTTGTCCAGACTTTTCAAGCACACATTGGACACCTGAACACACACAGATTTTATGTTCAGTACAAGCTGACATGCTTGCTTCAAAACACTTACACAGACGTGTAACCACTACAAACCTGGTGATCCGGATCACTGTGTGATCCTCAGGGTATACCTATGTTACATACAATAAAGGTGACACTGTATGAATTGCATACAAGTTGCATTTATACACCAATCTTAGATGCGTTTTATACTGACCTAAAAGACTCTGACTGCGGCACAGGATGCTGTGGCGAGAGAAAGAGAGCACTGGTTCAGGGGAAACTAATAGTTGTCATGACTCCAGTACCGGCCTTCGAGGCCGTCACAAAAGCTAGCATTCCCAAAACGAAGGCATTACATCCAAGATGGATACAGTCGGCCAACTCTCTCATTGCAACAGATGTAGACTACAGATTTGATTCTACACTACAAACACAGGCTTTTCTGCAATACGAACACAAATAGACCTCAGTGTAATCAAATCATGTCTCTTGATCAGCATGATTACATCATCTATACTGATGGTTCTGCACAGCCTGCGGCAGGGACAAAGCACCAATACTCCGCAGCATGCGCCACTAGCGATGGGGCCACATGCAAGATGGAGAATTCCACACTGAGAAAATCTACACACAAGTCACTTGGTGACTGCACAGCACAGCTGGTGGAACTCAGGGCTCTAATTCGGACACCGGAAAAAACAAATCTCAAACTCCACACACAGGTTGTATGCAATTCACATTATAATGTCCAGTTTTACAACAAGTATCTACACTATTGGACCCAGAATGGACTCAGAGATTCTAAAGGGTACACCATAAAACATAAAAAGCTTTGGGGGCAAGTGGCTAAGCTGAATGAATGCTGCTATGGACTCATGTGATTCACACCTTAAGCCATCAGCTTGTAGGGATACACGTTGTAGAGAACTCCATATCTGATTAAGCCGCAAAAGCACACTGCAAACTGCTACTGTCGCTGCGATTACTTGTTCCAATAAGAGTGTAGATAGAGACATCATGATGTCTGTCAAAACTGCACATGAAGACACCCATTTGCCTAAAGGATTTCCAACTAGATACTCCTACCAGTGAAGTGTACAAAACATACCATTTGCTTGCATTTTCGGAGTGGGGATAGAGTAATACCAAACTGAGATTGCTATTTGCGTTTGCATATGAGGGCTTAGCATCTGTACACGCAGGAATGGCGGCTACAATTTCACTGTTGCAGCAACTCTAATGGTGGTCAGGTCTTTACAAACAGACTTGGTACTTTGTCCTTAAATGCAACATCTGCCAGTAGATGAATGGTTCCATCGTAGCGCAGCCACCACAGACACTCCTTTTGTTCTCAGCGCAGCCACCACAGACACTCCTTTTGTTCTCAGCCAAGACTCTCACTTATATTTATCTGGACCACTGCGGCCCCATAGAATCGGATGGGGCTTACAAATACATATTAGTTGCAGTTATTCCTTATCTAGATTCCTATGGGTTTGGCCACATCGATCAGCTGATGGCCAAACTGTTATCAAAAACTTGCAAGTCTTCATCTGGACATATGCAGTAGGCACATTCCTTTTGGATCAGGGGCCAGCGTTCGCCTCTAGGGCTTACAAAGACACCATGAGAAAATTGGGTGCAACTATGTGGTACTCCTCCCCTATCATCCTGAGGTAAATTCAGGTTTATAGACTTAAAGCAGTCTTTAACAGCGAGGGTATTAGGCTCAGGTTGCAGTTTGGTCCATCACCTATATAGGGTCCAAAGAGAAAGAGCAATAAACAACCTGCCTAGAAAATCCCTGGGTGGACGGACTCCCTATAAGATCCTGTTTGGGGTTCAGATATGGTTACTTGACCTCCCCAGTCCCAGCACAGTGGCGGCAGAAACACCATTTGAAATCAATGAATATTTAACTGTTTCACAGGAACTGAACAGTTTCTGGGACGCACAGAACAATAGCCAAGTAAAATGCACCGCCACTAGAGAAGTGAAGGAAGCATCAGCCGCCTCTGGCTGGATCCTCAAGATTGATGAACTCGTCAGGGAGAGTATTGTGGACAAGAAAGAATTTGGGCAATCTTACAGAGCGCCTGCACCTGTCCTGACTGTTGAAGGTAGCAGAACTGTACTACTAACGACCCTTGATGGTTACAAAAACAAGACATTTGTGTCAATAAATTTCATAAAACCGCATCATGTGGCCGGTTCTACACAGTAGGCCAAGTGGGATCCTCAGTAGTTACCTGTCTGCTCAACACTATCCAGGAAGTCCCACTGGAAGTTTTCAGCGATGAAGCTTCTACTCCCCGACTTGGAATAGAAAATAATGAAGTATTTCTACCCGCTACATCTATGACAACTGAACAAACAACTTGTAAAGAAACACAGCTTTATATTTGGAATCCCGAAACGGATGGTGTCTACATCAATGTACCACAATTCGAGTCAACTGCAAGTTCCACACAAAGCACAGAAATGCCAAAACTAGATAGAACAGCCTCTGGCTACTTTGTCAACTTCTCTTCCAATTCATCTGAACCACCACTACCACTAGGTAGATTGGGTTTTCTATTTTTGGTTTAAGACCACGTACTTTGTTCCTCCATGGCTGTATCTGTGGATTACAATTGCATTACTTTTCCTCGTACGGTGGATTGGTTTTGTGACAGTGTTTTTCTTGCTTCTAAATGAGCACTATCACCTAGAACACTCTGCTGTACAATTGGTGAACTTGGTTTGAACACCCCATTCTTCATCACACAAAGTGTGAAGAGACCTTTCCCTAGTGAACATTTCTGCAGTTGCAGCTCCTGATGTAATTGTTTGGGATAGGATATTGTATGATATATTCAGCCCTACTGAACCTTTGCAAATTTCATATGTGCTTTGCATTTCTTTAAATGATTTTATCACCCCTAGTACTGTCTCCGATGATTGGAACATTGATACAGTGCATGAAATGCTGAAAGATCTTGAGTATTCCACTGTTTTTAATTCAGAGGAAATGTACGAATGCACTTCGAATTATGATGAAATGTTCTGTTTTCAGCATTATGGTGGTCACTTCTTGCATAAAGCACACATCCATATTCAATATTTAATTACATGCAATGGAAACACTACCCTACACCACCACGGGGTAACTCACAAACGTTTGCATATTTCTCTGATCATGATACAACTGACCCAGTATCTTATTATAGGCTTGCATCATCACAAGCAAAGAAAAAAAAATATGCTCACTAATTCAAAACTCAATCTTTTCTCTTCCAATTATCCAATCAAGATTATATCTTTTGGAGGGACACGGTTGAGTTGAAATCAATTTGGGCAACTAAAGATTGGCAGGTTAAGGGGAATGAGGCACAATTGAGAACATGCCAGATACCACATCGAATGATTATCCTGAACAAAACTGTACAACAGACATATCTTGGCTTGGTTAAGATAAAAGCTTTCAATACACCCAACATTCCCGCATTTGTGCGTTTTTTGTGAACTTGCAACGGTTCACAAACTACACAGTGGAAGCAGACACCATGCTCTGCAAAGTTTCATATAATTCGTCAGGGACCAATCAGAGGGGATAGTTAGTCTAGCAGTTAAATCCTAACGGATGTCATGCACATTTCCTGGGTGACGCAAAAGGGTTTAAGATCAGCAGGCCCGAGACAACACTCGAGGGCGGTAACAACTTACTGTGTTGGGAGGTTGTGCCTTGATTAACTAAAAACCTCAACCATGTCAAAAGTGCTTCTTGTATGCAATATACAACGATGCGTTGAGAGTTTCCCAGCAGAAGGCTGCTGAGGGACTACGTGAGATTAACAGAGGACATTTAGAAAGAGCACTTTGGATAGTAGATAATGGTATGACTACATTGTCCACTAGGATATACTCTCTGGGTTACATTGTGTTATCTGCGATAGATATCCTACAGAATGACATGTCCTCTTTACATCATGGGCAGTCACAGCTTAGACTCCGCAGACATTCCCTTTCGGTCGCCTACCATGGCAAGACCATAAAGCCAAAAGCTTGTTTTTAATTTACAATCTCACAAAACAACAGACAATCATGTCAAAAGAAGGAAGCAACTTACACTGTGTTTAACATAGAGAAGCACGAGAAATTACCATTTACTTTTGCAGAAACGCCTTCAGCGGATTGGATAATCCACTGGTTTATTTCTCTGCCAGCATCGACATTCCACTTTCAATACTGTTTATAAAAACAGCAGACAGGCAAATATGAAGTGCTAGGAGAAGGATATGCGCAAGTGTCATGGAATTTACATTTCGATATCGCTGTAGGAATGGCAAAACTAAGGTTTGTCTTTGTGGGTCAGATTGCGAGAAAACTTTAGGACATTCCTTGGTGTATATAGGGAGGTTCGCTTTATGGTGCATGTAATGCATCAATTACAAATTTGTCCTATCTGAAGTGTTCCACAGCTGCTGTGATATACCCGGCTTTCAGATTGCTCTCAATTGGGAGTTATATGAAGTTGAACGATGAAGGCTGCTGCAGAATACAACCGGGATTCGCCTATCTGGTGACTGTTTCTGCAGTTGTGACTTGTTGCACACAAGTACTGCTTCCACCTGCCTGCAGAGTTAGGGAGGTGACGCTTTGGCCTTCAATAAACCTTTCAAACGTGCAGTTTAATGCTTTTAGCAGATTGAAAGCCTTATTGTTCCTGAAGGATGTGGCCTAAACATCTGCAAACAAGACGTTTGATCTTCAAGTTGCAAGGTTTTGGCGGTCTTCCGCTGGTCATTTTTCCGATTGTCAGGATTTTACTTTTTCTGCTCCGCAATAAATGTTCCATTAGGAGGCCAAATAGAACTAACACATCCCCATGTGCTTCTGTGTCGTGAACACATGATACAGTGTTTGGCTAGGAGTCTCCAATCAGTAGCTTGTGAGCTACTGAAGCTCTCCAGCACCCTTGCTTAAGGAACCAAACAAACACAAACACTGGCTCTTGTCCTTTCAGCCTGTGAGGCTACACTGTGTGCAACCCGTATTTTGCTGTCTTTTGTGCACTTTTAAGTGTAAACTGGATAGATTTCTAGGAACGCAACTGGTTCTGTCTTTAGGCATTGACCTACTGGTGAGCCTGTTAACAGCTCACTTGTACTGCTGTCCTGGGATGCTTCTGCTCCTAGTGACCTGGATCTTGGCTCAGCATCCGCGGATCTCGTACTGGCTACTCCGCCTTCGGCGGCGGCTGAAGTGAATGGAAACAAACAGGTTTGCTCGATGGATCTGATTCAATGGGCACCTCTGGGAACATAGTCTGCGGTGGCTGGGAAGAGAAATGCTTCATCTACATATATGGTCGTTTCCAGCTATGAAATACTTTTTAAATTGGCTTTATTTTTTACGCTAAATTGCTTTTAAAATCAATTTTAATAGTTTTTAATTCCTTTTAATGATTTAAAAAAAAGACTTTCTCTATGCTCTTTGTTATTAAAGAAGTGTGATGCTTTTTAGGTTTTAGTAGGGTTCATTTTATACTGATTTGATTCTTATATTTTAGCATTTGACTAGTTAGCTTTCAACGACTTAAAGTCCAAGGAGTGGATGTCAAGTGGTCAGAATAAACCCAGTTAGGAACTCTTCCATTTTATACATGCCGGTTTCTTAAGTTGCCTTCTATTTTACACACAGGGACTTTTGAGAGACATTGGTGTGTGTGACCATGCAGGATAACATTACTTGAATCTGCATTGCTTACATTTTCACTTCGTAGGCACACCAAGATACCTTGACCATCCAGTATGAGGGATACAGTTCACTGCGCAAACATTTATGTTATTGTCCGAAAGGCGACAACGCTATCTAACTAGAATAAACAATTACGGCCTGACGTTGCGACATGGACACATTGGTTACATTATTATAAATACAAAACCACTTCATTGTTTAGCCAGAGAAACACTCAGCTGACACTGAAGGGTTAACTTGTGTCAGAAATCCAGCTCCGCTGATTCCTGCATAGCAAGATGAGGGATGTCCAGCTCTACACCAAGATGGACAGCCCGATGACACTTACCCACAGGTAAAGAGGAGTTAGTCCATCTGGCAGGGATTTGGCAGATCACCCGTCCCAGGCAAAAGTAGGTTAGGGAGGCTAGGTAGGAGTACAACTTTACACAACACTTATATGCTTGCATATATTCAATTAATCAGGGGTTTGTAAAGCGCACTACTCACCCGTTAGGGTCTCAAGGCGCTGGAAGAGGGGGGAGGGGGGTTGGGCAGCTCCGTGGTCATCCAAAGAGCCATGTCTTGAGGTCCTTTCTGAATAGGTGCAGTATCGGACTTCGTCTGATGCTGAAGGGGAGTTCGTTCCAGGTCTTGGCCGTGATGTAGAGAAGGATCTGCCACCCGTTCTGGCCCTGTGCATGCGGGGATACCGTGGCTAGGGCTAGGTTGGCGGAGCACAGGTTTCTCTTGAGGGCGTGGAAGGAGATTGTTTCGTTGAGGTATTGGGGTCTGGTGTTATGGAGTGCTTTGTAAGCGTGGGTGAGCAGCTTGAAGGTTATTCTTTTTTTGACAGGGAGCCAGTGGAGGTTGCGGAGGTGCTGGGTGATGTGGTCCTGTCGTGGGATGATGAGGACGAGTCTAGCTGCGGCGGTCTGTACGGTCTGGAGTTTGTGAAGGAGTGTTTTGTTGATTCTGGCATAGAGTGCGTTTCCGTAGTCCAGTCTGCTGGTGATGAGCGAGTGGCTGACGGTCTTTCTGGAGTCAGGGGGAACCATTTGAAGGTCTTGCGGAGGATACGGAGGGTGTTAAAGCATGTGGAGGACACAGCATTGATCTGGCAGTTTATGGTGATTGAAGAGTGGAGTATAATGCTGAGGTTGCAGGCATGGTCCGTAGGGGTGGGTGTGTTTCCGAGGGTGGGGGTCCACAAGGTGTTGTCCCATGCGGAGGGAGTGGACCCGAGGATGAAGGCTTCCGTTTTCTCTGAGTTGAGCTTCAGGCAGCTGCTGCTCATCCAGGATGCAAAGTCCTTCATTCCTTCTTGGAAACTGTGCCTGGTGATGCTTGGTGAGGGAGAGGAAGAGCTGGGTGTCGTTGGCGTAAGATACTATGCTGTCTTACCACAATGGTAGAAATGTTCATCCTATTCACTGTTCTTGTGATGCTAATCTGCTTTATTCTACTGAATATCGTGGCACACATATTTTATGTAAGAATCACAACGTTTAACTAAATATTGGAAAATGTGAAAAGCCTTGTTGATTATTTCTTGTGCACTGGTGTGTAATTCCTAGAAATCCCCCAGGACCAGCGTGTTTTGATGACCTAAACTGAGGGCTTGGTGTCCAAACCAACTCTGGACACCCCCACAGGATATGTCAGCCGTTAGACCAGCTAGCTCTACAGTGCCGCTACCACCCCCCTATATTCTACAGTAGTGTAGGTAGTTTCTGGCAACCACTGAACATGTTAATCCTGGAAAACAGTACAGTACTTTTTGCTCAATCTCTCGTGCTCTCTTATTTTCAGAAAATACACAGGATGGCGGTTAGGATATTTCAATAAGTATTTTTTGCGAAGCGCCAGTCTTGTGTAAAACATATGTGCTGCGACAATCAGGGGACAGAAGCATATGAACGATATGGCAAGTACCAATATAGTAAATAGTAGATACAATTCTACCATAGTGCTAGTAAAATGAACATAACCCCTTCAGATAAAAACAGCAGCACTTCCCTCCACAATAACCCTATGGGAAGCGTACAAGGCGGTACTGCGTGACAAGGCCCAGAATATAATAGCCCGTAAGAGAAGGGAGGAGACCCGAGAACTTGAGACCCTGGAAGAAAAACTAATAGAAATGGAGAAACATATAGGCTCAGACGTCGACCAACACATGTTGTGCCAAATAGAAATAACCAAAGGGGAGTATAGGGCACTGATGAACCAGGAAGTGAGAACTCAATTACTAGCTACGCAACACCGTCTATATGAAACAGGGGATAGGGCGAGAAAGCTACTGCCCTAGCTGAGTAGAAAGGAGAGACGGGCGAGATTGGTAGCTTCGATACAAAAGCAGGATGCGGTCCACACCTCCTCCCCACACATAGCAGCTGCTTTTGCCCGCTACTATACGGAGCTGTATAGGGCCAGACCGTTGGCAGATGCCCCACATATTGACTCTTACCTACAAGCCATAGAAGTACCCACTCTCTCGCAGCTAGATATGGACGCCTTAGATCAAGAGCTGACGCTAGAGGAAGTGATAGAGCCCATCGGCAGACAAAAATCAGGGAAGATCCCAGGGCCAAATGGACTTCCCGCTGAATTCTTCAAACAGAACGCGAGCCTACTGGCCCCACACCTTTTAAACATGTTTCAGACTTCACAAGAAGAGGGGACACTCCCACCAAACCTGCAGAAAGCTACGGTTGTAGTCATAAATAAACCAGGAAAACCACAAACGAGCTGTGGGTCTTACTGGCCTATATCGTTAATTAACTTGGAAACCAAAATCTTGGCCTCCATACTAGCTACACACCTTTTGGCAGTGATAACGCCTCTTATACACTGGGGCCGATCTGACTTCATGCCAAAACGTGCCACCCAATTCAACCTTCGCCGGCTAGCCAACTGGCTGGTTACGGTGAAAACTAGACCTGATCCACACGTGTTCCTTTCCCTAGATGCCGAGAAGGCTTTTGATACAGTCCACTGGCCAGTCCTAAAACAAACCTTATCAAAGTTGGGATTTGGCCCAGTCTTTATAGCGTGAGTGGAACTTTTATACACCTGCCCAGTGGCCAAAGTCTGGGTCAATGGGGCAACTTCAACGACTTTCCCGATACAGAGAGGCACCAGGCAGGGCTGCCACCCTGTCCCCCTGCTGTCTGCAATAGTATTAGAACCGCTGGCTTGCGCAATCAGGGCACATTCCGAACTAACAGGCTTCAGAAACGAGGGAGCGTCCCATAGGGATGAGCGCACACTTTATGCCGATGACATTCTAATGTACGTTACTAACCCCGAAAAGGCACTCACGGAGGTGCTGCGTCTCTTTGACGAATATGGCCGCCATGCAGGCTATAGTATCAATTGGGATAAATCTAGTTTGTATGTGGTGGGTGGCCCCTGAACACACAGGAACTCCCAGGTTGTTACCGAGTGGCCCAGGAAGGACTCCGTTACTTAGGCCTATATGTCATAGCCATTGACACTGTTAATCCAAGCCAAAATATCCGACATGTTATTTCCGACTTCCACGATGATGTGGAGAGATGGAGGCGGCTCCCACTAACAATAATGGGTAGAGCGGCCCTATATAAAATGATTACGCTTCCGAAACTTCTCTATGTATTGCAGAATACATACTGTCAGATACCAGAGTCCATATTTACAGCAATAAAAGCTGACCTACGAGCCCTCCTCTGGGATGGAGCCCATCCGCGAGTGGCACTACAGACACTCCAGCGAAACCAATATAATTGAGGGCTGGCGCTGCCTGATATGGAGTCCTAGTACAGAGCGACCCACCTGGTGGGGGAGAAAGAGTGGGGACATGCCAGGGGCGACTATCCCACATACGCCTACAGTTTAGACAACACACACATCTCCATTACTTATATGGGGGCACGGGAGGCCGCCAACTATTGCCGGCCACTCAACTAACGATAGAGGCCTGGAGAGGAGCAGAGAAGCAAATGAAGTGGGATAACAAGCTTACGAAGGAGACCCCCCTTTGGGAAGGATCACGCTTGCCAGAAATGAATAGGCTCCAAGGGTTTCGGCAATGGGACCTAATTGGGATCTCCAAACTGGGAGATATTGTGGTGGGGGGCAACCTAGCCTCCTTCGAAACATTAAAAGACATATCAACTGAGGGATACCCAAAATTACTCATATCTTCGGCTCAGTCATGCATGCAGAACGATGGGGATAGACACCACGGACATCCCATAATTTGCACCCTTAGAAGGCAGATTACTACAAGAAGTACTTACCGATAAAGCCATTTCTTGGACCTACAAAACATTAATCAATAAAATCCCTGATAAATTGGGACTTCTTAGGGCAAAGTGGGAAAAACACCATTGGGAGGCGGCCCTAACGCACCCGAGGGAGGTAGCTATTAAACTGCATCTACGCCTCATCAACTTAAGATTCTCCACCGAGTATACTTTGATAGAGCACGCCTACACGCCATGGGTAGAGCAGAAACACCCTACTGCCTCCGCTGCAGAACACAACTAGGTAATTATATTCAAACGCTCTGGGACTGTAGCCATATCCAAAGGTACTGGAATCAGATATTGGGGGAGCTAAACAGAGTGTTGGGAGTGCAATTAATCAGAGAGCCCAAGTATGTCCTGTTGGGCATTCCTATTGAGGTAGATTTGCCACGTAGCAGACTCCTGTTATGCAACTTAGGACTAATAGTGGCCAAGGGAGACATAGCCCGCTACTGGGGATGCCCAGATTAACCTACACTTAACGAATAGAGGGCGCATATGGACCTCTATGTGATGGCAGAAAAGGTGACATATCAGGCCCCTGAAAGTTCCACAAAATATGGACCACCTGGCTGAGACACTATGGATTAGAGATGGGAGATGGAGAAGACGTACCCGATGTTGTGTAAGGAGATTGTGAGTGATTTGGGTTTCGCTACCCCTGTTCCCTCACCCTGTATTACTGGTTTTTATATTGTACATTTTAGCAACTCAGTACTGTGTAATAATGATCAATGCAGATAACAGCCCTGAGAGAGCTCTAGGGCCGGTAGCCCCATCTAAGTTTGTGTTAATAAGGTCTTTCTTTCAAGCTTTAAGTATATTTGCAATGTCAAGTAGTTATATAGGTCTCCCTAATATGTACAATGCCCGCTTCTATAAAAATAAAAACAGTTTAAAAAACAAAAAACAGCAGCACCTCCATATTCCTAAAATGCGCGACCTAAAATAATATATTTAAATGTACCTATCTTAGACCTGTGCGCGTAGCATGTATATGTGTAGGTCTCTGTAGCCAAGAAATCCCTAGGGATAAACTAGCCCCCTAACCTAATGGTTGAGAACGAAGGACCCTGTTTCTGTCTCGAGGATGACGCCCCGCAAGGGATGTCAGACCGCTGCGTGTCAAAAATTCAGCACGCAGGACCCTCGTCTCAGCATGAAAGGAATTTTCCTCTCATTTGTAGAGGGGAGTGCGGGTCTTTTTTATACTGAAGTGGTCACTATAGGTTTTTTTTTTTTTTAGAATCGTATGTTTTTAAAACGATCATAACTGTTTTGAAAACAATTATAAATGTTTTGAAGATAATCACCAATGCTTTTCTAAACAAATGCGATCATGCACAGCTGGCTGGTGGCCAAGGATGATAAAAATGTGACCCTTATACAGAATAATTCTGCAGTGCCTGGGGACATGTTTATGTATGTCAAGTACAGGGATTATGATAGAATGCTGAGCTTGGTGTTGAAGAGACAGGAGCAAGCTACGAGGTAAAAGGTCACCTGTTTGGAATCGTTTTTGTCGTGTGGATAGGACAATGCATGTAAAAACAAGCATTTATAATGCAAGCGGTCTCGCCTTTGGGACCTTATATGTATTTAGCTATGCAGCACTGTTGTAAATTGAAACGACGATGTGATTAAGCATTTACTAAAGACATTAATTCCCCTTTTATAGATCGTGTTTTCTCTGTTATGTTGGCCGAAGCTTGGACTCCATTTTGTATTGTCATGCTTCCACGTGTTCCCCACGAGAAGAGTCCAACCTCTGTGTTAGTTGCTCTTGTAATCTGCCTAGTAACAGTCTATAAATAGCTCCTTGGCCATCTGGCACATGCCCAGACTTGACCACATCTGTTATCAGTTAGCCTTGCTTGACCATGTTTTCGCGGGCTCAAGGAGTGTGTTAGCTCCGCCCACATATTGATTCAGTATCGAAAATGACCATAGATGGTAATGTTCTTCGGCCTCATGTTGTATCCACCCACTTATGAGCCCCTCTATTGTGTATAAAAGGGGACCATGTACGTAAGTTCTTTGTGCTACTCTATGCAATACTGAAGAGTGTTGTGTGGATTGTAGGACCACCCTTAAGGGTTAATAAATGCTGTTTTTGTACCTTGCAGTTTCCGTGCCAACTTCCTTATAGATTCCATTACAGGAGAGCGAACCCTTGTGTCCTGCGGGCCTAGCTGGGGCCTGTATTCATCAATTGGCGCCCGTCACGTGGGGCTCATCGGCGACTCGGATGCTCGAAGGACTGGTCGCGACGAAGGTGAGGAACTTGGCCGGGGACGTGATCACTGCCAGCGGCGTCTTAGCCCTGGCATCCCGAGGTTTTTCTTCCTTCCCTTCCGAGCTGACCGTCTGGGTGGCGCCGGTCCTCGACTGAGACCTCTTCTGTCGGTCTTGCCGTGAAAGCCGTTTGGGCGATTGTGGAGCTTGGCAGTTGGAATCTGGACTCTTGATTGGTAAGAACCGGTGTACGGTACTTGCTCCGAGTTTTTGAAGCCTGATCTGGCTATTTGAGTTTGATTTGTGATGACTAGTCATATTTTGTATTTGTCTTTGTGAATATATATGCGTTGCAACACATATAGGCAGGCAATGTGGAGAGATTTCTCCGGAGCTGTGTAACTTTGAACGACGCAACGATTAAGTGCCATTTTTCTATAATATTGCATATTTTGCATTATTTCTGAGCATGCCTGCTTTCAGCGCACTCCGTAAGTGGTGTTGCTGTTTTGGAAACCGGTTGAACCTCGAGGAATCTGCTCCAGCTCCCCCAGAGGGGACTCCTAATAGGGATATGTATGTGAAGCATGGTCTTTCTTCCATAATGTACAGCACAGTATGGAGGAAATATACAAAAAAAGATCCTGAGTTGCGATGGCCTTTGTATGGATCGTTTGATATACGTAAGATTGAGTATGTGGAACAGTGTATGTGTAAGCGACGTGCTCGTCAGGATATGTTTGAGTGTGTGCGGTTGTGGGTGAAGGAGGTGCGTGAGCGAGAGAAGCGTGAGAAAGCGCTGTTTGATAAAGAACAACGGAAGAATGATCATGTGCGAGCACAGGAAGCGAAGCGTCGGGAGGACAGAGAGCAGACGGACAGGCAAGAGAAGGAGCGTAGGCTACAAGTTTCGGGTCAATACGCTGTTCGGCAGCCACTTTATCCTGTCCTTAATAATCTTGATGATGATTTTTATTTACTAGATCGTTCTCCGCCCCCTTATGTCGGCGCATCTGCTCCAAGGCCGCAAGATTCTGTCCCGGGTCCGGGTAAGGTAGATACGCGGTCCATGTTATCAGCCGAACAAATGGCTGAGCTTCGGCAATTTTCCTTCCGTGCACTTAAAGGCAAGATATCCATAGAGGAATTATTTCATACTTGGGGGCCGTGGCAGGAGAGAGATAAATTGTATTTTCTGGGTCATTTTGCGGAGGAAGTGATTGATGCTTTCCGGAAACGTTCTGGTGTTTTTGAGCCCGACGAAGTGTCATCGGATGCTAAAGCATTGCGTAATGGTGTTTTCTCTTTTTCTAAGGCTCCAGATATGGCTCGGCGGCTGTTCGCCTTGCGGGACGAGGTGCTGGTCTTTAGAGAGAAAGCGCGCCAGCGAGCAGGGGAGGAGAAGCAGTCGGATTCGTGCACAACAGAGGGCCATTCATCCACCTCCCAGTCAGATAAGGATGACATAGTGCATGTTAAACCAATGCGAGAGGCGGCGCCTTTGTATGTTCCTCCTAAAGGAGCGGGGACTAGCTCGGACATTACCTCCGCCGATGCTAAGGGATATTTTGTGTATAATTGGGTTTACACTCCATGGCATAGGGCTGATGTTATGGCATTGAAGAATGCGCTGCCCGACCCCCGCAAGAATCCAGCGGCCTTCTATGAAGAAGTTGAGGGGGCCTTGAATTCTTGCGTTATGACTTTAGCAGATATAGATTTGTTCTTTGGGCTTATTCTACCACCAGACATGTGGCGATCTGTGCGAAAGGTAGATGATGTTGCCACTTTTAAGGCTCGATGGTCTGAACTGGAGGATGAGGATAGGGAGAGGAAGCCTGCGCAGAAACCGCCCCAGAATATTTTAGATCTCCCTGCTGCTATTGTGGCTAAGCTGAAGACAATTATCCCCCCTAAAAAGATTGACTGGAATATGTTAGCTGCATGTAAACAGAAAGTTGACGAGTCAGTTGCGGACTTCTTTACGCGCTTTGAGGAGACGTTTCATGATTTTAGTGGACAGTCGCTTACTGACGATACGGGACGCCACCTTTTTGCGGATAAATATGTGGCTAATCTGCTGCCGGCAGTTGCGGCCCGTCTAAAAGCGAGTGAAAGTTCTTGGTCCTCCGCTACACCGACGGCCCTCCTGACTATCGCCCAGTATTATGAGCGTCAGGAGCAAGAAGCAAAGGGCCAGGAGGAAAAGAAGTCGAAAGATTTGAAAACAAAGGTGATGTTGGCGCAAGTCTATGGCCCGCCCCGACGGGGTAGTAATAGAGGTAGGGGAGGAACTTATGGTCCTCCCTCGGGCCGATCTGATTTGAATAGGAACCAATGTGCGTATTGT
Organism: Triturus cristatus; assembly: GCF_964204655.1. Taxonomy (NCBI): domain Eukaryota; kingdom Metazoa; phylum Chordata; class Amphibia; order Caudata; family Salamandridae; genus Triturus; species Triturus cristatus. Next base: position 465,260,886 of record NC_140587.1, on the reverse strand, counting down.
AAGCAATCGGGTCATTGGGCTAGGGACTGCCCGGTGTTGCATGCATCGCGCCAGGGGCATACCCACGGTGGCCCGCGAGGTAGAGGGGGTTTCTCGAACTTTCGAGGGAACTCTAACGAACAGGCTCGTTTTGACTCTGCTGGGCAGCACCGAGATAGATCAAATGTTTTCGATCGCCAGCATCAGTATCAAGCGTCAGGGATTGACCGGTCGGGGTACCATGACTCTCAGCATGCATAGGAATGCGTTGGATGGGGGTTAGAATCAGTTGAGGTGCCGGTCGATCAGAAGGGCCCTTATGTATCGGCTGAGGTTTTGGGCTCTACTGATCAGTTCCTAGTGGATACAGGAGCGACACGTAGTGCGCTATCTAAGCAATTGGTTCCGGGGGCTCCCCCATCCGGCTTAATGGTCACATCGGTAGGGTTTGACGGTACACTCTCCCGAAGCCCTCTTTCACAGCCCCTCATGTTTAAGGTTGATTCTTTTTCTGCACCCTGTCCGTTTCTGCTTGCCCCGTACACACCGGACAACATTATGGGTCTTGATATGTTAAAGCATTTTAGGGCTACGATCCGCTGCTCCCCTGCTGGTGTGCGGGTAATATTGAATGACAATTACCCCCGATCAGAACGAATGTGTACGATGTCAGAGGATGCGCTGTTAGCTACCCTCCCTCGTGTTTTGTGGGCAACTTCGGATACTGATGTGGGACAAATGGTGATTCCACCGGTCCACATTAGCGTCCGGGAGGGGGCGGTGTTACCACGCCTCCCACAGTACCGTATTTCCCAGGAGGGTGAGGAGGCTCTCATACAGATAGTGCAGGATTTGATAACGGTTGGGGTAGTCGAGGAAGTCCCCTACAACATTTGTAACAGTCCGATTCTTCCCATACTGAAAAAGGATACGGATGCCAGAGTTTATCGGTTTATCATTGATTTGAGAGAAGTGAACAAGATCGTGATACCTCAATACCCAGTGGTTTCCGATATCACGACGTTGCTTACTTTGGTCCCGCCTACGGCGACTATGTTCTCAGTGATTGATTTGAAGAATGCCTTCTTTTCCATTCCCATTCACCCTGATAGCCGATATCTTTTTGGGTTTACATTAAATAATAGATCTTATCGTTTTTGTAGGATTCCCCAGGGCTACACAGAAAGCCCTAGCATTTACAGTCAGGCTTTGAAACGACAATTGGATTCCTTTGTTCTGCTCGAGGGGGTCGCCCTCATTCAATATGTCGATGACATCTTGCTGGCGGCTGACACCCTGGAGTTGTGTGAAAAAAGTACGTTATCCTTACTTTCCTTTTTAGCGTCCCATAATCATAAGGTATCTAGGAAGAAATTGCAATTCTGTAGACCAAAGGTGACTTATTTGGGTCACCTTTTGTCTAAGGAGGGACGTGCACTCACACCGGATCGTATCCAAGTAATTTTGGATACACCGAGACCGTCCACACAGAAGGATGTGCGTGCATTTTTGGGCCTTGTTTCTTTTTGTAGACAGTGGATATTGGGGTTTTCGCACATAGCTAAGCCATTGTTAGCCCTCTTGACAAAGGACACGCCTATCCCAATCCCTTGGTCAGATGAGTGTGATACTGCCTTTCAGCAACTACGACAGGCCCTTTGTTCAGCACCAGTGTTAGGGACCCCGGATTATGCAAAACCCTTTTCGTTGTATGTGCATGAGAAAGATGGATGTGCATTGTCAGTTTTAGTGCAGATGCACGGCGATAAGCAGCGCCCATGTGCATATTTTTCGGCTGTACTTGATCCTGTCGCCCGAGCATTACCAGGGTGTTTTCGCTCGGTTGCGGCGACAGCTGTGTCAATACGCCAAAGCGAGGGAATTGTGTTATCTCATAAGCTGTTGGTATTAGTCCCCCATGCTGTCGATGCCCTGCTCAATCAAACGAAGACGTAGCATTTGACCAGCGCCCGTTTAACGGGATATGAGTTGACGCTTTTGGCTCCTCATATTACGTTGAAAAGGTGCGTAACGTTAAACCCGGCAACATTGTTGCCATACCCCGAAACCCAGCCTGAGGCGCGGAAAGCGCATGATTGTATTCTCGTGACTGAGGAACAAACAAAGGGTCGTATTGATCTCCAGGATACGCCCTTTCCAGATGTAGATGGAGAACTGTGGGTGGATGGATCCTGTCTGAAGCTACCAGATGGTACGACTTCAGCAGCATATGCAATTACCACATTACAAACGATAGTGGAGGCAGCGCGCATACCACAGAAATCAGCTCAAGCAGCGGAACTGATAGCATTAACACGAGCATGTGAGCTCAGTACAGGACTATGTGTGAATGTTTATACAGATAGCCGCTATGCCTTCGGAGTAGCGCATGACTTCGGCCTACTCTGGAAGGAGAGAGGGTTTTTAACGTCACATGGAGTACAGATAATGCATGGAGAGTTAGTTCATAATCTTTTAACTGCACTGACATACCCAAAGAAAATTGCCATCGTTAAGTGTAGCGCCCATAGGAAAGTAGTTGATAAAGTTGGAGAAGGGAATGCGTTAGCAGACCGAGTAGCACGGGAGACTGCGATGCAGCCCGGTACTACTGCCATGTATGTAGTAAAGTCACAGGTGGAAAGATGGCATGATGCGAAGGAGGAAGTGCGAGAAATGCAAAGGACCGCTTCTGACAAAGAGCGGGAACAATGGGCTAGTGAGGGAGAACTGGATGACGAGGGTTGCTGGAGAAATAAACAGATGGATAGATGGAAATTACCCACGGCTTTTGTACAACCGATGGTTCAGATGGCACATGGGCTAGCACATGTTGGAGCTTCCGCAATTTTGAAATTGCTTACCCAAGTCTGGGAGCATCCAGAGATTGCTAGCACAGCAAAGAGGGTGGTGCAGACTTGTATGATCTGCCTGAGGTATAACCCAGGAAAGGGTACTCGAACTCCAGCAGGAGGGTTTGTGATACCCACTGCACCCTTTGAGGTTCTGCAGATGGATTACATCCAGCTGGAGCGCTGTAATAATCTGAAGTATGTTCTAGTAGTGGTTTGCGCCTTCAGCAAATGGGTTGAAGCGTACCCTATGAAAGACAATACTGCAATGACTACTGCGAAGCTGCTGCTGAAGGAGTTTTTCCCCCGATATGGCGTCTGTAGACTTCTGTGGAGTGATAATGACCCTCACTTTGTAGCGGATGTTATAAAGTATGACTTGAAGGGCCTAGGCATCACTCAGAAGTTCCACGCCGTGTTTCACCCTCAGTCTGCAGGCCTAGTTGAGAAGTATAATGGTACACTGAAGCTTAAGATCGCCAAAATTCAAGCTTCGACGTCTTTGACTTGGCCAGACGCTCTGCCACTGGCGTTATTGTCAATTAGATCAGTACCGCACTCTCGAACTGGCCTTACACCATATGAGGTTGTCTTCGGACGCCCAATGAATATTTGGGGTCCGCCAAAACCTAAGGCTGTGCATGATGTACCTTGTGTGATGATGAGTGATTATCTGGCACAGTTAACGGATAACTTGGTTTCTATCCATCAACAGGTCCGAGAGGCGCTCCCTGATCGGTCTACCGGTGAAGGACATGGTCTCCGGCCTGGGGACCACGTGATGGTGAAAATATTTGACAGAACAAACAGCTTGGAACCGAGATGGGTGGGCCCTGAGCAGGTCCTCCTCGCAACGAGGACGGCTGTGCGAGTCTCCAACAGAAAGAATTGGATCCACTCTCTGCACTGTAGGAAGGTGCCGCCCGGATTGGTGGAACCTGCCGTGCTGACCGATCAACGAGAAATCTTGGCTGCAGAGACAGGCCGTGCTGCGGAGCCAAACGCCACTGAGGAGCTCTTTCCGGACCATGCGACTCCTGGAGGAAGACGATATCATCTTCGACCAAGGAAGTGAGTTTTCCAGTACCGGGACATACTGTCAGAACGGCCCTTGGGTTAGTGAAACGGAGAGCCGATGAGGCAAGGGGGGGGGATCAGCCCTGCATTAGTGTAGCGACACCCGTCTTGGCCCGCTGGTGAAGAAATCAACCGCTGCCCAAGGGGAAGAGTTCTGACAGACTTTTAGTTTCAGGAAGATATTGGGTTTTATTTTTGCTTTGATATGGAGAAAAAGAAAATCCTTTGTGCATTAGGGTTCATGTTGACAGTAGCCATTGTTGGGATAACCACATGGTTCGTGGAGGATGTAACTCCCGCTCAGAAGATTCTTGTGTTGACAACTCCGGTGCCTGAGGAGCACTACTTTTATACATTACCGTATCAAGAGTTGAAGCATCGACAATCTTACTTGAATAACACTTTCATCCAGATGCTGCATCATACCCACGTTGCTACGAATGCTACGAACTGTTGGATATGTGGGATGATGCCAGCTCATCAGAAGAAAGGAGGAACGCCATTTATACCACTTCCTTTCTCTCATAATGGCTCTTGTAGAGCATGGTATACTTTGCTTTTTGCCACTCGGAAACCGACAGTGGGACGATTGCTTTTTAGACTTAATAAAGAATGCCATCAGGACAAAAATGGGTATCCACAAGCGAATGGGACAATTTGGGAGTGGGAAGAGTACCGACCAGACAATGAATCCATTCCCTACATCTTCACGAACACAAGAGACACTGAGGGAAAGGACAAATTTGTGATTCAAGTAGCACAAGCTCAGGCGGACCTGTGTGTCCAGAGTGTGGGTTTCATCCCTGTTGGTGTTAGTGATTGCATTACTGTTCTGAATATTGATGGGTTGAACAATAGTACCTTCTTAGCCTCCCATAATACGTACTTTGTGTGTGGAAATAAAGGTTATTATCGTCTGCCGGCTGGGTGGTCTGGGGTATGCTATGTATCATTTCTATTACCTCCTGTATTCCTAGCACCCGCATCTTATCATAAGGATCTGAAATTATTGAATAATGTGACTGTGAATAGGTATAAACGTACTTTATCAATTGACGATGTAGATCAGACCGACACCAGTCTGCAGCAGTATATTGATTTTAACTTAGGACTGTTTTTCTTCGTTGGAGCTGCCCTGAACAGTAGGAAGATCCGAAGATTAACAAGAGTGGTAGAAGCTGTGACAAATCAGACTGCTGCTGCTCTTGGGAATATTACGGAGGAATTGCAAATTACTAGAATTGTTGCATTACAGAATCGTATGGTATTAGACGTTATGCTAGCTGACAGAGGAGGAGCATGTAAAATTATTGGAAGTAGCTGTTGTGTGTTTATCCCTGATCATACGCCATCAGTTTATAATGCCATCAATAAACTGCATAAAATTGCAGCTGAGATCCATACAGAAAACGGCACTTGGTCCTTTTCTGGATGGATTTGGGCGTTAATTACTGCCTGGGGATGGAAGGTTCTAACTGGTCTCTGCATTATTGTAGTGGTTCTGTTTTCGTGCTGTATCTGCGTTCAATGTGGTCCCTTGCTCTGTTCATTATGTGTATCATTCTGTATCCCTGATAAGAAAGCTATTGCAGATGTTGCCCACCAAAAACGTTTAGCTAAAGAAGTTGAAGAAATGATGACAATTGACATACATGATGATTATCCTAACAAACCGGATGTCTTCAGTAAATGCTGAAAGGGTCGTCTGTTGTAAATTGAAACGACGATGTGATTAAGCATTTACTAAAGACATTAATTCCCCTTTTATAGATCGTGTTTTCTCTGTTATGTTGGCCGAAGCTTGGACTCCATTTTGTATTGTCATGCTTCCACGTGTTCCCCACGAGAAGAGTCCAACCTCTGTGTTAGTTGCTCTTGTAATCTGCCTAGTAACAGTCTATAAATAGCTCCTTGGCCATCTGGCACATGCCCAGACTTGACCACATCTGTTATCAGTTAGCCTTGCTTGACCATGTTTTCGCGGGCTCAAGGAGTGTGTTAGCTCCGCCCACATATTGATTCAGTATCGAAAATGACCATAGATGGTAATGTTCTTCGGCCTCATGTTGTATCCACCCACTTATGAGCCCCTCTATTGTGTATAAAAGGGGACCATGTACGTAAGTTCTTTGTGCTACTCTATGCAATACTGAAGAGTGTTGTGTGGATTGTAGGACCACCCTTAAGGGTTAATAAATGCTGTTTTTGTACCTTGCAGTTTCCGTGCCAACTTCCTTATAGATTCCATTACAGGAGAGCGAACCCTTGTGTCCTGCGGGCCTAGCTGGGGCCTGTATTCATCAGCACATTAGCCTCGGTGCTGAAACATCTACTGTTCTTTAGGAGGCACCAAACTGCGTGACATGCCAGGAATTGGAACACATGGAGAGAAATATTGCCTTTCAGCAGGGAATGGTATAGTCCAAAGCTCAGTTTTTAATATAAAATCAGGGCCTTTGATGGTCATCACTGAGAATACAAGATTTGAACAAAATATTATTGTATACGGGTGCTGGTGGAAGACAATTTCTATGGACTGGAATCTAGAGATCTTGGTAACTGGAAATATTTGGTTATAGATAAGAGAGTGGTGCCCTTAGATGCCTGTGATCGACTTGAGCCAAAGTTCTTATGGGCATTGCTCCAAATTCCATTGTGTGAGGGACACTTGTATGGCCGAAACTTGTATGGCCTAGCAGGTGGATACGATCACTGCTTTTTGCAATTGTGCAACAATTGACACTTGCTTTATTTCCACCTCTCAGTTTACAAACTACAATCTGAGCTAGTGTCGTAGAGCTGCCAGGTGGCACCATGTGTGTTCAAGAGTGCGTATGGGCCCCTATTTACAATATTGTCTCGGTGTGAAAGTAGCAAAATACAAAAAAAAAATATATGATTACAGCTTTACAAGTGAACAGCAGTAAAGTTGCATGTTTGGAAATAGTGACTTTAAACTACTCGTGTGAACTTTTTGGGTGTGTTCCTGCCTAATCAAATATATGAACAATGTTACCTTTTTGGATAAGATCTGTTCTATAAAATATTAAACATGTGTTTTATTTTAATAAAAATAGTGTAATTAAATCCCTCCTTCAGATACAAAAGGAGTAGCTTAGGGTGAAAAAAGAATGTTATGTGCCAAAGTTCACACTGTGTGACAGAGCTTGAGCTTAGTAATAATTTTACAAAGTACACTTAAGCTGAAGCTAGTCTAGCATTTACTATATTTTTGTAGAGACATTTTATGTAGGAGACCTCTTCGTTCCTTAGTAAATAAGGACATGGTTTGTCTAAAGCATTAACGACTCCTTCCTCGAAAACAGTTTGATAATCCTGCCACTACTTAATTAAATTCCATAAAAATATGTATTGTGCCTTTAAAGACCACTTGCTGATAGCAGCTGCGTCCTTTGCCAAGGTGGTCCCCTGTTATGTTTCATAAATGGCACATACCACCCAAGTTACTTTGGAGGGTGGCACAGGGACACAGCATGGAGATCTCTCGTCCAGCCTATTTGCGCAGAGGGACGGTTTCACCAGCGGGACAAGAACTCAACAAAGAGGCATTCGACCCCCCCATGCCCACTACGCCCTAAGGCACAGGCCTGGTGTTCACCGAGCACATTTATCACTTGTAAGGAAGTGATGAATAGCTCTCCCTGGGTCCAATGGGCTGGCAGTGACTTGGGAAGTCAGTTAGCCATGGCAGCCCCCCCGGCACCTGCCGCTAATCACGCCGCACTCCTACCAGCACGCACAAAGCCAAGCCGCACTTTCTGAATCCGTATCACCAAGGTGTAGACCAAAGCAAACAGAACATCCTCCCCGCAACGCCCCACCCCCACGAAGGCTGCAATTTAATAGCCCTCCACCCCACCATTTATTACAGAAGGTCCTTACACCACTCTCTGCCAGAAAACACCTACATTACCATAATAACGTCTGTGCGGGTTCAATGAGGTAAAATGACATTAACAAATCTCTCTCCTACATACACACAGAACCTTTTGCTTCAGAAACATGTTTCTAAAACTCCCGTCAAGGTTTTGTATCTCTGCTTTGGTTTCCAGTTGATTTTTCCCATACCACTAGCTAGCACGTATATATTTACAACAATGTATTATGTGTAGAATAGTGCTTCTCTTTAAACGCTCTCTGATTAACTTGTAGCAGTTAGAATCAAGGAAAGACGAACTCGCCCTTTAATCCTTCCGAGGTCGATACTCTAAAACATGTTTCCTGTTTCAATATACTGAAACTGTAAAAACAAAATGGGGGGTGCAGGTGCACACCTTCACCCCATTTTTCACACAGCAGTAGTGAAAGATTATGCTACAGCAGAAGGCAGTGAGGCCGGCTCATCCCCCCAATGTTGCAAGAAAGGGGTTTCTTTTCGACGTGCAAGGAAGGAGGCAGGGAAGGCCAGGTGACAGCCGGTGAATGACAGTACACGGCAGAACCACACGTAGTTCGGGCGGCACAGCCCGAGCCTGGAGCTGGGGAGGGAGCGCGGGGTGTGAAGAGCTTGAGCAGAGTTCGAGGCACAGGATTAAAGAATCTTTTCGGGCTATTATCGGGAGTCTGATCCTGCCCGCCCTCCTGGTTTGATCTGGTTTCTGGGGCAGCAAGAGGCCGCTAGGTAGGATGCAGCCGATGGGAATGTGGGCGATTCTCCTGCTGCTGCTGGCGGCTTGCACCTGCCGGGCTCCTGGGCGGATGCCTCCGATGAAATGCAAATGAATTCATACTGCATTAATAGTGTTTACTGCTACTCCACTACGCCAGACTATTGTGTTTTAGGTGATGGCAATTACTCGTACATCCAGGCGCACGTGTGTTGGAGGACGGAAGCAGCAAGGGACTTCCATCCAGGCCTATGTGCGTCGGACGGACGGAAGCAGCAACGAAAACCGTCAAAACTGCAAAACGCCGAAATCCCGAACGACGTAATTTTTTTTTAAGCTAAAACACCTACAGTGGACGAAAACTGATGTTAGGCGCTGCTGCTTTTGGAATAAACGAAAGTTACGAGTTGGATCCACAGCCAAAAATCAGCCAGCTTACAAAAGCAATGCCAGAGTTAACCAATGGCAAGCGGCAGAAGTCATTACCTGGCAATTCACCCATCATACGGATTACTTTAAGTCTCGGAGAGACAGCGCACGCGCGCTGCCTAGGCGAGACCTAAAAAAAGGGGTATACATGGCAGGACTAACCTTAAGGACATGACAGCACTTCTTTGGGTATGCATAAAAGTCCAACTGAAAAGCTTCTAGATCTGTTACAATTTCCGTGGGGGATCAGGGTCGTCATGTTCTAAGGTTGCAAAAATATTTGTTGCCATGTATGCTTAGGGGTTCAGATGGTGCACTGTGGCTAGCAGGGCCATAGGCCCACATATCCTAACGGTGAGCGCAGAATCCAGACAATTATGTTGTCCAACAAACACACAGTTTTACCAAGGGAGGTTCAAGCCGTATGACAACAGTAGAGACCTTCAAGTTTTGCTGAGCAAGGGAAAGACTAAATAGCAGAAGGTCAGAAAGGTTAGCATATACAGGGTTCAATCCTGCCTACCCGAAAAAAAAAAAAGATGACTCAGTCCCACTTAAACCCCATTTGCCAGCAGGCTTCTAAGCAGCTAAGCTCATATCCACTACTTCTAGGGGTAGATAATTATGCTGTATAGCAGCTACATATGTTTTTTTTATCAGAATGAGGTTGCAGTGAATGAGAATGATTGGGGGTGTGGTGATTTTTGTGTTCGTATGAAAGTTGTGGTAGGTAGGAGGACACTAATTGACACTCCTCAATCACAAATGCAGACAGTGATTTAGGATTAGGGTGAAGGCCTTGACCATCCTGCTGTAACTGCAAAATCTTAAAGAATCTAAGTACTCTGTTTACTGCACCGGAATAAAAACTCTGTAGTTAATCCCTACAGTTGAGGAATCAATTACTTTTTTGGATGAAGAAAATATGCATGTTTGCTTTAGCAAAAAGGTCCACATAAAGGAGTTATATACAACGTTTATGTGTCTCCTGTGTTTAAAACATCAATACCCTAAGGTCTGAAATATATACACATCGATATCAAAGAACACTTATATGTCAATTTCTCTTAAACAGAACCTTGAGCTAATGAAAGGCAATGATTTACACAAACTGGATTATTGTACTTGACCATATCAGAGAAATACATTTATTGAGAAAATTGGATGCTGTGCACATTTCAATCTTCACCTGGAGAGCAAGCACACTTTTGTTAACTACCAGCTGTGGCCTGTCCGTAGGTGCATAGGGGCCATCCCCTACCCACCTTTCCCCCCACCCCAAGAGGGTCTGTCAGACTAATCAAAGGTCAGCCTGACAGACACTCTTTTTGGTTTTGTTTAGGTCAGGCAGCCAGGAGTGGTACATGTGCTAAATGTGGAAGGCACCTGACTGCCTCAGCTGAACTTGGCCAGGCAAAGGATTTCTCTGCTCTGCAGGCATGCACAATCCAGGGCCAAGTGTCAATCAGTGACACCTCGTAAGGGGGGCTCAGCAGTCTCTGTGACGAATGAGGGACTGCTGCCTCTTCTCACTGACTGAACTAAGGTCAGCCTTTGAGAGGAGGCAGTAGTCCAAACCGTCCTTTGGCTTCCGAGGCTCCCCCACCCGAAGTGGCAACACAGGTAAGTGCGATCTCTTTGAGTGTTTGGTGTGTGTGTGCTCGTATGAATGAATTTGTGAGTGTTGTGAATGGGCAAATAGGTGTGTGTGTGTGTGCATGTTTGTGAATGCCTGGGTGCGAGTAAACTACTACTAGTATTACAAACTATTTATAAGAAAACCATAGTGCAAAGGAGTGATGCAAGAAAATCATGACGATAACAAGGTAAATCATGTATTTTAAATTTTGTGTCTGTATATGACGTTTACAGCATGAACTAGGTTAAAGTATTCAGTAAAAGATTATAGCAATAAATACAGAGTATGCTACTTTTTGAACAATTTAATAGCCCTAGACAGTCAACATAGACACAGAAATGTCTAGTTACATTTAAATGGAAGGTAGAAAAAATGTACTTCTTTTAATTTTTCATATAAGTACTTCTCTGCTTTTGAAAAATAAGATATTATTCAGTACAAATCTGCTTCATTACACATTCATTTTGAAACTCAGTATTGTTTAGGCAGTCTGAAGGTTTAAACTTGTGACCGCTCCAAGGTATGAGGGTGGCATTGGTCTTTGGGGTGATGGTAGGGGTTCAGAATCCGGTGGATCCAACAACATGAACTAACGCCACAGTTAGACTCCATCAACTACCTTGTATGGACAATTTCCTAGTAACAGGATGTAGGAAATTGGTAATGAAGAAACATCAAAAAGCACTATGGGTTGTACAGGCAGTGAGATATCAGGACCTGCATGAAAATTGTAGGTCCTATTCCCAAAACAATCCATACTAGGAAAATCATTTGCACCTGTCAGAAATACATTTGTGAATTCCTAGAAGGTGTTAACAAATAAAAAGGGTACATTCTGTTGTATACTTGTTTACTACCAAATTTACCATTGTAAATTGACTTCAAGATGTCCAAACCTATTTCACTCATGGAATGACTGTAGGACTAGAAGGTAGCGAGTTCTTCCTCTGGCATAAAAAAGAGCTGATATTTCTTAATGAAAATTAAATAGTGTGCTATACGTTAGTTTTGACTTTTTATTTCCCCAGGAAGGTACATGCCAAGTAGCATATTTTGAACTTCTGGTAAAAAACGAAACTGAAGACCCGCAACTAAGTGCATGACAGAAGGACAACACTAAATCACAACACTAGCTGCATCTGAAGAGTCTAGTTATTAGCGGGGAAGAGTGAGGAGGATCTTGCTACAAACCCAAATATCTAAACTAAACTCATTAACATGATCACTTAAGTAGGTTTTCCCTCTGCTAGCAACTAGATCATATTTGTTGAGCATGAAGAGGGAGTCATATAAATTAAAGTTAGCCGTTCCAAGTTTTCATATGAGGAAGAAATAAAAACATTTTTGTCTGAGAATATTTCTTAAAACTTGAACATATACTCCCCGCCACTGTGAACTTATGAGGAACAGGAAGAAAAACATTCTCACAGCCCTTACTGGAATGTCATTCAGCACGTTGTCTTTATGAGAATTTGTCAACCATGACTAGGACCCCATGTGCATTAAAAGAAACAAAAGTAGAAATGCTCAACGTAGACATTCAATACAGTTAACGGAGTCCAAGTAGAGTCCATAATAATGCAGGAACTTTAGGAGATGTATTGCTGCAGATATGAACAATATTTAACAGAAAGCCCATTTAACTTGAGATAAGTCAATGGTTTAACGTTGTACTTCTCCTTGGGGAGTTGGAGCGTTACCTGGCTGAATAACCCATATACAACTCAAATTAAAATTACCGTCACAAAGTACTGTAACTTAGAATACTAATCAGTGGCAAAAAACAACGTAATAGGCTCGGTTTGTTCTGTTATGAGCAGCAAAACTGATCTGCATTACTTCTTGTTGATGAATCCCAATGCTGATCTTATTTTTCTGCTCGTACGTTATGAACTACTCATTGAATTTATTATTGTATTTTATTTATTTTGAGAGTTTTATACAGCGCGAACAAGACCCTTGCGGGTATCAGGGCGCTTTACAAGGAAGTAAGTGTCTTAGTTACCTAGTACATGTAAATAGCATGAGGTTCAATGCAGGTCAATGATAGTATAGACATAATCACGTAGGTACATAGATATATGGTACATAACAAAATGGTCCCAGAACAATACGCATCATGTAGTGGAACTATCTGGGATATCTGGGTGGGCAGTAGGCATTCTAAAGTTCCATATCGAAGATCCATTGAATCATATATTATCAGTAATCCAGGTTCAGGTGCATTTAGCCATGAGAAGAGATTTCACCTCTTTTTTTAAAAGATGCAGTAGAAGGAATAAGTCGAGTTTCTGGGGGTAGAGAATTCCAGATTCTGGGCACCATCCCTGAAAAGGTTTGTTTGTAGGTTTTCTTCTTCTTGAATCTTTGCGGTTTCAGTAGCAGGTTTTTGGCACTTCTTGAAAATCTGACACCACACGAGGGCGACAGTTTCTGTGCCAGATATCTGGGCGCATTGTGATGGATGGCTTTATGTGTCATACATGCTATTTTCAAATGAATTCTGGCTTCAAAAGGTAGCCAATTGAGGGATTTTAGGTCAGGGAATATGTGGGAGTTTCTTTTTGTGCCAGTGATAAGTCTCGCTGTGGCGTTGATTGATGCTCTTAGCGGGGCTGTTGTGGTTTTTGGTAGGTCACAGAGAGAGACACGCCCGTAATAAATTCTTGGGATGACTAGGGCTTGTACTTCCAGTTTGACGTCCTTTTCCGGCAGGAAAGGTTTCAACTTTCTCAACAAAGAGACCAAACCCTTCTGAGTCCTAACCCGTTGCTCTTACGAATACAAGCCTTCGCTCATTCAAAATTATCTACCCACCCAACATATCCAAAAATGCAGTCAACATTTAAAACAGAGAAATACAAGAAATCCAGGAAAACACCCATCTCAGACCAATACTGGTGCTTCCATAGGGATTGTTAAACAACTGACCCTATGTTCTGCTCCTAAAATACTCTGCACTACCCTGAACTCTTTAGAATGTTTGGACCAAAAATATCCAATGGTCAGAAGCTATTTGTTGTTCGCTGCTCCTGTTTTCAAGCTTAAATCTCCACATTTATTCATAATATTAGCCTCTCTTAACTAGCACCCCAAATCCATAGCCTAGCTCTTCCTGTCCCATTTCACAGCATATTGCTCCCTAACCTGCATACATTTGATATATATATATATATATATACATATATACAATACTGCTATAGCTGCACAGGGTGAAAGATACACCAAGTAATTGAGTGACAGGAAAGGAAGCTGGGTTGCAGAAAGTTATTGCATTGTGATGAAGTGTTCTTTAAAGAGGTAGTTTTAAGCTCTTTCCTAAAGTGGAGGAGCGTTGGGGGGCTTGTGATGGATACTGGGGTATTGTTACGGATCTTGAGTACCTAGATGGAAAAGGCTTGCTGCCTTGACTTTTTCGTTTTTATACTTCATATTCTGCTGTCTGGTGGTGTCCTGGCAGCAAGTGTGCCAAGAACCACCAGAGATGGTGAACTTGGCTACAACATAAACAGGGTGTGCATGATGGCTTAGTCAATTATGCAGCTGGTGTGATCATATTTCTTCAGGCCCTGGAGAGATGTGTGAGATACGATTAAGGGATGCCATGGTGGAGGGGGCCTGATCACAAATATCCTGTGTCCTGGCACTTTCTCCCATAAAACTAGTGTAATGGAGTGTCGGAAACTCTGCTGGATATGCTGACCCCCGGATATGGTTGAAAATGACACCTGCCAGAGGCAAACGAAGGACGAACGCAGGAATTGGCCTGCCAGATTGGAGCGCACGCTGGATAACCGCGAAGAATATAGCAGATTGGCCTATACGTAGGGTGACCAGGCGTCCCAGATTTGCCAGGGGTTCGCTGTACTGTGAGTAGCACTCGGCCTCCGATTCGCAGGGCATGTACGCTTATTGCCTGAAGTTCCGGCGCCGATGTTGGTGCTGGAGTAAGCATGCAGCTTGTGCAGCGTCTGCGAGAGCTCTGAGTGTCAGATGGTGGTTTAGTGGCACCCAGAATGCCGGAGCCGGGAGTATGATGGGTTGAGTTAGCACGGTACGCCATGGCCAGCAGCTGTAATGCTTGAGGGGCCATGAGGCAGCGGCGGCTGTCCGGGAGTAGCGCGGGAAGTGGCGAAGCGTCGGTCCCAGGTAGAGAGCGGTGGAGCAAGGCGTCTGGTGAGGGCAGGAAGCTGGCAGATGTGGAAATGCGAGCATCAAAGAAAACAAGTAGTCCCTAAATATAAAGAGAACAGCCAGCAGCGTAACTAAACTGTAGTTGGTCTGTGCTGCTTCCTCCAAAAACGGAAGTGACGTATCGGTTTGCCAGCCAACAATAAGCGAGATAAGAACAGCAATGCCAAAGTTAACCAATGGCAAGCGGCAGGAGAAATTACCCTTGATATTGTATTTACTATAGGTCTTGCGACAGCGCATGCGCTGTCTAGGCTTGACCTAAAAAGGTAGAAAGGGAGACATTGAAAACCTACGCTCACATGAGACTCTTATAGACAGGAGGTCTGAACCACAGAGCGGACACAAGGGGCTTGGCTTTTCTATAACCGGTGCAGAACGCAGAGAAAAGTGCACCGCTGACAGCCCGACGAGTGTAGTGTCAGGGATGGTGGGGAGGCGGCCACGCCTGAACCGCCTCGGAAACAAATGCCCGCTACAGGACTTCCCCTGCTGGTGATTAGATTACACCAATCTCAAAGAATTTAATTATAGTGGGGTGTGACCGAATCACCCATGATAAGGGGTAGCCATTAAGAACTGCTACTACGTGAAGGCCTCAGGACTTTTGAGCAGCACTGCATTGAAAAAACCCAGAACCAAACCGGTGGGGGGGGGGGGGGGGGGGGGGGGGGTACGGAGGTGGTGGGGCATCTGGCTCAGGACCTGGCCCAGGCCATGCACGCCGACTCTGAACAGACTACACCCCCCCATAGACCCTATACGGCTTCTGTTAGATAAGATATTGAAGGCCATAACAGACACCAAGACCGCCCTACAGCAAGACACAAGTGTGGTGTCTGTGGGACTGGGCTTGCTGAGTGCAGAACACAACAAACTGGCAGATCGCGTAAAAGGAGTAGAAAACACAGTTACCGGAATGCAAGACACTCCCCAAACAAATGTCTGACCTAAGAGACAGTCCAACTGCTAACTAGAAAGGCATGCCAAAGATGCGGAAGGGCGCAAAAGACGCAACAACATTAGGGTGGCAGGTCTGCCAGAAGGTATTGAAAAAGGGAATATGGTGGAATTCCTGTAGAAATGGATACGGACTGAAGTGGCCCTGGAGTCTCTGACCCTCTTCTTCGCTCTGGAGAGAGCTCACCGAGTCCCAATGAGAGCGCTGGCCCCGGACCAGTAGTGGCCAGATTGCTGCATTATCGGGACCGGGACACTATACTGCAGAAAGCCCGTACTGAGGGTCCCTTCGCTGTGGCTAACCGAAAGGTATCCATATACCCTAACCACATAGCGATAGTGCAAGCCAAGAGAGCTTCTTATCTAGAGGTCAAGAGAGCGCTCAGGGAACATGGACTACAATACTCCTTAATGTTCCCCTCTAGACTCAATAATTGTGGATGTCCATGCGCACTTTTGTGAGAGCCCGGATGCGACTTGGACATGGCTGGAAGATTTCAGAGCCGGGGTGACCCCACAGACAACACACTCAGGGGAGCTACCAAAAGGAGAGGGAAGCGAAAAGGCCTTCGTACAAAACGGATCTAAGAGTGGGCCGTCACCATCTCAGATGGAGCTGGAGAGAGAGGCAGCGCTGCAGGCAGTAGCGGAGATAGGGTCTAACCAGCAGAAAATGAAAGAGATGGATTCTTCGTCCAAACGGAAGTCAATGGGATCGGAGGGGGCGTGGGGGAGTTGGTAGTCTGAGGAAAAGAATGACCTTCCAGTGGTGACACCCGACAGATCTGATATTCTTTTTAATGCCTATTACTTGAAGCTCAGGAACTTGGGAGCATCTGAGAAGAAACTGAGGGGGGCCAGAATTTCTTGGAACTATTTAAGATAGAAGGGGTATCGGCTAAAAGGAGCTCGAGTTTGCATACTACTGTGCGTGGGGCTACCAGCTAGTCAGGAACCGTAGTTAATTATGAACCAAAAGCTGGGCTGGTGCGGAGAGTCAGATTTGTTAATGCTCCCCTCTTGGCACACCCCTTCTGCAAAAGTACCTTGCAGGCTGGCCAAAGGAGATATTCTCTAATTGTATGATTGTATTACACAATTTGGAAGATAGGCCGTTGCTGTACTGCCCTTGGGTTCGGAGGTTGTTGTTGGGGTTTGTTTATCTTCTGTGTTTTCTTTTCTTTCTTTCACATCTTAGTCCATGGGGAAGAGCGAGATTGATTCTGAGGATGGGGAATGGCGAGGGGAGAGATGGAATGCGAGAATGGCATGCATGACCAGTCTGACACTATCGGTGATGTTCATGTCCTGGAATGCCAAAGGGATGGGATCCCCTTCTGAGAGACACAATATCCATAGATATCTCAGGGACAGGGGGGTCCAAATAGCCATGCTCCAGGAAACACATTTGGCTGGGACTGAGCTAGACAGTCTGAGGGGGGAGGGGCCAACTCTACACCATATCCTATTCGGCGTACACCAGGGGGACTTTAATATGGATAAGAGCCGGGACACAGTTTGAACTAACCCACTCCCTCATAGACAAGGAAGGCAGATATGTTTTAATACAGGGCATGTTTTATGAGAAAGAGATTACTTTAGGGCATATTTATGCCCCTAATCAAGACCAGATAACCTTCTTCCATTCACTCTCTGCACATAGGGCGAACACATCCCCTTGACACTGTCTTGCTGGGAGGCAACTTCAATTGTGTATTAGACATACACTTGGAACGATCATTACTTCCCCTGAAAGGGACCATATCGAGGAAACTGGCAGAGGGGTTGCAAGACTAGGGTGGACACTGGGGATTAACAGATGTCCGGAGAACACAACACAGTGGGGACCACATTTTTTCGTATTTCTCCTATATGCATAACTTATATACTAGAATACACCGCTTTGTGTGTTCCTATAGCTAGCTCGATGCATAATACACTCCGAGTATTTAGGGAGAACCATATCAGACCACAGCCCTGTATTATTGCGATTTACCCCCCATAGAGAAGCGACCATCTGCCCCGTGTGGTGGCTTAGCCTGGCTTCACTGGAAGACGCATGTTAGCGTAATTCAATAGCAGAGGTGATCTTGGACTACTTTAATAAAACCAGGGATTGGCGTGTGCACTATTATTAGAGTGGGAAGCCTTTAAAGTAGTAACAACAGGGCAATGTATTGGCCAGAAGGTAGGAATTCAAGCAGAGCTACACAAAGGGATAAGGGCTTTGGAGAAGAAAATGTGTTTTAGATAACACACCTGGTATTCAGCACAAATCCCTAGATGAAGTATGTGACACAAGAAAACAGTATAACAGCATGTTGGAGAAGCTACGGTCACATGATTACAAATAATACAGAACAAGAGCACATGAAGAGGAGGGGCAAACAGGACGACTTTTAGCGTCGCTCATCAAGCCAGTCTTGAGGTACTTCCATTACTTAGATAAAGACAAAAGACGGTCAGCCCTTACACTCCCCCACATTGATTAACCAGGAGTTTTGTAGCTACTACAAGAACTTGTGCACAGCGCCCTATCTCCTCTCGGAGGAAAAATGAGACACGTATTTGATATGAATCCCCTTGAGGCAATTGGCTGGAGACCACTGAAAGGCATTGGAAGCTCCAGTTACTGCCCAAGAAATCCATACAGCTGTTAAGGAAATGGTGACAGGTAAAACGCCGGACCCCGATGGCCTCTCAGCGGAATTCTATGTGGCATATACCGGGACCCTGGCCCCACGTCTGCAAAAACTATATGCAGAATTCTGGAGACTAGGTGCCCTCTTAGAATCTACTAGAGATGTGATAGTCATACCTCTGCCTAAAAGTAAAGGGCAGGGAGCCAAAGTCACGGAGTTTCGTTCTCTATGCTAAATTTTGACTTCAAAATCCTCCACCTTCTTCCACATATGAGGGAACTGGTGCACACAGATAAAGAATGTATCCCTACATGCAACACCTCCCACAACATTACTATGTAATGCACCACCCATCTTGAAAAAGCTTTTGACACAGTACGCTGGAATTTCCTGTTTGCCGTGATGAAGCACATGGGCTTGGGGGATGACTGGATTAAATGGGTCAAGTTATTATACACAGCCCCGTCAGCCAGAGTCAGAACAGGCACCATGCTTTCTTTGCAATATCAGGTTTACAGGGGTGAAAGGCAGGGATGCCCACTCTCCCTGCTTTTGTTCGCCTTAGCGATTGAACCTCTTGCAGAACTCTTCAGACAAGTGGGACGAGGCTTGGGACTAGGGGTCGAGGGGAGAGAACATATCTCCCTATTCGCTGATGATATACTCCTTTATTTCAGAGAAGGGACCTTGGGCATCCCCAAGGCCTTGAACCAACTGAGAGACTTTGAAGTGGTTTTGGGCCTGCGGGTTAATAAAAACCAAAACGCATATCTTCCCCATCTCCCGGGGGATTGGAGAAATCTAAGGAACTACTACTAGATTGGACGTGTTCCCCCATTTCTTTTAAGTATCTGGAGATACAGATAGTCCACGTCATAGATCTACGGGTCAACAACCTGGGGGGGAGCCTTGCGTTCTCTGAAGTCTTGTGTAACTTTTTGGCGATCGCTGAAACTACCCATCATGGCCCAAATAGCGATCTCCAAGATGGTAATGTTACCAAGACTTTTATATTTTTTCACAAATGTATCGGTATATGTACCGGCCTCCTGGTTTAGACAACTAGATACCCTGCTGCAGCAATTGATTTGGGAAGGGAACCACCACAGGGTGTCGTTGACAACGCTCCGATACCCTACCGAGGAAGGGGGTCCAGGGGCTCCTGACTTTGAACTCTACTTCCTAGCGGCACAGCTTCAGTGGGTTACGCTATAGTTAGATGGGGTCCACCAGGAAGAGATAGGATAGTTGGGACCAGAGGCACAAATAGAACTTTTGACAGTTAAATTACTTAATCCCTCAACTGTGATTCCTAATCCTGGGATATTGTCGTCGATGGGACTGAAGAGCTGGTGCAGATGTGTACTGAAAACTGCAGGGACGACTTTATATGCACACAAGGTACTCTGTGGAACCTACCAGCCATCCAAGGTCACTATCCTTGTGGGGGGTGCGCTGTGTGTCCCCAAACCAGACACTCTAAATCTATTGATATAGGTACGAACAGACCTTGGTTACAGAAATCATTTACTAACTGTAACAGTGACCACCTCATTTACCTTCTGAAGTGCCCATGTCAATACCAGTATGTAGGCATGACAACTCGCAAAGTTAAAATACGAATGCAGGAACACAAAAGTACATTCAGATGTAGCAAGACCAACACGAAGTTGACTCGACATTTTGTTGAAAAAAACCACAAAGCAGAAGACTTTGTTTGGACGGTTTTAGAAAAACCATTCATACCATCACACATCACGAACAAAACCCAATTTTTGTTCAACAAAGAACAGCGTTGGGTTTTTAAATTGCATAGTGACCAGACCGGACTCAACGATGCGATACCATGGACCACTTTATCATAGTCCATTGGGGAACAGCCAGTACAATAATGTTGTATGATTTTAGAGTTTATTCCTCTCTAGTACCTGTACTAGTTAATTTAAAGGGAGGACTATAACATTAATCAGAACAACTCACAACAGCGTGTCTCGTTGTTAACATTCTATATCCTATATACCAATGTCTAACTGGTCAGGACTTTGAGATGTTATGTCTATATCCTAATGAGAGACTCTGTGTCACAACTAGTCCTGGTGCATAGTTACAAGGGCCACATGTTTTATGTTTCATACTTAGACTCACGCAGTCGAGGAATCACTGGATTGTTGGTTAACTTTAACTTTATCGTTCACAGTAATTCCAATACTAACCTTGTTCGAACTACCACTTCCTGCATAGATGAGGTCATCATGTAGTTCTTACAGATTTTTTTGACAATGCGCAGTTTATAACGCACACACGCAGGTACACCAACTATACGGCACCATTGGTATGCAATACCAACATTATGCGCTGTTATAATATGAATAGTTTTGTTACATCTCACTCATGCTGACACTCATGCAGTCGAGGAATCACTGAAGGTCTGGTTAACTTTATTGTTCACAACGAACACCGTCAAAACTACTACTTCCTGTGTTGATGAGGTCATCTTGTAGTCTTTACAGTTTGCTCTGATTGACAACGCGTTGCACGTCACGCGCAAACGTAAATACACCACCTGATCGGAACCTCGGCGCCTCCCACAAACACAGGGGAGCCCGAGGCACCGACGGACAGGTGAGCTTTGTTCGAGCCTTTTTCGAACTTTATCGTCTTTTTGAAATGTCCAATGTGTATGAAATAGCCGCCTTTCAGCATCAACGTTAGCAACATTAGCGTTGCCCCGCTTTCAGGGTAGCAAAACACTCGTCACCCGTTTTCTTTTCTTTTCTTTCATACCCAGTTTGTGAGCGACAACAATAGTTGCCATATTAACGCTAGATACACTTTCATTAGATAGCGTTTGTTCTTAATACCCTTCGTAGTACTTACAAAGGACACTACTAACGACACGCCCCACCACCCTCGATAGACCGGGCGTCCGCGTATACTTGTATCTGTTGCCCTAGTTGTAACATTCACCGACAGATACTGCTGCTTCTGCTGGCGCTCGGGTTCAATACCTAGCGAGCATGATATCTAGGTGACTACATACAAGTAGGTTATAACCTCAATGGTGAGGGTAAACAGTTCTTTTCTTTCCCCCCCCCTCCCCCCTGTGTCTACACTGTTTTGGTAGATAAAATGTTGATAAACGGACTACACTAGGTTTTTAATGCATGTTAGAAGGAATAATGAGTATCTTCCAAACTAACATTGATCTACTCTCTTATAATTATAGAGCGGGGTCTCCCTATCCCTGAGTTAGTGACCAGGTGAGGTGAGGTCTGTATCTAGAAAGGTACAGGTGAGTGCACATGGTCAATGATTTATTCATTTTTTGAGTGCGCTAATGGTTTTTTGGCTTGTATAAATGAGCACCGCACCACTTTAAGTGTTACTGAGATTTGTAAATGATGTATTGATTCCCTTATATGTAAGACAATCCTGATTTCTCTATTTTATTGTTCCAGGAGTGAAGATCACCCTGTCCTTTTTTGAGATCTCATCATATAAGGTTGTACTTTTTGACAATTTTTGGATTTTAAATCACAAATTCACTGGTGCAGTAGCACACCTTGCTATATAGGTCCTGAAGAAAGCCGGACACTGTTCCATCTAGACTGAAACTAGTTGACCCACTGTGAAGCAACTTATTTGTTCCATGTTGCTTTAGCACGTTTTTAAGAGGAGTGGTATAGAGATAGTGATTAAAGGCTGTTTCTCTCTTCTCCAACTCCTTTTTATTTTTCACTATTTTTGCACTGCACGATTATCATCTCCACCAAATAAGAGAATACATACTATATCTCAACATTACAATCAACAGTTACCTCTGGTTTCTTTCCTTCTGTGACTATACTTTGCTGGATCAGTTGCAATCTGGTAGCCACATGATTCCCCTCAAGGCTTTGAGGAAAAGTGGCCATGATTGAAGGATGACCAGATGATGACACTGGCCTCTCTTTGGCAGTTGATGGAAATCCTGACAACTCTCGGTGTGTCTTGTCTAATGTTTATTTGGTAATGTTTATTTGGAGATGTATAGTTACTTTTCTCTTTATACACTAGAGGTGGTGTAGTTTCTTACAAGCCTTTTTCCTTTAGACCATCAGTTCCTATATGTTTGTTTACGACTTTATATGCACCAGCACTGCCTTTAGCAGGGCTCCCGCATGACGACCCCCCTCACTTATTTTACCCAGTAACACTTATCTGCCTGGGCAGAGGCCGGATTGATCACTGTTGGAGATTGTTAACAACAGGGAGCACTGCTCCGATGGGGGAAATGAATTGATTGCAATAACTAACCTCCTGGCCAGTTCCTTATGTATGAAGCAATATCCCAAGCATTTCAGGCTTTATGGTGAAGGGAGGGGAAAGAACCCATGACAGGAGACGTTCTACAGTTGATGGTATCCATGGGAGCAACCTTGCACCTAGTGACTTGGTTTTATAGGACCCTTGCAGGCATAATCAGAGGTCCACTGACCATGTTACGGAACAGATGGGAGCAAATTCCAAAGCAGGATTTTCAGACCCAGAATGGAAAAAGATACTAGCCCCTCCCAAAACAATCTCTAGAAACACCAGGCTGAAATATATCCAATTTAATTACATACTCTTGACCTACATGACACCACATAGGATACAGGTAACACATGGAGGTGAACCCCGCCCTTGCCCTTGGTGCAGACAACTGGATGCCGATTTTGCTCACATGGTGTGGGAATTCCCACGAGTACAGCCATATTGGGAAGAGATACTGTCCACCCTGGGTATTATGATTGGGAGTGACCTTGAGGTGGCCATGTTAGCAAACTGGAGTCTGTTTTAAAAGGCAGGAGAACAAGTGAAGGACATTACTAGCGAATCCCATTCAAACTCCAAGGTGAGTATGAGGGTGGGATAGTCAGATGTGTCGAAGGCAGCTGAGATCCAGCAGTATCAGGAGGCATTTGGTCATCGTCATCTGAGGTCAAGAGGGAACTTTTACGGTATCAGTCTCTGTGCAACAAGGTAATCTTGAACCAAGGCATAGTTGTGCAAAAGATGGTTAGCACTGAAGTGATCATTGAATATGAACTGCTTTTTCATTGATTTTGCTGATGCATGGTAGGTGAGAGATTGGCCCGGAGTTGTAGAGGTCATCAAGACCTAGTGTAGGTTTCTTTAGTAGTGGGAGAGAGCTTCTGGGAGGAGGGCTTAAGTGAGGCATGCATTGACAATAGTAGGTAAGGGCAAGAAGGAGTCCCAACACCACCTACTCCAAAACCGACATGCTACTTGTTGAAGTCAGAGTCCCCGCGATAAATCCTTGCAGTAAGCTCAAGCCACGCAACAATAAATAATGTTGCTTAAACATAACTTCCCTTCCCCTGTCAAAAAATACATTTTACTATGAAATTATAATTTGGAAAAAATAAACCAGGGGACTCCTGGGTACCCCAGCATACCAATTATTGAGAGCACAAGGAAAACAGTTATGACTGAACATGGTGAATGTGTATACCTTTGCCTAATAGAAACTAAGACATTAACAACCACCATCCACCCACAAATGCCTCCAAATACAGATCCTGGAGATTGAGGACTTCATAACTTCGGAAAATCTCTATCTACTATTCTCAGCTGAAACTAAATTATATGAATCAGCTCAACAAGTAATGGAACGTTTTGTTCCAACAAAATATTCTTTAATGGACTAGAAAACGTGTGGGCAGTGTATGAGCCGCACATGGAGAATCCAGAAGATAAGAAAGTAGAAAACTGCCCACTGAAAAATGACCAATCTTCCAATTTTCAATGTCTTTTGATGGACATTTAAATTGGAGAGCCAAACCTCTGCAAATTTCACATCATTTAGCACCCACCAGGGGACAACATAACCATCATAAAACAACTTACTAACCTCATCAGGAAAATGTTAATATCTTTACTCAACCACATATTCCTTGGTGACTTAAATCTACTCGAAAGAGTCTGTTATTTCTCAACTATCTGCTTTCTTATTTATTAATCACCTTGCACAACTAACCATGCATGACAGAGGCTTCATTCTAAATCTCAATATTATACCTAAATGGACAGAAAAAATGGAGATGCCAATTCAGTGGACTGATAAGATCACTTACTGAGCCTCTTCTCATTTTCATCCTATAACCTTGAAATACGAGGTCAAACTAGAGACCCAAGGAACAGGTCAGATACTTCAAAAACATCAATCATATCGGTCCCTTCACTCTTTCTTCTAAAGTGTCCTACCTTACAAACAATGGCAACTAATCAAGAGGTCAATGAGCTCCCAACCTCGTACTCAAAGACAATTATAGGGATCTCTTGTTGGCCTTTGCTGCATAAAAAGTAAGGCGGCAAAAAAGTAAAACAGCACAACGAATGAGGAAAGGTAAGAACTCTGAACTACAGGGCAACACAAAAATGGCTAACTTTCTCTTCGATTCTTCCAGGTAATAATATACATGGAACCTTTTTATCTCCCTTCTCAAACACCCCAACATTTCTTACCACATTTACACTGACAATATCACCCCCAGAAGAAACGGAATTCATGACCCAGGTGCCTGGTGATATTCAGTCTTGGATGGCACACCACAACCTGAAATTGGACCGTCGGAGTGTTGTAAACTCCATAAGCCAGACTTCATTTTGAAAGCAGTTAGTTAGCCTGTATGTCTTTGGTCCACAATCACGGATGTCATTATCTTTCGCAGAACTATGAAAGTGTCAATTCATCTAAACAATGACTTTGATAATACATAAGGTGACAAGTCTGCTACATGATATCTACATTTCAAGGTCCAAGAGTGGACTTGTAAAATAAATATAATGTCCGAGTTGACGTATTTTCCTCATGCTGGTTCATACTGGTTATGTCTTCAGTTAATGTTAAATCCCCCAATGTAAAGAAAAAGTCAGTGGTTAATCCTATATTAACCACACAAATTGACCACTGAATTTGAGATGTCTTCGTCCCATGTTATCACAAGAGGTCCTGCCAGAGTGGCACATCATCCACTCCTACGATGGAGTCAATACAGAGAGGAGCTGAGCTCAGCTGATGTTTTTTTTCCTTCCGAGAACACTCTCTCTCGTGGCTGAAGTCTGATAAAAAACAGCTGATGCCCTCTCAGAAGGTATACAGTGAGCTGAGCCCCAAAATACTCTAGAGGCAAGTTAGCTGATCCATGATCTCCTAGTGTAGAGCACAGAGCTAGTCTTTAGGGTGTTAGGCGGCTAGAAACATTCTTATGTTAAAATTATTAATCTTATTCTCATTGCTAGCAACATGGAGAAGTGTTGTTTTAATTACTGTGTGTGTGGTTATTACTCGCATACTAAGCAACAGGATGAGCGTTGGAAAAAACACTTTCAAACCTATAGTGTACTTTCTTTATGCAGTTCTTCAGTGTGGTATTCTAAGGAATACAATTGGGTTGGAATTACCACTTTATCCCAGATCCCTTTACGGGGTTGTTAATAACGAAGAAAGCCAAACCAGCAGGTATTTTCAGTGAGGTTGTGTGTGGCTACAATACCCTGGACTTCCCAGCTTGAGCGATGGTGCGCTGAACTCAGTCAAGGCACCCATGGGAAAACAAAACCTTTGAGATGTAGGTCAGAGTCCTAGGATACTCAACATGGTGCCCAATATGGGAATTCAGATTTTTTTGATCTTTCAGTAGTCTTTGAATATGCACACTCATAAGAACCATCATTACAAGTACACAGAGATGTCTCTAGTAATCAAGGATACCTCCTACAGAAAATAAGAATGTACCTATTTATCATAGGTTAGACAGTTTGACTCAAAAAATGTTATTCCCCATCTGTGGATTTCAATGCATTTGTAATAGTTGCATATGCAGCATAGGCTTTGAAACATTTTACTCATGGGTAGAGTTTGAGATTATAGATGCTGCGTCAGGGCAGTTTCATGCTTAAAGATCAGCAGCTCTACATACCTATTATAGGCCAAAACATTATCTGGAAAACCTTTTAACTTACAAAGAACACCAGAATTGGTTTGCTGGTGAGTTACCTTCAAACCCAAACACATTAGGTTGGGTCCTCTAAGTAACAAAGACAGGGCCGGCTCTAGGGCGTGCGACCAGTGCCACCGCACTGGGTGCTGACTTCAGGTGGGGGCGCCATATTTGCAAGTATATTATGGTTTTACAATCGCCTGCTGGCCTCCAGACATTTTCAGCTAAATATATAAATGTCAAGATATCTTCCGTGATTAAGGTTTTCCCTGGAGCGAGATGAGTTTTGTCTAGTGGAAGTTTTGACTCATCCAATGTTAGTGCAGAGGGTTAATATGCCTGCCGCAAAGAACATGTACCATTCAGATTACAAAGTGCATATAATTTAAATAGGTCAGTGAGTTACTGCTTTTGCCTGTGAGATCCTTTGTTACTTGCAGTTTATACATATAATCCTAACATCGAATAATGAGCTATCAACTGCCATCAAAGAGCTGCATGCAAATTGCAAGGTATAGTTCAAAGTCTAATGATTTTTTCCCCCAGTCTTTCATCATCCTAATGTTGCAAAAAGGGTTCATTTGGATAGAAATCAAATCTGATGATTAAAGAGAACCGCCAAGTTAGTGGTTCCAGACCAAGCACTATTACAATATACTGCCTACCAGTATGGATCACATGCGACTCCTACACCTTGTAGTCCTCTGTTTATGCAACACTTCCTATACACTGATTAACACACACGATTGCTAGTCTCTGTGTAGTTTGTGATGTAAAGTGCTCTGACACCCTACACCGGTATGAGTGGTGGCAGCTCTATTAAATTAATTAAAACGCATCTGAGAGAGAGTGGTTATTGAGACTGAAGGGGCACTGGTAAAGAGTAATAGCGATGGAATCCATAATGGAGGTGGTCATTGGGGGGCGCCAACAAACATTGTCGCACTGGGCGCCACCAGCGCTAAAGCTGGCCCTGAACAAAGGGGCTACATAGCCAATACTACCTGGCTATACACCATCTCCATTTCCTGAGAACTTACCAATCGCTCAAGTTGTAGGAATCATAAGTTATACAGTCTGCTTATACAGGAAACTCAGAATATGTGCTATGGGACGAGTTCTAGCAAGACCAGTAGTACAGGCCAGGTTGCTGTTCAAGAAATGAGTTCACATACAATAGACCAGTGCTTCGCAAACGTTTTAGAACCACAACCAACTTTTCAGTACGACAAACTTTCCAGACTCACCTAACTTTAGTGTACATGAGACAGGCACATTTTTTGTGTAACTAAAACATCATATGTTAGCGCATTGTCCTTTACAGTGTGGCTGCAATGTGAATTTACCTTGAAAAATAAAAGACAAGTGTTGTTTGGCAAAACGGGAACAGTTGGTTTAATTAAACGCTGCGGCCGGAAATGCGTCCGAGGACTATCTCAACATGCATTCGTTCTGAGAGCCATTATACACAGTCTTTGGAGCACCATAAAACAATTTAGATTTTATTTTAGAAAAAGGAATGTGACCCTAGTCATGGAGCTGTAAATCAGGCGACCTGATAGAGAATGCAGGGGAGTCTCCACCTTTCGTGGACACAATGAGGGCCACTGGGTGATGTGTCCAGATGCCCGGCATAAGGAGCATGGGATCACTGCATGTACTGTGTGTGCTGTGTTCTGATTGGTTGAGTGTTCCTAACTTCATGTGGCATCCACATTTATGGTGTTTTGGAAACGCATGCACCCCTTTGGTCATATGTTCTTTATTGGGGCCAATCTCCTGGCAATAATGTGGTGTTGCTGCTTATCTGTGGAACTAATCTGAGTTTTCCTGCTTGCACGTTTGTCCAGCTAGTTACTTGCCACCCCACCTGTGGTCTATCTATCAATAACCTCTGGCCTAGGTCGCTTGTATTTTTTTTACCATGTATTTTTTACTCAGGCTTGATAGAGAGGTCGTCTTGGGAGATATGGACAATAGTGATTTGAGCTTGTTTTTAACCTACACGTATCGCTGCGTAAATCAACATCAATATTAACATTAACCCCATCAAATTGAATTTTCAACTTCATCATTTACTTCCTCACTTCATGAGTCACATTGATAGGGGCTTGTCGCGTTTATAGCTTGTTGGGTTTCATTTTTAACTATCACTACTTCTCTAGTTATTTGCATTCTACCTAATTTGAGGACTGTGTTTTTACAACCCCCAATTGTAGGAAACCACCCAAAAACAGTACAAGAATGAGAACCAGCAGAAATGACGTACACAGTCGCACAAACCACTGGGGAAGCCAGGCAAAGCAGCATTCATACCATTCCTGCTTCAGGGCACCTCCCTCCTCACGCATGTCTGGTTGTAATCAATGCAAGAGTGAGCGTCCCATTATCCATGTTGTTACCTGGGATGAACGTGCAACAGAACACACCAATCTTGGCACACACCCCTTGCTCCACTGTGGTGGCCATGTCAAATACATATCGATGTAGCATCACCATGAGGTGGATGGCTCTTAGTTCTTCCTTGATCGCATTAAGACCAAGCTCAGTACTGTTCATAATTTTTTGCAGCTGCCATCTGGTTATTTATAACCAGTGGGTATTTGCTTTCGTCTGCACAGTGAAAAAGCGTGCAGACCCTCCTGCATTTACTTGTGTGCCAGTAAACAGTCTAAATTTTTCTGGAATGTCCTTGTACTGAGCCCAACGAAAATAATCAGCATTTCTTTTTTCTCGAGCCTGATGCAAGAGAGCCGTTATCTTCTGTAGCGGATGTTGGTACAACTCGGACAGATCTTCTCCAGGGATGGCCAGGGATGGGGGGTGTATGGTGACGAGGGAGCAAAGGCCACGCCATCCGGGGACAAGCTGAACATATACTAATTTCCCACTCTGCCAGTACCGATCCATCAGCATGGGGGTGCCCCATTGCATGTCCAGTATGTGCAGCATTTCTCCGCAGTTCTCATTTGTGCTGAGTGGAATTGTTCCTTTACCTCTGAAGCACAACAAATACAGTGTAAGTTTCCGTATAATTAGGGGTAGCTCCTTCCCCTCTAACCATGTGTACCTATCTATCCAAGTGTCCCATATTTTCTGACAGGGGTTATCCCTGCTGGTATTTAACCCTCCCATACCCAACTCATTTTCCTTTGTATCATCAAGGTAGATGGGCCTACAATGGAACTTCATGTTGGACCTCCATTTGTTAAGGAAGTAGACTGCACCAGATGCGCTAAGGGTCACCCTAGGATCACAGACGGAAGCGGGCGCAGATGTGTATGTGCACTGGTGCAGTAGCTTTGCCACCTCAAATAATCTCTTTCTACAAAGTCTCAGGCCAAACAGTATCCATCCATATGGTGCCCTGCCTGCGCATTCTATCTAGCTCTGTCTGAATCTCGCTAATCGAGGTAATCTTTAATATCCCCTGTGGTGTTGTCATCTTCCTCTTGATCCAACAAGGTATCACACTCTTCGACAACATAGAGTACACTTATCCAGCTGAGCAAAACTGATGAGAAACCATAGCGCACTATCTAGGACACAAGTGGCTTTCTAAACTAAGTGAGAGCAAATGATTGTCCTTTTGTAAAATGGATGCTGTAGAAATTAGACCAGTTTTCTGGTTTATGAACTGCACAAAAAAAATCCTTTTGGAACTGCATTATCTGGTGCAGCCTCCAGTGGCTTTCATGGATGTGGAAACGCTCCTGCAACTATTGCAGCGACACCGGAAACAACATTGAGCGATGCACCTGCCATGCTGCAAAATGCTTGCTGTGATGGACCGGCTTCACCCTCTGAAAATCTTCCTGAGGATGGGCTCCAACTGCCAAAGCCACCTGAGCCAATGATCAGGGCACTCTCACCATCTTCGAGTGCTCTGGCTCTACGACATCTGCTCCAGTGTTCTCATTCGTCCATCTCAGAAGCAGCCAGCTCCATGCCTACAGTGGCAATTCATTTACAAAAAATAATGGGGTGACCCGGTGTCCCTCAGAACCTGGGTATACGTATTATATAAATACAATGGTTCTGTCGGGGAAGTTTCAATTGCTTTAGGGTGTTCACAGTATAAATACATTACATGTAACACATATCCATAAGTAAATATAACAAAACACACCCAAGCTGAATTTTTCAATCGGTATTATTTTTAGAAAAAAGGAAATAACAAATAAACAAGGCTACAGTTATACAATTGACAGATTTGTGAAGAAAGAGTGACATGTAGTGGTAAATACAGACGATACACTGTAGTATGACAGATAGAGAAATCACAAAAAGGTTATTTTGGGAGGATACAAATTTTGATTATGTCCATATGATTGTTCACATATGCTTCATGCTTCATCATCATGTGTAAGTTAATTTTTTAACTGAAGCATTGTGTAGACTCCTAGTATGCGTCGACGTTTCGACCCTATGTAAAGCGCAATATTTAATACGTGTCACGGCGGGTCTTCCTCGGGACAGGGGGGTAGGTGTGTAGCCCTGCACAGAGGGTCATTTATGAGCCAGTCGTGTGATTTACACGATCTGGTGGATGCACGTCTCTCCAGTTCTCAGTCCGATGCATCATAAAGATTAACCCTTGGAAATTATTCCCAGACCTCCAAGATTCTTATATCTTTTGAGGTCTAAATCGTTTTTTGCTGGACTAAGAAACCCAACGCACGCGCAGTGATTCATGACCCTCTGTTTGCTTCCTTTCCAAACGAGCACTTATTCCTGGCTGGAGTCTGATAACCACAGCTGATCTGCTGTGAAAAAGTATACCGAGCGCTGACCCCTAAGAAACTCTACATGCAAATTAGCTACTCTACGGTCTCCTAGTTTTAGCATACAAGTCATCTTCAGGGCGCTAGG
This sequence comes from Triturus cristatus, assembly GCF_964204655.1. NCBI lineage: Eukaryota > Metazoa > Chordata > Amphibia > Caudata > Salamandridae > Triturus > Triturus cristatus. The sequence continues at coordinate 465,229,629 of NC_140587.1, read as the reverse complement.
TTACTAGAAACATTATAATTATATCAGAATTATTCTGTTTACTCTCGCTATTAGCAACATGCATAACCCCGTTTTAATTACATTCTGTGTGGTTATTACTCATGTACTAAGCAACAGGTTAAGACTGTTAAAATAATATCTGCGAATAGAGGAAAGAGAAGGAGACCGCGGACGGGCAGACGAGGGTAGTGGATTTGCGCTCCATCGCCGAACTCCTTGCGGGGCCTAAAGACGCTGCAGGACACACCACCAGCCACAAGACTGGTTAGCTGCCCGGGCTACAGGCCCAGAGACAGGCAGGGCAACCGCGGCAGAGACCCACAATCAGTTGCTGAGACAGGGAGAGATCCCCCATAAAAGTGATCGTCCAGATTAGCCTCAAGAGTAACGGCGAGCCCATGAGAGGACGGACCGGGGGTTCCGGGGAGGTGAGGCAGCGAAACTTCTGTCCCAGCCCAGGGGCAGGCGCGAGAGTCTGCTTGAGAGCGAGCAAGGGTTAGTGGGCCAGCATCCCATCGCCGGATTACTTGTGAGACCCGTAGACATCCAGGGGCACATTGCAGAGACTAGGCTAGAGCAGCGGATGGAGCCTGAAGCCTGTAAATTGACGGCACCAGTGCGGCAGATACCCACCTGAAGAGGGCCGGGATCGAGCGGCTGGCTGGCCGGTGAGATCCGGTCTGAACGTAGATGTGGGGGACCCTGGACAGCCTGCGTCCCGCCGCCTGACTGCCAGCAGGGGTCGAGACCACCGGGAGACACCTGCCAGATAACAACCCGGGGTCTCTGCCGCGGAATTAGACCCGAAAACAAGAGCGTCAGCTAACGCAGTAACCTACGCCACACAAGAGCCCAAGGTCAGTCCGATGGCAAACCAGCAAAACCCAGCTTGAGCGCAGGTGAGAGGGACCGCACGAGATCTAATGCAAGCAGTCTACGTTATACTTTATCGCCTGGTCAGCAGTGGGACCCGAAGACACCAAAGGGATACAACACGGATAATAATTTCGGGCGGACGCCTGGGCTCTGGGCCTGGAAATAAGACGGGGTGACTATGGCTGTGACCTGCTTAGGGAGAGGACTGGAACCCAGATGGCGGGCAAGATGAAGACACACAAAATTACACCGCTCTGAAGTAGAAGTAAAAAGGATGACCTACCACTGCCAAGTCCAATCATGGCAAGGGACAAAGAACCTGAAGCTCAAAACAAGGGAAAATGGACAAATACACAAAAGTGCTGGGTAACTCAAATGGAAACCTGTATTTCAGAGGTGGAGGATACGACACATACGCTCCAATCTGAGGTCAAAGATTTAAAAGCAAACATGATGGAGGTGATGTGGAAGGTCGACAACGTGGAAAACAGAGCCCGAAGAAACGACCTCTGCTTTATTGGGGTGCTGGAAGGACAGGAGGGTTCCGACCCGATATCATTTCTGATGACATGGTTGCGAGATACTCTACCGGCAGCGAAAATCTCACCATGCTTTATTACTGAGTGGGCCCACAGAATGCTGAATGTACGGGACCCCTCCCCCTCCGCTTCCAATGACTGCAAAATTCCTAAACTACCAGGGGGAACTCAAAATGGCCAACGCAAAGATAATGCTTAGGCTTTCCTGTTTTCAGTTTCTATTTTTGGTAAATTCTGGTGGTGTTTTTTCAGTGTTTTCCAGTGATTTCAATACCTCAAAAAAACAGTGCTTTTCAGTGGTTACTCATTTTCGCGCCATAAAAAACAACTGAGATAGTGTTTTACCAGTGTTTATGGAACGCTTTGCTGTTATTATTGCTTGCTTTCTTCGTCAGGCCCCAGCCATGGTAAGGACCACACTGTATGACATTTAAAGTGGATAAGAGGGCGATCATGATGTGTGCTGAAGAGATGAATGCCAGAATGTCACCATCTGACCAGACCAAGCAGTGTATATAGGTACAAACTACAGAGAATCGTTTGTGGCAGCCAGCAACGTCTCACAGTTCGGATCATTTTTCATAATGTACCCTACAATATCACTGGGAGCTTCGGACGACATGATTTAAATGTGTTCATATGTGCCACCATAGCATAATACAAAGTTACACATTGGATAAGCAGAACAGAAAGTGTATTTAGAAAGTGTATTTTCACCCCGAAGAGCAAGAGCACCACAGTGCTGAATAACTCATGGTTAAAGTCTTATAAACACAAGATTTTTTTGAGATGCCTTTGGTTCTTCACAAAACCTCTAACCAAACAAATTTGATGAAGAAAAAGCATGAATGTGGCACTTTTTTTGTAAACAAGGTCGGCATGAACAGGACTCTACCTGTCCCAGTACTACACAGCCCTCACCTCCAGTTGAGTTGAGAGGAAGTCTAAAACTTGATGTTCAGTATCAAGGAATTTCCTCTATGATAATAGCTGAATTACTATAGGGGGAAAGGGAACAATAGAAGAAAACAAAAAAACAAACAGGAATAATATTCTCCCTTGTGCTTTACAAGCTAGGTGTACATTAAAAATGGAGGTTCAGTGAATTGAATCAGCTAGTTGGTCTTCTCTAAGTATCAGTACCAGCGTCGCATACATCATGCTACAGTCCAAACAGTCCATACACTACCCAATAAGTGTCCGGCGCGTGCCTACTCACCGAGTTACACCCTATTTTGAGTTTGAACTGGCGGGGGGCAAGAAGAGACCCCCTTTAGTCACACTCTATCACGGGAAGAGATATCACAGGGAGAGAGACAATCATGTTATTAATCACCAGATGGCATGATTTAGATACAGTAACACAGTAAGAAGTGGGTATCCAGATGTAAAGCCCCCTCATATATATATTGGCCATAGTTGCCCCCAGCAAGCCCAAAGTGGGCGTAGGGCCAGTATTACAAACATAATCAACCTCTATTTAATGGTAAAAATATGGCTGATCAAGAAAGATTAAAGGTACCGTTGTGTTGCGCAACACGCTTAACTCTCCCCCCCCCCACACACCACACTGGGAAATAGGCGCCAAGTCAAAGGTTGCTAGCGCCGGCGTGGTCCTGTAATTGGAGGTCGCCTAGCCGGACACTACCTATCATGGTGGTCTGCTAATGCAGGCAATGTATAAGTAGGCAGACCGGCGTGGCAAGAAAGTAAAATATAGCGCTGCCCTCTCGCATAGTGAATCGAGCCTCAAATATAAAGGCTCGTATGTGCCCCCATTGCTCCCCCCACTCCTTACTACTCCAAGGGTGGTGCTCCTCCTTAGGTTGCTCGCCTTCCTCTGCGGTGTAGTATAGTGGCGGTTCATGGCGTGTCCCGTTATATATTATATCCGTTTGTCCAGAGTACAGATAGTTTCGGTCACGTGGGGCACGAGGAACGCGTTGTGACGTGTGAGGGGGCGTGGATGCCTACATCCCCCGGCACATGACCGACACGCTAATGTAGGCATGGAAACCAGCCCTATTTGGAGAAATGGAAACTGACCTTGCGTGCGCATGGTGCTGAGATCGGAGCGAGCTGCGCGTCCGGTTGTCATAGAGACAGCCTTGATTTCGGCTAAAGAAAAAGGAGGAAAGTTAAGATAATAAATGTGGAGGTAAATACCGATACATAGGGGCTACGCTAGATCCCTGCAAGCGCCTTGATGATAAAAGAAACATGTAATATGTAACACTCAAAAAGCGTTGTTCATACCTTCACTGCTCGGATGCTGGATTGTACTGCTTTGGCTCCCTCAAGTGGCCAAAAGGTGCAAATGGCCAAGTGGTGAATCCAATTTGAAAAATTCAGCGATACTCGGTGTAGGAGAGTAGGGTCTGCTATCCTATGGTCACCCCAAATGTTTGCTTTTTGCTTCACTGGTTTTTGACATATTGAGGCTGTGGGCCTGCCAATCAGACCCCCAGCCTGCTGTTCTCTCTACTAAATTAAAACTATGCACCCTAGGTGCATAACCAATTGGAAGTGGATCACCCTGTCAGCCCCTGTACCAGTGTACACTAGGTACCCAGGGCATTGGTGTACCCAAGGCCTGCCAGGGGCTGCAGCATGTATTATGCCACCCCAGGCTTGGCCTAACAATCTGACACAACTGGCTGATCACTCAGCTGGGGTAAGTGGGTGTAATCACCTCTTACTTAGGTGTAGTATACCTATACCTAACCTTAAATGGGACACCTGGTAACCTATAAGTCACTCCTATGGCAGGCCTTAACAATCCTGAAGGCAGAGTGCTTGGTTCCATGTGAGATGGTGCTCTGGCATGAGCTGAGCCTGTCTGCAGTGGTCGGAACAACTTCCTTCTACTGTTTCCAGATATCGTCATACCATATACTCTTAAGTGCATTATGAACCTCGCGGTTAAATGCTATCTTTGGTTTGGCTTTATCAAAACATGTCGAGTAAGGTGTCATACGAATTGGAATACTAACCCCTCGCCAATTCTGGCGACGGGGTTAGCATTCCACCCTTCTAGAGGGACACGACATGTACAGTGCCTGAAACCCGGGTAAAATCAGACATAGCCTCAGCTCCACAAAATGGATGCTGCCACCACAGACACAAGTCTGCCCTCCTGCTGCTGGGAGTCCTTCCAGCTTGGGAGGTGCGGACAAAGGGTTTCCTGCCAGGGGAGGTGCGTGCACCACCCCAGACAGGATTTTGTGTATTGGTCAGGTAGGGCTTGAAAGAAACCAGACATGCCTGTGGCTCACAAGGAGCCTCGGTGCATATGCCAGTTCAAACCGGTCCTGGGGCACACCAGTCCCGGGCCTGGGGCGAGCTGGACAAAGGATTGGGGGTGTAACCACCCCCCTTCCTGGTCCCACCCATAGGGAGGGACCTAGCAGGTAGTCCGGCCCCTAGAATCCGCTTAAAGGTAGGAGCTGTGTCCTAAGACTTCAGACATCCTGGAATCAACTTGAAACTAAGAAGAAGACGGGAACTTCGACATTCTGCTGCACAGAAGACTGAAGAAAATCTCCCCTGTGGTCAGGGAGTGACCACCTTGCTAACGCAAGCACCATCCAGCGAATCACCGTCTGCTTTGCCGCCGCCTCCCGCCGGAGCCCGAGCCCAGAGACTGACAAGACCTGGACCTCCAGACCTCTCACCGCCCGATCCACAGTCCCTGCAAAGAGGAGACCCGTGGAGGCACCGAGACACGTGGAGCCAGCCATCTTGGAACGACTACGACAAGCTGACCAGTGCAACAACCGAGGCTCCCTCCAAGTTGTGCTTTGGGTCCTGAGAAGCCCAACCCTCGAGCAGCATCTGCACCAAAGGTGAGCCCTCCAGCATCTCCACGATCTGCGTGGGGCCCTTCTGCATTTTGCCACTCGACGCGCCTAACCGGTTGCTGGCCCGCTGGCTAGTGGCCATCTTGGCGACGAAATCTACGACAAACACCGCTGGTCTGGTTGCTCCAGACTGGCCCTTGCTCCCCTCCAAAGGAGCAATCCCTCTGACCTTGCTGGTCAGAACCAACAGCTGATTTCCGAATCCTCCTGCAATTGCTTTTGCCAAGGCTTGTTTGCTTCGATCAAGTCGCCGACACCGCCGACAGCGAGAGCCTGCGTGGGACAGCTCGTGAGCCGACTCCTGGACGTCGTCGACCTTCAGGGACCACGTGGCTGCGGAGACAAGCTACCCCTCATCACCTGTTTGCACCCGACATCGCCTGGTACCCACCTGGTGCCACGCTGGTCACTGGCTAGTGACTGTGAACACTGTCCCCTCTGCTTACAGGTCTTCAACATCTCCGATCCACTCTTGGATCCACTGCATCTCTTCCCGACCGACCGCCTGCAGCACTTTTGTCTACAGGCCCCACGGAACAGATAGAAGAAACCCGACGCACTTCGAGGCCTATGCACCCGCTTCCTGTGGGTGAGGTAAAGCTGGCACACCTGTGCCCAAGTGTAGTATTACATCTCTAGTGCCTGTGTTCCAAATCTTAAGTTCCTAGGTCATCCGGAAGATTCCTTTTGCAGTAACTTTGTACTTTTTACGCACCCATTGAAACCTATGGGAGCACGCGTGTGACTATTTGCTCTGCACACGCCACCCGTGGACCTCCTGGTCACTAACTGACGTTAGCTCCTTGTAGGCCCAGCGATTCTAGAGGCCCTAGGCCTTTTTCCTTTCCTGTTCGTGGTACTTATACCACTATTTTAGTATATGGTTTGAGTGGCCACCAGGGCCTATCCATATAAAGTGCAACTTCTGTGTATTCTGTGATAATCTTGTTTGACGATTTGTGCTCCTGTGCTCATAAAGAGACTAGGGGTTACTTTGAGAAATAAATACATATATATTTTGAATATATATCTGTGTGGTGTCCTTTCATTGGTATAAAAGGGGGTTACTATTGGTAAAACAGCCTGCTTAACACGCATCACGAGTTTAGCCTCAAAGACTGCTTAGCCTACGCTACCACTAGGGCAGCTAGTCCAAAAAGGTTGACTTACAACCACACCATAAGGGTTGCTTGGCATGGTACAAGGTGGTCACTAGAACTAGTGAACAGCATATACCAGGCCAACTTCTCACATTGGTGAGCAGCGGTTGGATTTGAGCTTGCTGTGTTTTACCATTGTAATCTCTTGGTTACCAATTGAAAGATCACATAGGTACCTGTAGGTACATATAAAACAAGATTAGATATACATAAGTTCTACTGAACTTAGTTGTTGTAGAGCAAAGGGAGTAGCACACCCTGACTACAACTACTAGATAGGTTTAGTAGGTAAACCCAAGTGTAGGTAGATTGCAACACATCCACCCACACTTAAGAGCAATGGCCGGGGCAGAGGGGTCCACTGTACCCATCTCTGTTGAGAGTGACCCCCAGAGGGCACCATCCAGCTTTGCTACCCTTAATCAGAATGAGCTCAGGCATTTGGCAACTCTTAGAGGCCTTAAACAGCCCAAGAACCCAAACTCTGCTGAGCTCAGAGAGCTCTTACAGAATGATGAGAATCAGAGAGCACTCAAGAAAGCTTCCCAGTTAGCCCCCTTAGGGACAGGAACAGGAGGCCCCCCTTCTAAAGATGCCACTGAAGTACCCCTTCCCAATAGTCACCCCTTAGATGGGATGCCTACCACAGAGGATGAGAGTGAAAAGGATACTGACAGTAGTGAGGATGAAGGGAGAACTAGCCCAGTGCCAAGTGTTATACTTGGCCCAGCTAAACCAAGGCTATTGGGGACTGACAGTGGGTTCAACCCACTGGATCTCCCCAGTGGACTTAACACAGGGCTGGGAAGGCAAAGGAATCGCTCAGGTGACTCCAATGCTTCCCATGGCTCTAGAGGCTCTCAAGGTCACTCCAGGAGAAGGATGACCACCCCTCAGAGGAGGGAACATGAGGCCAAGATGCAAGAGGCCCAGCTGAGGATCAGGAAGCAGGAGCTAGAAGTAGCCCTGATGGAAGAGAAACTTAGCAAGGCTAGACAGCATAAAGAGAGTGGGTCTATACCCACTGGTGGCAGCATTGTCCCTAAGGACAAAGATAGGGTTTTCGACAATAGAAACCTGTCTAAGGTTGTGCCCCCCTACAAAAGTGGGGATGACATCCACAAGTGGATAACTGCTCTTGAGAGAGCCTGCAAAGTACAGCAGGTTCCTGAAGACCAGTGGGCAGCAATCCTCTGGCTCTCCTTTGAAGGAAGAGGCAGAGACAGACTCCTCACTGTTAGAGAAGAGGATGTCAGAAACTACAGAGTCCTGAAGAGTGTTCTGGTAGATGGGTTAGGCTTAACCCCTGAACAGTACAGGTTAATGTTCAGAGACACCCAAAAGACACAGACTCAGGACTGGTCTGAATACATTGAATGTGCCACTAAGGCTTTGGAGGGTTGGTTGCTGGGAAGTAAGGTATCTGATTTTACAGGATTGTATAATTTGATGATGAGAGAACAGATTTTAAATAACTGTCAAAACCAGCAACTGCATCAACACTTGGTTGACTCTGATCTGACCTCTCCCCAAGAATTGGGAAAGAAGGCAGACAAATGGGTCAGAACCAGGGTTAAGCAAAAGAACCAGAACCAGGGCCAAGGGGGTGATCAGAAGAAAACAGACCAAAAGGGTGGAGATCAGAAATCTAAAGACCAAAAGTCTTCAACAGGGCCCCAAACTACTGCTAAGGAGGGTGGGTCCCAACAACAGTCCAAAAAGAAGAAAGAAGGTCAAAAGAAACCCTGGTGCAATCATTGTAAAAATACAACTCACTGGACTAGTGATTGCAAAAAGGGTGGAGCCCCCAACACTGTTGCCCCTAAGGCACCTGCTCCCAGTACTACTGTTAGCAGTGTTGGTCCCCAGACAAAGGGTGTAGTGGGAATCACTATGGGAACTGAAGGAGATTCTGACTTAGACAGAACCCTTACACAGGCAGTCTTGATCTGTGATGGGGACATTGATTTGTCCCTGACTGTGAGCCCCAGTAACCTGGGCAAGTACAGACAGACTCCTTTAATTAATGACAAAGTGGCTCAAGCCTACAGGGACACATGTGCCAGTGTCACTATGGTGACACCAGGCTTTGTGGACCCTGGACAGTACATACCAGGTGAGAACTACCTGGTGACCAATGCCAGCAACGCCACTACTTCACACAGTGTGGCAGTTGTTAACTTCTCATGGGGAGGGGTAACTGGCCTCAAAAGGGTTGTGGTTAGTGCAGACCTCCCAGTAGAATGTTTGTTGGGCAATGACCTAGAGAGTTCTCTATGGTCAGAAGTGGAGTACAGGACTCATGCAGAGATGTTAGGTATATCATCACATGTCCTTGCTGTGACCAGGTCACAGGCCAAAAAGTGCCTCACTGAACCTCAGGTCTTGGATCCTGGAACAATGGACCAAGCACCTACCAAGGAGAAGAACAGGAGGGTCAAGGCTGTGCCTTCCCCCCTGCCTCAGAGTGATGATCAGCCTTCCCAGGAAGCTGATCTAGAGGACCCTGAAGGAACTGTCCCTGAAGAGCTTGAACCTGACCAGGTTGAGTTTCTGGGGACAGGGGGACCTTCAAGGGCTGACTTGAGGCAGGCTCAGTTATCCTGTCCCTCTCTTGAACCCCTCAGACAGCTGGCTGCTGCTGAGGCTGCTGGGAATGCTCAAGGTACCCATAAAGTGTATTGGGATGAAGGGCTCCTTTATTCAGAGGCTAGAGACCCCAAGCCTGGTGCAACCAGGAGGTTGGTTATACCTCTGCAATTTAGGGGCTTCCTTCTTACCTTGGCCCATGATATTCCTTTAGCAGGACACCTAGGCCAGAACAAGACCTGGGACAGACTTGTCCCTCACTTTCACTGGCCTCATATGAATGAAGATACAAAGGAGTTTTGTCGCTCCTGTGTTACCTGCCAAGCCAGTGGCAAATCAGGTGGCACAACAAAGGCCCCCCTAATACCACTACCTGTGGTGGGGGTCCCCTTTGAAAGAGTGGGAATAGACATAGTGGGTCCCATGGATCCTCCCACTGCATCTGGGCACAGATTTATACTGGTGGTAGTGGATCATGCCACCAGGTATCCAGAGGCAATTCCCCTTAGGACCACTACAGCACCTGTTGTGGCCAGGGCCCTGCTGGGAGTATTCTCCAGAGTGGGGTTTCCTAAGGAGGTAGTATCTGACAGAGGTACCAACTTTATGTCAGGGTACTTGACAGCTATGTGGAAGGAATGTGGTGTCAACTACAAGTTCACCACCCCTTATCACCCACAATGCAATGGGCTTGTTGAGAGATTCAACAAGACCCTAAAGGGTATGATCAAAGGATTACCTGAAAAGCTCAGGCGAAGATGGGATATCCTTCTACCCTGCCTTCTGTTTGCTTACAGAGAGGTCCCACAAAAAGGAGTTGGCTACAGCCCCTTTGAATTGTTGTTTGGGCACCCTGTGAGAGGCCCACTGTGTTTGGTGAAGGAAGGATGGGAGTTACCTCTCAAAAAGCCTAAGCTAGACATAGTGGACTATGTACTTGGTCTCCGCTCCAGGATGGCTGAGTATATGGAGAAGGCATCTAAAAACCTTGAGGCAAGCCAGGCCTTACAGAAAGCTTGGCATGACCAAAAGGCTGTCTTGGTTGAGTATCAGCCAGGACAGAAGGTATGGGTGTTGGAGCCAGTGGCCCCAGCAGCACTCCAAGACAAATGGTCTGGACCCCATACAATCCTGGAAAAGAAGGGAGAGGTCACCTACTTGGTGGACCTAGGAACTCCCAGGAGTCCCCACAGGGTACTCCATGTTAACAGGCTTAAAGCATATGTTGACAGGGCAGACATGGGCTTGCTCATGGCTACAGATGAGGGACAGGAGGAAGAGAGTGACCCTCTCCCAGACCTGTTGTCTCAGAACCCTGAAGATGGCTCAGTTGAAGGAGTGACCCTTGGAGGCAACCTCACTGCCCATCAGCAGACTGAATGTAGACAGGTTCTACAATCATTTTCACATATGTTTTCCTTGATACCTAGTCAAACTGACTGGTGTACCCATGTTGTGGACACTGGTGACAGTCTGCCTGTAAAGAACAAACTTTACAGACAACCTGACCACGTCAGGGACTGTATAAAGGCTGAGGTACATAAAATGCTGGAATTAGGTGTCATTGAACCCTCAGAGAGCCCCTGGGCTAGCCCAGTGGTTCTGGTCCCCAAACCTCACACCAAAGATGGCAAGAGAGAGATGAGGTTCTGTGTGGACTACAGAGGACTCAATGCTGTCACCAGGACAGATGCACACCCTATTCCAAGGGCAGATGAGCTCATAGACAAACTAGCTTCTGCAAAGTTTTTGAGCACATTTGACTTGACAGCTGGCTATTGGCAAATCAGATTAGCTGAGGAGTCTAAGGCCAAAACAGCATTCTCAACCCCAGGTGGGCATTATCAGTTTGTGGTGATGCCCTTTGGTCTGAAGAATGCACCTGCCACCTTCCAAAGGCTGGTGAACCAAGTCCTTACTGGGTTGGATGACTTTTGCGCAGCATATCTGGATGACATTGCTGTCTTTAGTTCCACCTGGGAGGATCACCTGATCCACCTGAAGAAGGCTCTTGAGGCTCTGCAAAGGGCAGGCCTCACTATCAAGGCTACTAAGTGCCAGATAGGGCAGAGTAAGGTTGTGTATTTGGGCCACCTTGTAGGTGGAGGCCAAGTTCAACCACTGGAGAGTAAGATACAATCCATCAAGGACTGGTCCCCTCCAACCACCCAGACTCAAGTTCGAGCTTTCTTGGGCTTGACTGGGTATTACAGGAAGTTTGTTAAGAACTATGGGTCCATTGTGACTCCTCTTAATGATCTGACATCCAAGAAGATGCCCAAAAAGGTTCAGTGGACAGTAAGCTGTCAAAAGGCATTTGATGACCTGAAGGAGGCCATGTGCTCTGCACCTATCCTGAAAAGTCCTGACTACTCCAAAGAGTTTATTGTCCAAACAGATGCTTCTGAGTTGGGTGTGGGAGCTGTGCTGTCACAACTTAATGTAGATGGTCAAGACCAACCCATTGCTTTTATTAGCAGAAGGTTGACCCCCAGAGAGAAGAATTGGTCAGCTATTGAGAGGGAGGCCTTTGCTGTGGTGTGGGCCCTGAAGAAGCTGAGGCCATACTTGTTTGGCACTCACTTCAAGATTCAGACCGACCATAAGCCCCTCTTGTGGCTAAATCAGATGAAGGGTGAAAACCCCAAACTGCTTAGGTGGTCCATTTCCCTACAGGGGATGGACTTTACAGTGGAGCACCGGCCAGGTACTGACCATGGGAATGCAGATGGTCTCTCCAGGTACTTCCACTTAGGACATGAAGACGAGACTGGTCAAGGCTAGTTTAATGTCCCAGCGTTTGGGGGGGGGTTGTGTAGGAGAGTAGGGTCTGCTATCCTATGGTCACCCCAAATTTTTGCTTTTTGCTTCACTGGTTTTTGACATATTGAGGCTGTGGGCCTGCCAATCAGACCCCCAGCCTGCTGTTCTCTCTACTAAATTAAAACTATGCACCCTAGGTGCATAACCAATTGGAAGTGGATCACCCTGTCAGCCCCTGTACCAGTGTACACTAGGTACCCAGGGCATTGGTGTACCCAAGGCCTGCCAGGGGCTGCAGCATGTATTATGCCACCCCAGGCTTGGCCTAACAATCTGACACAACTGGCTGATCACTCAGCTGGGGTAAGTGGGTGTAATCACCTCTTACTTAGGTGTAGTATACCTATACCTAACCTTAAATGGGACACCTGGTAACCTATAAGTCACTCCTATGGCAGGCCTTAACAATCCTGAAGGCAGAGTGCTTGGTTCCATGTGAGATGGTGCTCTGGCATGAGCTGAGCCTGTCTGCAGTGGTCGGAACAACTTCCTTCTACTGTTTCCAGATATCGTCATACCATATACTCTTAAGTGCATTATGAACCTCGCGGTTAAATGCTATCTTTGGTTTGGCTTTATCAAAACATGTCGAGTAAGGTGTCATACGAATTGGAATACTAACCCCTCGCCAATTCTGGCGACGGGGTTAGCATTCCACCCTTCTAGAGGGACACGACATGTACAGTGCCTGAAACCCGGGTAAAATCAGACATAGCCTCAGCTCCACAAAATGGATGCTGCCACCACAGACACAAGTCTGCCCTCCTGCTGCTGGGAGTCCTTCCAGCTTGGGAGGTGCGGACAAAGGGTTTCCTGCCAGGGGAGGTGCGTGCACCACCCCAGACAGGATTTTGTGTATTGGTCAGGTAGGGCTTGAAAGAAACCAGACATGCCTGTGGCTCACAAGGAGCCTCGGTGCATATGCCAGTTCAAACCGGTCCTGGGGCACACCAGTCCCGGGCCTGGGGCGAGCTGGACAAAGGATTGGGGGTGTAACCACCCCCCTTCCTGGTCCCACCCATAGGGAGGGACCTAGCAGGTAGTCCGGCCCCTAGAATCCGCTTAAAGGTAGGAGCTGTGTCCTAAGACTTCAGACATCCTGGAATCAACTTGAAACTAAGAAGAAGACGGGAACTTCGACATTCTGCTGCACAGAAGACTGAAGAAAATCTCCCCTGTGGTCAGGGAGTGACCACCTTGCTAACGCAAGCACCATCCAGCGAATCACCGTCTGCTTTGCCGCCGCCTCCCGCCGGAGCCCGAGCCCAGAGACTGACAAGACCTGGACCTCCAGACCTCTCACCGCCCGATCCACAGTCCCTGCAAAGAGGAGACCCGTGGAGGCACCGAGACACGTGGAGCCAGCCATCTTGGAACGACTACGACAAGCTGACCAGTGCAACAACCGAGGCTCCCTCCAAGTTGTGCTTTGGGTCCTGAGAAGCCCAACCCTCGAGCAGCATCTGCACCAAAGGTGAGCCCTCCAGCATCTCCACGATCTGCGTGGGGCCCTTCTGCATTTTGCCACTCGACGCGCCTAACCGGTTGCTGGCCCGCTGGCTAGTGGCCATCTTGGCGACGAAATCTACGACAAACACCGCTGGTCTGGTTGCTCCAGACTGGCCCTTGCTCCCCTCCAAAGGAGCAATCCCTCTGACCTTGCTGGTCAGAACCAACAGCTGATTTCCGAATCCTCCTGCAATTGCTTTTGCCAAGGCTTGTTTGCTTCGATCAAGTCGCCGACACCGCCGACAGCGAGAGCCTGCGTGGGACAGCTCGTGAGCCGACTCCTGGACGTCGTCGACCTTCAGGGACCACGTGGCTGCGGAGACAAGCTACCCCTCATCACCTGTTTGCACCCGACATCGCCTGGTACCCACCTGGTGCCACGCTGGTCACTGGCTAGTGACTGTGAACACTGTCCCCTCTGCTTACAGGTCTTCAACATCTCCGATCCACTCTTGGATCCACTGCATCTCTTCCCGACCGACCGCCTGCAGCACTTTTGTCTACAGGCCCCACGGAACAGATAGAAGAAACCCGACACACTTCGAGGCCTATGCACCCGCTTCCTGTGGGTGAGGTAAAGCTGGCACACCTGTGCCCAAGTGTAGTATTACATCTCTAGTGCCTGTGTTCCAAATCTTAAGTTCCTAGGTCATCCGGAAGATTCCTTTTGCAGTAACTTTGTACTTTTTACGCACCCATTGAAACCTATGGGAGCACGCGTGTGACTATTTGCTCTGCACACGCCACCCGTGGACCTCCTGGTCACTAACTGACGTTAGCTCCTTGTAGGCCCAGCGATTCTAGAGGCCCTAGGCCTTTTTCCTTTCCTGTTCGTGGTACTTATACCACTATTTTAGTATATGGTTTGAGTGGCCACCAGGGCCTATCCATATAAAGTGCAACTTCTGTGTATTCTGTGATAATCTTGTTTGACGATTTGTGCTCCTGTGCTCATAAAGAGACTAGGGGTTACTTTGAGAAATAAATACATATATATTTTGAATATATATCTGTGTGGTGTCCTTTCATTGGTATAAAAGGGGGTTACTATTGGTAAAACAGCCTGCTTAACACGCATCACGAGTTTAGCCTCAAAGACTGCTTAGCCTACGCTACCACTAGGGCAGCTAGTCCAAAAAGGTTGACTTACAACCACACCATAAGGGTTGCTTGGCATGGTACAAGGTGGTCACTAGAACTAGTGAACAGCATATACCAGGCCAACTTCTCACACTCGGTTTAAACCGGGTCAGCTGATTTGCAATCGGTAGGGTAATCTCGGGCAGAGTCGGTTTTAAACGAAATCCGGACAGCCTAATAATGCTCTTCCCTGACTACTCCAGGGCGGTACAGAAAATAAGGAAAACATTGGATTCAGTGAAGTCTAAGTTAAGAACTATGCAGATGCAATACATGCTCCTCTTTCCGGCCAAACTTAAGGTCATTTTCCAAGGTTTGTCCCAATTCTTCCAAACCCCAGAAGATGCCTGGGCCTGGCTAGAAGAACGCCCCAGATTGCGACAAGAGGGGAGAACCAACGAGTCGCAGCCCAACGACACAATACCAAGATGGGAGCCCAGGCCACAGAGAATTAAATAGAGAAGACGAATCAAACGAGGATATAAAAAAGCAGTCTGAGACTACGCTGTTGGGTACCCCATACAGGCAGCGGAGGATAGCCTCAGATGAAGAATCGACACATGCTCCAGCCGGAAACAAAGACTCCAACCGGGGGGCAGCACCCACATAGATCACTCGGACAAAGAATCCCAGGCAGACACAGTGACCACCCACTTTCTTAAAGACATTAATCGTATTGAGGAGCCGGGCGTAAAAGCACAAGAGGCAGAAAGTTATCCACAACAACAGCAAGACAAAAGTGGTGAAGAGGAATGAAACATGGGCATGGGCCAGGAGCAGACATGTTGCAGAACGGCCTCTGGGGGCCCCCCAAAACTTGTCGGTGCTCAGGAGTGACTGAGCTGAACATTTTTCTCAGCAACGTTCATATCCTTCACTGGTTGAGTTACCATTTAGGGACTATGGGAAGGGAGGGGGGCTACAGACTTCTCAAACAACACTTACGCCAAGTTGTCATGTTGACAGTTCAGAGGACAGGCGTGGGGAGTGGGAGAAAGTGGAGTGGGGGTTTAGGGTCTGGGGTGGGGAGATCTACAGTTTAATTGTTCAACATGTTTTTCAGTCAGCTAGCAGCGGGAATTCTGAGATCCTTTGTCAGGAACATCAGGTATAAATGTCACTACATGCACCGTCATCATAAACCACACACGCAATCAACGATGAAACATACACAGTGTTGACATGGAACTTCAGTGGGCTAGGCAATAAGATCAAGAGAGGGCTGGTCAATAGATATATCAAGAGACTCAAACCCGACATTGTGTTCCTATAAGAAACTCACCTCCGAGGAACACACTGCATCTTCTTAGGGAGGCGGACCTACACCACCTTAGCACATGCCGGGTACTCCCCCGGGGCGCGAGGAGTAGCCATACTAATTAGGAAAACCCGCCCCTGTAGCTAAAACCTAGATCGACCCTAACGGGACTTATGTTGCCGTCCAGGGCACATGGAGACGGCGAGAGGTCACCTGAATTGGCGTCTATGCCCTGCTGCAACTGCAACCCCAAACATTGGGAGCAGTCGCAAAGATACTACTAGAATAGGGTGCATCCACGCATGTTGTTGTAGATGACTTCAACGACGTTGTGGACCCAAGCCTGGATCGCTCACACATTGCCAATGGAACTCGCATTCCTACCCCATTGGCAGACTTTGTGAGGTCGCTGGGATTGACTGATATCTGGCGGCAGCACCACCCACTAGAGCGTAGCTATTCGTACTTCTCAGGAGCACATAGGATCTTCTCCAGGCTTGATTACCTATTTGCCCCGTCAGGTGAAATTCAGACAATAGACAAAGTGGACTACCTTGCAAGGGGCATTTCAGATAATTCTCCACTATTGTTGGTAGTAGGGGGAGGAGTGCGCAGACAGCGTACAGACTGGAGACTAAATGCATGGGAACTCCAAGACACAGCAGTGAAGGGTGTAGTAACAAGACAGACTAGGCTGTTCTTTCAAGAGAATGAGGGCTGTTTCCTCAGACACCACCCTCTGGGAGGCCTAAAAAGCAGTACTTCAGGCCAGACTACAGATGTAATTGCACAAAAACGAAGGGAGGAAATGAGCCAAATAGAAACTCTGGAGGATAAGCTCCTGGAAACGGAGGGAAACATCACCCCAGACACTGAGGCAGTCTTGCTATGACATCTTGAAGTTACATAAAGGGAACTTCGGGCTCTGACAGAAGGGGAAGTAGAGACTCAGATCCAAGCCACACAACATAGACTTTACGAGATGGGAGACAGAGCGGGGAGACTCCTAGCTTGGCTGAGCCAGATGGAAAGAGAGGCGAACTGGGTAAGGCAGATAGTGGAAGCGGACAATAGATACACAACAGCACACACCAGAGCCGGAACCTTTGCGAGGTACTACGGGGATTTATACGAGGCCAGGTCACGAGTAGACGAGGCTCAAATAAGGGTATACCTAAGTGATATAGAGATGCCCACCCTGCGGCCTGGAGGACAGTGAGGCCTTAGAGGCAGACCTAACCCTAGCAGAAGAACAAGAGGCCATTACTAAACAAAAATCTGGGGAAAACACCAGGATCGAATGGCCTACCGGCTGAATTCTTTAAGCAAAATAGTAGTTTATTGGCCCCGTCTCCTAAACATGTTCCTGGCGGAAAAAGAGGAGGAGACGCTGCAACCAGATCTGTGCCAAGCTACAGTGGTGGTCATACCAAAACCAGGTAAACCCCCAGAGAAATGTGGATCATACCGCCCCATTTCCTTACTAAACATCGAAACTAAGATCTTAGCCTCCATTTAGCGATGTGACTTTTAACAATCATTACATTCCTGATTCATAGGGACCAGTCAGGCTTTATGCCTAAACGGGCAACAAGCCTTAACCTCCGCAGACTTGCGAACTGGCTAGACAGCATGAAAGAAAGACCTATCCCACTGATGCTGTTGTCCTT
Source organism: Triturus cristatus (assembly GCF_964204655.1). Taxonomy (NCBI): domain Eukaryota; kingdom Metazoa; phylum Chordata; class Amphibia; order Caudata; family Salamandridae; genus Triturus; species Triturus cristatus. The sequence goes on along the minus strand of NC_140587.1, from coordinate 465,212,205 downwards.
AGATGCGGAGAAAGCCTTTGATACGGTTCACTGACCATTCATGAAGCAAGTACTCCTAAAACTATGTTTTGGATTGAACTTCCAGGCCTGGGTCGACCTGCTATACACAAACCCCAGAGCAAAAGTTAGAGTCAATGGGGTAAAGTCTGCAGACTTTCCCATCCAAAGAGGTACCGGACAGGATTGGCCATTGTCCCCCCTGCTCTTTGCGCTGCTTTTAGAACCACTGGCATGACTAATCAGAACTAACCCACAAATAAAGGGTTTTCAAGATGCTGAGGGACAGGTTATAGACAAACGGATTTCCCTCTATGCAGACGATATCCTACTTTACATTTCCAGCCCTGACACAACACTACCCCTTATACTCCATCTGGTCAAGGAGCTTGGCAAACATGCAGGATATAACATTAATTGGAGGGAGTCAAGCCTTTACCCTATGGAAGCACCATGGGCACATATTCAATACCGGAACACTTACACATTACCAAAGACGGTTTTAAATATCTAGGACTACATATTTCTACGAGAAGACTGCCTTACCCACAATATCAAGCGAGTGTTGACGGAATTTCGAGATGATGTAGCCAGATGGAGACGCCTCCCCCTGACACTGCTATGTACAAAATGATAACGCTCCCCAAACTACTTTACATCCTTCAAAATACATATGACAAAATACCAGATGCGGTCTTTAAGGCAATGAATGACGAAGTGAGCACATTACTATGGGACGGAGGCCGCTCTCGAGTGGCACTCCAAACATTGCAACACAGCAAGTATAATGGGGGAATTGGTGTCCCAGACATACAGGCCTGCTATAGGGCAGCACACCTAATGGTTATTGATGAATTGGGACATGCACCCGGGGACCACCCTACATATGTTCTGGGAAGGCTCCAATTTCAGAAACATTCTTACTATATTTATGGGGGATCTGGAACACGAGGCCTACTACCTGCAACACAGAGGGCGATTGAAGCCTGGAAAGGGGTGGAAAGACAGATTAAATGGGAGAAAAGATTACCAGGTCCACACCACTATGGGAGGGTAAGTGACTGCCGGAATTTGCAAAACTGCAGGGCTTTAAAGGCTGGAATACAATTGGGATCACAACATTAGGTGACATAATACGGAAAGGAGACCACATTACATTTGCAGAGCTCCAAACGAATATGGCTTGTCAAACAAACGACATTACAAATACATACAACTCCAACATGCCTGGAGAACGCAAAAACCTGAGATAACAGACATCAACGAATATGCACCGTTAGAAGGATGACTGCTACAAGAAGAGATGCCCAAAAAGGCAGTTTCTTCGACATACAAAACTATGATAAATAATATTCCTGATACACTATCAGCACTCAGGAGCAAATTGGAGGAAACTACTGGTGCATTGGAAGACATTAACTAGGAAATGGCATTGATGCACCCCTGAGAGGTAGCGATTAAGCTTAGGCTATGCCTAATACAGCTCAAAGTCCTGCATAGGGTATACTACGATAGAGTGAGACTTCACGCTATGGGCAGATCAAGGACACCAGAATGTCTGCGTTGTAAAGCAGAACGGGGCTCCTACACTCATACCCTATGGGAGTATCAATTAATACGCAGATATTGGTCACAAATAGTATAAGAACTGAACAACATACTAGCAACGCAGATTCCAATGGATCCAAAATACATCCTCCTGGGCATACACACGGATGTTGACATCCCCAGATATAATCTTTTATTGAGCAATTTAGGACTCAGTCGCAAAGCGGGGTATTGCCTAGTACTGGGGAAGAGCAGACCTGCCCACTACGACAGAATGGTGGGCTAATGTGGACCAATATATGGGGGCGGAAAAAACTGTATTTGCAGCAAGAGGGTTTCCTAAGACGTTCAGGAAGATCTGGCAGCCATGGCTGAGCTAGTATGACCTAGAGGCGGTGGAGGAGGACACAAACATAACACTAGTACACGGGGGCCTACACATATTGAGTAAAGTACCCTGGGGTCTCCGAGTAGATGAGCAAAACAGAATATGTCTAATGCCCAGGAAGGGAGGTAGGGGGGCTATGTTAAGAAGAAATGCTATAATGTAAAGACTGCATTTCTGTCACTAATGTTTAATGATTATGATGCTAAATCTGTAACATATGAGACGTACCTGCTGATGATCTGGCTGATTCTTAAAAAAGAAAAAGAAAAAAGTTTAAAAAAGAAAAAAAAAAAGAATCAACCTTCTTCAATGGATGGGCAATTGTGCAGGGTGATCAATAGTTAAGAAAGAGATAGCAGAATCTTTCAGGTAGATTCTCACATTTCAATAGTTCCTCATCAAAGCAAGAAGGGTTTTCAACCTATTCTCACAACTTATAAAATTACACAACACCTTTAGAGGTCAGACACACTAAGTGTAGGAAGAATAAAATCTCTTAAAGAATTATTCATAGGCACTGCCATTTATGGGTGGAACTTTGTGTTACCAACTTGCAGGACAGTCCTAATCTAGGAAAACTTCAAATATTCGCTGAAAGGTGTGTTGCTCTAACATCACTTCCACATATGATAAGGTTTGGTTTCTGTTTGGAATTATCTTGTGCAGTAACTCTGCACTAAATATTCAATGCCTGTATGCATTCTTGAACCAACTGTGCTCATATCTTTCTCGTTTGTACCCCAAAATGTTTACAATTGTTGTTAAAATCATCTATACTATTAAACCACCTGATGTTTGATGTGGTTACCAATATCATAGTACAAGTAATCGATTGTCACCCAGCAGAATTGAAGGAGCTGGAATGCAACTGGCAGCAAAGGGAGTAAGTGAGCATGGAATAAAATAAAGTCAAAAGTACACAGAAGAGGAGCCTGGACATGAAAGTGTAAGTACTGCAGGATTCCTGATGCCACAGCATTAGCTAGGGATGAATGTTATGGATGGTAGGGATGAAAGATATGGTCATCCCCTACAAAGCCCCCAGATCCCTTCGCTCCGACGCCGAACACCTGGCCACTGTTCCAAAATTCAAGAAGGCCCGCACAGGTGGTCGCCGCTTCTCGGTCAAATCGTCCACAGGATGGAATTCTCTTCCACGCAGTCTACGTTTGGAATCCTGTCACGCTCTATTCCGAAAAAAACTTAAAACCTTCCTGTTTCCCAAATAGTCCATCCCCTCCTCCCCCTCTCCTGGTCCACATGATTTATAGCGCGGGGATGCCTTTTGGGTCACCAGGCGCTTTAGAAATCAATAAATAATAATAATAATAATGTTAATGGCTGGGAATGCTACATGTGTGGTGTCTGAATATGAGATGCCAGGTTGTTAAGATCAAATCCGAAAAATGGGGATAGACAGGGTAATTATTTAAGCTGCATAAGAGGTGCTTCAGAGTGTTAGTGGGGGAATATCCTATGGTCAGTCTTCAAGTACTTCTGTAGTAGTTTTCATTTGTGATTTCTTGGGTGGTCAGGAAAGGAAGGATGGAAGGGGAAAAAAATCAGTACTTTAGGCAGTTTGTTTCTGATTCTAGGTCCATCACCAGAGAAGGATTAGGACCAGGGACTCATCACTCACTGGGCTAAATGGTCCTCAGCACCCCAACCCCTTTGCCTTTTGTTTTATTCCAGGGGCCTGTGAGTTCTGCTTAAGAGCATGAATTTGACATTGGCTCTAAACACTTAATTGCAACAAGCTTTGGAAGCTGGGGGCTCATAACAGCAGGGGGATCATGGGATGCCAGGGTAGGAGATTCTGTGAAGCTGTAGCCACATACCAGCATGGTGGCGATGATTTCAATACACATCTATGGCAGGGCCACTGGAATTATGAAGCCGGGGAACACTAAATTATGGTATAAGCAGGGCTGACTAAATTATACAGCAAGAAAGGGTAAATTATGTGGCACAATGCAGTACATTTTTCTCATAGTATTGCTTGATTATTGTGCAATTTTGTACACATGGGAATATTGCCTCGGCAAAGATTTCATCTCTTTACTCCTAGATCATCAAATACATAAACTTTTTTTTTTTTTTTTTAATTTATAAATTTTTATTCGGCAAAAGCAGATTACAATATTATTGCATAGGTAATAAAGCCTTTTACAATACATAAAACAAAACTTTAGCAGATTCTTGAAAATTCATATCTATTTAGATTTAAATACAGATACCAATCATAGCCATCCCGTCAATGGCGCCCAAAGTTGCTCACCAAACAGCCTTCTTCTATAGCCTTTCAATTTATATAGAGCCATTTCCATATGATACATAGCAAGAATCCTCGCCCTCCACTCAGAAAATTAAGGTGGATCCTGGCTCAACCACTGCGAAGTAATACAGAGACGCAGCACCGACATGCAGAGAAATAAAAAACCCTTTTGCGATGCTGTCCGCTTATTACCTATTGTATCAAATTCAATACCAAACAGTATGAATCCCACATTTAAGTCCACCTGTATTGCCAAAGAAGAATTTAAAAAATATTGTAAATCGCGGAAAAACGGTGATAAAGACGGACATTCAAAAAACATATGTGCTGCGTCAGCTGCATATACACCACAACGGGGGCAGCTATCTCCCCTTCCAGTTTTCCACTTAGCTATCTTAGCAGGGGTGTAATATAGATCAAAAGTCACCATGAAATACTGACTCCTGAAACTCCCAGTCAGCAAAATGGAATTGGCCATTTCTAGCGCTTCCTGTAAATCTAAATTCAGAATCCCAAGCCTAGTTTTCCATTTTTGTTCCTGTACTACAAGATCATCCTGCTGCCCCCGACTGACTTCTGAATACATTAATGCCAGCTTATCCCTACGGATTATTGCTTTGAGAATGGGAGTATCCTCAAACGAGCAGGTGCCCTTTATAATAGCCTTATCTAAAAAGCTCCGCAGCTGTAAATATTTAAAAAAGTCACCTTTATCAAGATCAAATTCCTCCCTCAGAGATACATACGTCCTAATTTGATTGTTTTCAACAAGATCCCCAATAACCCGAATGCCGGCAGTACGCCACCTACGCGCAACTGAGTCCTGAAAAACTACAGGTAAAGTCCCTAGTAAACCAATCGGAGTATAGCGATTGAAATCTGCTATTTTAAACAAAGAACGTGCCTTTTTCCATACAGAAAATGCAGCCGATAGAATTTTAAACCGCGTTTGTTTGTAGTAACTAGGTTCGATAACCCTCACAAATAAATATCGGGCTTCTGAGCCCAAGATTAGTTCGTAAATGGAAGGAAAGGTGGCCGGCTCCCAGGAAGCCCTTTCTCCAGAGATCATAACCCCCATGTGCTGTAGCAGTGTTATATAATAATAGAAACGGAGATTAGGGACTGACCACCCCCCACGACTACTTGGTAGATAGAGCCATCTCAGAGCCCTTCGCGCTCTTTTGTAACTCCACATAAACCGGGAGCACATCCTTTCTAATCTCAAAAATATAGAGTTGGGAAACCATAGCGGAATAGCGCGGAACAGATATAAGAGTTTTGGGAAGATAAGCATTTTAATAACATTACTTCTTCCATAGAGTGACAGGTGCAGGTGATCAAATTTTTCCAAAGTTTTATTAGAGGCTGTAGCAATGGGGTCGATATTTAGAGCGGGGATGTTTTCTACTTTTGAGGGGAGTTTAATACCCAAATATACTGCCTCTTCAACAATTTTAACATCGGATGGACATCCCTTAGCCGAATGTAGTATCTGTGTTTTAGCTAGGTTCAGTTTGTAGCCAGAGAAAGCTGAAAATTCCGTTGTCACAATCTCAATTCTGTTTAGAGCGCTGACCACATTGCTTGTAAGAACTGCTAAATCATCTACATAGGCTAAAACTTTAACCTCATACTAGTGAGGTTTAACTGGGACAATTAGTGCATCCTGTTCAAGCTTAAAAATTAACAGCTCTATGTACAAGGCAAAGAGAAAGGGTGAGCAAGGGCAGCCCTGTCTGGTCCCCCTGAACACTCTGAACTCATCGGACTCCTCCCCTGAAACCCGAACTTTAGCTGCTGGATTCCAATATATAGCCTGTATAGCCCTCAGAAAATCAGGGGGGAACCCCTTCCATGCAAGAACTGACCATAAAAAATCCCAGGAGACCCTGTCAAAAGCCTTCTCGGCGTCCAACAGGGCCACCCCCATCTGGGATTCCGTCGCCTGCGCCCAATCTAATAAGGATATAATGCGCCTTACATGGTCAGTAGTGCCCCGGCCGGCTATAAAGCCGTGCTGGCGCACTGAAACTATTGAGCTAATTACTCTGGCAATTCTCCCAGCCAATAATTTGGAATAAATTTTGCTATCCGAGTTTATCAGAGAAATAGGTCGATATGACCCCAACTGAAGCTCATCCTTCCCCTTCTTCTTAAACACAACAATCATGGTTTTGGACCATGACTCCGGAGGGCTGCCTACAGAGGCCTGGATAAAGGTTTCAGCAGCTCTTCTCTCAGCTCCGTCCTAAACACAGTATAAAACTCAAGTGGGATTTTGTCGGGGCCCATTGCTTTGCCACGTGGAAGCGAAAGAAGAGCTGACTCTACTTCTTCCCATAAAATTGGTTCTGACAAAGCATCTTTCTGCCCTTCTGTTAATGACGAAGAGAGAATCATAGCTAAATAGTTATCTGCCTTTTATGTTTGCTCATCAAGGTATAAGCCCTCATAATATGCCTGAAAGGCTTTACGGACCCCTTGGGGGGATTCCTGAATTAACCCCTGCATATCTTTAATTTTAGTGATATTATTTTGTGCCTCCCTTTGACGAAGTCGGTTAGCAAGGACCCTACCAGTCTGCTCCCCATATTCATAACATTCCCTTTTATAGAGCAGAAATTTAGCGGCAGCCTCATCTGCAAATTGCTGGTAGACTACAGATTTTTTAATAGCTAATTTATTCAATACAGAATTAAGATCGGTTCCTTCCTTCAATTTCTGGTCCAACTCACGTTCCACATTACTCAAATCTAAAATATGCCTTTTCATGATTTCCTTCAGCTTTTTGCGCTTTTGAGCGGCGAAACTCAGAGTCTCACCTCTAAGTCCCACCTTAAACGCATCCCAGACCACCCCAACAGCAGCGGAATTCCTATTTATCTGAAAAAAACAAGGAATCCAATCCCTAATATGTTTGCAATACTCCGAGTCTAACAGCAATTTACGATCAAAAGTCCACACAGAATTACGCAGAGTTATAATATCAAACCTAATCTCCAAAATTAAAGGATTGTGATCAGAGATAAACCTTGGCATAGTATAAATGGATACCTTGTCCAACATGGAGTGGGAAACAAGAAAGTAATCTAGTCGGACCAACTTTTTGTGAGGAGCTGAAAAAAATGTGTGGCCTGACTGTCCTGGATTAAGCCTACACCAGACTTCACATAGACCATGATCCAAAATCAGTCTGCGCACGCTTTTGTAAACTCGGGGTTTCCTGCCATAATAAGCCTGCCTGCCAATGACATCAAAATCCCCATCAAGATGTAAATTCAGATCCCCGCAAATTATAAGTGGTTGAGGATAAGCAGACAGTTCCAAATTGAGCTTATCAAAAAATTCGGATTCATCCAAATTAGGACCATATATAGTACATATTGTAAAAATCGTATTATTAAGCATTACTTCTGATATTGCCCACCGTCCCCACTTATCCTCTTTAGATTTCCGAGGGGCAAGATGGCGGCCGCGAGGTTGGCCGGGTGAGCGGGTTGTTCCCTCTCTCCCTCTCCATGCATCTCTGTATCCTGCATTTCGCACAGAATTCTCTTCTCCCCGTTCTTTCGGAAGCGAAACGAAATGAACGCTAGAAATTTAAAACTTCATTTTTGAAGTTCCGATGCTGTGGCGGATATTCTCTCTGCTCGACTCCTCGTATCAGTTATATGAAAAACAGTGGTTCTGTCGGGTGAGAGCATACAATTACTTTGTTTGACAAATACTTTCAACAGAAAAAAAAAAAAACATATATAAATTGACGAAAAAATAAATTACATTTGGACAGAACAAATACTAAACAAACAAAAACGCATAAACTTGTGTGGAGTCAAATATATCAGGTGGTGAGATATTCTTTATATATAAATTACATCATTTATATTCACACCCATATATTTCTTTTTTAGCAAAAGAAGGTTGCCAAAGTTGTGAACATTATAGTGAATTTGTGAAAAAGTGACATAGTGACATATGTGACAAAGATAGTGCGTAATATATACACAGTGATTAGAAACAGTATATATACATAGTAAAACAGGCCAGTATAGGAATAGACAAATGACAGTGTTTCCTTAGATCAATTCAATTCGTTGTGAAACAAGGTCTTAGACTGGGCCTTAAGAATGTCGACATTTCAACCCTATAAAAGCGATCCTAGATCATCATGCGGGTCTTCATCAGGACTAATGATACACAATGGCAACCTAACGGGCAGTTTAGGTCAGCTTTAGAATGATGCAGTGCGGGGGAAACCGCTCGTCCTCGTGCTGACCGTCATTCATTGCAGGTTTCCATTCCTAAATGACGCTGTCCAGAGGACCCTAACAAGATTCCTTAGATTAAGCCTAACGCCGATGTATGGCGGCCATAAATCAAGACGTCCACAAGAGGAGTCCTCGATAAATTCCAGATTGACGCTGACTTCACTTCTAACTGAGCTTTTTAGCCAGTCTTTGACATTTACCTTCAAGAATTCGATCGGACGAGCGGTTTCCCCCGCACTGCACCATTCTAAAGCTGACCTAAACTGCCCGTTAGGTTGCCATTGTGTATCATTAGTCCTGATGAAGACCCGCATGATGATCTAGGATCGCTTTTATAGGGTTGAAACGTCGACATTCTTAAGGCCCAGTCTAAGACCTTGTTTCACAACGAATTGAATTGATCTAAGGAAACACTGTCATTTGTCTATTCCTATACTGGCCTGTTTTACTATGTATATATACTGTTTCTAATCACTGTGTATATATTACGCACTATCTTTGTCACATATGTCACTATGTCACTTTTTCACAAATTCACTATAATGTTCACAACTTTGGCAACCTTCTTTTGCTAAAAAAGAAATATATGGGTGTGAATATAAATGATGTAATTTATATATAAAGAATATCTCACCACCTGATATATTTGACTCCACACAAGTTTATGCGTTTTTGTTTGTTTAGTATTTGTTCTGTCCAAATGTAATTTATTTTTTCGGCAATTTATATATGTTTTTTTTTTTTTCTGTTGAAAGTATTTGTCAAACAAAGTAATTGTATGCTCTCACCCGACAGAACCACCGTTTTTCATATAACTTATACCCAGGTTCTGAGGGACACAGGGTCACCCCATTGCTTATGAAACGACTCCTCGTATCAGCGGTCTCCTCGATATTATAGTCTTCCCAGCTGCTGCATCTGGACGATAGGAGTACGCGGCATGGCGTCTAAAGCGGCGCCGCGTTCAGTGAGGCCAAGGGTGGCCGCGCATCAGGTCGGGACGCCGGTGAAGACGCGCTTGCCCACCAATGCTGCTGGTTTGAACAGTAAGTCACCGCATAGCGCTGAAGGAGGCCAGAGGGGTGTTCACCTTCCCCCGGTTTCAGGGTCGGAGGCGCAGGTTCGTGCTCTGGGTGCGGGAACCGAGGGACTGTATGAGACGGCCCAGGCTCAGGCTATCCCGGCGATGTTTAAACAGAAAGCTAAAAAGAAGAAATGCCCGGAGGAGTCTGTTGCTCGGATAACCCAGAGCAGCGCTTTGGAAGTACAGGTGTGTACGGACTCTATAACTACTTTAGAGAATGCAGGGAATGTAGGGGCTGAAGAAGCAGCTGGAAAGAACGGGGCTATGTCAAATGCTGAGGTATTGGTGACTGTGGAATCCGCCGAATCTGTACCTGCATTTCTGCCTCAGGCCAAGTGCATTTTGGGAGCTGAAGTCATTTGTGAGACTATAAACGGATTGTTTGGTGCTAGCTCTACTCATGGCTCTGTCGTAACAGCCATATCTGGGGGAGAGAAGGAATGTGTCTCTTCTGCTTACGTGCCAGTTGGGAAAGATCATTTAGAGCCTGAAGTACTACAGGATAAACTCTCTAACACTGATGATTTTTTCTCCCTGTCTGACCGCTCTTCAGTCGGCAGTGTCGAGAAAGATTGGCCAGAGGGGTCGAATTTTGAGGGAGGTATAGAAGGAGCTAGTCAAGCTGGGTCAGATATTTCACTCTCGTGGGATTATCAGAGCTCCCCTAATACACTGGCCTCCTCAGTCTCTCCACCAATTTTATCTGCTGGTGACACTGGTGACGTTAGAAGCGATAATGGAGAGATTACGTTAGCCACAATCTACGATCTCATTGTTGCGCATAGAGCAGAAACCAAGGCCGAGAGTATTCGCACGCAGAACGCCTCTAAGAAGCTACAGAATTCTATCCGGAGGGTCGCTAAGACGTGTGCGGATATGGCAAATAGAATCAACGAGGCTGAGAATCGGATATCTGCTCTGGAGGACGATCTCACTGAACAGAAACAAAGTGTAGCTGCTTTAAAAGCTCATCGTGACGACCTGCAGTGGAAATTGTCCGACCTAGAAAATCGCTCTCGGCGTAACAACCTCAGAATTCTGGGGGTTCCTGAAGGCAAGGAGGGTGCGGACTCACGTCAATTTGCAGTCGAGCTGCTGGGTGAGGCCTTTCCTGGGCTCTCTCACTGGAACTGGCAGACAGAGGTGCAGAGGGCTCATCGCTTCCCTGCTATACAGAGGAAGAAGGTAGATCAGACTACTTCTCTTCCACGGGGCATACTTATTTCTTTAAATAACTTTCTGTCTAGGGAGGCTTTATATGACCTGGCACGACCCAATAAGAAAGCCCATGCGAAGGATTGCGACTTTTTTGTAAGACCTGACTTTTGCCAATCCACTGTAGACCTTCGCTGGAGGCTCCGTCAGCTGATTCCTCTGTTTCAGGCGAAGGGAATGCAGGTCTTCCTCCAGAATCCGGCCAAGCTAAAGATAATTGCCAAAGGACGGTCACAAATGTTCTTTGACGATATATCTGCCAAAGAGTTTTTGCAAACATATAAACAGTAAAATTGTTACGGATTGCTAAGGAATGTAGAATTATGAGCTATGATTATCTTTTTTTGTATATATATCTGTTTGATTTCTGTTTTATTCATGAAATGCTAAGCAGGATTATTAGTATACTTGATATTTTTGAAGACAGAGAATGGGGGGGATGGGTTCCCGACTCTGCATCATAAGGGGGCTATGGTCCCGTTGCCTTATGGGGTAGGTAGGGTGGGATTGGGTGGGGGTGGGGATCATTTGGAGTTTGGGTGAGAGTTGGGTGCACTGGGTAGGGAGGTTAAGGGGGGTGATGGGGGTTAAAAAAAAATCGGCATTGCAGGAGATCTATTTTTGCAGCTACGGGACGATTTCCGTGGTACACTATGCTTTTATCTATGCCTTTATTGTAAAGTTAAATTCTTGCATTTTTATTATTTCTTGTTTGAAAAAGGGGGGTGCTCTCAGAGAAGTGGTGAAGGGGTGCAGGACTGTGTGAATTGATAAATGTATTTATATAAATGAGTAAACTGGTAGTTTGTACTCTTAATATATGTGGGTTGAATAATCCTAATAAGCGGAGAGCATTGGCTAAGGTAATTCAGGCACAATCCTGGGATCTTCTTTGTTTGCAAGAGACACATATTTCATGGGCAAACAGGGGCTGGCTTAAAATATTGGGCATGGATTTGATTGCATGTTCACGTCAGTCAATTAATTCAAGGGGTGTGGCTATTTTATGTAAGAGAGGGGTAGCAATCAAATACATAAACAATTGAAAGATGATCAGTTAACTTTTGCTACGGGTCTTCAAACGTGTGTGAACATATATCACCAAGTGTCAGTAACTTTTGATCAGTCTGAGCTAGAAACAAAATGTTCCTTTGTTAAAATCTGCAGATTATACAGTAGATGATGGATTGCAAGTCACATGGGGCAAATTCTTAATTATATGAAAAAAGCAGCCAAATCACATAATTCCAGTGGCCTTGATCTATGTCACCATTTTAAAGGATAAGCTCCACCAGCAAAATTTCTCTTCCTTGAGAAAAGGATGGTGAAGGAGCAGAGGAGCCTTTCCCAATTACTACCAAGTACATACCACAACATGTCTGTACTGCAACCAGAGTTTTCGATTTGATCAAAGAGACTGGAAGCACTGAAATCTACAGGAAGAAGCCTAAGTCTGAAGGAAAGAAAACAATATCCAGAGGGTGACTAGAGCCTCAAAGATGTTTTACAATGCTAGTTTAAACCCTCAACCTATTCTACATTACAGAGAAGTGAGAAATGGGAGTTTAGGGTTGGGGAATGGGGGGAGGGGGAGTTTTGTTCTCTGCCCCCCCCCCCCCCCTCACACCTCCTTTGCCACAGCAGAGGTCCCAGGTCAGCTTCTTCTGCTGCCAGTGATCTAAGTGATTTGTAGAGGAGGTGTGCAATTAAGAAGTTTATTTTTTAAAAATGTGGCTCTTTCTTTTTGGGTGACCAGGGGTCCTGTATTTGGTGAGATGTTGCAGTTTCTGAGTGGCCACCTGCATCGAATATGCAAACTATGCAGGGGGCATATGCTGGGAATATGCCTTTGATGTTTATTTTTTCCAGTAAGCCTCCTTCAAGGTGCGCGTATTCTCATATAAGGGAAGAGAGGGAGAGTATAATTTTTAAATCCCTAACAGTTTAGTAAAGCTAGAGACCTGAGATTGTTATGTAGTACTGCTTGTTCCAAAGGCAATTCATTTGTACTGTATTACATTTTGGTGAACAGACCATGGGAAAAGGCACTGCCTGCCACACTCGCCAGAGGTAATCTCCAGTCCATTGTTCTTTAACCAGTAACTAACAGATTTAAAATTCTTTACAAATTATTGGTGAAAGAGAGGGAACAGGTTCAAAAGGTGATTACCCAAGAATACACAATTTGGCTAAATGGGGAGGCCAGGATTAAAAAAATATATATTCCTAATTCCACAGTTACCAAACAGCCCACCAGACCATTACCATATCAGCAGTATCATGCAATACACTAATACCTTTAAGTTTAACGAATGTATGACGTTACAACGCATGCCTTTACAATGCAGATTTTACATCGCAACATCCATTACAACACATGTTTTTACAACGTATGCCATTACAACGCATACCATTACAACGCATACCATTACATCGCATTATTTGGGGGGGTAACTGTAGGGTAAGTGCTGGATAGTGTAGGGGTAAAAATTACTATTCCCACTCCAGTGAGTGCAACAGTAGGGTAAGTGTTGGATTGTGTAGGGGTAAAAATTACTGTTTCCACTCCAGAAAGTGCAACAGTAGGGTAAGTGTTGGATAGTGTAGGGGTTAAAATTACTATTCCCATTCCAGTGAGTGCAACAGTAGGGTAAGTGTTGGATAGTGTAGGGGTAAAAACTATGCGTTGTAATGGTATGCGTTGTAATGGTATGCGTTGTAATGGCATGCGTTGTAGTGACATGCGTTGTAGTGACATGCGATGTAAAGGATGTTGCGATGTAATGACTGCGTTGTAAAGGTCGTTTCCCAGTTTAACTGTTATCTCAAAGCCCTCATGGGCAAATGTGACAAGGATATCTAATTTCTACAAAATAGTTTTACAGTTTGCATTCTGGTACTTGTTGTTTTGTTTTCACCTCAATTAAACCAGGAAAATATTCCACAATGCACGACATAGCACAACTTCAGATCTGCCATCTCTTACTTCAGCTCAGGAACTCGACTGAAAGTACACATCCTCTCAAACTCTGGGCTTCGTTGTGTTGCAGATGTCTAGTCTGTCTTAGAGGAGCATGGGATTTTCACTGAGGCTGCCAGCTTGAAGTTCTTAGTATTTGACCTGCCCCAGTTTTAGGATTTCAAAATCTAGAACCTCATTGCTGCAAACGCCTAACAAGTGGCACTACAAGTACAATACATATATCATCTCTTCAGTTGAGGTGATGATTCTGCAAGAGTAAGGATACTTTTGTTGTAGTTGTTCATGTTGGTAAAGGGAATGTTTCTTCTGTGAAATTAATGGTGGTGGACACATGAATCTGAGACAGTATCCATGATCTACAATATTCAGAACCCATTTATCGGTGGTTATCCTTTGCTTCTCTTGCAGGAGAGATGTTATGCTTACACCTTCTGGAGTGGATAACGGAAGAGAGGTAAGATATGACTCATTGTTTTCCAGAGGTGGTTGGTTTGCTAATTTGGGCACATGTTTGCTGACCTCCTCTGCCCCTCGACTGACGTCTGTTTTGTTGGGGTCAATGCAGTTGCTGATGGTGCTGTTGCCACTGAAGCCAATAAGGGGTTTTAACCCTATCATGATAGTACCGGATGGTCATAAGGTCTATAGGAACATCTATAATCCTTCCTTTTCTCCAGCCCAATAGTCTTAAGGGTGTCCAGTTCCGTCTTCATGCAAACTATCTTATCATACGCAGGTGATCCAAATAAAATATTCCCTGAAAAAGTAAGATTTAGGATACGGTGCTGTGCTTCTTGCTCTAATCCTGTAAGTCGAAGCTATGAAGGGTGATAGAAAGCTAGGTCATGAAAATATCCGTGCACTGCGAGAGTAGAAGTATCAGCTGCAGCATTGCTAATTTCAATAGAAACCATCATGCCTTTGTTGATAATTTCTTGAAAATCTTGACATCAGTCTCTTTGAAGATCCTCTATGAATTGTTGGACAGAATCCCAAAGAGATCTGTCTTAACGCCCCAGAACTGCGGACGTGCTGGTCGCTTTCATTGTGACAGTGGAAGTTCCACATACCATTCTTCCCACAGAGTCCAACTGTTTACTCTCCATGTCAATAGGAACAGTGGATGAAGGCGCTGTAGCATACAACTTAGGGGCCGCAGAGAGCATAACTGAATTTTGAAAAGGGTCCGCAGATAGGAAAGAATTAGATTAATTAGGAGGCTTGCATTTCTTCTGAAGGTGGGACAGGGGAGCCTTTACAGAAGCTGCTGTCCGAAACAGTTCCATAGCCTGTTCCAACAAACTGGGTAACAGTGGAAGTAGAGGTCTAGAGGCGGTCCTTTGGTGGAGCGTCTCAAAGATTACCAATGTGGAAGTTGTTGTTGATAGCAAATAAATATTTAGTTTATTTACTCCTTTGATAAGAACCTCAGGAAAGTATTTTTGTCTTTTATAGGAGATATTCTTGGAGGCGGAGAATCTGTCAAAGTAGAATACAGACCAGAAGACGCAGTTGTATGATGGAACCGTGTAGATCCCGATCTGGAGGAAGAAATTCTTCTCTATTGTAAGTGTGATCGACTGGAGTGGCGAAGTCAGAGGGGACATCTAGATCGTGAGCGTGACCTTATAGGTGCGAGGTCTGATGTGAGTGCGAGCGAGAGGGCTGCGGAGAAGGTATAGTGGAGGCTGAGACAGAGTCATGGGCTGTGGCAGAGATATTGCTGGCACGGCTGGGTGTGGAGGAGGAATCAGAGGTAGAGGAGCTGATCCTGCTGGAGGCTGAGGAGGTATTGGCGAATCTGGTATGGGGACTGGAGATGCTGGTCTTGATGGCAAATAAGCTCTTGAATATTCAGGGTCAGATTCTGATGGAAGCCTGTGAGCTTTCCTGCTTGCATGCCATTCCGCCGTCCTATTTAAGGAAGATGAATGATGTCTCAACGTTGAAGTCCTCAACACTATATGGTGTCAAACCCCATAGGTGTTCGACGTCAACCCAGACCTTGAAGGCGAGCAAGTAGGTGCAGTACATTTTCTCAACATCAATGTCCTAGACGTTGAGAAAGAGTGATGTCTTCCTCCAGATGTTCTCTTTTTGGATCTCCCTCTGCAGGAGTCCTCAAAGCATGACTTAGGGGCACTGGTAGAGGGAACAGGTTCTCCTCGCTCTTCAAAAGTCTCACCAGTCAGGGAATCTTTCAGTCTGCGATGGTCTACTTAGTCATGGAAGCACATTTTTTTCTCTCTCCCTCGAAATGTACCTAGAGGGGGTCTTGCAGTTGGCACATGTTTCGGGGTTATGAGAGTCTGGCAAACCTATAATACAGATCCTATGCAGATCTCTTTTTGCCATTTTCCTGCCACACTCAGGGCAGTTCTCAAAAAAAGCTGAATTTGTCTGTCAGACAATTACCTAAAGGAAGTTGAGTAAACTAGCTTTAAAATAGCTTTGGATGAAAATTGTGAGGGATTTTTTTTTTTAAAGCAGAATTCTACACCAGGATCCTGTAAGCAGGAGCCCGATAAAATAACTTAATAAACTGCTACCTACAGGGCATGACGGGACACTGGATGTCAGAAAGACCTTAAAGGCGCAGTGTTTTATTTACATTGTTTCAATGCTGAGACGTACACAGGCCACAATTTCTCCTCATCTTATTTTTAAAAGAAGTAAAAAAAATTGTGACTGATGTTTTTTTGTGTCATAACTGTTTTCATTGCTTTCCAAGTTTGCATTTCTTCCATAGGCGTCAATGAAGCAGCCTCTTAGCAATGTACAGAGCTAATAAGGAACACAGTTTATATAACATATGGGCTGTGCTTTGCATTGACATTCGTTCTGCATATCACTTATTCAAACCATCCCAAATTACCCTCCTTCCCACCCCCTCGCCCTAAACAATACACAAGCAAGGGAAACAAAAACCCCAAATCATACTGTGATACACGGTTACCATCAAAGAAAAATATTAAAGTGCTGGCTGCTCTCTCTCTTCTCTCTGTTTAGGAGTGGGTGAGGTGTTGGGCCAGAGTGTTTTCCCAGCCTCAGTGACTATTCAAGGTATGACCTCAATTTAAATTTGAAAAAGGTGCAAAGCTCTTGTACGGGTGGGGCAAGCACATAGGGGCAGACCCTCTGTAAGAGAGCTTACCAATGAAACCCACGAATATTCGATATTCTTGTAGGTGTCTGTGGCGATATCAGCCATACATTCCATCCAGACTGCCTGCCACAATCTGCGTGCCATTGTGTCAGGGAAGGTGCCACCTTGCTCTTCCAGGCAGCTGCTGCCATTTTCGCTGCCCCCAGGCATAGCCAAATCACTGATTTATCTCCAGTCGTTTGATACTTTAGTGTTTCGTGTCGCAACCCTAATAACCCAAAACCCGGTTCTTCCCGAATCGGGTATCCCAGTATAGTATTGATTTGAGCAAGGGGCAGCTTGTCAGGCAGTCTCACCAAAAGTCACCCAACATTACGCAACCCCGTCTGAGGTGTTAGGAAAGATTCTCCTTAGTCTGGCAGGGTATAAGTACCAGTCGTACAAAAGTTTGTAATGTGCTTCCCTCAATGTCATGAGTGGTTGCATTGTGTAATATCTTTCCACAGTCTAGACCAGGCAGTGTCCGGGATTGGCTCTTTTAAGGTCTGCTCCCAGTGTTTTATATGCTGTGGTCTAGGAGTACGCAGTGAGTTCAATAGGTGGGGCTAGAGATATGGCCCTTTGACCCCCCCCCCTCCTTTTGCGAATTGTTCCAGTGAGGTCAGCGCTCTCGTGGCTGCCTCCCTCATTGTCGGCAAGAGTACCCAGTGTTTAAGTTGTGTGTAGCGGAAGAGCTCCACCTAGGAGTGATCAAAGGTTTAAATGTCTCCATTGCGAAAGATGTCCGCCACCGTCAAGCAGTCTCCCAACCGCCATGCCTCGAATGGTCCTATTCAAAACGCTGAGGGGAATGCAGAGTTGAAGTGTATGGGAGTAAAATGGGAGGGGAAAGCCATCCATCCCTGCTGTCTATTTACATCATCCAATACCTTCAATGTGGTCCGTGTCGGGCTGCTCAAATAAACATTCTCTGGGCAATCTCTCTTTGGTTTCCAGATCAGGTCGCAAATGTATTTCCCTGTCACCTCCCTGTCTATGTGTAGCCAGTATTTATCTGATTCCCTTGCGGCCCATTCTGTAATTACCCACAATTAAGCGGCCTTATAGTATAGATAAAAGTCCGGTAGCGCAAGGTCACCAGCTGATTAGGCCAGACGCAATACTTTAAGCGGTAAGCGTGCTTTCCGACCCTGCCATATGAAACGGATCACTAGAGAGCGCACCGTTGAGAAGAATCAGTTTTTCAGTTCAATAGGAAGGCCTTGGAATATATATAACAACTTGACTAACACCATCATTTTGACTACCTGGATACATCCAATACAGGACAAATATAGTGGGGCCCACGGTTTGAAATCTGATTTCAGTTAGTGTATTAGTTGGGGGTAGTGTGGCCCTATAAAATCCAGCCAGACAAGGAGTGATCTTTCTTCCCAGGTAAGTTATATCCTTTTTGGCTCATTGAAAGGGGGTAGTCCTCTCTAAGGTATCCCTCTCTACCGGAGGCAGGGTCAGGTTGAGCACAAATGATTTTGTTAGGTTGATAAGGATCCCGCTGCACATTCAAATCTATGTAATTCCCCCAACAGGGCAACTAGTGAGGTTCTGGAAGAGGTCAAGGACATCCAGATGTCATCTGCAAATAAGGAGATCTTATGTTCGGTGGTGCCAAAGTGAACCCCCTTTATCTCCGCCGCAGAGCGTATCAGGGGGCATCCTTGTCTGGTCCCCTGTCTCAACTCAAAGACACTCAAGCTCACCCCACTGATTAGCACTCTGGCTCGTGGAGCCGCATAGTTAGCCTTGATCATTGTAATGAATCGTTCACAGAAGCCAAATTGCCTTAAGGTGTGAAATCAAAGGCTTCTTCGGTGTCAAGTGCTACTAGGATTGCTAGGAGCGATTTCTTAGATCATTTCTCTACTAGATGAATGACTTGTCGTATGTTGTCGTGTGTTTGGCGCCCTCTGATAAACCCCGCTTGGATGGATCAAGTTCGGAAGCAAATCATTCAACCTAGTAGCCAACTACGGAGATGATTGCTTCACTCATAGGCATGGTAATTTCCGCTGTACTTGCCATGTGGTTAAAGAGAGTGACCAAATAAGGGTTGAGCTCAGATCGAAATGTTTTATAGAATTGGGCTGTCAGCTCGTCCGGTCCGGGGGCATTATGATGTTACAGTGTTCTGATCGCTGCTCAAACTTCCTCCTCAGAGATCGGGCTACCTAGTCAATCATTCTGTGCCTTGGTTACCTGGGGGAGAGTAACTGCCTCTAAGTAGTCTATTTGGGTCTGCTCCCTCTCCTCCTCTGCCTTGTATAAGGTTTCATGGAAGCATCCAAAAATGTGCGCATTTTTGGCATCAGCTTTGGAGCTCTTTCCCTTTTCGTTTCTAATTTCTCCAGAATATTCCTTCTTCCTCTTAATCCTCAATTGCCTCGTCAAATGGGGGCCTACTTTATTACTAAATCACTATGAGTACTCCCACGATGGACCAGTCAGCAATGAAGACTCTGCTGCTAACTCAGATGATGGTATGCCCTATTTGAAGTGAATAACACCACCTAGGCGTGGGGAAGGAAGCAAGTCCTTTTGTTATTATATTCCCTCACACACCCTAGTGGTGTCATGCTTCATCATCGGGACACCCCGACGCCTAAAGGTCAGGGTGGGCTCGACCAATATTTCAGGGAGCACTTAATGAGATGATTTTTGGCCAGGGGGTTTAAAGATTAAAAATTGGCGTCAAACCCCAGTTTCCCTTTATTCTTGGGTTTGGCACTGATGTTAAAAAATAGAAAAGAGGGTTTCTAGGGGTATTATGGTCCTAGGACCCTATTGCCAACATGTTTCTGTCCCTAATACCCCATAAAGGGTGCACGGACATTCATCAGGGCTTGTACCCCCTGTAAGATAGGAAAAAAGGGGGGGAGAAGTTCCCTATACAGTAAGGGCAGATAGCTGCTCCTTATTAAAATGTGTCGTTCCGTAAATGAATTCACTCCATCCCAATTTAGGAGAGGATAAACATCTTGTGGGACCGCTACATATGGGGTAGCCCTGTAGTCACACTGCCACCAAGGGTCCTGCCCCGTGTAGACACCTATTTGGTACTGGTTCCGGATTCCAAGCTGTGGGAACCAGTACCAAATAGGTGTCTACACGGGGCAGGACCCTTGGTGGCAGTGTGACTACAGGGCTACCCCATATGTAGCGGTCCCACAAGATGTTTATCCTCTCCTATATTGGGATGGAGTGAATTCATTTACGGAACGACACATTTTAATAAGGAGCAGCTATCTGCCCTTACTGCATGTTAGTATAGGGAACTTCTCCCCCCTTTTTAGGTCTCGGCTAGCAAAGGCTGCGCTTGCGCAGGCTCGCTCGCGAGAGATAATGACTTGGGAGTAGAGGGGCTTGAACCCGCCCCTCTTCTCCCCTGTTCTCCATTGGCTGGCCTCATTGCTGACTGGTCCATCGTGGGAGTACTCATAGTGATTTAGTGTTTACCCACGGGAGGGTGTACTCCATTACAGAGTTCCTCTCGGCCCCTTGCCTAACTAGGGATCTTTCCTAATATAGGTTTGTGTATTGTGGCCTACTTTATTAGCCTGGTCGTATCCCGTTAGTTGAAAATGTAAAAGAGTAAGTTCCACCCGATTACTATAAATAGCGTTTAGCTTCCCCCTCAGTGCTGTTACTTTCTGTTGTTGTGCTAGGGTTTGATTTCCTTTGTGGGCTGCTTCTGCCGCTTTTAGCTCCATCTCTAGTGCTTGCCTTTCTGCGGTCCTCTGTTTATTCAAGGCTGAGTTCAGGGCTAGACATTGTCCTCTGAGCACCGCCTTAAAGGTGTCCTAAGTGTTCGCAGGGGAAGTGTCATCTGGTTTATTGAGCTGAAGGTATTGCCAAATTGTCTTTCGCAAGTCATTGCACATCAGGCGGTCTCTTATTAGTGATCCAGGGAAGAAGCAATGATGATATCTGGATGGGGGTCGGGGGGCTTCCCAATCTATGATTGTTTCCACGGGAGCATGGTCGGACAATTTGATGGGGTATATGGTTGCGTCTCAAAGCGCCTGGACTAGGGTGTTGCTCAAAGATGTAGTCTATGCATGAGTAGCTGCAGTGCAAATGGGAGAACAAAGTGTAATCCCTACCATTAGGGTGTAGGGATCGGCAGCTGTCTACTAAAATCATTGCCTCAAGTGCTTTAGAGAAACTGCTCGTATTCTGTCAGGTTGGATGAGTGCTGTCTACACCAGGGTCCCAAGTCAAATTAAAGTCTCCGCCTGCGAATCTCCCCAACATATCAATGAATATCTGCAAAAAGGAAGCTTGGTCAGTGGTAGGAGTGTAAAGCGTGGCAAAGATGCATAAGCGACCCCTACGGTGGCCCTACACCATGAGTATCCAGCCCTCTTTGTCCTTTACAGCCCAGGGGTTGAATGTTCAGCGACGTGTGGAAAAACAGCGCCACCCCATTGTGTTTCGAATCTGCGGATAAAGTGTACCTCAGGGATAAGCTCTATGTCGCAATCTATGATCTTCTGACCGCTTCTGGTGAGTTTCCTGGAGGGCCACTACATCATGTCTCCCATCTGTTATATGCTTCCATAGGCTATGGCGTTTCACTGGGGAGGTCAGGCTCTTTACGTTCCATGTTAGTGTGGAGATCACCATCTTTCAGCCCTGTATTGCATTTGCCCATTGGACCACAGGTCTCCTGTAGCCCTCGTTTCATTTTGGAGACTGTTATAAAGCACTCACGCCTCCAAACCACCAGTGTGCCCAAACGCTCTCTGAAGGGTGACATCCAGCCTCTTGGTAATCATCACGCCTTCTGAGATGCGCTTATGAAAGGATTTAGTGCATGTTTACAGACTACAGTCTCCGCCACCCGACTTGCAGATAAGTCGCCTTCCTCCTGCCTCGCTCTCGTGAGTGGCTGTAACCCGGCAGGGTGGTCGCCGGGTCCATCGCCCTACGTGGATGCGTTATGTTCTATACCGTAATGCCTATGTGGGCCTTTATTACAGTTTTACAAATGTAATACATTTTGTTATGGAGACTGTGTTGTAAAGCACTGGCGTCTCCGCGCCACCAGTGTGCACAAACGCTCTGTGAAGGGTGATATCAGCGACGCTCAGACCCGCACCACTTCTCACCTCCCCCCGCTGTCGTCTGTGCAGCTCTTGCACCGCGCCGCGCCTGAGAGCAGCGACTGGCCACGTTGCCCAATAATGAAGCTGCTGTAACACCCAATTGTTTGCGTGAGCTCTGCCTATCAGTGCCGTACCTGTTGCCCACTCCACACCTCATTAACGTCCTCACTTGTATCCAAATACTTTTGGGGGCACCGCTGGTTGCACTGCACCGTTCGTACTGAACAAGGCCCGACCCTCGCTAATCACGGAGAGTTCCACCCCTTCGATGACTGGCTGGCTGCTTCCTTTTTAGAATGTAGTGCCGGTACATGTATCACCCTCTCCTCAACTGTGGTGACTTCCCTGCGACTTAAGATACATGTCTCGCTGCTTTCCAGCACTCTGTGTTGGGTAAGAAAGCAGTTGGCCCATGCAGAATTTCCCTCGTGGTCTGCCGTAACAGCACTCTTCTTCACTGCTGTCTGCACGGCTGGACTCCCCCAGCCCCGCCCCCCCCCCCGTGCTCATCTCTTCCATCCGACGCTCGGGGGCATAGCCGCCCGCACCGATCTCCCGTGTAGTTCGGTGCCAGGCCTCTTGACCGATCCTCCCGGGCAGCAACTCTGTGTACCCCAGCCCGCGATCTCGATGTGCCCTCCCACCATGACCGGTGCTGTCCCAGGGCTCCGCTACGAGGCCTGCCGTCGGCACTGCCCGTCTAGGCCTTGCCACTGGTCCATTTGGGCCTGTGCCCCAGTTAATCCTCATTGCTCGTCCATCTGCACAGCAATCCAGGTAGCGGGCATCATCTTCCTGGATACCCGCCGCTCTCTTCTTCCTGTGTGGTGTCCTGATGGCATTCATGTTTCATTTCTTCGGCGAGGGGGAGTATGTGCATAGGGTGGCCTTTTGCCCCCTTCTTAAACCCCCTCGTGGTTTACTATCGCTGACCCTGATTTGGGGAGGGTGGGCTTCCCACCCCCGGGCAGAGTTTGTCCCGGGCCTACATTGAGTCCTGGGCTTCGTCCGATGGTTACGGGGGCATTCTACATGAGATGCAGACCCATCACCCACCAGGTGTCCCAGTCCGGGTGAAAGGTGATGGCGTTCAGGGCCGGACTGGGAACAGAAACCGGCCCTGGCAAACTGCTCAGCCGCCCCCCCCCCCCCGCCGCCCCCCCCTCTGGGGTGAGGGGGAGAGCAGCCGAGCAGTTTGCGAGGGCCGGTTTCGGCCGATTTTGTTACCGGGGGCCGCGATTGCCGACCCCCGGTAACAAAAATAGCCTCCCAGCGGCCTAAAACCGGCCCCCACCCTAGCGGCCTACCGGGGAAACGCCCGGTGCCCGCTATGGCCAGTCCGGCCCTGATGGCGTTCCATCTAGAAAATGTCTATCTGAAGCCTGATTAAGAATACACAAGGTACAGAAACATTCAAAAACCTTTGACGCTGTGAAATGCAACCATTTGCAATGCAATAGGTCTCGCATGAATCTAAATGTGAGCTACAGGCGTTGCAGATGCTAATAGATTTTCTCACTTTCAAATTATGCCAGCAGTAGCTTAATAAGCACATACATTTCTTTCATAAAGGAAAGAGTGCAGGATCACAGGCAATTACTAGGTGTCCCTGGGAAATTCTAGGGACACCTAGTAACAGCCTGTGGTACTGCACCCTTCCATTCATTAAAGGAATTTCTTTGCTTATTATGCTACTGCTGGAATAATTTGAAACGAAAAAAAGCCTTAGCATCTGCGATGCCAATAGCTCACATTTTAACTGATGCGAGACCTACTGCATTGCAAATGCTACTTTTCTGAGTAGCCTCCTGTGTAGCTTCAGCTGTGAATAGGTCATTGAGGCAGGAAGCAAACAACATACCTTCAATTTGCAGACTCTAAGTTAAAAGGTAAGATAAAGCAAAAGGAAACAAGTAGCGACGACGGATGAATCAATAAAAAAGAAAGTTCTCCCAAACAGGAGATAAAGAAGGCATGCATATGCAGACCACACTTTACCAGTGCCCCTCAGCTGAAAGGAAGGCTAAAAGGAAGTGAGATATCGGCTGCCAGAACGAAACAGGAGGCTGCAAAGAAGACTGACGCTGAAATGAGCCAACGGTAAGCAGAAGGTGGGAATAGAGTGGTTTTATTTATGACAGCAGGTATTACAGAGAGCGCATAAGCGCTGATGCTTGACATAAAAAGGAGTAAAAGAGGGTCCAAAAGAGAAAATGGAGGGCAAAGATAGAAAAGAGGGAGCAAAGATGAGAAAAGAGGGCACAGAAAAAAGCGCAACAGCAGAAGAGCAGAGTACACTCCCACTGGACCACCAGAGATGAGACACAGGCTGGAGCCTGCGGGTGGAGGAGGGCCTCGAACACTCAGCAACACAGAGAGCTCAGGGGCTCCGAGGGCAGCACTTACTGGTGGAGCTGCGCGGGGGAGAGCAGTCACACTGACCAGGTCAGTGGACTAGCGATACTAGCCGCGCAGCGGCCGCCATTAAGTACGGATCGTGGGAGGGTGATCAGTTCGGAGGAGGGAGCGGGAAGGACACTCTGGAGAGGGGGAGGGGCCGCGGGGGCAGCAGCAGTGGGGAACATGGGTAAAAGATAGCAAGAAATAGGAAAACAGAGCGAAAGAGAAAGGGGGCAAAAGAGAAAAGGGAGAGCAAAAAGAGAAGAGAGGGAGCAAAGATGACAAAAGAGGGGACAGAAAAGAGCGGAACAGCAGAAGAGCAGAGTGCTCTCCCACTGAACCACCAGGGATGAGGCGCAGCCAGGAGTATGCGGGTGGAGGAGGTCCTCGAACACTCAGCAAGACAGAAAATACGGGGGCTCCACGGGCAGCACTTACTGGTGGAGCTGCGCGGGGGAGAGCAGTCACACTGACCAGGTCAGAGGACTAGCTCTTGCTGTAACCGGATTCCTGAACATGGGATCTTATTAATGGATAGAACCCAAATACAGAACGAGGAGGTTCAGTAAGGAATCTGGGGATAGATACAAGTTTCTACCAGAAAGATTGCTACTGAAGGAAAGTAATTTGTTCTTCTGATAGAGACTTTTAGCTACAGATTGTTCACCTTTTGAATAGATTACATAGCAAAACCTGTGAATGCGAACCGGTCTGTCCAGACAGTAGTGCTTCGTGAACAGATGGAGGGATGCCCACATAGCTGCCTGGCATATGTCCTGAAAAAGTACATAGCTTGCTAACAAAGTGGAAGCAGGTTTGTCCCTGGTAGAATGAGCGTGCACTTATTCTGGGGGCTGCTTTTTAGCCAATGTGTAGCACATCTTGATGTAGAGCACAATCCAACGGGAGAGTTCCTCTTCTGCTTATCGTTGCCTTTATTCACTCCAGCGAACCTTACAAAGAGCTGATCGTCCTTCCAGTGTTTTTTGGAACGATCTATGTAGAAGCTCAGTGCTCTCCGGGGGTCCAAGCGATGGAGTTTTCCTCCTCCTTAGAGGGGTGAGCAGGAGCAGAGAACGCCAGTAAGGTGATGGTCCGACCACCATACAATGGCATCACAACTTTAGGCAGAAAGAATGCTCTAGTATGCAGAACCAGTTTGTCTGGGAAGATGGTGGTAGTCTTAGAGGGGTTAACACAAAGAGCCTGAAGCTCACCTGCATGCCGTGCCGATGTGATGGCAATGAGGAACACAGTCTTGAAAGTGAGATGTTGAAAGGGGCAGCAGTGAAGCAGCTTAAATGTAGTGCACATCAAGTAATTAGGGACCAGATTAAGGTCCCATTTGGGCATCACAATGGGAGAAAGGAGGGGCAAGACGTGTTGAAGTCCTTTAAAAAAAATTGCATCACATCTGTCGACAAAGAGGGCTGATTTGGCAACCATAAGGAGGACCAAAGATAACCTTTAACTGCACCTACAGCAAAGCCTTGCCGGCAAGAAACACCACAAATAACAAAATGTCAGATAACTTAGCTTGAAGGGGGCCAAGCTGGCGTGTGCTGCACCAAACAACAAATTTCTTTCAACGACAGATATGTACAGTTTTCATCCAAGAACGACTGGCTACTAAGAGAACATCAAAAACCTCAGAAGGAAGTTCAAAGGCGTTCAGCTGTCGCTGCTCAAACTCCAGTAATGAAGGTGAAGATTGTGAAGGCTTGGGTGCAGAACCCTGTATTTTTGCTGCAACAGTAATTCCTCCTGGAGGGCCAGCCTGATCGGAGAACATACAATCAAAAGCTCAGGAGTTCTGGATACCACACTCTCTGTGCCCAAGCCGGACCTCTAAAATTACTTAGGCCCGGTCGGTCTAGATCTTCTTGAGAATTCAGGGCCGGGGTGAAACTGGCAGAGGTGGAAAGTGTCTCCAGTGAGAGAGACAGTGGAAACTAAAACATGCAGAACTGCTCACACTGTTCGTTCTCGGAAGTGGCGAAAGATTGAGCAAAGGTTTTCCCCATTCGCAGAAGTGACCTTGCGCCACGTCTGGGTACAATTGCCACTCGCAATCTGCTATGCACCAATGGCTGAGCTTCTCCCAGCGCGCTCAATGATCCTGCCAGGTAGTTCACCACAAGGAAAGTTCCTTGGGGATCCAGGAATTTTGAGAGGTGCAGGGCTTCCTGACACAGAGTCTTTGACCCCATCCTGACTTGTTTTTAGCAGTACCACATAGTGGTGGTGTGGTTTGTGAGCACCTGTTTCAGCCTTCCTTTGATGGATAGCAAAACACACAAGATGATGGACGGAATGTTGCACATTGGCAAAACATTCACCCCCAGTCACAGATCTGGGTTTAATCCATCGTTATTTTGCTCACCACGCCACCCCAGTTCAGACATGGCCATATGCAAATCAGTCTTGACCCTGTGCCTCATGGGAACAGTCCAGCCCGAACTGCCAAGCCATGTCTTCCCTGGACCGGAATCAAGCATCCTAGGACCGGTTTCGGGGTTTCACCCCTCTTCAGCCAGGATAGCTTGACTCCAGTGGAGAAGTGAGCACGGGACCCACGTCTGAGCAAAAGAATGATGGATTTAACCCAGATCTCTTGACTGGGGGTGAATGTTTTGATTTGTTCTGCATTCCGTCCATTAATTGTGTGTCTTTTGCTTCCTTTGATGGATGGCAGGAAGACTTTCAATGCCAAGTGGGTGGCGCTCAGCCCTAGAAGGTTGATGTGGAACCTGGACTCTGCTAGAGACCACCTCTGATCTGCACTTTTCCCAAATGGCCACCCAAACCCAGAAGCAATGCATTGGATACTACTGTCAGCTCTGGGTGGGGAAGGAAGAGGGGTACGTCACTGACCAAACTGCAGTCCAGTAACCACCACTGCAAATCTTTTGTAGTCTCCTCCAATATCTGTAAGGTCCACCAGATGTTGGGTCCACTTAGACTTCAGATCCAACTTCAGAGCCAACATATGCCACCTGGCATGCTCACCCAACAGGATGCAGGTGCACATCAGTCCAGCAGCCACAGTTGACCTTACCGAAATCCAGGATCGAGGCTGAAAGATCAAGATCATAGCCGGAATGTCCCGGACTCTTTCCTGGGGAAAGGCCCGAAACCAAACCGTGTCCAGAAAGACTCAGGTAAAATGGAGCATCTGTGAAGGAATCAGATGTGACTTTGGCACGTTGATAGTGAACCCCAAAAGTGGCAGGAGATTTACCGTAGTCTGGAGGTTGCCGACTTCTGGCTGGGGGGAGCCCGCCATCAACAGTCAGTCATCGAGGTAGAGGGAACACTGGAACACCTGACCTCCAAAGGTGAATGGGAGTGTTGCAAAGGGCAGAATCCTGCTTCGAATTTCTTGTGTTTATTACGCTTACCTGAAGACTTAAAGCGCAACAAAGACCGGCCTCTGGCGCTGCTCTGTCAACTCCAGGAACAGGACACGGATCGAACCTTGGATGAAGAGTGTGATTTGGAACAGCCCCAGGCAAGTGTTCTTATGCTTGGAGACTTAAATATTCTGCCTCGTGTTCTCTAATGTCCTTCGGGTTCATCAACGTACAGTGGCCACAGGCCTTGGAATCATCCATTGACGACAGGCCCCATAGAAACACCAGATGGGAATCCATCACAGACATTCATTTGTGGCAGTCCCGACAGTTGTCATCTCTGGTGGTGATATTCCTTGCACACTGAAGAGATATTTGGAGGTATTGGCTCAGAGAGATTAAGAGAGCTCCGCAGCCGTATCAGAGGTCAGCTTGAGGGAGTGGAGACAATACAGGCCCTGCTCATCATTTCCGGAATGGCGTCAGAATGGAGTTGCATGGCACCATCTTCTGGTGCACAAAGGTACTACTGGAAAGTTTCCGGATGCAGTCAAATTTCTGGAGAATATTCTAAAGGTGAGAAATCTGCAGCTAGAAGGCTATCAGAATATTGTAACACTAGCACATTTTGAAACGGCACTAGGATACACAAGTCATTATTGAATATTATCCAATGCTATCTATAAGAAAGCCTAACATGCAAGTAAAACCATATGCTACATGCATCAGTAAACTTGTGAACAATGAGAAACACCACATGTGGCTCAAAAAAGCCTCCATGGAAACACTGCAGTGCATGTAAATATTGGTTGCATTAAGACTGGCTCTAGACAAAACCCGGGTAGAGAGAACTTTGTGTGATGTGATTTTCATCATGAGCTAGGAAGTTAAAGTGCCTTTCTCCTTACCATTCGAGTTTTCTGAATGAGTGTTCTCGCCAGACCATATATTGGCAGCAACCAGGGTGTTGGTATGTGATGCTGCAACTGTTAAATCTGTAAATTTTAAAAAGCATTCTACAGTTAAACACAAAAATTGAAAAAGCATGAAGCAGTAAAAGCAGGAAAGATGAGCAACACTTTAGAAAGAATGTAATTAACATAGCACTTTAACAACTTCAATTACGAAATAAATAACAAAAAAGTATGATGCATAAAGTGTGTAGTTTCACTTCTCTGTCTTCCCCTTCAATTACGAACATTTGTGAATTTAACTACTAGCAGCCTAAGTAAATACTATAATTGGTTGTACCTAGAATTTCTAACTACAAGACCATCGCTTTGCAATAATCAAATATTTGGAATGGCTCACTGTTAAAGTGCTCTTACAAGCAATCAGTCTGTGAACGAATTGAGAAATACGGTTATTATTCCTCTACCAATGCCATGAATTAGCATAAATTACAGGGAACTAAATTCAGACACGAGCTAAGTATTTTGCTGTGGTTAATATGGTCACTGGCACTTAAATTTAAAGGATTTCTTTGCGCTTTAAAGATGGGAATGTAGTGTTATGTACCTTGTAGGAGCATTATGCATATTTTGTCTCCTTGCTGCAATCGAGACCTAGGCAGAAACTGCACTGCACCTACTATTTGTACGCACATTTTAAGTATTTCTATAGGTCTCAACATCTCATTTGGGCATCATTTTTTATTGCATGAAAGTAGTTGGACTAGATGCATTTGTTGCTTCTGTGTTTTGAGACTTTATTCTTTTCAGTTTTTTTTTTTTACGGTAGGATGAAGCCCATCAAAATGAGCAGGATTGAGTGAAGCCTGGAGCTAGCAGTAGAAACGCATGAAGAAACTTTCCTGACTCGAACAGTACATACGTTCAAACCAAAATCTAGCACCCATATGGTTATGTTCTGTAAAGTAGGGAGTTGGTATAAAAATGCCCCAGTAAATTGGCATGCCTGCAAATAAGGCGATATTGATCAAAACTATTTGGAAGCTAGCAATCATCGCTGAGGGTAGAGTACATCCTTTCCCACTGGAGGCATGTGCTTGCCTTTCTTACAGGTACTGAATCTTCTTCATTTCAAGGAACTCAATCTGTAGGGCACTAAAAAGAGAAAAGCCAGTGTATACAACGTTTTGAGCTAACATTACAAGACATTATGGCCTCCATCAGTGGCGTGTGCTCCTCCCTTGAGTCACGACTCGATACATTCAACATCGAAATCTCCCGTGTGCGGGCGGAGCTCAGAAAAATGGAAGCAAGAGTCAAGGAAGTTGAGGACACCACTAAGACGCTCTCAACCAACACTGCCCAACTCAAGAACCAGGTGCAACAGCTGACTGAAAAACAAGACAAGCTAGAGGCAGAACCAGATGATTACGAGAGTCGAGCGTGACGCAATAACGTGGGCATCCTGGGGGTGCCGGAATGCGTGGAGGGCCCAGCAATGGAACTCTTCATCAAGGAGCTCATCTCTAAACAACTGCAGCCAAAGGGCCTTTCACACTGTTTTTCAATTGAGCAGGTACACCGTTTCCCCGGAGGGCGACCTTAACCAGGGACCCCTCCACAATAGTCGCCAGAGTCTTTAACTTCTGAGACCGGAGCGCTATCCTGCAGACAGCATGCTGTGCTCCACGAATCAAACTCGAAAATAGTACAATCTCTTTTTCGCCCAGACTTTACCATAGATGTCCAAAAACAAAGACGCAGTTTCCTGGAAGTTAAAAAAGCGTTAAGAGACCTAGACATCAAATATGCCATGATATTCACAGCGCTTTGAAGCCAATGGTAAAAACTGGTTATCTTCAACGCCAGAAGAAGCGTGGGACTGGCTGGCTGGATGGCACCAAGTGGGAAACTCCAGCAAAGATAGACATTCTGGGCCAAAATGGAATCGAACCAGACCACCCCATGAAGCAAGCAAAGAAACGGGTCATGCAGCAGCTACATATGGCTACGCATGCAGCAGCTGACCCAGGTCCCGGGTGCTAGACGGACAATGGTGATCGAGTGGCCACGGAAGAGATCCTACACGGTAGAGTCGAGGAGGGTCGGAATACCAGTGAGTCCTAAATTGATGCACTGGAGCATTTTACCCGATTTGTACTCAGGTTCCCTTCCAAATTGACTGTGCACAGGGTGGGAGTATACACGCCACTGCATGACAGGTGGGTCTCGTATTTGGGGACTGATCTGCAACATACTTTTATCACTGATTGGAACCACACAGGGAAGGGCGGGAGAGTGGCGTTGCTGAACCACGGATACCATTTATTGTTGGGGGGGAGGGGGCGACAGGCACTCGGCCTGGTTGGGGATGTGGATAGTTTGAAATCCACTGGCAGGGAGGGGGGTATGTTAAGGGTAGGGGGGTTTTGCTTAATTTCAAACAGGTCATTTCACAACTATCTCAGGATTTACTGAAATACGCCAGTGAAACACACACAGCACAAATACATACAACCTCTTCGAGAATCAACCCAGGGGTACACTGGCCATCTCCATCTGAGGCAGCTGGTGAAACCCTCCTTGTCGGGGGGAAGCCGCAAAACATAAGCCTCGTCGAACATATATCGCACTCTAATACACAAATGCTGCAAACCTCATTGAAATATCCCTAATAATTCTCAAATGGAATGTAAATGGACTTGGAGATAAACTGAAGAACAAGTTACTTACCTTCGGTAACGCTTTTTCTGGTGGATACAGTATCTGCCTGTGGATTCCTCACCTTGTGAATATCCCCTGCGCCAGCATTCCACTGAACTTTTTTCCCCAGCTCTCTACGCCGACTTGGACGATGTCATAATGCATCGACTCCGCTCGCGACTCCGTATGACGTCACCGGAGCCATAAGAGAGCCACGTCGACGTGATGACGTCAGTTCCACCCATTTTTTCCGTGCCTCTGAGGCGCACAGGTGGACCAACGACAGATTCAAAGTATACACAGTATACAATATACAATCAAATATAAAAAGAACATATACAAAAGGAAAGCTAAATAAAACAAGCATTTCCTACCAATGCACAGAAAGCAGAACAGCATCTCAAACAACACATCTTTTAAGGCATACAAAGGTGGACACCGGGGAGGCGGGTGGGCCAGTGAGGAATCCACAGGCAGATACTGTATCCACCAGAAAAAGCGTTACCGAAGGTAAGTAACTTGTTCTTCTGATGGATACATCTGCCAGTGGATTCCTCACCTTGTGAATCGATTCCCACAGCAGTCCCCACTCCCGGAGGAGGGTGTCCACCTTCCTATACCAAAAAGTCTTGCAAGACAGAGCGCGCGAAGTGGCCCTCCCTCCTCATCTCAGAGTCCAAGCAATAATGCTTTGCGAAAGTATGGAGGGAGGCCCAAGTCGCGGCTTTACAAATATCTGCCACAGGAACACCCCTGGCCAAAGCAGATGTAGATGATTTAGCTCTAGTTGAATGAGCCCTAATACCCTCAGGAGGAACCTTACCAGCTAGGGCATAGCAGATCTTGATGCCAAGGATGATCCATCTCGATAAAGTGCGCTTGTGCACCGCTCTTTCTTTAGAATGTCCAACATAACCCACGAAGAGCTGATCGTCCAGACGAAAGTCCTTCGTTCTATCCAAGTAAAAGCTGACAGCTCTTTTTGGGTCCAGACGGTGAAGCCTTTCCTCCTCTTTGGAAGGATGAGGAGGTGGATAAAAAACAGGGAGAGTAATAGACTGCCCGAAATGAAATGGAGTAACTACTTTAGGCAAGAAAGCAGCCCTGGTCCTAAGAACCATCCTTTCAGCATGTAATGTTAAAAAAGGGGGTTTAGAACTAAGAGCTTGAAGCTCACTCACCCTCCTTGCCGAGGTTATGGCTACAAGAAAGACCGTCTTAAAGGACAACAGCCTCAGAGGACAACTATGAAGAGGCTCAAACGGGAACCCCATCAGAAAAGTTAAGACAAGATTAAGGTCCCACTGTGGCATTACAAAAGGAGTAGGAGGAAACTTGTTTGTAAGGCCTTTTATAAACCTTAGTACAATCGGAGATTTAAATAATGACGGTTGATCAGGAAGACATAGAAAAGCCGATAAGGCCGATAGATAGCCCTTGACCGTGGCCACAGCACAGCCCTGCTGAGCCAAGGAAAGAGCAAACTGAAGCACATCAGAAAGATGGGCTTTTAAAGGGTCAATGGATCTCTCTCCACACCATTTAACAAACTTAGACCACCTATATGAGTAAATGGACTTGGTGGAGTGTCGCCTGGCCGATAAAATAACATCCACCACATCTGGCGGGAGAGAGAAGGAATTCAGGTTGCCCCGTTCAATCTCCAGGCATGAAGGTGTAAGCTCTGGAGGTGGGGGTGTAGAACCTGCCCCTCCGACTGCGAGAGGAGGTCTGCCCTCAGAGGGAGACGGAGCGGAGGGCACGAGGAGAGGTGGAGAAGATCTGTATACCACACCCTTCTTGGCCAATCCGGGGGCGACCAAAATAACTTGGGCCCGGTCTTGGCGAATCTTCCTCAGAACCCGGGAATCAAGGGTATGGGAGGAAACGCGTAAAAGAGTTGTGAGCCCCAAATCAACTGAAACGCGTTCCCCAACGCCCCCTGCATCGGAAACTGGAGACTGCAGACTGACGGGCAGTGCACGTTCTCGCGGGTGGCGAACAGGTCCACCCGAGGGGTTCCCCACGTCCGAAAGACGTAACGAACCACCTCCGGATGGAGCCTCCACTCGTGGTCGGCGGAGAACTGCCGACTGAGACTGTCCGCACTTACGTTCAGCACCCCAGCCAGATGATTTGCCATCAGACAAATCTGATGGCCCTGAGGCCAGGACCATAGACGCAGGGCCTCTCTGAAGAGACAATGCGGCCCCACTCCTCCCTGCTTGTTGACATACCACATCGCGGTAGTGTTGTTCGTCAGGACTTGAACAGACTGACCGCGAAGGGAAGGGAGGAACGCCTTGAGTGCCAAATGAATCGCCCGAAATTCCAGAAGGTTGATGTGAAGCAACCTTTCCTCTGGAGACCAAAGACCCTTGATCTCCAGAACCCCCAGATGAGCGCCCGACCCCAGGGTGGAGGCATCCGTTATCACTGTGGCCACCGATAGAGGTAGATGGAAGGGCTTTCCTTGAGACAGATTGCGCTCCACCAAGATAGATCCACTGCAGCTTCTCTGGAGATGCTGATCGACTCCCTGAGATCTCCGTTGTGCTGATACCACTGCCTGCAGAGGCACCACTGGAGCGCCCTCATGTGCCAGCGTGCATGGTTGACCAACAGAATGCAGGAGGCGAACAGACCGAGCAGGCGAAGGACCTTCAGAACTGGAACAACCGCTCCATTGCGGAATAAAGGGACCATTTCCTGACTGTCGAGAATTCTTTGAGGAGGAGGAAATGCTCGACACACAGTAGTGTCCAGTTCCGCCCCTATGAACAAGTTGCGTTGAGAGGGCACCAGGTGAGATTTGGGTACATTGATCGAAAAACCCAAGTCGAATAACAGCTGAGATGTTACCTGCAGATGATTCTGCAGCATCTCTGGGGACTCTGTCTTCAGAAGCCAGTCGTCCAGGTAGGGGAAAACAGGAATCCCCAACCTCCCGAGATGAGCAGCCACCACTGCCATCACCTTCGTGAAGACTCGAGGTGCGGTAGTAAGACCAAACGGGAGGACCGCAAACTGGTAATGTTGCGACCCAACCGTAAAACGGAGATACTTCCTGTGCGACTTCAGGATTGGGACATGGAAGTACGCGTCCTGCAAGTCGAGCGACACCATCCAGTCTCCTTGCTGCAATGCTTGAAGAACCTGAGCAAGGGTCAGCATCTTGAATTTCTCCTGTTTCAGGTAAAAATTCAAGACTCTGAGGTCCAGAATCGGACGCAATCTGCCGTCCTTCTTGGGAATCAGGAAATACCGGGAGTAGCATCCCTGACCCCTTTCCTGCTCCGGAACCACCTCTATCGCACCTTTTTGAAGCAAAGCTAGCACCTCCTTCTGCAGAAGAAGCAGATGGTCTTCCGAGCAGTAACCCTGGCAAGGAGGGTAAGGGGGAGGAAACTCCCGAAAGGGAAGGGCGTATCCAGTCTCCACGAGGTTCAAAACCCAAAAGTCGGTTGTAACAGATTTCCAACCTCGCAGAAAGTGGGACACCCGACCCCCCACAGGTCTTACATGATCCAGGATGGGGGATCTAGGGCTGCTTCCCTGATGCTTCATTGGGAGCAGAGGAGGCAGAAGATGAAGATGGGTTGCGGCCAGAACCCCTCAGTCCTCTTTGTCTTCCTCTATACGACCTATAGAGGGGATTCTGCTGCTGCTGTTGCTGAGGCTGCCGGAAAGAGCGAAATGAAGATCTGCCAAAGCCTCTGAATTTTTTAAAACCAAATCCTTTAGCAGGAGCCTGCAAACCTAAAGATTTCGCCGTCACCCTGCTCTCTTTAAATCTTTGCAAGGCGGAATCCGCCTTCTCGCAAAAGAGTTTTTGTCCGTCAAAGGGCAAATCCACCAAAGTGGCCTGAACATCTGTAGAAAAGCCAGAGGAACGAAGCCACGCTTGCCTCCTAGTGGCTATCGACGACCCCATTATCCTTTCCACGGAATCAGTCGTATCCAGTCCCGACTGAATCACCTGCCTTGCAGCAGCCTGAGTATCAGTGACCACTTCCATAAAAGACGCCTTATCCCCTTCTGGCAACTTAGGGGCCAAAGATTTCATTGAGTCCATAAGAGCATGAACATAGCGCCCTAGTAAACAGGTGGCATTAGTGGATTTAAGCGCCATGCTCCTTGATCAGCCTTTTTAGACTCCCTATCCGCAGGAGTCTGAGGAAATGCGCCTGAAGCATGCTTCGAGCATGAAGCCTGTACCACAAGACTTTCTGGAGAAGGATGGGAAGATAGAAAACCTGGATCCCCAGGAGCCACCCTATATCTCCTTGCCACCTGTCTGGAGACTGCCGGCGAAGAGAGTGGCTTACGCCAGACGTCCATAACTGGCTCCAAGATCGCCTCATTAAAAGGTAACAAGGGTTCACTGGTTGAGGTAGGCGAATGTAGTACCTCCGTCAGTAGGTTAGGTTTATACTCAGCAGAGGGCAACTGCAAGTCCAGCAACTCTGCAGCCTTCTTTATTACCAGATGATAAGGAGCCAGCTCCTGCGGTGGAGAGGATCTAGTAGAAGAATGCTCCCACTACGGAGTTGTATCAAGACCACTAGCCTCTTGAATCCCTTCAAATTCGTCAGAAGATGTATCCACCTCACCTTCTTCCACTTACTTCCTATAACGCTCCTCTTCCAAGACTCTCTGGGCCTCTCTCCTTGAGCGGATCCGAGGAACCGGCGCCGGCAGCGCCGTACGTGGAGTCGGTGGAACCGAACGTGGAGCCGGAGGTGTCGGAGTCGACGGCGCCGGACGCGGAGCCGAGGGAGTCGGCAACCGCGTCGAGGAAGGCTCTGAAGAAGGTCGATCCAATCAAAGCCGAGATGGATCCCCAGACGGCGCCGGAAACTGCCACGAAGGCGCCATCGGCAGAAAGGGCATAAACGGGGCCTCTGAGCATAAATCTGCGGCACTCCCAAAGTGTACGCCATAGGACCCACGGGACCAGAAGGTGCGCCGGATGGGAAGGCAGCCCGATGAATAATCCCATACATAGCATTTAGAAAATGCTTCGAATCCGCACCCAGAGTCGGGAACTGCGGATAAGGGAATGATCCGCTGAGGAGTACCTGGAACCGGAGCCGAAAGGTCCTCGACAGGAGCCACAGGATCAGCCGGCTCTGGAGAAGGCTCCCTTTCCTGTTCTTGCTCGACCTCAGAGGCAGAGGACTCCACTGGCGCCGGTGACTGCGCCAGGGACCGCGCCGGAGTCTGCTTTGGCGAAGGTGATCTCTCTGGAGACTTCCTAGGAGTTGGAGAAGGAGACACATCCTTACTTCGACGTTGAGGCGAAGTCGATCTCAACGCCTTGCACTTCGAAGACCGGCGCCGAGAGGAATGTTTCCTTTTCTTATGGTGTTTCTTCGACTTCGAAGAATGCGAAGTCGACGACTCCGGCCTCGATCTTTCCTTCTTCCTACCTCTCTTCTCCTTCTTGAGGAGGGGGGGTACCAAACAGGGATGCCCCCCGTCGCCTCTGATCTTCGCGCTGATGCTTGAGCCTCTGGTGGCATGGATCAGGGGAGACAGCTTACTTAGAGGATTGAAGTGGACGGAGGGACTGGAGGACAGGATTTCCCTTTATGCCGATGATATCCTGCTTTATCTAGCATCTCCGACAAAGTCACTACACGTAATTCTCAACATCTTTACAAATGTTGGCAAATATTCCGGCTAAGCCATTATTTGATCCAAGTCGATAATCTTATGTCGTCCAGGGACTGAATCCCAAACACCTGCGGGGCTGTGAGCTCAAGGTGCAAGTTATTTTTATAACCCCTGACCCAGCTCTTTTCTATAGTCACAAACTTGAGGCCCCCTTACATAGAGTGCGAAATGATATAAAACATTGGAGGACATTGCCCCTTTCTCAGCTCGGCCGAGCGTCCCTCTTCAAAATGTTGGCACTCCCCCCTTCTTGTACATTCTTTAGAACTGCCCATTTAAAGTTTTCAAGTCCTACTTTCAAAACATACACAGTGAAATCAGAACTCTGCTATGGGATGGAAGGACACCCCTATTGCCATGCATAAATTAACCAGGAGCTGGTACGACGGGGGAATCACACTCCCTGATATGCGCCTCTACTATTGGGCATCACAGCAAGTGGTTATCAATCACTGGGTGTACCGTCCCCATTCGGAATCTGCTTATCAACTGGACAGATACCAGATGGGAAGAGCAGGACACATCGGGGCTCTATACTCAAAAGCATAGAAAAAACAATACTTAGGCCCTTCTGCCCTAACCGTCGACGTCCGGCGCCAGGCCAATAAAAAACTTGGCTGTCAGGGCAAATTGACCCTAGCTACGGCGTTATGGTTTACCCAGAGGCTCGGAATGGTAGGCAACCAACAGGGGTTTGACAGATGGGAGGGGGGGGGGGGGGGGGGGGGGGCACACCATCGGTATATCTACTATGGGTGACCTGTGGAAAAAAGGGGGAAATTCTAGAATTTTCGTTACTACAGAAAGAATATGAACTAGACCAGAAAGAAATGTTCCGATATCTACAAATCCGCCACACCCTGACTGCCGTAATTCCCTCATCAGGGGAGATATCGGAAACGTCCCCCTTGGAAGATAGAGTGTTATCGGAACCCCCTCTGGATAAAAGCCATATCATTGACATGTAAGAAGCTGATTAATAACCTACCAGATCCACTCCAGCATCTCCGAGAACATTGACAGGCTGATTTGGGGCCACTTGAGGACGAGGACTGGCAAACTGCAATAATGTCCCCACGCGAAGCGGCATTCCCACTAAATTTTCACCTTACACAACTTAAGATTTTACTTAGAACTTATTTAACCAGCATCACATAACACAAAATCGGGCGCAGAACAAACTCACTTTGCCTCAGACGCTGCGCGGAAGAGGCAACTTTCTATCATACCTTGTTAGAATGCTCTGACATAGCCTCTGGGGGAAAGCCACACGGCACCTACATATGGCAAATGGAAAAGGTATTCATTTAGCACCAAAATTGGGCATCCTCAATATATGGGACGCAACGAATCTCACCACAACAGAACAACAATGGACCACCCTAGTTTACACACTGGTCAAAACGATGCATAGCAATGCGATGGGGAGCTGCAAAAGGGCCGTCGTCAAGGGAATGGGCCAGATAAATGGACAAATGTATGATTGCAGAAAAAGAAGTGTTCAAAAACGGAGGGTGTCCTAAAAAATGGGATAAAAAATTGGGAAAATGGAACACTTACCGAGGAGAGCTATGTAGTTCCCCGACTACTGAAATGGCGATGGGCAAAAGACAAAATTCTGGGCATACATAAATATACTTGCCTCGGAGGGAGGCTCTTTGGGCGGAATGGAACTGGTATTGTGTGCAATCAAGTGTTGCATATATAGCCACCATCATGACCTGTATTGTTGTATTATAAATCAATAAAAAAGAATTTAAAAAAAGCATACAACGTTTTTCTGGCAAGCTGGTGTCAGTCTGATAAAACAGAACCAGGAGGAAAGACCGATGTAAATGATGGGGTACTATCTACCAGGGCTAAGGTCTACTGCATCAATAGCGGACATAATAATATTGTGCGGAACAATCAAACTTTTAGGACTGGCTTAAAATCTTCCTCCTCTCTGGTTTAAAAAAACCACGGGAAATCTAGAAAGAACTGTAACACAAGGATAAGAAAGGCACAGAAGCAGCACAATCGTAAATGCAAAACAAATCCATTGGTATGCTTTCCTTATCTTTTCAAGTAGAAAGGGAGGATGGTTTTAAGATAAAGAAAGAATCAAATTATTTTTGTAAGGTTTCACGCGGACTGGCCAAAGGAACCTCATTATGGTTCCAAAAGAAAGCTCACTAATCAATGTATATTGCTTGCCACATCCCTAGAGGTTGACATATCGTATACTGTCAAAATAACCGATCCTGGAGAATGTGCGTCTCAATCTGATATTGGCCAGATACTGGTAGACATTCCTCTACAATCTGACACATTTGCCTGGATATCTGGAATTGTATGGAGAATCCTCTCTTGCAGGAGAGAAATGTCCCCAATGAGTGTGGAAAGTTACGTCTGAAATGTACTGGTTCAGAAATGTTTCAGGGTTTTCCTACTCTACAGGTACCGATTGGTAATCAAGGAGGATCATAAAACCAGACTAGAACGTGCAGTGTCCTTCCCAGATACCAGATAAGTCAAAAGTTGTAATTCCTTTACCTCTAGAGAATTGAAAGAGCTTTGGTCTTTGAACATGGTCTAACGAGGTAGCACTTCAAGTTAACTTGATACTTCGGATAAAACCTTGATGGCCAAGGCAGCCTTTATATTGAGCAGGTGGGCGATGAGAGTCAATGTTCTGACTCTGGATTCCTATGTTCGTAAAGTCATACAGTCTTAGTGCTGGCAATGAAGGTGCCTTAACTCCAAGGAACCTTTCAGAAATGAGAGGCCTAAGTGGGTAAGAATATTCTTTTAGGAAAATCAAAATAGGCAGATATCCAATGATGAACAACACTCTTTTTCAACAAGTTTTTTTTGGAGGGTTGTTAGTATATCCGGAAAGTTATGAAACACTGAGGAAGTAAAACTCTTAGGGCCTTATAATAAGATTGGCAGTGCAGGAGTGGGACTGCCCTGCTCCTGCACCACCACCCCCATGTTTGAACTGTCTGGCGGGCAGTTCTTTGGCGTTCCCACGGCAGTGCCTATGAAATAGGCACCGCAAAGGGAACGTTAAAATCAGTACCTGCACGTGCAGGTACTGGAGTGCATGCACACAGGGGGTCACAACATGTGCTCCCTTGCATGCACCCTATGGCGCGGAGGAAGTGCTTAATTTGAGCCGGTGGTTTCCAGTGCTTGGCACAGGCACTTAATTGTCAGCACTGGCGCTTGTGACAGCCTGCCACGAAGTGGCGCTGTCTGGCTAATTTAGAGACAACCACAAAAACAGCTAATTATTAATGCAATACGCTTCAAAAATGACTATTAATTAATTAATATATTACTTGCTGCCCAAGCCATTCTTAGCTTTAGGTGCCTGGCGTAGTTTGAATTGTTACACTTGTAGGAGTGTGATGGTTCGTAGTTTTGTTGTTACTATCATTGCAGCATGGCAGAGGCAATGTGTGGTGCAAGCTGCAGTGCCCTTCTGACGAGAGATCTGGCACTTTTTTAAAAATTCTTTTTTACAAATTAAGCACTGCACAGAGGAACAAGGGGGCCCTGTAGAGCCCCCTTTGTTTAATCACCACCACACTTTTTATGGGGGTCACACCGCCATGAAAAGTGTGGCAGTGAGGCAATATGCTTGGCGGGGTCGCAGTGGCCCCAAGAGCATTTTGCGGCCTCAAGACTGCTGTGCCAATGCCAGGAATCTCTGACCTCTGGTGGTTGTGGTGGTCCCAGGGCGGCCCGACCACCTTGGTCATAATAGGGCTTTCGGAAGACCGCCCGAGAGTCTGGTGCTTAGTGGATGGCCTAACTCATAATAAGCCCCTCATACTTTAAAGAAGTCATGCTAATAGGCTTTGGTTCCTCCACAGGCTCCCTCGGGCCAACGGTTTGTCAAGGGACTGATATATTCAAGGTATCCCATGAAAGACTCAATTTTAGAATTCCTCATGTATGATATACACAGAGAGCTAAAGCCATACCAATGTGTTTTATACTGCAGTTCACCATCTTGATCCCATGGCCATGAAGGGAATCTGCTTGGATCTAAAGGTTCTGTACTCCAGGGTGAGGCCCTAGGTCCGGAAGACGATAGTAGATCTCTTGTGCACAGTTTTCAGAAACTGACAGAATCCAGTCCCTGCCAAGGATTTCCCCCACGACTGGCTTTACCTCACCTTAGGAATACCACCTTTTGTTCTGGAGCTAGGCACTGCGGATGGCATTGTCCGAGCGGTGGTGTCATGGGATTTCCCATACTGAATATCGGATTGGGCCGCACCGGACACAGGCCTTGTAGTTTAAGCAATTTTGCCTGCTGCCTTCCTGAGTAAAATATAAACTTTCAACACTGAACTTTCATTTAAATTACGACGGCCAGCTGTCTCTCGAAAAAATGTTGATTGATTCAATAAGAGTTCTCAAGTGAACTTGAAAGACTTTTTTGTAAAAATATTGTTTTTTAAGCGGTGAAAAATAATGTTTTTAAAGCGGATTTTAGTGCGTATTGTTTGGTCTTACTTAAGTCACTTAAAATGCAGGTTTACAGCTGAAAGACTCGAATTACACTGCAGTACGATTTTTGACATTAGCTTTAAAGGTGATTGATGGGACTTTGAAATACCAAGAGAAAACTGTTTAAATCACAAGAACATGGCTCTGCAGTATAACTCAAAACGAGTGAAATATTTGTTGTTACTAAACGGTGGAAAGCTAGTGTTGTTTTCTCATACGATTTGAGTTGTCCCTTTACAATGTCTGCAAATGTCTTTTAATCTGCTGTTTATAGTTCATCATCTATGTTGTTTGATTTGAAAGTATAAAAAGAAAAACCAACATGGCACACCTCAGTTTGAAGAAGGCAGTGTTACTGCCGAAACGCGTCTCTCTGACGGTCCTGTGCCCTGTGTGACCTGACTTAATAAACAGGATGTATAACCATGACATCGAGTGCCAGCCCCCTCTCCTCATGGAGATAGATAATATGTATGTATGTATGTATGTATGTATGTATATATATATATATATATATATATATATATATATATATATATATATATATATATATATATATATATATAAAAATATAAAGAAAATGTTTAGGTTTAGTGTTCGAGTTAGAAAAAAATAAAAGGGACAGTTTAGGGTTATGGTAAGTAGGTATACTAGTAAAAGAAAGGTTCAGTATAAGAATAAGAATTAGGGCTAAAAGTTAGTTGAAGGGGACAAGGGAAAAATTTTAATCAAGGGATCGTGATAAGGATAATGGTAAAACATATATTAGATCTAGGCAGGAAAGGGTAGTTCAATATGGTAAAAGACGGAGAGGTAGTCTCTGGGAAGGAAGTGACATATTAAATACCTAAATTGACCAGTGGTTCAACATACGGATAGGCCAAACCACAAAGAAGCCGGTTTATTTTTTTACTTAATATCAGAAACGCATACACCATGAACTTTCTTTACTGGAGTACAAAGGATCGTGCTGTGGTCAGTTAAAGCAGGTGCCTATTATCAATGAATGAAGATAGGGATGCCAATTTGGTCTTTGGCCTGATTCAGAAAAGAACTCAAGATACCTTAAGTCAACAAGTTTCTCCTATCCAGCTTAAAGAAGTCTAAACACTAAAAACAGTTGTGCTACCTGCAGGCTACAGAAACTGCAGCTTCTCGCCAGCCTATGGATGATGGTGAAGAAGACCAATCTTCCCACATGAGCAAGAATGCATTTCCCAGGGAGCAGGTATCTACCATATCTTAAACTGAAAGTAATGGTACTTTTATGTGGAAGCAAATTGATCTATAATATGATGACTTAACGACTGACAGAACAGAAACACTACCGTGTCTTAAATTATCATACAAGCATGTATCAGCAGATTGAGCACATGTATTCTGACTGCGACTATAAGCACCTCTTGACAAACCAGTTGGAAAAAGAAAGGATTGAGAGTCACTTCCTTTTAACAAAACTGCAGTAGCTACATAAATTACCATTTTTTATGTCGAGCATTCAAGACCTCTTGTATATACTTTAGTATATACATATATGTGTATGTACTTTGTGGGCTCTGGAGATCAGCCCCAGGACTTGTCTGCTTTCGCTTAGGGACTTTGTTTCTGTTCAACTGCCTTTATTTAACTGTCTTGATAGAAAAAGACCAGTAGAGGTCAGTAAAATACCAGAATTGCTTTCTGCTTGTTCAACTGCCTCTATTTAATTGTCTTGATAGAAAACGACCAGTAGAGTTCAATAAAATACCAGAATTGCTTTCTGCGGAGGGACTTTATTTTTTAAAAATTTTCTGGCAACTGCCTCTATTTAACTTTCTTGATAGAA
This sequence comes from Triturus cristatus, assembly GCF_964204655.1. NCBI lineage: Eukaryota > Metazoa > Chordata > Amphibia > Caudata > Salamandridae > Triturus > Triturus cristatus. The sequence continues at coordinate 465,168,796 of NC_140587.1, read as the reverse complement.
AACGACCAGCAGAGGTCAGTAAAATACCTGAATCACTTTAGCATTCTCTAGATTCCAGTCCATAGAGATTGTCTTCCTCTAGCATCTGTAGACAATATTATCTTTTTCAAATCTTGTATTTTCAGTGACATGACCACTGAAGGCCCTGATTTTATATTAAAAACAGAACTTTGGACTATACATTTTCCCGCTGAAAGGCAATATTTCTCTACATGTGTTCCCATACCTGGCGTGTCACACAGTTTGGTGCTTCTTTCCCTCCATGTTAAGAACAGTAGATGTTTCAGCACCCAGGCTAATGTGCTGCATAGCTAAATACATATAAGATCCCAAAGGCGAGACCGATTGCATTGCAAATGCTTGTTTTTACTGTCAATAATTTCTATTGGATACAAAATGCTAGGGGGAATTTTCAGTCACTATATATTTAAGAGCTGAAAATAAATGCGTACATACCTGTGCACTGTAAAAAGATCTAAGACCATTTGAGTGTGATCAAGACTTTCAAACCACATGAACCAAATGTTATTTTTTATGTAGGTTAGAAGCAAACCATTTCATGTACAAATAAGACTTCACAATTTCAAGCACTTCAATTTCCAGGCACTATAAATGTCTTTTTTTCTGATAGCTTTTACCTTTGAATACAAACATTTCACACATTTATCTTTTAGAAATGCCCTTCTGCATGTATTAGTCTATCCACTCGATCAATGGCAGAAGTAAAATCTATAAATCCTGAAAACAGAAAGTGGCTTTTAGTAAGCACATACCTTTCATTAATCAGTTGAAAGGCAATGTTATCCAGTGTATAATGTTTTGCACTAAATTCTGCTTTTTTAATGGAATTACTTCATTATCAATCACCCACCCTTGCAGATGTTCTAATATACTTTAACTATTCACAATTTGGGTTTCATCTTTAACAGTACTGAAACTACACTGTCGGGGGTTACTCAACACCTTAAGCAGGAGCTGGACTAAGGAAATACTGCAGACCTTATCCTTCAGGATATACATGCCGCTCGACACTGCATCCGATCAAGTACTTCTCAAGAGACTAGCGTGTGTCGGTATCAAAGGAATTGCTCTTTCCTGGTTCCAAACTTTCCTGGAAGATCACTTGTTTGAGGTGACTGCTAAACCTTATAAATCTTCGGTTTTCCGAATTGCCTCATGGACTTCCTCAAGGCCCATCAGAGAGCCTGACTTTTTTTTCATGTCTATGTCAGTCCGTTAGTAGACACAGTGTGAAATTATGGTTGGTCTCTTTACTCTTGTGCAAACAACACTCAAATGACTCTATCACTTTCCACTACAGATCACAGCACTTATTCGAGCCTGGTCTGAATGACAGTAAGATATTGAAGCCTTACTTTTAGGCAATCAGCCCGATTAAGGACTTGGATTTCTGGCTGAATGACAAACTGACTGCGGAGAAGCAAAATATCAAGCTAGATTCTTGCAGCTTTCATTTGCTCAGAAGCCTAAGAAAAATCCTCTGGCTCTTGCCTCAGGAGTCCATAAAACCCGTTCTTCATGATCTTAAGACTGGACTATGGCAATGTTCTATATTTAGGCGCCACTGATTCAAGAATACAACGATTGGAAAATTTGCAAAATGCAGCTGCCTGCTTACTTTGCCATATCCTGCACAGCGTTTCTGTTTCTCAGTATCATTGTGCACTACACTGGCTCCCCATAGCTAAACACATAGGTTATAAAGCGTTATGCTATGCATTTAAAGCATCAGACTGGTTCTGCTTGCTTTCGTTCTTTGACTGACCCCTACATCCTTAAGCATGAACTTGGTTTGAGTGTGGCCAAGTTGGCGACTTTCCTTTGAGTAAGACTAGCAAGAAAAAGTGGACAGTCCTTTTCATTTTCAAGATGTAAACACTGGAATTTCCTGCCTCCTATCCTTCGCCTCTGGAACTTTTAGGAACTCTTAGGAAGCTGCTTAAGACCTGGCTCTTTTAGTAGAGATCTTCTCTTCTTTTGCTTTGATCCATCGGAGCAGGGAAACCCCAGTGGCGTATCCATGTGTTATTCCAATTGTTTCACTTGACTGCTAAAGATGTTCCCCTTTGAATCTTGTAATGCTATTTGTTTATAACTATTAGGAAGATTGTAGGACCTCTTTTTATATCATGGAACCACAGCACTCCCAGTCCAAGATCTTGGAATTACTCCATGTTGATAGCAGTATTTAACAAGCATTTGGAATGCAATAGGTCTCGCCTTTTGAGACCTTATAAGTTTTAGCTAGGCAGCACATTATCTTGTGTGCTACAACATCTAGTGTTCTTTAAAGTGGAAGTTTTTTTTGCAGTTGTCTGTAGCGCAATCTAGACTTGAAGGTTTTGGAGTGCTTAACATGAGCCCCAATTACATTACACAAGGAAACAAAGGCATATTGTCGAACTGCATTGAGAAGTACTTATTTAAAGAGTTTTTTTTGTATAATTGATCCGAGGGTGGGCTGTGAGGAAATAGCACTTCCTTCGAAAAATATAAATCTAAACATTGGAAGAAAAAAAGGGAAAAACACCTCACACGTTCCTATTTTACTCGTACTCTTGTCCTAAAGCGGTTTACAAACTTTCAAAATCAGTTTGCGTAAAGTAACTGGATATGTTTTTTGGGGAAAAAGCTGATCACATTATACCGTTTCTAAAATGAACAGCAGTTCAGAGCAGGATGTAAAGTGCCAGCTCCCCGGGGGTAAAAGTAAAGTTGTAGCACATGTGAACACCCCCAATTGTAGCACTCTGGTAAGAGTGTGAGGGGGCATTACTTAGGGACAGCGAAGATATGCAGCAACTTCAGATTAACGTCCAGTGGTAGCAGAAAGCAGTCGAAGCGCCGCTATGGAACAACCTAAAATAACGCAGCAGCACCTTGGGATAGTGAAAGCTAGACGTCCCCATGGCATTGCATGAAGTTGCATCTCTCTGAAGGCAGCTTACCCTAGCAGGAATCTGGAAGTAGCGTAAACTAATAACAATCTGGTAGCAGCAAAGAGCTGCACTAATGTTGGAAAAGCGTAGAGGCAGTCTGGGTGCAGTGAAAAGAAGCCGTATGTCACACAGTCTCCCTAATGAAATACAATTATTAAAATAAAGGAAAATAAAGAAAACCATACCGAAAAGCATATGGTCAAGTCGCATATGAGCAGGTTTCTGCGGCTGCATAGTAAGTTAATCTTTTTATGAACGCATCTTTGGTTGTGAGGTACAAGATCCTTTGTCAGTCAGCCGCAGTGAGTTGGCAGGATGAGTCTGAGATGAGACGGCAGACTTCCATGGCGATGGATAAGCTCACAGCTTGGTGGCACAACCATAGCTGTCAAGGGACACCCTCAGCCAGTCCCTACTCTTTTTTACCCAAGAGCACAGTGATATCCGAGGCATGCTATTTTGTTTTTAGTGATACATGCATGGGGTTGAAAAGTCCCAGCATGCAGATAGTTGTTGTGTGCAGATTGAGGGCTGGCTGAAGTTGTCACGCATGACACAAGGCACTTTGGCAGCTGTGCAATCTTGTGCCATACTTTACATCGTCCGCATCCACCCAGCGTTGGGTAATGCTGCATTGTCTGAGGTCCAATCTCATGAGCAGGAGAGCCTTTGTATTGCCAAATTCTCTGCTCTTGGATGTGTGAGGTTGAACGACAGTAATGTGCCCCTGTCTTTTATATAGCTTTTTGAGAAGCACCGCAGATTTGTAAAACAGCTGTCTCAGTGGATCTCGTTTTCTTAGGTCAAGCCTAGAGCCAGCGTGCATGCACTGCTCTACAAGACTTGTTGTAGTGGAGTAGGGAATAGAAAGCCCAGTCTACTCTCCGCCCATATTTGCCATTAGCTTGTGTCCTTGTCCGTCCTAAGAGCTGGCTTCTGATTCGTAAATAGGCTTGTAAGTCTCTCCTTAGTACCGCCTCCTCTTTATTTGTCACCTCCCATGGCGACTGGCCCTTTAACTCCGGTTGTTACATGGCAGGGGTGTCAAATTCCTATAGCCCGACGCCCAAGACATATTGTTTGGGGTGAAGGGCAACAAGTTTCCATTTGTATTTTGCCCTTGGGACAAGTAGGCCCAACCCCCTACAGCACAAACCCATTTGGATGCCAGTTTAAAGTACCACGTTAGATCAGGGAAAGACATTTCCTGCAGTTAAGGTAATATTTATGTCCATGTGTTGATGTAGTTCAAACTAGTATTCATGGTTCATTAATGCAAAGCCTTTATTATTAGGGTGAGCGCTCCAAGTAAATGTTGTAAGCTCAGACTGCACTACTGACAGTGGTTCCAGTATAAAAATGTGTACACACGTTTTTAAAGTTTAGCAATATGAGGCTAAGTATAATGCTCCCAGAATGCTCTCTGATTAGATGGAAATATTTGCTGAAGCTTAAAAGCAAGGTGGACGATTCTTTGCTTTCAAAATAAAATGTTCACAAAAAAATGCAAAAGCGTTTCACTAAACTAATGTAAAATTTTATGTATCATTTATTTGCACCATCAGTTAGTAAAATGTGTTGATGTATGCTGGTATTTCTCAAAAATATTCATAAGGGAAAATCAGTGTAACCAGTTTTAATAAGATCATGGGAAACATAAAAATAAACAAGCATTGGTAAAGCCAGTAGACCTGAAATTGTTGGTCAGCCTTTTGGCTTTGTCAATGAGTGACTTGTTTTGGCATGGTTTTTGTACAACCTTATTGATGTGGGAGCTGCTGGGCCCGCACCATTATAGCAAACATTGGCAAAAGCAATAATTATTTTGGTCTCAAAAAGCACACATTGCCACAGTAGTTCCTGGCACTGAACAAACCGACTGTGTCAATATGCTTCTTGTGAAAGAACAGAATGCTGTCACTCACAGTGAAGCTAGCTGATAGAGAGAGAAAAAGAGAGAGAGACAGAATTTTAATAAACACAAAAGGTCATGGTTAACGCCAGATCTAATTAGGGGCCCAATTATTAAAGTCTCAAAAGTGCACCCATGTCCTTGCATTAAGTGCAAATATACGGCTTTCGTGAATTCACAAGACTTTTACAGAAGAGAGCCAATAAATAGTACTCCGAGAAAATATTAGGGAACTGCAATTTAGCATGAGCAAATATACAGGTGTAGACTTGCTCATGCGAAAACCTGAGTGTTTGCAAATTCACTTTCCTGACAACCACTTTTTTTCCCCAACCCTGGAAGAAGTTTTATGTCTACCATTGTCAGAAATAATATTTCCAACCTTTCTCAGTATGGGAAAAGATTATAGAAGAGTTGGTGAAAATCCTTAAAAAACATGCAAGTTAGTAGGTTTGCACAGACTCAAAAGGGCATTCCAACCCTGGAACTGTTGCCTACCATTAACTTCAGCCCCAGTATGTAGATCTGCAGAAACATGGCAACATAAGGGAATTGCTAATATTCAAACCCTACCATGGAAGGAGCCCTTGCATCATCGGAGAGACTATTTTAGAGCTCATTATATGAGATTGCTGCCATAATTTGTTGCAACACTACATGGCACAAAAGGGACAGATGGATTTTGTTACAGGACAAGTAGATTTATGAAGCAACCTGTCCCACGGACAAGTAAATATTTAAATAAATTCCACACCCCTGCAATGTACCGTTTATTAAGTCTTCAGGCACTATTTTCTTTATCCAGTTTCTCTTACTGCAGGCCCAAAGTACTTTGGTGCCTTTACAACCCCACCATGCCTCCCGTTGTCCATGCCTTCTTTACCCCACACCCTCCCTCCCGTTGTCGTACCTTCTTCAATACCATGTTGTTCGTGCCTTCTTTACCCCTTCTGCCCTCCCTCCTGTTGTCTGTGCTTTCTCCCCCCATGCACTCATTTTCTTATATATTATGTGCTTTTGTTGGACTGATAACCAGAGTAACGATCGGTATATCTGTATAAACATGTGCAGTTTTGCCCACAGTCTTAAACTTCCATGATGAAATCTCTGCATGCCAAAATTACTGGCGCATTCCAGTGGTGAACCTTGCTGTGCCTTGTCTGCTTGAGGGAAGCGGGTCTCAAGGTGGGACCGGACTCCCTATTTGAGACCTGATAAGTTCACCCCAGAAATATCGATTGACCTTTTATGTCCCTAGACCATCTGTGAGGGCTTCGAATTTTTGTGTCATTTGTACAACAGCATTTTGACACATGAGTGGCAGGGAAAAGGCATCCATGGGTTTGTATGGAATGTGACATTCAAACCGAACCAGGCTAGCGCAATCGATGACCGAGGGGAGGATGGTCCGCTTCTCCTATGCTGCCTGCTTGCCTTCCAGTCACGCTCTCCTCTGTGCGTAGCTGCCAGGCACCCCATCGCTTCCTCGTGCCCCATGGAAAGAAGCCGCAGACCATGACCGACTACCAGGAGGAACAGCGCAACTAGCTGGAGCACTGGAGTCCGTCTATCCGGACTCCTTTATAGGTAGGTGGAGAGCCACACTGCTAAAGCTGTGCCCCGCAAAGACAGCGCAAGTTCTCTTGATGTACTCCATGGAGCATGACTGTCACTCGGTCAATGGTTTATGTTTTCCTGCACTCATAATAAGATAGGCTTATTATGGGGAATTCTGAAGTCGCCCAGAAATTGCATGCTTCAAATAGCAGATCTGGACTACATGAGAGCGTTCCATGAATTGCTAATGGATACTCAACTCATTGTAGCTCTGACACTGGGAGGGCCTTCCCAAAAGACAGTGACACACATGCTTACCTGGTGCATAGAGCGAGGGCCAGTTCTACATGATGTTGCTGTCTGCCAGAGATCATTATAGCGATCTATATGTCCAAATAATGACAGGTATGCATGGCAAATTTGTGTATGAAATGAGCTGCATATATCGGGCCAGACATTTTTCCCTGTCCAAAAAGAGAGTGTTTTTTTTTTGTGGGGGGGAATGGAATATACAGCATATGTTACAAGCCCCTCCCACTCTCCGCCCATATTTGCCATTGGCTTGTGTCATTGTCCGTCCTAAATGCTGACTTCTGATTCGTAAATAGGTGTGTTAGTTCCCCCTTAGTACCGCTTTCTCTTCATTTATCACCTACCATGGTGACTGGGCCTTTTACTTCGGTTGTTACACTGTACCTGTTATTTAGTCTTAAGGCACTATTTTCTTTATCCAGTTTCTCTTCCTGCAGGCACGAAGTGCTTTGGTGCCTTCTTTACCCTCCCTTTTGTCCGTGCCTTCTTTATTCCCCCCACCGCCCACTCTTCCCTCCCTCCCGCTGTCCGTGCCTTCTTTACCCCCCGCCCACCTGCCCTCCCTCCCTCTCTCTCCCGTTGTCGGTGATGTCTACCATTAGCAATGCAATAGGTCTCGCATTTACGCGAGTTTGAGCTATTGGCATTGTAAATGACAATGCCTTTTATTGGTCAGCTATGATAAGATGCAGTTCTACCGCCTGTTTCCCTTATGAACGGGGAAGAAGGAGCAGCTAAAGTGACCCACAGAGGGGGCAGGGGTGCAGGCAGTGCACAAGATCACAGCGCTCTCGTTCTTAGAAGCGAACTCTCCCTCTACCCAGCTCACATCTACAGAATAGCATCAGAGGCTCCCCGGGGGTGAACGTGAAATGTGTAGCCTCTCCAGCAGTGTAGGGCAGGAGGTGATTCTGTGTGTGCGAGCAGGGAGGAAGGTCAGGAAGGGTTGAAGCAACACAAGGGCAGGGAGAGAAACATAGATGAAACAGAGGAGTAGGGAAATTAGAGGGATTAGAGCAAGCAGAGAACCACAGGCACGAGAGAGGGCAATACGGATGTGGGTTTCACTGAGGAGCACGAGTGTTAACATTAAAAAAGAGTGCAAACACAAAGAGAAAAGCACACAGAGACACAAGAAGGTGGGACATAGAACGCTAAGCAAGCTTTTCGGAAGGACAAACACTTTACCCAAACAGCAGCAAGGACAAAACCTGCAGAAGTGAATTCAGCATGCCTCGGAGAGCAGTGCACTGCTAGGCTTGACCTGAAAACTGTAGATAAAAAGTGGACCGAAGGGTAGCTTAATTTTTTATCAAATTGATCAAGATTTTATCTGAACCCATAGAACCAGAACATCTTGCCTTATAGATGAAATCACTAATTCGTTCCCCAGAAGATGGACCATAGCAATTTTCAATGTGAGGACAGGGACGTTCAAAATGCAAGGTGCAGGAAGAATCGGTTAGGTTACAGGCATACATGTCAGAGTAATATTTTGCCCATGCATTCACTAATCAGAGTTTTGCCTTTGCTCTATTCCCACAAGAGTCTGCAATGATCTTCCAGAATCTTTGTGTAGTTTTACAAGTAGAGTCTCTCTTCATTAGTTCATTCCACTGAGGGTATACTTGGTGCTTTTTCATAACACTTTGATGTCTTGCTTTACTTTTTGTCAAAAAGTGAATTATCGTTCCTCTCATCTAAGAAAAATACAGAAATTGGCATCTGAAAAGTTTATCTAATTCACCCAAAATGGTTCCACTATCTTCAGAGATGTTTCAAACTTTGAAGCTTTACCTATTTTGGACATCCCTCCCACAAAGGCATTTAAATGCATGTTGAACTTTACTAAAGGATTTTCATCAGTTATAGACAAGTCCCATAATAGCCATTTCACCCTTTTAATTTGGTTAACAATTTATTTATGTGCTCCAATGTATTCTCCTAATAGTTTTAGTCAGGGATATCATCTTTATGATCTGATTCTAAGTTGATATGTCTTTATGAGAATTCAATAGATGAAGATAAAGTTTTCTGATCACTAAATGAGTTATCAATAGCATTCATATCAGTTAGTAGAACAAAAATGGAATAAGACGCAATTATGGATTGACCTTTACTACAGCAGTGAACAGAATTCACAGAACTATTGAAAGAAATTGGGTTGTTGGTTGACTGAGGTGTGAGCCCCGGTCAAGCAGCAACCACATATCTTATCAGGGTGAGGCACAAGCCAACCCTAAATTAACCTGTGCTCAACACTCTGGTAGCTTGTCACAGTGAAGTCAAGTTTAACTTAGAGGCAATGTGTAAAGCATTTATGCAACACTTCAAACAGTAGTAAAGTGAAAACACCATACAGAAAGGATCCAACACCAAGTTAGAAAACTTGAGTGATTTCTATTAAATAAAACAAGACCAAAACTACAAAACTCCAATTGGTAGAACCAGAACTATGCAATGTTAAAAGTTTTGGCAAAAATAGCGCCAAAAAGCACAAAGTGCCAACTGTGGATATCTGGTTGCGCTGGACTGGGAGGACAAAGCCACAGGTTCAGGCCGACGGCAATGGAATGCGAACCCTCTACAGGAACCCAGTTAGGCCTGCTTAACAAAGCACCTTAAATCCTGGTTTCAGAGAATTTTGAGGATCAGAGTCGAAGATGAGTAGTGCAACCAAAGCGTTGAGTCAGTTACGAGATGTGTCGAGGCTGTGGTGCAAGGTTCTGCGTAGTCGCAGCAGATCCTGACGACGAGTACTTGTGAAGTCCGGAATAGAGGATGTGTCGCACAGTTGAGGCGATGTGTCGGTTTAGAGGAGCTGCAATGCGGAATCCTTCATCGAGGTTGCCCGTGACAAAGGCCTGTGATGAGGATGCATCGCGCAACAGTGGTTCCAATGGGCTGTAAAGCGATGCAGGTGTTTGCAACGGGTCAAAACATACGCAGCAGCAGCGATGCATCAGTTTTACTCCGTTTTGTGCCAGGCAGCAGAGGATATGCGTTGGTTCCACTTGATCCAAAGAGGCTGGCAGAGCACCTTAAGCCCACTTCCTAGGGTCCAGGACTGAGATGGCACCACTTGGCAGAGTAGAATCACAGATAGCAGAGTCTAGGTGCAGGTTCAAGGTTGTGAAAGACAGTTGTGTCCCTGAGGCTTAAGATCAGGAGGCCAACTAGCACGTGGAGTCCCTCTGGGGTTCTAGGCTCATGAGATGTAAGTTCAGTCCTTCTCACCCAGGCAAGAGGTCAGAAGGTAGGAGGTCAGCACCGCAAGACAGCAGGCCTTCAGAGCAGCAGTCCAGCAGAGTGGCAGTCCTTACAGTAGCACAACAGTTCTTCCCTGCAGAGTATCAACAGGGACAGAAGTGTACCGGAGAGTTGGTGTCTGAGGTCCAATATTTATACTCAGTTGTGCTTTCAAAGTGGGGAGAAGCTTCTACAGGCAGCCTTTGAAGCGCATAGGTGCCCTGCCTTCCTGGCCCTGGCTCCAGACTAACTACAGGGGATATGCAGCCCTTTGTGTGGAGGCAGGACACAGCCCTTTCAAGTGTAAGTGGGGCTGGGTCCATCTCATCCCTCCCATCTTAGCAGTAATGGCCCATCCAGGGACACCTAAGCTCCCTATTGTGTGTGTCTATCAAGGAGGAATATAGAAAGTCAAACTATCAAGTGCTCCATGTCATATGACCCAGAAACAAGCCACAGGCATTAAATGGATAAGGCAGGAAATGCCAACTTTCTAAAAGTGGCATTTTCAAAATTGTAATTTAAAATCCAACTTCACCATAAGTTAGGATTTTTATTTACAATTCCAATGACACCAAACATGAACTGGTTACCTGCTCCAACTTGCAAATTACAGCTTATTAAATATAACGAGGTAACTCTAGTGCTATCCTATGGGAGAGGTATGCCTTAAAGTAATGAAAAACGAATCTAAGAGTTTTTCACTATCAGGACATGTAAAACCTGACAGTACATGTCCTACTTTAAGTGCATTGCACCTGGCCCTCTAAGCTGTCCAGGACCGACCCTATGGGTGACTTATATGTGCTGAAAAGGAAGGTCTGGGCCTGGCAAAAGATTTATTTTGGCATGTTGAAATGAGAGCTTAAAACCGAAAACACAGGCTGCAATGGTAGGCCTGAAATATGTTTAAAGTGGTACTTAAGTGGATAGCACAATCAGTCCTGTAGGCCCACTAGTAGCATTTAATTTACAGGACTAGGGCACTGGTAGTGTCACTTTACTAGGGAGTTTCAAGTGAATTAAATATGCCAATTGGATATAATCCAATTCCACCACGGTTTAAAGAAAGTGGGCAAGCCCTTTAACACTGATTAGCATTGGTAAAGTGCACAGAGTCCTGAAAGCCAACAAAAATGGGGTCAGAAAAACAGGAGGGCGGTGGGGAAACGTTTGGGGATGACCCTTCAGAAAGGGCGAAGACCAATACGACCCCCTCCAGCCAAAAGCCATTGTAGATTAATCAATAACTTGATGGGCTTCCCTGCTTGAATTATAGAACATGAACAAAGGTCCTCTTATGCAGGAAAACGTGTCAGTTCTACACCTCTCTGAACTCAGTTGGATCCTTCTGTCTATACTCTCCTGAGCCACTTACCTGAACCATGGGGAACCCTTTTCCTCATTCCATGAACCCCATCTGTGCAGCACCTAACCTTAACTAGCTCACATATTCATCCCAGTAGGTAGCAGGTACCACCATGTCCAACAAAGTGATGTTGTCCATTCCACAACTTCGATCATACTTCTGTCTCCAACCCAAGGAGAACTCTGCCCATAAGGACAGTAACCAAAAAAGCCCACTGGCAGCTGTCAGTGTCTAGAGCCAGGCCCCATGCCATCCAGGGTTCTCTGAGGTTTCTCAGAGTGGGGGGGGGGGCAGTAGGCATGGGTGTTTTGCTCCCTACTTCCACTGTACCTCCCACCATTTATGGGGTGGTATTTTGACACTGGCCACTCAGCCCAGGGTCTGTACCCCTTCCTCACCTGCCCCTCCATCTGGGATCTAGGGCCATCCACTTAGGAGTGGTACACCCAGAAAGCTGAGCTGTGAGGGCACCCTGGACGGCCACCCCTCTCAGTTCTCCTGAAACAGGGGCAAGCCCATTCCTCAGAAGGCTGTCTATGGGCCTGTGGGGAGTAACAATGACCCTCCTCTGAGTCACCTCCCCATCCCACTACTGGGATACCAGGGCCATAGGGCAGATAGAGTATTGCCCATGGGCCTGAGTTACCCTACACACCTTTCCGGTGTGCTGCTCTGAGAAACTAGCCTTTTCACGATCAGGGTCTGGCTAGATCTGGTGTCCTATAAATCAAAGAAGTAGGTTACTGTTCCTAAAGGACATGAATAATGTCCTGAGAGAAAAGATGGAGAAAAGGAGAGTCTAGGTTCTGTACTCATGAATAGCGACAATCATAGATTTTGTCTCTTGTTGCCCTCACATATCCCAAGGGATGTCATGTTTCATCACTGGGCATTGCTCCTCGTAGGGCCAGGGCTGCAATGCCCTACAGGTCCCCTGAGGGGTCTCCTTGGGGAGATCCTTTTATTACGCGGTATGAGGAGTCAGAGTGTGAGATTTATTTATAGAGGGGCTGTGAAAGGTGTGTAGGTGAGAGTGTTTAAAACTGGCTAGGGGATACGTTAAAGGTTTTTTAATGTGTTGACTCCCCGGTCAGGTTAAAAAAACCCGTAGGTTATTGTTACTAATAAGGTAATAATGTACCCAAGTAACTATCAGGTCAACATGTTTCGCGCCCTACGATGGTCAAAACGATCCAAGACGATACATAGACAGACATGAAAACATAGTTACTGTTTAGTTCTCAATGATGAGATGATTGATGGCATCTCATCCAAATTATGTATTCTCTTGCGTGGCAGGAGAGAGGTGCTGTTGGCGCCAGGTTAGGGTATAAAATGCATGCGTCATATACAGTCACTCTGTGCACACACTCACTGTTGTGGGATAGCGTAGGGCCCTAAAAAGGTGTTCAAGCTTTTTTAATCAGTTAGCAGCATATGCAATCCTACTCATGGATTGTCGGTACAGCGTCCTGCACACATCCTGAAACACAGAATTCAATGCGTTCTTACATATTGGTAACGTTCAGTAGGTTCCCTAGGCTATCGCATAGCTGCCTGTACTGTAACGGGCTGTGATTAGCAATGGGAAAAAGGGGAATAGAAACAAAGAGTTTTAAGAAGACTGCATGGAGTACCACTGCTTAATATCAGTTCGGACAGCAAAGCCCAGTGGCAGTTGCCGCTGGGGAGCCAAAGGTATTGTACTCGCGGTTTATGCCGGGTGCGCTAATCTGCAACACCTACCCTCGCATGCATGCCTGCATACTGGCCGGGAGGTTTGCCGGTTCCCGTCAAGTAGCGGTGCTACTATTGCCTGGTTTCTGGTTGCCTGACTTCCGGTGGGCGTGACATCGCATGCGTGGGCGCACGCGATGGGCGCCATCATGGAGTCTGAAGAATGCCTACTGAGGTGTGCATGTAAACTCGAGGTTCATTTGGAGACATCTTGGAGTGTTACATAGTGCAGGGCGCACTTGAGTGTATTATATTGGTGGAGATGAATATGTAGTTGCGCTAGTGTCGGCAGTTACAAGGGGTGTCATGGGGTGCAGGATTATATTACTGGTTGAGGGTAAAGTAATGCAGACACACAGATCAGATCAAGCAGTGCCTTAATCACTGGCTGTTCCGGTGATCCTATTAGGAGTAAAGAGTAATGGGGATCAAGTCAGGTGTCCCTGTTGAATGGACAAATATGTGGAGAGCGCCCCGTCCTCTAAGCTATTTGCATGTGTGCTGGTCCACGAGATGTGAAAAGGGGCTGATGCGTGTTGTTTTAAGTACTGTATCCCTCATGGTATGTGGATTGAAGACCTCATGTTCATCTGGTTGCATAGCATGGGAGACGTGAGATGGACGACACTAAGTCAAGTGTATTGGCGTTTAAAAGGTGAGGAGAGTCCTTAGTGTGGTGGATCATAATTCGATCCACAGGATATCCTCATTCAGTCCCTTCTTGTGAGTTTGGAGACGATGAACCCATCGTTGTTCACATCTTAGTAGGGCTATGGTACTCCAGGGTGGATTAGCTTCTATGATAGTCCACCTGATATCATAAGCCGAGTGTTTACTTTTGATGAAGTGATTGCACATTCTGGTTGAGATGCATCCACAACGTATAGTGCTCTTGTGTTCCCAAATCCTGACTTTGGCTGGCCTGGTGGCCATCTCTACGTAGAAGAGTTCATAGGGGCAAGATATGAGGTATACGCAATTTTTGGTGTTACAGTTAGTGTGTTGTCTTTGTTCCCAGGTGAACTACCCCAGCTGCAGTGTCTTGGTGTGTTTTGTAGATGCACAGGCGCTGCAGGTTCTGCAAGGGTAGTGTCCTGTTACTGGCGGCAGGTTCCAAAGGGTGTTTACTCCCAAGTTGTTCCAGGGACGTGGTCGCATGTGTACCAGTTGGTCACTTATTTCGGTCATCCTCTTGAAGGCGAACCTAGGTCATTTTATGTTTAGGGCGTCTGTATTCAGAATCTTCCAGCTCTTCAGTAGGCCTTCGCAGTTGTTATTGCGTGCTCTCTTCTTGGCTTTCTTTATTATACCTGTAGGGTAGTTCCTGTTCTCCAGGCTGGGAGTTAGTGATGCTGCTTGGGAATCATAATCACTTAGAGAAGTGCAGTTCCTCCAGATCCTGAGAAATAGGCCATATGGGGGATTTGCCCGTAGGGCCTTTGGGTGTTGACTATCAAACAGAAGGAGACTGTTGCAGTCTGTTTCTGTTTTATAAGCGTTTGTGTATAAGCGTCCCTGTTCGATGGAGATCAGTTGATCTAGAAATGGGAGTTCTGTGTCAGACTGTGATTTTGTGAAGTATAGGTATGGCTTTAGGTTGTTGATCCAGTTGCTGAACTTGCAGCAGCTTTCTTCAGTGCCCCTCCAGAAGATAAAGCTATCATCAATGTAAAGTTTCCATGTCAGAATATTCTCCTGCAATGGACTGGAGTCAGTAACGATGTGTTGGGACCCAAATTGTGCCATATATATTTATGCCAGACTCAGGGCAAAGGCACAGGAAGTACCTTGTATTTGATGGTATAGGTTGGTCTTGTACATAAAGAAGTGTTTTTTTTTTTTTAGAGCCAGGGTGATGCATTCCATTATGAACTCCACTGGGGTATCAGTCAGGATCTCTGTCGTCTGTATTAGGTTTCCCGCTACTGTGATCGTGGCATTTGCAGAATGTTTATGTAAAGAGCTTCTGCGTCCAAGGTCAAGAAGAGATTAATTTCTTCAGTGTTATCTGTATTGATCCGGTGTCCATCAGAGTAGTGACTGGGATCCCATTCACTTTTACCTGGTGGAAGTGACGACTCCCAGTCTCAGGGATCACCAGCTCATCCTCTGACTCCACCTCCCAGCTGAGGGAGCTCATGGCATGGTCTGTGATCTACCCCTGGGGACTACTTACTCCTAAGGCCACATTGGCAACCCCCGTAGAGGTACCACCAATGGGTGGTTTCTTAGGACAGGCCCCCCCGCTTGTGTCCTAGCTGGGAACAATCAAAGCAGTGGGGTTAAAAATAGGGCATCCTGGTCCACCGCACACCAGAACCTCCTCCCTGCTTCTCAAGGGGGGATGGGAACTCTTTCCTACCTCTTATTCTGGGACCGGTCTGTGTCTCCCTTGACCTCCCCTCACGTTGCTGGGGGGAAACTGAACGACCCTTCTTGGGGTCACTCCCAAGTACCTTCTTATGGACCCTGGTGCTGAGCCAGCAGCCTGCCTCCTTAATAAGCTCCCTGGAGTCAGTGAGCTTATCATCAATCAAGTGTTGGAGCCGCTCTAGAAAAGAATTACTGAGCATGTGTTCACTTGCAAACAGATCATACAGCACTTTGTAATAATTCATCTCACTGCCCATCACCCAACCACCCAGTGCCTTGCAAAAGATATCTAGCAAATCCACCCTGGTCTGCTGGGGCAACTTCTGCCTGTCCTTCTCAGAGGCAAGGCCATATTTTCTGACTAGAGTTTCCTTCATGAGGGTATACCTCATCCTGGCTCTCTTATCTAGGGCCAGTAGGGCGTCCCTCCCTTTGTTACAGATGTGCTTCCCCCAATGTAAGCCCCCAATCCTCAGTGTTTCTATACATCTGCAAAGATACCAAATATGCTTCAGACTACTTGTCTATGTCATCCCCCACAACAAAGTCTGGCACCAGACCTTTGGGGATATGGATCCTCCTATCACCAGAGGACACTGTAGGATTTCTGCCACCATCACTGCTGGACCCTGCCTGCCATGTCCAGCTCCTTCAGATTCAGTTCATGAGCCAACAAGATTTTATTTTCCTCTAAGGATCTCTCTGCAACAGTCTTCTTTGACTCAATGGCCAGTTTCCTTTTCTTCAACCTTTACTGGGGCATTTGCAGCTTGAACTATTTTTCGTCCCTCCTTTACACCAGCACCTCTGGGGACAGGCTGCGGAAAGACACACTGCTCTCTGCCTGGGCAAGGAGCTCCACTACAGGGGTCAAGTCATCCCCCTCAACTGCAGGTGGTACCACAGGAAGGGCTTCTCCAGGCCCCTCCATCTAATTATCATTATCTCCCTCTGCAGCTCCGACCAATGACTGATGGCCTTATGCCAGGCCTTTTGGCACTCCACCTTCCTGGTGGTGCTTTTTGACACATGTCCCCTCTCCTTGCAGAACGCCTTGAGCTGGGCAAGAGTCCGACATCCACGTTGGCCAACTCAGACTCCATTCTTGCAGGTGTGGTTTCAGTCACAACAGTCAGAAAAAATGTAGGAAAAGCAAAAAGGCCAATCAAGGGAAATTTTAAATTTTAATTGGTCTCAAATATGGGATGGATTTGTGTCAGATATGGGATCTTAGAGTGCAGAAAATCCTTGCACAGCACTACACAAACAAGTCCTAACCCTTAACGTTGCTCACCAATGTACGAATTTGAGTTGTTGGTTAACTGGGGTGTGAGCCCTGGTCAAGCAGCAATCACAACCCTTGTCACAGCAAGGGACAAGCCAACCTTAAATTAACCTGTGCTCAACCCTCTAGTAGCATGGCACAGAGTAGTCAGGCTTAACTTTGAAGTGTTGCACAAATATTTTACACATTGCCTCTAACAGTAATAAAGTAAAAACACCACACAAAAAGGATTTCACACCAAGTTAGAAAAATAGAGTGACTTTAATAAATAAAACAAGACCAAAATACAAAAATCCAATCTACAGAACCAGAAATATGCAATGCTAAAGATGTCAGTGAAAATAGAGCCAAAAGGCACAAAGCACCAACTGTGGATATCTGGTTGTGCATAAAAGGACAAAGTCACAAGTTCAGGCTGACAGCAATTGGAGCACAAGCCAGCTACAGGGACCCAGTTAGGCCTGGTGAAGAAAGTACCCTGATGCGTTGTTTGTAGAGAATTGCGAGGATCTGCATTGAAGATTTGTTGCACAGCTGTAGCAAAGCATTGCTTCAGAGATGTGGCAAGCCTGTGGCGCGAGGTCCTGTGTTGCAGCCGAGGATCCCGCCAACAAAGGCTTGCAACGTGAAGTCCGACACCACGATGTGTCACGCAGACGAGGCCATGCGTCGGTTCTGAGAGGCTGCAATGGGGAGCCTGGTGTCCTTATCGAGTCTACAATCGACGAGGAATGCAGGGCCTGCAGCAAGGATGTGTCATGCAGCGGCAGTTCCAATGTGCTGTGATGCGGGTCTTTGCAATGGATCAAATGCATGCAGCAACAGCAATGTGACGGTTTTGCTCGGGTTTGCGCTGCACAGCAGAGGAGATAAGTCCATTCTGCTGGAGCCATGGAGGCTGAAAGATCACCTTAAGCCCACTTCCAAGAGTCCAGGAGCACCACTTAGCAGGGCAGACTTACAGATGGCAGCATTAATATGGCAATCAATGCATTCATTGATGAAACTGAAATCTCGTCCTCAAAATAACATACATTTATAATGCGTACGTTCACCTGAAGGCATCTCAGTGCTGAATAAAAGATGTTTATTATTTCCCAACTCAGAGGTACTCAATTTATGGACCTCCGATGAATGAAAGGCTGAGTGGACCAGCTGGGATTTGAACCTGTGACCATGAGGACGAACACAGTCCCCTGCAGTGGACGCATTAGTCCACTGAGCCACCAGACTAGTTCTTATTAACAGATTCGCCCATTATGCGTCAAGCAGGCCCTGAGACCAAGAGCAGGACCGCTGATTATTAGGTCACAGGTGGGAGGATGCGAAGCTGGCAGGAAAACGATCAGGCAGGAAACTCTTGATCAATAAAAAGGATATGCGCCGTAACATTACAAGGGTCAAGGGAGATTGCCCATAAAGCTCACATGGCCAGAGGGGGTACGTGCACTACTAAAACACCATAAAAATTCAGAGGCCACATGAGTTAGGAACACACAGCCAATCAGGACCTAGCACATGCAGTGATCACATACATGCTCCCCATGTCAGATATCTGGACACGTTATCCACTGGCCACATTGTGTCCAAGCAAGGTCGAGTCACACCTGTGGTAACCATTAGACAATTAATTTACGACTCCAAAGGCAGCAACCAACATTCCTCACCATATATGGTACACCGCAAACTTTTATAACCCATCATGTTTTGTATAAAAGAAGGACACTTACTGATTGTAAATTGAGACAGTCCTTGGCCCTTATGCCTCTAACTGTTCTCCTAACCCTAATGTTTAATTAAACAAACTACTCCTATGTTGACAAACGCCTGCTGTCTTCTGTTATTTAAGGGATTTTGAACTCGAGTAACACATTGGCGACCTCAAACCTGACTGCAGCTGAAAGGAGACCCCGGACGGATTCCGATTGCGCAACAAGAAAGGTGGAAAGTTCTGCTGAATCCCTGAAAGAGGGTAGGAGACTACATCAGCACTTCAAACATAATGCATTTGGCGCATGGTAAACTAGAGAGAAGCATAAAAAGATAACCTAAGCGCTTGGACCACTGACAGGGTCTGGCATATTACCTATTTTATATGTCCTAACTGAATTAGTCGTAAGGCGGCCTCAGAGCAATTCCCACGGTAGTCTAAGTTAACTACACTAGTTGAGGTGAAGTTAAGGTGAAGGTAGCCCTAGATAACACCCAGGACGTTGGCTTTTGAGATACAGCTATCTTGATTGGGCAGAGTTGAAACCTCAGTCTCATAGTTTTTAGTTCAACAATTTCTCAGTGCTAAGAGGTTTCTAAACACACTTAGTATCTGTAAGGAGTGTGCAAGGTACATCTAGCTTGGACCCTAGGTGTTTAACAGGGTGGAATTTGGACACAGGGGGAAAAAGGTGGACCCAGGAAACTTGGCGTAACTTGTGGTGGCCATGATGGGCCAGTGATTACTAAGTTATTACAATATGGTTTCTATGATTACTACCTTTGTTTAGGAGCGGATATTGGCAGAATATCCAGCTGACTTAGGAACGGGTTCTTTTTTAGAGGATAGCGTGTGCTGAGAACATACTAGTTTTTTTAACAAAGTATTTTTTTCTGCTAACCATTTCTGAACTGTATTATGTGATGAGTTTACTGAATGTTGATTGCAAACTGTATTTTGTGAAAAGAACAGAGATCGTGCAGATGATATTCTAACATATCACATATTCGCCCTATGTATTAATACTACATATGCAATTCAAACAAACTTTATTCGGTTACACAAGGTCAACCATGAAAGTTACAAAACTACATATACATAAAATCAGACAGATTAAAAAAACACCATAAAAAACAAACCCACTCCAGGGCAATTCTCAGTATTAGAAAAGAGGGGCCAAAAAGATCAAAATATGCATAGCTACTAATTCATAAGAAACAGACGTCCCATAAAACATCATAATAAAATAGGCCTGCTTTCATTTTGCATCCTTTGGAAAACTAGGCCAACATACTGTTGCCTACCCTGTGAAACAACAACCCCCACATTATACGTCCAAACATGCCCTTGATTTCATTATAGATTTTAAATAACCCACAACAAAAAATATACATACCTCGTTCAGTAGTTGGGAGATAGAAGTGGGCTGGGCGAGCTTGTCTAAAATTCAACTTCTTTAAAATAGGGACCAGGAAATGTTTCTGTGGAACTGAGTAAAATTTGCAGAAGAACATGAAGTGCAGCAAATCCTGTGGAGACTGACCGTCGCAGCCACAGGATGCTAACACTTGTCCTCTGTAGCAGCCCTTGGGTCTAACCAACAAGAGATGGAAAAGGTTAGTCCGGAACCTAGTTAGTAGGAACTTCTCATGTGTGGATAGGGACCCCAGGAGATAGGGCTCCGTAAGTGGTGTTGTTCTGAGCATTAACAACCTACGAACACTTGCTTTCTTAAGTTCCTGCTTGTCCCTATCTTTAATGATAAGAAGGCTACCCTGACTAGTTCCACATCCTTTTTGGTACAAGTTTCAGGCTTAAAAAATAACTCTACACGACCTACCCCTTCCAGGTTTCTTTTAATATAATTAAGCCTTGGAATTTGGAGTACTTTATCAAGTGTCAAGCACTCTCTCAATATCGTACGGGTGAGGTTTAACTCCTGGTTCAGCCAGCATTTTAACCAGAATACAAGAGGGCGCGAGGCCAGGGTATCACTCAAATACGGAAGCCCCAATTCTTCATGGGCCACCAAGTTAGAAAGGCTCTGAGGGGCAGACAACAGGCGCTTCAGGAATTTATTCTTTGCCACCTGTAAAGGATTCACTTTAGTATGACCCCAAATTTCACTCCCATAACTGGCTATAGCCAGGCTTTTAGCCTGATACACCTTTAACATGGCACCAATTGGTTTCCTCCCTATTTTCGTGGCAAAATTAAAAATTGCTGTGTTTGCTCTGACCAAAGTTCCCCTATTCTTAGTAATTTGGGGCCCCCATTGTAGCTGATCATCCAGGAGAACCCCTAGATATGAAAAAACATTTGTGCGGGGGGATAGTGGAAGAGCCAACCCTGAATTGGAAGCTTTTTTTTGGTCGCGATCCCACTTGCATAACGTAAGATTTCGTATTGTTAATGGCGAGATCCCGATCTGACAAAGTTAGAAAATGCCTCAAGTAAGGATTGAAGGCCTAATGCCGTCCTCGCTAAGAGGACTGCATCGTCTGCGTAAAGGACAGGAAGTCCACGCCGCCCTACGTATGGGAAATCTACCTCCATGTTTCTAAATACTTTGTCCAAATCATTTATATAAAAATTAAATAAAAATGGAGCCATTATACACCCACCGTACTCCCCTTTTAATATCTAGGTCCCTGGTAACCCTGAGGTCCTGAGAGAACCTCACGTTAGCCTTGGACGACCTGTGCAAATCTTCCAAAAAGTCGACTAAGCTGTTCTCTACCCCCATTGCCCTAATGGCCTGCCACAGCTTGACCCTGTTTACACAGTCAAATGCTGAGGACAGGTCCATGAAGGCAAAGTATACAGTACCTGGTCGCGCAACTGTAAATTTACTCAATATCAGGGAGAGATTAAGGCATTGAGCCACAGTAGAACGCCCGGGGAGAAATCCAAACTGAACATCCGATAACATTTTTTGCTCCTCGGCCCAGCTAGACAATCTGTCCAGAAGTACACGGCCCACAACCTTGACCACTGAATCAAGAAGAGAGATTTGCCTATAGCAGTGGGTGCTATTCCTATCCCCCTTCTTGAAAACAGGGATGATGGTAGAGGGCGCCAGGACTCAGGGCACCCATTTTTTGCGGCTGCGTTAAACACTGCCACAAGTATTGGCGCCCAGAATGAAGGGTCGGACTTAAATAGGTCCGGGGGGATACCGTCCGGGCCCGGGGCTTTATTGCTTGTTAAACCTAAAATGCCTTCCACCACCTCACCTAGTTCAAAATTCACTACGGGGGCGTTCATATCACAGCCGACCTGTGGGAGGAGCTCCGCTGAGCTCTCAAACATTATTTTAAAATGGAGCACCCATTCCTCCTCCGTAATATGGGAGTCAAGGGCCCTCGCGCTATCCTGATCAAAAAGGGGCCCATTCACGATGCTCCAAAATCTGGAGCTACTCCGTAGGGTACTAGAGTTTATCAACTCCCTCCAGGCCTCTTCCTTCATAGCTACTTTCCTTTTTGCCAAGCAATCCTTGTATTCCTTCCGGCAAACTCGCACCTGCGCAGAATTTCTTGGGTTTGCTGACAAGGATTCCCTCAGTTTTTTAGCGGCCTTGGAACAAGCGGAATCAAACCATCTCGGTCCAGGGTGCACAGTTCTGCCACCCGGGACGCTTAAAATCTTTCCAACTTTTTTTTACAATGGATTCATATGCATTAATAACCTCGCCTGGGGAAGAGCCTTCATCCATAGACAACCCTACCTCGTTAGGTCACGATTCTCTTACCTTCCGGTAAAAATTATCAGGAGTGATCTGGGACCATTTAAGACGGCATACGCCGTCCGTTGGTTTAAGCGTTCCCGTTGGAGCAACTTCACTAATCTGCAGGTACACATATAGAGGGTTGTGATCACTGTGTACACTGTCCTCAATATTAAAACCGCTAAATGATGCGTGTGATGAGGAGGAGATTAAAATATAATCGATAAATGACCTCCTACCTCTCCCATTAAAGGTGGGTACCGGGAAAGTGCGATGTGGGTCAGAGATGGTCATGGTGCACATCATGTCCAAATCACTCATCAGGTTATTTAATACCTCCCCGTGTGCGGAATGTTGAAAGTGAAACCCCTTTAGGCGCAAGCAACCCAACTCGGAAACTCCGGTGAGCATGGGGTTTCCACAAGGGTGGATGTTGAAATCCCCAGAAACCGTTAAATTGTGTAGAATGGAGCCATAAGATTGATTAATAGGAGTGCCCAAGGTAGCAATGTTACTCCCACCAGATGGGCAAGTCGCAGAGTTATAAAAATTGATAAATCCCCAACTTTTATCTCCCCTATTTAAAATCAATGGCAATATACCTCGGCTAGGGGATGGGATGACCTGAATCTGGCAGTCAACTGTCAGGGAGATATAAGTTACTAGTCCACCCCTGGGTCTACCCCCAGCTGAGGGGATGGCTGGCACAAAAAAAAGCCCTATAACCCTCCAAAAATAAATCACATTCAACAGACCAGGTTTCTTGGAGGTTAATCACAAGGAATTGCCTCACGGACTTTAGCCAAAGAGGATCCTGGAATTTGCTTGCTAACCCTGCTTTTTTTTCTACATGTGCACCTGGATTCTCATTCACTAACTCTTGTGGTTGCTGCAAATTTAGATTAAGGCCTCTCTCAAGTCCTTTCTCATGACATTTCTTAGTCAATCACAGCCCTCCATCCCTGTTAGTGATGAAAATCTATTATGTAGGTTTATCATGGAACTTGCCCCATGCTGTCCACCAAATAGAGCTGGAGTATGGAACGCAGGGGTTAACTGTTGCAAATGCACAGGAATCGATCCTTGTGACCACCCACCTTGGAAAACGGGCATTTTAAAATTGCGGGGTCTTTCTCTAGGTTGATCGGGTATTTAAAAGGAGTGCCCTGACTACTGATCCTAGCAAAAACCAAAGGAAATGATGGACGGAGTGTTGAACAATGCAAGCACTCACCCCCAGTCAACTGATCTGGGTTTAATCCATCACCGTTCTTTAGCCCACTCTGCCACCCCAGTTGAGACATGGCCATATGCAAATCAGTCTGACCCTGTGCCTCATGGGAACAGTCCAGCCCGAACTGCCAAGCCATGTCTTCCCTGGACAGGAAACAAGCTTCCTAGGACCGGTTTCTGGCATTTCAGCCGTCTTCAGCCAGGCTTGCTTGAATCCAGTGGCAAAGTGAGCAAGGGACTCACGTCTGAGCATACCCTGCCAACTTATGGCGAACAAAGCAAAAACCAAAGGTCTGCTAATCCTGGCTTACTAAAGGCCCGTTGTGCGTCCCCAAACAATATCCTACCCGCAGTATGAGGATTGTCAAAATTAATATTAACAGTCACCCATGCCTGATTTGCTAAGGCTCCCGATCCAGCTAACCCTACGGGCCAGGATGATATTTTTGGCCACTCTAGCCCCCAGGGCGTTAATTGAGAGCTAGTGAATGATTTTATTTTTAAGCTGTCCATAGTCCTCACTACCCCCCCACCCCCCCCGGGGGAGAGGTGGAACAATCCCCAAAACCACTACGTAGGGGGTAGATTTAGGGGGAAGATCTATTACTGGTAAACTCTGTAACTGCACTTCACTGTTCTCATGTTTCCCGTCCCTGGATTGATGGCGGATGCCAGGGACACTACCGGGGCCGCTACCACACTTGTACCATCTTGTCGACGGATGATTTACCTGACTGTGAAATCCTTGCCTTCTCCCTGGCCCTATCCCCCCATCAATCCTGCCTGGGGCTTTTGCTTTATAGACCACCTGGCCCTCTTGGCTCTTTTACTGAGGATTTGCTATCGATCATTTCCACACTGAGTCTTAGAACAAAACACTGCCTAATACTCGGGGACTTTAACATCCACATGGATAAGGGCGAGGATCCTGAAGTGCAAAAATTTCTGGATATGACATCGTCGGTGGGACTGCATATGTATCTACAGTCCCCTACACATGAGAAGGGGCATATTTTAGATCAAATTTTTTCGACCGTTCCGGTGGTCCTTTCCTCCCTTGCCCCAGTTCTTTGGTCGGACCATTTCCTAGCGGATTTCACGCTAGGACATCAGCCTGTGGCCGCCCGCATTTCGCAGCGGCTCGCTGCTCGTAGTTCTAGAGCCTTCCACAAAGTCACCCCGGCCATGATCACCCAGGCTTTAGATACCCATCCTTGTGTTTTTACGGGCAGTCTGGAGGATGATGTGGTGTGTTTTCAGAATTGGCTCACTGCACGTTTGGAAGCCTTGGCACCATCTCGCCAGGTTAGATCTGAACTGGCACGAGCATCAGCCCCGTGGTTCTCTGCTGCCTTGACGGCCAAGAGAAGGCACTGCAAGAGGCTGGAGAGAATTTGGAGGAGGCACTATGATACATCGGCTAAGCAGTCTTACAGAGCAGCAGTGAAAGAATATCACAGGGAGCTCGTTGCAGAGAAAAAATCCTATTTGGCCAGAAGGATCGAGGAAGCAGATAGCTCCTGCAAAGAGATCTTTAAGATTGTTAAAGAATTCATCTCTCCCTCCTGCTGCACTTCTGCATCTGCTTTCTCGGAACCTTGGATCATGGAGCTTGCAGTATTTTTTACTAATAAAATACGTACTATCCAGTCAGCGTTGCAAGGAACCCAGATCATCTTGAGCAAAGGTTCAGAGGTCGATGGCCTTTCCAACCCCTGGTTATGCCCACCAGCTATGCATATGGATTCTGTGGGCCCTACCCTGCACTGTTTTCCCTCTTTAGAGCCTCAGGCCTCGCTTGACCTTTTGTCTAGCCTGAAATCTGGCTCTCCTCTGGACCCTTGTCCCGCCAAGTGTCTTGCGACCCTGGCACCTGCCCTTAATCCGATCATCAACCCTCTCATTAATGCATCTTTGAAGTCGGGCAAAGTCCCCTCCTCCTGGAAACAGGCCTTAGTTCTTCCCCTCATTAAAAAACCAAATGCAGATGCTAAACTGCATTCTAATTATAGGCCAATCTCGCTGCTTCCTGCCCTGGCCAAGATCACTGAAAAGTGTGTTCATACCACCCTTACCAACTTTGTAGAGGGCAACTCCCTTTTACATCAGTCACAGTCTGGATTTAGATCTAACCTGAGCACCGAGACCGCTCTTCTTGAGGTTACTGAGATTGTGAAGGAGACCCTCGATAGGGGTGGAAAGGCCCTGCTTATCATGCTTGATTTGTCGGCGGCCTTCGACACCGTCCCCCACGACCTCCTCCTAATTAGACTCTGGGAGATTGGGCTGCGGGGTACGGTGTTCGCATGGTTTCAGTCTTTTTTGGCCGATCGGACACAAACGATCTGGGCTCCCCCTTTCTCCGCCCGGATGCCGCAGCTTAAGGTAGGGGTCCCGCAGGGCTCCATACTGAGTCCTTCCCTCTTTAATATCTTCCTTACACCTCTTGCGGCACGGGTGGAGGAGCTAGGGGCCCAGATCATATCCTATGCGGATGACACACAGCTCCTGTTCACTTGTGACAGGGGCTGTGACTTCGATGGAGCAGCCATTCGGAAGTGTTTGGAGTTTGTGTTTGACTGGTTTGGGAAAAATGGCCTCAAATGCAACTCCGACAAATCCGAGATATTGTTCTTTGGCTGTCCTGCAGACCCACGTTGGAAGCTATGGTGGCCTTCGGCCATGTCTCCCCCTGCCAGCGATTCGGTCACAGCGAAGAACCTGGGTATGATGGTCGATAACACTCTTTCCTTTAAAACCCAGGTTGCTGGCTTGACTGGGAAGTGCTTTGCCATCTTAAGGATGTTGCGCAAGTTTCTGCCCTATTTATCTTTGGAGCATAAGAAAATTACGGTGCAAGCATTAATTGGCTCGCGCCTAGACTACGCCAACATCCTTTACTTAGGTCTTCCTGAGTATCTGCTGACTCGTCTGCAGATAGTTCAAAATTCTGCAGCCAGGGCAATCTTCGGTTTAACTAGAAGATCTAGGGCCAGCAATCTCCTTGTCTCTCTGCATTGGTTGCCGATTCGTAAGCGTATCCTCTTCAAGACCCTAACTACAGCTTTTAGGGCGCTTCATAATTTCGGCGCTGAATATCTGCAGAGAAGGGTCAATTTCTATCTTCCATCTAGACCTCTGAGATCTGCTGCCCAGGCCAAGGCTATCGTTCCAACAGTGAAGCGTGCTCGCTGTGGAGGTCGCTCCTTTAGTTACCTTGCACCCCGCCTCTGGAACACATTGCCCTTGACGTTGCGGGTGTGCACCAATCTCTCGGTTTTTAGGAAAGGACTTAAAACCTATCTGTTTGCTTTGTAATGCTGTTATGGTTAATTCTGGTTATGTTTTCTGTTTTGGCTGTTTGTTTGCTGCTGGTATTTGGTGTGATGATCTTTAGCGCCGGGACGCTCTTTGGAGCAGCTGAGCGCTCTACAAAACAAACAGTAACATAACATAACATAACAAACGGGTGTGTCCCTGCTAAAACCAACTGCGCGGCAATCCTATCATCATACCCCGCAGAAGCTTCAAATTGCTTTGACGGATGAATTGTGGGGGAAGCCACAGAGGTCGGCCGAGTAATCGATTGAATGGTCCGAGACCCAAGTGCCCTTGCATTGTTCTGACCAGGGTCAGCACTTAGTTCTCCTAAAAGGGATGGTGTAGCCTTACTAGTATGCAAAGCTATGGAATCCTCAATCCGGGTCCGCCTCTCAATAATAGGGTCTAGTTACGCATCCAGTAAGTTAGATAAAGAAGCCTGTAGTGAGCCTAACGCCCCGAAAAAATCCAGGGTTGGGGGATTATTAGGGGAAACTACGTTAGGTACGAAAGGTTTAACACCCAGGGTGGATTTCCCCCAATAGATTGAGTTTTTCTTTTGGTGCCACCCCACAACTGCAGAGTCCCTTTCATTATCTTGGCTACCTTTTCCATCGGTAAAGCAGGGAGTAGTTTCTCTATATTGCTAGGTAAATTGGCATCAGCTCCCAAAGGGTCCCTTCCCCCGCCTACTTTGCTACTTATTACGATGACAGGTGATAAAGGAGCCGCCAAAGGAGGCTCATCAGCATAAGTAGGTGAAAGATTAGAAGTCCCAGCATCATTCTCGGAATCCACGCTTATATCTTCGCATAAGCTCACGGTAGGCACAGGGCAATGACCCCGGGTAGCAGGACCAACATTCACTTCAGTCTCTGGTACACAAAGGCGTTGAATGTAATTTGGAGATCTCGAGAGGTGCCTATGTACCAGCTCGATCTCCTTGTCCAACACAGAAGCAGCCCTTTGCAAAAAAGAATCCATGGTGGAGACTGTTGCGGACACACCCGGCTTCCCCTTCGCCGTGTTAGCGGGAACAGACACAGCCTTACGCCTACCCATAATTATTAAAAGTGAGTTAAAAAACGTTTTGGAGTGGGAATTAAAAAACAAGATATCAGTTAAATAAAAGACATAGCCACATCAAGTTAGTCATGTGTGAAACAAGAGATGGGCGGTCTAAACAGGCAAAAACCACATATAATACACTCATAGTGGACGACCCCAAACAGCACTGGGTTGTCTTAAACTTTGTCTTGGAGATCAGCCACAACCGTGTTCAAATAACAGCAACTAAAAGCTGGTTACCAGGTTTTTGGAAGCTCCGATCCCGCTGGTCAAAGAGGGGACCCAGACACGGACGGGCCCGCCCTTGGGACGGGCTTCGCCCGCGCGCGTTCCCGCGGTGCGGGAGGCAGTGGCGGCCTTTATGCGCCGGCTGGCACGCGAGTGAGTGAGGGGCAGTTCCTGCCGCGAGGCCCCCTGGGACCGGTAGTCCTTGCGGCAAGGTCTGCTGCGGTGCTTCCAGTATCGGTCTCCCACGGTGCGGGAGGCAGTGGCGGCCCTTATGCACCGGCTGGCGCACGAGTGAGGCGCGGTTCCTGCCGCGAGGCCCCCTGGGCCGGGTAGTTCTTGTGGCGTTGTAGCAAGGTCTGCTGCGGTGCTCCCAGTATGCATTTTATCTGTTTTTTATTGAAATGCTCAGTTGAACGGTTTGATGCAAATATTGTAAAAACACTGAGCTTCTAGTACGCAATTTGTAAGAGTGCACCATGTGCAACTACCTCATTGAGTAGACAAACAAAACTACAAAACGTCAGTTGTATTTATTCAAATGATTAAAATTGCCATGAATTCCCCATTAAAGCATATGGAAACTAGGTTCCCCAACCAGATAAAGAGAATTAATATGGTCTACAAGAGTGGCATTTACACACAAAGGCACACACATTTTTGGTCTAAGGAGGTAACATTTGACACAAATATAATTGAACATACTAAAACATATAAAGACTGAATATGAAGGACAAAAGAAAGACAAAAGAGAATCAATGTTAGAATTATGGGCCATCTTTGAAGAAGCTAAAACCAAAAGCCCCACAATGCCGGTAGCGAGTCAAGGTGTCGGTGCTTCCCCCACCATGTGCAGAGATGGATGTATTCAAATAAAACAGCAGTAGAAGCCAACAAGCCCCCCCACTGAAAATGGACAGTTAGGCCTAACCTAGAGAAAACCAAGAGCAAGCAAACCCAGATGTCTCCATAACAGCCCAAGCCCCTAGTGAAGGTCCCCAAAAGCTCGACTCCCCGTCCACATGTGACACCTCAAGGGCGAGTAAAACATATACTCGCACTGGTTCAGGCGAGTGTAAACAAGTGTCAAGAAACAGGAAAGATTGTGGCGGTACTCGGTAGTGACTCAGCGAGCTAGGGAGAGGAAGGGAGCTCTAGCCCTCCGGGATCCAATGACAAGGGTGGGGCTACAGGGGTTGCCCAGGTAGTCCAGGAGAAAATGGAGAGTGAATTTTAAGGGGAAGCCAGGCCAAAGAAAGTAGCGAGTAACTCAGAGCAAAAGAGACCGGCTAGACTACACGAGGAAGAAATGAGTGAGCTGATGCTTGAGAGAGAAAGGGTGCACAACTAGAATTTAGAGCAAGAGTACAGGACAGCGCATTCTTTACATGAGGGAAGCGGAGTCAGGTACAGGGCACAGCACTGGGAACAATCGGAGGTAGATGAAAGGCTACAAGCAGGGCTCAGAGCCACACCATCTAGTTGACAGAAGAGAGGGGCGAACCAAGAAATAAGGGAACAAGGCAGTCTGGTACTTACCCACCTGTGATGCAGGAAAAACACAATGGCACCTGTGCGTACACACAAGGGAAGCAGCGACGATGATACGAGCTGCTCCGCATGGATGCACAACAAAGATAAACCAACGCAGAGGGTGATAATAGCCAAGAGTGAAGGCAAGACTTTTGAATGCCCATTTTGTGACCTATTAGCAGATTGGACTGACAAATTTGAAAGGTCTTGGCCAGGGGAAGGATCGTTTGAGCCAGAGGAAATGGTAGTGGTGGAGGTTGCATTAGGCATGAAGGAGGAAACCCCAGTTGGAACTTCCTCTACATGCAGTGATACCTCGCAAGGTGGGAGCGCTGTGTTGAGGAGAAACCTGTAGAGTCACCTAGATTGAGAATTTGCCCATTACTGCAGAAAGGCATGGCTGGGATTATAGACGTGCCATGGGCCTAGATGGACAAAGAGTGGTTGAGAAAAAAGTTGTCATCATTGCTGGATGGTGCAGGGAAATATATCACTCGTTGAGAAAAAACACCGTAGGTATCACCCTAGCGATAGGTTACATTAAGAGCCTGCTAAGCAGCTTAATTGGGGAGCAGAAAAACACTGTGTTAACCCAAACTCGCATTTTAGCAATCATACTAACAAATACCCAGAATGACAGGTCGCATTTAATATGCATAAGCACCGGATATGGATCACCCGAGAGAAATATTCCCTGATCGCCCTGATGTAGGAGGGCTAATAGCAGAGATCCTAAATAGAATGCGGGAAAGATGGGGACAGGAAATGGGGACAGGTCACATTTTGCTATAATATTTTAAAGAAAGGGTTACCCACCAAGATACAGAGCAGGCGCGACACCATAGTTGGTTTAGATACCAAACCCTGTCAGGGAATACAAGCTCATATACTCTACTACCATAAGAAAAATCAGGAAAAGGACAGAGAGAAGCAGGAGCAGACCCAAAGAGACACAGCAAAACTAGTGCAGCATAAGTTGAAAAAGACTAGATTCATTGGGAGCAGCGATGGCCGCAGTCATGCAGACAACACCAGTCACAATGGGGGCTCCAGTGCAAAACTTTTGAGGATTCCAAGCAGATAGTCCAGTAACACTAACTATTGTAGTAGAGGCCATGGAGGCTGGCCACAACCAGACATTAGAGAGATTCTATTGCCATAGGCGGGGTCACCTGGTGAGGCATGCCGTACAAAGGCATACCATGAGTAGCAAAAAGCAGCTGAGGTTTTAGAATAAGGGCCAGCCACCACAAAACCCCATGCGACAGGATATGGTTAACGTCCCTCCTCAGTACCAAGCACAGGGTAATAACTGCATATCATACACTCAGTCATAGGGAGTTCCGCCGTTCACCACACAACCACAACAGGGATCAAGTAATTGGGCAGGCAAGTGGCAGCAGCAACCACAGATCAGGAACACAGCACAACAGGGACCAGGGCCACAACCCCGGCAAGGAGGGGTGACAGTGTGGGGAGATAGTGCCTTTACACAACCACAGAGCCAAAATTCACAGTAGAATATACCCCCAGTAAATGAAGACAGGCAATAATAATCCCAGAAACCTAACCCCAATTAGTTAATCTCCGATGATGAAGGCAGCATCCCCCTACCCCCCCCCCCTCCCCCCCAAACTAAAAATTGTATCAGATCCGAAAGCACTAACAGACAGCATTGGGGATCCAAATATTTTACATTGCGTCTTGCAATTCAGGGCTTCTGGGGGCTGAATTGATCGGGCTTCCACACTAGCAACATAGTCATCTTAAGGGAGCACAGAATAATAAAATTGCCTAAGGCAACCTCAGAAACCTAGGGCCCAATCTACTGCTGATCCCACAGGGCAGGGTTCACTGGCCATATCCCAGGGGCAGGGTAGTCTGATGAGGGGGCGGGACAGCATCTAGAAAACTGTTTCAAAAGCAGACACCCAGGTCCCGCATATGAAGTCTAATGGGACGCGTTCTAATCACCAAGCTGGAAGGACCCCATAATCTGGCAACATGTCCATGTTTAATGTTTCCTTCATGGCGTGTAGTCTTGATAGTGCCCTCAAATGCTCTAGAAGCCTTTGAATCAATATAGGCCTACCTTTCAGTTTTAAACAAAGCCATCCTCGGTGACGGCAACAATGTTCTTATGCCTGGGATAATATGACCCTAAAACTCCACAGCCTCCACACGCAAGAGTCAATAAGCTAAGAGGCCTCAGTGTGATGACAAGTTTGAGACTTCAGTTGGGGGTTCACTTTACCATTCACCCTTCTGAAGACTGACAAAATGAGCACAAATTTCGTTAAACAATCAATGACTATCTAATCTGAGGAGCTCAAGAGACCCCAACCAAAAGCTAGGGAAAGCGGGCCCACCATAGCGCCAGGACGCTCCTTGGCTGGAGTATCTGTGCGCACAATAAATAACCGTAACATAACATAACATAACATAACAAATGCTGATAGAAAATGGGGTGCGGTCCGAAGAAGAGGGGGGTGCCTGGTCTGGAGGCTTCCAAGCCTCTACCGCTGCTCCAAATGTGACGCAGGGCATCAGGTGCACCTCTTCCAGGCTCACGTCCATTCCCAGCAGAGTCCACTCACAATGCTCCAACCTTGCAGGCAGAATCCAGGAAAACAGTCAGCACTGACTTCCGACCCCAAGGGGCGATATGGTGGGGAAGGGGGACCACAGAGCAGCCTCCAACCCTCTACCGAAGGGGGAAGGGAAACAATGAATTATGAGACTCAAGGAAATGCCCAACCTAAAAGAAAACTGGACAAAATTAGCCCAAAAAGACTGCAGATAAAAAAGGCGGGGACGAGATAAGCCAAAGCGAGATATCCGATGCCACAAGGGAGGCACACTATTTGCTGGCAACTGGTAGATGCTCAAACATAAAAATGTGTTTTAAGGGCACGCTACAAGCACCAGCAACACCAAACTGCAACACACCCCCTCTTTCCACATTTCCAAGCACATGTAGTGAACATACAAGGACTGAAAAACAGAACTCATGGCAAGCGCAACGGGGGTAATATCAAAACAGGTAGCCCACAGCAGGAAAATAGTGTCAGGAAGGAGCCGCAGAGCAACCGCGCTCTTATGCACACACTGCGTGAGGTGTTTTTGGAAATACTAGTGATGATCACAGAACCCCTGCTAAAGCCACAATCCTACCCCTCCCTGAACTCATGGGACCACCCCACAACATACCCAACACTGATCTGACCACCCAGAGCCAAAATTCTGGTAAATTACCGAAAACACCATAGTAGGATGGGGGGCGGGGCTTAGAAAAATAAGATCTATCTTGGTAATAATGTTTATAGTAATCACCTTTACTCCCCTAATCACTGATAAACATATTCAATAGGGGCACCTTCCGATCCTTCCCCAGATCGCGACTAGTAGGTTGATGGGATCATACCCCAGTGGTAAAATATCGGTTCTCCAAAACAACTGAGAACGGTGTGAATGTAACTAGGCTAAATTAACAGTCAATGAAGTTCTTATTCAAAATACAGGTAGCCGCAAGGACAACTTAGTGCACCAACGCCAACTTGTCATCAACAATCACGACTCAAGGAAAAAAAGAACATTTCTGAACTTGTGCAAATGGAAGGAGAAAAAGCCATGAGCCCTCAGAGGGGTCTGCTGAACATCTACAGCCCTCAAAGAGGGGGTGAAAACTGCATGGGTGCACTGTTCCAACGTGCGGTCGAGCCCTTCATGGCGATATCATTCTACAACTAAAAACTGCAAACTTTCATAAACTGGTCAAAAGGAATACAGCCACCGGAGGAGTGCAGACCCAGGAGACTCATACATAGAACTGCAGTGTTGCAACAAAAGTTATGTATATTTACATGATTATGTACGATCTGGCGAACCTGGTCCCAGGATGCTTGTTTCCGGTCCAGAGAGGACCTGACTTGGCAGTTGTGGCTAGACTGTCCCCATGAGGAGTAGGGGCAAGACTGATTTGCATATGGCTAGGTCCAAACTGGGGTGGCATGGTGAGCAAAAGAACGATGGATCTAACTCAGATCTCTTGACTGGGAGTCAATCATTTGTTTGCATAGAACTTTTAGGATCAAGTCAATTGTGTCGCTCTTCTTCCTTTAAGGGGTAAGGCAGTGCATAAAAGGATGACAAAGTGATGAATTGTCCTATTTGAAAGGGCATGATTAACTTGGGAAGGAAGGCTACCTTCGTGCAAAGGACCTACTTGTCCAGAAAGGAGTAGACATAAGGAGGCACTGCTGATAAACGCCTGAAGTTTACGTACTCGCCTTGTCGATGTTATGGCAAAGAAGGACACAGTTTTAGGAGTAAGCAATTGCAAAAAACAGTTGTGCATAGGCTTAAATAGCAAGCAAATAATGCAAGTCCAAATCAAGGTGACAGCCAAGATGGGATAGGTAGGAACATGTGACTCAACTCCTACAAGAAACACATTGCAACAAGTGATTTGAAGACAGACTGTTGTTCTTGTAAATGTAGGAAAGGCAAAAAAGGACGATAAGTAACCTTTAACTGTGCCGCAGCAAGGCTTGATTAGGCCAGTGATAAACTGAACAAGAGAATTTCAGAAAGAGAAGTTTGTAAGGGTTGGCTATGACAAGAGGAACACCACACCACAAACACCTCCCAGCATCCGAGCCCTTGAGTTGATTGCCGCCTGGGAGTCTGGGGCTGCTGGACGTGGTGCCAGGGGTTCGAGGCTTGGCCCTTGCTGCTGGGGTGCTGCGTTGCCGGAGGGCTGGTCGGGGACGCCGAGGGCAGTGACGGAGAGCCTTGTGGAGCGGCCCTTGGCGCATGGAGTAACGGCTGGGTTGTTGGAAGCTGGCCACGAGCGGAGAGCGGTGGGGTCCCCCCCCTCTACCCCCCTGGACACCGGAGAGACTGGCTGGGGTTGAGTCGTGGCGCACTGGACACGCTGGCAGTCGGGGTTCTCCGGTTCGGAGGCTTGGAGCCGGTACTCAGCTGTGCATCGAAGCCTGCCACTACTGTGCCTGGGAGCATAAGGGTTAAATTGAGCCCGCGCCTGCAGGAGGAGAAAGACACTACGTGCTGGGGGTGAGGCCCGCAATGGCGGCAGCCGGAGTGAGTTGACAGACCGAGAGGATAGGGAAGAGCACGTGGCGAGCTTTGGAGAGTTGGAGGTCCCTGCTGGCAGCTGAGGGAGTTGGTGCAGCTGGTGGTGGCGGTGGTGATATTTGGGGCACGGAGACTCGTCGGAAAGAGGCTTCCCAGCGGAGGAGTGGTGGGGGGGGCCGGGGGCTCCCCACAAGATAGCCCGGGACACCGAGAGCGGAGTGATGTCCAACCAAAGGAAGAGGCAGGACAAAACCATTAAAGACCTGTTTTCCAGGGGTCCGGACGGGAAGATGCCCGCGGCCTCAGATCACGGGGGCACGGGGGGGACGGCCCCGGAGGACGGAGGGTCTGAGCCCATTACTAAGGCCTTCATGGAGTCGATGTTCGCCGCGTTGCGGGTGGACATACAATCCTTCAAGCAAGAGTTCAAGTCGGAACTCAAGGAGGTCCGCCAAGACGTGGACGGCATTGGTGAGAGGGTCGCGGAACTGGAGGGCAAGAGTGATGGGAGAGAGGAGGAAGTCGCGACTTTGCAGCAGGAGATCATTCGACTGCACGACCAGCAAGTGGACCTTCAGGGCCATCTCGAGGATCTCGAAAACCGCTCCCGTCGCCATAACATCCGTGTCAGGGGGGTGAAGATGGACGATGCCTTAAGAGATCTTTTTGCCTACGCGAGGGAACTCTTCAATCACATCCTGGAGCGCCCTCTAGACACGGAGTTCGTGATAGATCGGGCCCATAGGGCGGGGCCCCCCAGGGCACCATCGGCCCCCCATCAGACATTCTGGTGTGCGTACAGGATTACCGCACCAAGGAGTTGATAATGCAAAGAGCGAGAAAGATGCACCCCTTGCAGTTTCGTGGCCATAGCCCGGTGCTATATCAGGACTTGTCCTCCCTCACGCTGCAGAAGCGGCATCTCTTTAGACCCGTTACGACACACCTTCAGCAGAACAACATTCCCTACAGCTGGGGTCACCCCTTTCGTTTGGTGTTCGGGAAGGAGGACAAGCTCTACCAGTTGCGCTCTTTGTCAGAAGCCTGCAAGTTGTTGGGGGTGGACCCCCCGGATGAGACGGGAGCTGAGGAGTCCCCCACAGTGGGGGCAGAGAACACTGGGCCTCGCTGGCGGCAACAGGGGTGTAAACGCCGTTCCAAGAAGCCGACGGCGGCGGAGATCACAAGGGGCCGCCTGTCGGTGCTGGAGGCTGTCTCCTCGGACCTTTCTGGTACTAACAATGGCTGAACTGGTTAAGCAAGGTATCAGAGTAACTCTGCTTAGTGGATCCAGACCTGGGCGGGAGGGAGGGCTTCTTTCCACTTATTAGTGGACATTCCCCAATGTCTTATTGCTGATCATGGACGAATGATGGACTTCTGGTTCTCAGTTTTTATGAGGTTGTGTTTTTTGGGTTCGGGGTTTTTGGGGTGGGGGAGGGGGGAGGGACGGTGCTCCGCGTCTGCCATTCCTTTACGATTAGAGTGATCCTTGGGGCCCTTGGGTCCCTGACCTGTTCACGCTGCAGAGTTCCAGGTGCCACAACACGGGCCACCAAACAGGGGCAGAGTAGTCCAGGGGATACACATCATGCCACCCACCACACTTAAGATATTGACCCTGAATGTTCGGGGGCTTAACAATCCCGTTAAACGGAGGGCCGTTCTCTCTTGCTTAGAAAACTCTCACGCGGATCTTTGTTTGTCGCAGGAAACCCACCTACTGGGGCGGGACTGTCATCGGCTTAGGTCCCGGAAGTTTCCCACACAATTCTTCTCTTCGGGACCAGGCAAAACAGCAGGGGTGGCGATCCTGGTGGCACAGCGGTTTCCGTGGGAGGTTCTGCACAAGGTAGCGGAGATCAGGGGACGATTATTGATATACCGCTTTGCTCTTGGGGGGAGTGTCGTTCACGATTGGCTCCTTGTATGCTCCGAACGAGGGGGCCGAGCGATTTTTACGGGCGGCACTTCTGGAGGCCACGGCTACACCCGATCGCAATGTTGTCATCGGGGGGGACCTTAATTTGGTGTTTGATAATGCGCAAGACCGATCTAGCCAGTGCTCTCACCAGACTGGGGCAATTTCTACGGAGGGGCTCCTGTACCTGCGGGAGCTGGGGTTCTGCGATTTATGGCGTAGTATGCATCCACGGGATAGAGAATACTCCTTTTATTCTAATGCGCATAAGACCTACGCCAGACTAGACCATTTCCTGGTGTCTTCGTCGGCGCGGGCGATCTCTACGGCAGTGGAGATAGGCACAGCATCTTTGTCGGACCACGCTCCGGTGACCGCTATTTTCACCCTCTCACCCATGTCGCGTCCATCTAGGGTTTGGCGACTACGGGATGCCCTCTTGCATCGGGAAGCAGTGCTCAAAAAAATCCAGCATCAGATTCGAGATTTTCTTAAACACAATGATAACACGGACACCACACCTGCCACGCAGTGGTCGGCGTTGAAGGCAGTCTTGCGGGGAGAGTTCATCTCCATCTCGGTGGCGGACAATAGGGAGCGGGAGAACAAACGGGGGGAGCTCACGCAGCAAGTCAGGGAATTGGAGCGGATACACCAGCGGACGGGAGCTCCAAGAGTTTGGCGGCAGCTTAAGGCCGCTCGCCAACAGCTAACGGCATTTGTCCAAGATAGGGCAGAGTTTGCGGCATTACGGTTGCGACACGCCTATTATGCAGGGGGGGACAAATGTGGACGCCTTCTGGCCCACAAGCTTCGGGAGACTCGTCAACGACAGGGAGTCAAGAGGATCTCTCGGGCGAAAGGGTGGAGGTGACGGAGGACAGGGATATCGCAGAAGCCTTTCGAGAGTTCTACGAGACACTGTATGCGGAGGCCCCCCTAGCCCGTTCTGATGGAACAGCTTTTTTAGACTCGGTTACACTGCCGGTTCTCTCTAAGGCCCAAGCAGATCATTTAGATAGACACATTCAACTAGAGGAGGTCATATCCGCCATTTCTCGTCTCAGGATTGGTAAAGCCCCGGGCCCCCGACGGCTTTTCGGCCATCTTTTACAAGAAATTCTGCCCCCAGTTTGCCCCGATCCTCACTCGGTTGTTTAATTCTTTTGCCGCTCAGGGAGCTATTCCCGGCGACCTCCTAGAGGCTTCGATTGCGGTTATCCCAAAACCTGGGAAAGACTGCTCGCGTTGTGGATCTTATCGTCCAATATCCCTCCTTAACGTGGATCTTAAACTGTACACAGGGATTCTAGCTGCCCGCCTTGGCCCCCAGATGCCACTCTCCTCGTAGACTCGGATCAGGCGGGCTTTATCCCTGAACGACAAACGGCAGACAACACGAAACGGATTTTGCATCTTATTAAAAAGGCTACTCGGGTTCCGGGGGAATTTATGATGTTGGCCATTGACGCTGAAAAAGCGTTTGACCGCGTCCATTGGCCTTTCCTGGAACAGGTGTTGGAGAGAGCGGGTTTGGGTGCACGGTTTCGCAAACACATCCTTAATTGTTATAGGTCCCCCACCGCGGTTGTTAGAGTGAATGGCTTCACGTCCTCCAGATTCCGAATTGAGAGGCACGAGGCAGGGGTGCCCATTATCCCTCCTCCTTTTTGCCCTCTATATGGAGCCCTTGGCCCAGAGGCTGAGACAGAACCCGGAAGTCACGGGGATTCGGTTCGTGGGTTATGTCCACACGATAAGTTTATACGCGGATGATGTCCTGTTGTCGTTGTCTGACCCACTGTCCGCTCTCCCGGCATCCTGGGAGGAGCTGGAGGGGTTTGCTCGGGCGGCCGGGTTTAAAGTAAATGCAGAGAAGTCCGTAGCTTTGGACTTATCGTTGAACAAGTTACTTACCTTCGGTAACGATGTATCTGTAAGAAACATTAGTTAGTTAGATTCCTCACCTTAGAATATCCCCAGGCGTCAGACTGGATCCGGAAGATTTTTCGTCAGCAATACCCCTTGCGCGTCGCTAGGCGTCGTCTGCGGCTCCGCGTCCGTCGTCGGCGTCGTGCGCCGGAATGACGTCGTCGGAGTACTTAGACGCCGCTCTCGCGCGCTGTCGTCAGTTCTTGTACATAGCCTTCCGCGCCAGGAACGCAGAGCCATGCAAGATACCGACACTGGTGCCAAAAAATTCTAGGGCCCTGAAAGGGATAGCCTTAACCCTAGATGTCAGTTCGCAGAACGGGGAGGATGGGTGGGTCGGTGAGGAATCTAACTAACTAATGTTTCTTACAGATACATCGTTACCGAAGGTAAGTAACTTGTTCATCTGAAAGAAACACGTTAGTTAGATTCCTCACCTTAGAATAGATACCCAAGCAATACCATCCCCGGTGGTGGGTCTGCGAACCAAGATCACACCAGAAAGTCCTGGAGGACAGAACGGCCAAAGAAGCCATCCCTCCGGACTTGGCTGTCAAGGCAATAATGCTTGGCAAACATGTGTAGCGAAGCCCACGTTGCCGCCTGACAGATGTCCTGCAAAGGGACACCCCGTCCCAAAGCAGTAGTAGCCGCTGTGGCCCGAGTAGAATGGGCGCGCAGCCCAACAGGAGGGTCCTTTTTTGCCAAGGAATAACAAATTTTGATGCACAAAACGGCCCACCGAGAGATGGTCCGTTTGTGCACAGCTTTCCCCTTCTTAGCACCCACGTATCCAACAAAAAGTTGGTCGTCCACCCGGAACTGCTTTGTGCAGTCCAGATAAAAGGAAAGCGCACGTTTGGGGTCCTGACGGTGGAGCCTCTCTTCCTCTTTGGAAGGATGCGGAGGCGGAAAGAAGGTGGGCAAGGTGACAGACTGCCCAAGATGAAAGGGGGTCACCACTTTCGGAAGAAAGGAGGAACGAGGCCGAAGGACAACCTTGTCCGGATGAACAGAGAGAAAAGGAGGCTTTGATGATAAAGCCTGGAGCTCACTCACCCGTCTAGCCGAGGTGATGGCTACCAGAAAAGCAGTCTTAAGCGTCAGCAGACGAAGAGGACAATTATGAAGAGGCTCAAAGGGAGCGCACATTAGAAATGTGAGAACAAGATTCAAGTCCCACTGAGGCATTACAAAAGGGACAGGAGGGAACGTGTGAGTAATGCCTTTTAGAAAGCGTGTAACTACAGGGGACTTGAAAAGAGAAGGCTGATCAGGAAGCCGCAAGAAGGCAGAGATGGCAGCAAGGTAACCTTTCAAGGTGCCCAGGGCAGAGCCCTGCCGGGCCAAAGAAAGAAGAAAGAGGAGGACCTCAGAAAGAGGGGCGGAAAGGGGATCCACAGCCTTTGCTGTGCACCATGCCACAAATTTGTTCCACCGGCAGGCGTATACCGTCTTTGTGGAGGGACGCCTGGCTGCCAGAATGATATCACAGACTTCAGGAGGCAAGTCAAACGGCATCAACTGCCGCCGCTCAATCTCCACGCGTGGAGGCTGGACAGGTTCGGGTGTAGGACCGTCCCCTGCTGCTGCGACAGAAGATCCTCCCGAAGGGGCAGACGTATCGGAGGATCGGTCAACATACTGAGTAGCTCGGGATACCAGTACCGTCGTGCCCAATCCGGGGCCACCAAGATGACTTGGGCCCGGTCGTGCCTGATCTTCTTCAGCACTCTGGGCAGAAGTGGTATAGGCGGAAAGGCGTACAACAGACCGCAACTCCACTCGTGACGAAAAGCGTCGCCGAGTGAGTGCCGCCTTGGAAATTCCAACGCGCAGAACTGCTGACATTGCGCGTTCTCTTCGGTGGCGAATAGATCTAACCAAGGCTCTCCCCACTGCTGAAAGAGACCTTGCGCCACTTCGGAGTTCAGACGCCATTCGTGATCCATCATGCACCGGCGGCTGAGTTCGTCTGCTCTGGCGTTCAGAGAGCCCGCCAGATGTTGAACCACTAGGGTGACGCCCTGGTGTTCCAGCAACGTCCAGAGGCGCAGAGCCTCCTGACAAAGGGTCCACGACCCCACCCCGCCCTGTTTGTTGCAATACCACATGGCGGTGGTGTTGTCCGTGAACACCTGCACGACACTTCCCCTGACAGAGGGAAGGAAGGCTTTCAGTGCAAGTCGGATCGCTCTCAACTCCAACAGGTTGATGTGGAGGCGAGACTCCGCCGGAGACCAGAGGCCTCTGATCTCCGCCTCTCCCATATGGCCACCCCATCCCAGAAGGGACGCATCCGTCACTACGACATGCTCCGGTTGGTGAAGGGAGAGGCTCTTGCCCGTGACCCAATCGCGGTCCGTGAGCCACCACTGCAACTGCTGTGCAGTGCCCGCCGAGATCAAGACATGGTCGGACAGGTTGCCGTGATGCTGGGCCCACTGAAACTTCAGGTCCCACTGCAGAGCCCGCATGCGCCGCCTGGCGTGATGCACTAGTAGGATGCAGGAGGCCATCAGCCCCAGAAGCCGCAACACTAGCCTGACCGAAACCCAGGATAGAGGCCGAAAGATGGGAATCAGGGCCTGAATATCCCGGACCCGCTGTTCCAGCAAATAGACCCGGAACTGCGCCGAATCGAGGACCGCTCCGATGAAGAGGAGCTTCTGAGAGGGACTCAGGTGTGACTTCGGCACGTTGATGGAAAACCCCAGCAAATGCAGGAGATCCGCCGTAGTCTGGAGGTGGGAGACGACTGCCTGGGGCGAGCCCGCCTTCAACAACCAGTCGTCGAGATAGGGGAAGACTGGAACCCCTGATCTGCGCAGATGAGCTGCCACCACCGCCATCACTTTCGTGAACACCCGAGGGGCACTGGTAAGGCCGAAGGGGAGCACGGTAAACTGAAAGTGCTCTTGACACACCGTGAACCGCAGGTAACGCGGGTGGGCCGGCAGGACGGAGGAATGTGGAAATATGCGTCCTGCAAGTCCAACGCTACCATCCAGTCTCCCGGGTCTAGGGCAGTTAGAACCTGAGCCAAAGTCAACATCTTGAACCTTTCCTTCCGGAGGAAGGCATTGACGTTCCGGAGGTCCAAGACAGGGCGTAGGCCCCCTTTGCCCTTCTTGGGAACCAGAAAGTAGTGGGAATAACAACCACGACCTACTTCTGGGCTCGGAACGCGCTCGACGGCCCCCTTGGCCAAGAGGGCCGAAACTTCCTCGTGGAGAAGATTCAAATGATCCCCCGAAATACGGTGGTGATGCGGTGGCATGGCTGGAGGGGTCATCTCGAAGGGGAGGGAGTAGCCCCTTCGGACGATTTGCAGCACCCACCTGTCCGATGTGATGGACTGCCAGTGGAGCAGGTGATGGCGAACTCTGCCGCCCACTGGCGTGGAATGGGCCTGAAAGCTCGGACTAGGAAGGCTTTGAGGTGGATGCTGCTGGGGTGGATGTGGGCTGACCGCGTCGTCCTCCAGAACCGCCTCGGCGGAAACCACGTCCGCGACCGCGCGCAGGTTGGTTCTGCGGCTGGTGGCTAGGCGGACGTGAGGAGGCACCCCTTCCTTGGCCACGAAAGGCGGAAGTTTGCGACCGCGGGGCCGAGAGGCCCAAGGACTTGGCCGTAGCCCGGGAGTCCTTAAAGCGGTTCAGCGCACTGTCCGCTTTCTCACCAAAAAGGCGAGTGCCATCAAAGGGCATGTACATGAGAGTGCTCTGGACATCTCCCGAAAAGGACGTGGACCGCAGCCAGGCGTGACGTCTAAGCGCCACCGTGGTAGAAATCGCTCTACCCAGCGAGTCCGTAGTGTCAAGCCCACATCTGATAGCATGTCGCGCTGCATCCCTCCCATCGGCCAGAGCCTGGGTAAGTTGTGTATGGACCTCCTCCGGACACAGGGGCAGCACGTCCTCCACCGTATCCCACAGAGAGTGGGAATAACGGTCCAAAAGACAGGCGGTGTTCAAGGACCGCAGGCCCAAACTAAGGGAGGAGAACAGCTTTTTGCCAAACTGTTCCAGTCTCTTGGAATCCCGGTCCGGCGGAGCGGTCGGGAAGGAGGATTGGGAGGTAGAAGCCTGGATAAACAGGCTCTCGGGGGTAGGGTGTTGGGACAGAAAACTGGGGTCGCCCGGAGCAGGGCGGTGGCGCCTGGCGACGTTCCTGTCCACAGGAGGAACTGTGGAGGGCTTGGACCAAGTGCCCTGCAGAACGTCAATGAGGGCCTCATTGAATTGCAGCAGAGGCTCAGTGGAGCTTGCTGCAGACTGAAGCACCTCAGTGAGAACGTTAGTTCTCACAGCCACGGCAGGCAGCTCGAGCCCAAGGGCTGCGGCCGCCTTGCGCAGCACCACAGACAAAGCAGCACCCTCCTCCGAAGCCACAGTCGGAGGAGAGATGAATCCAGTGTCTGGTGAGGTATCCAGACCACTGGCCTCCCCCAGTTTATCTGCCCAGTCCTGTGACAGCTGAGCCTGAACGGCCATAGGGTCCTCGGACCCCTCCCATTCGCCCCCATCATCCGATTCCTGGTAAACAGGAGGAAGGATCGGAGCCGGACGATAGACATAATGTGTCTCCAACGGCGCCGTATGCGGCGGCCATCGACGCCGTAACGGCGCCGGGTTCGGAGCGGGGCTGAACTGGGGCACGACGCCGAGCGGAGCCGGCATCAGAGGTGGATCCGGTGTCGGCGCCGGCGGAGGAGGCGTGACGAGGTCGACCGACGTCGGCGGGGACGGGTCCCTCGGGCACTTGCGGCGTCTAGGCCGGAGCCGGCGACGGCGCCGGGGCCGGAGCCGCCGGCATGCAAGGTTGCCCAGTCGGGTCCGCGGGACCCGAAGGCGTGCCAGCGGGCGTCGACGGCGGAGCCAGGTTCCTCATGGCCGAGAGGAAGGCACTGACTTCCGCCGGCGTCGCGTCAGTCCCAGGGACCGGCGGGTATGGGGACTTACGCGGCGCCTGCGGCTCCACTGGAGCCGCGGGGGTGGAACCACCCTGATCCTCGGCCGAGTCGCGCGACCGGCGAGGGGAGTCCGAAGAGCGGTGTCGCCTCTTCGACTTCTTGGAGTGCTTCGACTTACCCGAAGACTTGGAGCCAGACGATCGATGATGACGTCGGCTGCGGCTCCGCGACCGATCCTTGGACCTCCTCCTAGACCGGGATCGAGAGGGGCGCGGAGCCGAGTGGCGAAGCTCGAGAAGCTTACGGGACCGCTCCCGTCTAGCCTTCGAGGTCAGGGCCTTGCAGTCCGAACACAACTCCGCGTCGTGGTCGAGGCCCAAACAGTAAAGGCACCGGCGGTGATGATCCGTAACCGACATCAAGTGGTTGCAGTCAGCACAGGCTTTAAAACCAGGCATCCTACCGGCACCGGAGTCGAGACAAGATCAAAAAGGATCAAAAAAAACTTAGTCAAAAAAGACTAAAAGGGGTAGCTCTCCCGGATCTGCGCTGACTGGCACGGAAAAAAGAAGAACTGACGTCAGCGCGCGAGGGCGGCGTCTAAGTACTCCGACGACGTCATTCCGGCGCACTACGCCGACGACTGACGCGGAGTCGCAGACGACGCCTAGCGACGCGCAAGCGGTATTGCTGACGAAAAATCTTCCGGATCCAGTCTGACGCCTGGGGATATTCTAAGGTGAGGAATCTAACTAACGTGTTTCTTTCAGTTATCAAGTTCTACGCGAGCGAGCCTACAGACCCGCCTCCCCATTGGCTGGTCAGTTACCGCAATCTCATACCTGGGGATTCAATTGGCCCCCTCGCTGCCTGCTGTGGTCGATTTGAACTATACTCTACTGCGAGACAGAATCCGTCGCCAGCTTGACCGGTGGCGGCACTGCCCTGTTTCCTTGTTGGGTAGGATTGCCGCAGTAAAGATGACCATCCTTCCGCAGATTTTGTATCTCTTTCGTACTATCCCTCTCCGTCCGCCGAGGGGATGGATCAATGCGATGCAGTCGGAGTTGTCACGCTTCGTCTGGAGGGGGCGGAGGCCGCGTATGCGGCGAGCACTGACGTTGCTGGGCCCGGAGGCGGGGGGCCTCAGGGTCCCGGACTTGAGACTCTACTTCCAAGCTGCCCAATTGAGATATCTGGTGGAGTAGAGTAAATGGGAATCGGAGAAACATTGGCTGTTCCAGGACCAGGCTATTGCGGCGCGTCCCCT
The DNA here is from genome assembly GCF_964204655.1 of Triturus cristatus. NCBI lineage: Eukaryota > Metazoa > Chordata > Amphibia > Caudata > Salamandridae > Triturus > Triturus cristatus. The sequence goes on along the minus strand of NC_140587.1, from coordinate 465,124,086 downwards.
GCAGAAGATCCCCTTCTTACGTAAGCCCCATAGGCCCCCAAATTTATATGCCTCTTATATCACGCGGGTCCCTCTTGAAGTTTGGGATGCCACCAATCTTCTGCACGAATTGACCACCTTTCCGTCTCCGCTTACCCCGCTGACGGGCAATCCCGACTTTACCCCTGACCTGGAGGAAGCCGGCTTTGCGGGGTGGAAGGCGGCAGGTTGCCGGTCCCTTTGCCATGTTTATGGGGGGGATGGGGGGGTACACTCGTTTGCTCAGCTGCGGGAGGACTTTGGGTTGCAGGAAACAGAGAGGCTGCGATATATGCAGGTGGGACACTGGGCGCTCCAGCAACAAGTTCGCTCTGGGGCGGAGCGGCGCCTCTCCCCTTATGAGCGGTGGCTCATTACACGCACAACAGATAAACACCTCATTTCTGACCTTTATAAGCAACTGCAGATCACATATAAACACTCCTATAACTCTAGCAGGAATAGGTGGGACCGTGAGCTGGGGAGAACATTGAGCCATAAGGAATGGGACGATATATATTATAGGGCAAGGCATTCTGCATACCACATGGGACTTACGGAGACTCTCACGAAGATTGTGACGTACTGGTATTACACCCCGGAGCGTTTGCATCAGATGGATCGGGTCCGGGAGGCGCGGTGCTGGAGGGGTTGTGGGGTGGTGGGAAGTCTCACCCATGTCTTGTGGGAATGTACCCATCTCAGATCTTACTGGCAGCAAGTGTTAGACGAAATTGACAGGCATTTTGAGACGGAGATACCACGTTTCCCGGCATATGTACTTCTCGGCCTGCCCAACCCTTTGACTTACCCGTTACGGTCCCGTAGGGGTCGATTGATGGCCATTGCACTAGAGTCCGCTATCCACAACATTCTCAGTCACTGGGGTACTCCTCAGGAGCCGACTTGTACGGGGTGGTTGTATCGTTTATGGTACGTCTTGGGTATGGAAAAATTGGCACTGACCATGACCGGGGAAGGGGAGAGATTTAGAGAGTTGTGGCCGCCCTTCCTGTCGATCTTGGCCGCTGAATTCAGGGAAGTCACTTGTCCCAGATATCTAAGATTGTTGCGTATTGCGGAAGCCTCGGAAGAAGGAGGGTACTAGCAGCTCAACGAGGCGTAGAGCTTTCTGATACAGGTTTCACAACCCCTCTCATCCCTATTTGTTGCAATACCGCATTGCCATCATGCTGTCTGTGAGCGTCTGGATGTTTTCCCTTTTCATCAGTACCAAGCAAATCACTTGCAACACCAAGAAGCTGATGTGAGGGTTAGTCTCCACCGGAGACCAGAGTTCTTTGATCTCCACGACCCTCTCCCAGATCCCCCCAAAAACTCAGTAGCAAATGCACCAGTCGCAACTATTTGCTCTGGTTTGAGTAGGGAGAAGGGTCTGTCGCCGGTCCAACTGCGGTTGACCATCTACCATTGTAGCTCCTTCACAGTTTCCTTCAACACCCAGATGGAATCTGACAGATTTCCTTGGTGCTAAGTCCACTGAGATGTCAGAATACACTGTAGAGCCTGAATGTGCAACCTGGTGTGGTCCACAAGCAGGATGTAGGAGGCCAAAAGGTCAATCTCACTGAGACTCGGGAAGCAGGCTGAAACATCAGGATCATAGCCCAAATGCCCTAAACTTGCTGAGGTGGAGAGACAGCTCGAAAAAGCACCACATCCACAATGGCTCAGATGAAGATGAGCCACTGTGAAGGAGTCAAGTATGACACTGGCACGTTGATCGAGATTGCAAATACAAGGAGATGATGGACGGAGCACTGAAACTTTTAAGACACTCACCCACAGCCACAGATCTAGCTTGAATCCTTCAACATTCTTTAGCTCACTTCACCACCCCAGTTCAGACTCATGTATGTGCAAATCAGTCTTGACCCTGTTCCTAATGGGAAGAGTCCATCCCGAATTGCCAAGCCAGGTCTTCCCTGGACCAGAAACAAGCATCCTGGGACCAGTTTCGGTGTGACACTCCTCATCAGCCAGGCTAGCTTCTATCCAGTGGCAAAGTGAGTAAGGGACCCACATCTGGGCATACCCTGCATACTTAGGGCGAACAAAGCAAACACAAGGAGATGAAGGACGGAGCACTGAAATTTTTTCAGACACTCCATCATCGTTCTTTTAGCTCACTTCGCCACCCCAGTTTAGATCCGGCCATATGTAAATCATTCTTCACCCTGTTCCTCATGGGAACAGTCCAGCCCGAAATGCCAAGCCAGGTCTTCCCTGGACCGGAAACAAGCATCTTGGGAACAGTTTCCTTGTGTTTACTTTTTTTTTTTTAAACAAACTTAATTGAGCAGTATATCATGACGCCCATGCTTGTGTTTACTTTGATCAAGATACTCAACAATGTCAACAGGTCGGCCGCCTGGAGATAGTTTGCAACTGTTTGAGGCAAGCCCACCTTCAGTAGCCAGTCTTCGAGGTACTGGAAGACTGGTATACCCAAACTCCGCTGATGTTCTGCATCCACCACCATCACCTTTGTGAACAACTGTGTACTGGTGCGGCCAAATGGGAGCATGGAAAGCTGAAGGTGCTTTTGGCCTATCTAAAAACACAGGTAGCACCTGTGAGACTGCATGATGGGAATGTGGATGTATGTATTCTGCAAGTACAGCACTAGCATCCAGTCTCCAAAATGGAGGGGAGAAGTAGCATTCCTTAAGAAGTAGTTCATCAGGGTGTAGATCTAGCATTGGACGAAGGCCTCAGTCTTTTTTCGGACTCAGAAATGAACATGAGTAACAACCAGTCCCAATTTCTGAAACTGCACCCTTTCTATTGCGCTTTTGGCCAAAAGATCCACAACATCGCCTTAAAGTATAGACAAGTGGTCCTCCGAGAGATGGTTCGATGTGGGTGGTATACCTGGAGGATAAGAAGGGTAGGGAGTAACCTTAATCCACGATCTGGGGCACCCAACGATCTGAAGTAAAGCCTCTACATCCGGGGAGGTAAAGGGTGATTAGATCTGCAACCGGACAATCCTGAATCGTCAAAATCGAATTAAAGGGGTTTTACTGCGGGTGCAGCAGGAGGAGCTGAGGGCTGGCTGAAACATTGCCCTTGTGGACATGAACCATGATGGCCTGCTCCACAAGCTTGTCCTCTAAAGGACAGGCCCGCCGTCTGCTGCTGAGACTAATATTACCTGTCTTTGCATGAAGCCCCTTCCAAACCCTTGAAAAGGGTGCGGTTGGTGGGAGAACTGAAAAGTTTGTGTTGCTAAGCCCAAGAATAAGACAGTAGCACTTCAATGTACTTTACCTTTTAAAGGCTGAGTCTGACTTTGCCCAAAAAGCTTAGAGTCATCAAAGGGCAAATACATCAATGACTGTTGCACTTCTGAAGAAAATCCTGTAGAGCATATCCAAGCATGACATCGAAGCACCATGCTAGTACCAATTGCTCAACTAAGACAAACAGTGGTGTTTGTGCCTGATTTAATAGAATGCTTTGCAGCACCCTGAGATTCTACAGAATCTGCTGGAAGAAGATCAGACACCCTAACCCATAAGGAATATGAATATCTCCACAGACGACACAACATATTAACTAACAACTTGTCGACAAAAAGACCTGTGCACTTGCTTCAATTCTATTCGACTCACTATCGGGTAATTCATTGGAAGTGTATTAGGGTTGATACTACCGGTAGGAGCCTGTACCACAAAGCTAACCGGGGTTGGGTGCTGCAATAACTTCCTGTAGCTGGCCTATGGTGTCTTGCAACCTGACTATTACTCAATGGGCAAAAACCTGCTTTTGCCCAGGAACGCACTGGAACTTCCGTTGATGCCTCATGAAAAGGGCAACATTGGCTCCTGGGAAGACTGAGCCGGGTTTAAAATCTGTCATGAGGGCTGTTTTTACGTCTTGACTAGGTAGCACAAGGCCTAAGACCCCTGCTGCCCTCCTTATTACTGTGGGAAAAAAAGACTCCTCAGTGCCCAATGCAGGGTTAGGTAATGTCAATCCTATATCTGGTGAGGGATCTAACCCACTAGCATCTCTTAGATCATTCAAAATAGCACCCTGAGACCAAAACAGATGATTTTATTTATCAATGAAGAATTACTCCCCACCTGTATCTGGCTATGACTGGGCATTAGCTCTAGCCCTAGGTGAAGGAGCATATCCGACATACATGTGGATCTTACACTGGCATAGATGAGGTCAGTAACTGCGTTATTATTGGGGCCAGTGGTGCCACACAAGTCACAAGGGATGTAGAATGTGGCACTGAGGATGTAGCTAAATGTGTCGTCGGTATCTATTCAAATGAACCGGAGCTGTGGTCATGATGCAGTCAAGAGAGACAGCTGGCGAGGTTGGGTCTTCTAAAAGTTGTCCAGCTAGAGGCCTTCTCACGTCCATAATGCCCTGAGGTGCACCAGAGGGATCCGATTCGACGCCCAATTTTCTTTTTATAACCATCTGCAGCTGAAAGAGAATGTAGTCATTGCAGGTTCAGCGATGGGGAGCTGAGTTTCCCAAAATGTGGTTCATAACTAAGGCTCCCTGTTTTCCGTATTTACTGATTTTTACAGATATAGACAGAAAATCTTTTATTTTCCAGTCTGTATTTATTTTTAAGTGTAGATAAAAACGGATTTCAATTTTTTTTTTTTAACAGTTTCTAAATGCTGCCATTTATGACTGCCAGGTCAATATCTCTGCTTATTGACAGGTAAGGAGTTAAAAGAGGAATCGAATTTCAGTAAAGAAGCTTAAACAGCAGTAGATATGAACAACCTTGATAATGAAATGTTCATTTTTTTTTTTTAATAAGTGCATTGATTTATCATCTGTGGGTGTTCCTATCACTGGAACCTGTCTGGCATTCAAGCATGAATGCACATTTATCGTTTAGATAAATGTAGAAAAATAATAGTTTCAACTTCATTTATTCACAAAACCCCAAATAAATATGGATACAGATGGAAATGTCAAAAAAAGAAATACCATAAAACCGGGAGCCCTAGTCATCGCCCACTGGTGGGTTGCTAAACAAATTTTGGTGGATCATAAAAGTCCTGGTCTATATGCATGAAATATTTAAAATGATTAGCCAGTTTTTGCCCCAGTGCAAAGATGCTGAACTATGTCCCAAAGTCCAGTTTTAAAGCTAGCCCTTGCAAGTATTCCGAAATAAGACTAAGTGAACCTTCCAATATTCATTGCTGCTGTTTCTTTACTCCACAAAGCTATATCAACAATGAATGTACTCACTATATATGATCATACAAAACCATGCCATTTGTGTTTGACTTTCACACATGTGAGAAAAATGGACGTGGTCTAATGGCCAGAACCACCAACTTCGGATCTGGGTAACCAGGTTCGAGTTCAAACGTTGGCTCAACATCCTTTGATTCTGGGCAAATCACTTGATCTCCGGTGCTTGAACTAAAATAAACCTGACTTTGTGTAATGTAATCTGGTGCTCATCTAAAACACTTCAATGATCATGGACCATGTTAGTCATATGTAAAACTGATATATATATATATATATATATATATATATTCACTGAAAAAACCATAGGTTTCACACATGTTATAGTTAGCGGAAATTTTACTGATAAAAAACCAATGAAATTGCCCCGTTATAGTTAGTGCTGGCAACTATAACTCACGCGACCGCAATCCTCTGCTGATGCTAATACTGTATTTAGACACTTATTTGCCCATGTCTTCTTCCATACATTTTTAGCTATACATATATTACAAATATTTTTTTTTCATAAAGACACATATGTCATCAGCAGAAGATTGCGGTCGCGTGAGTTATAGTTGCCAGCACTAACTATATATAACGGGGCAATTTCACTGGTTTTTTATCAGTAAAATTTCCGCTAACTATAACATGTGTGAAACCTATGTTTTTTTCAGTGAATTTGCAAGGTTTTTTAAATGCTAATTCCTAACTATAACGTGTGTGAAAGCTATGGTTTTTTCAGTGAATTTGTACGGTTTTTTAAATGCTAAGTTACTTTACGCCATTCGAGGCGTGCGCGCCCACTTAACGCAGTTCGTTCCGTGCACGGTTTTTAGCAACTTTAATAAGCCCTGTACATTTGGTGGCCTTCGGCCACCAAAAGCACAGGGGGTGGGGTCAATGTGGATAGTGTTTTTTTTATTTCGATTTTATAATTTCATGTTGCCAAAATTTAGTTTTTTTTACCTATTAATAAGCCCTGTACATTTGGTGGCCTACGGCCACCAAAAGCACAGGGGTTGGGGTAAGTGTGGATAGTGTTTTTTTTTTTTTTTTTTTTTTACCGTACGCTTACGGTAAGCGTACGGTAAGCGTACTCGGCGAAATTGCCGAAAAAAAAATAAAACCGTTTTTGCTCTTGGGGGATGTTTGGGGACTCCCTCAACATGACTATGTGGAAGGGAGTTGTCAAAACAGCCCCGTAACATGTTTTTGGCCATCTTGTTTGATAAACAACACTCAGTGCGAGAGACAAAATGGCGGCCGCCGCTTCCTGGTTTCGGCCGATTCGAATGTTTACTAAGATCTAAGAGCCAATCAGAATCGCGCTCGCGCACGCCACCGTACGCTTACGGTAAGCGTACGGTAAGCGTACCGTAAGCGGGCTCAGATATATATATTGATTTAAAGGCTATTTTCTCAGAATCTACTGAACAGATTTACACCAAACCTACAAAAGGCACTTCCTTGACCTAGGGACTACCTCTCTGCCAAATTTCTAGTAATTCTGTTCAGCCGTTCGGGCTGTAGCTCGTTCTAAAGGTCCTATGGAAAAATGCATGGGAAAAACGCGTTTTGGGACCCCCCTTTTATCTCAGCCCCCGCTTGACGAATCCCCCCGAGACTTTCAGGGTAGGAGCGGAGCGTAGCGCCCCACCTATTTTGAGAAATTCGCGAGGATTCATCGACCGGCGCCAAAGTTATTCAAAATAGAATGTTGAGGTTTTCCTATGGAAAAGGGGTCCTAACTATAACTACCTACTGGCGACCGCCAGTAGGTAATATATATATATATATATATATATATATATATATATATATATAAATATATATATATATATATATATATATTTTTTTTTTCTTCAATGAAAAAAACACAGGTTTCAGGGACGTTCTAGTTAGGAATAGGCATTTAAAAAAACCTTAGAAATTCACAGAAGAAAAAAAAGGTTACAGAGACGTTATAGTGCGGCTGATATTTGACTCCTACAAAACCAGAGAAATTCAGCTGTTATAGTTAGCTGAACTAACTACAACTTGCACCGCTGCAATGCACTGCTGATGATGCCACATATTACATCACTCATGACATGGTCAGTGACGGGGGCCTAATTAAACTACGTGCAGGCGCTTGCGCGTCGTGTTTAAAAGCATTTTCAGCCGGATTCACAAATAACACAAATCCCTGTGGTATCCCTTGAGCAGGTCTTTCTACCTTGCCCCCTTTTCTTAATTTTTTTTTACCTTTTTGCTTGTGACTCGATTCAACCGAGTCACAAGATGGCTGCAAACTCTTCCTGGTTTGAAGTGTTGTCAGCCAATCAGATCTCAGGCATGAGATCGGGAGGATTCGCGGATCCTCCGCGGCCATATTTGTTTATCTGAAAAATGTTTCCATTTCTCAGGAAATGCTGAACATATTTACACCATTTAACAAAAAGAGTGCACTCTGGACCAAGAGCTAACTTTGTGCCAAATTAGGTGGTATTCCGTTCAGCAGTTCGGGCTGTAGTAACCTCAACAGTCCCTATGAAGAGTAACATGGAGGAAAAGCGTTTTGGGACCCCCTCCCCCCGCACCCCCTTTTTTTCTCTGCCCCTGCTTGACGGATCACCCAAAAACTTTCAAGACAGCAGCTAAAGCGAGTGGGCCATTAGTTTTGAAATGTACGCGAAGATTCGTCAAATGGCACCAAAAATATAGCCTTTTTGAATAGAAACAAGGTCCTAGCTATAACAACCTACTCTTGACCGCCAGTAAGATATATAGGCGTCATGGCGACAAGGTGTTAGCACAATAAACATCACTGAAAGAAATTGGGTCTGCACTTGCCTTCTTCAAGCAGAAAGGGGATTGACAGGCCAGCATATGAAATATATATATATATATATATATACACACACACACGGGCTCAACAAAAATGCATAGGGGGTATTACCCCATACTCAATGTAGAGCAGGTATTCAAAATATTCTAAAATCGGAACGGGTTCTTGGTTTGCATCATCCTGCCAGACAAAGCGATCCCACTGCAAATCTTTGTCCAGCATATTTGTACTGAGACCAGCATTATCCTGTGCATTGTAATTATCATTGTATCCAGAGGAATCATTCTCTCCTTGTTGCTCCTTAACATCGCTGTAGACCAAAGAGACATCATTATCACTGTGGCCTCCACACTATACAGGAACCTCGATGGCATGATAAGAGCCCTTAGCTGGAGTAGCCTGTTACGTTTTAGGTTTAGGAAGAATAAATTGTAGGACCGGTAGCTAAGATGTAGAGAGAGCTTCCTGCTGAGCGATTTGCTGTTTGAAAAAAGAACAAGTGATGGACAGAATGCTGAACAATGGGATACATTCACGCCAGTAAAGAGATCTGGGCCTAAATCCATTGTTATTTTGCTCCTGATACCATTCCATTTAAACCTAGCCATATGCAAATAAGTCTAGACCCTGTTCCCCATGGAAACAGTCCAGCTCGAACTGCCAGGCCAGGTCCTTCGCTGGACTGGAAATAAGCATCCTGGGACTGGTTTCAGGGTTTCACCCCTCATCAGCCAGGCTAGCTTGAACTGAACTGGGGTGGCAAAGTGAGCTAAAGAGTGATGATGGATTCAACCCGGATCTGTGACTGGGGGTGAGTGTCTGAAAAGTTTCAGCGCTCAGTTTTGATTCATATCTTCAAGCATTGTTTGCAGGATCGTAAGGCATTCTAATGGCAGTTGAACAGAGATGCTTGGTGACACTTTTTGCTGCATTTTATTGCACTGGGGTGAATTAGAAATCAGTGCATGCATATGCGCTTCTGATATTCTCACTTTTCGTGCTCTACTTTCTCTTCAGTTTTTCACATATTGTATATGCAGGTGGGCAGGCTGAGCTGCACCTTGGTCCTCCAACTGGCAGTGGTCACTGCAAAAGGCTTCAATCTCATCTAAATCAGGCTCTTCTTTAACCTCACCCTCCTGGCCTGATGAGAGACATTGTAATAACTTTGTAGGAGGATGAAATGGCACTGGAGAGACCAGTATGATTTCAGTGACGTAACTATAGGTAACAGTGAAAGAGCTAACGCAGAAGACACCACTAAAACAGTTGCTGCAACTGTTATAAATGGAATAGCTGTTTGATGTACATCCGCTGTTGAGAACAAATGTGAGAAGACTGCTTCGACTGTAGCACCTATAACAGTGGAAGTGTGGTAGTCAACGATGAGTTGTTCCCTTATGAGGCAGTAATGATGATCAATACAGCTCACGAACAGTTTGACCCTTAAGCACAAGGTCAGAGTGTCTTCCACATTCTTCAAAGGAATGACCTAGGCCAGCCTTCTCTCACTGCCTTTTAGAGTACTGGTTGAGAAGCCTCCATAGATGTTGCAATTCTACGACCTAAATTGGGATGGAGGGAGCAAATGCACTTGTTATGAGAATCCTCCATGTAGATCTTCCTCTTGCCACAGGTCCTGCAAGCTTTGAAGAGAGAGACTTCTTGTCAGAAGAATCTGCCATCCTGATATTCTTCAGGAAAGTACTGTAAAAATAATATAGAAACTATCTCACAGCTGTAGAGGAGCTTGAGCTGGAAAACAAATAGTGCAGAGCGGAAAAACGAACCTCGCAAATAAGTCAGATGGAGACAGGTTCAAAGGACTGCCTATCACTGAACGTGAAGTAAAAACTATGGCAGTTGGCACTTTCAAAGCAAAAACCAAAGGAAATGATGGACGGAGTGTTGAACATTGCAAGCACTCACCCCCAGTCAACTGATCTGGGTTTAATCCATCACCGTTCTTTAGCCCACTCTGCCACCCCAGTTCAGACATGGCCATATGCAAATCAGTCTGACCCTGTGCCTCATGGGAACAGTCCAGCCCGAACTGCCAAGCCAAGTCTTCCCTGGACCAGAAACAAGCTTCCTAGGACCGGTTTCTGGCATTTCAGCCGTCTTCAGCCAGGCTTGCTTGAATCCAGTGGCAAAGTGAGCAAGGGACTCCCGTCTGAGCATACCCAGCCAACTTATGGCGAACAAAGCAAAAACCAAAGGAAATGATGGACGGAGTGTTGAACATTGCAAGCACTCACCCCCAGTCAACTGATCTGGGTTTAATCCATCACCGTTCTTTAGCCCACTCTGCCACTCCAGTTCAGACATGGCCATATGCAAATCAGTCTGGCACTTTCAGTCAGGGGAATGTACGACAGAGCTGCTTTTTGACTGGCTAAAGCTTGGGGCACACAAAGAGGTAGATTGGTTGTATGTGATCTATTGCCTTTTCAACGGTATTTAGTGTAATGCTTACTGCTCTAGTAACATTTAGAACAGAGCGCTCCCAGCCTGACAACATGTTAATTTATTAAAGATCCAATGGTAGAGAGCTTGCGGTAATATCAGAAAAGCTGACTAAATCAAAAAGCAGCTCATAAACAAGATCAACCAAGAAACAAAATAATCAAAAACACATTTCCCAAAAAAACACAAGACAAAGGAAATGTAATCCAATCATCAAAGCCCCTCAAAATAAATGTATACATTTTCCAAGTACCTCAATGAACACGTGCCACAATAATCAGAACAATAAATATGTGAACAAAACTTCTACATAGATAAGTTCAATTAACCACACAGGGCTCTGAGTGCAGTCTTCAAGCTCTTGCAGTCAAAAACATGAACCCAGTAATTGCTGGGCATATAGTTCCATGTACCCAGATTCCATTACTGATACAAAATATCATGCCCTTCAAAGGAATAGTACCAGGTTGCACAGATTTAAAGACCAATATTAGTCCAAGAAGGACAAGAAAGCACGAAATTTCCAAGATAAAGCGATCGCTTGAGATGTACACCACTTACCACGTCTCGCAAAGGAGATACGCAAAACCAAAATACTGGGATACAGATTGTTAGACCACAATCATTTGTAAAATTACTGGCAATGCAGCATTATTTTGCAACTGGTTCTTATCAACATACAGTGGGCATGGTGCACAGGTTGGCACAGCTCACCACTTCAAAAATAACCCAATTATGAATGACATGCTGAATTTAGTGTACCAGCACACTGCATTCCCACAGGAGGCGCATAACATACTTGGAAAATGCAGCAAACCATTAATGGTACAGGTGGGCTGTGACGCATACCTGTGCATAACACACTGCTGTGCAAGATTCACAGTTTCCAACCATCACTCCTTACAGGCTGCATATCATACATCATAGAGGCTCATAATCTAATAAGCACATGGCTCCATGGTGAGAACATTATGTACTACACGCTCCAACATAAAAAAAATGTCCATATAAATGATTTAGTGCCTGGATAACCTCACGGGTGACAATTAGAGCTCTACAAATCTACTGTTTAGTAATGCAACGTATTATACCATGTCAATATAATGGTATATCGTGAACTGAAAAATGCTCTTGTAAATTATATCAAATGTACATGGACAGGTGGATGTTCACGGTAAGCATTACTGCTTACATGTACCCATCAGTGAGTCCTTTGTTGGTAACTCTGTAGCATTGCCATGGCTCATGAATCTCCAGCGACACATACTGCTATGCAGCAAGCATACAACAGCAAACACATTGTGACACGCAATACAATATATATATATATATATATATATATATATATATATATATATATATATATATATATATATATATACACACAAAAAAACAATAGACGGAATGCATGAATTTATTTCATCCACCAGTTATTACCCGGGCCACATCCCAGTCCATTGTTTGTCCCTAACTGAGGTGGTATGGTGTACAAAATAACAAAAGACTGGCATGAGGTTGAGTAATTTCCAGTGGCTGAAATTAATTCAAGTATCAATCCATGATTTTTTTTTTTCCTTTTGTGTACACCCTAAGTGTGACTGGTATGCCCATACGTAGGTCCTGTACTAATTGTCTCGCTGGTCCTAGGTTGCTTGAATTCAATTTAGGGAGCACCTAGCCTGGCCATCATCGTTCTTTAGCTCACTTTGCCACCCCAGTTCAGACGAATAAGTTACTTACCTTCGATAACACTTTTTCTAGTGGATACAGTATCTGCCTGTGGATTCCTCACCTTGTGAATATCCCTTGCGCCAGCATTCTTCGGAAATTGTTTCGTAGCTCTCCACGCCGACGAGGCCGTCATGAAGTCACGGCTCCAAACGCTACTCCGCGTGACGTCACTGGAGCCATAAGAGGACCACGTCGGCGTGATGACGTCGGTTCCCCCCATTTTTTCCGTGCCAAGAGGCAAAACGGGAGGACCAACCACATAGAAAATGCATACATAGAACACAGTATTCAAACAAATACACATAATGTAAAGTGAAAGATCAAGCCTGTCTTGGAAGCCAAAACAAAGGCAAGCAGAGGCATTACACTAACACAAAATGCAACCACATATTAAAGAATACCTCTTTTAAGGTATAAAAGGGTGGACAACGGGGAGGCGGGTGGGTCAGTGAGGAATCCACAGGCAGATAATGTATCCACCAGAAAAAGCGTTACCGAAGGTAAGTAACTTTTTCTTCTGATGGATACATCTGCCTGTGGATTCCTCACCTTGTGAATAGAATCCCACAGCAGTCCCACTCCCGGAGGAGGGTGTCCACCCATATACCAAAAAATCCTGCAAAACAGAGCGCACAAAGTGGCCATCCCTCCTCACCTCGGAGTCTAAGCAGTAATGCTTCGCGAAAGTGTGGAGGGAGGCCCAAGTTGCGGCTTTACATATGTCTAAAACAGGAACACCTCTAGACAATGCAGAAGTAGACAATTTACCCCTGGTGGAATGAGCTCTAATGCCTACAGGAGGCTCTTACCAGCCAGGGTGTAGCATATCTTGATGCACAAAATGATCCACCTGGATAAAGTGCGCTTGTGCACCGCCTTGCCTCTCATACGACCAGCATATCCAACAAAGAGCTGGTCATCTTGACGGAAGTCCTTTGTTGTATCCAAATAGAAGCTAATCGCCCTCTTTGGATCCAAACGGTGAATGCTTCCCTCTTCCTTGGAAGGGTGAGGCGGAGGATAGAAAGTAGGAAGGGTAATGGACTGACCCAGATGGAAGGGAGTTACCACCTTGGGCAGAAAAGCAGCCTTGGTCCGGAGAACCATCTTTTCAGCATGAACGGTCAAGAAAGGAGGCTTCGAACTCAAAGCTTGAAGCTCACTCACCCTCCTTGCTGAGGTGATAGCAATTAGAAAGACCGTTTTAAAAGTGAGCAGTCTCAAAGGACAACTATGCATAGGCTCAAAAGTAGAACCCATCAGAAAGGTTAATACCAAATTCAAATCCCACTGGGGCATAATAAAAGGAGTGGGTGGGAACAAATTAGTGAGCCCCTTAATGAATCTTAAAACTACTGGAGACTTAAAAAGATACGGCTGATCAGGCAAACAAAGAAAAGCCGACAAGGCCGATAAATATCCCTTAACAGTGGCTACAGCAAGACCCTGCTAAGCCAAATGAAGGGAAAAACTAAGAACATCAGAAAGATGAGCCTTCAAAGGAACAACGGATTTCTCTCCACACCACTTAACAAACTTCGACCACCTATAAGTATAGATAGACTTGGTGGAGTGTCGCCTGGCCGATAAAATAACATCCACCACGTCAGGCGGGAGAGAAAAAGAATTCAGGTTGCCCCGTTCAATCTCCAGGCATAAAGATGCAGGCTTTGGAGGTGGGGGTGTAGAACCTGCCACTCCGACTGCGAGAGGAGGTCTACCCTGAGAGGGAGACGGAGCGGAGGGTGCGATGAAAGGTGAAGAAGGTCTGTATACCACGCCCTTCTTGGCCAATCCGGGGCGATCAAGATGACTTGGGCCCGGTCTTGGCGAATCTTCCTCAGAACCCGAGGAATCAAGGGTATGGGAGGAAACGTGTAAAGGATTTGTGAGCTCCAACTCAACAGAAACGCGTTCCCCAACGCCCCCTGCATCGAAAACAGGAGACTGCAGTAAGACGGGCAGTGCCCGTTCTCTTGAGTGGCAAACAGGTAGATCCGATGAGACCCCCACGTCCGGAAGTGGTGTTGAACAACCTCTGGATGAAGCCTCCACTCGTGGTCGGCGGAAAACTGCAGACCGAGAATGTCCGCACGTACATTCAACACCCCGGCCTTATGATTTGCTAACAAGCAAATCTGATAATCCTGAGCCCAGGACCAGAGTCGCAACGCTTCTCTGCAGAGATGGTACGGCCCTACTCCTCCCTACTTGTTGACATACCACATCGCGGCAGTGTTGTCCGACAGAACTTGAACCGACTGACCGCGAAGGGAAGGGAGAAATGGCTTGAGTGCCAAACGTATCGCTCGCAATTCCAGAAGATTGATACAAGACAATCTTTCTTCTTGAGACCAAAGAGCCTTGATCTCCAGATCCCCCAGATGAGCACCCCACCCAAGGGTAGAGGCATCCATTATAACTGTGGCCACCGCAGGAGGAAGATGAAAGGGCTTTCCTTGAAACAGATTGCCCTCCACGCTCCACCAAGACAGATCCGCTGCAGCTTCGCTGGAGATCCTGACAGACTCCCTGAGATCTCCGTTGTGCTGATACCACTGTCTGCGGAGGCGCCACTGGAGCGCCCTCATGTGCCAGCTTGCATGGTTGACCAACAGAATATAGGAGGCAAACAGACCGAGCAGGCGAAGGACCTTCAGAACTGGAACAAACGCTCCATTGTAAAACAAGGGAATCCTCTCCTGAATGTCGAGAATCCTTTGCGGAGGCGTAAAAGCTCGACACACAGTGGTATCCAGTACCGCCCCAATGAACAGGTTGCGCTGAGATGGCACTAGGTGAGACTTGGGTACATTTACAGCTGGGTTGTCACCTGCAGATGACGGAGCACCATCTCTGGAGACCCTGCTTTCAATAGGCAGTCATCCAGGTAGGGGAAAACAGGAATCCCCGACCTCCTGAGATGGGTAGCCACCACCGCCATCACCTTGGTGAAGACTCGAGGCGCAGTAGTAAGACCAAACGGAAGGACCGCAAACTGGTAGTGTTGCGACCCAACCGTAAAGCGGAGATACTTCCTGTGCGACTTCAGGATTGGGATGTGAAAATACGCATCCTGTAAGTCGATGGACACCATCCAGTCCTCGTGCTGCAGCGCTTGAAGAACCTGCGCTAGGGTGAGCATCTTGAATTTCTCCTGTTTGAGAAAAAGATTCAAGATTCTGAGATCCAGGATAGGACGCAATCTCCCATTCTTTTTGGGAATCCGAAAATACCAGGAGTAGCATCCCTGACCCCTTTCCTGCTCCGGGACCAACTCTATTGCACCTTTTTGCAACAGGGCCAAAACCTCCTACTGAAGGAGAAGCAAATGATCCTTCGTGCAAAAACCTTGGCAGGGAGGGTAAGGAGGAGGGAATTCCCTGAAGGGGAGGGAGTACCCATTTTCCACGATATCCAGAACCCAAAGGTCTAAAGTAATTGACTTCCAATCTCGTAGAAAATGGGTAAGCCGACCCCCCCACCGGACCTACATGATCCAAGATGGCGGATCTAGGGCTGCTTTCCTGCATTACCAGGAGGGCCTGGGGAGGTGGAGGAAGGGGAGGTGGAGGAAGAGGATGGAGGGATGACGTACGGCTCCATGTTGTCAGCCCCTGCCTTTACCCCTAAAGGACTTGTACAAGGAGTTCTGTTGTTGCTGCTGCTGTTGAGGTTGTTTGTAATTCCAAAAGGAAGACCTCCCAAAACCTCTGCACCTTCTCTAGCCAAAACCTTTTGACTGCGTTTGCAGACCCAAAGACTTCACAGTGGCCCTACTGTCCTAAAAGCTTTGTAAGGCTGTATCCGCCTTACCCCCAAAGAGTCTAGCCCCATCAAAAGGCAGATCAATAAGCGCCGCCTGGACATAAGGAGAGAATCCCGAAGACCTCAACCATGCATTCCTACGAGTTGCAACAGATGACCCCATCACCCTTGCAACAGATTCCGCAGTGTCCAGGCCCGACTGGATGACCTTGGCGAGCCGCATCCTGAGAGTCCGCCAACACCTCACTAAGATTTCCTCTATCCTCCTCAGAAAGGTTTGGAAGAATCAGTTTTGCGGAACCCATCAAAGCATGAATGTATCTACCTAGAAGGCAGGTGGCATTGGTAGATTTCAAGGCCATGCTAGCTGAAGAAAAGATCTTTTTAGCAGACTGATCTTATTTCTTGGGCTCTCTATCAGCAGGAGCCTGAGGGAACGCCCCTGTGGACTGCTTCGAACATGAAGCTTGAACCATCAAGCTCTCAGGAGAGGGGTGGGATGAAAGGAACGCTGGATCCCCAGGAGCAGGCCTATACCTTCGTGATACAGACCTTGAAACAGCAGGCGCAGAAAGAGGGCTGCTCCAAAACTCCAGAATGGGCTCTGTGAGTGCATCATTAAAAGGTAGGAGCAGTTCCACCACTGAAGAAGGAGAATGAAGCACCTTTGTAAGAAGATTCGACTTATACTCCGCCATAGGAAGTTGTAAATCCAAAAGTCCAGCCGCCTTCTTAATAACAGCATGATAGGGAGCCATCTCCTTTGAGGGAGAAGAAGTTTGACTCTGGAGAAACATCAAGCCCACTTGCCTCACACAAGTCCTCAAACACATCCTCAGTGTCGTAGAACTCTCCTTCCTCCCTTTCCTCTTGGTACTGCTCCTCCTCTAGCAACCTCTGGGCCTCTCTCCTTGAACGCATCTTCAGGAGCGGCATCGATGGAACCCCAGGCGGTGTCGATGGCGCCACACGCGGCGTCGAAGGTACCAGGAGCGGCGTCGAAGGAGGACCGGTACCTGGAGCTGACCGAATTCGAGCTTCACCAGACGGAGCCGGAGATTGCTCATACGGCGTCGACATTTTCGGAGCCGGAAAATGCCAGGTGGGCGTCGCTGGCATGAAGGGCACAGAGGGGGCCTGTAGATACTGCTGAGGCACACCCAAATTGAACGCCAACGGACCCATGGGACCCAAAGGTGCACCAGAGTGGAACGAGGCCCTGTGGAAAACACCATACATCGCATTCAAAAAATGCGAAGGATCCAAACCTGGCGCCGGAAACTGAGGATACTGCACAGGTTCAGGATCCACACGAGGCACCGCTGGAGTCGGAGCCTCTGGTGTCACAGGCGGAGCCACTGGATTCACAGGCGGAGCCGCTGGAGTCTCATCATTCACATGACTGGA
Organism: Triturus cristatus; assembly: GCF_964204655.1. Classification (NCBI taxonomy): domain Eukaryota; kingdom Metazoa; phylum Chordata; class Amphibia; order Caudata; family Salamandridae; genus Triturus; species Triturus cristatus. The sequence goes on along the minus strand of NC_140587.1, from coordinate 465,106,622 downwards.
CACACCCTCTGGCACCAGAGAAAACCTTGGCGTTGTCGACCTCCCAGGAGTCCCCTTGTAGGACGGGGAATGGGCTGGAGTCGCCTGAGGAGACACCGAAGGAGAAGGTGAAACAAAGTCTTTAACACGGCGTCGAGGGGCAGGAGAAGGCGACCTCGACTCCAAATCCTTCGACGACCGACGTCGAGAAGCATGCCTCCTCTTATTCTTATGTTTCCTTTTGGATTCGTGCGAAGCCGATGACCCAGACTTCGCTCGTTTTCGACTCGTTTTCTCTTTTTTTGCTTTGGCCATATAGAGTTTGGCCTCTCTCTCCTTCAGGGCCTTTGGGTTCATCTTCCTGCAGGAAGAACAGTCCTCGACATCGTGATCAGATGACAAGCACCACAGGCAGTCGTCATGCGGATCAGTAATAGACATGTGACCTCTGCATTCCCTACAAGGCTTGAAACCAGACTTCCGTGGCCCAGACATGACAAAGGAGAAACAGTTACAAACAAATTAACAAAGTATCCAACGAAGAATGGAGAGTCCTTGAAAAAAACCGTAAGCGTCGCAGCGCGGAAAAAAGAAACTAACGTCATCACACCGACGTGATCCTCTTATGGCTCCAGTGACGCCACGCAGAGTCTCGTGCGGAGCCGCGACTTCATGGCGGCCTCGTCAGCGTGGAGAGCTACGAAAACATTTCCGAAGAATGCTGGCGCAAGGGATATTCACAAGGTGAGGAATCCACAGGCAGCTGTATCCATCAGAAACAGCTGAACTGAGGTGGCGAAGTGAACTAAAGAATGATGATGGATTCAACCCAGATCTGTGACTGGGGGTGAGTGTCTGAAAAGTTTCAACGCTCTGTCCATTATCTCCATGTGTTTGCTTTGTTCGCCCTAAGTTGGCAGGGTATGCCCAGACGTGGGTCCCTTGCTCACTTTGCCACTGGATTCAAGCTAGCCTGGCTGATGATGGGTGTTCGGGTCTCCAGTGAATAGCAGAGGGGTGTTTAATAGTATAGGTCCTAATGCTTCAGGGGTAACTTTCCTCCAGTTCCTTTTAGTATCATATTCAAATTTATTAGCATTATGGTTAATAGAGGTAGTTAGATGGAATGGGACAAGACAATGGTCTGACCAGAGGAGAGGGATGGGATCTTCGGTTATTAAGTTGGGGATATTAGTGCAAATAAGGTCCAAGGTGTGTCCAGCCTTGTGTGTGGGTTTAAGAACTAGTTGTTTGAGGATCAGACCGATTAGCATCTCAGTTAGTTGGGTAGCTATGGGACATGTGTCATTGTCTTATGGACATTGAAATCCCCTAATACCAAAAAGTTGGTGTATTTTAATGAGAGTTCAGCCATCTGCTCGCAAAGTTCCCATAGCTCGGCGGGCTTGGAGGTGGGTGGCCTGTAAATCAGCAATCCCGCAATGGAGAGCTTAGGGGAAATTGTGATGTTAAAAGATAGAGCTTCTATCAGGTCCGTATGTTCGACCCTTCTATGTAGGATTTCCCAGTCCTTCCTGATAATAACCGCAAGTTCCCCTCCCACTCTATCACCTTTCCGATTTCTAATACTATTTTGTAGTTTTCTGGGATCGCCTTTGAGATATCGGGAGTAGAACTCTTTTTCATCCATGTTTCTGTTAAAAAGATGGGATCTCAGGAGTTAGAGTCAAGCAGTAGCCAAATGTCATCTACATGTTTTAGGAGGGATCTGCAATTGATTAGGCAGGCTTTTATTTTAAGGGTAGAACTATAGCCCGCATTAAGGGGCTCTGAGGATGAAGCTTTTTTTAGGGCTTTGCACTGTCTTCCCAATATTTTCCTATCCAATTTGAAAGAACAGGACTTACACTTAAATTCCACCTCCCGGGACCCATGTTCCAATATACAGGGGTCAAAACATGTTGGCCTATGGCAAGTGGGTGAGTTAAGCGCAAATATTTGAGCTTTAGATAACATGATACGCGAGTCTGATTGAACATGGGCAGCGCGGCTGGCTCTGATCGCGGGCCGATCGCGGACGGGCGCAGACGGGCTTGCCTTAGGCGCGCCCGCTGCACACGTCCACTGCGCGTCAGAGCCAAGCTTCTTTGAAGTACTATTAGCGGGAGAAAGGCCTGCCTCTACCGCCCCCGGAAGTGCTTTCCTCTCAAGGGATGTCCTGCTATTGGTCAGAATGAGCCCTCCACTACAATCGCCACAGGCCGTGGTGGACCGGGGCAATGACCAGCTGGAACTACGGTGTGGTAGCGCTGGGAGCGAGCTACACGTGAATGGGTGAGTCAAGAAGCGTGATATTTAACTAAAAACACAATACGATGCAGTAATTCCTTTAAAAGTAATCCTTTAAAATAATAAACTGTGCAGTTTCAGAGACAGTTATATTAGCGGCGAATAGGGAGCAGAGAACACTGACAGCGTAGCTAGTGCCTCACCATAAGTGCGCGTCCGCTGCGCGTCAGAGCCAGGCTTCTTTGAAGTACTATTAGCGGGAGAAAGGTCCGCCTCTACCGCCCCCGGAAGTGCGTTCCTCTCAGGGGATGTCCTGCTATTGGTCAGAATGAGCCCTCCACTACACTCGGCACAGGCCGTGGTGGACCGGGGCAATGACCAGATGGAACTACGGCGTGGTAGCGCTGGGAGCGAGCTACATGTGAATGGGTGAGTCAAGAAGAGTGATATTTAACTAAAAACACAATACAATGCAGTAATTCCTTTAAAAGTAATCCTTTAAAATAATAAACTGTGCAGTTTCAGAGACAGTTATATTAGCAGCGAATAGGGAGCAGAGAACACTGACAGCGTAGCTAGCGCCTTACCATAAGCATGCGTCCCTGTGTTGGCTTTGTTCGCCCTAAGTTGGCACGGTATGCCCAGACGTGGGTCCCTTGCTCACTTTGCCACTGTATTCAAGCTAGCCTGGCTGATGAAGGGTGTTAACCAGAAACCGGTCCTAAGATGCTTGGTTCCGGTTCAGAGAAGACCTGGCTTGGCAGTTCGGGCTGGACTGTTCCCATGAGGCACAGGGTCAAGACTGATTTGCATATTGCTGGGTCTGAACTGAGGTGGCAAAGTGAGCTAAAGTATAATTATTGATTCAACTCCAGATCTGTTACTGGGGGTGAGTGTCTGAAAAGTTTCAGCGCTCTGTCCATTATCTCCTTGTGTTTGCTTTGTTTGCCCACAGTTAGCAGGGTATGCCCAGACGTGGATCCCTTGCCCACTTTCCCACTGGATTCAAGCTAGCCTGGCTGATGAAGGGTGTTACCCAGAAACCGGTCCTAAGATGCATGTTTCCAGTTCAGGGAAGAGCTGCCTTGGCAGTTCGGGCTGGACTGTTCCCATGAGGCAAAGTGTCGAGACTGATTTGCATATTGTGGGGTCTGAACTGAGGTGACAAAGTGAGCTAAAGAATGATGATGGATTCAACCCAGATCTGTGACTGGGGCTGAGTGACTGAAAGGTTTCAGCGCTCCGTCCATTATCTCCTTGTGTTTGCCCTAGAGCATGAAGACCAGTCCAGCAGATGTATATAAACAGGCCATTTCTTGACCTTTCAGGAAATGGCCTGTGAAAACAGATCTGCTGAACAAGTCACACCCTCCATTTTTCAATGAAGCAATCACTCAATGGTATTCCCTCCCTCTTCCTCTGAGGAAATGTGGAGAATCTCCTCAGGGAACAGGCTACTTATCTCACTATACCCTATATCAAATGCATTTGATGGGTTGGCAGTGGTAGCAGTGATGGTCGCAGCAGTGGTGGTAAAGTTGTGGTGGACCCACTGACTGGACTCACATTAGGTTCAGATGGTGGATGTGTGAAGGGGCCTTCATTCCTTTCCATATCTTCACGATGGGCACAGCCTGCAGAGGGATGTTGTCAATCGTGTGCATCAAATATTTCCAATCCACCCCAAGTCTTGCCTGTCTTTTAAGACTTGCAGAACCCAAGAGATAAGCTGTTTATGCCACATAGTGGCTTTAGAGTCTTCCAGTCAAAATACTACTTTACGACAAATTAATTTTGGATGCACTAGGTCTAGGTCTTAGGTTAAGGTGATAACACAAGGTATCTCACATATGACAAAGTTTTCATCATAGACGATGTGCCATATGAGACCTGTAGGACAACCCCTGAGGAAAACACCATTAACAATAACAATGCTTATTTAAGTGTACAAACAATGTTCATGGCAAATATGACAGTTAGCACACACCGGCAAATAGCTGCATGATGTTACATTCCCATATTAATGAAAATAGTTATAAATCTAGCCAAGCGGTGTCTCCATCCTCTAAACCTGCTCAGACCTCTTCAACCCTGGTACATTTAGGATTGTTATGACTCTCTCCTTCAACAGTCAGAGGGTCAGTTGAGTAGGGTGCCAACGGCAGTGGCTAAGGTGTTGTCTGTTTGGCCACAGTGCCTCTGGCTCTCCTCCTCAGGTCACTTCACCGTCACTTCACCTCATGATTCTTCACAAAAGTAGGAAAACACAGCATGCATGTTCCCAGCAACACCATGCCACAACCTCTACCGCACGTTGGTGTGGTTTTTGCAAATGGCCAAAGAGCACTATCTACTAGCAGAAGTTGAGTCCAGCATGAGGTCTAGTCATGTTTATGACCAAAACGTTATCATGATGGCGTTTAATGCTTCAGATTGTTTTGTGAAGTGCTCTCATTTGCAAATGCCAGTCTACTTTCATGAGCAGATTGGGTGCGGGGGGCAAAATGAGAGTGCATGGTGATTATTCCAAGGAGTCCTTGAATCTGCTCCATTACTACAGTGCAACTTGTAGGTCTACCGGGCTTGATTTTGTGATTTTAAGGGTGTTGATAAACGTGCAGTGATTGGACGTGCAATATCACAAATATTGCACGTGGAAATACCAACACAGGTTTTAAAATATTTGCATATGCGCAATTTCACTGAGGTTTTACCTCAGAATAAAGAGCTTATTGTCAAGCCTAGAAAGCAGGGAGACCTCTGCAGGTACCCCAAAGGTCGAACTTGCAGATAGGCTACCGCCGGTGGTAAAGAGATATGCTTTCAGGCAGCACCTTTGTGGGCGTTAAGCTGCACAGTAAATACCTTTATGACATATAGAAGAAATTACCTTAGGTATTACAGGGGACTGTGATTGTAAAGGGAAAGGAAAGAAAGACTGTGAAATCCCAAAAATAATAGATGCTCTGGTTTGTTACTTGATAAAACAAAACTATACTTCTGGTGTTGACAGAACTGTGCAATATTTTCAATTGGTCTACATTGGAAGAACTGGCACAGAGGGGTGATGCATTCAGTCAATGATGAATCAGGGACAGGAATGCACATGCCTCGTGACTTCACTTAACTGTGACTCTAATATGACAAACTAGTATGGCTTTCTAAGCATATGGAAGAGAGGACGTAAGAGGAGTAGTGTAAACAGAATAAAATATTTTATAAGTTTACCTCTGCAGTCAGGATCCTGCAGCTTGTTTGAATTCATATCTTCATTATCTGCAGAATAGTCAGAGTTGTTACAATGCCACCACTGAAGCAAGAAAAACAAGAAAAATATTATTTATTTAAAAGTGCTACAGAGGTATTGATAACAATGACCAGAGTATCAAAACACAAACTTGTGAAATTAAGCTATATAGGGTGAGGGCGAAACAAATCTCTCATCACATGAGTATCAAATTAACTTTATGAAACTTATTATATTCTATCACAAGTAGAAAAGAGTTACTTACAGCAGTAACCTTAGTTCTCGTGTCCCTCTAATCTTAGCCCCTTAACTGAGGAAGATTTTTCACCCTAGTCCTGAGTCCTTTTTTTGGTTATTTGGGATACGTTGCACTTGGGACTCCAGGACGTCTTTTTTCACCTCGGATATCCATGCAAAATTTGTGTCCTTTTTCCCCCAACATTCTGGAGAACACGGAAAATAGCCAAAACATAGCTACATTTTGAGGGTTGCTATTTTAAAGTGTTTGTTAGATAAAAAGCTCTCTGTACAAAAGTGTCTTTTTCCTAAACGATGTCATCAACAAAGGTTTCCTGTGCTAAAGTCACCATCTTTCCAGCTTTCAGGAACATGCAGAGCTGAATCAAAGAAAACTATTGTTATCACAGTTTTGGCATTGTTCAAAGAGGTAGCCCATTTTTCTTTATTTTTATGCTTTCTATCTACTCCCAGTTTGTGAATGAAATTGGTGCGAATACCCGGGTGATACGAAAAGCAACCATTTCTAAAAGATGGACACAATTCTGAATTCAGTTAGGGGTCATTTGTGTAGATCCCTCAAGGTTTTCCCAAAGAAACTAACTGTCGAAAATGAAAAAAAAGTGATAATGAGTAGGGAAAAATGGCCATTTGTAACAACGTTTTCATCTGTAACTTCCTGTCACGATTGTAGATTTACAAAAGCAATATACCATTATATCCGCTAGACCCTTGTGGTCACGAGGATATATAGGGTTTGTAGGTTGTCCAAGGACCCGAGGTATCCAGAGCCAACAACCGAGCAGCACCGTACAATGGCTTTTCATCCTGTACAGAGTAATTCATATGGTAAAATATTTAGATTAAAAAATGGGTATCAATGAAAGCTGTGGGGGCGTGGCCAATAGAGGCAACATGGCAGACGTGTATTAGGGTTGCTCCTTTCCGAATCCCCATTATCCACCAAAATTATGCATGAAGGTGATGCATCCACGAAGGCGAAGCTTGGATACAACCCTGCTGACAGCCGTGGGCCGATCCTGTGAGAACAGAAGCCACAAGATCGAGCAACAGGCTGACGGATAACAAAAATGGTCTAACGACAGCGCAGACACCAGGAGCGGAGACTACGTGAGCAGCACTCAACGAGGGGCCTGGGCCGCAAGATTGAAAACTGCAATGTAGTTGCTTGGCGGAGTCAGAAGAGCCGACCGACACACCAATGAAACTGGCACCGTAGGGCCCGGACCAGACTGTGGAGGCTTAGAAAAGAGATCGCAGGGAACACAGCTGCAATGTCAGATTGGAAACTAAGAGCGGTGGTAAGCAGAAGCTGCGACTGCGGCCATCTGAGGGTGATGGGGGCACCCAACCGGCCCCGGGGCTGCACAGTAGCGCCATGTAAACAGCAGGCGCAGAGCAATCCGCTGCCTCAGGCCCAAGGGAGGGGGAGAGTCAAGCGCATGGGGGCAGATCGGGCCTAGCGATGGTCAAGACTATGACGCCCACGCAGAAAGAATGGGGCCCTACGCGTACACAAGTGAAAAGCAGCTGCAGTATGATGAGGTCGCGGAGGGGCGGCTTTGACATAGCACACTGGCTGACAGTGCCAGGCTCTGACCTGGGCCTGGGGTGTGCAGGAGGCGGAATCGAGGTGGCGGCACCTGGAACACAAAACTGAGGTACAATCCCAGCGCACCTGTGAGGCGTCTCGGTCAACAGCCCGAGAGGTAATCATCGAGGCGGAGACCCACCATGGGCGGGCCCGGTCAAGCAGGAGCGAATTGCGGACTGGTGGGGAAGTAGGCACCACTGGGTGAAGCAGAGCCCCAGCAACGTTCTGCTGAACCATACAAAGGTGCTCTAGGCAGCTTACTAACAGCTCCGGAATTGACAACCACTAAGGCGGGGTACCAAATAACACCGGGACACTTCATACAACAGAAGCAGGCACACCCTGCTCCCCAAACATCATCAGAGGCCTAAGGAGCCTGATGTGAGGCCCCGTCCTGAGCTGAGACGGACACAGCAGTGTACACACAGAACTTGCAGTAATGAGTTATATGGACACCTGGGGGTAGCTGGATAGGTCCTGCAGACACAGCGAGGTAACAGAAAGCAGGGTCGCCGGACCTGAGAAGTGCTTACACTGTACGCAGGGAGAGGCGCTTAAAGGAATGACCCGCAAGAGGGGCGCTGGAATCAGATCCTCCTCACAACTCATAGATATGTTAGCTGAAGGGCACCAGTCAAGCACGGACCTCCCAAATAACAGGCAGGACGCCATCCTGAATGTTATAGAAAGATCGCTAGTGTCACTGGAAGCTAAAATACGCAACTTGGCCGCAGATCTTACGCTCCTGCATGCGGACCACAAAAAACTGGCAGATCAGGTAAAAGCCACAGAATGCACCCTCTCGGAAATCCAGCCAATAATGGAGTCAACCGTCAAACAACAGACCACGCAGGAAGCCGGAATCGGTTTCCTGAAGATGAGTATTGAACACGCGGAGGGCCGTGTGAGAAGTTGGCCCGATATATGATGTCACTAATTCTAGTGTACACCTTGTATCAGTCCAAACAACCCTTATGGTGATTGGTTGTAAAGTCAACCTTCTAGACCAGCTATCCTAGTGGTAGCATGGACAAGAGCAGTCTTAGGCTAAACTCTGTATGGCATGTGAAGCCAGCTGTTATACCATTTGTAATCCCTTGAATACCAAATGAAAGGACACCACAACAGATCTATATAAAAATAGAATGTATTTATTCTAGTCAAACCCTCAGCACTCTTTATGAGATTCGAGCTAAGTACAACACAGTCTTATTTAGGCATACATTAAGTCACACAGGTAAGTAATACAGTTAGGCCCTAGAGGCCACGCAAACCATATACTAAGTAAGTGGTATAAGAACCACTGTCACGAACACAGGATGGGCCTAGGCCTAGGGAATCGCCGGGGCTACACTATACTACCAAAGGTTAGGAAGTGGGAGGCCCACGGGATTCAGGTGCAGAGTGGAAACACTCACGCGTAATGCGTAAAAGTCGATAGAAATAGTAGTTATTAGAAATTAACAGTTTTAGGACACTTCTGGAGTAACTAGGAAGTCGAGACTTGGAAACTAGACCCTAGGATAGTCAATACCCTTGTGAGCACCGGAGTACTCAAGTTACCTAGCCCACGGGCTGCGGGTGCATAGGTGTGAACTTGCGTCGGGTTTCGTCGTTGACTCCTATGGATGCCTGAAGGAAAGGTGCTGGCAGGCAGTCAGTGAAGAGTGTCCGGTGGATCCCAAGGATGGAATCAAGAAGGAAGGTACCTGCAAGCAGAAGGGACAGAGTCTAGGTCACCAGCCAGGAGCCAGGAAGGAACCAGGAAGGAACCAGGCGATGTCGTGAAGATGCAGGTGAAGGGGTGAAGCTTGTCGCAGCAGCCACGGGTACCAGGAGACGTCGAGGACGACCAGGACCACGAGGCGAGCTGTCCCACGAAGGCTCTTGCTGTCGGCGGCATCGATGTTGAGTTAGGACCCAACAAGCCTTGGCAAGCGGAACCCACGCAGAATGGAGGACTTGCTTCTGGTGCAGACCAGGAAGGTCTGGGGTGCTTCTCTTTCACAGAGGAGCGGGTGCCAGTCTGGAGGAGCCAGACCAGCAAGATGAAAACAAAGGTTCGTCGTCGCAGAGGCTACTAGCCAACGGGTCAGCAACCGGACAACACGTCGAGCAACTCAGGTGCAGAAGGGCCCCACGCAGAACACGTGAAGTGTGGGGAGCTGATCTTCTTTGCAGAAGGTGCTCGGGATTGGGGCTTCTCAATTCCCCAAGCACAGCCTCGAGGAAGCCTCGGAAGTCGCGCTAGTCAGTTACTAGCCACTTTTCCCAAGTCGCCAGTCCCACGTCCCTCGTCGCCTCCACGGGTCTCAGCTTCGCTGCAGACGTGGATCTGGGTCAGAGGTGTCTGGAAGTCTCGGCGCTGGTCAGTCTCTGCAGTCGTCCCTCGTAGGATCAGTCGCAAAGCAAGCAGCGGTCGCTGGATGGTGCCTGGTTGCCAAGGGTGGTCACTCCTTGGCCACAAGGGAGATTTCTTCAGTCTTCTTGCTGAGGTCGAATGTCGAAGGTCCAGAGTTTCTGTTCAAGTTGCAGATTCGGGTTAATCTAATTTTAGCAGGGCACAGCTACCTACTGATATACTGGGCTAGTGGGCTGGGCTACCTGCAAGGTCCCTCCTATGGGTGGGACCAGGAAGGGGAGTGGTTACACCCCCTTTCCTTTGTCCAGTTTCGCGCCAGAGCTGGGGCTGGAGTGCCCCAGCGCCGTTTGAACTGGACTATGCATGGGACACCTTGTGTGCCTCAGGCAGTGTCTAGTTTCTTTCATCCCTCCCTGCCCCAATACACTAAGTCCTGTCTGGGGTGGTGCTCGCACCTCCCAAGGCAGGAAACCTATTGTCCAAGCCTCCCTCGCTGGAAGGACTCCCAGCAGCAGGTGGTCAGACTTGTATCTGTGGCAGCAGCATCCATTTTGCGATGCTGGGGCTCTGGTTAACTTTAACCGGGTAAGTAGGTTTCAACATGTCTTCTCCCTCTAGAAGGGAGGAATAATATCCTCATTGCCAGAAATGGTATGGGGGTATTATTCCAAAGTGTTAGACACCTTACACAACATGTTTTGATAAAGCCAAACCATAGTTACCATAACCGTTTAAGATTATAAGGTACTTTAACCCCTTCAGCGCTGGGCGAATTCCGCCGCGGTGCTGAAGGGTTCGAGCGCGGGCGGGCTCATGACGGAACGGTTCCGTCATGAGCACAGCTCAACCGTGGCTCATGACGGAACCGTTCCGTCATGAGCATGGAAGGGGTTAAGAGTATATGGTAGGCTATATCATAGAACAGCTATAAGGACATGGTTCCGAAAGCTGTAGACAGGCTCAGCTCATGCTAGAGCACCATCTCACATGTTACCAAGCACTCTGCCTCCAGGATTGTTAAGGCCTGCCATAGGAGTGGCTGATAGGTACACATGTGTCTATATATAAGGTAGGTATAGGAATACTACACCTAAGCAAGGGGTGATTACACGACCTTGCCCCAGCTGAGTGATCAGCCAGTTGTGTCATAATGGAAGGCCAGGCCAGGGGTGACACAATACATGCTTCAGCCCCTGGTAGGCCTAGGGTACACCTATGCCCTGGGTACCTAAGGTACACTATACAGGGGCCAATAAGGTGATCCTTACCAATTGGGTTATGCACCTAAAGTATATAGTATAAATTTAGAGAGAGAACAGCTGGGCTGTGGGTCTGATTGGCAGGCCCACAGCCACATCTAAGTCGAAAACCAGTGAAGCAAAAGCAAAAAGTGGGGGTGAACATAGAAAGCAGACCCTACTCTCCTACAGGCCGCTCGATACGGAATAATATCCGCCTGATTGGCCTGCCGGAAGGAACAGAAGGGCAAGTCGCAACCGCATTTGTGGAACAATGAATCAAGGACCTGCTGCCTGATACAGCCCGATCACCATTCTTCACGGTAGAGTCAGCGCACCGTATCCCCTCCAGAAGGCCAGCACCAGGGATAGGGGCCCATCCATTCATTTTCAAAGTCTTACACTACAAAGATGCAATATTATGCGAGACTACGAAAATCCAAGACATCAAGATAGAAAACGCACAAGTGATGTTTTTTCCAGATTACACATTGAGAGTACAACGGCAAAGAGGCTCCTTTTTACAAGTGAAGCAAAAACTACGACAGCTAAATATCCAGTAGTCATTGTTGTATCCGGCAAGGCTCAGAGTGATAGCAGATGGGAAGATGAGGTTCTTTGACTCACCGCAGGAGACATGGAACTTGCTAGAAACGACAGACCGATTTGTGGGACCCCGATCGACCAGAGAGAGGGACACCCAAAACAACGCTGTCATGGGCCCGGGAGCCCGCAGGCGCAGCAACAAGGCACGCACATGCCCGACCTGAAACAAATTATAAGAGAGCGCCGGGAAACAGTGACTGAAGCGGAACACAGAGCAGCTGCCTCAGAGTCCTTGGAAACGGACGCTGCTCAGGCCTTCTTATCAGATGACAAACGCTTGTCAGTGATATCCTTATCTGCCAACACTTCCCTGAAAATGCCAGATATCATCCGGCAGACTGCAGACAATATAAAATGAAGCACATCCTGAGAGAAGGCGGTCCGCACCCCTGGAAGCGGATTTGGTACTCTAAATTTTTGAAATGGTAGATCTGTTGCATCGATAAAAAGCATGTGACAGGTTGCACGGATGCATGCAGGCACAGTGCAAACTAGCCAATAGCCAACAGTGTAGATTCTCCAAGTTTGTGTAGAGAGAATCTGGATTTCATTAAAGACACGGAGGCTAGCATTACACTTAACAGTTTTATTGCCAGTTCCTTGCAGCACTTCAAAGCAAAACATCTTTAACACATAAAAATTCCAGAACTCAGAATGTCCAGATAACACATAAAACCTCTGTAAGCGCAGCTATCTTCCTCTTTTAAGCTGCTCCGGACCCAGAAATTGCAACAAACACTCTGCGAGCCGAAGAACATAACTCTTCCTAACGTCCTTATTGGTTATCTGCAAACAAAAAACACACAATAAATCTTTTCTTCAAAACATATCTATTTAATTAACCAAAACATAACACTGTAATAAATCCCCTCCACCTCCCCCCTTCCAAACTTTCCTGTGAGGGAGGGTGGGATAATGCCAGCCACCGTATCTTTAATGAAATCCAGATTCTCTCTACACAAACTTGGGAGAATCTACATTTCATGACAAGACCGGAGGCTAGCATTATGCTTGTTCAAAGCTGTGATAAAACCACAGACGATACATGACTCATAGGTTTTAAGTAAAATTTAGCAAACACATCATCATTCGACCAGTCAGCTGCATGCGAAATTTCTTCCAAACGTCCACCTAACAAGAAAACCGTACTTGCCATTGCTCCTCTTACAAAATTAGCTCCAAACTCCTGCAAACTAATACCGGCCTCAGACATACAAAAACTCACCCATCTTGCAATAGATTCAGATTTAACATAAGATATCAACAACTGATTATCACCATGCTTTCTGAATTCACATAATCTACTCTCATATTCTCTCAAACATCTCACCACACACAACTTTGGATGTTCCTAAAATTTCGGATAAAAAATTGTATAAGACATACACTTTGTTCTCTTAGTAACTTTAAAAATGACCCCATCTGGATTATAACATCTATTATTAACATCCAGCGCGTTAACATCAGAAACTCTTCTGAATGAAATCAGGCACAACAAAGTTGCCTGCTTTCCTGACAACTGCTTCAGACTCAGAAGCATCCTTCAGGTCAAATTTCACTAACCAATCGTTCACTTGCAAAATGTCCCTCTAAAGATGGATCCCCTCCATCTTGAAGTGCTTGTAAACAACAAACTGATTAATACTTCTCAAATTTATTACGGGTCTCCAACCCTTTTCTTCACCAAAAAAATAGTACTCGCGAAACCCAGATCGTTTTCCATAACTTTCTCTATTGCTCCTTTCTGCAACATCTCTAATACCTATTTTTCTATTACTTCTTGTAAATCTTGTTGAAAAACCAGTTGATTTGGTTCTTTCAATTGCTTTGGTTCCTCCAAGAACTCTATAACATATCCCTTTATCGTTCGAATAACCCATCTGTCTCTGGTTAAATTCTCCCAATTCTTCACAAACCATCTCAACCTTCCCCCTACCCCACTTGGGATAGAACCAAAATCTGTCCTCGTACTCACCTTGAGAACTTTGAGTGAACTGAGCTCTTCCCCTTGCGTTGCAAGCTCTCCCTGGTCTTCCTCTTTGTGGGTAAAACACAGTTGCTGACTGGAATCCCCTAAATGCAGCTCGTCCTTGGGACTAATAATGTGCCCTCAAGAATGATCGACCAGGGAATCAGGCTCTCGCCCCGGCCCAGTCAAAAACACCTCTTCCAAAAACTCTCCTTAAGGAAGACTGAGCTTTGTCTAAAATGGTAAAAGTGGAAACGTACTTTCCCACACCTTTCACATATCCTTCCCCGAACAAATAACCTTTTGGGTCCTCAGTTGGCTCCTTCTTCGCAAAGTCCCCCAGTTTTGGACTTATCCTCAATAGGATAGCCTTTCGTCTTTCCACAGATAAGGACACGTTGACGTTTCCTAAGAAACAAATCGTCCTCTGCGACCAACCTTTCAATAAATCATTGTCCACCTGAACATTTTTTATTTTTGCCTTCTCAGCCATGTCCATAATTCTAGACAATGGACCCATCACATCCAACAAACGATCCTGACACTGTTTTAGTGCCCTCTGAAAACCTTTCCTGGGATTGCGTGCCATCTTAAACAAAAAGCTTATAAGATCTCGATCCAGATCTGGTGTCACACATACTTTGCCATCCACAAGTGGACGAGAGCACTCCACTCTCATGACTGCCCTTGCCTCCTTATCCAATGGCCTTATTATCCATAATTTTAAGAAGTCAGCCACATGAGGCATAGGCCACCACTCTAAGCTCCTAGGATGCCTAACCATTTCATGGCTAAACATGTCCTCACCTTGTGGATCCTTAATGATCCCTTTTTCCTTCCTCTCCTTTTCAACTTTATCTGTGTCCATATTCCATCCATCATCGTAGTAATCATCTAACACAAATTCATCTGTCTCTTCCTCAAACTCTACTGAAATTTCTTCCAAATTTCTCTCACCAACTTTTGTGCCGCTAGGGACACCGTCTTTTGTGCCGCGAAGGACTCCATCTTTATTTGTGGCGCTATGCTCACCCATTCTCTTTGTCATAAACTTGACTCCCACTTCAATATTCTTACTCTTCCTAGGTCTCTTACCATGACCCTTTACTTCACCTTCCTCTTCCTCCACAGACCAATACTCATCCTCAGAACCTTTTGCCGCTCTTCTTTTCCTTCTCATTACGCTCTCTAAAACTTCCGTCATAGAGCTACTCATTTCTTCTTGCACTATTTTTCTCAGATTGGCATTGCCCGAACCTGAGCTCTGTGCACCTTCATTCACCTCCATTTTAAAATATTAAACACTTATCACCCTATATTATTTTTTTTCTTATTTCTTTTTAAATATATTCAACTCTTCTATTTTAACATTTTTTATGTCAAATCTTCCGTCAACAAACACTAAGCTAACTCCCTACTCAACTTATTTGAATTACCTTAATCCCAAACCTTACAACTATTTAACCTTAATATCCTTTTCAAACGCGTCCTCTCCCGCTCTGCTGTCTGACTAAAACAGATGATGACAGTTGGAGATGCAACGCTCGAGCGTACAGCACTCTTACGAGCTTGTGCACCTTATGCTTACTTAGAGTACTGTACGCTCACTTCCCAAACTAATATGGCCCTGTACGTCGTCACGCATGCATGCGCGACAACGTAACAATCTCTACATGCGCCTACGAGGCTCAAACTTAATCTCGCTTCTCCGAATGCCTCCATGAACGTTCCGACAGCATGGGGCCACACCACTATGACCCGAACTGAAGCTCGCTCACAGTGCAACGGTAACCTTTTTTTTTTTTTAAATCATTATTCCAAATAACATTAAACCTCACATTTAAACTGCAACCAAACAAATCTAAAGCGTTCTAACCCATAAATTGGGTATCTGCAAACAACCCTATAAATATTACAAACCAAAAACAAAAACAATATGATGTTAAAAATATAAATTCTAACTACAATTCACTACTTAAACAGTTAATAATAAATCATTTAATCTCCTAAATTTTACTTTATAAACAATATTTATAAAACCAAAATATATAGCATATCAAAGAAGTGATACTTATCTGACAAGGAGCTGCAACAGAAGATGGCTGTTGTGACAGAGATTTTATGTGTTATCTGGACATTCTAAATTCTGGACTTTTTCTGTGTTTAAGATGTTTTGCTTTGAAGTGCTGCAAGGAGCTGGCAATAAAAGTGTTATGCATAATGCTAGCCTCCGGTCTCGTCATGAAATTACACTGCATATACACGTTCACTTAATATATTGGGAACATTGGGGGATACTCCCCATTACATGACTCTGCAAGGCTTAACCCCACCCCCTGTTAAATCACTTTATCAGTGTGGGACTAGATTGGCTGATCGGACTAGCCACTCAAGTTTGGGCAGCTTCAATTGTTTATGGAGACCGCCCTTTTTGTATTCTCAGGTTGCCAGTTCGTCAAGTTGTATGGGTTTATGGGAAGGGTACACTTGTAGATGACCAGTGGCTCTCATATTTCTGCATAAATAATGGCCTCGACCCCGGGGTACACACTAATCACCTTAACGCAGTGACAAGACAACCCAGAAGATTCTCACATGGAATGCCAGGGGCCTTCGGACACCCTCCCAGAGATATGCTACATACTCTTATCTGAAGAGACACAATGTACATATTGCCCTACTGCAGGAGACACACTTAACTCAATTAGAAGCAATTCCATTACAGCGCAAATGGAGGGGTAAGGTGTATGCCACGGACTTCTCATTATATGGCCACGGCATATTAATCTGGATATGCCCCAACACTGCGTTTCAGGTTGAGGAAGTAGTAACGGACAAGGAAGGCAGATATGTGTTCATGAAGGGAAGGCTAGATGGGCAACATATACTGTTTGGAAGTATTTATGCCCCAAATACTGACCAGGGCTCCTTTCTGGACTCACTTTCACTGGTGCTGTCTAGATGGAGCGGTATGCCGTGGATGATAGGAGGCGACTTTAATATTGTGCTGGACATAGGGCTGGACAGAACTTTCCCCCCCCTGCACCACACAGCAGCATCATCTAACGCCACTACCCTGGGAACCTGGGCACAAAGATGGGAACTGCCAGATGTGTGGAGGCACCGTAACCCTACACTACGAATATACTCATTTTACTTAGCACCATATACTTTGCATGTTTGGATAGACAGGTTTTTGTGTTCAACCCCCTGCCTGCTTCCCACTGTGGAGGACGTAGAATACCTGGGATGCACACATTCCGATCACAATCCACATTATGTTAACCTATCATGGGAACGCGGGGTGCCGCTGATTCCAACATGGTGATTGCAACCGTCACTGCTGGAAGATGCAGTTTGTCGGGACTCCCGTGGGGCAGCTATAGGGGATTATTTTAAGGAAAACTCAGGCACGGCTACATCACTATTAGTAGAATGGGACGTGCTAATAGCCACATTGCGGGGAAATGCCTGGGAATGGGAGGAGACATGCGTTGAGAAGTAGAATCTGATCTATTAGAAGTGGAAGGATTCTTGTTACTAATGCGATCCCTCACACATACTCAGGCGTGGTCACAGATGCGCAAGAAACACACAATGCTAATGGAACACCTTAGATGCCTGAATTACACAGCGCACTTGACGAAAACGCATGCAGACCGACCGGAATCCTTCCTTGCATGGCTGATCACAGTGCTTCAGTCCCCCAACGGCGCAATAAAATACACACAACACGAAATCCATCACGAATTGACCACACACTTCACTATGCTATACCAACAAACAGTGGAAGTGACATACATTGCTTCCTAGATAACCTGGATATACCCCGGCTTACGCAAGAACAAGAAGAATTAGAAGCACCTACTACGTTCGAGGAGGTGAGGGGCGCAATCTGTGCGTTGGCCTCTGGTAAAGTGCCAGGCCCTTATGGATTCCCACCTGAATTCAAAACATCATGCGCTGACCTACTGGCTCCACAGTTACTTCGAGTTTACACGAGGCGCTTCGGACAACTAGTCTCACATCCTCGCTCACTGAAGCGACGCTGATCACTCTCCCAAAAACAGATAAGGACCCCACACAGTTGGGCTGATACCTCCCATTAGCACTACTTAATGTGGATTATAAAATACTACACCGGTTCAGACTTTACAGGGTGACAGTCCGTATTTAAGGAGCATTAGAAAACCCAGTCGCTTACCCCCGGTCGCAGACTCTAGCCGCCTGGGGTATCGACGGAGAGGTAAGCTGGTTTCTTTGTCCTTTTTTGCCTGCCTGTGTATACTTTCTCCAAGAGACTCATGGTTGTTTACTTAGTTCCACTGACAGCCTCCTGGCCTGCCTAACTATCTGCCACCTGATAAAACTTGCATGTTTGGTGAAGGGCCTACACTCAGTCAAATTGAGGTCTCTGGGTGGTGTTAAATGTGAATAGGATTTTGAAGCTACATTGTGAAGGAGAGCCGTTTGGTTTGATTAAATTCACTACATCTGGCCTCTTCGCTCTTGCTTTAGCTGTTATATTTCCAGACCTCTTCTTTGGCCAAAATAGGCCCAATTGGTACCATCCAGCTCAGTCGGGATTTTAAGTGATTGGTATTGGGTCTCCTGCTTATCCTTAAAGTATAGATTGACCTGGTGTATCAGCGTACTCTGGTGCACTCACCTTTTTGGGGTGTGTCTCAACTGCTACCTTATGTAACTTTTTAACAGCATCTGGGTCCCATTATCTGAATAGACTTTTTCTTCCTTTAGCGATTTTTGTTCGCTTTGTTGACATTTGGCGTTTGGTTTTAAAACGTTGTGAATCAGTGTCTATTGACATAAGCACACTACATATTTTTTCATTGAGCGGTGCCCCCTCCCCTGAGCTTTTGCCAGGTTGAGGTTAGCAACACACCAAGTCGTTACGGGTAAGCATAAATATTATACTTTTGTGATTTGCACACATATGTGGCACAGTATGTAGGTAGAGGTATTTGTTGGTCCCGCCTACTTTGTTGTCTGATGTTTCTGTTTGTTTGTTTTGAGGTTACTGACTTATACCTTTGTATCTGCTCTCACTAGGTACTGTTACCTTCCGCAGAACAGGAACCACAAGCATTCTTGGTTCCGAGTTTTTCGCATTTTTTGGATACACATTCCACTTAGCAGCAGCATCTCTAAGGTCCCGACTCCGCGGGTGCCACCTTGGTGGGTGAGGGATTTCGTCCTAAAGGGATCTATCCCACAGTTAGGTCTGTTGTGATATTGTAAGTGCCTCTTGATGTTTGTTCTTCTTTTGCGTTCAGACAACTTAGACCCAAGGATTTGTTGTATTATTTGCATTCATTCTTGTCACCTGATAGGCCCATCCCTTTTTTCCCTCCCCATTGTTTCGTTAGTTTACGAGTTCTATGATAGAGAGATCTGTGGCTCCCAAGGACGTAATGCGGAAACAGACACACAAAGATTCACACACATACAACAATTGTAAACATTGTTGAACATTTATCAAGTGGCCTATAGCAGAATTTCAAGGGTCATGCTATCTTCAATTCTATTGCAATGTAGACCAAGTTAGAGTCGCTGTTAATATGTTTGCTAATTCATAGCCATTGCGAAAATGAGGACATGGGAATCCACTATGTTTTTGCAATGTAAATACATGCAATAACTGGAATTATGTGCTGTCTGTAGAATGGTTGTGGTTACTGCTTTACCACTGTTTCGTGATAAAAGTTTTTTTTAATAAAACAAATAAAAAAATTTTTTAAAAAATCAAGAAAAGCTGTGTATTCCTGAAATGAGTAACAGATATGGAGTTTAGGAGCAGTGGTTATTTGTACAGCTCTGAAATTGGGGGTAACCGTACTAGCATGTGTTTCAGAGGGCATGTGTTCCTTCTTGCACACTGGCTTTACGTTCGGAAGGAACAAACGCAGAGCAATCCAATTAGTAATGACACATTTTTTACTGTTCTATGTTGCCATATGTCTGCCGATAAAAATGGTACCTTACTTGTGTGGGTAGGCCAAGTGCCCAAAATTCAACATTGGAACATCTCAGTTTTCCACTTTTTTATGTCGGTAGCTGGGGATTTTGAGTCCCAGTTTAGACGGCACCCTAAGGAAAACTAGCAAACCTGTACATTTTAGAATAACTAGACACCTAAGAGATTCCAGGGTGGGGTGACGTGTGTGAATCTCACTAGGTAACATTACCCAGAAGACCTTGCAAATTTGGCAAAAAATAGATCTTCTTCACATTTCTGTGTCAGAACGTTCTGGAATTTGTCAGAAGCCATAAATGTCCTACCACTCAGCATTCCCTCAAGTCTCCTGATAAAAATGGCACCTCACTTCTGTGGGGAGGCCTAGATGCCGCCACAGGAAATACCCCAAAACGCAACATGGAAACATCAAATCTTTCCATTGAAAACTGGCCTCTTTATTGCAATGTGGGTAGCTGTACATTTTGGGCCCTAGCTCAGCGGGCACCTAGGGAAACCTAGCAAACCTGCACATTTTTGTTAACTAGACATTTAGGGGCATCCAGGGTGGGGTAACTTGTGAAGCTTTCACTAGGTTTTCTTACTCAGAAGCCCTTGCAAACCTCAATATATGACTAAAAATATGTTCTACTTGCATAGCTGTGTGTGGGGATCCACAAATTACTTACCACCCAGAGTTACCAACACATCTCCAGATAAAAATGGTCCCCACCCTTGTGTGGATGGGACAAGAGGTCACCATACAAAAGGCCCAAAGTTCTACGTGGAGAGATAAGCGATAGTGGTAGCTGCAGTATATAGGGCTGTGCTGGGCGGTCACCTACGGAAACCTACCAACCCCACACATTTTTGAAAATGAGACGCCCAGTGGATTTCATGGTACTGTACTTTGTATAGATCCCACAAGGATTTCCTACCCACAATACCCTGCAAACCTCAACCTTCATCTAAAGTCACATATTTTCCTTACACTTCTGTGATGAAAACCCTCGAAATCAACAAGAATCTAAACAATTTCTACCACTTAGCAATACCCCACTTGTCCTGATAAAATTCTGCCCCACTTGTGTTGTTGGGCCTAGTGTCTGTGACAGAGGCGGTTCCAACCAAGGTCAATTGTAGTCTTCGGCAAGGTTTCTGAAAGGGGGCAATTTGGGGGTGAATATCCCCAACCACCCCCTCACCCCCCACTGGAGGGGTAGTCAGAAAGAGTGGGGTGGAGGAAGCACAGGCGATGCCCAGGAGGGCCGCTTCCCCCCACCCTCCAAAATAAATGTGTCTGAACGAAACCCTGGTGTCTAGTGGGCTTTCTGCCCCACACAGGGGGAAGACTGGGGGTGAACATGCGGGCCATGGCAGGAGGGGGACACAGGCCAATGCCCAGGGGCGTCACTTCATTCCACAATAGACATCCCTTGTGTCTAGTGGGTGGATCCCTGCTTGGGGGATCACTCCCCTTCAGCAACCCCCAAGCAGTTGACCACTTTAAAGAGATCTTTGGAAAGATGAGATATTAGCCTTTCCAATGATACCTTCCCGATTCAAATCGGTGCTTGAGGGCTGAGATATGACCCTGTGCACGGATTCTGTGAAAATAAAACGAGCAGATTGGTGTATTTCACTTTCATTTTGAATGGAAATGGTGTCCTACTCAGCCCTACTCACTGTCGGCTAACGGCCGACAGACCCACTGGGGAGGCAGTAAGCCATTGGCCGATGGCTGTACTTAGGTGGTTAAGTATTCAAAACAGCGGTTTCTTCTCGAGCGCGGCGGAGCATCACATTGCCATTTTATTTTTACCAGTGCAGCAGCACCAGCCTTGAGTCTAGAGATATGCTGGGCATGTCCTATGATGCAGATTGGCAGCAGAGGAAGACAGAAGCAGGGCTGAGTGGCCAGTTGCTCTACGCCAGACAAAGTGACATTTGCACTTTAAAGTCCTCCACCCAGCTATCTTAAGACACTTGGGTGGAGACCAAGCATAGGCCTCCAGGGCCTGGAGGAGCGTCCAGCTAGCCCACTCCATCCAATCCAGGCACTTCTCTCATGCTGTTTAACAGCATGAGAGAGTGTCTGAATTGGTTAGGGGAGCTCTTCATGCATCAGAGAAGGAGAAAAACACAGAGGAGGACATGCAGACTGTGGGTAAGTGGTGTTCTATTTTATTTGATATGTGTAAGGAATATAAGTGTAGTGGCTGTGTTTTATTTTGTACTTAGTATCATGTTTTTAGATGGGCTTTTGGAGGGACGGGATATTTTATTTTGGAGGGGGGGTTTACTTTGGGGTTTTGGAGGGGGGTGTTTTATTTTGGGTTTTGGCAAGTGGTGGGGCACTTTCAAAGGCTAATAGCCGCCCCTGATTGAAATAAGGTTTCTTCTACTCTACTACAGGAGCAGACCACACAGCACATCAGAGCCCTACAAACAGAACTCAGATTGCGATCAGTATCCTGGCCCACTTTACATCCAACGACCTTGGCCTCAATGTAATTTCCCTCTTTCATACAAGACAGAGCTAGAGGACGGGCTTTAAGAGTTACTGTTATAACATACTTACTTTTTCCAGTCTTAATCAGGCAAAATAGGTGTGAAAAACTCTTCAGCATAACAAGCATTGGCAAACTCAAAAGGTCGGGTGTCGACTACCAGCAGTTTGGCTTTGGCAATGCTTGTTGAGTTTATTTTGCGGTTTTATATAGCGTGTACTCTCCCGGAATGTATTGGACTGCTTTGCATGAGCACCATTCACATTATAGTTTTTGCTAAGCTTTGTTGGGTTAGCGATTATGCCTTCTTCTATCCAAAACAGTGGCTGAATGCAAAAATATTTTTAGGTCTCAGAAAGCACACGTTGTCATAGTAGTTCCTGGCACCTAAGGGAACTACTTCATGTGTGGATGCTTTCCTTGTGAAATTAGAAAATGGCTGAAGAGGGCTGAGCCCACAGGCCCATGCTGTGTGCTTTAACAGGTGGATTGTGAAAGACAATTACAGACCAGTGGATGAACATGGCTGGCTGACAGTAAGTATATTAGACATTCAACTTTAGTAAAATCAAAAGGTCTTGGTTAACACCAGATCTCAAAAGTACAAGGACAGAAAGGTTAGAGAAGGAATAGGACGATGACAGAGGAAAAACAGAGAGCGAGAATGCCTTAAAAACAGGCTATATAGTGTAGAGAATGATGAAAGGAGAGTATTAGGAAAAGAAGAAATAAGTTGAAGGGGAAGAGAGCAGAAACTGGAAGAGAGAGGAGAAAGGGAAGAAAGGACAAAAAAGGGAGCAGGAAAAGCTGGAGGAAAGGAGAGAAAAGGTTGACCGGAGAGGAAGATAATAGAACAGTGAGAGGATAGACTACGAAGAGAGAGTTTAGCTGGTGTAAAAGACAAACGTAGGAAAGAGGAATATATAGGAAAAAAGCTTGGGGTAGGTAAAAGAGAAATGTGGTAAGATTGTAATGTAAAGAGACAGGAGTAAGTGAGAAGAGAATAAAAATGAAGAGTAAGCAGGATGAAAAATACACAGGATGAGATGAGAACAGTAAAGAAGGAACAAATGAGTAGACTGGGTAAGAGACATGGAGATAAAGCAGGGACAGAGGAAAAACAGGAAGATGAAAATCTGCAATGATGAGAAGTAATGAGAAAATGAGCAAATGTGGAAATAGTTATAAAGAAAGAAGCGAGAGAATGAAGGAAATGAGAGTGAAATGTCGAATTAGGGAAAAGGATATGGGAAAGAAGAACGATATGAAAGAGAACAGAACGTAAACAAGTATTTACAATGCCATTGGTTTTGCCTTTGGGACCTTATATGTATTGAGCTGTGCAGCACATTAGCCTGGGTGCTGAAACATCTACTGTTCTTTAACATGGAGGGAAAGTAAGCACCGAACTGCGTGACACACCAGGTATGGGTACACATGGAGAGAAATATTTCCTTTCAGCTAGAAATGGTATAGTCCAAAGCTCTGTTTTTATTATATAAGCAGGGCCTTCAGTGGTCATATCACTGAAAATACAAGCTTTGAAAAAAATATTATTGTCTACGGGTGCCCGTGGAAGACAATTTCTATGGACTGGAATCTAGAGTATGCTAAGGAGATTCTGGTACTTTACTGACCTCTGCTGGTCGTTTTATATCAAGAAAGTTAAAAAGAGGTAGTTGCCAGAAAAATTACAAAAAGAAAGTCCCTCAGCAGAAAGCAATTCAGGTATTTTACTGACCTCTGCTGGTTGTTTTCTATCAAGACAGTTAAATAGAGGCAGTTGAACAGAAAAAAAAGTACCTAAACCGAAGCAGACAAGTCCTAGCGCTGATCTCCAGAGCCCACAAAGTACATACACATATAAGTATGTACTAAGGGAAATACTAAAGTATATACTAAAATATATGCAAGAGGCCTCGAATGCTCGACCTAAACAAGCATTTGCAATGCAAAAGGACTTGCATTTACGCGAGACCTATTACATTTGAAACGGGAGTGCGGGCGGGCAAAAAGGCACGACCGGGAGTGCGGGGTGTGTTGGTGGTGGGCCGAGAAGTCACAGACTGCGGAAGGGGAGGGGAGGGGGGAGAAGCACGGGAAGAAAATAGTGTTGAAAGTAAAGGGGCCAGTAGCCATGGAAGGATACAAATGACAATATGGCCATCAGGAGGAGGGACTAACAAGGCTAAAACCAATGGGAAGGCAGCATTTAGGACCTAAGCCAATAAAAAAGATGGGCGGAGAGTGGGCGGAGCTTATACGCCATACTCAATACTGCATGCCTCGCAAAGCGAGCAGCGCATGCGCTGCAACGCTAGGCTCGACCTAAAAACAGTTTCCTATAGCGAAAAGACATCTTAAAAATTAAGCTTGCGTAAATGTACACATGATGCATTTGCAGATGTGTTTATGCATAGGGGTGCTATTAGAAAGCTGAGACTTGTGCAGCTTCCCAGTAGGACTAGATTTTTTGTGAATTAAAATTTTACAAAGGTATAGTTGCTCCAAGAAGAGAGGTAAATCTACAGAAAACGCATTTAAAGGTGCAAATTCGAATTTTAAATGACTGACATGAATTTTCACACTTCGATTGGAATTTGCGAACATAACCAACCAATTCACTAAAGAATTGTAAATTTAGTCCTATCATTTACTACTACAGTTGAAGTAAATTTGATTCTATTGCTGTCTTACAAAAATTCCAGAAAACACACATATGAAGCTAGTCATCTGTGGAAAGAAAAATTATGGAGGAAGGAACATAAAGGATGACAGAAGGCAAAGAGGAGTATAAGAGAAATGGAACACAACTGGGACACCTTTGCACACGTAAGTGGAGCTCTATCTTTCAATTACTC
The DNA here is from genome assembly GCF_964204655.1 of Triturus cristatus. NCBI lineage: Eukaryota > Metazoa > Chordata > Amphibia > Caudata > Salamandridae > Triturus > Triturus cristatus. The sequence goes on along the minus strand of NC_140587.1, from coordinate 465,081,774 downwards.
ATGCAAATTATATAAATGAGATTTTGCAGTGGTCTCTCCGAGCAGGCAGGTGTCTTAGAACATGACAGAAAGCTGCTGCCAGGGGAAGGGAACCCCCGGTGAATGAGCTGCTCTTTCACCTATATATAAGTTGGTGACCGTCCTAATCTGCTGATGCTTGGAGATCACGTATATCACCAGTGAGTTGCCCACCAGCATGATGAGCGCAAAGAAGAGTGGGACGAGCCAGGCGTCCACCAGCAGCGGGGGGCTCTGCTCTGCTCCTGCTGCCGGGAAGGGGATGCGCCATCTCTGCAGAAGAGGGGAAGGGGCAACGTAGATCCACTGACTGCTCCAGCCAGCCTTTTGAGGCGTTGAAGTCCGGGCCGCAGGACTCGAGCACGTGAAGATGTGACGACGAGTTCCAGGGTGTGGGCAGCACGGTACCCCCAGCCACATCCATTATCATCCCATGGAGCCTAAGGGGTCCGACCAAAGGCTGACATGGTGCCTCTTGGGCGTGCAAAAGCTACGCAGACGCAGCAAACAGGTGGCTTGTGGCACCCCTCATCTTCATTTCAGGAGCAAACCGTGTCCCATTCCTTTAAAGTTTGTCATGCACACCACTTTTCTCAATAAGCACCTGTTGCTAGTCTCTCTGCTTTACATCCATTGCTGTCGCATGAGAAAAAGAGGAAAATGACCCGTCCGCTGGAGACTCTCTAAATGAATTGAAGCATGTGGGACATGCAGAGTGCGTATCCACTCTGTAATGGCAGCTGAAGGAGACCCAGGAATGTGACCTTTTGGCGTGCATATGTACGATGTAACTAGCGACCGGGCATCGCGCGCATGTAAAATTTAAATTACAGCACATGCTTCTGCACAGACACTTGACCATCCTGTGCCACCTCTCCCAGAAGTCACGGACTGCGGGGGGGGGGGGGGCAAAGGGAACAAAATAGTGTAAAGGGGCAAGTAACCAAGCCATGAAAGGATACAAATGACGACATGGCCGTCAGGAGGAGGGACTAACAAGGCAAAAACCAATGGAAAAGCAGCATTTAGGTCCTAAACCAATAAAATAGATGGGCGGAGAGTGGGTGGTGCTTACACGGAACTTCCATGCCATACTCGCTACTGCATGCCTCGCAAAGCGAGCAGCGCATAAGCTGCAACGCTAGGCTCAACCAAAAAGGGTAACAAAATTCGGGAAACATTAGAAAATACGTGAGGGAACATAAAACATCTAAATCAATGGCAATAATTAAAAAAGTAGAGTCAAGAAAATGGTACATGGGGCAGAACAAGGGAAGATAGTTCATAAGAAAGGGGACACAGGACGGCAGGAAAAGAGAACTGCCTGGATGTGAAGAAACTGTGAAAGGAGAGAGACAGGAGACAACTGAGTAGATTGGAGGAGAACAGAAATTAGATTGGGCAAAAATGACAACGTGGAGATTGTGGTGACCTGGAAAACAGTGGAGAAAGTGGAAGACCAAAAAAAGCAGAGAAAAGAGGGGAGAAATTCAGAAAGTGAAGATAAAGTGGGCTAATACAAATGGAAAGGAATAGAGTACAAATGAAAATCAGTGGGAAACGTCGGATGAGAGAAAGGAGTAAGATACAAAAAGGGGAGACTGGGGGGGCGGGAGAGGAAAAATGGGGAAACTTTAAAATGAAAGGACAAAATAGACAGGAAATTAACTAAAAGTTAGTAAAAAGACAGAACGCATGGAATAACTCAAAACAAACAGAAAAAAAGTCCGAACGGGAGGAAGGAGGATAATTATGATATTCATCCTGTGGCTCTCTGATGCCGACAAAGAGCTTATACATGCAGTTAAAAATAATGATATCTCTAGTTATTTTTTACGGAAAGGTCATTAATCAATGGGTCATCATTACTTCCTTAAAAGTTATTTCACTTTTTTGTCATTTTGTCCTGACCTCTCCCCATAGCTTGCAACGTCACTGGACATGGTTAGCTGTATTAAGGATTCCTTTAATCCAATTACTTTGGTGATAAATATATTTGCAGTCACCAGAAAGCACATGATGTCACTAATGTTCTCTTTTATCGAACTGCTAGAACCAATGTTCAACAGAAAGCTGTCTGTACCACACTATTCAAACACTGAGCAGGGAGAAATATAAGCACATAATATATACACCTGTTGCACAACACGTATACCCCCTCATCCACCCCAGCAGGGGGGAGTTGCATGGCAATATGAAATTAACATCTTTGAAGGGTGTTGAACATATGTTGAGATTATAAAATTTAGATCAATGAGGACATTGTTCCCTGTTGGCGGTGAAACAAAAATAACGATCACCTGCTCAACATAGGTAGAGATAGAAGAAAGAGTGTAAAGGGGGGGGGGAGAGAGGAGGAGAGGGGGGTAGAGGGAAGATGAAAAGAGGCAGAGAGAAATTTCCCCGGTCTCAAGGATCCAATCCCGAAGGGGAGGACTCTATGTAGCCTCTCGTTAGCCCTCACACACCCCGAGGGATGTCTTGCTTCATCATTGGGCTTGTTGTTGCTCCTCGTCGGGCCGGCGCTGCAATGCCCGACGGTCCCCCGAAGGGTCTCTTTATCGGAGGTCTTTTAAAGAGAAAAGCCGTAAGGTGAATGCGGGTATGTGGGCTAAAAAGCAGTGAGGTGGATCCGAGAGGTAGGTGGTTGCGTGCGTGCAAGGTGTGTGAAATAAAAATGCCTAGGGGTGTCCAAAAAGTGAACTTTAATATTATGGAGCCTCTGGCAAAGTAAAAAGACCAAAAGGTCACGGGGTCACTAATCAGCGCAAGGTGCTAATGTGACTTTAGTAAAAGGTCGACATGTTTCACGCCTAAAAATGCCCGAGCGGGTCAGTGGCGTTTCATCAGGACCAAAGAAGAGTGAAAGGTTGTGCACGGTGAAGACGGGGGTGCCAGAGATTGGAAGGGTAACCCACGTCTTAAAAGAGGTTAAAAGTGGTACGGGGCTGCGGGGTACAATGACCTAGTCAGCAAGGACAAGAAGAGCGTACCAAACTAGTGTAACCTGTAGGGGAAATAAACGGGAGGGGAAAAAAAGGGGGGTGGAGAAGGGGTAGGTAGGGATTGGGAAAGAAGGGGAGTAGAGGAAGGAGGGAGGGGTGACAAACACACATGAATGGTTTAGACAGAACTGGTACATATAATCAGTCACAGTTTCACGAGAGAACACAGCGAGGATCTGTCTGTGACCCCGAATACCATTCGCTTAGTGATAGTGAGGTCACCCCGGTGACCATGTCAACAAGAACGTACATAGGTGACGTGTCAGGCGTCCAACATCAGTGTTAGACACATTCAGCTAATTCAATGGTAGAGTGTTGCCCATGGGTTGAGGAGCGGTGCAGGGCGGGATCCAAACAGTTATAGAAAAAAATATATACTTATATATCTCAACATACATGCTGGAGTCGAAGAGAAAATAAGTGAGGTGGCAGTAGTAGCGCAAAAATGAGCGGCACACTGTGCGTGAATAGAACCCAGACATTGATAATCTATGTAAGAGATCTTAGTACAGTGGTCGAACAGTACAAACACACCACAGAGCAAGGTTACGGATCCACTGAACTCATGGGGAATGGGTCAGAGCAGAACCGGACAGCTCACAGCGAGCGAACACTCTGTTTGCGTATCAATAGATAAATATAAAGTGGGTATGCCAAAAAACATAAAGACATGGAAACACATACAACTGGTATAACGAAGAGCAAGGTGCCCCCCCATCCTTACCCTCGTGTTTCTGAAAAGGGCTTCCTAGGTTCCGCCGAGGCTGCCAGCGCCCTATTTGCTGAAGGGACCAAACAGAGTGTAAATAGGTTAAGGGCGGGGACCCTACGTGAGGGTGGGCTGTGCATACACGATAGTCCAGCATCTCCCTAGCAATTCCTGCCTGAGAGTACTTACGGTTGCGTCGGGGGCCGGCTCAGTCAGCACCTACCCTCTGCCAGCGGCTGCCTGGAGATAGTGTTGGTAGCAAGTAGGTTTCCATTTAAGGCGTCGGAAAAGGGAGTGAACCACTTCCTGCTCGAGGGCCGGGGGAGGTGCTGAAATCCTGAGAACACCGTCTATACTCGACACAGACGGGAATATGGCCTGTTCCAGCTCCCAAGGAGACTGGAATTCACTAACCACTCTTAAGAAAACACTGGTCAAGGTTACTCTCCATGGCCAAATTATGACCGAATACCTCAGGGCGAATGCGGCCCCCAATGGCCTCATTGTACGGACAGCCCCTCGCATCTTTCTAGACGACCCGGTTTTCAAAAGGGAATGGAGTCAGATTGCTTGGAAGTGCACTCGTGATTGGCTTATTCTGATTATTAGCACAGCCAAACGCTTGTCAGAAGCCCTGATCATCAAGATCAAAATCTCTGAAGATGGGTTGAAAACAGGGATCAACATATCATCGTTCAAAACACGTCTCGCAGAGATCAATAGCGAGATGAATGAACACCGTGACTACCTGTTACAACAAAAGATCACAAAACTCCAGAAAGATGTCAAAAAATTTGACAGGGAAAAAGTTTACCCGTATATCACAGAGGACTATCAAACCACAGACAACGATGCCCTCTCAGAAGATGGCTCGACTTCATCTAATCACTCGGGACAGTCGTCTTACAGTAACTCAAGTGATAGAAGCTGGGGAAGAGCCATGAAACAACAGGGACTTTTCCCACCGCCCCAACATATGCCACCCAACCCATATGGCTTCCATCATCCCCCTTATCCACCTCAAGGCCCTATGTGGTACCCTGCCTTTAACGGACCACAACCAGGCTATGTACAGCCTGGCTACCCCCAACCATTCTTCCCCAACCCACCTCCTCCTTTTCAGTACAGAGGCAGGGGGCGAGGCAGAGGGAGAAGAAGAGGTCAGAAGCAGGTTCAGTGGCAAGACGCCGGACAACCCCAACACCAACAACAGCAGCGACAAACCAGGAGCATGACAAATCAAAGACCCTGATTGTCAACCTCTCCAAGAGACAGCTGAATGCAGAGGAAACCACGACTCTCGAATTAGGACTCGGTTTCGTTCCTACCCCAAAGGAAGACGACTTCAGGACGAACCAGGAACTACACCAATTATTCAGGAAAATTCGACTGCAGGCATTCTTCCGGGGAAAACCACCTCAGGACAGAGATGACACCGGTCTTAGACCCCCATCTAAGTTTACACCTACTTCCTCCATGGTACCACCAGAGGTACTTACCTTTGAGAAGGCCGTACTGAAAGAGACGACTCAACTTATCAAAGGGCCATCGTACAACAACCTCCCTAACAAGAATCGCCAGGCTTTGGAGTCACTCAGAAGAGATGAGACGATCATCATAAAGCCGGCAGACAAAGGGGGTGCTACTGTCCTCTTGGACATCACTGACTACGAAGCTGAATGTGAGAAACAACTCAGGAACACCAAATATTATCGCAGATTGAACAAAGACCCTACAGAAGATCTGTCTAAAAAGATCAAGATATTGGTCCACGAGGCTAGCACGGAGGGGTGGATCTCCCCCCAGGAAGCGGCATTTTTGATCAATGAGGACCCCAGAACACCATACTTCTACATCCTCCCCAAAATACACAAAGGGGTCATCCCACCTCCAGGTAGACCCATTGTCTCGGGCATCAACTCCCTCCTGGAACCACTGAGCCAATTCAGCGACTATTTCCTTCGTCCTTTGGTGCAGAACACCACTGCGTACCTCAAGGACACACGAGACGTTCTCAATCTCATAGAAAACATCAACCAAGAAAATATGGAACCTATTGACCTCCTCCTAACCATGGACGTAGAGGCGTTATATACCAACATCCCACAAGACGCCACCATCGAGGTTGTCAACGACCTACTCCAGAGGATGGAACCTCTTACCAACACACCAGTGGCTTTCATCATGGAGCTAATCACACTAGCCCTGAAAGAGAACTTTTTTATGTACAAAACCTCAATTTTCCATCAGGTACAAGGTACCAGCATGGGGAGTACCTTCGCGCCGAGTCTGGCGGGTCTGTATATGGCCTCTTTCGAGAATAGCCACATCTTTCCAGACACAAACCCATACAAGCACAACATCATCACATGGAAGCGGTACATAGATGACATCTTGATCTTCTGGAAGGGTACCAGAACATCCTGCGAGACCTTCCTGGAATGGGTGAATGGACTGAACCCACACCTTCGATTCACGGGGACTATAAGTGACACCTCTATCCCCTTTCTGGATCTCTTGATCATCCTCGAGGACGGCACCCTGAGGACCACACTACACAAAAAACCGACGGACCGTAACAGCCTCCTTGACTTTAACAGTCACCACCCCAAAGCCCTCCGGGAGAATCTCCCGTACGGACAATTCCTGCGCATACGACGGAATTGCTCAACCAGTCAGGATTATGAGAACGAAGCAAATAACCTTGAGAAAAACCTCCTGGACAGACACTACCCCAAGAGGGTAGTCAGACACGCAAGAAAAAGAGCCCGAAATAACCATAGGGACACACTTTTGGAAACCAGAACCAAGATACCCAGTGAGTCCATCACATGCGTGACCACTTTTACACCCCAGTCCAACAAAATCAAACAAATCATAAAACGGAATTGGAAGATTTTGAACACCGACACACTGGATCTAGAACTACCACGTTTCGCATTTAAAAGAACAGCTAACCTACGTGACAGACTGGTCAACACACGACCACTACAACGTAGACAGGACCAACCCAACAACACATTGTGGAACTTGACCCCTGTGTCAGGCCACTATCCATGTGGGAACTGCCACGCTTGTTCTACGACTACGCACAGTAAGCAACTCACTCTGGAGAACTTTACATGGGAACAACGAGGACACACTAATTGCAACACCAAGAACTGCGTCTACCTCATCACATGCCCATGTGGTCTTAGGTATGTCGGCATGACCACACGTCCTATTAAAATCTGCATCAGCGAACACAAGAGTACTATCCGTCGAGGACGGACAGCCACGAAACTCACCAACCACTTCCTTGACCATGGGCATACCAGCGAACAACTTACATGGACCATATTAGAGTCCAGACCCTTCTGGAATGCTCAAGCCTTATTACGCCAGGAACAACGTTGGGTGTTCCGTCTCCGTACTAACACGCAAGGACTTAATGATGAGATACCCTGGGTGGAACTGTAACTAACAACTTACACACACCATCGCTCCGGCGGGCACATTTCTTAACACCTGAGGAAGTGATGAGATACACTGGGAGGAGCTGTAACCAAGCATCTATACATCCTTTTGGCCGGGTGGGCACTTTTCCCTACACCTGTGTATCTGTATGATCCCTCTGGCTCTTTATTTAGGAGCTGCCCAGGAGTAGGAGCCCGTGGTCCCCTCAGTGTTTTTATATTTTTTCTTCCCCGCCCCTCACCCTCCTCCTTTATCCGCGACATAGACCATTTTTTATGTGGGTATCAAGGATGTATTGTGCACCACACCCCAGGACACTTCCTGTCCGGGTTATCCGTACACGCCACTCTATCCATCTGTGGCTCAACCCGGGGCACCGCTAGGGCTCACGAGCCCTTTAGAATCACACTTGCGCAAACCACCTACGAGCGGGGCACTATGTGGAATCAATATCGCATGCGCACTCCGCTTGCTCCTAGTTTTCACTCTGCGCATGCGCACACCCCAGGACACACTCGCCCACGCATGCGCTAGAAACTGCACGCGCACCTCCCCCGGCCCTCGAGCAGGAAGTGGTTCATTCCCTTTTCCGACGCCTTAAATGGAAACCTACTTGCTACCAACACTATCTCCAGGCAGCCGCTGGCAGAGGGTAGGTGCTGACTGAGCCGGCCCCCGACGCAACCGTAAGTACTCTCAGGCAGGAATCGCTAGGGAGATGCTGGACTATCGTGTATGCACAGCCCACCCTCACGTAGGGTCCCCGCCCTTAACCTATTTACACTCTGTTTGGTCCCTTCAGCAAATAGGGCGCTGGCAGCCTCGGCGGAACCTAGGAAGCCCTTTTCAGAAACACGAGGGTAAGGATGGGGGGGCACCTTGCTCTTCGTTATACCAGTTGTATGTGTTTCCATGTCTTTATGTTTTTTGGCATACCCACTTTATATTTATCTATTGATACGCAAACAGAGTGTTCGCTCGCTGTGAGCTGTCAGGTTCTGCTCTGACCCATTCCCCATGAGTTCCGTGGATCCGTAACCTTGCTCTGTGGTGTGTTTGTACTGTTCGACCACTGTACTAAGATCTCTTACATAGATTATCAATGTCTGGGTTCTATTCACGCACAGTGTGCCGCTCATTTTTGCGCTACTACTGCCACCTCACTTATTTTCTCTTCGACTCCAGCATGTATGTTGAGATATATAAGTATATATTTTTTTCTATAACTGTTTGGATCCCGCCCTGCACCGCTCCTCAACCCATGGGCAACACTCTACCATTGAATTAGCTGAATGTGTCTAACACTGATGTTGGACGCCTGACACGTCACCTATGTACGTTCTTGTTGACATGGTCACCGGGGTGACCTCACTATCACTAAGCGAATGGTATTCGGGGTCACAGACATATCCTCGCTGTGTTCTCTCGTGAAACTGTGACTGATTATATGTACCAGTTCTGTCTAAACCATTCATGTGTGTTTGTCACCCCTCCCCCCTCCCTCCTTCCTCTACTCCCCTTCTTTCCCAATCCCTACCTACCCCTTCTCCACCCCCCTTTTTTTCCCCTCCCGTTTATTTCCCCTACAGGTTACACTAGTTTGGTACGCTCTTCTTGTCCTTGCTGACTAGGTCATTGCACTCCGCAGCCCCGTACCACTTTTAACCTCTTTTAAGACGTGGGTTACCCTTCCAATCTCTGGCACCCCCGTCTTCACCGTGCACAACCTTTCACTCTTCTTTGGTCCTGATGAAACGCCACTGACCCGCTCGGGCATTTTTAGGCGTGAAACATGTCGACCTTTTACTAAAGTCACATTAGCACCTTGCGCTGATTAGTGACCCCGTGACCTTTTGGTCTTTTTACTTTGCCAGAGGCTCCATAATATTAAAGTTCACTTTTTGGACACCCCTAGGCATTTTTATTTCACACACCTTGCACGCACGCAACCACCTACCTCTCGGATCCACCTCACTGCTTTTTAGCCCACATACCCGCATTCACCTTACGGCTTTTCTCTTTAAAAGACCTCCGATAAAGAGACCCTTTGGGGGACCGTCGGGCATTGCAGCGCCGGCCCGACGAGGAGCAACAACAAGCCCAATGATGAAGCAAGACATCCCTCGAGGTGTGTGAGGGCTAACGAGAGGCTACATAGAGTCCTCCCCTTCGGGATTGGATCCTTGAGACCGGGGAAATTTCTCTCTGCCTCTTTTCATCTTCCCTTTACCCCCCTCTCCTCCTCTCTCCCCCCCCCCCCTTTACACTCTTTCTTCTATCTCTACCTATGTTGAGCAGGTGATCGTTATTTTTGTTTCACCGCCAACAGGGAACAATGTCCTCATTGATTTAACTGTCATGAGTGGAGCACGGACATTGGACCATAACTAGCTCCTAGTCCCCCTCTTCTTTTTTTGACTAAGAGATTATAAAATTGCCTTGGTTGACAATAAAAAAGGATGTCATAAGGCAGGAATGGGATGATAATTCAAGGCTGAGCTGTAAGCTTTCTCTTCATTTGTTTAAATGAGCAATATGGCAAAATATGATGTAAAGATAATTTCCACACATATTGTGAACACTTATTTTAATTGACACAGTCTGATGCTTACTCTTAAAGAACAAGTTGCTGACCATCGGTTATGCTTTTTCTGGTACAGTCCATCTAACCACAGATTCCTCACCTTAAAATACTCCCCCAGGATCCAGAAAATCTTGACCAGTACCTGTGCACACCGACTCTGCACTGGCATCAACTGCGTCATCAGTGAGGTTGGGGTGTCCATATAAACGTTGCCATCAGTTTCTTTTGTGACTATTCCAGCGCCAAAAACATGGAGCCATGTAAAACCAATGCATGACCAGTGTTTAGTGTCTAAGGGATCTATTGGAGTTAAGAGTCTGTTAGAAATGGGATCTCTGGTTGGCTAAGGCTTGCGCCAAAACCAGGCAAAGACCACCACTCTAGTCAGTGCAAGGGAGTTACACACCAAAGATAAACCCTGCTCACTCCCTTGGTAGCTTGGCACAAGCAGTCAGGCTTATCCCGGAGGCAATGTGTAAAGCATTTGCGCACGCACACAGCAACAACCTCCCAGGCACACTACAAAAGGAACTCCACACAAGGTTATATCAAAAATAGCCTTTGTATTCTCATAACACATTAGAATAGTAAACATAATATACATGGTGCCACCTGGCACTAGGTCATATTCACAAGGGATTATATACACCTGACAGGGCCCACTGTCAGAACCATCACAAAGCGAACTTAGTAAAGGTAAAACATATCATAAACGTACAACCAGTAACCACTGGTAATCACTGTACTTAGCATCAACCATGCACAGTATCACATTTAGGCGTGAAATACATTCTGTGCCAACCTCACCAGCATAAACACATTATGCAATCCTCTCATGAGTCTAAAAGCATTAGACCCTAACCTTCTAAGCACAACTACATTAGGTAATAATCTCACTGGCATAACATATTATGCAATAACCTTATAAGTCTAAACGCATTAGACAATAACCTCACACATAAACGCATTATGCATAAAACAGTGTGCATAAATCATAGCATATGAATCACACTTCCTAGCACCATATAAACCACATTAGGGCCTGGCGCCCTATTACCCTCACAGTCCCCCTAGCCAACTGGCCTTCTAAAAGGGGGCTCAAAATGCCCTATGTCCACAATGTCAGGGCGTCTGCCCATGCAGCAGAGTCTCAAAGTGTGCCATTGCGCTAGGGCAAAGGAGTGCATCCCACTCCAATCTCATCTCTCAATAATGCCCACAAAGAATGAATGGCCTAAACGTTGAAGCTGCCCACTACTTGCAGGGCAGCTGTGAATCGGATAAGGCCTGGCACCACTGTGCCTATTCTGTCCCTCTCAGGGACTCTCTCGCACAAGGTGGCCAAATGGGCATGGGCCCCTCAGGGCCCTACGAACAACGGTGCCCACGTGGCAGCTGCCCGCTACTGCGGTGCAGCTGTGACATCACTCCAAAAGGGGGGACCCGGCACGTCTGTGCCCTCTGGACCCCCACGTGGCTCTCAAACCATGCCACCATTGTTGGGGCGGCCCGCTCTCTTTTGGGACCGCCCAGGCGCCGACAATGCGCCTCGCTTTGCCCCTACGACTCTGGGGCCCACTGGGGCTCTCTTTCACCAAAGGAACATGCCCCCCAAACGTTGGAGCGGCCCGCTGCCAGACGGGGCTGCTCTGACTCTTCACACAGAGGCGTCAACACGAAGAGTGGTAACCTACCCGCTCTCTGGCTCCCTCGTGCTGGGTCCGCCTTGCTGCTCTTCACCCGGGCCCCCTCCTGGGACCCAGGACTTCTCTTTTCCGGCGGCAGCACTTCTCTTGTGGCGCAGGGCTTCCCTTCACTCCTGGGAGCCCCGCGCTGCCATCGGCGGCCTCTGCCGCCTTTTCCTCTTCACCCAGGCCCCCTCCTGGGACCCGGGACTTTACTACACATCAGGCAGGGCTCTCACAGGCATACGGAAGCCCTGCTCACTGCCGCCGTGTTCGTGGTTCTCCTTTTACCGTTTCTGTGGGCGTGGGGCTTCCCTAGGGGAAGCGGAAGTCCCGCCCCACATCAGGCACCAAGTTGCTTGACTTCCGGTTTCAGGGCCACGGCGGTGATTCTGTGGCGAGTAGAACGCGGGGTGGGCTCCGGCTTAAGGCCGCATAAGGCGGGGTGGGCAACCGCCATTTTCAATAAAGGTATAAGCAGGGTGAGCACCGGCAAAGCTCCCAAGGAATGCGGGATGGGCACCCGCCATTTCCAGTGTCACTGGGGGAATCCCTACGCCAGGGGGTTCCCTCTCTCTCTCTGCAGCGCCGTGCTACCAGGCCCACGCGCTACTCTCCCCAGAGCAATTAAGATATAGCGCTCACAAGGCACTAGTAGCCTCAGCTCCCTGGCAAAGGTCCTGTAGTTACAAGCACAAGTCCAGCAAGATGTTCTTCTCTGGCTCAAAGGGCAATGCAGGGCCCAGGGAGGCAAGCCTTCATGGCAGCCGCCCCTGGGCCCCCAGCAGCAGCACTGCCCAGCAGGATCAGCACCAAATACAGAACTGCACCTTTTCATAGGGTCACAGCCCCTATATTTATATCACTCTTCCCTTTGTGTCACAGCACAGGGCTTGGGGATACCAGTCAGAACTGGTTTAGAGGGGGCTTTGGAGCACTTTGTTTTGCCCAGCTCCTCTACCCTTTGTCAGGGGGGGCTCAGTGATCAGACACACCACAGGGGGCGGAGCCAGCATTGTGGAGGGAAGGCACAGCCCTATTCAGGTCCCAGGTGCAACTCCTCCCTCCCATCTGCATGCAGATCTCTCTATTCATCCCTGGGCTGACTCACCCGGTCTCCTGGAGCCACCCACACCTCTCAGCTCCTGTCAATCACAAGCAGGCAGGCAGACACACAGCACACAGAAATGCCAACTTGTAAAAGTGGCATTTCTCCACCAGTCACCATAAATCTGCGCACACCATTGCGCAGTATTTATTCTCAAGAGTTCATACATACTATTTATTTATTTTTGAGATTTATACAGCGCGTACAATTGCCTGTAGGCGTCTCGGCGCTAGAAACTTTGAATGTATTCCCGAGGTTGAGCCGGTAACTATTCTTGATCAAACAGCCAGGTCTTTATCTTTCTACGGAAATGCATCAGGGATGGGCTGTCTTTGATGGATGCTGGCAGGGAGTTCCATAACCTGGGATCTGCCACATGGAAGCGTCTATCGCCTCAGTTAACTGTTTTTGTTTGTGGTATTTGAAGGATTTTAAGGTTATTAGATCGGAGCGATCTTATGGAGGACTGGTGTCTGAGATGGGATTTCAGGAAATGCGGACCACAGTTGTGCAATGCTTTATAGAGTATGCACAGCGCTTTAAACTTGATCCTGTTTCGAATCGAAACTAAACTCACCCCTGCACTCCTCTCATACCAGGAATTACCATGGATACACATATCCCCCATGCATTCCTATGGGAGGGCAGGTCAATCTCACCACACGCACTCAGAGCGCGCACGCACTTTACACTGGGCCACAGTGCTTAAGTGCCCAGAGGCCCAAAATCACTACCACCATGTCAGAGCTTAAGACAAAAAAAGTTCAGGGGTGAACCTGCCAAAAAGCGCCAAGTCCAACAGAGTCTAATTCACAAAGCAGGCAGGAGGGGCGGAATAGTGAGGAATCTGCAGTTAGATAGAGTCCTAATCCCCTGCCCTGTTGAAGAGACAGGATATTCTCCTAAAAGGGCAGCCTGACTGGAGGGCCAATTCCAAAGCTCAAAAGTCTGGAATACCATACTCTCTGTGCCCAATACAGAGCCACTAAGATAACCTGGGCCTAATCAGTCCTGATCTTTTGGACAATTCGGGGTAGGAGTGGTATCCGTGGAAAGGCATACAGGAGTCCCGAATTCCATTTGAAGCAGAATGTGTCCCCGAGTGAGAGACACTTTTAAACACCAACATGCAGATTTGCTGATGTTGCACGTTCTTTGCAGTGCCGAACAGGTGGAGCGCAGGTTCTCCCCATACTTGGAAGATTATGTATCCGCCATTTGTGATCCACAAGGCATCGATGGCCGAGTTTGTCCGCCTTAGTGTTCAGGGAGTTTGAGAGGTGTTGCACAACCAGGAAGACATCCTGGAGCTCAAGTCAAGTCCCGAGCTGTAGAGCTTCCTGGCATTAGGTCGACAACCCTACCCTGCCCTGTCTGTTGCAATACCACATGGTGGTGGTGGTGTTCGTGAATACCTGAACCAGCCTTCGCTTGAATGACGGGAGGCAGGCTTTTAATGCCAAGCCAATAGTTCTGAAGTTGAGAAGACTGATGCGGAGCTGAAATTCCACCAGAGGCCAGACTCCTCTAATCTCCCCCGCTCCCAGGTGATGCATCAGTCACCACTGTGAGCTCTAGGTGGGGAAGGGAAAAGGGTCTGCCGTTGACCTAATCGCAGTCTGTTAGCCACCACTGCAGATTTCTTGCAGTCTCCTTTGCAATCTGGACCAGGTCGGAGAGATTCCCCCCATTATGTTCCCAGTGGAACTTCAGATACCACTTCAGTGACGACATATCAAACCTGCCATGCAATGCCAGCAGGATGCTAGAGGCCATCACACTCAGCAGCCTCAGAGTCAGTCTCACCGAAATCCAAGATAGAGGCTGAAACTTCAAGACCATAGCCAGAATATCTAGTATGCTCCACTCCGGAGGATAGGCGCAGAACTTCACTGTATACAGAATGGCTCAAATATAAGGGCACGCCAGAGAAGGAGTGAGGTGTGACTTCAGCAAGTTGATAGTGAACTTGAGAGAGTGCAAAAGGTTTGCCATAGTCTGGAGGGGGAGGGCGACTGCCTGCAGTTTGCCTGGCTTTAGCAGCCAGTTGATAAGGTAAGGTAAGACCAGAAACTCAGACAATGAGCTGCAACCGCTGCCATTACCTTCGTGAACATCCAGGGGGCACTAGTGAGGCTGAAGGGGATCACAGCAAACTGAAAATGCACATGGCCCAGAATGAATCGATATGAAAATAAACGTCCTGCAAGTCCAAAGGTACCATCCGGAGCAGGCATGACCTGCACCAAGGCCAGCGTTTGAATTTCTGTTTCCATAAAAAAGCATTGAAAGCAGTTGGAATAGCAACCATGTCCTACTTCTGGTGCAGGCATCTTCTCAATGGCTTCTCTGGCTAGGAGAGGCTCCACTTCCTAATGAAGGAAGGAGAGATAGTCCGCTGTCAGTCATTTTTGGGATGGTGGGAAAGGTGTGTGTGGGGGGGGGTTCCACAAATGGAAGGGCATACCCCTTTCGCATAGTTTAAAGCACTCATATGTCAGAGGTAACTGCAGACCACTGGTGCAGGTGGTGCCTGATCCTGTTGCTAATGGGATGGCTGTGCTTGACAGAGGGTACACTAAAGAGGTTTAGATGTTTTGGAAGCCAGAGGCCTGGGGTACTGAAGAGTCCGCCGGGTCTGGCTCCTGCATCCTCTATGGCATACACAACCTTGTCAATGAATGGACTGGGCATGCTGCTGGACTGCTTGGTATGGCTGGAAACGTGAATGCCCATATGTGCATCAACCATGGGTGCAATACGGGAGAAAGGACTGTTGCTGGGACGGGCCTATAAGAGAAAGCCTGAGAGACCTAGTGGTGACTTGGCACTCCTGAAAGCGCTCGAGCACCGTGCCAGCTTTGCCACAAAAGAGGCGAGAGCCATTGATGGGCATGTCAATCAAGGATGCTTGGAAATCCGCCAAGAGACCAGTGAACCGCAACCAGGTGTGGCCATGCAGTGCCACCGTAGAGGCCATCACTCTACCCTGGGAGTCTGTGGTATCCAGCCCACACCTGATGGCAAACTTCGCAGCATCCGACAGTCCACTAAGGCTTGGTTTAGGATGGCTTGGCCCTCCTCAGGAAGCATGGGAAGCAGCTGCGAAACAGAGACTAACAATGCTTGGGCGTTATGAGACAAGAGGCATGGGTCATGGGTGTTCACTGCTTGCAAGGCAAGGATGGTGGAGTAGAAAATGTGGTTAACAAAAGTGCCCAGTTATTTAGATTCCCTGTCTGGTGGAGTGGAAGGAAATACGTTTGGGCAGTGGCGTAACGAAACTTGAGGGGGCCCCCGGCAAAGCACACGGAGGGCCCCCTTCCCTCCGTGGCCTGGCCCACCACCTACCACTTTGCCCAACCACCCAAAAATCTGGTATATTTTGATTTGAAACCTCCAACATTTAATGAAATGCTTCTATATTGTCTTGACTCAAAGTTCTAATGAGAAAGTGGGAAACCCTTAACTTATAAGCTACGCCATTTGTAACAATACAGTCACGAGCAGATTATTTTACTGAGGCAGCAATCAGAACAATGCCAAGGAGAGATCCTATTGTCTCAGGAACTGCCTGAAGAACAAAGAACAACTATGAAGGATCTGAATTTGAATTTACATTGATGGACAATAACTTGAAACTTTGAAAGACAACCCCAAACCTGCAATTCCATAGACTCGACTGACAATATACATGAGAATTACACAAGATATAACTCAGTATCTTGCGAATTCCAAGAGAAATAGATTAGTGAATTATCAAAATGCCACACCCTAGCGACTGTTTAGGTCCGTGCATGATAATAACGTGAACTGAGGAAGCAATTTCAATTTCTACCATCATGTCTTTATTAGTAAGCCGGACAAAACAGGCAGGCAAACGAGGCTGAGAATGTAAACTGTTTGGATGCTTCAGAACATTGATGCAGATGTTTGTCTGTTTGAATTTATAATTTCTGTAGTATAAAGAATGCTAAATACAAGATTTAGACTAACAATTCTCTTTTTGAAGGCTCAAATATTTCAAATTGACTGGCAAAACAGTAACAAGCAGCAGGAAGCAGCATACAAAAATCAAACCACTTTAGTCAACAAATGCCCTTTTGGTTTGTGCACAAAGGTGCAAATATTTCAAAGTGACTGGTAAATCAATAACAAGTACAGCAAGCAGCAGCATACCAAAATCAAACCTATTTAGTAAAACTAATTCCCCTTTTGTTTGTGCATGAAGGCATTAACATTTCAAAGTGCCTGGTAAAGCAATACAATTTAGCAGCATAAACATCAAGCCCGTCCAGTCAAACAATGCCCCTTTAAATTTGTGCATAAAGGTGCCGGAGCCCATTTTGTCCATGCCTTAAAACATCTCTGAATGGCATCTGCCTTTAATGGTTGCAACAATCTCCAATCCAGCAATGGCAGCTTAAGAGGCAGCAAATGTGACCTGGGGAAAGTAAAGGAGGCCCTGGCAAGAGGTGATCCCAAGGATATGGCTCGACAAACATGATACGTGGCAGAGCACTTAGAATCATGCCTGGGCCCTGGCATGGAACTGGAGCTGAGAATTTACTGCTCGTGAAAGTAAGTGTGAGGGAAAATAGCAGCCCATCACGAAATGGTGGGCAAATAACAGGGTGGCCAGAGACAGTCCCGTAAGCAAAGGGGCACCAAAACCCACGCACCTAGATAATTTGAACAGATGTCTTTCAGAACCCTCGCGTTGGTTCCCAACTTGGAAAAGCAAAGGCATGTACTTTTTAGTTAGAAGCATCCAAATCTGCTCAAGCGGGAAATGATTTCAAACGATTTCAAACAAATAGTAGTTAGATGTAAGCTCGCTTTTAAAATATGTGCACACATCTTTATTCCAATACACTCCATTCCCATATAACAGCTCTCCGTCTGAGCAAGTCTATATTGAAGTGTGTTGGACTTGGCCCTTTTACCTGAAATTTTTCGATTTTAAGGGAAATCGCATGTTAAATAAATGCAAATATTGAATACTGTTCAAAGATGTACGCAGACTGAGTTCCCCCATTTTAAACCTGTAACTTAAAATGGATGCCATAGCTGTGTGGTTGTGCCGTCTGACTGAGCTGGGTTAACAGTCTAGTGGTTATTTCCCAGCAACCCCAGCTTTTGGAGGGAAGCCTGGCACCCAGGGTGCTCTACCCCTCCCCCTAGGCCAGTTAGACCCAGTTTCCCCAGACGATTCTAGAAGCTTCTGGCACTGTCTGGAAGGTGGGGTGAGGGGCATATAAAGGGCGGAGCTGGGCTGCCATGTGCTCAGTCAGAGGGTGGATCTGAGAGAGAGGGGACCTGCTGCCAGGGGTTACCGCCACATGGGCCTGTGTGCTGGGCCCTGAGCCTACCTACCCTCCTCTACTGTCCACAGGGCGAGGGAAAGCTATAGTTGGGGCAACGCAGACCTGGAGAAACCTACGCAGGAGTTTTAGGCGGTAGGGCTTAGTCAGAGACCTATGCCGCTGGAAGTGACAGGGCTTAGGTGCTGCCTTTTAAGTGAGTGAGGGATCCTGAACTCACCCACTGATCTGGACCGGCGAGAGGAGAACCCAGGGACGACTGGCAGAGACTGATTAAACTGCCTTTAGCCACCAACTCAACTCCCCCCCCCCTCAAGAGATCCTCAACCCAGGGCGCAGGAACCAGCCAGCGCCTCGTGGGATCCTGACTGCAGTCCCTGCGGAAAGAGAGCGCCATATTCAAGCTACCTAGCGCCTGCTAAGAAGAGCGCTTGATCTGACTGCCCAGGAGCACCTTGTGAGTGTTACCCTCTGATTCTGCCTGCTTGGCAGTGCCCTGCGAGCGCCTGGTGCCCAGAAGGAGGTGAGGAGCACTACCTGTCGTCCCTGAGATCCCTGGTGGGACTGAGCCCATCGTGAGCGCTACACAAAAAGTGCCAGGAGAAGAGGCGTGGCTGTCCTCTGCAGTGCTGGGAACCTGTGAGCGCTGCTGCTGGGGAACATAAGGTAGAGCGCTGTGCCTCCTAAGCACTATAGTGCTAGGAGCTGCCACTGCCCACGGGCGCTGGGCCAATCGCGTGCTACTCTGCCAGAACTGGTCACTCACCTCGCGCGTTAACGCTCTGCCCCCGGCGCTGAGTCCGCGAAGCGTCGCAGGCCCAAGAATCCCCGCCGCAGCCCCGGCGTGGTGGGAGAGGAAGCGTTGAGGCGGAAGGGAGGCGCTGTGTCCATCGGCCGCAGTGGGCCGAAAATCACCGCCGCCTGCTGCCAGGGAGAGCGGCAGGTTTAAAAAACACAGCGGGAGCCTACCCCGCGTCGTGCCCCCATACGTGGTTCTTCACGGGAGCCCACCCCGCAATTGTGCGATCACGCGGGTGCCCACCCCGCACTTTACTCTGGTCGCTAATCACCGCCGCCGGCCCGGGCGGAGTGTTGCCGGAGAACACTGAGGGCCGCCGCACTGCTCGTGGCGACCCGGAAGCCTTGCCTGAAGGTGGGCGGGGCTTGAAGGACGAGGAGCCGGCGAGAAGAGGAGCTGCGGCCTGGGGGTCTCTCCGTGCACTGAGGAGAGCCCCGGGTGCGGCCGAAGTCGTCTTGAGCCTCGTGGGCTCCGTGCTGCAGCCCCGGGTCCCAGGAGGGGGCCTGGGTGAAGCGGGAAGAAGCGCTGCAGTGGTCGGGGCTCCCAGGAGCTGAGGAGAGCCCTGCGCGCTAAACCTGCCGCAAGAGGAGGCCAAAGCCTGCCCCGAGAGCCGGTGAGTGGATGGTTGGGGGGTGTAGCAGGGCACATTGTCGGTGCCCGCCCCCCTGCGCCGGCGGTGGACACACCTGCCCAGCCCCCAAGGAGTGGTGAGTGGGGCTGGGCTCTGACTAGTGCCGCAGTGGGGGATTTCAGAGTCCCGGAGGGGACTCCAACCCCACGTTGAATCGCTGCTCTCTGCACAGCTGCCCCGCAGGACAGTGGGCAGCTGCAACGGCCTAGAGGGATGCTGTAAGGGGTGGACACATTGGAGGCCCCACTGACATGCCCGGATGAAATACCATGTATAACGCTTTGAGAGAGATACAGGGTTAGCGCTACAGGGAACTGCAATGCCAGATGCAATGTTCTGATTCAGTGCTAGATTTAATACCCTGATTGAAGGCTCTGATTTGAAGCGCTATGTTTATATGCCATGTTCTGAGCGCTATTGAATTGCTAGGTGCAGGGCTATGTTAAGTGCCATGTTTTTAAAGCGCTATTGAATTGCTATGTGCAGCGCTATGGTAAATGCAATGTTTTAAAGCGCTATTGAATTGCTAGGTGCAGGGCTATGTTAAGTGCCATGTTTTTAAAGCGCTATTGAATTGCTATGTGCAGCGCTATGGTGAATGCAATGTTTTAAAGCGCTATTGAATTGCTAGGTGCAGGGCTATGTTAAGTGCCATGTTTTTAAAGTGCTATTGAATTGCTATGTGCAGCGCTATGGTAAATGCAATGTTTTAAAGCGCTATTGAATTGCTAGGTGCAGGGCTATGTTAAAGTGCCATGTTTTCAAAGCGCTATTGAATTGCTATGTGCAGCGCTATGGTAAATGCAATGTTTTAAAGCGCTATTGAATTGCTAGGTGCAGGGCTATGTTAAGTGCCATGTTTTTAAAGCGCTATTGAATTGCTATGTGCAGTGCTATGGTAAATGCAATGTTTTAAAGCGCTATTGAATTGCTATGTGCAGAGCTATGGTAAATGCAATGTTCTAAAGCGCTATTGAATTGCTAGGTGCAGGGCTATGTTAAGTGCCATGTGCTTTTAAAG
Source organism: Triturus cristatus (assembly GCF_964204655.1). Lineage (NCBI taxonomy): Eukaryota > Metazoa > Chordata > Amphibia > Caudata > Salamandridae > Triturus > Triturus cristatus. The sequence goes on along the minus strand of NC_140587.1, from coordinate 465,061,434 downwards.
TGCTATTGAATTGCTATGTGCAGCGCTATGGTAAATGCAATGTTTTAAAGCGCTATTGAATTGCTAGGTGCAGGGCTATGTTAAGTGCAATGTTTTTAAAGTGGTATTGAATTGCTATGTGCAGCGCTATGGTAAATGCAATGTTTTAAAGCGCTATTGAATTGCTATGTGCAGGGCTATGTTAAGTGCCATGTTTTTAAAGCGCTATTGAATTGCTATGTGCAGCGCTATGGTACATGCAATGTTTAAAGCTCTATTGAATTGCTATGTGCAGCGCTATGTTAAACTGCCATATTTAAAGCGCTATGGATTTGCTATGTGCTGCGCTTTGATTCCAGGCCAGGTTTCGATGTGTTAATGACCTGCCAAATTTATTTCTAACGCACTGCTTTTGATCCTAATGTTGAACGAGATAAAACTGATTGGTTTTATTCAACCTACGGTTGTGGTGTTAATTATTGCGTGCGTTTCCTGTCTCAGTGGATGTGTGTGCTGTATGGTCACTTTACACGTAAGCCTGTGGGTGCCTACCTGCTCGCGCCACGCTACCCCATAGGGCCTGATGACCCCCGATCCTACAAAGTGTTTTAGGAAATTCAGAGTAAAACTAGAGATGATAACGTGGTTAGTTGTTAAAGGGAAAAGTAAAATTCCGATCACCTTCCTTTCTCTTTTGATGATGACTGCAATAGAATTTTAGATGGAAGTAAAGCATACTATATTAAGGAGTTTGTTATGCAGAGTGATGGACACATCTTTTTTTTCCACAGAGAGGTTATTGTGAAGATGAATCCCTGATCTTCAAAAATGGAAATGAATTTTGCACATTCAGTGAACAATTAACATCAACACTGGGAGCAGTAAGAGACTTTTGTGCCCTCACATTATGAACACTGTTGTCTACAAAAAATATACATTTTCGAACAACTCATTATTTTCAACATGGTTGACAATTCTGTATTAACATAGCCCTGTGCTTAAAAAAATGAAAGTCCATATTCAACTCCGTGAGCTTTCACTCATGTTTCAAAACACGGGAAGTACCATATAATGTCATTAGATAGACATATCTATACTATGGAGATCAAATGGGTGTGGCACTGGGGGTGGCACACCTGTGCCCATTCACGGATTGGCTTTGGCCCTTGCTTTCCTAGTGACCATCACCGACCTAAGCCTCAGATAACAAATCAGAGGAGGGAGAACAATAAACCTTAGTTGGCTGGGGTATTGAAATCACGGGCTCAACTAGACCCGAACTTCAGGGGGGCTACCACTCCCAGCCAGGGCAGGCCCTAACACTGGTCGCATATGGTGCAAGTCTTTTTTGGTGCCCCCTCCAATATTTCCTCCTTCTCCATGAATTCCCTCACTACCACCTACCAACAATGCACCTCATCTCACTATAGCACCTTTCTGACAAACATCTAATTTTTTATTGCACTACTCACACTCAGGTCTGTGATCTGCATGGCACACGTTCTTTGTAGTAGGCACATTAAAACTCTGCACTTTGTGGGTGGCAGGAGTGTCCAATTGTGAGTGCACGGTGAGCGATACAACAGTGTGAGAGTAGGGTAAGAGGCGTGACTGCAGTGTGAGTGAGGTGACCATATGAATTTGGGTGTGGATGAAAGTGCAGAGTGGTACGAAAGAATGCATGGTTAGTGATGGGGTTTTTTGCTTGAGATTACAGATTGAGCAGTGAGGAGGACAGGTGAGTGAAGGGTGAGTAGTGTGCTTGTGTGACTGCAGGGTGAGGTACAGGGTGAACAGCGCAAGTGCATTGTGAGTGCAGAGTGATCACTGTGAATGCAGGGTGAGCGTGTGAATGGTGTGAGTGCATGGTGATCAGTATGAGTGCATTGTGATCGCTGTGAGTGCAGGGTGAGCGTAAAAGTGAAGGGCGAGAATGAGGAGTAAGTTATCTAAATGCAGGGTGCATTCTCAGACACTTGAAGTAACTCAGCATGTTATTGACGGCGGCGTAGGGTTTCAGATGTAAGTTAAACTATTGCTATTATGGCATTAATAGGCATTGAGGGTGTAGGAAATAAATATTGTGCTGATCCTGCAGCAAACTTCCAGTCTTATGATTAGGGTTGCCAGCTCATTATTTTGATGTCCCAGACTGGCTTACCTGTGCATACTTCGAACAGCAAATATAAATAGAAAGCACTTTTAATTTTTTTATTGTGCTGCCTGAATGATCCATGACTGATAATTAAAGGGAACAAAGACAGAAAAGTCACATTAAAAATGAATACATACTTTTTTATTTATAATCAGGGCACAAGTCCTAAAAAAAAGAAGTGACATCATGGCATGTGACATCACGGCGCGTGACAGCACAGGACGTAGCATCATAAGAAGTGACATCAGATCTTAAGCCCTCACATATATGTTTAACATGTCTATCATGAGTACATTAAAGCACATTTCCAGTATATTTGCGCGCAATTGCACATGACAATGGGTACATCTGCGCAGATTGCGCGCCACGCTCCATTTAATTTATTAAAGGGGCCGCAGTGAGGTATCTACAGCGAACGTAATGTAAGTGCTGGCTGCGCGGCCGCGAAGGGGACCCATGGAGCGCGGGGCCCCCCTGCAACGCGGGGGCTATGGGGGCCTGTGTTACGCTCCTGCGTTTGGGTTGACCTTGGCTGTTGCAGCCTGCACAACCAGCATCTCTGGGGATGGGGGCTGGGAGAGGAAGGCTTCTGGGGCAGTTCAGTGGCATCTTCCGATCATGCGGTGCACAGGAGCCCCTGTGCAATATTTGACCCAGGCTCCCAGGAGAACATCAATTACGGTTTCATTGAAGGGAAGCAATGGTTCCGAAGCACCTACTCTTGTATGAAGCACCTCTGTCAAAACGTTTGTCTTGACTTCGACTACTCTAGCTGGAGGTCAAGCGCCTCCGAATCACAGTGGCGGAGGATGCACCCTCTGCCAAAACAGTGACCTAAGGAGGAAAGCATACCACAATCTGGAGAAGTGTCCAAAGCCACTTGCGTCACCCAGCTCCTCATACCAGTTTCATCTGGTTCATGGTCCTCCTCAAGGGGACCAAACTCTTCCTCTTCATCTCCCCTTCAGAAAGGAAGGGTCTCTCTGGGGCCAGGAAGTCCAGGGGTTGGTAGGGCTTTGACGGCATCAGCTGCTATTTCTCGAATGGAGTTGGCTTGGAGTCAGGGATGATGATAGGTTTGTCATCAAGTGGTGCCTGGGACATATGGGACGGCACCAGATGGAAAGGAGACCAAGGGGAAGAAGGTACCAGTGGCAAAATGAATCCTGAACTGGGGGGCATATCCAGTATCGCTTTGCACAGGGCGTCCCACTGTGCTGTAACACGTGTTATTACATTTTAAGTCACTTTTGTACTCTTTGAGCTAGAAACAATTTTTTTGTTAAGATCTGCAGATCATGCGTCAGATAATGAACTATGTGGCAAATGCGGAAAATCGCCAAACTCGCACAATCGCATAATTCCAGTGGCCCTGGAAATATTTTAAAGAGGATAATCTGTGGTTAGAAGTCTCTATCAGAAATACACTTTAAAATAATCCCTTTCTATCCATCTCACTCACAAACACACCACCACAAAACCCTCATCAATTGACATTCATAAACCACCACAAATAGGAATTAACATTTGTAAATTAAACCTTTGAAAACATCACACAGCACACAATTTCGGTATCTTTTCACATTGATATGGAGATGACGTGGTCTAGTTGCTAAAGGTTAGTGGAACCTGAGTTCTAATGTTGGCTTTCAATCTTGGCCACACGATCATCTCTGAATGGCTTTATCTTCCAGGGTCTCCTTTCCTTGATCTGCCAAAGTAGGGAGCGCTGAGCTAATTATTTGGCTTGCCATTTATATAATTATCTACTGCATTAAGTGGTTCTGTCATTATAATTGGAGGTCACCCTGTAACTAATTTCTCTTGGATTCCAACGTTTATGCAGCACCTGCTAGAAACTAGCACGCAAACGCATAAGAGGTTATCCTTACGACAGTGACTAGGAGGATAAACACAACCCTTTTACACTCCATGACATCTGTGTGTGACATGCAAAGCTTATACTTACGACTAACCACCTTAGATCAAGCTAAGTACTGAGTATCGTTCCACATTTGGTGAACTTTACATTAATAGGTTCTGGGACCACAATGACACCAAGAGAATTTTGGAAATAGTTATTCCATACAAGCACAGCTTTGTGGTGCAAGAGATAAAAGTGAACAAAGACTCCAACGAGAGAATGGGAGGGCCTTCCACTCACATTAGTTACCTTGTATGATCCCAAGTGGCACATAAATTTCTAGTTCCCAAAATTTCACAGATATCTGACAACTCTATCATCATTGGAGGCGATTTTAACTGTGTGATGCACCCTATGCAAGACAAATCTCAACAAAGCATGGGAGGAACACCAGCTCCTTGGCGGTGGGCAAAACCACGCTGAGCGACCTGGGCCTAAATTGATGCATGGCGCTGTGGGCACCTGCTTCTGACAGATTTCAAATTCTTGCAGCAAACCAAACTTACGCACACACCAACCACATTCTCCTTGACCAAAGAATGACAAAACTGCTGCACAACATGATCAGCGACAGCAAACAATATCCAAGCATGGCTGATTACTTGGTGCTTGACTGGACTAGAGAACAGGGCCAAAAACTGGGAGGTACCTACCAACTGAATCAATCTTTCCTGTAGGGCCCTCTGGCCCAGCAATACATCGGTGAAGTTATTTGGGAATACCGCTCAATAAACACCACCTGGGAACTTTACCCAAGAGTGGCGTGGGATGTCCTATAAGTAGTAGTGAGGGATGTGCCCATTCAAGAAGCATTCTTCTTACTCCTTATGAAGAATTGGAATGATAGCATGGGGAGCTACAAACTGTAAAGCTTAGCAAAATATCTACCCCATCCAAAACGGTTGGGAGGCAGCTAATCTCAATTGGGAGCACATATCTACAGTGGAATACATCCTAGCACAAGAAAGTGCAAGTTTTGGTGAGGGAGATAATAAGGAAGGCTCCCTCCTCGCTTACAAATTCCAAGCCAAGAAGGCACAGACTTACATCGGGGAAGTAAGAAATGAGAGAGCAGAAATACAAGACACAGAAGAAGGCAAACTACAGACCTTCCATACTTCCATATGCAAAGATTCCAAATGGCACATTTTCTATAAACACATTTTCACACACTCACTCTCATGGCTGTGTCACCCCACCCCCAGGAATGAGAACGTTTATGACCCTATAGCAGTACCTGAAGTACTTGCAATTATTAGGAGCTTCAAAATAGTTAAACCTCCAGGCCCAGATGGCTACACCTCAGGATTCCTCAAGCAATTTGTGTGCCTGCTTGCCCTGGTGCTAGAGTGTATAACACATTAGACCATACAAACTACCTCACTCGCTCAATGGCTGAAACAACTATCTTCCTCTTGGCTTAACCCGTAGGGATCCCACTCTGTGCTCGTCATGTTGTTCAATTGCAATGTTGAATGTAGTTGCAAAAATCTTTGCTTGTGTACTAGCAAATTGCTTTGAGGCGGTACTGCCCCAGTTGATCCACATTGACCAGATGAGATTTATCCTCTTGAGGTCAACTAACAGCAGCATCCTAAAGAACACTACACCTATCAGACCTTATGCAAAACCGGCACAAAGAAGAAGATGTACTGCCATTGTTAGACATTGAGAAAGCCTCCAAGAGGGTAGACTGGGTAATGATGATGGCAACACTGTGCACAGCATTACTCAGCACGAGTTTCTGGGGTTGGATGAAGGTACTATACGCCTCACACCTTGGGCAAGATTAAGAGTAAATGGTCTGGCTTCTCCACGGTTGACTATACAAAGAGGTTCACATCAGAGAGTTGCCAACTCTCTCCGATGCTCTTTGCGTAGAACTTTCTACAAAGAATAAGAAAGAAGCCATGCATCATTTGTAAAGACTTCCACCAAGATTCCTTCAAGGTATAAGATTTCACAGATGGCAGTCTGCTATCCATTGCTGCACCCCAGCTATTTTTGCAGGTGTTGGTGCAACTGCTATAGGAGTACAGAGAGCTTGCGGGTCTCCAAATCAACTTACATAATTAGAGGGGCTTATTCTAGTGGGAGGGCAGGCTTTCACCCAAACATTACCAAGTGGGACCCCCTGTAGATGGAAACCGTAAGCTTTGATTGACTTGGGCGTCTATATGACCCTAGGTCTACAAACCTGTACTAGTAACAACAAAGGGAATAAAAGCACACTTAAGCTTCTGGCATACCAATGCCCTGACTTGTTTAGAATTAATCTCTGCACTCAAAATGTCTGTACTACCTAGAATTCTTTTTATGTCTCAGGTTTTACCTTCCCCCATGTCTAGAGGGGATGTTGTAAAGCAAAAAAAGATCTGACATCGGGGATCAGAGAGCCTAGCTAGTAGGGAATGGAGGGGTCTACTTAATGAGTAAGACGCACCTCAAATAGAGAAAAAAAAAATACTTTTCTTGAGTCCCTTCACTCACCAAAGGTTTCGCCTAGGTGACATGCTTCATCATTGGGGCCATTCCAAGCATCAACTGCTTGGGGCGTGCTGCGACTTGCGACAGTTACGTAGGAGCACTAAATAGTGAAGACTATGTGTAGTGCAGTGAAGGGGGAGTGGTGTAGGTTGATTAAAAATTACCTAGCTAGTGAGCGTAAATGAGTTTATTCTTGCTCCTAGTTGGTAAAGGATAAAAAGGGGGTTTAATAAAGGGGAGGAATTGGGTAATAATGTGCTAATAGTCCCTACTATTGAAAGTCAACATGTTTCGAGGTTATTCCCTAAACCTCTTCTTCAGGACCGCATGGGGACCAGCCCCATGTGTACCACTCCGTGCAAAGACCTGTAATAAAGTGATAAAGTAAGAAGGGATAATAATAAACGAGCACTTCAGTGTCAGCGTAAACAAATTACATACGGTTAGATTGAACACGTAATATTTAGTAGTTAATCAAAAATAGCCTCATGGTCTGCCAGGGTGGAGGAGCCTGAAAACCCTTGACTCGGCTTGCCTCCGTCAACTTAACCTATTGGTTCCCTTCGGCGGACCCCTCCATTCCCTACTAGCTAGGCTCTCTGATCCCCGACGTCGGATCTTTTTTTGCTTTACAAGTACCTAAGAGGACGAACCTAGCCATATCCTCCTCTCCCCTCTCTTTATTTTGATAGAGGGGATGTTGCTCAGCTACAGGAGGTAAGCAGCACCTTGATATGGAGAGAGAGAGGAGACCACGTATGAACCAGCGTGCATGCACGCTGCATCCTAAGCAGTGTGGTCTGAGATTACTGGATTTGCACCACTACTACGACGTGTCCCGGTGTGTAACCTTACAGAATGACTGTGCATGGAAACTGACAATTTGTTACTTAATTTGAAATTGCATTAAATATATTTTGAACATCAAGAACAAGGGGAGAAAGAGCTCAAAAGTTCTCTCACCTGACGATATTGCCGTACGCATGAGAAATGTTGTCCATCGCACCTAATGACATGAGACTTTATATAAAATTGTGTAACTACACACCGGCGCACCTGCACATTATAGATAACACACGATCAGCATATTGCTGAGGCATTTGGGAACAAGGGCACAATACTACAAATATTTAAGGCATGCTCTAGATTCATGAGTTTTAGGTGATGTATTATACATCATATCAAAACCCTGAGGGGGAAACAGTGACCAATGAACCAACATCTATAAGCTTAGGTACCCCGACAGCACCCACCTACCCATTACGCTATACCTAATGGAAGCACATTTTAGACATGCATCTCTCAGGCAAACAATACTGGGCCAACAGGGTGACCCAACAGCACTGACAATGGAACAATGGATCCAGCACCTGTGGCACCTACTGCAACATGAACTCAAAAGTGAGTCACTTAGATTTAACAAAATGTGGAACCCAATGCTGTAGTACTGCAATGATAATAGATGCCTCTACTGCCCAATCAGATTACAAGCTTTGGGACTATTAGATAATGAGAAATATGTGCCAGCAAAGACATAGGCGCAACTGGAAGTGGGGGTGGAGGTGGGGAAGACTCACCGAACTTGTGCACTAGAAGCAGTCACTGCGGGAGAAGGAGGAGGGGGTGAAGGAGGAGTGTTGGACCTTGGGGGTAGCTGATGGGTATATGTTTAAGGCGGCAATGCCTGTTCTGAGTTATGTGATTCTCCTTCAAAATAAAATCGATTGAAATTTTGCAAAAATGGACCTCAGAAAACATTTTGACAATTGGAAATGCTATTCAATATTCATATAGTGAGAGAACTGCACTTCTGCAATCATGCCCAAGTTCTATTAATACCTATTCATTTGAAAGAAATTTCCACTGAGATTTATAATTGGCACTCAAACATGGTATTCAAAAGAAGGTTATAATCCACCCTAATGAAGCCAAATAACGGGAAGGTCAAAGCTATATCAGCAGCGTGGCTCATAAAAAAAGAACAATGAAAGGATCTTGCAGAATTAACACCACACATAAACCTTGCGTTAAAGTAATTCCAACAAGACTCGTTTGGCAAGGCTTGCATTCGACCTATTAGCTAAAAGTTATTAAAAAAAGCCTTTTTCAAAATTATAGTATTGGACAAAAGCAAAAATAAAGATTGAGGAAGTCAATTCAAAAAGCAGTTTAAGTGCAAAAGAAGTGTACGTAAGTATCAAGCAACAGTGTGAAAATTTGAAACGTTTAAGAGAAGTGTCCTGTCTGAGAGCTACAAAAGTTGCTGCAGTAAGAATGTACGAAGAGGCCCACACTCCTTCAGGTAAAATGTACTGAAGAGGTCAGAAAAGAGACAGTCAGTTACTATTACCGATTCCCTGTCCTCCACTTCAAAATCCTTCACCATGACAACTTAGTTTGGTACTAAAGGTTGCACAGTACCTATGTTGTAAACTTTGTGCAGCAAAGACTAGACTAAAGCTCCCACTCTTGGCCAGAAGCATATGGTTTGTTTTAGGTCCAAATAAATAAGGGGTTAATCGGAACAGAAAGGAAAAAGACCCCTTTACCCAGAACATACAGCAACATGCTTTCCCCAACATCTGAATACTAAAACTCCCTCAGGTCTACGGGCACTGTGAATCACTCTTCTTGTCCCATTTCATTGCCCTTTATCATTAGAGCTGTCCTGTTCTCATACCACAGCTGACCTGGACAATCTCATGAGGCTGTACTGCCCCTTCACAACTATCAACAAGCCAGGGATTTAAGTAGAAAGGGTCCTAATCTGACTTTGAAATGGATACTTATATTCATGTTTTAATTTTAAAGGCAAAAGCATCCATTGGTTTCTCAAGAATGATTGTTAAAATCCTACAGTAATTCATGTCAGCAAAGCAGTTCCTGTTTACATTACACTATATATTGCCTAAAAGTATTTGCTTTTTCTAAGTGATTAGTTGCTATATTTGTATTTTCATGCAAAATATTTTTCACATATTACTCTAATACAGTACAAACTGTGAGCTGAGTCACCCGCATGTCTGGATGATCCAATTACAAATGTTAGCAGTGTGGGCTATCCAATGTCGCACTGGTATACATTTCTAATCAGTGTGTTGATTCTCTATGCTCTACTTTACGTGACGCCACTGCTTTGAAATCACAAGTAATACAAACATTGAGAAACAAAAAGATTATTTCTTTATGTTTTACTTAATTGTAAGTACAATAAGATACAATAATCAATCATATCCAATTCTATTCATCAGGGAGCCTTATTCGTCTGTTTCAAGTCAACTTTATTAAAGTTTTATTACAATTGCACATCAGCCCAGCCAACATGTTTCGTCGAACAGGACTTAATCAGGGTTGGATATGTTCTTCAAATAAACCAAGTGTCTTCATGTAGTAGAGATAAGGTGTGAAAAGTATCCCATACACGTTCACGTTTCAATGTGTTGAACAAGTTACTTACCTTCGGTAACGCTTTTTCTGGTGGATACAGTATCTGCCTGTGGATTCCTCACCTTGTGAATATCCCCTGCGCCAGCATTCCACGGAACTTTTCTTTCCCAGCACTCCACGTCGACGTGGGCGACGTCACAATGCATCGGCTCCGCTCGCGACTCCGTACGACTTCACCGGAGCCATAAGAAGCCCACAACGGCGTGATGACGTCAGTTCCACCCATTTTTTCCGTGCCTTCAAAGCGAACAGGTGGACCAAGGACAGACTCAAAGTATACACAATATACGATATACCAACACATGTACACAGTATACAAAGGAAAGGAATGCTAAATTGTGGAGAAGTGTGGCTCAATGGTTAGAGCGGCAGACCTCGATGCAGAGCACTGGTCCGGGACCAGGGTTCGTTTCCCGTCGCGGCAGGGTCTCGGGCTATAAATTCCGCGGACCGGATATTCTCTCCTCAGTGCCTATTCTAATCATGGGTCCCACGCTGCAACTCTGGGCAATAGCTTGCTTAATCTCCACAACGGCCCCAACAGCGCTGGGATGCCTGGCCTCACCATGGGGGTGCCCAGGAGTGGACACCTCACATGGAAAGCCAGGAAGGGTTCCTTCAGCGGTATGAGTACAGCGCTGAGATTCCCGTAGTGGTGATCGGCGCTATATACATACATATACATACATACATACATAAATAAACAAGCATTTCCTACAAATGTACAAGAAAGTATAAAAACATATCAACAAAACCTTTTTCATGGTATACAAAGGTGGACAACGGGGAGGCGGGTGGGTCAGTGAGGAATCCACAGGCAGATACTGTATCCACCAGAAAAAGCGTTACCGAAGGTAAGTAACTTGTTCTTCTGATGGATACATCTGCCAGTGGATTCCTCACCTTGTGAATAGATTCCCACAGCAGTCCCCACTCCCGGAGGAGGGTGTCGACCTTCCTATACCAGAAAGTCTTGCAAGACAGAGCGCGCGAAGTGGCCCTCCCTCCTCATCTCAGAGTCCAAGCAATAATGCTTTGCGAAAGTATGGAGGGAGGCCCAAGTCGCTGCCTTACAAATATCTGCCACAGGAACACCCCGGGCCAAAGCAGATGTAGATGACTTAGCTCTAGTCGAATGAGCTCTAATGCCCTCAGGAGGGGTCTTACCAACCAGGGCGTAGCAGATCTTGATGGCAAGGATGATCCATCTCGATAGCGTGCGCTTGTGCACCGCTTTACCCTTCGAATGACCAACGTAGCCAATGAAGAGTTGATCATCAAGACGAAAGTCCTTAGTCCAGTCCAGATAAAAACTCACAGCCCTCTTCGGGTCCAGGCGATGGAGTCTTTCCTCCTCTTTGGAAGGATGTGGAGGAGGATAAAAAACAGGGAGAGTAACAGACTGCCCCAAATGGAATGGAGTAACAACTTTTGGCAGGAAACCAGCCCTGGTCCTGAGAACCATCCTTTCAGCATGTAATGTGAGAAAAGGGGGTTTTGAACTAAGAGCTTGGAGCTCACTCACCCTCCTTGCCGAGGTTATGGCTACAAGAAAAACCACCTTAAAGGACAACAGCCTCAACGGACAGCTATGTTAGAGGCTCAAATGGGGACCCCATCAGAAAGGTTAAAACAAGATTAAGGTCCCACTGAGGCATTACAAAAGGAGTATGAGGAAACATGTTTGTAAGGCCCTTGATAAACCTCAGAACAAACGGAGATTTAAATAGCGACGGTTGATCAGGAAGGCATAGAAAAGCCGATAAGGCCGAAAGATAGCCCTTGACCGTGGCCACAGCACAGCCCTGCTGAGCCAAGGAAAGGGCAAACTGGAGCACCTACGAAAGACGTGCTTTTAAAGGGTCAATGGAACTCTCTCCACACCATTTTACAAACTTGGACCACCGGTACGAGTAAATGGATTCGGTGGAGTGTCGCCTGGCCGATAAAATAACATCCACCACATCTGGCGGGAGAGAGAAGGAACTCAGGTTGCCCCGTTCAATCTCCAGTCATGAAGGTGTAAGCTCTGGAGGTGGGGGTGTAGAACCTGCCCCTCCTACTGCGAGAGGAGGTCTGCCCTCAGAGGGAGACGGAGCAGAGGGCACGAGGAGAGGTGGAGAAGATCTGTATACCACACCCTTCTTGGCCAATCCGGGGCGACCAATATAACTTGGGCCCGGTCTTGGTGAACCTTCCTCAGAACCCGAGGAATCAGGGGTATGGGAGGAAATGCGTAAAGGAGTTGTAAGCCCCAACTCAACTGAAACGCATACCCTAACGCCCCCTGCACCGGATACTGGAGACTGCAAACCGACGGGCAGTGCGCGTTCTCGCAAGTGGCGAACAGATCCACCCGAGGGGTCCCCCACGTCCGAAAGACGTGACGAACCACCTCCGGATGGAGCCTCCACTCGTGGTCGGCGGAGAACTGCCGACTGAGACTGTCCGCATGCACATTCAGCACCCCGGCCAGATGATTTGCCACCAGACAAATCTGATGGTCCTGAGCCCAGGACCAGAGACGCAGAGCCTCTCTGCAGAGACAACGCAACCCCACACCTCCCTGCTTGTTGACATACCACATCGCGGTAGTGTTGTCTGTCAGGACTTGAATCGACTGACCGCGAAGGGAAGGGAGGAAGGCCTTGAGAGCTAAACGAATCGCCCGCAATTCCAGAAGGTTGATGTGAAGCAACCTCTCCTCTGGAGACCAAAGACCCTTGATCTCCAGATCCCCCAGATGAGCACCCCACCCTAGGGTGGATGCATCCGTTATCACTGTGGCCACCGATGGAGGAAGATGGAAGGGCTTTCCTTGGGACAGATTACCCTCCACGCTCCACCAAGACAGATCCGCTGCAGCTTCTCCGGAGATCCTGATCGACTCCCTGAGATCTCCATTGTGCTGATACCACTGCCTGCGGAGGCACCACTGGAGCGCCCTCATGTGCCAGCGTGCATGGTTGACCAACAGTATGCAGGAGGCGAACAGACCGAGTAGGCGAAGGACCTTCAGAACTGGAACAACCGCTCCATTGTGGAATAAAGGGACCATTTCCTGAATGTTGAGAATCCTTTGAGGAGGAGGGAATGCCCGACACACAGTAGTGTCCAGTACCGCCCCTATGAACAGGCCGCGTTGAGAGGGCACCAGGTGAGATTTGGGCACATTGATCGAGAAACCCAAGTCGAATAACAGCTGAGATGTTACCTGCAGATGACGCTGCACCATCCCTGGGGACTCTGCCTTCAGAAGCCAGTCGTCCAGGTAGGGGAAAACCGGAATCCCCGACCTCCTGAGATGAGCAGCTACCACTGCCATCACCTTTGTGAAGACTCGAGGTGCGGTAGTAAGACCAAACGGGAGGACCGCAAACTGGTAATGTTGCGACCCAACCGTAAAACGGAGATACTTCCTGTGCGACTTCAGGATTGGGACATGGAAGTACGCGTCCTGCAAGTTGAGCGACACCATCCAGTCTCCTTGCTGCAACGCTTGAAGAACCTGCGCAAGAGTCAGCATCTTGAATTTCTCCTGTTTCAGGTAAAAGTTCAGGATTCTGAGGTCCAGAATCGGACGCAATCTGCCTTCCTTTTTGGGAATCAGAAAATACCGGGAGTAGCATCCCTGACCCTTTTCCTGCTCCGGAACCACCTCTATTGCACCCTTCTGAAGCAAGGCTAGAACCTCTTCCTGTAGGAGAAGCAGATGGTCTTCCGAGCAATAACCTTGGCAAGGAGGGTAAGTGGGAGGAAACTCCCGAAAGGGAAGGGCGTACCCAGTCTCTACGAGGTTCAAAACCCAAAGGTCTGTTGTAATAGATTTCCAACCCCGTAGAAAGTAGGACACCCGACCCACCCACAGGACTTACATGATCCGGGATGGGGGATCTAGGGCTGCTTCCCTGAAGCCTCATTGGGAGCAGAGAAGGAGGAGGAAGAAGAAGAGGGGTTACGACCAGAACCTCTCCGACCCCTTTGCTTCCCTCTATAGGACCTATAGAGGGGATTCTGTTGTTGCTGCTGCTGCTGTTGGGGCTGTCGGAAGGAGCGAAAGGATGTTCTTCCGAAACCCCTAAACTTCCGAAAAGCTGAACCCCTAGCAGGTGCCTGCAGACCCAAGGACTTTGCAGTCAATCTGCTGTCCTTAAATCGTTGAAGGGCAGAGTCTACTTTCTCCCCAAACAGTTTCTGTCCGTTGAATGGCAGATCAACCAATGTGGCCTGAACATCCGCCGAGAATCCAGAGGAACGGAGCCAAGCCTGCCTTCTTGCGGCTATAGATGACCCCATAATTCTCGCCACCGAGTCCGCCGTATCCAGCCCTGACTGGATCACCTGTCTGGCAGCTGCCTGAGTGTCCGCAATAACCTCCAAGAAGGAATACTTATCCCCCTCAGGCAATTTAGGGGCCAAAGATTTAACAGAGTCCATCAAGGCATGAACATAACGCCCCAGCAGGCATGTGGCATTAGATGATTTCAGCGCCATACTTCCAGAAGAGAAGGACTTTTTAGCAGTTTGATCAATTTTCTTGGACTCCCTATCTGCTGGAGGGAAAGCACCCGAAGCATGTTTTGAACAAGAAGCCTGCACAACTAGGCTCTCCGGAGACGGATGTGTAGACAAAAAATCAGGATCCCCAGGTGCAACCCTGTACCTTCTTGCCACCTGTCTGGAAACCGCCGGAGATGAAAGAGGTTTCTTCCACACCTCCAAGACCGGCTCCAAGATGGCCTCATTGAAGGGCAACAAAGGCTCCGAAGTTGATGTCCGAGAATGCAACACCTCCGTAAGCAAGTTTGATTTGTACTCCACAGAGGGCAGCTGCAAATCAATAACCACATGATAGGGTGCCAATTCCTGAGGTGGAGAAGATCTAGCAGAAGTATGTTCCCACTCTGGGGTCGTATCCAAACCACTTGCTTCTTCTATACCCTCAAACTCATCCAAAGAAGTGTCGACTTCACCTTCTTCCACCTCTGCTCTATATCTTCCTTCCTCCAAAACCCTCTGGGCCTCCCTTCTCGATCGAATCCGGGGAGCCAGCGTCGTTGACGTCGTACGCGGCGTCGGTGGAGCCAGAGGTACGGGAGTCGGCGGCGCCATAGGTGGAGTCGGCGGCGCCGGACGCGGCGCCGATGGAGTCGGTCGCGGCGTCGAGGAAGGTTCCGAAGTCTGACGGTCCATCCGAAGTCGTGTCGGATCCCCAGACGGCGCCGGAAACTGCCACGAAGGAGCCATCGGCATAAAGGGCAAAAAGGGGGCCTGAGCATAATGCTGCGGCACCTCTAGCGTATACGCCATCGGACCCACGGGACCAGCTGGTGCTCCGGATGGGAAGGCCGCCCTATTAAAAATACCATACATGGCATTCAGAAAATGTGTTGAATCGGTACCTGGAGCCGGGAATTGTGGATAAGGAACAGACCCTGTATCCCTTTGTGGAGTCTCCGGCGTCGGCTCCGCAGTGTCTTCCACCGGAGCCGCAGATTCATCAGGCACCGGAGCAGGCTCTTCCTGTTCCTGTTCATCCATAGAGACCTCCGACTCCACTCGAACCGGAGTCGATGCCTTAGACGGAGCCGGTGACTGCGCCGGGGACTGAGCTGGAACCCGCTTCGGCGAAGGAGAACCTCTCGGAGACTTCGAAGGAGAAGGAGAAGGTGACAAGTCCTTGCTTCGATGCCGACAGGGTGAAGCCGACCTCGACTTCCTGGTCTTCGAGGACCGACGTCGAGAAGAATGCTTTCTCTTTTTGTGATGCTTCTTCGACTTCGACAATCTCGAAGTCGACGACTCCCGCCTCGACTTCTCCTTCTTTCTCCCTCTCTTCTCCTCACCGATCTTCTTCATAAAGAGTTTAGTCTTCCTCTCCTTCAGCGCTTTAGGATTCATCCTCCTACAGCACGCACAATCTTCCACATCGTGGTCCGAAGAAAGGCACCACAAGCAGTCTTGATGCGGATCAGTCATGGACATCAGACCTCCACATTCCCTACAGGGCTTAAAGCCCGACTTCCTCGTCGAAGACATACTGAATTTTAAACAGTAACACAGCTAAACTACAAAGTAGCTAGAGAGCACTGGAAAAAAAACGTTGCGCGTCGACGGTGCGGAAAAAAGGGAACTGACGTCATCACGCCGACGTGGGCTTCTTATGGCTCCGGTGACGTCGTACGGAGTCGCGAGCGGAGCCGATGCATTGTAACGTCGCCCACGTCGACGTGGAGTGCTGGGAAAGAAAAGTTCAGTGGAATGCTGGCGCAGGGGATATTCACAAGGTGAGGAATCCACTGGCAGATGTATCCATCAGAAGCAAGGTATAGTACTGGTGTGATCTGCCTCATCCAAGTCAGAATTCCAAGTCACGGAACACAGATCAGTTGCTTGTGACTTGGTTTCGGTTTCTGCTGCAGAGACCAGCATGATGTGGATTTGTTGATTTTGCAATGCAACTGTTCTCAAAGAAAACCTGCAGAGTGCCTACTGTAACACTTTTTCCAGGACCTTTCGTTTGTACGAGGTATTGCATTTATTTGCAATGCTTCACCGTTGTTCATGCAAAGAGTTTGTTCCGACACCTCAGAGGTGTCAGAAGGGGCTGAATCAATATTCATGTAGTGGGTCAATGCTAAGGTGCTAGGGTTATTAGGTGTTTATATAATCTGTAATTTGATTTGATGACATTTAAGTATTTGCTCACACTACAGTGACTTTGCAGTCCTAATGCTTGTCTATGGAGAAAAAAGCTAAATAAACCATTGAATTTGGTGGTTAGTTAGAGATCTTTCCTATGACAATAGAGATGCTGTCCGGTTTCTTACTTATTTTGTTAGACATCACCTATTATTGAATATGCCTTTGTCTGCACTGTTCCTATTATTGAGAGCGTTTATGGCAATAATTGTATTCATTTAAATGAGATTTGTTGCATCTGCATTTTACTATTTCTGTATTGTACCCTTCTGAATTTTGCAATAAACCTTTCCAGAACTCACTTTTTTTTAGTTAGACGAACAAGTTACTCACCTTCGGTAACGCTTTTTCTGGTGGATACAGTATCTGCCTGTGGATTCCTCACTTTTTGAATTACCTCTGCATCAGCATTCCACCGAAATTCTTTTCCTAGCTCTCCCACGTCGACAAGGACGTCATAATAGCACGGCCCCGCTCCCGACACCGTATAACTTCACCGGAGCCATAATTAGACCTCGTCGACAATGGGGAGGTGGGTGGGTCCGTGAGGAATCCACAGGCAGATACTGTCAATACCAGAAAAAGCGTTACCGAAGGTAAGTAACTTCTTCTTCTGATGGATACATCTGCCTGTGGATTCCTCACCTTTTGAATTGAATCCCCAAGCCGTACCTCTCCCAGAGGAGGGTGTCCATTTGACTATACCAAAAAATCTCGCAGAACAGAACGTGCAAAATGGCTGTCCCTCCTAACCCCAGAACCCAAGCAGTAATGCTTCGCAAAGGTATGGAGGGAGGTCCAAGTTGCTGCCTTACAAATATCAACAACAGGAACACCTCTAGCCAAAGCAGAAGAAGACATAGCTCTGGTGGAATGAGCTTGAATACCTTCAGGCGGCTCCTTCTTGACCATGGCGTAGCAAATCTAGATACACAAGATGATCCACCTGGTGAGTGTACGTTTGTGAACAGCTTTTTCTTTCATCCGACCAATGTAGCCCACGAAGAGCTAATCATCCAGCCTTAGTTCCCTGGTCCTGTCCAGGTAAAAACTGACCACCCTACCAACGTTTTTGACTCCCTATTCCCCGGGGTGGTAGGTAAAGTAATAGACTGTCCTAAATGGAAAGGAGTAACCACCTTAGGTAGAAAAGCAGCCCTGGTCCTGAGAACCATCTTTTCTGCATGAATGGTCAAGAATGGAGGTTTAGAACTAAGAGCCTGAAGCTCACTTACCCTCCTGGCGGAGGTAATTGCAATCAAAAAGACCGTCTTGAAAGAAAGAAGCCTCAAAGGGCAACTATCAAGAGGCTCAAATGGAGAACCCATCAGGAAAGTAAGAACCAGATTCAAATCCCACTGAGGCATAATGAAGGGAGTGGGAGGAAACTTATTGGTCAGGTCCTTATTGAACCTCATAACAACTGGAGATTTAAACAAAGACGGCTGGTCCAGCAAACAAAGGAAAGCCGACAAATACCCTTTAAGTGTAGCTACAGCACAAGCCTGCTGAGCCAAAGAAAGCGAAAAACAGAGCACATCAGACAAATAGGCCTTCAAAGGATCAATGGACCTCTCCCCACAACACTTCACAAATTTGGACCACCTGGAGAAATACATAGATTTGGTGGAGTGCCTCCTGGATGATAAAATAACATCCACCACTTGCGGTGGGCGAGAGAAGGAACTCAGGTTGCCCCGTTCAATCTCCAGGCATGCGAGAGGGGATCTGCCCTCAGAGGGAGACGGGGCAGAGGGTGCGATGAGAGGTGAAATAGTTGTGTGTACTGCCCGCCTTGGCCAATCCGGGGCGATCAATATGATTAGGGCCCGGTCTTGGCACATTTTCCTCAGAACCCGAGGACTCAAGAATATGGGGGGAAACGCGTAAAGGAGCTGCGAACTCCAATCCAACTGAAACGCATCCCCAATGCTCCCTGCATCGGAAACTGGAGACTGTAGAACGACGGGCAGTGCGTGTTCTCGCGAGTGAGAGGTCCAACCGAGGAAATCTCCGCATCCTGAAGACGAGATGGACCACCTCCGGATGAAGCCGCCACTCGTGATCGGCCGAGTAATGCCAACTGAGACATACATTTAACACACCAGCCAGATTTGCCATTACACAAACCTGTTGGCCCTGAGCCAAGGACCAGAGTCGGTAAGCCTCTCTGCAGAGACAATACCACCCTACACGGTTGTGTTGTCCGTCAGGACCTGAACTGACTGACCGCGAAGGGATGGAAGGAAGGCCTTTAGAGCCATATGCATTGCCCACAATTGCAAAAGGTTGATGTGAAGCAACCTTTCCTCTGGAGACCAAAGACCTTTGACCTCTAGATCCCCCAGATGAGCACCCCACCCTAGAGTGGAGGCATCCGTGATCACCGGTGGAGGAGGCTGAAAGGGCTTTCCTTGAGACAGGTTGCCCTGCACACTCCACCAAGACAGCTCCTCTGCAGTGTCTCTGGAGATGCTGACCTTCTCCCCGAGCTCTCCATTGTGTTGATACCACTGCCTGCAGAGGCACCACTGGAGTGCCTCAGGTGCCAGCGTGCATGGTTGACCAACAGTATGCAGGAAGCACACAGACCGAGCAGGCGTAGGACACTCATGACAAGAACCTCCTGTTGCAAGAGTAGTAAATGGTCCTCTGAACACCAATCCTGGCGAGGAGGGTAAGGAGGTGGAAACCCTTGAAAAGGGAGAGCGTACCCATTTTTCACAAGATTCAAAACCCAACGGTCTGAGGTAACCGATTTCCAAAATGGGGGATCTAGAGCTGCTCTCCTGTGGTACCAGTAGGGGGGACAGGAGAAGAGGAGGAGGACTGCTGCCGAGTGGCTCCTCGAAGGCGGCCTCTATTTTTTCCCCTGTACTACCTCTACAGAGGATTTTGCTGTTGTTGCTGTTGAGGCTGCTGACGACCTCGAAAGGAAGCCCCCTTTCCAAAGCCTCAATACCTCTTGTAGCCATACCCCCTAGGCTGAGACTGTAGGCCCAAAGATCTTGCAGCAGCCCTACCGTCTTTAAAACACTGCAAGGCAGAGTCCGCTTTGGTACCAAACAACCTTGAGCCATCAAAAGGCAGTTCCAGAAGAGTAGCCTGAACATCTGGCGAAAAACCCAAAAATCTGAGCCAGGCATGTCTCCTCGTAGCAAATGAAGAACCCATTACCCGGGCGACCGAGTCTGCGTTGTCCAAACCCGACTGAATGACCTGCCGGGCAGCTGCCTGAGAATCCGAAAGAACCTCAAGAAAATGAACTCTATCTTCTTCAGGAAACTTAGGGGCCAATTGCCTAACAGAGTCCATAAGGGTATGAATGTACCTCCCAAGTAAGCAAGTGGCGTTCGTAGATTTCAGTGCCATACTTGCTGAGAAAAACACCTTCTTGGGCGAATGCTCCAACTTTTTTGAATCCCTATTCCCCGGGTGGTAGGAAAGGACCCAGACGACTGCTCGGAGCAAGAAGCCTGAACCACCAAGCTTTCTGGAGACGGGTGGCCAAAAAGAAAAGCTGGATCACCAGGAGCTGGTCTATATCTCCTTGAAACAGATCTGGAAACTGCAGGAGCAGACAAGGGCTTCTGCCAAACCTCCAAAATTGGCTCCGTCAATGCCTCATTGAAAGGCAGTAGAGGCTCACTAGTTGAAGTAGTATTAAGCACTTCAGTCAAAATATTAGATTTAACCTCAGCTGAAGGCAACTGAAGATACAACAACTCAGCAGCTTTCCTAATCACCACATGATACGGGGTGACATCCTGAGAGGAACCAGCCTTTTGTGAAAAGACCTTCCACTCCAGGGAAGTGTCTAAACCACTAGCCTCTTGCAGACCTTTGAATTCGTCCACAGAGTCGAGAATCTCCCCTTCCTCCTGCTCTTGCCGGTACTGATCTTCTTCTACCAGCCTTAGTGCTTCCCTCCTGGAACGCTGCTTCGGGACAGGCGTCAGCGCCGCCAGCCCCGGTGACAATGGAGCCGGCGTCGAAGGAGGACCTTCTGGAACAGGCAGCGGCACCGATCGAATGAGCGACGATTCGACACCATACAGTGAATGAGGTTTCGGAGTCGAAAACCTCTGCTCCGGAAACTGCCAAGATGGCGCCGTCGGCATAAAAGGCACAAAAGGAGCCTGGGCATACTGCTGGGGAACACCCAAGTTAAAGGCAAGCAGGCCCACGGGGCCAGAAGGCGCACCGGATGGGTAGGATGCCCTGGCAAAGATGCCAAACATCGCATTTAGGAAATGTGAGGGATCCGCTCCTGGACCTGGAAAAGTAGGGTAAGGATCCGAGCCTCCTTGGCCTGGATCCATCCGAGGCCGAACTGGAGGCTGAGGCTGCAGAGCCGGTGAGACCGGCGCCCGCACAGGCGAAGCCGCAGGAACAGGAGAAGACGCTCTCCGCGCCAGAGAAACTCTGGGCGCCAGAGAACCCCTGGGCATCGAAGAGCCTCTGGACGCCAGCAAACTCCTCAGAGTGGGTAAGTGGATCGGAGTCGCTTGCGGAGAAGGAGAAGGCGACGGAGAAACAAAGGCCTTTTCTCGGAGTCCCTGAACAGGTGAAGCTGACCCCAAAGCCTTGCCCTTCGAAGAGCGAAGTCGAGAAAAGTGTCTCCTTTGACTTCGCATGCTACTTAGACATCGAAGTATGCCAGGTCGACGACTTCGAGCGCTTACGACCACGCTTCTCTTTTTTCGCCTTCGCCATTAAGAGTTTTGCTTCACGCTCCTTCAGTGCCTTTGGGTTCATCTTTCGACAACAAGTACACCCTTCGACGCCGTGATCCGAAGAAAGACACCAACGGCAATCATCGCGAGGATCTGTAATAGACATACGGCCCCCACACTCCCTGCAGGGCTTGAAACCAGACTTCTTCAAAGTAGCCATTTCGACAGAAACGCGAAGAAGATGTGAAGAAACAAAGTAATCCCAGAAAAAAAACATTACGTGTCGACGGCGCAGAAAAAAGGGTACTGACGTCAGCACGCCGACGAGGTCTTCTTATGGTTCTGGTGACGTCATACGGTGTCGCGAGCGGAGCCATGCTATTATGACGTCCTTGTCGACGTGGGAGAGCTAGCAAAAGAATTTCTGTGGAATGCTGGCTCAGGGGTAATTCAAAAGGTGCGGAATCCACAGGCAGATGAGTCCATCAGAACTTTCTTTTTTTAACTGTATTTTGAAACAAAGGTCTGACCTTTGTCTTTTGGACACATAGCCTCATAAAATTGAGGTTAACACCGTCCCAAATCCGCCCTACTTCTTGGTGAGCCACTGTGCTATAATTGTATTAGTACAGTGCACACACAGATACCTTTACTGAGTTGGCTGCATTTTGTTGCGCACATTTATAAATAGTCTTTAAAAAAAACATAGTCCCCCAATTTTAGACATTTTAAGGCACTAATACTTACCAGTGCAGTGAGGGATAGTAGCTATGCAGAGTAGGGTATCATCATCTAATTCCAATACAATCAAGACAATGATTGAAACCTGGATTATCCTAAATCGCTTTACCATATTTACTTATTGTACAGAAAACAAGCACAAATAACAAAAACTGCAGATGTGTATATGCAGATTTATATATTGAAGCCAACCCCCTCACCATCAGCTTTGTGAAGGTCATTTGAAGCACTTGCATCTGAATCAAGAGGAGTGACACCTAGTAAACACTTGAGGCACTGCAGCTTCATGAAAGAAAATCCAGATATCCAGACTTTGGCATCTGACTGAGAGGAATCTCAAGGAACAAACTACTTGAGATAGTGCAGGTTTGTAGAGACACCTAGCAACCACTTAAAGTACTGCATCTTGTGAAGGAAGTTTGAGATTTTGCAGCTCACTTGAGAGGGAAGTCCAGTAACTGGTTGACGTACGGCAGATCTGTAAATGTCTTGCCAGACTCAAGAAAAATCCATGTTAAATACAAATATGTTTTTTTTTTTTTTGAAAAACAAAAACCTTTATTGAGATATAGTAAATAGACATAGCAGACTGCCGTAGGCTCCTTATACAATGGGTTGCTCCAGAGAGCACGTCTGTTCCGGTCCCGCAGCTCTCACACAGCCATTTAGCCGACATCCCGGAGGACCGGCGGCATTGCAATTCTACATAAAACAGTCCGGGCTGAATCACTTCCAACGCGTGTAATACGTATTCACCCCCAACCTGCACTGTGGTTTAACCGTCCCACTCGTCCAACCTGCCGGTGGTCTGCTCAAGCCCCGAAAGTTTCGTAAACCATATCTCAACACCCAACCCCCCACCCCGTTCGCCACCATGCCACTGTCTTCTCCTGTTTCATGTCTACTCATGCACGCTGTCTCAAACCAAGGCGCCGAACTCCGACCAGACATCACACCCCATGCCTCCAGGCCAGGCCAACCCAGCGGTTCCAGTTTCCGCCTCGCAAGCACACTGCGAAAAAGCACACGCCACCTACAGGGGACACCCCGACCCTCCTCCCGCAAACCGGCCGCCCTCCCAAACGTTACACTAACATCATAGCCCATCTCGCCACTATTGAGCCCTAATCCGGTGGCACACCCTCCACTGCCCCACTGCACACCCCTGGGGCTTCATGCGGTGTCTCCCCCTGACCAACTTCCTCAGAGTCTCCAGCTGCCATGTAAGTTCTATACAGCGCCCAGAAGTTCTTGGGGCGACTCCTAGGGGGCAACAGTTCGCTATAACTTTCCGCCTGCGTGCTACAGTACAGCATATCCCTGACCCATCGTTTCTTAGTGGGAAGAGGCCCTCTCATCCAGCAGGCTGCCACGACTCGTCTCGCGATCAGCAACGCCATGTCCGTCAGACGCCTCAGCGCCCGCGGAAGAGGCCTGGAGTAGCCCAACAACGCCAGGGCTGGATCAGGGGGGATCTCTTTTTCCAAGATCTGGCTCAACTCGCGGAACACCGCCGTCCAAAACCAGGCTACACCTGGGCAAAGCCAGGCCATGTGCAGGAAGTCAGCCACGAGGGCATGGCAACGCTCGCACTCCGCCGTGGGGCGCAGCCCATACCTATGTAGTCTTTCAGGGGTGTAGTAGACCCGCTGCAAGAACTTAAAGTGTATTAATCGGTGTCGACCGTTCAAAGAGACCTTTTTAGTACTGGAGCAGCAGTACCTCCACATCTCATCCGAAATGTCCATTTCGAGATCCGTCTGCCAGGCTCGCCGCGCTGCAGAACACTGGTGCTCCCTGTGTTGATCCCCAAGCTTTTTGAGTATCGAGACCATCTTAGACGGCGCCGCAGATTTAATGACATAGGAAAGCTCTGGGATTTCAGGAGGCTCCGCCGCAGTCGGCCCCAGAAGAGCCAGCAGCGCGCCCCGTACCCTGTGGAATTGAAAGCGCTGGAGTAACGTGCACCCCGGCTGTGTCGATACGACACTCTCCAGCGTCTTGGCCACTCCGTCTTGGAAAAGGTCCGCCATCCTAACTATCCCCAAAGCACCCAGCGCTCGTGTCACCCCTGCTTCCCGCAGAGGAGGGAGCCAGACTGCCCACTCCACCCGCATCAGCGGGGAGTATAAGAGGTCGCAATCTTGCCGTCTCATAATCGCGTGCCACGCATGGTTGGTAGTTCCGAGCGAGTCCAACAGACCCACCCTCCGATCCGCGGGCAGAAAGATAGTCGCCGGAAGTGGTACCGGATCCGCAAACAAGCGCTCCAGGAGCACGTGCGGGACGTCTGGTTCGGCGTGTATCCACGCATGCAAATGGGACGCCTGCGCCACTCTGTAGTAGCTCTCCAGGTCCGGAGCTCCAAGTCCCCCCATCTCGTATGGCAACGTCAGCACTTTCCACCGGACTCTCGGTTGTCTACCACCCCAAGCCAGTCGGACCAGGGTCTGAGTCAGCTGTGCAAAGAAAGACCTGGGTAGCACTATAGGGATGTTGGTAAAGAGGAACAGAAATCGCGGTAGGATGATCATTTTCATGATGGCTATCCTGCCCATCAGCGATAGAGGTAGCCTGTTCCACTCTTCCACCTCGTCCACGAGTTTGGTATAAGCCACCCCATAGTTTTCCCTCAGCAAGACCTCCGGGTCCCTGTGCAGCCGAATGCCCAGGTAGCGGATTGAGTCCGTTGTCCACTGCAAAGGGTATTCCATAGGGAACGGCAATGTAGCCGGGGTCAGCGGAAATGCCAGCGATTTGTTCCAGTTGACTTTGAGGCCCGACAGCGCCCCAAACCGGACCACCTCCCGCAAGATAGAAGCGAGATTCTCCTCCGGGTCTCTGATGTACAGCAGCGTGTCGTCCGCGTAGGTAGAAATACCAATCTTATAAGAGGGAAAGTTGATTCCCTCGAATCTGTGGTATTCTCTTATTGCGCACGCTAAGGGTTCCGCCACCAGCGCGTAAAGAAGTGGGGAGAGAGGACAACCCTGCCTGGTCCCTCTAGTGATTGCAAACGGCTCCGTAACACGATCTCCGAGGCGCAGCCGGGCAGTGGGTCTAAAATACAAAGCCCCGATCATCTGCAAAAAAGGCTCTCCCAGCCCAAGCTTCCTCAGCACCCGCACCATGAACGGCCATTCCACTGAGTCAAACGCTTTCTCCATATCCAGGAAGAGCGCTATGGCCTTACTCTCTGGGCGCACATGTTGCATGACTCCAAGGACCGTGCGGATATTGTACGTGAGATTCCTGGATGGAACAAAGCCCGCCTGCTCCGGCGCCACGAGCTCCGGCACCAGAAGCGCCAAACGCGTGGCCAGCACCTTGGCATATATCTTGGCATCGACATTGATCAGCGAGAGTGGCCTGTAGGATCCGCACTGGTTGGGAGGCTTCCCGGGTTTTAGAATTGTAACAAGCAGGGCCTCTCGCATCGTGTCGGGCATACTGCCTTCAAGACATATGTCGTCGAAAAGAGCCATAAGGTGCGGGAGGAGCTGGTCCTGGAAGGCCTTATAAAAGGCCACCGTCAGCCCGTCTGCCCCCGGGGCAGTGCCTGCCCGCATGCTTCCCAAAGCCTCCAAGATCTCGTCTTTTTGTATGGGCAGCGCCAAGAATTCCCGCCGCGAGTTGGACAAAAACGGCATTTTAAGGTAACTGAGATAGTCGTCTATCTCCTCTTCCATGTGAGAAGACTGAGATTTATACAGTCCAGCATAATAGGCCCTGAATTCTTCTATGATCCCCGCCTCATCGGTAATCACATCGCCCGAAGCGGTGACGAGCTCATCAATGACCAGGGGCCGCCTAGAGTTACGCAGTATCCCCGCTAGTAAGGATCCCGGGCGCTCACCCTCCCCGTAAGTGCGAGCTGTGGCGTACTTCCCCATATGTTGCACCTCTCGGTCCGCTTCACTGTTGAACTCAGTGACCAGGTGCTGCAGCCTCGTGGCCACCTCAGGGTCCGCCGAAGCCCCCTGAGTCTCCTCCAGTTGAGCTATCTGCGTCTCCAGGGCCCCAAGCCGCCGCCGGATGGATTTAAGCACTCCCGAATGCTTAGTCATTGCTACACCTCGAATGTAAGCCTTGAACGAGTCCCACACTGTTTGGAAACTCTGGACAGAGCCTGCGTTTACCTCAAAGAACGAGTCTTTTTCGTCCGCTAGTTCCCCACGGAACACGTCGTCCAACAGTGAATACGGCGGCAGCCGCCACGTGAACGGTGGTACTCGCCTGTGCGGGGTAGTCAGAGCTAGCAGTAGAGGGGAGTGGTCCGACAAGGTGCGCGGCAAAACCTCGCAGTCCTTAACGCACGCGAGCAGTGACCGGGACACCAACCAATAGTCTATTCTGGTATGCACATCATGGAATGCCGAGTAATGCGTGTAGCCCCCTTTACCCGGGTGGCGATGCCGCCAGACGTCTAGCATGCCGAGCCTGATCAACTCTGCCTGCATATGTAGGGCGGCGGTCGCCGGGCGGCGGGCCGGCCCCGAGGAGCGGTCTAACTCCGGATTGAACGTGAAGTTAAAGTCGCCACCCCATACCATGCCGGTGGGCGCGTGCAGCCTACACTGTGCCGCCAGTGCGTCGAAGAAGTCAGGGGAGTCATAATTAGGGCCGTATACATTGACCACAATCAAGTCGTGGCCCTTACCCACGCACCTCGCTATTAAGTAGCGCCCGCCCGGGTCGGAGGTCAGCGACGTCAACCGCAGTTTCGATCGTGGGTTTACCCAAGTAACTACCCCTCTGGAGTGTGATGTAAAGCCTGCTGCCGCGCTGGTGCCCACTAGGCCCTTCGCCGCTAACAGTTTACTTGTAAGAGGGAGGTGAGTCTCCTGAAGCAGTGCCAGGTCAATGTGATGTCGGTGGAGATAGTTTAAAACTTTTCTGAGTTTGCGATAATCATTCAGCCCCCGGACATTCCACGTCAGCGCTCTAAGAGCCTCCCCACCAGTGTCACCCATCCGTTCATCCGTTCCAGTCATCCCGGTAAAACATACAACCACCTCTGCACATAGGCCAGATGGGGGTCCCCGCCCACCACTCAGGTCCAGACAGTCTGAAACAGCCACACACCCGTAAGTCAAATAGTTTGCCACGCAAAAGACAGTGCATATCACAGATACCCATGGCAGAACGTCCCCCTAACTTCCCAGCCCACCACCCACAGCCGACCGCCCCCAACCTGGCCAGACAGATCCCCCGTCCCTCCCCCCTCCCTATCCCACAACAAGCATACAAAACCATCCCGGAACCAACCCCCGTAGGGGCCAAGAGAGCTATCAGCACTGGGGTAGGGGCCTCCGATGAGCAGCTACTCTAAACTCTCGAGAGTCCACCATGTGGCCGTGCCCCCGCCTCTAAACCCCCAGTCTCAGTGCAGCTCGAGCTAATATCGCCTCCCCTCCTTTAGGTACGGGGGGTACCCCTCCATTCCCATCAGCGGCAAGCCTCCCCGCCTATCTGAACCTGCACAGCACCCTCCAAACACCCCCAGTTAGTCATCTAGGCCATAGCCCATTTATCTCGCAGATCGGCCCGTGCGGTGCACTCCAGGCGCCACACCAGCCAAAGTCTCGCAGTTCTGAGAGCCGCAGGGCTATCCCGCCCTTGATCAAACCGTGAAAGAGGACCAGGCCCCCGCCCCCCCCACCGACTCTAGGGCTTCGACACCAGGGCATTCCCCAACACAACAGAATGTTCTCACCCAGCCGCAGCCTCAGAGTCCTCCAGGGCGTTCGTCGTCTCCTGTACGACAAAGTTCCAGCCGCTGCAGCACCACCAGGGAAGCGGCAGCCTCTGCGACAGGGCAACGTCCCCCCGCCAGGAGACAGTGCGTATCAACGGGCCACTGCCAGTGATCTAGTCCTGGTCCCCCAGGTCGGAGGCCTCCGCCCGAGCAGCCGCGCCGTCCTGCAGTCCACGCCGCTGCTCCCTCGACCACTCTTTCAGGGATCGCTGCAGCTCCCTCGGGTCCGTGAAGAAGTGCGATTGCCCCTGCCTGTTGATTCGGAGCCGCGCCGGGTATAACATGGCATAGTCCAGGCCCAAGTCGCGGAGCTGTTTTTTGTAGGGTGCAAACTGCCTGCGTTCCTCCTGAACCTTCGCCGTGAAGTCGGGATAGATGGAGATATCCATCCCTTCATATTGCAGCTTCCCCTTTTCCCTCGCCACACGCAGGGCCGGGTCTCTGTCTCTATAATTCAGCAGTTTTGCTATTATAGGTCTTGCAGGCGCCCCGGGCTTGGGGCGAGGACCCAGCGAGCGATGGGCTCTCTCAACAACAAACATTGGGGAGAACACGTCCTCTCCAAGCAGTGCCCGCAGCAGCTTTTCCACGAAGAGTTCCATTCGACCTGTGTGCGTCGATTCCGCCACACCGGTGATGCGGACGTTCGATCTCCTCGAACGGGCCTCCAAATCTTCGGACTTATCCTGAATGACCTGCAGAAGCTTACTGAATTGCCGGCGGTCCGAGTCCCATGCTGTCTGCGTCTCCTCCACCTGTGTTATCCTCTGCTCGGACGCATCCAGCCTCTCAACGTTCTTATCCACTCGTTCCGACATGCGGTCCATGCGGTCCATGCGGTATGTGAGCGCATCAAGCTTAGTGTCTATCGCGGCCAGACTGCCCTGCAGCCCCTTTTCCATTGCCGCCAGTGTTGCTTTGATGTCGGCGCACATGGAGCTCTCCGCAGCCGCCCCATCCGGAGGCCACACCGGCGGAGCCTCGACAGACCCCTTCGGCTTGCGGGGGTCAAAAGACAGTTTGGGCTGTGACTTATCGCTTTTGCCCATGGCTGCGCCGAGGGTCAGCAGCCGGCTCGTGGCCGCCTCTCCGAGGCAAAGTCCCGGTCCTAGGGGGGCCGCGCTGCAGGCCACCTCCACCACCACTCGATGTCCGGGGCGCCGACCACCCCGTGCCACAGTCCCGTTCTCCGGTTTCTCCCCAGTCACAGCTGCCGGCCCGGTAGCGGAGTCGAAGAGCCGCGCGCGCCGCTTCCAGTGTCCGGTCGCCTCCTCAGGGCCGAGAGTGAGTGGGGCACTCCCTGCCCGTGTCAGGTATTCCACGCTCCTCCAAATGTGCCGTTGCTATCCTGGACAGGGAGAGTGCCCCCCAGGGCCGCAGCCGGATAACGCCAGCAACGATGGCCGCACCCCAGAGGACCACGGCAGCGAACCGCACCCCTCCGCGCGACAGCCCCAGCGGCCCCTCCAGCACACACGGCCAAGCCTCAGCGCCAGTTACGAAGTCTAGTAGTCCGGGCTGCCGCCGTCACTCACAGGATCCTCCACGGTACAAGCATCGGGCTGCCGCCAAACAATGGGTATCAAGGGAAGGCGCCACCGCAACAGGATACAGATCTGGGCCAGTAAGAACGGCAATCCCCCCTGCAGCCCCCGCGGGCCCGGATCAGCGCCCGCAGCGCAGGGGGGGCAGGATGGGGAGCGCGCCAACCCCCAGGCAGTCCACTAGTGCCCGCAGCTCCCTGGCACCCCGGCGCAGCTCCGGCGTGTGTCCCTGCTGCCTCCCGTCTCACGGGTGCCTCTCAGCCTGCGCCGCTCCCCAGCGCTTCCAGCGGAGGGGGGGGCGACCCCCACCAGCCCGCCGTCTAATTCTGAGGTGCCTCGGGGGGGCCTCCGGGCCCGCGCTCCAGGGGTGCCTGAGGTCCAACGCGGCGTGGGCAGCCGCTCCCGCCAGAGGGCTCACTCAGCAAGCCAGCCAGGGGAGAAGGGGGGAGGGGGGTGACACCGCAACTGCCCCTCCGTGCCAGATGCAGATCAGCAATCCTTCGTTCATGCGTCTCCGCCAGTTCCCGGGGACTCGGCAGTTGGACCAGGACGGTCGGGTCCACCTCCTGCTAGGCAGCCGCACGTCGGCTGACGCACTATGGGGAGAGCCACAGGACAGCCCGGGGATCGCGGCCCAGACCGCCCCTCGCTCCTCGCCCGCCGGTATCGGCACACCTGGACTCGATCGCCGCCCCCGGGGCGACACAACCCAGTGCCAGAGGGGACCCCCCACACCAGTGCACGGTTCAATGCCGCTGTTCAGGATCCTGTGATCGGATAGTTAGGGGCTTAGAGCGGGAGCTCCGCGTTCACACGTCCGCCATAGCCGCCGGCTAGCTCCGCCCCCCGTTAAATACAAATATATATGTATGAATAAAATAACCTTCCTCCAAATATCTCTGCTTCACTGACATTCAAATGTTGCTTCTTCCTACCACAGCATCCAACGCAGGGCTGTGGACTTTAATATAAGCAACTACCATTATTGCCCCAGATGTGTAGTGCCACTCAGAAAAGGGTTTGTTAAGAATAAGGTTGAAGGCACTTGAATCAATCAATTCCCCTAATAGTTATGTATTGAATGATGTTGTCACAAATGTTCCATAGTAATCAAGACATTACTGAAGGTTGGCAGCCATGTTTTAGCCAAAACAACTATAATAAAAATATATATGCAAGGGGCTATTAGTCAAGCATAAATATCCATTGGGCTGCTCAATTGTCATTCAAATTATGCTCCCTCCCACTACAGCAGAGCCCATAAAGTTGCCAATTTGCTAAAGGGACAAAGGGAGAACCAGACCGTGGTCGATGTGATCATCTGCTCCAGTGCCCATGATGCCCATTGCTATCATATGCACAGTGGACGTTACCTTTACAGACAGCTTCTACTTTGAAACTGTTCCTAACTGCTATTGGCAGTAATGTGCAATTCTGTATGTCCATGACTTGTACAGACCATTGATCCACTTGCCTGTGACTAGTAAGGAAGGGGAGCCACTGGATTCACTAAAATACACAGTTTTTATTTTACCTTTGCAAAGCCTGCCAAAGCATGCGAGGTTGAAAGGTATTTGGGTTTGCTGATTGAATGAAATTGTGATGACAATTTAAAGGAAACCATTTAAAAAACAGAAAACAACGTGAAGAAATTACAGAGTTAAAGAATACATGGAAACTAAAGTGAGAGCAATTAAACATACTACTTTTCAAAAGTCTTGAGGTATCCTACACCGCCATCGTCTCCAT
Source organism: Triturus cristatus (assembly GCF_964204655.1). Classification (NCBI taxonomy): domain Eukaryota; kingdom Metazoa; phylum Chordata; class Amphibia; order Caudata; family Salamandridae; genus Triturus; species Triturus cristatus. The sequence goes on along the minus strand of NC_140587.1, from coordinate 465,030,272 downwards.
ACCATTTACTTTTACAGGAAACAAAGGCTGCGATATGACAGTACACTGCATGGTACATCAGGCCATGAAAGGATAGAGCTGGTTATTAAAAGCAGAGCAAAGAGTCAAAACATAACACAAGGCTGCCTGCCACCTTTCTCTAGAGCTCTCGATGCATGCACACTTCTGGTCTCATCAGCACTTCTACCAGAAACCTGAACTGCTGCTAAGATCAGCAATGAGGGCTTAAAAAGAGTTACCCCTGCTGGGAATCAGACACCGTGCAAACTCTCATTCTATGATGAGAAAGAGGAAAGGAAGATTTGCTTTGGTCTGCTAAGAAGGAGAGGAGTGAAGATGGAAGGACCTTGGAAGCAGTACTTTTTCCTTGCAGGTGTTGAAAGACCGTATAATTTAATTTGGACTGGTGGTGGATTATTAGGCTGCTGAGTGGGAGAGGTGTAGCGCGTCAGTGTAGGTTTCATCTTCGGGTGTTGGATCATTTCTATTGAGACAGCGCGACAAGCTAGAGACCGAAGGAGTACACATTGTGTCTACCTACCAACAGGGAATCTTCCTAATGCTCACAGGTGGAAAAGGCACCCTGGTCTTAACAGGTAAGCACTGTGTTTTCCAAAACCTCTAGAGAAAGAGCAAATCAAGCCTCTAAGAACAAAAGGTGGAGTGCACAAAGACACATATGTTGTGTTTATACTTGAGGAAACCTTGACAAATATGTACACCAGCTGGCGAGCCCTAACATCATTATCCATAGATAAGCTATGAGTAAATTGAGAGGATGAATTGTTCGCGCCTAGAGGCTACTTTCCATGTGGAAATCCAATAAATACAGGTAAGACACTCCTAAAGTGGAGACAAATAAATGAAGAAGGGACACTGATAGAATTGCTGAAAGGCTAATATTAACTACGAGTTATTGCATTAGCGTAACCTAACAACTGCAGCCATGCTTTCTTGCTAACGAAGCCTAAAGGAAGTGCACTTCCTGGACATTTTCATCCGCTTTTTCACAACTTTACTCCCGAGATGATAAAACATGGATTAATTAGCTCGATCAAGCAAAAGACTTTATATTTTCTTACAAATTATAGTCAGCTTTTCCTCTCTCATAATCGCTGACCCTTTGTTTTCAAAGTCACGTGATCTTCTTTGGAAGGCTCTCTACAGATTATACATTTATGACTTGCTTCTACATACTTAATTTATTTTAGTACGATTTGCAGGGGACACACTGCTGACAGAATCTGTGATTCATAGATACATTTTCCTTTTTTTAATTATATTTTTATTTTTCTCGATTCAGCAGCACAATTTATTATTTACAGACCATTATTTGTAACAGAGAAATAAACGACCAACAAACAAAACCCGTACATAGAGACAGAAAAACAAAGCAATCAAAACAATAATGCATTACTAAATATATCATTGCTGTATCCAAATTCTGATCGGTTCCCAAATAGCCACCCCCAACTTTTTCTTTGTAATCCCTTTCAATTTATATAATGCCCATTCCATATTATATATGGCAATAAGTTTTGCCCTCCAGCTTGTGAAGGCAGGAGGCTCAGAATCCAGCCACTGAGATGTTATACAAGACCTCAAAACTGACATACAAATAAATTTAAATCCCCTATCGGATGACGACTGCCTACCCATATCTGTACTGAATTCTATTCCAAACAAAACCAAAGAGGCCGTAATAGATATTGGTATTCCCAGAGATTGTGACAGGAACCGTTGAATATCCAGCAGGAGTGGCTGTAAGGCAGGACAGGAGAAGAACATGTGCAGCGAATCTGCTGCATAGAATCCACACCTTGAGCAGCTAGTCCCCTTACCAGCCTTCCACTTTGCTATCCTTCCTGGCGTATAATATAAATTAAACGTGGCCATGTATGATTGACTTCTAAGACTACCAGAAAGCAAGATAGAGCTGGCCGTTCGCATTACCAATTGTAAATCCAAATTAACTATCGACACTTTCTCCTCCCATATTGCCTTCTGCCTTCCTAGGTCATCAGCCTGTATTAGCATAAGCTCTGCATATAATTGCCCTATTTTACATTTTCCTTTTATTAAATCCAAGATACGGATCTGCAAGGGGTGACACTTTCCCCCCACAATTGTGGACTGTAGGGCACTTCTTAATTGCAAATACTTAAAGAAATCCGACTTTCCAACCCCGAATCTACTTTGTAGAGTTGAGAAAGATACAATCTCGCCCTGCTCCAGCAAATCGCCTACTAACCTAATACCAAGCTGTGACCACCTACGCATAACGGAATCCTGAAACACCACATGGGGTAAGACTGACGAATCTAACGGTGTATACCGTATAATCCAGGGAATAGAGAATAATTTGCAAAGCCTCTTCCAAACTGCATAGGCCGCCTGAATGATTTTAAACCTAGACTTTTTGTAGTAGCTTGGCTCTAATACTTTTAAAAGTAACCCTTGTGCTGAATTTCCCAAACACCACTCATAAATAGATGGAGAGAAAGCAGGATCCAACACCGTCATCTTACCCCAAATCAAAACACCCATTAATTGGAACAGCGAGGCTGAGTAATACAAATAGAAGTTTGGGAGAGCCAGACCTCCACGTTCCGATGGCAAGTAAAGCCATTTAATTGCCCTTCTGGAGCGGTGGTATCCCCAGAGAAAACGTGAACACATCCGTTCTATTCTGTCAAATAATTCTTTTGGAAAGAGGATAGGGATAGCCCGGAACAGATACAGCAATTTAGGAAAGATAGACATTTTCAAGACATTAGCCCTTCCATATAGGGAAAGATGCAGCCGATTAATTCGCTCCAAAGTTTTATTTGAAGAAGCAAGTATCGGTTCTACATTAATACTCGGGATGTTTTGAATTTTATATGAAACAATTATACCCAAATACATAGCCTCTGTGGCCACACCCACCCCTAGATCCACTGGAGACCCAACTTCTGAGTGCAATACTTGGGTCTTCCCCAAATTTAGTTTATAGCCAGATACTATTCCGAAATTTCCAGTGATAGTCTCAATTCTAGGCATAGCACTGCTCATATCTGATGACAGTACCGCAAGATCGTCAGCATATGCCAGGACTTTAGCTGAGTATGGACTCGAGGTTACCGGTAAAATAACTGGGTCCAACTCTAGCATTGCAATGAGAGGATCAATAAACAGAGCAAACAGAAGTGGCGAGCAGGGGCACCCCTGACGTGTGCCCCTACTAATCAAAAAAGTCTGTGTCTCCTCCCCTCCCAGTCGAACCCTTGCTCTCGGAGTTAAATACATTGACTGTATTGCCCGTATATATCTGCTAGGAAACGACTTCCATCTCATTACGGCCCATAAAAACTCCCAAGAGACCCTGTCGAATGCTTTTTCAGCATCCAACAGGGCCACCCCAACAGAGACATTCATTGCCTGAGCCCAGTCGAATATCGTGATAAGTCGCCTAACATGGTCCGTGGTCCCCCTCCCAGCTATAAACCCATGTTGTTGTAATGAAACGAGGGGGCTAATCACGTCTCCCAGTCTCGTTGCCAAACACTTCGAGTAGATCTTATTATCGGCATTAATTAACGAGATCGGTCTATACGAGGAGAGCTCCTGAGGATCCTTTCCCTTTTTTTTGAAGACTACTATTATAGTTTGAGACCAAGAGGCCGGAGGAATCCCAACAAATGCTGATTGAAAAACTAAGGTCATTATCCTCTCTAGTTCCTTCTTAAATTTAATATAGAACTCCAGGGGGATCGAGTCTGATCCCATAGCCTTCCCCACTGCTAATGACATCATTGCCTTTTCGATCTCCTCTGGAGAAAGCTCCTCCGTTAGTGCCCCTTTATCCTGTTCCTTTACCCCAACCCAGGCCACTCCTGCTAAATACCCCTCAGCACTTGCAACTGACTCAGATGTATATAATTTTTCGTAATATTTTCTAAAAGCGTCCTGGATCAGGGAAGGAGTCTCCACCATATTTCCCTCAAGATCTTTAATCTTATCTATCCTAGAATCCACCTCCCTTTGATGTAATCTATTGGCAAGGACCTTACCAACCTTTTCACCGTACTCGTAAAGCTCTCTCCTATGTATTTGGTAGCTGGCAGCCGCCCCATCTGCGTAGCCTTGATAGATTTTCCCCCGACAAGCTGCCACCTCTGCTTGAGCATCCTTTACCCTCCCGCCAATCTTTATCTCTCGCACCAGTTTTTGCTCCAGCCGAGAAAGAGTCCCTAAATCATCTAAAACCTTTAGGCGCTCTGTCTTACGCTTCCTTGCAGCAAATCTCAGTGTCTCCCCTCTTATCCCCGCCTTCAGCGCATCCCAGACAATATCTATCCTTGCTGTTCCTATATTCGTCTGGAGAAATTCGGGGATCCATTTTGCCATCCAATTACAATAATCCTCACTAAGCAGGAGCTTTCTATCAAATGTCCATTTTTTAGACCTAACCATTAAGCTTGAAAAGTCGAACTCCAGGACTACCGGATTGTGATCTGATATAATTTTGGGAAGTATCCTAATTGAAGCCCTCGATAAAACATCGCCTGATACCAAAAAATAATCTAGCCGTGCCATTTTCGCATGTGGAGCAGAGAAATACGTAAATCCATCCTGGCCAGCATTAAGTTCAGCCCATACATCATATAACCCTTGATCCTGGACAAGCGTCTGCAGACTCCTAAATCCTCGCGGCTTCCTGCCAGTATACACCTCGGCTTTCCTTAAATTCACCTGTGACTGAAGATGTATATTTAAATCGCCACAAACAATCATGGGATGTGGAAAGAATGACAGTTCTGTGTTAATCGATTGAAAGACGTCTGGGTCATCTGTGTTTGGAGCATATACAGAACATAATGTAATAACTTGCTGTGACACCAGCGCCTCTATCATTACCCAACGTCCCAAACTATCGGCTTTATACTTCTTCATTTTAATTAATCCCTTTTTAGCCAGAACCGCAACACCCTTGACATTAACTGTCTGCGTAGTACAGGCCACTAGCTCGAGCCCTAAATAGCCGAGCCATACCCTATTTGCCCATGCAATATGCGTCTCCTGCAGAAATAAAAGGTCCCATGAACTTGAGTATATGATTCTGGACAAAACTCTTCTTTTCCCCGGGTCATTCAACCCACAGATGTTAAGTGAGCAGCAAATTAGTTTCCTCATCCCACATCCTTATCAATTTTAATGCCAGAGACCTACCATTATACAATCTGCCCCAACGAGCATCGGATTTTTTTTTTTTTTCCTTGTTTTTCCACAGCTTCTTGCATGGCTTATGATATCTGATACATCCAACATAATTAATACAATTGATACAGCAAATTTCCTTTTACATAGTAAAGCTATTTTTAATCTTGACACATGTAGAACTGTATATTTAACTGAGACGATCTGAAAAAGACTATACAAAATAAAAATTGTGCTTTCTGCTGAACCCATTAACCCCTGCACCCTCCATCCCCCTCCCCCCCCCTCCCAACCCCCCGAACCCCCCCTCCATCCCGCCTCCACCCACCCCCCCTCACACCACCCATGTGGAGCATTGGGAATTCCTTCCCTTAATGATGACAAAGCCTAATGCCCAACCTCTACCTCCCAACAGCTACCTTCATCATGAAGAAAAACAACCTATTGTCCAACCAACCACCCAGATCCCTATAACCCAAAAATAACATAAAGCTCAATATCCCACATCCTTCGAGCTACCCTACTCTATTCGCTGGCCCTCCAAAATAACCTATAACCCCTCTGTACTACACTGATGGCCCTAAACATAATACCTCAAGCAGAACCTAATATCGTACCTAATATCGTACCTAATAGCACACTACCACATCTACCACATCATAATATATGAGGCGACTACTATCGGCTATTGACTAATGTAGGCCATCCGCCAAAAGAGTTACCCCCTCACCCCTTACCCCCTTATCCAATTTCTCACATAGACTGAAGGTACTCTTTTGCTTTTATCTCTGAGATGAAAAACTGACTCCGACCAGCCTTCACAACCTTCAGTTTAGCCGGGTTCTGCAAGAACACCTGAGCCCCCTTAGCCTGAAACTCCGGTATAAGCTGCCTGAGCCTCCATCGCTGCCCAACCGTGTCCTGACAGAAATCCGGGCGGACAAAAAACTCACACCCCTTAGCACTTCTCTTTTTGTTTGGCCGTGCTAAATCATAGAGCTCCTCTCTTGCCCTGAAATTACACAATGATATCAAAATAGCCCTGGGAAATTCCGAGCTCTGTCCCCTCTTTTGTACAAATGGAAATCTATGTGCCCTTTGGACTTCCCTTTGCCAGTCCCAGTGCCCCAGCTCCGGGAATGCCTCTGAGAGCAGTTCCACCATAAACCGTAGCGGGTCTGTCCCCTCTTTCCCCTCCGGCACACCCAAAACTCTTAGATTGTTTCGTCTGGACCTATTTTCAAGATCAGTTATTTTCCAATGGAGCTCATCCCTATACGTCTTAAGGGATCCTATTGTCTCCTTCTGAGCGCATAGTTCGTCTTCCAGTGTAGAGATCCTTGTTTCGGCCTCATCCATCCTTGTAACCACCTCTGAGCAGGTTTTAGCCACCCGTCTCACAGCGTTCTGCAATCGCTTACATGCATTTTGAGTACGCAAAAGTCCAGCCTGTGTCTCTGCTCTGTGGGTCATAATCAAGTCATAAATAGTGGCCAGCGTGATCTCCTCTGGAGCTGGTACTGATACTGGTGCTAAGACGGAACTTCTTTGCACTGATTGATCATGTAAGGTAATTCCACCCGATGCGGCAGAGGCGGCATAATTAGGAGAGTTCTGTTCATCCCAGGCAGAAGAGGTTGCTGACCGCCCCCCTGCCCCACCCCTAAGTGCTTGGTCGCCTTGACCCGAAGCATCCATAGACAGTTCCAAGTGATCCACTTGTTCCACCTCTCCCCCCATACTGCCCCCCTCTAACCAGTCCTATACCACACTATCTACCGAAGACCTATCAGACAGCGAGAAAAAATCCTCAACTATCGAGGCCTTGTCTGGCATATCATGCACCTCTCTTGTTGCTTCTACACTCCCAGACTTAGCATTAAGTTCCAGAGTAGAGAGACCGGCACCGGGCTGATCCAGAGCGACTGCATCCCCTTCGGTGTCCTGCCCCTGTTGCTGTCGTTGTTGCAGAGTAGATTCATCTACCAGATTGACTTGCACCAAACCTCCGTGAACTACATCACCCAGAATCCCCTTCTCCAGATTTGGCAAACCAAGGCTTACCGGAGTTTTCTGTGTGACTTGCGTTCCGTCCTGTACCAGAGTCTGGGGGATCCCCTCCCCGATATTACTTAACATACTGGTAGAGATCCCCTCATCTCGTGGTTTATTAATTTTAAACATCGCTGGGATCGCCGGAGTACTGTGTACTGCATCCCTCTCCATTACCGCGGGAACAATGATTCCAGGCTGGGGAGGCTGGGGGGGCTGGAAAGGCTGTCGTGCGTTAATTTCATCGTGCCGATTGAATTTATTGATCTTGTCAGCTACCTTCTCCGCCGGCTTCTCCCCAGCCGCCATCTGCCTCGTTCTTTGGAAGACTGCCGAGTGTCCAGCCCCTCTGCCACGGCCAGACCTCGATGTTGTGCTCTTTCCCGGCATACCTCTCCTAAGCCGCCACTGTCAGCAACGCTATCGCCAGAGTCTGCGAGATAGCACCGTAATGGATGCCGGAGGAGTATGAAGTGCCGCTTTCTCCACACTGAAGCAACCGCAAGGAATCTGAAGACCATCGAAGGATGTGGGAACGGAACCTCCGGAGCTGGGCTCGAGTGGTTAGTTAAACGCCGACATAGACCCGGTAAGCGTTGTAGAGGTAGAAGGCACTAGCTTAACCGGCCACCGTTGTGGCCGCCATCTTGCCCCATAGGTTAAATGGGAGGTCCATAGATACATTTTCCTTTGTTAATAAACTGTTGCAGGCTTCAATTGGTAAGTGAGCAGATTTTCTTTGGTCTGGGAAGGGCCTGCGCCTGACTGCATGTGGGGAGCGAGGATGGACTGCTGTATTTGACTAACAGGATCAACAAAGCCGCATATTCCAACAAAGAGCTTTATAAAATATTGAAGGAGTTCACCACTCCTCACTCTGATCAGCCCAACTATATCCCCACGCAAGAATGGGTAGACACACTGTCCTCCTTCTTTGATGAAAAGGTCAAATCTATTCACAGGTCTTTTCCTCATCAGGATATTAAAAATGTAGATTCCCATCTAGCTATTAACAGTGATTCTACCCTGCCTTTATTACTGGAATTTAAAGCAGTTACTCCAGAAGAAGTCTCTATAGCCCTAGCTAAGATTAAATCAGGTTCCCCAGCAGACCCTCTTCCACCCGTTCTTGCGCAAACATAGCTTCTCTTCTTACAGTTAAACTCACAGAGATATTCAACATATCACTAGCTCAGGCTACTGTTCCCACCAGATGGAAAGCAGCTTAAGTTAAGCCAATCCTAAAAAAGCCCACCTCGGATCCAATGGTACCTGGCAACTACCGTCCAATCTAACTGCTGCCATATTTTGGAAAGGTACTCAAGTCCTTGGTCAATAAACAGCTTACCACCCATTTGGAAAGCCATGGACTTCTCGATCCATCGCAATCAGGGATTAGGGCGGCATATAGTACCGAAACATCAGTGGTAGAGGTAGTCGACAACATCAGGCTGGCCTTGGATAACAGGCAATCAGCCATGCTAGTCCTTTTGGATCTGTCAGCTGCTTTTGACACCATCTCCCATAGCATTTTAGAACAACGGCTCTGGGAGGTGGGAGTCAGGGGACGGGCCCTTGACTGGTTCAGGAACTATCCAATGAACCGAACCACCACAGTACAAATAGGTACCATTTTGAGTCCTATGCTTTTCAACCTCTATGTAACACCTCTGGCCAGGGTAATCAGGTCTTATGGCTTTGAGGTGGTGTCCTATACTGATGACACTCAGGTGTTAATTAAGTTTGGCCCTGACCCTTAGATACAATGACCCGTTTTAAAAATTGTATGATCCATATCAACAACTGGATGTGCAACAATGACTTACAGCTTAATGGAAGCAAGACGGAGATCATTCTGTTTGGGAAAGCCGATGAGTACTGGTCCAGCGACTGGTGGCCCCAAACCCTAGGCCCATGTCCACCCCCCAAACAAGTAGTGCGCAACTTCGGAACAACAATTGACAATCAGCTCTCAAGGGGTTTTGCAGAAATTACGCAGAATCTTTCAATGGATTTCTATCGAATCCAGAAAACCGTTGGTACAGGGGCTCATTGTAAGCCGTATGGACTATGGTAATGCCTTATTAGCTTCCATAAACAAAGACCTCCACTCAAAACTTCAGATCTTGCAGAATACCGCTGCTAAACTTATCTTAAACCTTCCTCCAAGAGCCCCATCAGCCCCTAGCCTGAGGATTCTTTACTGACTCCCGGTAAAAAAAGAGAGGTCGCTTCAAAACACTCTGTCACGCCCACAAGAGCTTACATTGAACCAGACCAAGCTATTTAGCTAAGAAATTAAATTGTATAATCCAAGCAGACCACTAAGATCTAGCACCAAACATCTCCTTACCCCGCGACAAATTTGCACTGCAAGAAATGGTGGTCAATCCTTCTATTTTCTCGCACCCGCCCTTTGGAACAAACTCCCGCCCCAGCTTCTCTCCATCTCTGATCACAAGCTCTTTAGCAGGGAATTAAAAACCTGGTTATTCTACCCTCAATAACGCAGTCACATCAGATCGCCAGCTCATACGGAGTCTTCGCAAGCACCATGAGACCTTTTTGGTGATTTGTGCGCTCAATAAGTTCCTTTGACTTTGACTAGACTCCACACGACAACCAGAGGCACAACAAAGGTAAGGCAGAAGAGATTCTTCAGGGGAGCGTGGGTCAAGGACAGCCTAGCCTTCAACTCACAGACCAGGTCAGAGGTAATTCGCTTTGAAATATATGCAATGTCAAGTCAGATTGTAATTATCAATTGCATAGTGTTTTGTAATGCAGCTGAAATTGTAGTCATGGCAGGGCACAATAGGATAATCTGCTTTTGGGTAGGTAAGTGAGAAGTCCCGCGATATCAGGAGTTAGAAGTGTGTGCATGTAATCCACAGTATAAAGCAGGAGGCTCTAGAAGGGTGCAGAGATGAGGAAGGCAAGGACTGCTTAGAACCTCTAGCACACATCTTACTGGATGACTATTAATGAAAAAGGTACACTGATCTTGCTGCACTGGATGGCTGTGACCTTGAGTCTCCAAATGTAAGAAGGTCAGTGTACAGCCATAAAACCCATAAAAGATCTCTTGTACCTCCATCAGTGAAAATAGATGGTGAAGCGGTCACTCTCAACTTTAACCTTTCTACCCATCTATCCCACCCCTCCAATTGATTAGCTGCAGCACAAGGCTGGAAGACACCCAACACATCTCGACTCCTGTGACGACCTTGTTTAGAACAAAAAGTTTACATTCTTGTTACAACTAAAGCTCGCCTTGATCCGCTCTCATGAACTCAGACTTAGGCACCCACAAACTCCCTTTGTTTGAAGAACTCATATGACCTACATTGGTAGCCTGTATACAGAATTTTACACATGGGTGCCTTGCCTTGAAGTACAGACAAGATTAAGCAGCCATGAACGCAGACTTAATGACAAGAGGAGTCAGAGAAAATGGCAGAAGTGGAATGAGTTATGGTGTAAATGGAGACAACGCTAGGCTCATTAGAAGTTAACAAGTTGTCAAAGGTTTCAACCCTACAAAGTCTTAACAACTAAATACTGTGCCACTCAAAGTATAATAAAAAGCTGCAAATAGGGACTTTGAGCAACAATAGGAGGCCACGCCGCTGTATCTATCTTATCTCTCCTCTGTGATGGATAGAGATTTACAGGCAGCAATGGGGAGCGTATTCAGCAAGCTAGAAGTGAGACAGGATGACAGTGCACAACATGGGTGGATGGTAGTTTACCAAATCCCATTAAAAAACCAAAAAGGAAGTGGGTCTGAAGTGGAGACAGTCATGGTCAATCTAAAATCAACAGATGGATATGGTCAGGTACTGCAGGCTGGAATCTGAAAGATGCAACGCTCAAAGGGCTGAGGACATTCTTCTTTGCACTCCGCAACCCATACATGACAGCATGAGAAAATGCCTTGACAGAAAGAGAATTACATACATTGAAAATCGAGACCTCAGTGGAATACCAGGCTAGGGTAAGTCTATTACTAGGAAAAGGCATTTGTGTTTTCCTAAGAAGACACTGTCAGAACTTCCTGACATTGAAACGTAAGGAGACTGACGGCACCACAAGGCGATACGAATGGCACAGTAGACACCGCTACTATTCATGAACAGTTACCACACTTGTGAAATTAACATGGAATGATACCCTAGTATATACTCTCCCTCGCCCTTCATTTTGTTTTCTGTTTATTCTATTATCATACACCCTAGTGGTATATTGTATTCGGTCATGCGCTTTGAGGATGATCAAGGTCTACGAAGTGTAACTTAACAATTGTACCCTTTACTACTGTGTATTCCAAGTCTGTACTGATTTAATGTGAATATTTCTAAATAAATAAACAAATGTTGCACAAAAAAAACTAAAAGAAAAAACAGAATATGTTATAGTTTTATTTAGTCTGGACAGCAGGGCATACTACCCAGTATTTTTACTTGTTAAGCTTTTTTGAGGTCCTCTTCTTCTCTAGATGTCCTCACATCAGCAATCGATGTACACAATTTCAAGTTGTGGTGTTGAAATAAGGTCAAAGGGAATGGCAGCTTTAAAAGCACAGTGCATAGCTACATTTTACTGTTTTTTCAGTATCATGATAAATGCATTACTGTTTTTGGTCATTGAATAGATGAAAAAACAAGCAAAAATGAACAAAAGCAGCACAATCCAGTGGGATAGGGGATCTATGATTTCTTCTAAGAGGTAACCATAAAACCATAAAAGCCTGACCGCCAAAACAAAAAATAAACAACTTTTTACCTGATCAAAACTACTGATGGAAAATAAATTGCAATACAATGAAAATAAAATCTGTGTAATGGACACTCTCAGAGTTGTTTGCTACACATCTCAGACTTATTTTGTAATGACTCCTGACATGTATGAGTGTCCATTAACAAAACAGAGTTACACTTTTTGTATAGTTCAATGGATGTAGACCAAATGTCCAACTACTGCACCTCTCAGCTTTAAAACTGATGTGGCTTTCTAAAACAGTTCTGTTGCCACTGGTGACAGCAATATGCAGAATCTCCACAGTCCCCTGGCCCTGATTAGTCAGATGGGTCCATTGAGATTCTTCAACGATGCCAGCTAAAACTGACTGTAGAAGCAAACTGATGTGGCATCATCTAGGAGGTGGGTTTTGTGAACTATTCAATATTCATAGCTGTGAGTAACTTTTGTACTTACGATTTCCCATTTTCGCTGGCAATAAAAATACATTCTTTTTACAGGTTTTCAATTTTAGGTAGGCTATGGACATCCAGGCAAGTACCATGGACACATAGTCCCCGAGTTGGATACTCCTGATCAAGTGGGGTCTCTTCCACATAACTGTGGATCTTGATTATTTCTATGACCAAAAGAATGCAAAGAGGTCCCATGAAGAGCTTAAAAATAGCTGTTTGGGGGGTGTGGCCTAGCCACAAAGCGAGATGGCCGCAAGTCAGTAGAGCTCCGGCACCCGTGAATCCTCCCTAACTATCCGCCTCACTGACTCAGTTCCAACCGCGTTCAGAAATAGCCTAGCTGCCACCACCCTGCCCCGAGACGAAGGCTCGGGCTGAGCGCTGGCCGGATTACACCCGGCAGAAAACTGAGGCCTTGCCGGCTTCCCCCCATCCGGAGGCTGTGACTGGCTGTCAATTGGGCGTAGTGATGTGCGCCTGCGATCTGACATCTATGACATCTATGCGAGGCCGTGGTTGCGGCCTGCAGCCCGCCCCGCGTGAGGCGAAGCCCATGGTTTACGGAGGGCACCAAGGACTGCTTGCGGTGGTTCTGGGCAGCTGGGGGACCAGTGGACGACCGACACACGCACCCGCGGAGAGACAGGTGAGCGCTCCCGACCGCCTTGAGGCCTTGGCTTCACGGCTTCTGGCCCGGCTGAAGACGGCAGCCTGCTGGGCGGCCCCACCGGAGCAGGGCTCCAATCCTTTCCCCCCACCACCAACCTTAATGGACGGGGCCTGGGTGCCTCCTTTCCTGGTGTATGTCCTCCTCCGTTGGAGGGGGGAGCGGCCCTACTTGCATCGGCCCTGAGGAACTCTGTGTGTGTGTGGGACCGGGAGTTGTCCCAAGTGGCTGCCTGGGCTGCCGCTTGGTGACAGGGCCAAACATCGGGCAAAACTTGCCTCCTTGAGACCCTGAAACAGCAAGGACCCAGGCCGGGACTCCACCTACTGCCCAACTATTGCTGTGTTGGACAATAAGCTGGGAGCGCCGCCGGGACGTGGATGTAGCTTCTGGGTGCTCAGCACCCGCTCCTAAAGAAGCTCAATCTGCCATTACCCTGGAGCTGCCTGCCATCTACCTTGATTGCCCCCAGTGCCCAGCAGTCGGCTCCATCTGATGTGGGTCTCCCGCGAACTAGACTGCTGCTGGATAGCTCCTGCCTAAGTGGCCACTGCAGTTCGCGGTCCTCCCGTGGTTGCGTGATAACTGCGCGTGGGCCACACAGGTGCCCATAGCGGTCTTGGAGTTTCAAAGGACTGGTGTGTTGCTGCGACGATGTCAGGGAGCAGAGGCCAGAAAATAGTGCAAGCCAATACACTCTCCCGAAGTCTATGCTTCCAGATCCACAGCACGTGGTCGCCACATCAAAGGGCCCTGAAGGTGCTGCCGCAGAACTGACGCTCCAGGATGTCTTGGATGCCATATCTGGAGTAAGAGTGTCCCTTGAGCAGGAGTAAGGGTGTCCCTTGAGCAGAGAATGGACACTATTGCTGCGGAGGTAACGCTCCTCATGGCAGACCTCACGAAAATTGAGGAGAAGGTAAAACAACTGGAACTAACCACCTCTAGTCTGTTCGACGACACATCCCAGCTGCAGCGCAAAGTCAATGAACTACAGACCTTCCGGAAGCATGCAGAGGAGAAGTTGGATGACTATGAAGTGCGCACCCGCCACAAAAAAGTGTGTATCATTAGGGTCTCTGAAAAAGCGGAAGGGCAGGCGACAGATCTTTTCGTGGAAAACCTCATCCTTACTCCCCTCCAGCCCAAGGGACTATCCAAATTCTTTGTGGTCGAAAGGTCACATAGGGTCCCTGGCGGGAAACCGAAACCTGAAGCGCCGCCCGACCGATCCTGTCCAGATTACTAAATTACAGGGACAGAGATGTCATCCTCCAGTCTGCCAGATATGCCCCGCCTCTCCGCTATGAGAATGTAGAGATCTCCTTCTTTCCGGATTTCACCCTCGCTGTGCAGAAACAGAGACAATCATTTTTGGCAGTAAAAAAGAAGCTCCGGGAAAAGGGGGTGAAATATGCAATGTTCTTCACAGCCCGTCTCTGAGTGGAGGCGGATGGTAGAGCCTGCTTCTTTGATCGTCCGGAAGACGCTGCGAACTGGCTTGAGGGCTGGAGAAGTGCGGAGGAACACAACGGTCGCAGATGAGTGCCCATGAGCTGCCTGTGGACTCTGACTATCGCTGACCTGTAAGATGCACGCCTTGAGACTCACGAAGGTGTGGTCGGTCATAAGCTGTTTTTTTTTTGCCTCGTAGAGACTTGGGTGGGGGCCGGTCACTACAAAGTTGGGAAATGTACTGACAAGTTGTAGACCTGTTGCCTATAGTCTTGAACTTAGGAGCCTTAACGATTCTTCACATTGGGGAGGGTTCACGAGGGAGCAGCCACCCGCCCCCCAAGTTAAACTACCGTTAGTTATCTGTTTGGGCGACAGGCACTCTGCAGAGTTTTTGATGGGCAGTTCTTGGCCCAGAGTGCAGGGGAGCAGGGTGGGGGGATGTTGGTTAGAAACTGGGGAATGTAGTTGATTTCTTCTAGTTACTTGTTTACACAGGTCGACTGTTCTATTCTTCGAAGTGGCGCAAAATGGTACGACCTATGTCAATTATGCTGGGGACAAACCGAGACAGACACTTTAGACTGTTAAGTTGGAATGTTAATGGTCTGGGGAACAAATTCAAATGCAGCATAGTGTTGAAACACGTTAAACGACACTCCCCGGAGGTGGTGCTCCTCCAGGACACACACCTGATCGGTAACTCCTGCAAAGCATTGGGCAGGTGGGGCTACAGATTAGTGACGCACTCTAGGTTTACAACTAGGTCTCAGGGAGTTGGCATTATGATCAAGAACTCCTTTCGGTTCTCTGTCCAACGCATGTGGGTTGACAACACGGGAAGATATGCAGCGATATCCGGACAATGGGAGGGCTCAACCCTTAATCTAGTGTCGGTGTACGTCCCTCCGGGACTGCAGAGCCTGACATTTAAAGATCTGGACGTTCTCTTACTCTCACTCCCTGAGGGCCACTTAGTAATGGGTGTAGACTTTAACTCAGTGGTCTCGGGCCCCTGGACCACTACCCCCCACGGGAATTTCGACATTCGCAGAGATGGCTCCCCGACTTCCTAGACGCAATGGGATTGGTAGATTTGTGGCGTGCATTCCACCCTGACACCGTTCAGCACACCTTTTATTTTGGCGCACATGGAAGCCTCTCCCGTATCGATTATCTATTAGCCCCTGCGGCCCACATCACTGAGATACAGGAAGCTAGACACATGGCAAGGGGCATCTCGGATCACACTCTGCTCTGGGCCCATTTGGTCCTTGGGGAAGGACAGGTCGGAAGGGTTGCGCCCATTAACCCCTGGTACCTCCACAACCCTATTGTTAAGAAAGCACTCCTCCAAGCTATTGTTAACTATTTTCGTGACAATGAGGGCACGGTCCAATCTGCACAGGTCCTGTGGGAAGCGTTTAAGGCGGTGCTCAGGGGACAGGCACTGTCCTCGATTGCCAGGATTCGGAAGGACAAGATGAAAGATCTAGTCCAGGTTGAGAGCGAGATCCTTCGCCTCGAAGAAACTGAGGCGGAGGGATTCACACCAGAGACGCCCAATACCCTGAAGCTTAAACGGGACGAGTAAAGGAATATTGTCACAGACATGGCCAAAACACTGGGGAGAGAAAAAGCTGGCAGACTGTACGATC
This sequence comes from Triturus cristatus, assembly GCF_964204655.1. Taxonomy (NCBI): domain Eukaryota; kingdom Metazoa; phylum Chordata; class Amphibia; order Caudata; family Salamandridae; genus Triturus; species Triturus cristatus. The sequence continues at coordinate 465,014,025 of NC_140587.1, read as the reverse complement.
TTGGGGATAATGCAGGGAAACTGCTGGCCTGGCTGGACAAGAAAGAACTTGCTGATCGGCTGGTCCCTGAATTAATAGACGAGGGGGGACACACAGTGACTGACCCACAAGCAATCTCAAACGCGTTCACAGATTATTGCAGCTCCGTGTACAAGTCGACTTCCACCTTCTCCGTTACAGACTCTGAACAGCTCCTAAGGGACATTCATATGCCGACCCTCACTGCTGACGAAAAGGATACGCTCAAAAGTGCCCTTACGGACGGCGAACTGGCACCAAGAGATCTGGAGCCTTCGCCCCGGCTAGGCTTCAGCCCCTAATGGACTGCCGATCGAGCTCTACAAACTGAAACCTGACGCTATTGCTCCCCACCTGTGCACTATGTTTGATGAGAGCAGAGAGAAGGGGCTCCTAACATATGACCAGCGTATAGCCACACTGGTAACGATACATAAGGATGGTAAACCCAGGAGTCAATGCTCCTCCTACAGGCCCATCTCCCTGTTGAATGCCGAACCCAAAATTCTAGTCAAAGTGCCGGCAAACCGCCTTGTGCGTGTGACCTGTAAGCGGATACACCCTGACCAATCGGGTTTTATGCCCCATCGTAATACGGCGTTGAACCTAAGACAACTTCACGGCGTCTTGGGCAGACTTGACCCAATTCAAGAAGCGGAGGTAGTGGTCTCGTTAGATGCCTCTATGGCGTTTGACACGATAGAGTGGTCTTATCTTTTTGCTGTCCTGACAAAATTGGGCTTCGGGCCTGGTTTCATCGGCAGGGTGCGGCTCCATCGACTGGGTGCGGCGCCTGTACTCTGAGCCCCTGGCACAGGTGGTAGTCTTCAAAGTCAATAAACGAAGAGGACAATTGTGCAGCGGCTCAAAGGTAGCGCACATCAAATAGGTAAAAACCAGATTCAAGTCCCACTGCGGCATCACAAAAGGAGTAGGAGGGAAAAGGTGAGACTGTTGCTGCGCCGGCATGTGGCTTGTAAACTAACGTGTTTGGGCGCCCCGTCCATGGCCACGAAAGGAGTGAAAAGCGAAAGGAGTGCGCGTGGCCGAAAGGACCAATGACTTGGCCGTAGCCCGCGAGTCCTTAAAACGCTTCAACGCACTATCTGCCTTGTCGCCAAAAAGGCGAGTGCCATCAAAGGGCATGTCCATCAGTGTTCTGGACATCCCCTGAAAAGCCAGTCGTCCTCAGCCAGGCGTGATGGCGTAGCGCCACTGTCGTGGAAATCGCTCTGCCCAGCAGTGTCAAGACCACAACGAATCGTGAACTTGGCTGCGTCTCTCCCCTCCGCAATAGCTTGAGAGAGCACCGTCCGGGCCTCCTCCGGACACTGAGGCCTCACCTGCGCCACCGTATCCCACACAGAGTGGGAATAATGGCCTGAGAGGCATGCGATGTTCACAGACCGCAACCCTGAACTGGCGGAAGAGAAAATCTTCTTCCCAAATTGCTCCAGTTTCTTGGAGTTCCTGTCCGGAGGTGCGGAAGGGAATGCGCTGGGAGACGCAGAGGCTTGGGCAACCAAGCTCTCAGGGGTAGGGTTTTGGGAGAAGAAAATTGGGTCGCCCAGGGCCGGGCGATGGCGTCGGGCCACGTTCCTATCCACAGGAACCCCTGTTTTGGGCCTGGACCAGGTGCCCAAAAGAACGTCTGAAAGTGCATCATTGAAAGGCAGAAGCGGCTCCGCAAAGGAAGAAGCTGGCCCAAACTCTTCTGTCAGGAGGTTAGTCCTGACGGCCACTGTAGGGAACCCGAGGTGGAGAGCCTTGGCTGCCCTACGTAACACCTCTGAGTAAGTACCACCCTCCTCCGTAGCCACGGTAGAAGGAGACAGTGCGCCAGGTTCTGGAGAAAAATCCAGTCCACTTGTGTCCTCCAGATCCTCTTTCCAGTCCGGCTCTAACTCGCATTGGGCTGCGAGAGGGTCCTTAGACCCCTGCCAGTCCTCCCCGTCCTCAGCAACCTGCGGAGCAGGTGGGAAAGAAGGTGGGTGGATAAAGGGATAGAAATTCCCCATCGGCATCGAAATCGGCGTCGGTTGACACCCACCTGGCACCGTATCCATGTCGGGGTGGAAGCCGGTGGCCCCATAGGCGTCAATGTCAGTGGAGGTCATATGAGGTCAACCTTCATCGGCCGTGACCCAGGCATGGATCCACGGGGTCTCGCGGTCCCGAGGCCAGAGTCGTCAATGACGTCAGGGCCAGAGCCGGCAGAGAAGGAAGGCGAGGACCCCGAAGGCACGCCAGAGGGGCCCCACAGGCCAAATAGGCGGGCCACAGCAGACAGGAATTCCTGCAGCTGGGCCAGAGTCGCCGACGGACCCGGGAAAGGCTGGTAGGCCGTCGGCAACTGCCTAGGCTCCTCCGGAGCTGCGGGGGTAGCACCACCCGCACCCTCAGTCATGTTGGTGCGACAGGCTAGAGGAAGGCGGAGAGCGACGCCACTTCTTCGACTTTTTGTGCTTCGTCTTACCTGACCCCGAGTGCAAAGCCTTCGTTGAACGATGGTGGCGGCTCCCTGACTGGTCACTCGACCACCCACGGGACCGGGACCTTGAACAGGTTGGAGCCGACTCCCGGGCATCAAGCAACTTTCGGAGGCATGGCCCGGCAGTCGGGGCACGACGAGGGGTCGTGGTTGCACCCCAGGCAGTAGAGACACTCGCTGTGCGGGTCCATCACCGACATCATGCGTAGACAAGCCTCGCTAGACTTAAAACCGGGCATCCCTATACACCAGGAGTCGAAAGACTCAAAAGAACAGAGACAAAAGTCCCCAAAACTCAGTCAAAAATTGACTTGGGGTAGCGCTCTTTCCGGATGTGCGCTTGCTGGCACGGAAGAAGAAAGAACTGACAGCACGCGTGGGCGTGTCTAAGTAGCTCCAGCGACGTCATCTCGGCAACTACGACGCCGGCGATGTACGCGGAGCTGCACGACGACACCTGCCAACGCGCAGGGGTACTGCTGATGAAAACTTTCCGGATCCAATCCGACGCCTGGGGATATTCTAAGGTAAGGAATCTATCACTAACGTGTCTCTTTCAGATCGTGATGTCGCCACTTGGAAGAAACTTCCGCTTTCGCTATTAGGTAGGGCGGCATTATTTAAAATGATGTCACTGCCGCGTTTCTTATACGCTCTGCAGAATTCCCGCGACTTGGATCCAGCCAGATACTCTGGCAAGATAGAGATCCTGCAGAGAAATCAGTTGTGGGATGAAAGGGTATCAGTCTACCCGCATAAAAAGATACTACTGGGCCGCACACCTGGCGGCAATAAACCACAGCATATATAAACTCTGCGATGACCCTGCATATAGGATGGAGTAATGGCTATTACCGGGGGGTACTTATTACAGAGCTCTCTACTCTAGGCCCCAGAGGTATCACCTTATGGGACCGACAAAACATTCAGTGGCAATATGGCACGTGGCCAGCAAGAGTCTGGGGTGTGACAAGAAATTCACACTGGCGACCCCCTTATGGGACTCGGAACGACTGGGTACAATGGGCACCACAAAAGGGTTTGACAAGTGGGATATGATTAGAATCTCTACTATCAGAGACCTGTGGAAAAATGGTGAGATGATGTTGTTCGCAGATCTGTAACAAAGCCACAAACTCGTGGAATCGGAGTACCTCAGGTACTTGCAAATCAGACATGCACTACAGTCAAATCTACCCAAAGACACCTCCCTACCCGCCGCTTCGCCGCTACAGGACAGGCTCCTAGATGGTTATTTGCCGGATGGAGCTATACCTTTGACGTATAAAAAGCTGATAAATAACACTCCAGATCATCTGATGCTCCTGAGACAGCGCTGGGAAGGAGACAGGCTGGAAATGAACGATGAGGAGTGGCAGGAGGCTCTGGCCTCCCCAAAGGAGGTTGCAATCTCTTCCAGACTACATCTGGTCCAGTTAAAGATCATCCACAGGATATATGTTTCCGGACCAACCCTGGTTAAAATGGAAAAGATAGATGAGGGCAGGTGTAGACGCGGATGTGGGCAGACTGGTTCATTTATGCATATAATATGGGACACGAGTGCCCCCTTATCCAGTCCTATTGGTCACAAGTGCATGAATGTATGAGTGATGTGTCAGGGGAGGTCATACGGCAAAAGGCTAAGAGATGTCTCTTGAATATTTGGGAGCCCACCGACCTAAACAGTAGAGGTAAGCTTTGGGCTACGTTGGGCCAAATGATAGCCAAATGGAACATTGCACAGCTATGGGGAGCAAAGGAGCCACCCAGGGTGGACTCTTGGAAAAACGACATGGAATGGTGTATGTTCAGGGAAAAAATGGTTTATGTCTCCCGTGGATGTCCCCGGAAATGGTCCGCTATATGGCAAAAATTAAATAACTATCGCAGATGTATCTGTACCCCCCCCCCCCCCAGGATCCTTTTTCAGATGAGCAACTTACACCATAATAATTGTAGTTACTCGGAAATATTTGTATGCTCTAGACTCAAAGCATGTACACATTTTCAGTGCCCTGTAATGTCGACTTTTGATGGTTAATAAAAAGATATAGAAAAATAGCTGTTTGATTCAGCAATCCCCAACGATGATGGGCGTGCTCATAGCAAGGATATGTTATTTGGGTTTAGGGATTTTTATTCTTTAAAAACATATGACCGGTTGTGGCTATGGTAAAGCTTGAACAAACAAACAAGGCCAGGGCTTCTGTGGGGCCTTCCTACATGGGTTTCCACCTAGGAGTTACTAAGCGCCCCAGACATCCACAAGTCAGGCGAACAGAGCAATGGTGAGAAAGAAGTCTCAGGATGCCTGATTACCCCGTAACGATTTGGATGACTCCGATGAAAAAGCAGATGGTGACATGTTCACCCATCCCCAGGAGTGCTGTAGCCCTGGTGTATAAGGGCAGGGGCAGGGGGGCATCAGACACTCTCCCGTTAGTCACAACATCACAATGAAGCAGCTGGCACTCTGCTGAAACAGAGTATCTAGGGATATTATGACAACTGCGACACAACTAAACAGAGGAATTCTATAAAATGTTATTAAGAGATGCCAAACTGGTGAACCCTACTCTCTCTTGCTGTATCACCACCATGCTAACAATATACCCTGTACCAGAGAGCCTTGAAGAGATAGAGTTATGTGCCTGTTACGTCTGCAAAGAAACAAGTATGGAGGAACTATACTAACTTCTCATCTGCCTCCCAGCGAGTCGCGTCGTCTGTGTTTTGGGTGACTGATCCTTCCCCTCCCACACTGCCCTCCCTACACATGGCAATGCGACATTGATCACAACAGACCTCCTTGCTAGCTTACAGATATTCAAGACAGAAATTGGGAAGTGAGAAAGACTATTCACGTAGAACTAAAAACTAGCTTGGGAGCCAAAGTAGTAGCCACCCTCCGTTTCAAAATAGAACCAGTCGGCACTAGAGTTCTTGACATAGAAACCAAAGATGACTATCTTGAAACAGCAGGCTCACCTCTTCAAATAACGGTGACGCATTTGCTTTCAAATGTTTAGGGCTTGACAATCAAGCACGTTTGGATAACATACACGTTGAGGGGAAACCAGAGGTGAGAGTGGAAGGAAAGAACCTGAAATCCCTCTTGGTTGGACTGTCCTCTGAAATCCACAGCTACAAAGTCAAGAAGGGAGACCTTCATGCCTTGAGAAGTAAGGATACTACCTAATTTCATAACTTGGGGTGTTCCATCTACCAGAACATAACCCCTGCAACGCTGCTTACACTAGCAATTCCAACCAATTACAGAGAAACTGCAGGGTAAGAATGTCTTCTATTGCTGCACTTACATTTCTTTATCTTCTTTGAATACCAAAACCAAACCCACCACATCACAAAAAAACACAAGAGCGGATGCAAGGCATTCAACTTGAGGAGCAACATCGAGGAACAAGCAACTCAGCTGTCCCTGCTGGGACTTATAAAAGCACAAAATAATAAACACTGTGACAACCCGGGTCTCAAGCTGAGTCAAAGATAACTATCAGGCGAAAGTATTCCTATCCCTCATCCGACGTCTCTTTGAGAGAGAACCCTTCTAAGACAGGACCCATCAATCACTTAAGGTGGTGAGTTTATCATCATTTGGGTCTGTGCATCTCAATATGACGAACCAGATTTTGGAATAGCGATCTGGTAACGTGCAGAGAAAATGCAACCAAAGAGGGTTATTGTCAGATCTCAAAGAGATATCGTCAAGGATGACGTTGTACCCATAGATTAATGAAGGGGATCCTAAGGTCAGCAGTACTAAATAATAAGAGTGTAAGTAAAAATGGCTAGAGGAACTCAAATGTTCTTTATTTGTTAGAGTGCCCCTGTCATATTTAAAAAGCTATTCCAAAATCTGGTTCGTCATATTGAGATGCACAGACCCAAATGATGATAAACTCGCCACCTTAAGTGATTGATGGGTCCTGTCTTAGAAGGGTTCTCTCTCAAAGAGACGTCGGATGAGGGATAGGAATACTTTCGCCTGATAGTTATCTTTGACTCAGCTTGAGACCCGGGTTGTCACAGTGTTTATTATATTGAGTATTAGGGGAAACACAACCTGCAGGTCTATAAAAAGTGACTTTCCCTTGGACCTCCCCCCACATTGATTTGTGTTACTACTTATAAAAGCACAACACATTCCAAGTGGAATGGTGGCCAGTTACATCCAGACATCCTATTGGCTGAGGAGGATCACGTACAAATGCTAGGTTCAAACCAGATTATGTTTTCTACTACTCACTTGTTGGTTATTTGGTTCCAAGTTCATCAGTTAGAGGAAAGGATTGCAGTGTTTGTGAGGTTGACTGGGTCTAATGTCACTAGACATATACAAGTTGTTCCAAGATGTTGGGGGAGGACAGGAAGAACTAGCAGCCAACATTCACTAAATTGTTCTGAAGAGATAATTCATGGTGAGAATACTCTCATTTAACATAAAATAGCTTAACTCTCCATATTGGGTGGTCTAACACCTGAGATGTGACAAAATGCATTTAAAACAGAAATAATACCCAATCACCTAACAATCTTCACCCAACACAAAATATAAGGGTGCAGGTATTTTTATTTATAAAATGCTGGGATTCGCCCAACTGCTAGTAAAAAAGATAAAGGGATATATGTCATGGACAAAGGGAGGCTCCAAGGCAGACAAGCTATGATAGCTCCAATATATACCACCAACATTGGACAAGGCATCTTACTGATAATGTATCTTAACACACTGGCAGGGTCTGGAGAGGATGAAATTACACCGTCAGGATACTTCAACTTAGTTTGGGACGCAATAATGGACAGATCAAGCACTCGCACATCGAACGAGAGAACCTTCTCAAGGCCCCTAAAAACTCATCTAGGACGTTATGCCTCTATGATCCTTTGATGGAGCACAATTTAGAGCAAAAGGACTTTATATTTTTTCATATTCCCATAGAACTTACTCTAAAATGGCCTATGCACTAGTAAACAATGACCTGGTTCCGCTGGTACACAACACTTAGGCACATTTGATAGAGTTCTCAGCCCACGAAACAATGGAGCGGTTTCTAGACTGGAGCCCTCAATACCCATCCAGACAATGGATGCTATACCCATCACTACTAAGCAACCAAGTCCTGAAACCAGACATCCAGTCTCAGACAGGAGAGTATTTCCAATTAAACATCTCTGAGAAGGTAAGACCCTTGTGCCTTTAAGTTAATTTTGTTAACCAAATGCAGCAGGGCCCAAGCCAGGCTTAAAAAATTACGATGTAAAGAAAAAAGCTGACAAAGAACACAAGATAGCCCATACCAGATGCCTCCTCCATACAATCCCATCTATAAAGTGCAAGCTTAATGAATGAGTTACTTACCTTTAGTAACGCCTTATCTGGTAGAGACAGGATCTAGTCGCAGATTCCTTATCTCAGAATTCTCCCCAGGCGCCAGACTGGGTCCGAAATTCTTTGTACAGCAGTACTTCTGCACATCAGTAGTGGGAGTCGAGTGAATCTGTAGCATCGTCTGTCTCTGGATGCAATGTCAATGGAGTCCATATAAGACCTCCTCTGAAACACTGACGTCAGTTTCTTCTGTGACTACTTTTGCGCTCACAACGTGCAGTCACTTTTAGAAATCATTTTTTGCTAAATAAAAACATAGTCCTGAAAAGAGGCACTAGAATGCCAAGAAAGGGATCTGGGGGCAACAGGACTAACAGATCGCAGAACAGGGAGGATGGGTGGGTCGTTAAGGAATCTGTGGCTCGATCCGGTCTCTACCAGAGAAGGCGTTACAGAAGGTAAGTAACTCATTCATTTAGCAACTGTGCCGCATGGACCAGAATACCCGCTGGAATGATGTACAGTCTCTGAAATACCTGGGTGTATGGATACACCGAGACACGCAGCTTGTCATATGCCAAAAGTATGGCACTGCTATCTTGAAATTACAAGATCAAATAACTCGCTGGATTAGACTCCCTCTTTCGCTTGTCAATAAGTTGGCACTCATGAAGATGGTCGTCCTGCCTAAAGTCTTGTATCTGTTAACATCCCCTTACACTAGAGTTCTTTAAAACAATGCAATCCTGCACGACGACCCACGCTAGGGCAGGCAAGCAGCCCACAGTCAGCGGACAGACACTAACACGACCCTATATGCAGGGAGGGTTCGCTGCCCCAGACCTCTAATTGTACTATTTGTGTGACCAAGCTCACTTTGCTCATTACAGGTATCACCCACAACGATACATAGCACACACTACTATTGAGCATGATGAAGCACACCCCCTTGGTTTGAAAAGAAACAGGAGCGTTAACAATTCTACAAGAGGCAGGGCTAAGAACCATGGGAGACGCCTTCCCTTCGGGATCCTTCCTCTTGCTCACCGAGTTCCTGTTGAATCGGAGTAGCACTCTCATGCAGAGATTTGTATATCATAGAATAAGAGCAGCCATGAAGGGGTTATATCCATGCTTCCCTCAGGAACCACCTGAACTTCAGTCTTTGAAGACCCTACTCATGTGCACTGACAGGAAAAAAACAATCACTAAATTATATGATTCTTCTCAGAGGGAACCAAGTGACTCAATAGACGCAGAGGCAGAGAGAGATGGAACCCAACTTTGGAAGCACCTCTCACATTAGCAGTTCTGTTGTGGGCTACTAGATAGACTTACATCTGAAGGTAATCTAAAAGATCATCCATTTTAAATATCTGCAACAGGCATACTTCTCCCCCCCTTCAACTTCACAAATATTTGTTGCAGTCCTATACTAAAAAAGGGAATATTGACCTCATTCTCTGAAGGAAAAAAGGGGAAGAAGAAGAAGAAGAAACAAATGTGTCCAATCAGACGAAATTCATAATTACGGTAGAAAATCTTTAACAGACCTTTAAGGGACAAAAGTGGAAACTTTGAAACTCGGCAACGGAGACCTGCGAACTTGGCAGCTGGGTCCCTGCTGGCGCTCTTACTTACCTGCCCTGCTGCAGCTACTCCCGGGCTCCTGCGCTCTCTGCATACCGGGTCTCCCTCGAGACTACATTTCCCAGGCGCCCCAGCGCCCGCCTGACGCCATCCACGCGCCCGGAGGCGCACTAAAAGCCCGCTGCTTCCTCGGGGGAGCGGGAAACTTTGAAACTCGGCAACGGAGACCTGCGAACTTGGCAGCTGGGTCCCTGCTGGCGCTCTTACTTACCTGCCCTGCTGCAGCTACTCCCGGGCTCCTGCGCTCTCTGCATACCGGGTCTCCCTCGAGACTACATTTCCCAGGCGCCCCAGCGCCCGCCTGACGCCATCCACGCGCCCGGAGGCGCACTAAAAGCCCGCTGCTTCCTCGGGGGAGCGGGAAACTTTGAAACTCGGCAACGGAGACCTGCGAACTTGGCAGCTGGGTCCCTGCTGGCGCTCTTACTTACCTGCCCTGCTGCAGCTACTCCCGGGCTCCTGCGCTCTCTGCATACCGGGTCTCCCTCGAGACTACATTTCCCAGGCGCCCCAGCGCCCGCCTGACGCCATCCACGCGCCCGGAGGCGCACTAAAAGCCCGCTGCTTCCTCCGCGTCGCGGGACGCGCGCGGGCGGCGCCGGGCTGAGCCCGGGCAGAGGGCGGGCCGTCTGTGGCCGTCAGGGGCCAAAGGAGGCCGGGCTGGGCCACAGGTCTGTCGTTGTGGACATTCAAGGTAGTGAAACCTGGACTTTTGATTATCTGGGTACCGGCTAACTCATTGAGGATCTTTTTTTCAGTTAGTTGGTGTCACTGTTGTTATTACCATGTCTAAGCTGAGGTCCTCCAAAACGGTCACTACCAAGGACCCTAGGACATTGGACAATTATCTTGTCAAGGTAGTTAGCAAAATTAATAATGACAGGAGATTATCATTAAGTAGGGTCAGTCCAGAAACATCACCAATAAGGCAATGTCTCTCCCCCTCACCAATGATACATAGTGCCCCGACCACATCTAATATTGAGAAGGATCTAAGTATTGATGTGCCTGTGACAGAGCAGGCTTGTTGTCCCGAATCTAGTCAAGTACAAGAGCGGACACCATCACCAAGGTCCTCTCCAACTCAATCTCCTAATAGGAGAGCAGTGCGTACATGTAGGAAGGGGCCTGTTAAGAAAGTGGGGGGTTGGAAGCCTAAAAAAACTACCCAAGCCACAAATAGGGGTAATATTACTGAGCCTATTAATAGTATAGAGGGTACGAGCTTACACTCAAGTCAAATTGATATTTTGGTTAAAATGCTTGAGTCAAAATTGGAACTATTGATTAGTCCCCTGGTGGCTAAGGTTGAATCGGTGCTCCTTAGAGTCACTAGCCTTGAAGGCCTTGTAGAATCCTGTCTGTCTCGGTCCACTGTCTTTTCGGGCCCTCAGCAAGTCTCAACAGGCCCTATGGCTAATTGCCTAGCGGACCCAGCCATACCCCCCAGGGTCAGTAACAGGGTAGAGAGCACGGGGCCTATTGCTCAGGCTCCATTAACCATACCTGTGCCGAATGTCCCAGCTGTGCTCATATCACCAGCAGGTGCTGAAAATACATCTAGTCTACCACAATTAACACAAAGGAGCACTTGGGATACTACAAGAGGGGCACTCTCTGTTGGAAGAGGCAATCCCAAGAGTCATAACTTTATCAATCTTCCGCCAGAGTGCGCACCATATACTGTGGTTCTAACAAATGTCCCAGAGGATGACCCTTGTATGAATAGCCCAGGGGTAGAAACATACCATGCTCTTAAAAACAAGACACTTGCGTGGTTGAACAAGAATTGTGGATTCCCATGCGCCTTTGCTAACGACATCCTATTTACCCGTAGAGTTAGATGGGTTGGAAATGGCCCTAAAAATCTAGGAGGTGACTGTATCATTATAAACTTTAGACATCCGCAACACGTGGCAACAGTTCTCCTCAGAGCTGCTAACTTGCCAGCCACAGTAAATGCGGTTTGTGCTAGACCTCTCGGCTTTTTTTATAATCAGGTGGTTAATACCCAACGTCGTCCGCTAAATGTGCAAGGGCATCCTTTATATGAGAAGGTTGCTCGTACCCAGAATATCCCTGTGAATATGTCCCGGTCCCAAGTCAGTGGGGATTTTAATCGTGCTCAGCTGATCAACGGGGAGTTCATTAACACCATCCCCCTTCAAAATCGGTATGCTGCCCTATCTACTCTGGAGGAAAATGATTGACTGCCCATTGATTTGGAGAGTTCTTCTCAGTCTCCAGCACAGTCCCTTAAGATTGCCTCATGGAACATCGCTGGCCTAAAGAGTAAGACTGGGATAGCCGAATGGGAAAGGACACTAAAATCCTTTGATGTTATTGCCTTACAAGAGACCTGGGACTTAAAGAACAGCTTTTCGTTGGATGGCTATTGTCATTTTTGTATCCCAGCCACCAATAGTATGGCAGGAAGACCTAAGGGGGGCCTATTAAGTCTTTTCAAATTGGATATTAAAGGCACCTTCACTCAGTGCCCCTCGGCATCAGCAAACTGTCTAATTGTTGAGTTTTCTTCTTATGACAAGGTCAAGATCCTTTTTATAAATTTTTATAATTCCCATGCTAGCGAATGTACTAGTTTAAATCTGGATGTCTTGGACACCTTCTTGTCAGTCTATGGTAGAAATGTAAATAGTTTTGAAATAATGTTACTAGGGGACTTTAACATACACCCATGTACCTTACCATGCATTAGGGGGGATGATGAAGGCCCCCCCCTCTCCTCAACTATTCACCCAGAACATACGAGGCAGGGTGATAGTCTTGAGTTTTTTCTTGCAAAATGGAATTTATACGAGTCAGGTTGTGGTGATGGGTATAATAGGTCCCCTACGTTTAAAGGCAAAGAAAAGGGTACTATTATAGATTATATTTTTTTGTCTTCTTTTTTGTTAAACTATGTGTTAAATTATTGTACTGAGGTGTCAGTTTTTAGTGATCACAACCCTGTTGTTCTTGTTTTTAAGAATACTGAATTAATTTCTCTCAAATCGTTAATAATAAGTGGTGGCTTGAACCTTAAAGTGAAAGACCAGAATCGAAGACTGAAGTGGACTAAAATAGTCCCTGAAACATTTCATAAAGAGGTCCTAGCTAAAGTGGAGGATGAAGTCTCTATATGCTTATCGGAAAGCCCTGATCCAAAGGAGGTCATACGGGCATTTGACCAGATTTGCATAGAAATTAATCGTAGTCTCCAGGTTAAATCTAGCCAGAAGGCACCAGAGGGCAATAGATGGTTTGACAAAAAATGCTCTAAAGCGCACGGGGTACTATTAAATGCTTTAAAAACTACCCCTAAAGACCGTGCAGTTATTGCAAATGCTAGGAAAGTGTATAAAAAAACTATCCTAGAAAGGAAAAAGATCTTGAAAGATAACGCCCTGAGTCAACTTCTAGATCCTGAAACCTTAAAAAACAGTGGTTTATTCTGGAAAGTAATAAATCAACCCTTTTTCTCTGGAGAAACTAACACTCCTTTGGAGGCAAATATCCCAGATGAGGGCTGGACTAAACATTTTAGCCAGATATACTCGATTGTTGGCCCCGATGACAGAATTATAGAAGACGAAGGCCGAGAACCCCGCCCTATCAAGGATGTAGTGATATTTGAAGATAGAGAAGTAGAAATGGCTATAGATCAGACCATTAAAAACAAAGCACCGGGCCCAGATGGGGTACCAGGGGACGTTTTTAAAAGTTTTCCTAAATTTTGGTCTAAGGTATTATGTAAGGTTTTTAACACTCTCGCATCTGATAAAATCCCGTCTTCCTGGAAGAAATCTATTATTATTCCAGTGTTCAAAAAAGGTAATAGGCAAGACCCCTCCTGTTATAGGCCGATCTCATTGATCGATTCATCTGTGAAAATTTTGGGTCGTGTTATTCTAACTAAACTAAATGACTGGCTCACAGAGAAAGGGGTCCTTGCAGATGTACAATATGGTTTTAGACAGAAAAGAGGCACTATAGATCAAGGCCTAAACTTGTATTTATTAATAGAGAAATACACGAAGGCGAAGGAGGGGTCCATGTATTTGGGGTTCATGGACCTCTCGTCAGCCTTTGACCTTGTCAATCGATCTAAACTGTGGAAAATTTTACTTGACTTGGGTTTGGATAAGGCTCTAGTTAACCTCTTAGCTGATCTACATACTGACCTAATAGCTGCAGTTAGAGTTACCTCTGCGGGGCGATGCACTAGCCATTTTAACTCAGAAAGGGGAGTTAGGCAGGGATGCATCCTGGCTCCCCTTCTTTTTACTATTTACATAAATGCCCTGGAATCTACATTAAAAGATGCTACTCAGGACATCCCACGGATAGGAAAGCTTGGCATCCCGGTTCTCCTATACGCTGATGATGCGGTCCTGCTCTCTCGTACTGGGGTTGGCCTCCAACGATTGCTGGACGCCTTTGAGATCTTTATGACCTCTTTGGATTTAAAGATCAATGCTAAAAAATCCCAGGTTATGACCATGGGTAAGGGTAACAACAATAAACCCCCCAAAACTTTTACCTGTGGGAAGCAAGAATTGCTTAGAGTAACAACATTTCCATACCTAGGGATTACCTTTGATGAGAAAGGCACCTGGGGCCCCCAGATAAAAAACAGAAATATTGCACTAGTAAAGTCATCCTCTGCTGTTCGGGGTTTTATGAACAAACTGGGTGCTAGGCCAATTGTTACTCTGTTAAAAATTTATGAAGCAAAATGCCTTACAGTGGCAACGTACGGAAGTGCGTTATGGGGCCATTGCTCTGTGGAGAGTATACAGATTACGGAAAACAAATTTTTAAGATCGGTTCTCTCTCTCCCTCAGTCTACTTCCACACATATCGTTCATACTGAACTGGGTGTGGGTTACATTTCAGACTTGATTAAACTGGCCCCTGTTCTAGCCTGGCTTAAGACTTGGTTGAACCAAGAAATTCCGCTCAACCATTCCATTCTAAAAGATTGCCTGCAGCTGGACAAAGTAAATAAAATAGCATGGCTAGTCTATGTCAAAAACTGTTTTGATAGAGTGGGGAGACTGGATCTGTTTTATTCCCCGGAATCAATTACAGTCAAAGATATTGGCCTGATCAAAAGTATGTTGAAAGATCTGTTATGTTTAGAAAGAGAACAAGTAGAATACAAGAAACCCTCGGTGCGGGCCAGTATTATTTTGAGCACCCATGTGGGGCCGGAATTATATTTGTCTATTGTTAATCAACCCTTTCACCGGTTTCTACTTACACGTTTTCGGTTCAACCTGATTCATCTTACTCTTGGTCACTTCCAAACTTGGTGTCCCCCAGAAAATGGAACGCCGTGTAACTGTGATGATTTTTCGGTCCAGAACACAATGCACTTTCTGATGTTCTGCGATCATTACACGGCCTTAAGAAAGAAATATTTGTTCCCAATTTTAAAGGAGGCGGGGTTCATACAAGTCAAACCGGCCCTTTTGTATCTACAGTTACTGCAGACCCCCAGGATTATGTTTCATGTTGCCAGTTTTTTAGTGGGCGCTGTCAGGGCTAAGAATACGAAGTTTGCTATTAATCAGATCTTTTAAATATAATGTATCGGTCTAATATTTAATTGTCTATATGAAATTTAACATTGGTGTATTTGGGAGAACTTTAATGTTTTATGTTAAATGATGCTTTTATGATGTTCTTATCTTACTGACCCCTCTCTTAAACATTTTAGATAATATGAATTTTAGAGTTTATGTATTATCGATTGTACTGTTTCTATGCCTTTTTATGATATTTATTTATCGAAATAAAGTACTTTGACTGACTGACTGACATAATTACGGTAGAAAATCTTTAACAGACCTTTAAGGGACAAAATCCCTATCACATCCCATAATGGGGGAAAAGTACCTCCACAGAAAGGATTGTAAGGCAGACCTCGGTTCCCTTAAATACCTCGAAAGACAGGAACTATAAAGTTAAAGTAACACATTCCAGAAGAAAATCTTAGATGAAAATTAGCAGCCAACCATCAACAATGAGGAGTAAGATGGCAACATATAGTAACAACCAGGCAGTAAGAAAATGCCCAGGTTGCAACCAGAATTGTTAAATGACCAATGCCTATGGAAAGCAACAAATATAAAGCATTCCAAATACCAGAAGAAATTACATCCTCTCAGAGTTGAGGAAGAGAAAAGGTGCCAAGGACAGTGGCACCAGACCGAAGACATCTCTAGGCAGAGGTGAGATCCGAAATATTGCATTTAACAGACCTTCACCACTCATAGCCTCTTGTCAGAAAAACCGGCTGCCAAAACAAACTGCCATAAAAAGTCCAGGTCCAGGATAAATCCTGTCCAGCCACGGATATTGCCTCTCTATCCAAAACTTCCCATAGGGAACGAAGATAGTTATAAGGGTAAAAATACCCCATGGCTAGAAGAAGGTGAAATGAACATTTGTCATCGGAGCCATAAGAGGACCTCGTATATATACATACACACACAAATGCAAAACCAATAAAGGTATAGAGAAATAGCAACAGGTCAAGCATTTCTCACTATTAAAACATAAGCATGATTAAGACATATTAAAAACATTCATGTCAAACAGCTAAATTATTTTTTTGGTAGAAACAGGTGGACAACGGGGAGGTGGGTGGGACCGTGAGGAATCCACCGGCAGATACTGTATCCACCAGAAAAAGCGCTACCGAAGGTAAGTAACTTGTTCTTCTGATGGATACTTCTGCCTGTGGATTCCTCACCTTTTGAATAGAATCCCAAAGCCGCACCTCTCACGGAGGAGGGTGTCCACCTGACTAGACCAAAAAATCTTGCAAAACAGAACGAGCAAAATGGCCATCCCTCCTAACTTCCGAGTCCAAGCAGTAATGCTTTGCAAAAGTATGGAGGGAGGCCCAAGTTGCTGCTTTACAAAATCAAATCAACAAATATCAATAACAGGAACACCTCTTGCCAAAGCTCTGATACCTTCAGGAGGGGCCTTCTTGGCCAAGGCATAGCAGATCTTGATGCAGAAGATGAGCCACCTGGAGAGTGTCCGCTTGTGCACAGCTCTGCCTTTCATTCGTCCAGTCTCAGATCTCTTGTACTGTCCTAATAAAAGCTGACCGCTCTCTCTGGGTCCAAACAATGAAGTCTTTCCTCCTCCTTGGAAGGGTGAGGGGGAGGATTGAAGGTAGGTAAAGTAATGGACTGTCCCATATGTAAAGGAGTAACCACCTTGGGAAGGAAAGCAGCCCTGGTCCTTAGAACCAACTTATCTGCATGAATGGTCAAGAATGGAGGTTTCGAACAGAGAGCCTGAAGCTCACTTACCCTCTTAGCCGAGGTAATGGCAATCAAGAAAAAGGTAAGAACGAGATTCAAATCCCACTGAGGCATAATGAAAGGAGTGGGAGGAAACTTATTTGTAAGGCCCTTAATGAACCTCATGACAATGGGGGACTTAAAGACGGCTGGTCCAGCAAACATAGAAAAGCCGACAAATAGCCCTTAACAATGGCCACAGCACAACCCTGCGAAAACTGAAGAACATCCGACAAGTTAGCCTTTAAAAAGGATCAATGGATCTCTCTCCACCCCATTTATCAAATCTAGACCATCTGGGAGAGTAAACAGACTTGGTGGAGTGTCGCCTGGACGATAAAATAACATCCACCACATCCGGCGGGAGAGTGAAGGAATTCAGGTTGTCCCGTTCAGTCTCGAGGCAGGAAGGTACAGACTCTGGAGGTGGGGGTGTAGAACCTGCCCCAGCGACTGCGAGAGGAGGTCTGCCCTGAGAGGGAGACGGAGCGGAGGGTGCAATGAGAGGTGAAGTAGATCTGTGTACCACACCCTTCTTGGCCAATCCGGGGCGATCAATATAACTTGGGCCCGGTCTTGGCGAATCTTCCTCAGAACCAGAGGAATCAAGGGTATGGGAGGAAACTCGTAAAGGAGTTGCAAGCTCCAATCCAATTGAAACGCGTCCCCCAGCGCTCCCTGCTTTGGAAACTGGAGACTGCAGAACAACGGGCAGTGTGCGTTCTCGTGAGTTGCAAATAGGTCCAACCGAGAAGACCCCCACATCAGGAAGATGGACCACCTCCGGATGAAGCCGCCACTCGTGATCGGCTGAGTAATGCCGACTGAGACTGTCCGCACGAACATTCAGCACACCGGCTAGGTGATTTGCAAACACACAAATACGATGGCCCTGAGCCCAGGACCAGACTCGAAGAGCCTCTCGGCAGAGACGATATGACCCTACACCTCCCTGTGTGTTGATGTACCACATCGCGGTAGTGTTGTCCGTCAGGACCTGTAGTGACTAATCTCGAAGGGAAGGAAGGAAAGCGTTTAGTGCCAAACGCATCACCCGCAATTCCAGAGGTTGATGTGAAGCAACCTTTCCTCTGGAGACCAAAGACCAAAGACCTTTGACCTCCAGATCTCCCAGAGGAGCACCCCACCCTAGAGTGAAGGCATCCGTGATCACTGTGGCCACCGTCGGAGGAGGCTGAAAGGGCTTTCCTCGAGACAGATTGCCCTGCACACTCCACCAAGTCAGCTCCGCTGCAGCGTCTCTGGAGATTCTGACCTTGTCCCCGAGATCTCCGTTGTGCTGATACCACTGCCTGCGGAGGCACCACTGGAGTGCCCTCATGTGCCAGCGTGCATGACTGACCAACAGTATGCAGGAAGCGAACAGACCGAGCAGACGTAGAAGCTTCAGGACTGGAACAACCGTTCCATCGTGAAACAAAGGAATCATTTCCTGTAGGTCGAGAATCCTCTGCGGAGGCGGATATGCTCGACACACAGAAGTGTCCAGTATTGCCCCTATGAACAGGCAGCGCTGAGAAGGCACCAGGTGAGATTTGGGAACATTTATCGAGAAACCCAAGTTGAACAACAGTTGTGTTGTTGCTTGTAAGTGGCGCAACACCAACTCCGGAGACTCTGCTTTCAACAGCCAGTCGTCCAGGTAGGGGAAAACAGGACCCCTGACCTTCTGAGATGTGCCGCTACTACCGCCATCACCTTCGTAAAGACTCGAGGCGCGGAAGTGAGACCGAACGGAAGAACCGCAAACTGATAGTGTTGTGATCCTACCGTAAACCGGAGATACTTCCAATGCGACTTCAGAATGGGAAGATGAAAATACGCAACCATCCAGTCTTTCTGTTGCAGCGCAAGAAGAACCTGAGCCAAGGACAACATTTTGAACTTTTCCTGTCGGATGTAAAGATTCAAAATCCTGAGGTCCAAGATCGGCCTTAATCGACCTTCCTTTTTGGGGATCAGGAAATACCGGGAGTAGCATCCCTGACCACTTTCCTGCTCCTGGCCCACCTCTATCACACCTTTATCTAACAAGGTAAGTACTTCCTGCTGTAAAATCAGTAAGTGGTCCTATGAGCACCAACCCTGGTGAGCAGGGTAAGGAGGAGGAAACTCCAAAAAAGGGAGGGTGTACCCATTCTCTACAAGATTTAAAACCCAACGACTTGAAGTGATCGATTTCCAATCTTGTAGAAAGTGGGACACCCGACCCTTAACCGGACCAACATGTTCTAAGATGAGTGATCTAGAACTGCTTTCCTGAACTACCAACGGTGGCGGGAGGAGAAGTGGAGGAGGAGATTTGCTGCCGAGCAGCTCCTCTAAGAGGTCCTTTATTTTTCCCTCTGTACCATTTGTACAAAGGATTCTGCTACTGCTGCTGGCTCTGTTGAATTTGTCGGTGGCCACAAAAGGAAGCAGCCCTTCCAAAACCACGATACCGCTTGTAGCCGTATCCCCTAGACTGCATCTGAAGGCCCAGAGATCTTGATGTCACTCTGCTGTCCTTAAACCATTGCAGGGCAGAGTCAGCTTTAGTTCCAAACAGTCTCGACCCATCAAAGGGCAAATCCAGCAGAGTCGCTTGAACATCAGGAGAAAATCCGGACGATCTGAGCCAAACTTGTCTTCTTGTCACCACAGAAGACCCCATCACACGAGCCCAGAATCAGCAGTGTCCAGACCCGATTGAATCACCTGACGGGCTGCAGCTAGAGAATCAGAAAGAGCCTCCAAGAAATTATTTCGATCCTCTTCAGGCAACTTTGGAGCTAACTGCTTGACTGAGTGCATCAGAGCATGGATATACCTCCCAAGGAGACAAGTAGCATTAGTGGATTTTAGAGCCATACTTGCAGAAGAAAAAACCTTCACCGCTTGAACCATTTTTTTAAAATCCCTATCACCGGGTATGGTAGGGAAAGAACCTGAAGATTGCTTCGAACAAGAAGCCTGGACCACCAAGCTTTCTGGTGACGGATGTGAAGACAGAAAAGCCGGACCCCAGGAGCAGGCCTGTACCGTCTTGAAATGGACCGGGAAACTGCAGGAGCAGACAAGGGCTTCTCCCAAACTTCCAAAATAGGCTCTGTTAAAGCCTAATTAAAGGGTAGCAGAGATTCAGAGGCTGTAGAAGCTGTATTAAAAACCTCTGTCAGTATATTAGATTTAACCTCCGCTGAAGGAAGCTGCAGATCAAGCAACTCAGCTGCCTTCCTTATTACCAAATGATAAGGAGCAATGTCTTGCAATACTCCAGCCTTTGGAGAAGAGAGATCATACTCAGGAGAAGTATCCAATCAACTGGCCTCCTATAAGCTCTCAAACTCGTCCACAGACTCAACAATCTCTCCTTCCTCCTGCTCCTGTGCATATTCCTCCTCCTCAAGGAGCCTCTGCGCCTCTCTCCTAGAGCGCTGTTTAAGAATCGGTGGCAGCGGCGCCAACCGCAGGGCCGGTGAGGATATCAACGGTATCGATGGAGGAGCCTCAGCTTCAAATCTCGGCGCCGATCGAATCCGAGATGGCGCCGACTCAACAACAGAAGGAGTTCAAGGAACCAGAGTGGAAGACCTCGGCGCCGGAAATTGCCAAGCCAGAGTCGTCGGCAAGAATGGCACAAAGGGTGCTTGAGCATAGTGGTGAGGCACACCCAAGTTAAAGGCCAAAGGACCCACGGGCCCGAAGGCACACCAGATGGAGTAGAGGCCCTGGCAAACATGCCAAACATCGCATTCAGAAAATGCGTAGAGTCTGATCCAGGAAGAGGAAAAGGAGGATATGGATCCGTACCTTCCTGAACAGGAACCACCTGAGGCTGAACAGGAGCCTGACGATCCGGAGACGGCACCCGTACAGGTGAAGCCACACAGACTGGAGACGACTCCCTGGGCGTCGGAGACATACCGGGAGCCGGAGAACCTTCAGGCGACGAAGGGCCCTTCAACGTCGGCGACCTCAAAGCCAGAGATGGAACCGGCGTTGCCCGTTGAGATGGAGTTGGAGAAGGAGATACAAAGTCCTGCCTTCGAAGCCTCTTAGCTGGAGAAGGCGACCTCGAAGCCCTGACCTTCGACTAACGGCGTCGAGAGCCATGTCTCTTCTTAGACTTCTTATGTTTTCTTGACTTCGAAGTATGAGAAGACGACGACTTTGCTCGTTTGACACCTCTTCTCCTTTTTGGCTTTGGCTATATGTTAGACCTGCCAGCCCTTGGCTGTTCCCTCCTCATTTTTTTCCTCCCTTTACCCTCTAATTTTTCTGTCCACTAGTTTTTTTGGTGTTGATTTATAGGCTCTGGGTGCCCCATCATCACTAATTGATGGTGTGGCGCAAGGCGCTTCCCTAAAATGGAGGGAGGGAGAGAGCTCCTCCACAAAATGGTGGTCCCAACTGTCGCCTCAGAACCTGGGCCATAGACTGCCATGGGGGGTTCCGGAACCTTCTGGACCACTCTGGTCAGTCAGGGCCCAGGTTATAAATAGAGGTGAAGGGGGGTCGGCCATTTTAGAAGGTAGCTGAGCTGTGAGGTAGTCAGGAGTAAGGCACCTGAGTGGGGAGGTGGCTGCGCTAGAGAGGGAATTGACAGGTCTTAGGGTCTGCATGACTTCCCTCATCAGCTGATACCACCCTCGACCTGTCCCTGACCCCAGCCTCTGACTTTGGGGAACATCTTTACCTCAAGAGACTCCTGTTTAGTCAGTATTACTGAAGGAAGACCAGGGGGGAAGCCTCTGTCCTGGGCCATACCTCCCTCACCCTTATTGTGCCCGGGATTTTGAATCGAACAAGGCTTAACATCTGACCACCAGTCCGGCCTGTTTGGAAGGTGACTGAGACCTAGAGATAAGCATTTGTTTGGCTTATTTGACTGCCCTGGAGTGAACGCAGCACCCTTAATTTCAGCCCCCCCCCCTGATACAAGTCCCCGCCTGGAGCACTCACCGCCGCAACCACGAGATTGGAAGGTTGCCTGCTTTCGCTAGGAGGTTGCCGGTGGGCTCTGGGAGGTCTGTGGGGAGAATCGGGACTCCCTGGTGAGGGCCGGTGAGCAGGCGACGCGCCTGAGGAACTGAAGAGAATTACATCCAGGAAGTAAGGGTCGCGTAAGGCCGTGAAGCAGCCTTCCTAGTGTCACATGACGAGGGCAGATTCAGTAGTGCCGCCCCACTGTTGCCGGAAAGAGGAGTAGGCCGCGCCCCCGCAAGCCGCGTTGCCTCAGGCGGCCGCGGGCGCAGATCCCAGCAGCGGCAGAGTGGAGCCGAGACAGCGCCTGGCATACGGAGCCTTGTGGGGTCCGAGGACGACTCTGCGCCCGTGTTGCGGATCGCTGGTGCGAGGATTCCTCCTGTGAAAAGACCCCGCCTCAGGGAAATCCTTGGGGGAGGTGGCCGGTGGGTGTGCCCCGTGTTCGCCCCCCTTGAGGGACTTCCCTTTGCCAAACCCATGAGCCCAGTCTGTCCCGCGTGAAGTGGGAACTGAACTCCCAGCACCGCCGATCTTCCCAGGCAGAGGAGGACACAGAGGTTGAACAGTAAGCTGGGCTTAAGGAGAAAAGGGAAGGAGGGGGGTGGAACCGTGCAGGTGAAGACCTGGCAGTCCCGGCTGATGGTCCCATGGGAAGCCAGGATCTGGGAGTAAGATTGCCAGCACAAAGAAATAGTCATGTGTAATGTTTAACTGTAATAGTAAGATTGCCAACACAAAGACAGATTCATGTCTAATGTTCAACTGCATCAGCTTGATTGCCAACACAAAGACAGATTCATGTGTAATGTTCAACTGTAATAGCTTGATTGCCAACACAAAGACAGATTCATGTCTAATGTTCAACTGTAGTAGCCTGTCTGCCTGTATGAAGAGAGCTTCAGGAAATGCTTAAATGTAATAGATTGATTTCCAGTAGCAAAGGAAGTTTCAGGGGCCATGCTGAGATGTAACAGCTTGATTCCCAGCAACCGACTAGATTTGCAGTATAGCGCCTAATGGTAAAAGCGTGATCTTATGCAACAGCCTAAGGTCCAGGTAGTAAAGCGGTTAGTGTAGACATCGGACTGAGGGGCAACGAGTGGGCGTGTTGACCTTTTGATATAGTTGCACTGCCCAAGTCTGGGCAGTGTCCCTCTTATAGCACAGCGGTAAGTGGGTGACAAAGTCACCAAGGATCCAAAAAATACTTCACCGGAAGGTTCAAAAAAATGTTTTATTTAAGCAAGAATATCCATTCTTCATTTATGATTCAAATGTTGAACAAATCCCAAGTTGTTCTTAGAAGAAACCAAAGGAAAGTCCCCAATGCATTTCGGGTATGACCCTTCGTCAGGAGGAATCCTAAACAATAAAGGGTAGGAGTAAATGTCACAGCCCCCTAAATGAATAAATTCTATATAAGTAATAACTATGTGTGAAAAACTAGCGTGCGTGACAAAGTAATAAAAAATGAATGAACGAGTGCCGAAAAAAGGAAAATGTTCCAATTTGTAAACTCCAAGCGCGTCCAATGGTGACCTGTTGACCTTTTGACATTCCATGTCATGAGACCATTGTGGGAAGCACTACAAGTGGGAATCTAATAGGGCGCTCTAGGGTCTAGGCGCTGGATTGACACATCTGATGAAGTTTAGGTGGGGGGCTATACTGAAGTAAAAGAAGGAATTGTATTGTTGACTGGAATACTATGAAATATTTGCACCTGAAATGTGATGGTTAGAATTGATTGAGCGCAATTAAAAAGGAAATATAAAACTTCCTCTTATCAGTTCTACTTACTCGGTGTAGCGTCCTTTTTGAGTGGTGCAGCGCTGAAGTGGGAATTGGGTGTGATGCAAGCGCAACATGCGATTCTGGAGAAAAAGTCTTTCTGCTTGAGTCAAGCTACCCCAAGGACGTCAGGTCCAACAAGTTGGTGTTCAGCAGTGGGATCCTGAGTCAGTGCTTGCATCCATTCAGTAGCAGTTTAGCGTGCGCCACACCCTACACCTGATTGTTGTTTTTTTATTGGAGTTTTCTCCAGGTTGTCTCCCTGATTGAAATTTTTCGAAATTATTCTGTCCTGTGGTGTGACTTCCTTTTAGAGGAAGGGTCTCCTAACGTGAAGTTATTTTCCGCAGTGTTGGGGCCCACCTGGCAGGATGGAGTTTGAGTTGGGTAGGCTGGAAGAGTATACCGTAACCCAGCTAAAGGAATTCTGCCAGGAGAGGGGAGTATTTTTCAAGCAGGGGGCAAAGAAAATAGAACTCCAAACTAGCTTGAGAGCCTGGGTTATGGCCCACCCTAGCGGAAAACGGGAGGAGGAGGGGCCGGGACCGGACCCTATGGAAGGGACAGAATCACTTTTCCCCCCTGAGAGCGGCAATATGGATGTAGGACCTAGTGCCCATTCAAGAGCGGGTAGTAGCGCTTCGGGGGGAAGCCTGTCTTCAGCTGAATTAGTCGACAGGAGGGAGGAGAGGCAGTTCAAAATGGATTTAGCCCGCCTGGAAAAAGAAAGGAAGGAGCGGAGGTTCCTCCATGAGCTCCATCTGAAGGAATTGGAACTTAAGGCCCTACAGCTTGGAACCCCCAGCAGTCCCAATGGTGGCAGCGTATATAGAGAGATTACTAGGGAGCCCAGACCCTATCTACCCAAGGACGTAGTCGCCAGCTACGGTGTCGGGGATGGCATTGCTAAGTGGTTGGCTGCCTATGAGGTCTCCTTAAGAGCCCATGGGACCCCCGAGGCTCAGTGGGGGGGTGGTCTTTATAGGTATATGCCTCCGGTGGAGAGGGACGCCCTTTTAGCTCTGTAACAACGTGAGCAGACCAATTACCCCACCATGAAGGTCGCCTTAATTATAAAGTTTGGGCTGACCCCTGAGAAAAACAGGCAGAGATTCCGGGGTAGCCAAAAGCTGGCCACCCAAAATTGGGTGGACTTCTTGGATTACGCCAAAAAGGCCTTGGAGGGCTGGGTACAGGGCAGTGAGGTGACAGACTACGAGGAGTTGTATAACCTGGTTTTAAGGAAGCACCTCCTCGAGAAAAGTTTTCCAGAGCTGCGTCAACACCTGGTGGACAGCAAGCTAACTAATCCTAGGAAGCTTGCAGAGGAGGCGGATATCTGGGCAAGTACCCGGGTATCCTCAAAAGGGACTGGAGGGAATTTCCAAGGGGCTGGTCAGGGCGCCCCCCAGAAGAAAGAGGGGGGAGACAAAAAGAAGGAGTTCCCTAAAGGCCCCCAAAAGAGTTCGCAAGGAAGGGGATTAGGATTCCCGCCTAAGGTTGGCCCCCACAAACCCCCTTATCCGGACCGTGGTCAGCAGCCTAGGGTTGTCCGTTGTTATGAGTGTGGCGAGATTGGGCACTATAAGGGGGATACCAAGTGTTCCAAAAGACCACACCCTCCCATTGGAGGAAAGACCCCTGGGGTGGCGAGCGTAGTGCTCGGGGAGGAGATGCCCCTAGATAAGGGAGGTGAGTGGGCAGGGCTAACATTAGTGTCTCTAGGGGATTGTGAGATGGTTCCTAAGACCCAGGTGCCCGCAAATACTACTAAGTATAGGCAATGGGTCACCATCAATGCCCAGAGGGTGGAGGCTCTGAGGGACACAGGAGCCAGCTTGACTATGGTAAGGAGTCAGCTGGTGTCCCCAGAGCAGGTGGTTCCCAACGTAGTTCACCCGGTTGTGATGGCTGACAACCGAGAGGGTCACTATCCGGTGGCCCAGATTCCCTTTGAGTGGGGAGGGGTTGCGGGTCCTCTACGGGTTGCGGTAAGCCCTGCCATGCCGGTCGACTGTCTGTTGGGAAATGACCTTGAACATACGGCGTGGAAAGAGGTCGAGTTCAAGGCTCACATGGAGATGTTGGGGACACCTGAATGGACTTGTGCCAACACACGGTCCGTGACTGCCCGAAGAGGGGGTTCACAGAGGTTGGAGCCTGGGACAAAGGCCCAACCAGCTGCCAGAAAGGGTAGACGGGGCCAGGGGAAGCCTGCCCCGGCATCTGCATCTAAGAAGGCAGATGGGGCGACTGAAGTGGTCCCGGAGTCTACAGAGGGGGATGTGACCTCCCTAAAGGGCTTACCTACCCCTGCAGAATGGCATGTGGAGGGAGGACCTACTAGGGAGGAGCTTTGTCGGGCCCAGAAGGAGTGCCCTACCCATGAGGGTTTGCGGCGACAGGCCGAAGCCCAGGCAGCGGGTAACGATACGGGGAACTTCCACATATATCTCTTCTATAGCAAACCCAAGGCTCCGGTGCATGGGTCATCCCGGGCCTTGGTAGTTCCCCAGCGTTACCGAGCCTTCCTGTTGGGATTGGCTCATGAAATACCCTTGGCAGGACACTTGGGACAGGACAAGACTTTTGCTCGGCTTGTCCCTTATTTCTACTGGCCTCAAATGAGGATTACGTCCGACACTTTTTGTAGGACGTGTGTAATCTGCCAAGCTAGTGGGAAAACAGGGGTGAAGCTGAAGGCTCCCCTGGTACCACTGCCTGTCGTTGGCATCCCCTTTGAAAGGGTGGGCATCGACATTGTTGGGCCATTAGATCCACCAATGTCTGCCGGTCACAGGTTCATCCTGGTTCTGGTGGATCATGCCTCCCGGTACCCGGAGGCAATCCCTCTGAGGACCATTACTGCACCTGCGGTGGCCCGGGCTCTAATGGGGATTTTCACCCGGATGGGGTTCCCCAAGGAAGTTGTGTCGGACAGAGGTACCAACTTCATGTCGGCATACATGCGGGCTATGTGGAAAGAGTGTGGAGTCACTTACCGGTTCTCCACCCCTTATCACCCCCAGACCAATGGTCTGGTGGAAAGGTTTAACAAAACCTTAAAGGGCATGATCAGGAGTCTGCCCGAGAGCCTGCGGAGGAAATGGGATGTCCTCCTACCAGGTTTGCTATTTTCTTACAGGGAGGTACCACAGAAGGGAGTGGGCTTCAGCCCCTTCGAGCTGTTGTACGGACACCCTGTTCGAGGACCCCTCAGCCTGGTGAAGGATGGATGGGAAAGGACTCCCAGAAAACTTCCCCAGGATGTGGTGAGCTATATGCTGGCCTTTCGTAGCCAAATGGCTCGGTTGTGGAAGCAGGCTTCCGAGAATCTAGAAGCCAGCCAGACGGTCATGAAGGAATGGTATGACCGAAATGCTCACCCGGTGGAGCTGGAGCCTGGCCAGAAGGTGTGGGTCATGGAGCCTGGAGAGCTTAGCGCCCTCCAGGATCGCGGGTCAGGCCCCTTTGAGGTGATTCAAAAGAAGGGCAAGGTCACATATGTGGTGGACCTTAAGACCCCCAGGCAGCCCCATCGAGTGCTCCATGTCAACCGCCTCAAACCCCACCAAAAGAGACCAGAGGTCACTTTAATGATGGTGACTGATGAATCAGAGGAAGAGGAAAGTGATCCTCTTCCTGATCTTTTTGCGTCCCAGGAAATGGATGGGTCAGTGGAGGGAGTGATCCTCTCACCATCCCTAACTCCCTAACAGCATAAGGACTGTCGCCAGGTTTTGGATCAGTATGCTTCCTTGTTCTCACTTATCCCGGGGAGGACTCATCTGTGTACCCATGACGTGGACACAGGGGACAGCCCACCTGTGAAGTCCAAGTCCTACCGTTTATCGGATAAGGTGAAGGCTAGCATCCATGGAGAAGTTACCAAGATGCTAGAGCTGGGGGTGATTGAACCTTCAAGCAGTCCCTGGGCCAGTCCTGTGGTACTGGTACCCAAAGCTGCCCCGCCGGGCACTACCCCGGAACTTCGGTTCTGTGTGGATTACAGGGGACTGAATTCTGTGACAAAGACCGATGCTCAACCTATCCCAAGGGCGGATGAGCTCATTGACCGGTTGGGAGCCGCCCAATATCTGAGTACCTTTGACCTTACATCTGGGTACTGGCAGATCTCCCTGACAGATGGAGCAAAGGAAAGGTCAGCCTTCTCCACACCTGAGGGTCACTACCAGTTCTGTGTAATGCCCTTTGGGCTCAAGAACGCCCCTGCCACTTTTCAGCGGCTGGTGAACCAGGTCCTCTCCGGGATGGAGGCCTTTTCGGTTGCTTACCTTGATGACATCGCTGTCTTCAGCAGCAGCTGGGAGGACCATTTGTGTCACCTTCAGGCTGTCCTTCAGGCTTTGCAGCAGGCGGGTCTGACGATCAAGGCCAGTAAGTGCCAGATCGGGCAGGGGTCGGTAGTGTACCTCGGTCACTTGGTGGGTCGGGGCAAGGTGCAACCCCTCCAGGCCAAGATTGAAACTATCATGGCCTGGGAGCCCCCCAAGACTCAGACGGAGGTCCGAGCCTTTCTGGGCCTCACCGGTTATTACCGACGCTTCGTCAAGGGGTATGGTACTATCGTGGCTCCCTTGACTGAGCTCACCTCCAAAAAGCACCCTCGATGGGTGATCTGGACCGAGGGGTGTCAACAAGCCTTTGACACCTTGAAAAAGGCAATGTGTGCGGCACCTGTCCTCAGGGCCCCTGACTTCTCCAAGGAATTCATTGTCCAGACGGATGCGTCGGAGCATGGCATCGGGGCAGTGCTGTCGCAACTTAACGAAGAGGGTCTGGACCAACCTGTGGTTTTCCTGTCTAGGAGACTACTCCCCCGGGAACAGAGGTGGAGTGCGATTGAGAGGGAGGCTTTTGCAGTGGTGTGGGCTCTGAAGAAGCTGCGGCCATACCCGTTTGTCTCGCACTTCCTGGTTCAGACCGACCACCGGCCCCTCAGGTGGCTGATGCAAATGAGGGGCGAGAATCCCAAGTTATTGAGGTGGTCCATCTCCCTACAGGGAATGGACTTTAGGGTGGAACATTGCCCAGGAGTGGACCACACCAATGCTGACGGTCTCTCCAGGTATTTCCGCCTTAGTGAAGAGAACTCCCACGGGATTGGGTAGCTCTCCCCACTTTCATCTGGGGGGGACGCGTGTTAGACCTGCCAGCCCTTGGCTGTTCCCTCCTCATTTTTTTCCTCCCTTTACCGTCTAATTTTTCTGTCCACTAGTTTTTTTGGTGTTGATTTATAGGCTCTGGGTGCCCCATCATCACTAATTGATGGTGTGGCACAAGGCGCTTCCCTAAAATGGAGGGAGGGAGAGAGCTCCTCCACAAAATGGTGGTCCCAACTGTCGCCTCAGTACCTGGGCCATAGACTGCCATGGGGGGTTCCGGAACCTTCTGGACCACTCTGGTCAGTCAGGGCCCAGGTTATAAATAGAGGTGAAGGGGGGTCGGCCATTTTAGAAGGTAGCTGAGCTGTGAGGTAGTCAGGAGTAAGGCACCTGAGTGGAGAGGTGGCTGCGCTAGAGAGGGAATTGACAGGTCTTAGGGTCTGCATGACTTCCCTCATCAACTGATACCACCCTCAACCTCTTGACCTGTCCCTGACCCCAGCCTCTGACTTTGGGGAACATCTTTACCTCAAGAGACTCCTGTTTAGTCAGTATTACTGAAGGAAGACCAGGGGGGAAGCCTCTGTCCTGAGCATTACCTCCCTCACCCTTATTGTGCCCGGGATTTTGAATCGAACAAGGCTTAACGTCTGACCACCAGTCCGGCCTGTTTGGAAGGTGACTGAGACCTAGAGATAAGCATTTGGTTGGCTTATTTGACTGCCCTGGAGTGAACGCGGCACCCTTCATTTCAGCACCCCCCTGATACAAGTCCCCGCCTGGAGCACTCACCGCCGCAACCCCGAGATTGGGAGGTTGCCCGCTTTCGCTAGGAGGTTGCCGGTGGGCTCTGGGAGGTCTGTGGGGAGAATCGGGACTCCCTGGTGAGGGCCGGTGAGTAGGCGACGCGCCTGAGGAACTGAAGAGAATTACTTCCAGGAAGTAAGGGTCGCGTAAGGCCGTGAAGCAGCCTTCCTAGTGTCACATGACGAGGGCAGATTCAGTAGTGCCGCCCCACTGTTGCCGGAAAGAGGAGTAGGCCGCGCCCCCGCAAGCCGCGTTGCCTCAGGCGGCTGCGGGCGCGGATCCCAGCAGCGGAGTGGAGCCGAGACAGCGCCTGGCATACGGAGCCTTGTGGGGTCCGAGGACGACTCTACGCCCGTGTTGCGGATCGCTGGTGCAAGGATTCCTCCTGTGAAAAGACCCCGCCTCAGGGAAATCCTTGGGGGAGGTAGCCGGTGGGTGTGCCCCGTGTTCACCCCCCTTGAGGGACTTCCCTTGTCCAAACCCATGAGCCCCGTCTGTCCCGCGTGAAGTGGGAACTGAACTCCCAGCACGGCCGATCTTCCCAGGCAGAGGAGGACACCGAGGTTGAACAGTAAGCTGGGCTTAAGGAGAAAAGGGAAGGAGGGGGTGGAACCGTGCAGGTGAAGACCTGGCAGTCCCGGCTGATGGTCCCATGGGAAGCCAGGATCTGGGAGTAAGATTGCCAGCACAAAGAAAGAAAGAGTCATGTGTAATGTTTAACTGTAATAGTAAGATTGCCAACACAAAGACAGATTCATGTCTAATGTTCAACTGTATCAGCTTGATTGCCAACACAAAGACAGATTCATGTGTAATGTTCAACTGTAATAGCTTGATTGCCAACACAAAGACAGATTCATGTCTAATGTTCAACTGTAATAGCCTGTCTGCCAGTATGAAGAGAGCTTCAGGAAATGCTTAAATGTAATAGATTGATTTCCAGTAGCAAAGGAATTTTCAGGGGCCATGCTCAGATGTAACAGCTTGATTCCCAGCAACCGACTAGATTTGCAGTATAGCGCCTAATGGTAAAAGCGTGATCTTATGCAACAGCCTAAGGTCCAGGTAGTAAAGCGGTTAGTGTAGACATCGGACTGAGGGGCAACGAGTGGGCGTGTTGACCTTTTGACATTCCATGCCATGAGACCATTGTGGGAAGCACTACAAGTGGGAATCTAATAGGGCGCTCTAGGGTCTAGGCGCTGGATTGACACATCTGATGAAGTTTAGGTGGGGGGCTATACTGAAGTAAAAGAAGGAATTGTATTGTTGACTGGAATACTATGAAATATTTGCACCTGAAATGTGATGGTTAGAATTGATTGAGCGCAATTAAAAAGGAAATATAAAACTTCCTCTTATCAGTTCTACTTACTCGGTGTAGCGCCCTTTTTGAGTGGTGCAGCGCTGAAGTGGGAATTGGGTGTGATGCAAGCGCAACATGCGATTCTGGAGAAAACGCCTTTCTGCTTGAGCCAAGCTACCCCAAGGACGTCAGGTCTAACACTATAAATAGCTTAGCCTCACGCTCCTTAATGGCCGTCAGATTCATCTTCCTGCAGCTTCGGCACTCATCGATGTCGTGATCAGAAGATAAGCGCCAAAGGCAATCATCACGCAGGTCAGTGATCGACATGTGGCCGCCACACTCCCAGCAGGGTTTAAATATGGACTTCCTAGTAGCAGCCATTAGAAATCTTCGAGGAAACAAAGTTTTCACTACAGAAATGGAGAGTCCCTAAAAAACTGTTAGGTGTCGGCGGCGCGGAAAAAAAGAAACTGACGTCAGCACGCCGACGGGGTCCTCTTATGGCTCCGATGACGTCATATGGTGTCGCGAGCGGAGCCGTGCTATTATGACGTCCTCGTCGACGTGGGAGAGCTAGGAAAGAATTTCCGCGGAATACTGGTGCGGGGGTATTCAAAAGGTGAGGAATCCACAGGCAGAAGTATCCATCAGAAATTAAGATACCTGGAAACAGATTGGAGCTGGTAGTTTCCGATCTTATACACTCCCATCAATCGAGATTTATCAATAGTAAGACAGGCACATGATTAACGTCCATCAGGCAGTCCACTTTGTCGCAAAGAGAAAACAGCAATACCCGCAGTATT
Source organism: Triturus cristatus (assembly GCF_964204655.1). Classification (NCBI taxonomy): domain Eukaryota; kingdom Metazoa; phylum Chordata; class Amphibia; order Caudata; family Salamandridae; genus Triturus; species Triturus cristatus. The sequence goes on along the minus strand of NC_140587.1, from coordinate 464,982,357 downwards.
GATTTCACTGGACGTTGAAAAAAACGGGTGGAACAAAACCCTTGATAGAGTGGAGTTTGGACTCACATTTATGTGCACGGATAATGTGGAGTACCAGAGGATCTTGCTCAACGGCATACTATCCCAACCCTTCATAACAGGAAGAGGCACACATCAGGGCAGTTTCCTCACAGAGGTTCTTTTTGCCCTTAGCATTGAGCCCTTTATGACACACATTGGACAAAACTATTCAGGAACTACAGTTTGGTGGCAATGCACAAAAAATAACCTTGTTTTCAAAAGACGTTCTGTTGACCATCAAAGACCCAGATACATCCATACCTTGTCTTTGGCCACAAATAGCAGACTCTGAAAAAGTGTCTGGCTACATAATAAATAAATCAAAGATTTTAAACCTAGCATTACCACAGGAGACATGGACAGACTGAAAGTACAAAGTTGTTTTTGGTGGGTGACTTGCTCTGACAAAAATATTTGGGGACCAACACAGCTTCTAACTGAACTCTATGAAGCCAATTATCCACAAATGCTTGTAGCCCATGGCAAAAGACTTTCAGACATGGTGCCTCTCTTTCTTTTATGGACAGGCAGGATAAAAGCAATCTAAATGAATGTCCTACCCAGAATGTATTAAATCTTCCTAGCCCTTCCCATCCTGATGTGTAAATAATTCTTCACAACACTCACAGAAAAGCAGGGCCAGAATAGCATGTAAGCAGTTATGCCAATCCCAGCATGATGGAGGTCTAGCCAGCGTGGATTTTCCTAAGTCATATAAGGCTACAGAACTAAGAATTGTTTTAAAAGTTATTCCTCAGGGAAAACAACAGAAAATTGTCCAAATGGACCAAGCTGTAGCAAGCGGAACAAATTGTGATGGGTCATGGGAACACAAATGAGACAGACATTTAAGTACTTTCATTAGTATCTTTAACAACAATGAGGACTGGCCACAAGTTAAACCATTTTGGGTGGAAATTCTAGCAGCTATGAAGAAGATACAGGAGTATCTCAATCCTGCTGCCTTTGTGATTTTGGGTCTATGGTGCCCTAATTTGAATACCAAACAATTGTGGACTGCCTCTTGATGGGGAACTAATTGGGGGCAGCAAAAGCTAATCTGGTTTCTTAACAGAACAAAATTGGGATTGATGGGATTTGTATTGACTGGAGGGGATTTTCAAAAATTCATTATACTTCATAGGCAAACTGCATACTTCTCAATAAAATGGTTATCATTGCACCTCTTTGCAAATATATTTAGCTATGGAGTATTTATGGAAACCAATGAAAGCATGTGTTTACAGAAAACATTCAGTCATACTGTAGAGCCAGTACAGGTCATGAGGATGTTCATTAGGGCTAGCAAAAGTTAACTGGGGAGCTAGGAAGGGAATAATTTCAGAAGTGTGAATGAAGTCCCCTTGTGGGTAGAATGACGAGTATCGTTTGATGATCACCTGCATCAAATATTACAGACAGGTCGAAAACAAGAAGGCAAGGATGACTTTTTACATAACGAAGGCTTTGATACTTGGACTGATACCCCAAGATTTGATAAACATTTCAATATAGGTTTATTTTGCACACACACTATCATTTTTTTGAAAAATCTAATTTGAAAATATTACAGTATATTTACATACTCATTTAGATCACATATTAATAAAGCATTTGTTTATTTTACAAAATATGTTGGTTTAAGTTAGGAAAGCATTCTTTTCAAATAGTTTTTGCCATTTCGTTTACGTGAACGGTGCTAAGGTTGGTTCATAAAATACTCCGTATGATGGGAGTCTGTTTTGTGAACAATAATTGATAGGCTCTAAGTCTGCCTTTTCCTAATCTGATAGTGAGGATTCAGAAAAAGGTTAAATTTCATGATAATTTGTTCTAAGGAATTACGCATAACAGATTTGGTTATCTGATATCCGATATACAGTACAATTGCAAAATGTATTATCATGGTGGTATCACATCTATGGATACGCCATACTTATGAACACAAGCCAGAATCCCACTAAAGTCCTGAAAAGGCGTGAACAAACACGTGTCAGCTGTGGGAACTTAATGTTTTCTACAACTCGATCCACAGGATATGAACAAGAGTACGATCGTTTTCTAAAAAAGTAATCTTGTACATTTGAGGGAACGTGTAAAATTGATGTATAAGATATAAAGGGGCTTTTTAAATATTGCTATGTGATATCGTTGCTGCATACAGATATGTATAAATACATGTATATTTTGTACTTCCCATTAGAGCGTCTTTGTATATATTGGTATACTGTCATATTCCCCTGCAATAAGTGCCCAATTGCGAGTCTCTGGCATCCTGTTTTTTTACTTTGGCCCCCGTGTCATGCTAATCTAGTGCGTGGGCAGAGACCTAGCTCTGTCTCTTGACAGAAGTGAGGTCTTGGACCTGTCCTCAAGGACTAACCATGCTGCTATTTGTTTGACAATGGACTACTTTCCCTGTTTAGCATGTAGCGTCGTGGTGAAGTATTTTTTTTAATCAGTGGTTGTGAACAGCCTTTTTTTACTCTATGTCCCTGGAGTGGTGTCCTACTAGCCTACTTGTGTTAAGTTATGCCCCTATGCACTAACCCAGATCCTAGTGTTAACATCCCAAGTGTATGATTTGCGTGTGTGTGATCTGTTTGGAACATGCATTGTGTATATGTGTGAACCAAAGCAAAAGCAATGGAGGCCAGCCAGCAGGCTCTATTTTGGAAGCCTCTGGCTTTTTTTGTGTGTAATAAACTATGGATTATACGGAGAGTAGTGGGGACTTTTTTAAGCTGGAGGAAGGAGACCTAGTCAGTTTATTGGGGGAAAACAAGACAGTTCTCCTCTAGAGATTTAGTTAGGTCTTTTTGCTGAGAAGATCTACTGATTGGTCTTCCTGGGCATTGTCATTTGGTAGATAGTGGGGTGAAGGGTGGGACTGCAGTCTCTATTGTTCAGGGTGAGAAGGGTCCTTTTAGTGAGACCAGCCATTTGTCTCTTTCTTGGTTACTGTTCAGTGTGCCTGTAGAAAGCCAGTTGCAGAAAGTCACACCTCCTTGTGCCTTGGTTGTAGGAACTACAGGCTGGGGACTACTCTGCTGTGAGAAGCACCACTCTACACAAATGCTGTGCTGGGGAACACTCTGGAGAGGACACTTGAAAAAAGAACCACCTCAAACTAATTCTGGAAATGCAGACAAAGAATACACATCCTCAGTCGGCTTTAACTGTATAAAAGGGTAACTACTGACCCACCGGTTGTTTCAGATCCATGTTTTCATCGGCTATGGAAGGCAGTAGTCCGCAGAGTGCTCCGAGGTCTGGGTTGTGCGACCATAGTTTGTGTCTGCATGGAAGTCAGCTTCCCTGGGGTCAGCAGACAGCAACAGGAGTCTTGCCTGAAGGGAAGAAACATTTGTCCTAACGTGAAGAACCTAGAGTCCAATCTGCCTCCCGAGAGTGCCAACTCAATATAATAAGTGACTATCCAGGGAGAGCCAGAAGCAAGTCGGCCCCAGTGGTACGAGGGTCTGCCCAAACAGGAAGGCTGAGGAGGAACTAAAAGCTTGAGGGGACATGAGTGCAGTCTCCCAGGATGAGTGGTTCCATCCAGGAACGACAGTAACAACAAACTGAGCCAGAGCGGACTGTGCTGCTGCACTCAAGCAGACTTTGGCGGTTCATCAACAAAGTGGACTCAGTCGGATGCCAATGTCTACGACAGTCCTGCAGACTGCGTAAGTTGTCTCCACTGCTACAGTTGTGACCTGAGTCTGCGACAACTTCCATCCAGCCATTCACATGCCTGAAGAAGGAGTGAGCCAAACACATAATCCGGATCCTCGCGGACCACCCAAGAAAGACTGAGCAACCCCGCTGTGATGACAAACAACATTTGGGAGACTGCTGCGTAAATTGAGCACACAGTTGTCCCACTGCCAGTAAAGATATGTACAGGTAGCCTGTTCTGTGAAGTATTAACTTGTCTGTGTATTGTTTCTTTATCAAATTAAAGCACTGGGTTGGACAATCCAAAATTTCATTGCTGGGTGACTGTCAATTTCTGAGTTTGAGCAAACACAAACTACATTCCTGAAATGTAAGTGACTGCTCGCAATCACTATCACTGAGAGTTAAGTGTTCAAATAGCTATACAGGGCCCGATTTAGCAGATCCACAGTAGGACGAACCTCAGGATATCTAAGGCAAATGACCCCAGACACCCCACTTGCGGTTCAGAAGGTCCTGTGTGTGCCTCATTGCCTAAGAATTGGGTCGGACAGGGTAATTGCGTGAGAACATACAAAGTGCACAGGAAATGCCCCATAAACATTATGTCATGCCCCGCGGTCCCGGCTCCGCGACGCTGCAGTATTTAAGGAGCCCCGAGGCAAGTAAACGCGCTTAGCGTTCTTGCTTCGAGATTCTGTTCCGTCCCATCGCTTAGCTGCCTGACTTCCGGTCGAGTATTTCCTGTTTCCGTCTTCGTTCCGTGAACGAAGGCGGCTGGCTGTATCGTTTGCCGCTTTCGCCTTCCTTCGTCCTGCCCTCAGCCATACCACCGCTAGCAGGTCGGATATTGCCTCTTTCCCTTTCCTTCAGAGAGAGAGAGGTTACCCCAGCGTTCCTGGCTTTCTGTTCTCGTTTATTGTTGTAGCGCCTTTGTGTGCTGCATCCTAAGCACGGGCTGTCTTTACAAGCCGGGGGGTCGCTGCTTCGCATTTTGCGGCACATGTTGTTTCAGTTCTTCCCATCCTCCTTTTCCCCCGTTATTCCCTGCTTGAGGCACTCAAATCCAGTGGCGAACTTTGCTCATTCTACTGGCCAGGTGTTATTTAAAACACGTATAGCCTGGTGGTGTTCTTTTGGGTGGCACACACTAGTGTGGGTGTTTCCATTCCATTTCATATTACAAAAGTATCCAGTCGCTCCCTGGGGATAGTTGCGTGGATCACTGTGCTGACTCTCCTTCCGACAGAATCACGGTAACAGCGCAATGCGCTGCTTTATTCTTCAATAAATGTTTACTATACCTAAGAAGGGGAACTCAGCGGGGATCTTGAATGTGTTGACAGGTTGTGATATATGTCGTAGTAGAACACCTACCCTCCACAGTGGTCGCAAGGCAAGGTAGAATCCGGGGAGTCGATAGTCCTACAACAGAACTACTGGGGGTAAGCTGTAGAAAGAAATAGAGTGGACTCCAGTGGTGGTTCTTACTCCTGTTTAACGTTGTGCTCTCCTTTACGTAGGACATTACAGTAGACGCCTTGACGTCTTCACTCTACCAGATTAGAAGTCACCACACAGGGGTAGGTGAGGTCAATAGTCGAGTTCTATTGGAGGGTTGTTCATATGTACTAGTGTTTACACTGTCTTTATTTTACAGGGTGTGAGCGAGGTGTGAGTCCCCTTTCTTCAGACCCAGACGCCAGTTAAGCCATTTGAAGTGCGAACCCGCCTTCCCTTGTTTTGTTTCCCTGTCTTCCCCTGGTGAGTCTTCCGAATCTCTAGAGTCTGATAGAGTCGGAAGACCGCTGGGGAAGGCGGAGGTATTGTCATCAGGTTCCCGACGCTCCTGCGGAACTTCTGGCAATCCTTACACATTACAAAAGGCCTTCAGGATCTAGGACGGCAGGCCATCTAACTAGGGGGGAAGGTTGTGGGGTCTGGCAAAAAAAGTTCTTCAAGAATGTACTTAAAGGTTATTGACAAACAGAGGAAACTATAACCCACCTCCACCTCTCCTGCCCACTTTTGGTTGCCGCTCTAATTATGGCCATTTCATCCTTTACAATCCAACCATACATTAAATATCTGCCCTTTGGAAAACTGGTGGATATTGTGGTACTCTTGTCACTGCGTTGGACGTTTTCACTCACAGATAATCATTTTATTTGTTTTTGGCACTGTCAAATATTCAATTCACATTGTTTGTTGAAAATGTTCCATAAATGGCCACAAATATATTGAACTATACATTAAGTTCAAAATACAAACCCAGTTGGCTTCAGTGGGCAAACTCAGTGGACAGCTGCATGGAAATTCAGTATTAAAGTTCACTGTAAATGCTGAGGATGCTGGAAAAAAAATATTGGGGTTTAGCTTTAGCATGCCACATGAAAACAAAATATTTAGAATGTATATAAAAGCTCTGAGTAAGAATGATACAAAAATGTAAACACAGAATACAATCATACTAAAGATTTTGCAAACTGCCAAATGAGCGAACTGTGATATAACAACTAGGTTAAAGTTGACTACACTCTGTTGGATATGGCCCTTTTTGCAGGGTGACAAACTTGTTGCCTTCCTCCCTCTCATTTTCTAACCTTGTTTTTGTTTGCTTCAGGACTCTGTGCACCTTTTCACTACTAACCAGTGCTAAAGGGCGTATACTCTACTGAAAACATGGTGACATTTGTTTATCCACAATTGGAATATCTGATTTACTTCTAAGCTCCTAGTAAAGAGCACTACATGGGCCCAGGGCCTCGAAAACGTGTATTCCAGAGACAGGCGAAAGGCACCAAATGGTTAAAGTAAGAAAATGCCAACTTTCTAAAAGTAGAAGATATGAACTAGAGCGTAATGTTCTAGACAGGGTGTGCACTACCTGATACACTCCTGCATGAGTGTGTATAAACTGTTCATGTAGAATGCTTAAAACACTTTACACAAGAGCAAAACAATTTTCACAAATAAACATCGAAATTATTCTTAATTTAACATCATCTCCAAAGTCCAAAATCATTCAAAGAAGTCAGTAAACCGTCAACCACTTCCTTTGTTTATGTACTTCTTTTATTCACACTTTTAGAAGTAAATCCAAATCAAGAATGAGTTCCAACAGTCCATATTGTCCTGATCCCCAAAAATGAAATGCTGTTTGTTTTTTAATCCCATTGCATTTCGGGTGTAACCGGCACCCTTCTTCAGGGGATATCTACAAACAAATATATCATTTTTATAAGTGAATAAAAAATATGCCAATTGTGGATCAACCAATGTTACCATGTTTTAACTAAAGAGCACAAGCACGTTAGCACTGGTTGGCAGTGAAAAAATCCTGAAGCAAGCAAAAACAAGGCCAGAAAATTAGAAGGTGGAAGGCAAAATGTTTGAGGTAACCCTGAAAAAAGTGTCCATTTCCTGCACAACCCTCCTTCAGCGTAAAGACAGGTTAGACTAATCAATACCTTGATGGACTTTCCTGCTTAGGGCAATGGAACATGGACTATGGCCCACTACTGCATGGGCATTTGCCAGTTCTACACCTCTCTGAACTCAGTTGGATGTCTCCGTCTATACTCTCGGGCCCACTGAACTGACCCATGTTACTCACCTCAGGACCCCATCTGTGCGGCACCTAACCTACCTCTGATCATAGATGCATCCCAGTAGGCAGACAGTACCACCATGGCCAACAGTGTGATGTGCCCCATTCCACCCATTAGGTCTGACTTCTGTCTCCAACTCAGGGAAACCTATGACCACAAGGACAATAACAAATGGAGGCCACTCACAGCTGTCAGTGTCAAGAGCCAGGCCACAGGCCATCCGGGGCTCTCAGACCTCAGTAGTTTCTCAGAGTGTGGGAGGGGGCACTAGTCCCAGTTGATTGGCACCCTTTTTACCACTATGCCTCCCACAGGTTCAAAGGAGATATCCTGAAACAGGTCCTTCAACCCAGGGTCTGCCCTAAGGCTGAACATGTGCCTCTCAAGCCAGGCATTCCAGAGTAGTACAGGAAACACATTCCGCATATGTTGTGCAAGAGTCTGTCTGGTGCAGGTGTCCATCCCTCTGTCCCTGTGACAGTGCATGGAGCCCCTCCCAGGTCAGAAGTGGCCTCACCAGGGTCAGGCTTTGGGTGCTCTGACCTCAGAGCTGGCAATCCCTGCCCCACTGGTCCTACCACTGTTGACTGTGTCCACCTCCTGGCCCGATTTCTGGGCCTCTGCACCCTTCGTTGTGAAGTGGTATCCCAAAGGACAGAAATGGAAGGACGGTAGTGGCAGCCGCTCCACCCAGCTCTCCTGACACCGTGGGACTCCCACCAGAAGCTGGTCTCACGGTACAGACCAAGTCATCCTTTTTGCGCTCCCTCTGGTAACAACCCTAGCACTGGGACTGGGAATAGGACACCCTGGCCCTCTGCCCACCCCCACCTCTCCTCCTACTCTTTAAATGGACATGGGACCCTCTTCCCCCACTATACTAGGACCTAGCTAGGTCACTGCGTACCTCCCGCTCACTCTATTGAGGGGAACCTGAGCCACCCCCTTAGGATCACTCACAAATGCCTTCTAAAAACACTGTGGTACTCATTCAGAGTTCTGCCTCCTTTACAAGTTCCCTGCCGTCAGAGCACTTACAATCGATCAGTGTTGGAATAGCTCTGGAAAACAGTGACTGAACAAGTGCTCTCTAGACATCAGATCTTACAGCCCTTCACATGTGTTCACCTCACTACCCTTCATTCAACCATCCAGTGCCTTGCAAAAACAACCCACAAAATCCTCCTAGGACTGGTGAAACAGTTTATAAATGTCCCTGAATCTCAACGTGCACCATTCTGGGGTGAATCTATACTTCCTGACAAGTGCCTCTTTTATGGTGGGATACTTCATCCTTTCTCTCCTATCTAAGGTCTCTCCCATCACCAGATATATGTCTACATATGCCAGCTCCTCTGTCCTCCTAAGGAATGTTGTGCACTTTTAGAGTAGCCTCGTATACCTCAAACCACCTGTATCTGGCATCCCCCTCCTTGAAGTCAGGCATCAAGCCATGAATATGTGGATCCTCTCTACACCACTGTACACTATTGCTGCCAACATTTCAGCTAGACTCTGCCAGCTGTTTAGCCTTTAAGTCCAGCTCTTTGAGACTCAGTTCATGAGGCAGCAAGCTCTTGCTTTCTTCAATAGCTCTCTCAACCTCCGCTGCCTCCATGGCAAGTTCTTCTATGGCTAAGGCCCTTTCAGCCTCAACCCTCCTCTTCTCCACCAGGACTTTGTCAGGTTAAGCTGAATTCTCCTCTGCAGCCAGCTGCAGTCTTAGGTCCCCTCTCAGCCTGTCTGTCCTTGAACTCCTCAGGGGACAAGGTTTGGGAGGAGACACTGCTACCAGCAATAGGTCCAGCAGAAGACTACATCTCAGTGGGATCCCCTCTCTCTCCTTTGGAGCCTTTGCCAAGTCATGCTTCTTCTCCTCCTCCTTATAAGGGCCACTGCCCTCTTGGGATTCTAGTTTGGAATCCTTCAGGTAGTACCAGGGCTCTGCATTCGCTATAGCTGCAAAGGGGTCCTCCCCAGAGTCATTACCCTCCTAGTCCTCTGTTGAAGCTTTTCCCCAGTGTGCCTCCTCAAAAGCATACAGGGCTGGCTGCGATCCTTCTTTCTGGATCTCTCATGCACAGCGAGCCCCCCTCTCCTTACAGAAAACCTTCAACTCCTTTATGTTGTAAATGATAGGCAGTTGAGATCAAGGGTTAACCCCATTCTCGCAAGGTACCTCTGAGAAAACAACAAAAATATGAAGCAGGAGTTAAATTAATTGAGAGGAAGGAGAATTTAAAAGCGTGCAACGGTCTTAGGTTTGGATAGTAGTGTACGCCAATCACTGTATGGCACTGCACAAATACAAGTCCCATCCTCACTGCTGATCACTAATGTTAGCAATTGAGTTTCTGGTTGGCAGAGTATACACACTGTCCAAAAAGGAATCACAATCCATGTAGGGTTATATCAACTACCTAGAAATCTGTAAAGAACCTCTGCCAGAAGAACTGCTGTGTTGCTACAATGACTGTCTCTCTGCCAGACTGCTACTCCAGATGAACTGCTTTTCTGCTGTGCTGCCCTGCTGCCTGCTGTTGTCTGACCCTGCTGAGAGAGTGTTGGACTTGCCTTGAACCCAGCATGATCTACAAGGTTTGTTGGCTTGGCTCCTGTATTCTGAGACTTAGGGATATCAAAGTCTCATCATATGCTCCTGTGCCTGGTACACTAGCAGTGGACGCAGGTGCTAGCTCCATAGGAGCAGACGCATCCTCTGCTTGCGTGAAGCAGAACCAACGCATCACCCTTGTTGCCGGAGTGGACTAAGCACATCGCATTTGCAACCAGCACATCACCTCCACAAATAGATGCCTCAGAACCACGCATCACCAGCGCAGCATTGTGAGAAGATCAACGCATCCCATCGACTGCGCGGAGAAACCCGGCGCATTGCACTCAGAACCAGTGCCTCTCTGCTTCGGCGCTTCATCATCGGAGCCAACGCATCACCACCACTGTATGGAGAAAATTGACGCATCACCTCAACAGCAGGATCGACACCGACACATTACTTGGCTGCACCCCTTACTTCGCTGTTGCAACGAGGATCGAAGTACTTTATTTAGCAGGCTGCGTAGCTCCTGTATCCAGCATGCGCTCCATCGCAGTTGGATTGAATTTTTGACTTTGCCCTGGTTCAGCGAGACCAGATTACCTCCATAGGCATTTATTGCTTCTAAGGGCTAAGAACACTTATTCTTTTAAATTTATACCTCAACTTCTACTTATTGGACTTTTGTTGTTTTGGTTTTGATTTTTTTATAACAGTATTGTCTATTTATCTAACCAAGCGTGAAGTCTTTTTGTGGTGTCTTTATTGTGTTACTGTGTGTTGTGCGCAACTACTTTACACATTGCCTCTTAAGTTAAGTCTGCCTGCTCTGTGCCAAACATCAAGAGGGTGAGCACAGGTTAACTTTTAGTGAGTATCTTACTTGCTCTGACTAGTATTGTAGTTCCTGCTTAAACACAGTGCATACCGTTGCCAACCAAAAACATAATTTCTAACACAATCTGTGCACACAATAAAAATAAAACACAGGAAAATGTGCATATATTAATTTACACTTGCAAATAGAACAAAAAGCCTGTAGATCTTCATGTACACACAGTCTAAAACACATACACCTGCGCATTCAGTTTAACAGATAATTATGCATACAGACAAGGCTTGAGCAGGCACATATGCACACAGATACAGAAAACACATGCATCACTTTTCACAGACAAGACACAGAGATACTCATTTAGTTACAAATATGGCCTGGCTAGCAAACACACATTTGAGCCGAGTGTGTGCAGGGGAAACCAAGATAATTTGTGGGTAGTCAATCTGATTGGAATGGTAAGGCAGACAGCAAGCCTACCTGATCACTGCTCCAATTGTGCCATACTCGTGCCCGTCCCCAGATGCATTGACGTGTCAGCAGCCACAGACACCATTCACACCTGAAGATACCTTTTTGGCTTATCCACTCATTGCCCGTGCACTTTAGCCGGTTCTGCGATTCCTGTTTTTGGGTGCTTGAATCAGTGACGGCAAGGTCAGTGAGCTCCTTTGGAAGTCCTTTAAGCCTTTGCAAAATGTAATTGAGGTGAGGACCGACTTGATTTTTCGCACGTTATTGTGTGGTAAAAGTGCAAATTGTATGCTCCATAATCTTTATTAACCAGATATAACCTGTGGGTCGATGTACGGCTATGAATGCATAAAAAGGCCACATTTTATATCAGCAGCTGTTGTATAGTAAGGTTAACTAAATACAAATTTTTGTCAAAAATATTTTTATTGGTTTCAAACGTAAGACAGTACACCAGAAAAACAAACTACGGAAGGAGACAACAATGCTTCATATATGGCGAGAGTTACAACGAGCTAAAGTATCATATACAGTTTGTGAACTAGGACTCGACATGCCCTTAAAAAACTCAACATGAACCTCCCAGGTCTCCTACGTGCCCCTCAGGTCGAACAGTTCAAGCAGATCTAATGGAAGGTCAGCTCAGCGTAGGCTCTGGCAGTCATCCCTCCCTCCCCCCCCACCAACTCCCAAATAATAAACATAGAATGCAAACTATGGTGTCATGGGAAAACAAAAAGCCTGGGTGAGGGTGAAGGCTGGATTATGGAGAGGGATCCCCCACCCCCCAATCCCTCCCCTGACAATTCTGGGAAGCCCACAATCTGTCTAGACGTGAAAGAGATATAGTGCTCACACGCGTGGCCCACATTCAAACAGAGGTAGTCCCTCCGATAGGTATTTCACCAGGGGAGCCCACACATTGTCAAACCCCTTTCTTGAGTCTTACACAATGTCACACATTCTTGCCATTGCGCGCCATAGCCTGGCATGCCATTGGGTAAGAGAGGGGGCCTCGACATTCTTCCATGCCGCCGCCACAGCAGTCTTGGCGGCTCCGAGGCACAGCCACATCACGGAGCAGTCCCCCTGTGTTTGGCGCTTCAGGATGGGGTCCCTAATCCCCAGGAGTGGGCGCTCTAGTGTGTCCGGGATCGGGTATCCCAGAATTAGTTTAATTTGGGAGAGTACCTCCTTCCAGAAGGGCCTGATGTGCGGGCAATCCCACCAGATATGTTTGAAGTCCCCCAATAGCCCACATCCCCTCCAGTATCTATCGGAGGAATTAAGGAAGATAGTGTGCAGCCCCTGAGGGTGTAGGTACCATTCCTACATAATTTTATGGTGAGCTTCCATTAAAAACATGGAGCGGTTATACTTGGGGATATCGCTATGCAGCGCGGACCATTGTTTCTTCTCTAAAGGGGTGGCTAAAATTGAGTCCCAGAACCGTTGGTGCCTAGGGGTGTGGTGCGAACCCAACGACCGTATGAGTGGGTAAAGGAAAGAGATGGAACCCCTCGAGGAGGCTCCAGACTGAGCAATTTTTTCAATCGGGAGTAGCTTCCTAGTGGCAGCCTGTCGTATCTGTGGTTGGAGAGCCCAGTGCTTAAGTTGCGTATAGTGATACTTCTCCGAGGGCTGGAGGTGAAAGGCTTTAGTGCATTCTACAAAGGACAACAATTTCCCCCGTTCGAACAGATGGGAGAGCATGAGACACTCCCGCCAGGCCTCAAATGACCCCTCCTGCAGCGCCGGAGGAAACTCGGGGTTACCGTGGATGGGCGTGTACGGGGAAGGGAAGGTGGCAATGGGGGTTGATATAGCTAGTTCATCCCATACCCTTAAAGTGGTAGCTGTAGGGGTGCTGATATAGGCATTGTGTGTTCAATTGGGTTTCTGTTTCCACAGGAGGTCCCAGATCGTCCTACCCACTATCTGTTGGTCCATGTAAAGCCACAGTTTATCAGATTCTCAGAGGGACCATTCTGGAAACACCCTAATCTGCGCTGCTCTATAATACCCCTGGAAATCTGGTAAAGCCAACCCCCACTCCTCTCATGACCTAGTAAGCACTCAATTCGAGATTCGGACTCTTTGCCCCTGCCAAATAAACTTGTAATCACTGTCCTCAGCTCGGAGAAAAGCGCCAAATTCACTGGAATGGGGAGGCCCTAGAAGAGATAAAGTAGGTGCAGGAGGACATTCATTTTGATAGCATTGATTCGCCCTATCCAAGAAAGATAGGCAGTCCTCCATTTAGTCAAGTCCGCCTTAAGCTGGCGCAACATGGGTGGGTAGTTAGCTCCATAGAGATGTTCTAGCTTGGGGGTGAGTTTAATGCCCAAGTAAGTGATGTCTTTGTGCGCGGTCTGAAAGAGGGATGCACTTTCAATAAGACGGATGGTCTCCTTAGGTACGGTGAGGTTGAGCAGGAAAGATTTCGACAGATTCACCTTGAATCCCGATGCCTGTTCATATGAGGCAAGTTCAGATTGGATCGCTGGAAGGGAGGATTGCGGCTTTGTGACAGGGAGTAACACATCATTCGCAAAGAGCGAGATCTTGTGTTCATCCGTGCCAAACGGGACACCTATGTCCGGATTGGACCGAATACGCTCCGCAAGAGGTTCAATGCTGAACGCAAACAATAGAGGGGACAGCAGACATCCCTGCCTAGTTCCCCTGGAAAGGGCTAAGGGTTCTGATGCCAGCCCGTTGACTAAAACCCTGGATCTCGGAGCGCAATAGTTCATCTGTATCATGCCAATGAAGGTCTTGTTGAAGCCAAACCAACTTAGTGTACGGTTCAAAAAGGGCCAGTCCACGCGGTCAAAGGCCTTCTCCGAGTCAAGTCAGAAAAGGACCGTAGGTATGGCCTTCCTCTGTGCTTTATCAATGATGTGAACCACCCTCCGGAGGTTATCGTGAGTTTGCCTCGCTTTGATGAAACCCACCTGATCTGGCTGCACGAGAACCGGCATGATATTTTCCAGGCGCGAGGCCAATATTTTAGAGTATAACTTGGCATCTAGGTTCAGGAGCGAAATAGGCCTATAAGAGGTGCATCTAGTGAGATCTTTCCCCGCTTTGGGGGCAACTGAGATTAAAGCTTCTCACATAGAAGGGGTCACCTCCTGCCTGTCAGCTATTTCGTTAAAAAGCTTCACCAGGCGGGGCACCAGTTCCAGTGCGAAGGTAGAAGTGGGCTTTGAGGCCATCGGGCCGGGTGGTTTTTTGAGCTTAAGAGTGTTGATTGCTTTTTGGATCTCTTCCGCAGAGATGGGGTTGCTTAAGTCGTCATTTGCAGAGGCTGGGTCCTGAGGTAGAACCAGAGCCTCGAGATAATGGTCTTGAACCGTTGTGTCAAGTGAGTCTGCCGTGTAGAAGGAGTGGTAAAATTCCCCAAAGGCCTTGGCTTTCCCTGTTTCACTTTGGTGGGAGACCCCATGCCCATCGATTATTTGCTTAATGTATTCCTTTTTCTGTCTCGCACGCAACTGGCGTGCTAATAGGGAGACAACCTTGTTTCCCCCTTCGTAGCTATGCGCTTCCAAGGGTAACAGTTACGGTGGTGGTGGTTACCTCATGGATTAACCACGCCAAGCTCCCTGGGCCATTTTGTATCTACGGCTGGTCATACACCAGATGATACCACCAGTTTCACGCACATGGGGTTAGATCACAAGTCACCCCAGTACGTTTGGTGTCACCCTGGGCTATCGCCACACTACAGGCGTCTGAATCCTCTCTTGTGCAATAAATCCCCCATCACTCAACTTGCCTCTCAGTTGCTCAAGCTGGGGATCGTCTGCCCCCGTTCACCTTTCCTTTTTATGCTTTGCTCATACCACCTCTTTCCCCAGTGGTGCACTGCTTAATATTCCCCGAGAGGGGTTTCCTCATGCTTTTCTAGCTTCTTTAAGTTGCAGTCCCACTTAAACCTCTCCAATGTGTTTTCATTTTCAGTTGGAAACTGGTTTCTCCAAAGTGGAAGAACCTTAAGGGCCTGTGTTAGACCTGGGGATCTCTAGTTGGCAGAGGTAAGTACCTTTGTCCAAGTAGGGACCCTTGTTTCCAGTCAGGGTAAGGGGGAAACATGCTGTTGATATCCCCTGCTCACCCCCTTGGTAGCTTGGCACGAGCAGACAGGCTTATCCCCAAAGCAATGTGTAAAGTATTTGTACCAACACTCACAGTAACACAGTGAAAACACCACAAATGGGCGCTACACAAGTTATTTATAAAAATATAAATCACTTTATCTTGATTAGGCAGAGTCAAAACGACATAAATCCAACATACAAAAATAGACTCTCTTCCAGTAATGGTTCTTTAGTAAATGATTCACTGTAGCAATGTTCTTTTGTAGAAAACACACATGTAAGAATAATGGAAGTAGTTGAGTCCTAACTATAGGACTCCTGCTCCTAGCGTAGTGAAAGTAACTTTAAAAATGGTGCCCTTAACGAGAACGCTCCTTGCGTAAAGATGGTGCCCTTAACAACAAATGCCCTCGCTGTATTCCTAGCACAGAAAGTGCGAACTTAGCTTGCTCAGTTGCACAGTTTAAGATCACCCCCTCTCAATGAGCGAGGGAGCGCCAGTCCCCATGATGTTTTACAAGCCCTGATGCGGCCGATTACCTTGCGAGCAGAACGGGGGGCTGGTCAGTCCACGCTAATCTCCGGCACGGCAGCTCTCTCCCTTGCGGTGCTCCCTGGCTTCCGGTATGGCTCCGCCCTCGATGACGACCGTGAGGAAGCCCCGGTTGCTATGGGACGCCTCGCGCTGCACTCTACTTGACGTGGCTCTGCCGGGACAAGTCTCCTCGTTGCTAGGGAACCCTCGACGCGGGGACCAATCCCAGCGCGGCTCGGCAGTGACGATTCACGGACTCCGGGCCAGCGGCGGTGAATATCGGCTGGATGTTTTTGCAGCTCTTCTCCTTGGTGGACCCGGCCTCTGGCACGCAGCTCGAGGGGCAGCGGTGATTATTAAACACACACACAGTAACTCTGGCAATCGGGGGCCAGTGGTGAAGAAATACTGTCCCTCAGCATCTGTCTTGATCATGGGCCAGCGGCCATGATGCACGTTGCGCTCTCGGTACTTGGGGAGAGCAGGCGAGCGTGCCAGCAAATTGGGCCGCACAGTGGCACAAAACGACGCCCTTGGACACACAGACTGCCCCAGAGATACCAGGGACAGCGAAGCACGATGTAGGGCGAGTTGTAGAGGTCCTTGGCAAACTTTTATATCCCTGAGTTTCAACAGGAGGCCAGCTCTTCTCAGGCCCTTGAAGACAGGTATACTTCAGAGGGGGAAAAGCACACAGCAAAGATCCTCTTCAAGCAAGGGGGACACAGCACACAGCAGACAGCAGACAGTCCGTTGGTCCTCTTCCTCAGCAATTACAGCAATTGCAGGTCAGCTCCCAGACACTCGGCAATGGCAGCACTTTTCCTCAGTCTTTCTGGCTGTTCTTCTTTGGTAGGGATTCCTTCTTGATCACAAAGTTTTTCCTAATCTAAAGTTTAGGGGTCTGCTCAGATATTTATACCCCAAAAGTCTTTGTTCTTCATGTGTGAGGGGTCCTGGACCCAGTCCAAACCAGTTCTGGGTTCACTCTGCCAGTGCACATCTTCCTTTGTGAGTGTGGACCAGGGCCCTCAGACGCACCGCAGGAGGTGGAGCCAGCATTGTGGAAGGCAGACACAGCCCTATTCAGACCCAGGTGCTACTCCTCCCACCACTCTACATGCAGATAGGTCTATTCAGCCTATTCCTGACTCAGCCAGCCTCCTGGAGCCACCCCAGCCCCTGTCACTCACAAACCAGACAGTCAATCCACAAACAGGCAGAGGTACACTGAAAGGTTAAACAAGAAAATAGCCACTTTCTAAATAAAAGTTTTTTTTCCAAACTTAGAAATTAAAAACCATCTTCACTCAAAGATGTGTTATTAAATTCTGAGTTCAGGGATACCAGATTCCAACTGTCTATCTTGCCGCTATGGGAAGATATGCTGGTAAACATGTTACACAGCATTCCCCATGTTATCCTATGGGCAAGATAGCCTTTCAATCGTGAAAAACGAAATTGGCAGTATTTCACTATCAGGACATGTTACACACACTAGTACATGTCCTACCTTTCACATACACTGCACCCTGCCCAGGGGGTACCTTGGGCCTACCATAGGGGTGTCCAATGTGTAAGAAAAGGGAAAGGTCAGGCCTGGCAAGTGTGTACACTGGTCAGGACAACATGGCAGTTAAACTGCGCACAGACACTGGAGTGGCAGGCCTGAGACACCATTTTAGGGCTACTCATGTGGGTGGCACAATCAGTGCTGCAGGCCCACTAGTAGCATTCGAATCACCTGCCCTGGCACACTCAGTGCACTTTACTAGGGACCTACTGGTAAAACAAATATGCCAATTATGGCTAGCCAATCACAATAGTAATTTAACCAGGGAGCACTTGCACTTTGGCACTGATCAACAGTGGCAAAGTGCCCAAAGCACCTAACCCAGCAAAAACGAATTTCAGCACAGTGTCAAAAATACAGGAGGTAGAGCCAAAAAGTCAGGGGAAACCACGCCAACGATGCCAGGTGTAACAGCCTGTGTCTGTTGTGCAGGGAAAGATCCACCTGAACAATGCAATCTGGGGAGCCTGATCCTGTGCTGCAGAATTCCTGTTGTTCTGGCAGTGAAACTTGTGCTAGTGCCCCTCGTGGTTCTGGAAGTGAAATGCAGTCCCAGTGCACCTCATCTCTGACCCTCAACAACGAGATGCTCTAGCAATGCTTCTCAGTTCGGACCTTCATCATTGTTAACACAGCACTAGGACCAAGGTTTCCTCAGTCACGACAGACTAGTGGCATCACTGCAAGAGTACGCAGCTCAGATCTTGCAACCAGTCCTGGCCTTGCACTCCTACTGTTCAAGTATTGAGACAGTCAGAGACCTTGATCTTAATGTGCTGCACTGCTGTTGTTCCATAATATAAACAAGGCTGCTGCTCCGACAAGGAGCCTCGATTCACACCTCAGCCGGTGCAATCCGTCCCTGACCTGCAACTCCCCTGCTTTCTTCCCAAGCACAAAGCTCTTCCGGGATATAAACAAGGCTGCTGTTCCAACAAGGCGCTCTGATTCACACACCAGCGAAGGCACCTGCAACGCCCCCTGCATTCATACCTAGCACACAGCTCTAACAGTGCGTCTCAGACCTAACCCAGACCAATTTTAGTATTTCCTCACGACTATCACTATACAGGTCTGCTCACACACATCTCAGCCACAACCCTTACCAATAAATTCTGTTCCATGACTCAGGCCTGATGAACAGCTCTGCAGCGTGGCCACAATCCAGTGCTCATCTACTGTACCGCCTTTTCCAGCAGTACACTGCAGTCCCGTACTGTACCTTCCTTCCTGGTTCAGCCATATTAACAAAAGGCATCTGTGGAAGTGCACGCCAACCATGTTCTGCACCGTTCCAGTCTGTTATGCTTCTGGAGCAGTGTCCACAACTTTGTCCCTGTACCTCAATCATTGACTACAGCTTTAGCTGTTTCGCTACTGAGGCCCCACACAACCATGTCAGCTCCCCTCAAACACAGCCTGCTCCACCATCGTTTTAGAATTTGGAGCCAACACACAGCTTCAGCAGGCAGTGCAAGGGACACCTGTTGTGTACGTTGGGACCAGGTGTGCTGCATATTCAGATGTCTGTGTCCATACTTTGTATATCATGCCAGGGCTAATACTGGTGTGTAATTCTTCAGATGTTGAAATTAGGAAGAATCTGGTCTGTGGATTTGTTACTCTGCTTGAGGTATCAGATGCTGATGATCATCACAAGCCAGAGGTATATCTAATTTTTCTTATTTGTACAGCACACAGTCGGCCAGTAGTATGGCATTTCAGCATATTTTTGAGAGTCCGGGGTAACTTTTTCCAGTGGTTTTAATTTTACCTTCTCAGACCAGAGCCAGGTTTGGTTTGTGGAGATATGCAGTCTGTTAGACCTGTCAGCCCTTTGGGTGGTCCCTCCTCATCATTATTTATTTTGTCCCACTTTTGCCTCAAACCCTGTTTGAATTTTTCCTTTTTGGGAACCACCAGACTTTTTCGTGTTGCTGCAGATTCAGGGAGCCATTTTAGCTACCCCTGAAACTTCTGTCTGAGGGCCTGGAGCACAAAATGGTGGCCACCTGTGACATCACCAGCATCCACTGGAACCTGCTAGCACCTTCCAGAACATTCCAGAACCCTGTGACAGTTGGAGGCGGTTTAGAATGTTGGGAAGCTAAGACAGAGAGTTGGCAGTTGGAGCTGGCAGTTGGCACCTGACTGGTGAAGAGTGAGCAGCAGAAACTTGAAGGAGGAAGGAGTGAAGCAGCAGGGGTGGAAACTTGTGCCTGGAGTGGGGTCCATAAACCCACCCTTGATACTAGTCCCTACTGACTGAGCCCAGCCTGGAGCCCTGTGTGGGAAGAAGCAAGAAAACCCATCCTAAGGACCTGGACAGCAGGAACAGGCCTTAGAAACAGAGAACAGCAAGATCCTGACCTGGAAACTGGTTTCCCTGGAGTCCGACGTCGAGTAGCCTGAGACCGGGAGCCCGAGGTGGAGAAGCAGCGCCGACTGGAAAGCGGACGTCGTACCCGGAGCCGCCAGAGGTCGAGAGAGGGCGCCGTCAGAGGTCGTGAGGAATACCAGAGGTCGAGGAGGAAGTCACCCGAGGTCGAGTGAGCGGCGTCATCGGAGGAGTGAAGTCCGCCCTCCGGAGTCGTCGGAGACCGAGGTGAGGTGTACCGGAGGTCGGGAGTGAGGATCGCACTCCGGAGTCGCCGGAACCTGAGAGAATCGTGCCGGAGGTCGGGAGTGGAGGTCGCACTCCGGAGTCGCCGGAAACCTAAGGAGAGAAGCACCGGAGGTCGGGAGTGAGGATCGCACTCCGGAGCCGCCGGAAGTCGACATCGAGTCAAGGCCGGCCGACGTCATCGAATCCGAGGTCGCCATCGGACCAGAGCCGCCCGAAGTCGACATCGAGTAAAGACTGCCCGACGCCATCGAATCGGAGGTCGAGATCGAGCCGAGGCCGCCGACATCGATCCGGAACCGCCTACCGGCGTCGTCAGGAACTGACATTGTGCCGAGGCCGCCGTCATCGAACCGGAACCGCCTCACGGCGTCGACACGACTCCAGCGGTGTCGGAGCATCAGAAAAAGGGCAGTAAGTGGAGTAGAGGGCGCCTAAGGCCCTGTGGAGACCTGAGAGACTGCTCTAAGGGGCTAGGGAGGTGCTGGAACCAACCTGACTGTGCCAGGTGTGAGCTGGGACTAATCTAGAGAGGTTGTGTGGAGGGAGAGAGCCAGGTCTCTGGTATTCCCCCCTTGATCTACCTCAGTTTAGGCCTCAGCCTTGTCCAAGCCAGGGAGTAGACACCCTCAAGCCTTCCACATCCCCACAAGCTGTGCCTTGGCCAAATCAGCCCTTAGGAATTCAAAAGTGATCTGATTCTATGAGTGTCACTGTCAGCTTTTAAGTATTTATTAGGGGCACTGTATTTATTGTATTTAACCTATTTATTGCTTCACTGTATTTATTGGTCCACAGTATTTATTGATGCACAATATTTATTGGTTTACAGTATTTATTGCCTCAGAATATTTAATTGCCTGTATGTATTGCACTTATATTTATGCCTTCATTATTTATGATCACCCCTATTTATTGAATCATTAAGCCAGTATTTATTTGTCCTGCACTATCTAAAAAGTTTGTATATTGTGATTGTTATTTATTTATCCAATCAGCAACTAAGAGAAAAAGAAGATAAAGAAAGATATTTTCATAATTTTTACGGTGTAGAGTCGTTTTTGGAACGGATGCACGCATGGTTATTGTATGGGTATGACGTATGCTTAGCACGGAGCCTGATTCCTGACCACTCGAGCCAAGCTACCACAGTGTGTCCGGGAGAACACCACCACCCTTCCAGTGTGGGAGTGTGTTTTTCCAACACAGTCAGTGCGCACAAGAATGTTTTTGCTGATTCAGTTTCATTCAAGAGTTGGCTGTGGGCAGTCACTGTGGGGATTCTATCTTCAGATAGGCTAGTATTCGAAGATGGTATTCATGAGCTCAGCATTCTCTTGCGCTCTAAAGACTCCTTTTGGTACATGCTGCTGTCCTGGCCTGTTTATCAATTATTGAAATTGTTGATGTCCGTATTCAGGTCATTGGGGTCTACAATCAAAAGATGCCAATAACAATACATTTGAGCGCACCTTCCTGGCTCACTGGCATGTGCTGTATATAGCCGAGTAGCAGACACCAATGTAATAATGACAGCAAGAACTTACTTTGTTCAGGTTTTGCCTGCACAACGCTTGCGCTGTGCTTGTAAATCTATTGTTTTTTATATATCTTAAAGGGGCTTTTCTTATCAGTTCCAAAGGCCAAAGTACTAATCCCAATCCGCTTTATTGGATAGAACTTTTTTCTGACATTGCTGTTCAAAGATACTTATCTTCCCCTGGCTGCACACATTTAGAATACTTATATTCAGCTAACGCTGTTCACACTGTTTAAACCCCATTCACTGTCCATGACTTCAGGGACTATTAAACTATAAGACAGGATCTCTTCCCATGGAAAAGGCAGACAGCATTTAACAGTATGCGGGAATGCTTGCTTTTGTTTTTATTACTTTGTGGTGTAAAGCAGATGCTTTAGCCTTAGAACGTTTGTGGAATTTCTTATTCATGCATCGGTGCCTTTCTTTGCACTTTGTAGGCATTATAGGATCGAATTTACTACTATACAAGCATTCACAATTGCAGTTAAAAGGGGCTTGATGTAAATGGTGCAGCCAGTGCAGTGGCGCTGGGGTTAAAAGTTGTCATAACTCCACTAAACACCAAATATTGCTACATTTTACTACCAAAAAGACAGTAATAAGTGCAGTTACCTAGCAGACACCAGGGCTATGATTTCAATAGAGCAGCAAGTGCAGTGGCACTGGGATCAAAAGCTCTAGGCACCCCACGAAATATCTAATAGTGCTATATTTTACTACTAAACAGGGAGTCACAAGTGCAGTTATCTTGCAGGCAACAGGATCATTATTTGAATAGTGCAGCAAGTGCTGTGGCATCGGACCCAAAAGTTGTTAGAACGCCTGTGAACACCTAATAATGCTATATTTTACTACTAAACCGGCAGTCACAATTGCAGTTATCTTGCAGTTAAAAGAGGCTTGATTTTAATAGTGAAGCAAGTGCAGTGGCACCGGGGCTAAAAGCTCTAGGAACCCCACAAAACGCAGAATATGGCTACATTTTACTACTAAACAGGCAATCACTTGTGCAGTTTTCCTAGAAGGTACTATGGTCAAGATTTTAATGGTGCTGCAGATGCAGTGGAACTGGGCCCAAAAATTGTCAGAACTCATCTAAACACCAAATATTGCTATATTGAACTACTAAGCAGACTGTCACAAGTGCAGTTCACTTACAGGCACTAGTGACACGATTTCAATGGTGCAGCAGATGCAGTGACACCAGGGTCCAAAGGTCTAGGGACCTCATTAAATGCAGAATATGGCTAAATGTTACTACTAAATAGGCAATCACACATGCGGTTACGTAGCAGGTACTAGGGTCGTGGTTTCAATGGTGCTTCAGATGCAGTGGCACCAGGGCCAAAAGTTGTCAGAACTCCTCAAAACACCAATTATGGCTATATTTAACTACTAAACAGGCAATCGCAAGTGCAGTTCCCTCTCAGGCACCAGGGTCATGATTTCAATGGTGCAGCAGGTGCTGTGACAGCTAGGCCAAAAGTTGTCATAACTTCTCTAAACATCAAATATTGCTATATTTCACTACTAAACAGGCGGTCACAAATGCAGTTATCTTGCAGGCACTAGGGGCATGATTTGATGGTGCTGCAGGTGCAGTGGCACCAAGCTCAAAAGTTATCAGAACTCATCTAAACACTTAATATTGCTATTACATAAGGTAATTCTATTAATTCCCTCATTTAATTTTTCAAAATATTGCCAATACTTAACCGCACTATACCACTAGTAACAGCACAATATGTTGCCTTTATTGTACATAAACAAACCATAAGACTTTAACAGACTTACTCCATTTTACAACTACTGAAAAAGCTACAACTTACAGCAAAAAAACAGCTTATTAATCATATAGGAGCAACCTTGTGCATTACTAATGTTTGTTATCTCTTTGAATAACGCGCAGTATGAATGCACACTAGAGTGTTACTGGCCATTCCCATGAAGTTGAAGTCCTTAGGTGGCGCTTGCAGAGGATTATGAGAAATAGGGAGCGTAAAATGGTAGCTATCATTAAGAATGATCAAGACAAGTTCTTCACCACGAAGGAAGTGATACCATATAGAAATAGACTAAAAAGATAGGCATCAGTTGTGAAGCTGCTGTTTGTAGATGTCAACGAACAAAACAGAACAGAGGAGAAAGAAGAGCAGAAGATGTATTCAGTAGCCAGAATCGTTTTTGCAATTCCAATCCTCAGCTACTCCATTTAGTAGTTTTGACATATTTCCAATATGAGCCACAAGGTAGATCTAACATACAATTTGAGAATGGAAGGAATGCAAATATAAGTGTATTTACAGATTTTAGATTACATCGTAAGTTCAACTCAAGCAATTGAATATGATTTGCTGCTGGTGGGTCCTCAACTGACTTTTCCAATCTTTTTTCAATGCAAAGACAAATCTGTGATTACATTTTCAAATGATACTTACAACTAGTGGGACTAAGGCGTCGCAAAGGTCTTGCTGGCTGTAGGGATTTGCGAATCATTTTCTTGTTTTCCATTAGTTTATTCATGACTGATATTCCACAGTTGGAAATAAAAAATATGTAAGTAAAGATTGTTTCCACTATACAAATTTGATCAAACATGCTCACAGTCCAAGAGAAAAGCCAAAATTGTCTACAAATGCAAAATACCTTGACAGCGCAGATGTATACCAAAAAATGTTGTGAAAGGTAAAACATTACAATAGTTACACTAATGCATGAGATCAGAGCACACAACTTTTCAATCCATTTAGGTGACACATAAAAAAGATCGGTGTCCTATTCTCCGTATGAGATTAAACAGTTTCTGTTATAAATTGCCCTCCGAATTGAATCTAGTTTCAGTTCTCAGACACCTACTTCATATACTGCATTAATGTATATGAAAGTTTGCAACCGTGAACCACAGAAGTTTCATAAGGGGCAGATTTCCAGTTTATTAAGCTTCTTTGTGGACTGCTATTGCCTGCTAGTTCAATTATCGGTAGCCTCTCTATGAAAACCAGAAAATGCCACCAAAATAAAAGAAAGAGTGAGAATAACCCGACTGTGACACTGGAAATGCTGCCTGCCGTACCTTTTGTTACAAATTACTTAAGATATACACACAGCGGGCTTCAATCAGCCCAGAGAAGTAATTGTCTATGCCTGCATGAAACTGGTTGTTTTGTCGCCCCCTATCAGTGCTTTCATTCCAATGCAGGAAGAACTATTTTGCATCTAAAACGTACACTCAATCAATGCACGATCATTTTTTTAGGTCTCGCGAGCCAAAGGCTCGAAGAGACATTTTATATGTGGGCTTCTCAAAGTGCTGCCGTGGCCTAAAGCTACAGTGCACGTGAACGTGCAAGCGCGCAGCGCCATGTGTCTTTCCTCCGTAGCGATCTAATCACGATCACTTTCACTTTCGCGGGCTCCTCTGTTGCTGGCATTCCCCCCTCCCTTCTCGCCCAGCCCTTCTTGTTCTTCGTGCCTCTACTCTCTCTGCCCCCTTCTCTATCTCTCTTTGTTCTCTCGTCCTCCCGTCTCTCCACCCGCCAATCCGTCTTCTTTCCTGAACTGTGGCGTTTGTCTGAGACTCACCCGACCCCTCCCTCTCTCAGACCCTGTCTTGTTTAGGAAGACATTGAACAGTAAAATAGCAATGCACGAAAAGAAGACTGGCTGCATTTCTCGTGTCTGTCTCAACATATTTTGGAACTATTTCTAGAAATGCACTCTACACTTGCGGTGATTAACTCTGTTCCTGCCACTGCCTAGCCTGGAAAGGCTCTCTTCTGAGGCCTGCTTAGATCGTGCAGCGGCTGCACAGACTGCAGTTCTTCTGAAACAGAATGCAGGTAGTGTTGCAGTGGTGTATTGTCCCCCAAAATATAGGCCTACTGCACTGTTTATAGCGGCCATGGATCCATCAGCCAGCTTTCGTTTTTATTCAGTTAGCCCTTTGCATTCTGGGACCTGTAGTCACGCATTTACTAATTAATCCTCGATACTAGCTAAAAGTGCCAAGCACGACCCAGGGCTCATGGACGGCTAAAATTAGGTTTTCAATAAAGTGGAACAATCCAACCCCTTACAAGCCCTGGGGTCTCTCACAAAGAAAAGCCGATGACCACGGGCTAAATTGCTTCATCCTTATTGGCGCTGCTGCTCAAATCAATGGCATCCATTTAAGGAGTTCTGAAGGATAAAACACGAGTGGCCCCAACTCGAGTTCGCATTAGGGCCCACATGCTACACGCAAACAGCCGCCGGCCGGTTGTACAGAGGTCAGTTGCAAGAGCTATTCTCGCTTTTCTTTTTAAGCAGTGCTTAATTTGAGTCGGTGGTTTCCGGTGCTCAGCACCAGCACTTAACCATCTACACCGTGCTTTTCCGGAGCACCACTTGCAGACACATTCATTTATGGCAGGCACCTGAATTTGAAGTGATTTGCCCAGAATCACAGGATGAGCCTCACAGCAGAGGCTCAAACTTGGGGGCATATTAACAAGCCAGGCGAAAAAATTATCGCCGCTTTAGCGGCAGAAAACTGCTGCTAAAGCGGCGATAATAGGCTTGATAATATGCTCTATGGAATTCTAATTGAAGCCCATGTTAGATGTCATTCACATTTAACATGGGCTTCAATTGGAATTCCATAGAGCATATTATCAAGCCCATTATCGCCGTTTTAGCGGCAGTTTTCTGCCGCTAAAGCGACGATAATTTTATCGCCTGGCTTGTTAATATGCACCTTAGTTTCTCCGTTCCGAAGTCGGCAACTCTCGCATTTATTATTGAGCAGTGGGAGGAGACGCGGGAGAAGCTGCGAGGCGGGAACAGCTCACTTGTTCATTACTAAACGCTTCCAGGCACTACTCCAGACGGGGCGCGGTCGGCGGATTTCCTGACCTTTGAGACGGCCTCTGCTGTGGGCTTGGCACGGACTGACGCAATGCCAGCAAGGCAAATAATGCAGAGCGTACTCGGGGCACTGCCAGACCAGTGGGCAGCAGCAGGGACCCCGGGCACAGAGCAGCAAATAGAACTTGTTTTCACCATGCGGTGTAACCCTCGAGTTCCCGCGAGCTGCTCTGACGGAAGCTTTTTTGACCATACTTAGTGCAAAGATCTCGAGTTGTAATACTGGCTTAGCTGTCCCGCAGCCCCACGTCATGCCCGACTCCTTTCATCAGCCATGCCATATTAGTCAACGGGATGTTGCATTCTGGGGCTGGTAGTTTCCCATTTAACATTGTATGAATCGGTCCAGTATATCAGTACACAAATGTTGCCTAAAGAGCCATGACTGGACTGGTCTGGCCAAGGGGCCACTTGGGATTATGTACCAGGCCAGGTGTGAATACCTCGTCCAGTACAACCTTTCCATTCCGACACATATGGTACCAGGAAAAACTACAAGTACCAGAATGC
This sequence comes from Triturus cristatus, assembly GCF_964204655.1. NCBI lineage: Eukaryota > Metazoa > Chordata > Amphibia > Caudata > Salamandridae > Triturus > Triturus cristatus. Next base: position 464,955,344 of record NC_140587.1, on the reverse strand, counting down.
AAGAAATGTAGCCATTTACATACACGTGGACGGGTTAAAGTAATGTGTCTGCTCAGCAACTCTGATTAAACTGACTCGTACAGTTCTACAACAGGTGCACTAGCCAACCGAGCTTTCTTTAAAAGGCAGATGTGCGCGAGACGCTGTTAATGAATCCCTGTTATGTAACTTTAGTGTGTATTTTAAAACTAATCCATGTGCAATTACATGTATATAGATATACACATACACACTATATATTGATTCACATAAAAAAGAAAGGTTAAAGTGATGTCATAATTAGATGTCAAAATAAAACTAACATTTAAAAACAAAAAACACTGAAATTCAGCAGTTATAGTTCACTGAGCTAACCAAAACTTGCAGCCCTGCCATGCATTGCTTATTACCTCACATTACATCAATCATTTCGTGTTAAATGACATCATTGATGGCATCTCCGATGACTTCTCTTATAACCTCTTAGTCATATACAGCATATAGTTACTGTGTGAACATGGGTGGGCGCGTAGCATGGAAATATAGCAAATCTTGGAGACCAGTGTGGTTGCACGTGCTGAAAGTTACATCACAGAAGTGTGGGATGCAAGTATCACTCCTTGTAATACAAGATAAGGAGAGTGCACCTAATGTAGTTGCAGCGGTATAATTGTAAGCGGGGTTTGGCTTAATGCCAAAGCCAGTTCCCAAATGTGTGTGAGAAAGGCCAGAGTTTATGCTGACATTCGATGATCCCCCAGTGGAAGTATGGAAATGGGGCCCCTTTAAATAGTTGTCACAGAGTGCGATAGACAAATTATGTAGTGAGGGCGTTCTTATGGGAAGGGAAGAGGTGTGGCGCCGCGGCCAGGGCGACTGACTCCGGAATCTGGGGATCACGGTTCGATCCCCGGCGGCAGATTAGCCCAGCACCATGTGACTCTGGGCAATAGCTTGCTTCATCTTCCCGACGGCCCCCAGCGCCTAGAAACCCTTACGGGTGATTGTTCACGCTTTACAAATGTGGATTATTATGGTGTGGATGTTCAACTTCAGAACTTTGCTGAAGATTTTGTCAATTTGAAGATTGCAGATGACCACCAAGCAACTGGCCATTCTAGCTCCTTGAGACACTCACAGGTGATTTGTTGCACTTTATAAATCTTTAATTGAGTGAAAAAAGTAGAACGTGTTGGTGTCCCACTTCGAGTTGGTGTATCTCATTGAACGTTGCTACAAACTTTTGCAAAGGTTGGAAAAAAAGCACATTTGTGCAGACCTAAAAAAAAACACCAAAATCCCAGCTGTAATAAAGATTGCCAACATTGAGGCGATCTACAAACGCGTTGTGACACTGTTTAAATGTTTCTCACGTTGGCACCAACACCGCAGGCCTGCAGACAGTAATACCAATGTGCACTCATAACATTATAGTAGGAAAAATAAATATCTACATTCCTCAGCAGACAGAAACACGTTTAAAAGCCCAAAGAGAAATTATATTAAAATCAGTATTTGGGTGATCTCCATTGAGGATGACGTATCTGATGATGTCAATGACAAGGCGTGGGCCGACGATTGTGGATAACTCCAGCAAACAAAGACAAGCATTTGCAATGCAATAGGTCTCACATTTGCAAAAGTTTAAGCTATTGGCATTGTTCATGACAATGCCTTTTTTATCTATTTTATAAAACAAACACATGAATAAATGCCATTATCATTTACAATGCCAATAGCTAGTGATGCATTATTATTAGCAATGCCAACTGCTCACACTTTTATAATGCGAGACCTATTGCATTGCAAATGCTTGTTTTTTACACGTTCATTTTCTTTGTCACACATGCTTTCAATACCTAACATTACCACCACTACTTCTGCCAAGAATAATAATTACCACCACCATGTCCACATTTATCATCGCAATTACTTTTAGCACTACTATAACCCTTACTTCTATCAACACCACCATTGTGCAATAAAAAGCCTCTGGAAACCCACGAGGCGTGGTTTAAAACTGAAACTACAGCCACACCTATTGTCTTTGCCATTGAGTGTTTTTTCCACCACTCAAGTAATATCTGCCACCTGAGAGAATTACATTGTACCTATCAGAATACTTAGTAATGACATACTGCAATTTAACCAGCTACTAAAATTGTTCCCATCAATTCTGCTAAGATCAATTTTTCTTACACTATTGTGAGCTTCGTTCATTTCCAGCACATGCCTAACTAACCACATAAGGCAAATAATAATCAATCAATCAATCAGCTGCTATGTAGAGAGTGACATGTCACCCCGGGCGTTCTCCGGGCGCTCGGGTTCTGTGAGCCTCGGTCAAAGAGCCATGTCTTGAGCTTCTTCCTGAAATCTTCCAGTGAAGGGAAGGTTCGCAGGTGGAGGGGAAGGTTGTTCCATGACTTGGCGGTGAGGTAGGAGAAGGAACGACCTTCGCAGCGGCTCCAACGGATGGGGGGGAATGTGAACCAGGCCAAGGGAGGTGGAGTGGAGCTCCCTGGTCACTTGGTGGAACGTCAGGCGGTAGTTGATGTTGGTGGGTCCAGAGTTATGCAGGGACTTGTAGGTGTGTGTCAAGAGTTTGAAGAGGTATCTTTCCTGGGTGGGGAGCCAGTGGCATGCTTTGAGGTGAGAGGTGGTGCTGGTTCTTCTAGGGAGGTTGAGGGCGAGTCTTTCTGCGGAGTTCTGGATGCGTTGCTGTAATCAATGCAGTTGTAGACGAAGGCTTGGGTGAGCGGTTTCCTGGAGGGTAAGGGGATCCATCAGAAGACCTTGCGGAGCATGCGGAGGGTGTGGAAGCAGGCAGAGGAGACGGTGTTGACCTGTTGCTTCATGGTCAGTTGGCTGTCCAGGACGATTCCGAGGTTGCGTGCGTGGTCGGAGGGGGTTGGTGTGGGGCAGAGTGTGGTGGGCCACCAGGTGTCATTCCAGGGAGAGGACTTGTTCCTCAAGAGGAGTACATCCATTTTGTTGTAGTTGAACTTTAGGCAGTTGGACTTCATCCAGGTAGCGATGTCAGACATGGTGTTTCTGAAGCTAGCTCTGATGGTGTTGGTTTCTTCTGTGAGGGATAGGATGAGCTGTGTGTTGTTGGCGTAAAAGATGATTTTGAGTCCGTGGAAGTGGAATCATGTTGGTGTTGAAGAGGGTGGGGCTAAGGGAGGAGCCCTGGCTGGCCCTACAGAATTTGTTTTTGGGTTCGGTGGAGAAAGGCGAAAGATGGAACCTGTGTTCGACCGGAGAGGAAGGAGGTGATCCAGTCGAGAGTGTTACCTTGGGTACAAATGTGGAGACTGGTGATGAGGGTGTGGTGGGAGACTGTGTCAAAGGCCACTGGGATGTTGAGGAGGATATGGGTAGCTGTTTCACCTTGGTCGAGGTGGCATCTGATGTCATCTGTTGCTGCTATCAGGGCGGTCTTGGTGCTGTGGGTGGACCGGAAGCCTGATTAGGAGGAGTCAAGCAGGTTGTTTTCTTTGAGGTACTCTGTGAGCTGGTGGTAGATGATTTTTATACCACACAATCTAACAAAAGAGGGGGAGAAGGATACACCCTACCTCGTCCTCCTCACGTATCATATCACAACACATCAAAGAGGTAGGGTGAGTTAACCGTCGCCTCTGTTTGTTGGACGTTCTAAACCGGGGGAGCACACTACACCTGTAAAAACTGCCCTCACCCACAACAAGTTGTGGCATGCTTCATCATAGGGCTGCTACTAACGTCTCTGCGCAAACCAACACTAGAGACGGAGCACTAGGGAGGGGTAAACAATACAACAATGATAAAGACACACAGGAAAAAGAAAGGATCCTAAGAAAGTGCAGAAACTTATAATATTAAAACTAACTAAGAGATATTTGTGTAATAGTTTTATTCATAGATTCCCTAGTCAGAACTAAAAAAGATATACGGATGATGGTGGTGTGAGTTAATAATGTACTCACCACCCCCCCGTCTGCATAGAGGTCGACATGTTTCAGCCGGTTATAGCATCTTTATCTGGCCTTCATCAGGACTACAAGGATCCCTATGCTCTTATCCTAATTACCCCTTATAAACTCCCCAATTAGGGTTCTTACTCCACTGGAGAATCGTGTTAGTTGGTAACTTTACTCTTCAATTTTAAACTGCGGAAAAAAGAAGAGAAAAAAAGAAATAAAATACAACCCACTATCAAACTTTACCAACATCACAAAGATCCACAAATGTAAACAGTGTGCTCTCCCCAGAAGACATACGTCCACAAACAACCCAGTAGGTGCGACTTCAATGTTCCAAAAACTCAAGGGTGCCGCTACACCCACAGCAGAACAGAGCACCAATGGCTCTCATCCTGATGTGTCTCACATAATTCATGTGAACCCCACACCAGATGCCAATTGCATGTTGTGCAAAAGGGATAAAAGCGTGCAAGGAAAACGTGCAAACCTCCACTGTCAACCAGGCCATAGATATTCCAGAAAAATCCTATCACCCATTCAAATATATGATTTCTATCATCCCATGTGCTGTTTTTCTCGTCTCATTCAGTGCGTTCCAAATATCCTCTTACCGAGTTTATTAAATCAGACGCTAAAACAGGCAGTGGAGAAGAGGGCAACCCCCTGTAGTCACACACTGTTGGGACAAATGTTGAAAAATAATAATCATGCTGATCATCCCATCAAACATACATTTTCAGCTCAATTGGAGCAACGACACACACAGCCAGTCGATACAATATCTATCTTTGTTATTATATCCGTGTCCTCTCGAATGAACTTATATATAACAAGGTACTATATACCCCTTTGTTCAAAGATCGCAGTGTTATGCCCGATTCTCAATCATTTTGATTCAAGGACCTCATCTTACACAAAGTCGTATTCCCAACATCTACCACATTGTGTAAGGACCTCAAACATCGGTATATAAACCATCACACCCCATGAACGGTGAATCAGCCCCAATAGGTATTCAACCCTTCTACATACAAATTCCGTGGGTTGCCCACACCCCATACTGGTACCCCCCTGCACCTTACTTCGTCAAGGGTGGTTCGCTGCCAATGGAATCAATCTCTCTCAGTGCCGCGTAGAAGCAAAGAGCGTCTCTGCTCCGCTCCTTACATCTTCTACTTCCGATCACGTGCTGCCTACGTGAGCGCGCTGCGTGATGTGGTCCTAAAAAACACTAGCGCGCTAACCCACGTAAGCAGCGCAATCGTTCTAACCCCTGTCAAGGAGCCTACACACGCCCATATCGAGCTAGTCCATCCAATATGTATTGTTTGCAAATACACAGCGATTCCATATCATGGCTAAATTAATATGAAAGTGCTTAAAGAATGTTTAAAAAAACTTTCTAATGTTCATTATATCTTTGCCACCTCAACAAAAAATCCTAATGTTAGTGTCTACAGCATCCCGACACTAAAAATGTTAGGTGCTAAATTTGGAGTATAATGGACGCACCCAAGGACCTGTCCCTCATGATGTGAAGCCAATCAACCCAGTAGCACAAAGGGGCCCATCCTCACTCTGACAGCTGTGTGCTCATCCATTCACCTTGTGTATTCAAGCTCATACGAGGGGGGATTAGATATAAATCCTGACTTATTACTTTTTGCCCAGAGCAGGTTATATCATCATTCAGCCCTGTAATATGACTTCCAATGCGGTATACCCATTTCTGTTCACGTATAAAGAGTGCGTGTGCTACCTCCCTCATGGAGGGTGGAAAAACTGGTTTATCTAACACCGTCCAATATATCTCTTCCACTGTGTGTCTACTTTCCACATAGTGTGTCGTGAGACGTGTATTTGTTCTAGCACAGCGGATGTTGCTCCTGTGTTCCATAATCCTCACTTTCACTTTTCTAAACGTCATCCCCACGTAGATTAAATTGCACGGGCATTTGATGATGTAAATAACGTTGGAGGAATTACAATTCGTGTGTACTCTCTGTTGCCAAGGGTGATGTAAACCAACCTCCACTTCTTTCGTGTTTTTCGTTAGTTTACACACATCACATGCTCCACAACGTGTGTGGCCCATCACTGGTGCAAGAGTACCACTCGCTTGAGGAGCCCCTCGAGCGTTGTTGTAAGTCCGGGAATGAACCAATTGATCTTTTATGTTCTGCCCTCGTCTGAAGGAAAATAAGAGTTTCTCAAGTCTTAAGCCACTCGAATTCAATATACGCCAATGTTTTAAAATAATGCGTTTAATCGCCGTAGACGATGTATTGAATGTGGTGACACATATCGTGTTCTTTTTGACTGGTCTTTCTGATTTTTCCAAGAGTACCTCTCTCGGACAATTGAAAGCTCTCTTTTGCGCCCTACCCACCACTTTGCTAGGGTACCCTCTCTCTCGAAGTTTTTCAGTCAGACCACAGGCCTCTTCCCTGAATTTACCAATTTCAGAACAATTTCTGCGAAGTTGCAGAAACTGTCCAACCGGAAGGTTATCCCTAAGTGATTTGGGATGGAAGCTCCCAAAGTGGAGTAACCCATTTTTGTCCGTAGCTTTGTGATGAAATCTGGTAGACAATTTTCCTTCAAAAAGATAAATGACTAAGTCCAAAAATGGAAGATCTTCCCTAGTAATAGTCCTAGTGAAATGAAGACACGGATTCTGTGTGTTAAACCATTCCAGATACTCCTTTATAGATGCTTCATCGCCCCTCCAAATTAGGAGGACATCATCTATAAACCGTTTCCAGACACGGATGTTCTGTGTCCAAGGATTATCTGTGTTGAAAATATATCTCTCCTCAAAGAAGGAAACATACAACCCCGCCAGACTCGGCGCGAATGCACTCCCCATAGATGTTCCATGGGTCTGTAAATAAAAAGTCCCTTTGCATTCAAAAAAGTTTTTTGTGAGTGCCAATTCGGCCAGATGTAAAATAAATGGTCTGGGGGTCTGATATTGCCAATCTTGTTCAAATAAAAGTTCCTCAATCACCCTCAAAGTTTCCAATTGGGGAATATTGGTGTACAGGGATTCTATGTCTAACCCCACCAAATATTCCTCCGCCGGATCAAAATCCATATTCGTAAGGAGATTGAGGACCTCAGTAGTATCTTTTAAATACGTCCTCCTACTCTGAACCAATGGTTTCAGAAAGAAATCACAAAATTGAGCCACTGGCTCAAATATAGAGCCAATAGCAGCCACGTAGGCAGCACATGATCGGAAGTAGAAGATGTAAGGAGCGGAGCAGAGGCGCTCTTTGCTTCGACGCGGCACTGAGAGAGATTGATTCCATGGGCAGCGAACCACCCTTGACGAAGTAAGGTGAAGGGGGTACCAGTATGGGGTGTGGGCAACCAATACGCTGACGCTAGACATCCCACGGAATTTGTATGTAGGAGGGTTGAATACCTATTGGGGCTGATTCACCGTTCATGGGGTGTGATGGTTTATATACCGATGTTTGAGGTCCTTACACAATGTGGTAGATGTTGGGAATACGACTTTGTGTAAGATGAGGTCCTTGAATCAAAATGATTGAGAATCGGGCATAACACTGCGATCTTTGAACAAAGGGGTATATAGTACCTTGTTATATATAAGTTCATTCGAGAGGACACGGATATAATAACAAAGATAGATATTGTATCGACTGGCTGTGTGTGTCGTTGCTCCAATTGAGCTGGAAATGTATGTTTGATGGGATGATCAGCATGATTATTATTTTTCAACATTTGTCCCAACAGTGTGTGACTACAGGGGGTCGCCCTCTTCTCCACTGCCTGTTTTAGCGTCTGATTTAATAAACTCGGTAAGAGGATATTTGGAACGCACTGAATGAGACGAGAAAAACAGCACATGGGATGATAGAAATCATATATTTGAATGGGTGATAGGATTTTTCTGGAATATCTATGGCCTGGTTGACAGTGGAGGTTTGCACGTTTTCCTTGCACGCTTTTATCCCTTTTGCACAACATGCAATTGGCATCTGGTGTGGGGTTCACATGAATTATGTGAGACACATCAGGATGAGAGCCATTGGTGCTCTGTTCCGCTGTGGGTGTAGCGACACCCTTGAGCTTTTGGAACATTGAAGTCGCACCTACTGGGTTGTTTGTGGACGTATGTCTTCTGGGGAGAGCACACGGTTTACTTTTGTGGATCTATGTGATGTTGGTAAAGTTTGACAGTGGGTTGTATTTTATTTCTTTTTTTCTCTTCTTTTTTCCGCAGTTTAAAATTGAAGAGTAAAGTTACCAACTAACACGATTCTCCAGTGGAGTAAGAACCCTAATTGGGGAGTTTATAAGGCGTAATTAGGATAAGAGCATAGGGATCCTTGTAGTCCTGATGAAGGCCGGATAAAGAGGCTATAACCGGCTGAAACATGTCGACCTCTATGCAGACGGGGGAGTGGTGAGTACATTATTAACTCACACCACCATCATCCGTATATCTCTTTTAGTTCTGACTAGGGAATCTATGAATAAAACTATTATACAGATATATCTTAGTTAGTTTTAATATTATAAGTTTCTGCACTTTCTTAGGATCCTTTCTTTTTCCTGTGTGTCTTTATCATTGTTGTATTGATTACCCCTCCCTATTGCTCCGTCTCTAGCGTTGGTTTGCGCAGAGACGTTAGTAGCAGCCCTATGATGAAGCATGCCACAACTTGTTGTGGGTGAGGGCAGTTTTTACAAGTGTAGTGTGCTCCCCCAGTTCATAACGTCCAACAAACAGAGACGACGGTTAACTTACCCTACCTCTTTGATGTGTTGTGGTAGATGATTTTTACCAGGACCTTGGCAGGGAAAAGGAGCAACGAGATGGGCCGGTATATCTTGAGTTCATTGGGGTTGGCGGAGGGTTTCTTCCAGAGGGACTTGACCTCAGCGTGCTTTCAGGCCTTGGGAAAGGTGGCTGTAATGATCAAAGTGTTAAGGATCTCTGTTAGGATGCTGATTTCTTTCCTTCCAAGATTGCAGATGTGGTGTGGGCAGGGGTCTGTGGGTGAACCAGAATGATAGAGTTCATAATGGTGGGGGGGTCTTGATTTGAGAGCGGTACAGTCTGCGAGCCGATGGGTGTAGGTGAGATCAGTTTAAGTGCAGAGGTGGTTGAGGTCGTTGGGTTGGGGGTCGAAGTTGCTGCAAATGTCTGTGATCTTGTGGTAAAAGTAGTCTGCTAGGGTGTCGCAGAGGGATTAGGAGGGTTGGATCATGTTTTCAGTGGCAGCAGGGTTGGAGAACTCCCAGCCAACACTAAAGAGTTCCTTAGTGTAGTTTGTGCTCGCCTCAATGTGGTTGGTGAGGGCGTCCTTCTTGGCCTCCCTGAGGCGGTGGTGGTAATTGTGGAGGGCAGATCTGAAGGTGCGGGGTTCTTGCTGGAGTGCCAGCATCGCTCTTATTTCTTACAATGGTATTTCAGGGTTAGTAGTTCGGGAATGAGTCAGCTGGTGTGCTTGGCGGGTCTGCTGCTGGTGGTGTTTCTACAAGGTGGCAATGATGTCGCCGGCGATCCAATTGGAGAAGCTCTGGATGCTGAGTTTGAGGTTGTCGGAGGGGTGGGGTCTGGTCTCTTTGTGGGCGGAGATCCAGTGGAGTTCAGTGACACTGCTCCAGGTCCGAAGGGGGTGGGTGAGAGGTCTGGTCGGGGTTCTGGCTGGCCTGCGAGGGAGTAATGGGCGATGCTGTGGTCTGTCCAGGTCAGCTCGGTTGCGTGTAAGAACTTGACTCTGTCACTGGTAGACAAGATATGGTCCAGTGTGTGACCTGCGCTGCGTGTAGGGGTGGGGACCAGCTGTGAGAGGCTGCTGTTGCTAAAGTTCTTCAAGAGGGTGGCGGAGTTGGCGTCTTCACAGTGAAAGTTCAGGTCTCCCAGGAAGATGTAGTGATTGGAGCAGAGCATCTTTACCATAAATCAATGATAACTTCACACTTATGCTTCCTTAACATGTCATACAAACATGCTGCTTCTGTGGTCTTTTTGGTAAGTGTCCATGGAATTCCACCTTTCACAAACATTTGCATGCAAACTAAGACCTACTCAGTTTATTTCCATTTCATTTAAAGACTCTGTTCGTTTCAATCAAACACAATATCAGTATAAGCAATAATACTGAACTAGTAAAGGTGTATTTGAACTGTCTTTTATCACTCCACCCTAAAATGTCTTTAAAAAATCCCAATGAAACCTGACGTAGCTTATTTTCCTGCTGATAGGAAATAATGACAGGAGAACAGCCATTTCCAGGGACAATCTTTTGCTACTTTAACGATAAGTCGCCTGGACACACCAGGTGTCAAGGATATTGTTTATTTTGAAAGACATTGTGTTAAGACTTGAAGAGAATGGTTTGTTGAGCAAATAAGTGGTAAGCATCGATCCTTCCTTTAACAATATGGATTAATTACCACTGAAGGTAGTTTTCACAAATATTTTAAGCAAGCTCTGACAAAGTCAATAATTTGGATTTTTGTAAAAGGGGAAATGTTTTCTCAACCTTTATTAATACACAGAGAGAAGATATAACATTGTTAGGAGAGGTGAAAGTTTGTTGCACACACAACAGGCACAGCGTGGTAACAGACCAAGCTTGTCTTACAAAGGGACATTATTTTAACATTTAGGTCCCTACAGGGGAATAACTTCTGGTGTCCACTTTTTATAATTTGGGGGATTTGACTAAAAGGATAACTGTGAGACATTTGGGGTCTTGAAGTTAGGTGGACTAATGTGACTAGGTTCCCACCCTCTGCTTGTCGTGTGCAGCAATGCAAACCATAAGATACAAATTCACAATGTTTGGGCATAGCAAGCCCACTGAATAATAATACAGTTAAATAAATACAGAATTTAAAAGTCCCAAATTAGGCTCAGATACAAGAATAAAATATGAGCAAGTAAAATGAAAAATAAAATGGAAATAAAACAAAGGGATCAAAAGTTATTAAAATGGAACTGCTGCACAGGAAAAAAAATGCTACACATTATTTAAGCGCAAGTCAGTATCAGCAGTATAAGCTTTGAAAAAAGAAACTCTACTTTAACATGTTTGATTGAGACCTGGGGACCAAGGTAAAATGATCTCCAAGATTACCTGGTAAGATAGAGGTTGGAGATTTGGTAAAACGTTTTACTTTCACAATGAGAACCATTCTGTAGGAAAATTAAACACAGCATTTTGTGTCCCATGGCTTATACCTAGTGAGGTGGGTTTTGACACCTCAAGCTTTTCTTAAATCTAAAGTTGTCATGCCTTTTTGCATTCACATTGACCTTGCAAAAAATCCCAAATCTGGTTATTTTTCGACCAGAAGAACAAGTTACTTGCCTTTGGTAACAATGCATCTGTAAGAGACATTTGTAGTTATAGATTCCATACCTTAGTATTACCCCAGGCGTCAGACTGGATCCGGAGACATTTTTCAAAGCAGTACCCCTGCTCGTCGGTAGGTGGCGTTGGTCAACTCCGCGTCCATCATCGGCGTCCTGGTCGCCGGGATGTCGGCACAGAGTCTACTTAGACGCCGCCCCTGCGCGCGGACTTCAGTTCTGACACGACTTTCCACGCCAGAAGCGCAGAGCCATGCAAGTTACTGACCACTGGTGCACATAACTAGTGCCCTAGAAGGGAGTCCCTATCCCTAGAAGTCAGTTTGCAGAATGGGGAGGACACCAGAAGCAGAGTGACATGCAAGATACTGTGCACTGATGCACATAACTAGGGCCCTAGAAGGGGGTACCTATCCCTAGAAGTCAGTTTGCAAAACAGGGAGGATGGGTGGGGCGTTAAGGAATCTATAACTACATATGTTTGTTATAGATACATTGTTACCAAAGGTAAGTAACTTGTTCATCTGAAAGAGACTGTAGTTATAGATTCCCTACCTTAGAATAGATACCCCTAGCAATAGAACCCCAGTGGTGGGTCTGCGAACTAAGTTCACACCAGAAAGTCCTGGAGAGCAGAACGGCCAAAGAAGCCGTCTCTCCGGACTTGGCTGTCTAGGCAGTAATGTTTAGTGAACATGTGCCGGGATGACCACGTGGCTGCGTGGCAGATGTCAACCAGCAGAACTCCACGTCCAAAAGCAGTAGTTGCTGCTGTCGCCCTGGTAGAGTGGGCGCGCAGTCGTACTGGAGGTTCTTTTTTTGCCAAAGAAAACAGATCTTAATGCATAGGACAACACATCGAGAGATGGTACGTTTGTGCACGGCCCGACCTTTCTTGGCACCCACATAACCTACGAAGAGTTGATCGTCCACCCGGAATTCTTCAGTACGGTCAAGGCAGAAGGACAGTGCACGTTTTGGGTCCAGATGGTGGAGTCTCTCTTCCTCTTTGGAAGGGTGCGGAGGCGGGAATAAGGTGGGCAATGTGATGGTCTGACCTATGTGGAAAGAGGTAACCACTTTGGGCAGAAAAGAGGGCCTAGTGCGAAGGACCACTTTGTCCGGATGAACAGTAAGAAAAGGAGGTTTGGTGACAGAGCCTGAAGCTCACTCTCCCTGTGAGCAGAGGTGATGGCTAGCAGGAAAGCAGTATTTAACGAAAGAGGACAATTATCTAGTGGCTCAAAGGGTGCACACAGTAGATAAGTAAGTACAAAATTCAAGTCCCACTGGGGCATTACGAAAGGAGAAGGAGGAAAGAGATGACTAATGCCATTCAGAAATCTGGTTACAATAGGGGACTTCAAAAGAAAAGGCTGGTCAGGAAGGCGAAGAAAGGCTCAAATGGCTTAAAGATAGCCTTTAAGGGGGCCCGGATCAGAGCCCTGCTGGGCCAGATAGAATGAAGAGGAGAACTTCTGAAAGAGGGGCAGAAAGGGGATTCACAGCCTTTGCTGTGCACCATAGCACAAATTTGTTCCATCTACAGGCGTATACCGATTTAGTGGAGGGACGCCTGGCTGCCAAGATGACATTACAGAATTCAGGAGGAAGGTCAAAAGCTGTCAACTGTTGCCGCTCAATCTCCACGTAAGGAGGTGAATGCTGGACAGATTCCGGCGGAGGACCAACCCCTGCTGCTGAGACAGAAGATTCTACCGAAGAGGCAGTCTGAGCGGAGGATCGATGGCTATGCTCAAGAGCTCGGGTTACCAGACTCTTCATGCCCAGTCTGGAGCCACAAGAATGCTTTGGGCCCGGTCGTGCTTTATCTTCTTCAGCACTCTGGGTAGAAGTGGTACAGGTGGAAAGGCGCATAGGAGGCTGCAATTTCACTTGCAACGAAAGGCGTCTCCGAGCGAGTGCCGCCTTGGAAACTCCAACGCGCAGAACGGCTGACACTGTATATTCTCTTCAGTGGATCTAAACAAGGCTATCCCCACCTTTGAAAGAGAGCTTGCACCACCTCTGAGTGAAGACGCCATTCGTAATCCAATATGCACCAGTGGCTGAGTTCGTCCGCCCTGGCATTTATGGAACCTGCCAGGTGTTGAACCACCAGGGATATACCCTGATGTTCCAGCCATGTCCAAAGGCGAGGGCCTCTTGATATAAGGTCCACGACCTCATTCCGCCCTGTTTGTTGCAGTACCATTTGGCGGTGGTGTTGTCCGTGAACACCTGCACTACCCTTCCTTTGACAGAAAGAAGGAATGCTTTCTGTGCGAGACAGATCGCCCAAAGCTCCAGAAGGTTGATGTGGAGCCCGGACTCCGCCGGAGACGAAAGGCCTCTAATCTCCGCCTCTCCCATGTGGCTGCCCCATCCCAGGAGTGACACACCTGTCACCACCATGAACTTTGGTTAGGGAAGGGAGAGGGATCTGCTGTTGACCCAATCCTGGTTCGTGAGCCACCACTGCAACTGGTGTGCAGTCCCCTCCGAGATCTGGAAGACATCAAAAAAGACTCCCCAGATGCTGCGCCCCCTGGAACTTCAGGTCCCACTGATGAGCCCGCATATGCCATCTGGCATAATCCACCAGCAGGATGCAGGAGGCCATGAGTCTCAGCAGCCTCAGGGTCTTTCACACCGAAATCTGGGATAGAGGCTGAAACATCGGTATCATAGCCCGAATATCCTGGACTCGCTGTTCGGGAGGATAGGCCCAAAACTGCGCTGTATTCAGAACTGCTCCGTTGAAAAAAGGAGCTTCTGAGAGGGAATCAGGTGTGACTTCGGCACATTGCTAGTGAACCCCAGCAAATGCAGGAGGTCTGCCGTAGTCTGGAGGTGGGAGACGACAGCCTGGGGCGAGCCCGCCTTCAACAGCCAGTCATTGAGATAGGGGAAGACTGAAACTCCTGATTTGTGTAGATGAGCTGCAACCGCCCCATCACTTTCGTGAACATCCGAGGGGTGCTGGCGAGGCCTAATTGGAGCACGGTAAACTGAAAATGCTCGTGTACCGTGAATCGTAGGTAACGCCTGTGAACTAGCAGGACGGGGATGTGAAAATAAGCGTCTTGCAAGTCCAACACTACCATTCAGTCTCCAGGGTCGAGAGCAGACATGACCTGAGACAAGGTTAACATTTTTAACTTCTCCTTCTGGATGCCTTTGTCCTTCTTGTGAACCACAAAGTAATGGGAGTAGCAACCACGGCCTACTTCTGGCACAGGGACTTGTTCGATAGCTCCCAAGGCCAAGAGAGCCGTATCTTCCTGGCATGGAAGGGCCAAGTGATCCTCCGATCGAGTGCTGGTGGCATGGAGGAAGGGGTAGTTACAAAGGGGAGGGAGTAGCCCCTTTGGACAATCTGCAAAACCTACCTGTCTGATGTGATGTTTTGCCAGTGGGGGAGGTGATGGCGAATCCGTCCGCCCACTGGCGGCCCTGAAAGGTCGGACCAGGAATGTTTGGAGGCTGCTGCAGGGGGTATGGGTGGACTGGCCCGCCTGCTGGACCCCCAGACCTGCGTCGTTGGTTTGCGCGTCCCCGGCCACACATAGACTGAGTAGCTTGCGTGGCCCTGTGGCTCGATTGGGTGGAACTGGGTGGGGCACCCCTTCCTTAGCCGCGGAAGGCAGACTGCGTGGGGCAAGAGGTTGCTGCGAGGCCCAAGGATCTGGCCGTAGTCCTAGAATCCTTGAAGCGCTTGAGCACGGAGTCCATCTTGTCACAAAACAGGCGGCGACCATCAAGGGGCAGGTCCAAAAGGGTGGAGTGGACATCCCTGAAAAACCAGACATACTCAACCAGGCGTAGCGCCTCAGGGCTACCGACGTGGAAACCGTTTTGCCCAGAGAGTCTGCGGTATCCAGCCCACACCTGATGGTGACCTTAGCTGCGTCTCGACCCTTAGCAACTGCACAGGTGAGCGCGGCCTGGACCTCCTCCGGGAACTGTGGCAGCACCTGCACAACCGTATCCCACACCGTATGGGTATAACGGCCCAAGACGCATGTGGAGTTCACCAACAGCAGCCCTAAGCTGGCAGAAGAAGACATCTTCTTTCCAAGGTAGTCCAGCTTCTTGGATTCCCTATCTGGGGGAGCAGTAGGGAACATGCCTTCAGAGGATGAGGTTTGGACCACCAAGCTCTCGGGGGGGGGTTGGGTGTTGGGAGAAGAAAAGTGGGTCGCGAGGGGCCGGGCAGTGGAGTAGGGAAAATATTCCTGTCCACAGGAACCCCTGTGCTGGGCTTGGACCCAGTGCCCAGAGGGATGTCTGTGAGGGCTTCAGGGGCTCCGAAGAGGCCGCTTCCGGTTGAAGCACCTCTGTCAGGAGGCTAGTCCTGACTGCCACCATAGGAAGCTCGAGGCCCAAGGCCTCAGCAGCAGTACGCAACACCACGGCGTAGGAAGCTCCCTCCTCCATAGCCACGGTGAGGGAGAAAGCATGTCAAGGTCTGGGGAGGTATCCAGACCACTGGCATCATCCAACTCCTCTCACAAGTCCGGCTCTTCAAGTTGGTCAGCTAGAGGATAACAGACCCCTCTAAGTCCTCATCCCCCTCCTCTGGCTGCCACTCAGGGCGATGGGGAACAAAAGGAATGAACAGCAGTACAAAAGTACCCTTCAGCGTCAGTACCGATGTCTGTCCGGCACCGGGTCCAAGTCGAGGGTGAGGCTGGGGTCAACGCCGGTTGGGGGCCCCCTGGCTCCCGACCCGCCAGCATAGAAGGCCAAGAACCCCCAGCAGAATCAGTGGGCCCTAAAGGCGTACCTGCTTCATTGAATGCACAAAACTGGGCAGGGGACGCCGGGAAAGGGCGGAAAGCACAGAGCCATCCAAGCGGACTACGAAGACGGAGCCAGAGAGCTACGATGCTCCGGATCCCGTGTCGCGTCAGCCGATGGACGGGGAGAAGGCGAAGAGCTACAATGCTTCTTCGTCTTCTTCTTGTGCTTCGACTTACCCGAGGAGTGCAAAGACTTAGAGGACAAGTGGTGGTGACTCTGCGACCAGTCCTGCGAACGTCCTATTGACCGGGACCGCGAACGACGGGAAGCGGACTGCCGGGCCTCCAAAAGCTTTTGGGACTGCTCTTGCAAAGACTTTGGGTTCATGACCCGGCAGTCAGAGCACGACTTCGGGTCATAGTCGTGCTCCAGACACCAGAGGCACACAAAGCGCGGATCGGTGACTGACATCAGCTTGTGACAGGAGTCACAAAACTTGAAGGCGGTCCGACGATGAGACATTCCTCGTGCACTCAAAAAAGATGTCGGCAAAAGTCGAAAAAGTTTAGTCAAAAAATGACTAAGGGGCATTCTCTCGCCAGATCTGCACTGGCTGGTGTAGAAAAAGAAAGAACTGATGTCAGCGTGCAGGGGCGGCGTCTAAGTAGACACCGCAATGTTGTCCCGGCAACCTCGACGGACACGGAGTCGACCGAAGCCCCCTACCGACATGCAGGGATACTGCTACGAAAACATTTCTCTGGATCCAGTCTGATGCCTGGGGATAAATTGAAGGTAAGGAATCTAGAACTACAGTCTCTTTCAGATAGTCCAAAATGTCAAAATGCCTACATAAATGAGAAAAATCAAACCAAAACTGTTTAGAACCGCAGCGAATGCACAAAATTCATCCAGTTCACGTCGAGATATTCAATTGTGCTTCTCCTAGAACAGTGCTTTTCAGCTCCAAGTTCCCCCTGGAATTACGAGAACGGTTGCAGGAAAGCAAGTCCCAAATGGACTTAAAGATAGCTTGTTGTTGCCAACTTTGGAAAAAACCAAGGAGACTAAGGCAAAATAGGGGGCTAAGACAAACATCTTTGTACTTTTACCAGCAGATAACACAACAAATATGCCAAAGCGCATATTATTTCTTTCCAAGCTTCAACTGGGGGTCGGTGGACGGCGGAGGGGGGCGGGGGGGGGGGGGGGGGCAGGGGGGGGGCGAGGGTAAGGGGGGGGGTGACACGCGGACGTAGTATGACATATCTGTTCTTAAAGATTTGCCCTCTGGCACAGAAAATTCAAGTTGCCCCTATGCAAATGAGGGAACCCCCTCTGAAGGTAGTGAAGGCGCATTAGGTGCGCCAGAGCTAATCGGTATTATAGAAGGGGATGCACAAGCGTCTGTGCCCCCTTCTATAATACCAAGGTGTCCTGGGGCGCGCAAAGCGGGTGCGAACACCCATTGCGCCGCCGGGGCACCTTCTGTAATATGGCCCCTGGTTGGCAGAGGTATGCACTCTGTCCAAGTAGGAACCACGATTCTAGCCAGTGCAAGTCACAACACACCCTAAATTATCCTGTGCTCAGACTCTGGTAGATTGGCACAGAGCAGTCAGGCTTAACACTTAAGAGGCAATGTGTAAAAAATGTGTGCAACACTTCAAACAGTAACAGTGAAAACATCACAAAAGGACTCCACACCAGGTTAGAAAAATATATTATGCTTTTACAAATAAAACGAGACCATACGACAAAATAGAAGTAGAAGTCGAGATATGGATTTTTAAATAATACATGTAAATAGCACTTAGAAGCAAAAAGGATATAAATGGGATATCTGGTCGCGCCGGACAACAGTACATCCATCCGGGCTTGTGTCAACTTTGAAGATGATGTGAGATGCAGACGAAGGGATGCATCAGTGTCGAGCTACACAGTGGGCGAGATGCATCGAGATTCTGCACGCAATGGCGGCGATGCGTTGGTTCCAAAGGCGATGTGCGGCTACTGCTCCCATAGCAGGCAATGCATCAATTACAGAGGCGATGGGCTGATTCTGAGTGCGATACACAGACTCTGTTCCACGCTTCGACAGGAATGTAATGGTTCCGACCCACCCCAAGGCAAAGATGAACCCATTTTGCTGAGGATGCATGGTTTCTGGTTGTAGCAGCACTTTATACCCACTTCCAAGGGCCCAGGACTGGGTTGGCACCCCTTGGTAGTGCAAGACTTGCAGCAAGCGAAGTCAAGGTTCTGTAGCAGGATGCGTTGACGTCTTTGATGTCCTTGAGACTTAGAACAGGAAGAAAGCCAGCAAGGCAAAAGTCCAGCAAAGCAGCATTCCAGCAGAGTGGCAGTCCTTTCAGCAGCACCGCAGTTCTTCCTGGTCGAGTCCTCACAGTTCCAGAAGTGCCCTGAAGTCATGGTGTCAGAGGTCCAGTACTTATGCCCAGTTGTGCCTTTGAAGTGAGGGAGACTTCAAAGAAAATCATTAAAGTGCACAGAGGTCCTCTTATACTGCCCTGGCTCCAGACTCACTCCAGGAGGGGTATGCAGCCCTGCGTGTGTAAATAGGACACAGCCTATTCAAGTGTAAGCGTGGGGCTGTGCCTAGCTCCTCCCTCCCATCACCCAGCAGGCACCAAATGGCTAAAGTAAGTAAAATTCCAACTTTCTAGAAGTGGCATTTGCGCAACTGTAATTTAAAATCCAACTTCACTATAAGTTGTGTTTTTAAATTGTGAGTTCAGGACACCAAACTTGAAAAGTCTATCTCTGCACAATTGGGAATTCCAATGTTATCCTATGGGATAGCTAGGCCTTACAATTGTGAAAAACTAAATAGGGAGTTTTTCACTACCAAGGTATCTGAATTAAATGTACATGTACTGTCTTTTAAATACATGATACATGATACCCTACTCCTTGGGTCACACAATGCCTCCCTTAGGGGTGACATATGTATAAAAAGGGAAGGTTTAGGCCTGGCAAGAGGTTTATCTTGCCAGGTTAAAGTGGTAGTGTAAAATTGCACATACAGGCTCTACAGTGGCAGGTTTGAGCCATGGTTAGAGGGCTAATTAAGTGGGTGGCACAATGATTGATGCAGACCCACTAATAGTATTTAATTTACAGCGCCTGGGCACGTGTAGTGCACTTTACATGGGACTTATAAGTAAATTAAGAATGCCAATTGGGGTTAAGTCAATATTGCCATGCGTAGGGGAGAGAACATAAGCACTTTAGCACTAGTCAGCAGTGGTGAAGTGTGCAGAGTCCTTAAACCAGCAAAAACGGGGTCAGAAAATGGAGGGCGGCAAGCAAGAATTTGGGGCAAGACGACCCAAAGACTGTCAGGTCTAACACAGTCACAAGACAATACTTAGAAACGGACAGGCTTTGGGAAAGTGTAGCAGCAACCACAAAAAGTATCCAGGTACCAAAGGCAATGAGCTACAAGGACATAGACCAGAGTGGAGAGAATAAAAAGAAGCAGCAGTGGTAAACAGCCATGTTTCAAGCAGTTTGTGAAACGCAGACAGATCATGTTGGCTCCAAAGTGTAAGGCAACACTAAAAAAGATTCCACCCACCATATTACTTTAGCAACATGAGTGTTTTTGAGAGTAAATGTTAAAGGAGAATCAGTCACCAAGATAATCAGTTCCAACTGTGCAAAATGCTATAGTAAAAACTGGTCTAAATATATATAATAAAAATGTAATCTCACATCAAAACAAGTTTGTTTTATTAAATAGACCATAAATGTACGTGTCTTTGGTGTACTTTACTTGAAGATCAAACTCTTAGAATACAACACAGCTGTAAGCAAAAAAATGACCATGTCCAGGAAGCCAAACTTTGGTCACCAAGTTGAGAAATAGAGCTTGACCAAACAGACTACACATGAGCTATAAAAAGGGCAGGTTTCAGAGGTGCACATCACAGCATAGGTTTACTTAGGTCCCCATCTTTAATCCCACGTGAAAGAGAATAAAGAAATATTAGTGCATCCCATCAGCTGGTGGTGTTAAGCTGGAAACCCCTCTTTTTGCCTTCAAAGGATATAACAATTTAAAATATTACCCTATATAGGCATACCAGCCGGAGACTACTATGAAAACCGTAACAAGTGACCAGGGGCTCCACGAGTGGGTAGGCCCCTATAAATGAGTTAAAATGTAATGTTCACCTGCAACACAAAGTATCTCAAACATAATCCTATTGAATTTCACAACGAATAAAAACGCAGTAGTTACATTCCATTCAGTGTCTGCACAACTTGAGATAATGCGGCATTAGTCCAGCAGAAAGTAAGATCAAAATTAGCCAGGACACCAGTAGAATTCCCTGCAAGACAACATACGACAGGTTGGACATTTTGTGAATGAAAATCACAGTGAAGAGGGCATACAGAGTCAGGGTGTAGATGTCATCAGGACTACAAGGAATTGAGTGGGTGAGGGCTCAGTGGAAAGGGTTTACTATCTTACATAATGTATAGGAATCTGGTGAATTGATTAGTTTCACATCCACCCAAAAAGGTATGAATGACACTGATGAAGAATTCTTGAATTACCTCCTGTTTATAACATCTTGTTAATCATATTATATTCTGTGACAATATTGCTAGTGTGACCTATGAGACAACTTCTGTTTTTACATGAAATGTATAATTTTTCACATTTCAAAATATGGAAATGAATCTGTTCAATTATTGGACATTTTTGTCACCATGGTGCGCCTTTGATAATACTTGGAATGAAACTGATATTCTATGCAACAATTAACTTTCTGGGTGGTGATTTTGAATCTTGACAGCATACACATCCACTTCCTTATATAGAAGTTCTAACTCGAATTGAATACCTTTTTGTGATATCACTTTGGTGCTTGCTTTGTACCACCAGAAGATCCTAAAGAACATGTGTCTTGTTTAAGTAGCATGATAGTCTGGTTTCTAGGTCTATAAAGTACACGTTTTCCACAATAGCATCCTGAGTACGTTCAGGCTACAATCTTGAAAAATATGATAAATTCATTTCTTTCAAACTTTTGAGCAGTCTTTACTCTAAGAATATAAACAAAAAAAATCACAGCATATCAAAATATCAAGAATAATATAAAGGTATCATGACCAGGAGTTTGTGGGCTAACCTACAAGATAGCACTTCTAACACTTGCCTGTACAAGGTCCAAACTTTGCGGTACAAAAAGGAGTGGTGATGGACGGAGCATCAGAACCAATCAAACACTCACACCCAGTCAACAGATCTGGGCTTGATCCATCACCGTTCTTTAGCCCACTCTGCCACCCCAGTTCAGACATGGCCATATACAAATCTGTCTGACCCTGTGCCTCATGGGAACAGTCCAGCCCGAACTGCCAAGCCATGCCTTCCCTGGACCGGAAACAAGCTTCCTAGGACCGGTTTCTGGCATTTCAGCCGTCTTCAGCCAGGCTTGCTTGAATCCAGTGGCAAAGTGAGCAAGGGACTCGCGTCTGAGCATACCCTGCCAACGTTGGCAGGGTATGCTCAGACGTGAGTCCCTTGCTCACTTTGCCACTGGATTCAAGCAAGCCTGGCTGAAGACGGCTGAAATGCCAGAAACCGGTCCTAGGAAGCTTGTTTCCGGTCCAGGGAAGACATGGCTTGGCAGTTCGGGCTGGACTGTTCCCATGAGGCACAGGGTCAGACAGATTTGCATATGGCCATGTCTGAACTGGGGTGGCAGAGTGGGCTAAAGAACGGTGATGGATCAAGCCCAGATCTGTTGACTGGGTGTGAGTGTTTGATTGGTTCTGATGCTCCGTCCATCACCACCCCCTTTTGTACCGCTTTGTTCGCCATAAGTTGGCAGGGTATGCTCAGACGTGAGTCCCTTGCTCACTTTGCCACTGGATTCAAGCAAGCCTGGCTGAAGACGGCTGAAATGCCAGAAACCGGTCCTAGGAAGCTTGTTTCCGGTCCAGGGAAGACATGGCTTGGCAGTTCGGGCTGGACTGTTGTTCCCATGAGGCACAGGGTCAGATTGATTTGCATATGGCCATGTCTGAACTGGGATGGCAGAGTGGGCTAAAGAACGGTGATGGATCAAGCCCAGATCGGTTGACTGGGTGTGAGTGTTTGATTGGTTCTGATGCTCCGTTCATCACCACCCCCTTTTGTACCGCTTTGTTCGCCATAAGTTGGCAGGGTATGCTCAGACGTGAGTCCCTTGCTCACTTTGCCACTGGCTTCACTGGCTGAAGACGGCTGAAATGCCAGAAACCGGTCCTAGGAAGCTTGTTTCCGGTCCAGGGAAGACATGGCTTGGCAGTTCGGGCTGGACTGTTCCCATGAGGCACAGGGTCAGACTGATTTGCATATAGCCATGTCTGAACTGGGGTGGCAGAGTGGGCTAAAGAACGGTGATGGATCAAGCCCAGATCTGTTGACTGGGTGTGAGTGTTTGATTGGTTCTGATGCTCCGTCCATCACCACCCCCTTTTGTACCGCAAGGTCCAAACTTTTCCATGATTTTCTTAGCACATTTGTTTGTTATCACTAAAGAGCTTTATCAATGCGCTGAGAATGCAAAACACACATTTATGGACAATCTATGTATTGTAACACATTTTGATTGGAGATCAAATTATTTTTCTGACCTCCATTTAGGTCTTTTTTGAAGCTTTTACGCTTTTCTACCGGATAACAGGATCGCAGTTTCTCCTCCAATGTTTTTTTTTTATTAAAAAGCCTTTGTCTTTGAGCACTATTAATAACAGTTTTCTCACCTAGGTCCCATTTGAAATTCATGGTTACCCTATTCACATATGGAACTGAAAGCCTATTGCAGGCCTGGGGTGAGGTAGGAAAAAGACTCATCGCACTTATGTGCATCACGGACAGTAGGATGGATGGGAGAAAACACTCAGTAGACCAGAGGGAGCAGGATGCAGTGTTCCATTAAAAGTGGATTGTAGAAAAGAGATCAAATACTTCACAGTGGCAAAAGCAAATGAATAAAATTCTTCTGCCTACAAGGAGCCTATGAAGGTTAGTAAGATGCATGTGGATAGGTGTTCTCCAAGGTCACCTTTGCATAGGTCTTGTGTCAGGACTTTTTTAGGTGTAAAATGGTCCCTAAGAATTCAGGAAGCCCTAAAAACAAACTCCTATAGCCTAGACAAAAAGCGGTGTTTGCAGTGAAACATAAGGTTTTTTTGTAGGAACATTATCCATAAGAACATGTAAAGTTACCCTTTTGATCGGTAGCCTAAGAGAGATTGCTATCTAATAGAAAACCAAGGTAACCCTCTTACCATGAATTTTTATGTGAGATGCAGCTGTTCCATATGGTTACGTATAACACCTCATCTAAATTGGCAGTGAGTTGTACTACAAAAGCTTCCCTATATAAAGAAGTGTACTATGACACTCTCAGAATCAGCCTGTTGACTCAAGCGTCAGCCAAGACCAGTGTAATTTGTACTCCATGGGGAACATCATAAATATCGAAGCTGGGGAACCGGGTTCCAGTCTCGGCAGGGACGCTAAACATCCTGTGATTCGAGGCAAATTACTTGATCTACCCATGCCTAACAAATTAATGTGTCCCTCTGTAATGCAGCTGGTGCTCATGTAAAGCGCTCTGATGCCTTTGGGTCGCGTTAGCACTATATAAATACAGCGCAAGTGGCTATCAACTTGTCATCAGGCCTCAGTGCATGTCAATGGTAAATAAAGGGTAAAAGCAAAGCAAGACCTATGGGCAACAATGGCCTGATGAAATTCCTCATAATATTATGGTATGGAAATGCTGGAATTTTAGAACCAGAAACATGCATTGAGAAACTAAGTAAATCACCAGCAAGTTATCCAAAAAAGCTTTCTCGTGTGGAAAGAAAAAATTAAACCAGTGGTCCGTTTGCTAACATTCAGGCCTGCTGCATAAAAGGACAGAAGCAACATTAGTACGAATGTGAAAAGTAGAGGATGGATTTTTCTATATTTTTTAATCTTAATGCATTCGTTACAGCGTCATCTGTAGGTCTAGTTCAGGGACATATCCTCTCAACAACTGTCCAAGAAATCAGATAGACTATCCTTCATCTATGAAAGGACTGGGCATCTGTATGTGGTTTGTCTCCCCAGGTCCTGAAGATCAGATCTGAACTCCCTGATATTATGACCAGAGAATCTACAACTTCAGAAATTGTATCATTGAAGAAACGTTATTAATAGCCACAATAAATTAACATTTTCACTATTAGAGACTATATAAAGTGGCAATCCATCACATGCCATTGCTTTCCAAAGCAACTAAAACAAATAACTAAAAGGCACAACAAACATACATCATGGCCAAGAGAAAAAGAATACCTATAACGTCTTATGAAGTTGCCCTTAACGTATACTTCCTTGATACACAAATACAGTTGGTGTAGATGACAGATATTGCCCCAATCATAGAAGTGCATTTATCAACTGAAATACTACATCCAGGAAGATTTCCTTACTAAGGCAATGCAGAAAATGGCAATTCCGGCAGGACTCTGGCAGGAAAAGAGCACTAGCTCAAAAGAAGGTTGGCACTAAATTGACAGGACGTGCACCGTGAATCTTTCCAGTTATATAGGGATCATCTGGAAGACACGTCATAAGCAATAACTGTTTCTACATAGCTTTTGTGTCAGTATCCAAATAGTACTCAATTGAAGACTGACAAAACAGGTAATTAAATAGCCACCATTGTGTAGCATTAAGTTTCAGAAATGTATAACTAATCATTCATGGTCTAGATTTTCTCCCATGCTTACGAAGCAAAAATGGGTCACTGTCCACAGAGACATAATGGCACTAAGCCACTAGCCTCCTGAAGACCCCT
This sequence comes from Triturus cristatus, assembly GCF_964204655.1. Taxonomy (NCBI): domain Eukaryota; kingdom Metazoa; phylum Chordata; class Amphibia; order Caudata; family Salamandridae; genus Triturus; species Triturus cristatus. The sequence continues at coordinate 464,930,412 of NC_140587.1, read as the reverse complement.
ACTTAGAGTTCGAGAATCATATTATAATTTCCCTCTTTCCAAGATGTTTAGAGGCCGCTGATCCCCCCTTCGCCAGCCGAATATTACTTCCATACACATTCCAAAGTGCCACACATTTTAATGTTGGAAAAAAACTGACAAGTAATCGTCCTGGAAAGTCCCAAACATCAGAAACTGCAGCTTTCCTAACGTATTCCGTGTCCACTGTAGGAAGTGCACATTAAGTATGGCGACAGAAGCATTTCTCAAAGGAAAACTGAAAAAAAAACACGCGTCCAACTGAGTATATTAAGGCCAAGTTACACCATAAGAGGCGTTGAGACCAACTGGGTTGGCAGCAATGAAGGCAATTGCTTTCACCAACATTCTAAAGTTTCTAACTCAAACAAGCATTCCAATACAAATAAATACAAATACAAGGAAGATAACAAGAACTAGATGCTTTCCAATATTCTAATTCCCTACAATGAAGAAAATGGACAGAGGAAGGACACAGACAATTTCAAAAAGAAAAAAAAAATCACTTCACAAAATGACTAAGTCACTCAAGCAAGAGGCATGCATTCTTTGCTCAGCAAGAAAGGAGGTGCGCATTATCCAGCGGCTCTCCATTTCCTGTATGTGTAAGGTTATTGTCTGTAATGGTGCCTCTGAAAGATGATGTACTAGGAGGTTGGAATGCGTGTGCGCTGAGTGGAAGCGTCAGGACAGTTACAACTGGTGAGAGAATGAAGCCCTGACTCTCTACAGGATCCGGACTAACGTGAATAATTTCCACCAGAATATATAGCCTCTTATATTCTCTAGTGCTAATTTGATTCCTTGGCACGAACAAAGATCAGCATATTTAATTCCCAAGTTTTAGCTGGAAATGAATTACTTTAGGGGACTCTTCCAAACAAGATCTGCGCACGCGTTGAGTGAATACACTTAAATATATTTATTTGTGTGTGGTCCGCTACCTCAAAACGATTGCCTACCCTGAAACATTTATTACCACACCCAACTATAAATTCACAACTGCTGAAATCCACCCCATGAGAGGAGTTTTCTTCACAGTAAACACGTTAGATCGCACAATTTCGCTAATCCTAATTCCAAGGTATGTCCAATTTCGATCATCAACCCCTCAGATACACGATCACTATATACCTCAAATATTCACTGTTGCCACAGTAGCATTGAGGCAGAAGAGAGAACAATATTGAGGCTCATAAAAGTAGATCACCTAACAAAGTCGCTCTATATTGCATAAATGAATTCACACTGGCTGTGCTTGTTATTCCTACCTTGAGCCAAGTACAAAATTGTGTTAAACTTAACTCAGGAGGTCTAGAAGTCTATTGGTTGAGCTCCCAGTTGACAGTGATACCATTTATGAAACTGATCAACTTCTGTGCTAGCACACGTTTTGCTCCAACAGCCATGGTCCACAGACAAAACCGCCCAAAAGCGAAATCCCTCAAGCCCCTGGTTAACGTAAGCTTACTTACTACCTTTTTTCAGCCGGGACAGGAGAGAAGATGTCCAAGACACTTTCAGAACGAAACCATCTTCAGAGCAAAACTGGGTGTAAAGCAATCCGAAGGCAGAGTTGCAGGGATACAGCTACTTCAGTTTTACTATGTCTAAGAAAACATCCAACACTGAATAAAAAGGACAGAATTGCCAGCTGAGTTTTGATGACATCATAAAGCAAGACAACCAGCTTATGATGCCACAAAAGCCACCATCATGTGGTTACAGTCCCAGAGCTCAGGTGACTCTAAACATTAGTGTTTCCTTATCTGGCACAATCTTATTCTAACACACATCGATAGTTCAAAGACAGCACATCTTACATCAGTTCGTTGTTGTGGCCGAAAAAAATAAGTATTTATATTAAAAAGCAGTTAAACAAGATTATTGGAAACCGGATACATATTCAATTTGCATCACTGTTACTCTTTAACTCTGAAGAAAATATTTAGGCGATAGTTAAAGACAGGGACAGATTCTTTCTTCCTTAAGGGGGTGGTTCTTCTAGGGGATAGGAGGTAAACAGTGTCAAGCATGTAGGGTAGGATTCTTTGGAGCGACAAATCGAAGCAGATGACGGGTTAACAAAAACCATACCTTATTTTTTCTTTTTTCCAGAGCCTGCGTGTGTCCTCCTTTCCTTTGCTGCCATTCACCAAACCACTACTGTTGTAATAAGCAATCTGCGAAAAAGAACGATTCATCATATCAGAAACAGTCATGCAATGAAAGCCCATTTAGATGGTGATTAGGAACTGGCTGAAAGGATCACGTGATCTCCTCGACCTAAAGCAGAGATACACCTTGTAATGGAGGGAACCCAGGCTGCCCTTACAAACACCCTCAGCAGCCTATCTGTGCTCTCCATGCCATCAGCTGCATGACAAAAAGTCGTCCAAGCACTGCGCCAGAGAAAGTAGCAGCTACTGGCACACAGAAAAAAAAGCTATAAAGGAGAGTCTACAGTACAAAGAAACCTGCCTTGATGGCTCATTAAGATGTCTGAAAAGCAGATAGCCAGGTGAGGAGTACCTGAAGCACTTACTGTAGATGTAGACGGCAAAGGAGCTTTCACACCAGAGCCTCATACCTCTCCGCAGCCAGTGCGAGCTAGAGCAAGTGACAACTGACAATATCAAAAGATGCAGGGCTCCACATTCCAAAGAACCCAGCCAGGGAGCATTCCACAGGAGACAATGGAACACGACTGACTCCTCTGGGAAACTGGACAGAACCGTAACCATACCAAGAAACGTCAGCATGCTAGCCCTTGCACAAAACGGCATCCGTCAGTTCTCACATCTACAACATAATACTTCCAATGCAAACGTTTCTTCTCACTTTAAACATCATCTTCCATTCCCTTCCCATTCCTTTCCTCCTTTCATAACAGTCATCATCATAAATTACACCGCGTTAGACATGCCAGCCTTAGGGTGGTCTTCCTACAAACGTTATGCCCCACTCCTATTTTTGCTGAATTCTTTTTTTTTTTGCCAACCAGTGATACGGTGCCAATGCTCCCTCCTTACAACATGGTAAACATTTATTTCACCCAATTGGTACATTTAATTTACTTGTAAGACCCTAGTAAAGTGGTACCACATGTATCCAGGGCCTGTAAATTAGATGTTACTAGTGGACCTGCAGCGCATATTTGGTCATCCACTTAAGTAGCTTTTTAAAAATTGCCTTAGGGCTGCCATGGCAGCCTGTGTGGGCAGTTTTAAACTGCCACTTCGACCTGATAAATTAAACCTTTTGCCAGGCCTAAACATTCCTTTTAAATGCACATCAGCAGGGTCACTGGAATTATGCGGAGGGAGGGCCATATTATGTGGCAGGGTTCTCTAAATTATGCGGTGCAATGCTCCACATTATATGATGGTATTACTTCATTGTTTTGTGCTTTGAACACTTGTTAACAAAAGGGTATAGGCTGCACCTCAATAATACAAGTTAAACACCCAAACATAGCAATAAGCAACAGAAAGGTGACAAGTAAACCATTACAAGAGGCCTTTCACTGCACAGCAACAAGTGTCTCATTGCGTTTTCAGTAAGTTTTGAACCTTTTGAGCTAGAAATATTTTTTTCTTAAAATCTGCAGACTATGCAGCAGATGACTGATTGTGTGGCAAATGCAGGAAACCCATAATTATGCAAAACAAGCATTTGCAATGCAATAGGTCTCGCATTTACGCAAGTTTGAGCTATTGACATTGTATATGACAAGGCGTTTTATTTATGTTTCAAAAACGAAAACATAAATAATAGGCATTGTCATTTACAATGCCTATAGCTCAAACTCGTGTAAATGAGAGACCTGTTGTATTGCAAAACCTTGTTTGCCTGTTTGACACTAAACTGATGCGGACAATGCTGCAAATTAATTAAATAAAGCGGCACGGCCACTAAAGTGAAAGCGGACTGCGCTGGAATAAGGAAAGACCATTAAAGAAAATAGTGCTCTGCTCACCCACTAAATAACAGAGACCATGTAACGAGCCAAGTAAAAGGTCCAGTCGTTATGGGAGGTAACAAATGGATACAAGGCGGTACCCAGGAGGGAATAACAAGCCTCATAATGAATCGGAATTCAGCTTTTACGAAGGACAATGACACCAGCCAATTAAAAATATGGGTGTTTAGTGGGCGGGGCTTCCACTTCTTACTCTGTTACAGCATGCCTCGCAGAGCGAGTAGTGCATGCGCACTGCTGCTAGGCTCAACCTAAAAAAAGGGCACAGCTGCACAATTGCATCATTCTAGTGGCCCTGCATAAAAGCCACCCTTAGGGTAGGCCCTAAACAGCCCATAGGGAACGCTTCGTTGTATTTAAATAGTTGGTAATGCACTTTTCAGTTTTACAAGTCCTGGCAATGAAAAACTCAAATTCGTTTTTCACTATTCCAAGGCCTACCTCTCCCTTAGGATAACATAGGGTTCCTTCATTACATTTAATAAGTGATACATTTTTGTTTGGGAGCAGAGAGGAAAGTTGTGTTTGGCATCTGAGGAATTGTATTTTAAACCCTCTTTAATGGTAAAGTCAGAGTTTATGTCACAATTCTGAAAATGTCAGTTTTAGAAAGTTGGCATTTTCTGGTCCTGACCATGTGGTGCCTGCAGACTGGTCCTGGGTCACATGGCTAGGTGCAGTTGGCATTTGTGTATTCCTCCCAGACAGCATCACAATAGAGAGTATGGGTGTGGACAGAATGGGCCATCTCTGGCGTGATAGAGTAGAGGGGGCAGAGATGCCATGGACTGCACTTCCACTTCAAGCACACTGGCCCAGTTCACACAAAGGACTTCACACAAACCTGTTGCGCCCCCAGACAGATTGGGACCAAGGTAGGGAGGCAGGAGATTCCAGATACCTCAGTAAGGGGGAAACTCCAGAAGCGTCACCTATGTCAAAGTGAACAAAAGCTATAACAAGCATTTGCAATGCAATCAGTCTAGCCTTTGGGACCCTATATGTATTTAGCTATGCAGCACATTAGCCTGGGTGCTGAAACATCTACTGTTATTTAACATGAAGGGAAAGTAAGTACCAAACTGCGGAATACGCCAGGTATGGGAACACATGGGAAGAAATACTGCCTATCAGCTGAAAACTGTACTATCCAAAGCTCTGTTTTTCATATAAAATCAGCCCCTTCTGTGGTCATATCACTGAAAATACAAGATTTGATAAAAATATTATTGTCTATGGGTGCTTGTTGAATACAAGTTTCTGTGGCCTGGAATCTAAGGAATGCTAAAGTGATTCTGGTATTTTACTGACCTCTGCTGGTCTTTTTCTATCAAGAAATTTAAATAGAGGCAGTTGCCAGAAAAATTAACAAAGAAAGTCCCTGAGTAGAAAGCAATTCTGGTATTTTACTGACCTCTACTGGTCATTTTCCATCAAGACAGTTAAATAGAGGCAGTTGAAAAAAAGTCCAGAAAAAAAGGCGGATGCAGACAAGTCCTAGGGCTCTGTTCTACTGCTGCTGCTCAGCCTGAGTGTCTGTGTGAGAGAATGTTGGTGAATGGAATGTTTGTATGTGTGAGTGTCAGTTGGAGATGAGCTGAGCAGCAGTGAGGCTGCTCCTGGTGGGGCTCTCATCCTGGTAACATCCATCCTACAATAAATCCACTTGGATACTTACCTGGACTACTTAGCTTTTAATTACAACATGCTTTGGCGACGATTTGTGAAGAAAGAATCTGCGTGTGCCACCTGATTAAAGTGAAACTGTCAAGTTGGAAGTAACTGCATTGAAACTGAAGCGATTGAACTGAACCTGAAGAATCTGGCACCCAGAGCCCCACCAGTGACCAATCCACCTGTCGCCCCAACACGTAAGTGCCAATTCCCGCTTTACTTCCCCTCCCTTGACAGCTCCCTTGGGACAGTGTTATTTTTTTCCAAAGTGCAGTTTCCCATCTGCGTTTGGAGTTTGTCGCAGGAGTGACCCTGCTGTTTTAGTGCCCAGAGGCCTTCTTTGTCCTTTGACCTGCTGTTCCTGCATGTGCCTCTACTCTAGTGGCCCTGATTTAACCCAGCTGTGTGCCTGGATGCACGATCGAGTATGCTGTGCTGGTGGGAGTCTCTGGACTTGTGACGAATTTTGCCTACGTGCTGTGTTGCTGGATACCAAAGCAAATACCCAATTGCTGATTGTGAGCCATTTTTGCTGTTGTTGCTCTTCCCTGGCTGCGCTTTACATCTGCCAGTTTCTGCACGATTTTCTACATTCCTTACTGCTAGCTTCTACCTGGTGTGACCCAACCCGCTTGCCAAACTCTCCTGTGCCTGCCTGAATTTTCATTGTGGAACTTTTGTTGTATTCCTGACCTTGCCTTTGGTCTGTTGCACCCATGGCTTGAGGACTACTTGCTGTGTGTCACTATTGACATTAAACACTACTGCTACTGTTTTGCGTGATTGGCGGACAAAACATTGCTCCTGTCTCATCTGTCACATTTTCAATACTGAAGATTTATCACTCCCGTTTGGTGTGGAGTTGGATTGGAGCTGGGGTTGGAGTCATCGCTGTTAATTCTAGCCAAACCTATGAGTTCGGGTACTATTCCAAATTTTTGTTGTTGAAGTACTTCGTCCCTGGCAGTCCCATTACATTTGGCAGTTGCAAAGTAATGTTTAAATTTAAAATATGCGCGTTCCTCTTCAGCGTGTGCAATCCTACCTGCATACACGCAGCTTGTGGGCTCTTCTATGACGCCAGTACATTTTTCCGCCTGCTCTTGGGTGTTTTGGTGCACTAACGCACCGTGAGCCACCCCGCACAGCGTCTGGAGCATGCCGCCATCTTTTGGTTGGCAGAAGGCACAACTTTTCTCTATGTACTGCGCACATGAAACGCAAGTATCACTAATGGACTTTGTTCTTTGCCAACTACGATGTTCTCTTCAATTAAATCATTTTGGAGTTGAAGTCTCTGCAACGCTTTCCGCTCGTGCCTGCATCCCTATTCAGCGCTCCTGTTCATACTCTGCCAACTGCATTATTTGCTCAATGAAGTTCATTTTCATCTTCCTCTGGATTTATAACGTTGTGGTGTCCCTTCTGACTTAAGTTTGTGTCTTTGGGAAGATTTACGCTGCTTTTGGAGCTCCCTTTATGGTTCTATCATCATCATCATTTTTATTGTTGAATACTTAAAATCATAACCCCCTCCCCCCCCCGGAACAGATAAAATATTACGATGAACGAAAACCGTAATGTTCTGAGTAAAATCCACATCACTTATCAGTAAGATTCAAGTTTAAAAACGCTTACATTAGCAACTGTAACTTAAAACGACAGAAGAATGAAAAACCCGTTGGGGATACTGGTGATCACGTTAAACTGCTATTGTTTTGGATCTCCATCAGCTTGCCGTAAAAGTCTGCTGACTAGATTCATGTATTTAATTCCACGGCAAATCACCGCTTGCCTACTGGAGCGAATGTTCAGCTCATTGAAAATAGATTTCAAGTGTAGTCTCCTTTGGTCTAAAACGGTGGTACAGGCACATATTAGGTGGATTAAAGTTTCCTTTTTATAACCACATAGTCTGCAAGACTCTGTTTTAAATGGCGTTTTCCATTGTGGGTATAAATCCTTAGCCTCATGCACACCCATTCGATACTTTAAAAAGCTTATTTTTAACTGAGAGTTAAAATGGGTGGATAAATATGGTTGTGGCCTCAAAAGTCTGTAGGAGTTTATAACTGTCCACCCGTGCCGCCGCTTGGAGAGCGCTTGTTTGTCAGCACACAAGGATTTCTTTTAAGCTGCGCTATTTACTATTTTGCCAAAGCTTCCTCTGTCCAACCCGTTGGCCCATACTGCTTGTAAGTCCATCTCGGCCAAGGACTCTCTCAGAAAGCTTCCCCAGGAGTTCGGTGTTAATAAATCGCCCTGGAGCTTAATTTCTTCCCAGCATAAGCTATTCAAGGTATCCGGGTCAGAAGAGCGGAGCGTATGGCAAAGTTTAATAAAACAGCTCATTCCTCGGAATTTCTGGTGCTGGAGGCCGAATTCCAGTCTGCCCTGGGAGGGCGAGGCAGATTTAGGCAAATCGAAAACTGCTTTATAGATCTTGGTCTGCAGTATATTCAGTCAAAGCGCTTCTTTGCCGCACCAAGGAGCCAGGCCGTAGGACAAACAAGGTTGTATTTGGGCGGCCATTACTTTAAGCAGGTGAGAGAAGTTTGGGCAGTCCATCTTTTTGCGTAGTAATTTATATGCATAAATTAATGACTGTGCCTTTGCTTTTAGTACCAGTTTATGTTCTTTATGGGTTGCACCCTGCCCAATCGTTACGCCCAGATATTTGAATGAGCTAACTTCCTCAACAGTTGCCCCCTTAGCCGTCCATTTGAACTTAAGTTTCTTGCGATCCACAAGGCACACTGTTGGACCTAACGTCCTAGAGGTAGCTTGGCTCAGGTCAAAAAGCTTTCATCCCACTATGACACATTGTGTTTGCATCACACCCAAGTCACACCGTAACGCCACACCACTTAAAAATGACACTACACCGGAAAATTATAAAGTTTACCTGAAGTCTTTATCTTTCCTTCTTAACCGTGGTTACTCAGATTCACATAACAGGGTAAACATTACAATGCATTTAAATTGACAGTACCATTCCCTTCTTGACTTTTTGTACAGCAGCTACTTAAACGTCCACAGAGATTCCCATCCTACCTTGACTCAGGAGCGCTAGGTTAAATCCCCACAGGGAGCGCTCCGAACAACATTGGCATATTACTCAATTTAGAAAATCATTTGGTCTACACAGTGTTCTTCTGGCAGTTGGTTTCTCTTAACGGCTATTCTTTCTGACTCTTATACTGTCGCATATTATCAATATTTTAAATTTAGGTGCTATCTTTGAAATGTACTCTGCTGCTGTGAATCCGGCGGTTACATCTAGGCAGTATACATGGAAATCACTCTTTCACTGGAAGACAACAATTACATATAAGCATCCTACATGAAACTTCCTCTATTCCTGGGATTTAATCTGTTATTTCTAGCGCTATTCTTGACAGTCTCAATGGGTATACTACAGTCTCCTGAGTGTTTACAGCATCAGGCCGGTATTGTTATCTTAAAACCTGGCTTCCCCTGAGACCGGCACTCGGCTTTACCCGGACATTCTCTGGCTTTAAGTCCGTAGTATCCTGTGCTCTCCCCCCCCTTCTTAACAGGCCCAGCTTACTGTTTCACCTCGGTGTCCTCCTCTCTGGAAGTTCGGCGGAGCCTGGTGTTGAGTTCCCACTCCTTACGGGACAACCGGGCTCACCACGCTGACAACAGAGATCTCCTCAAGGGGGCGAAATCCGGGCACACCCACCGACCACCTCCCCCAAGGACCACCCTGCTGGTGGGTCTCCTTCGCTGGTGGAAGCCTCGCTCCTCCGCTGACAACAGCGCGCTAGACTCACTCTCTAGCGGTCTCCACGGCCCAGGCGCTTTCCCAATTCACCTCTGCCCTCAGTTCAGCACTCCCGCAGCCGCCGGAAGCAGCGCGGCTTGCGGGGGCGCGGCCTCCTCTCTCGACTGACAACAGCGGGGCGGCGCTTCGGCGTCTGCCCCGCTCACATGACTCTAGGCGGCGGCTTCAACGCTGGATCCGCCCCGTGCTTCCTGGATGCAAGTCTCCCCAGCCGACTGACACGATGCCGGCCAGCGCGCCCCAAGGGGTCCCGACACCTCCTCAGACCTCTCGGCGGTCCCAGGCCTCACCCTGGGGCCACAGGCAGTTCCACGGACCCGGCACTACGGCGGTGAACGTTCCAGGTAAGGCTCAGGCAGGGGAGGGGCAGAAATTGAGGGAGCCGGCTCACCTGAAGCGGGTGAGAAGATCTCTTATTTACTGGCCACGGACATCTCCCCTTTAGTCAGGGACTATGAACAATCGCTAGGGCCAGCCTGATTAAACATCCCAGGCCCCACAGGGATGAGGGAAAGGTAGTCCCAGACGGCGATTCTTCCCCTAATCCTCCTTCAGGGATACTGACTACATGGGAGCCCCCATGGTAACGATGTCCTTAAAAGTCATTGGCTGTGTTCAGGGACCGGTCAGAAGGTTGAGGGTGGTGTCAACTGATGAGGGAAGTCGTGCAGACCCTAAGACCTGTCCATTCCCTATCTAGTGCAGCCACCTCCCCACTCAGGTGCCTTACTCCTGACTACCTCACAGCTCAACTACCTCCCAAAATGGCCGCCCCGCCCTCACCTCTATTTAACACCTGGGGCCTGACTGGCCAGAGTGGCCCAGAAGGTTCCGGAACCTCTCATGGCAGTCTATGGCCCAGGTGCTGAGGTGACAGTTGGAACCACCCTTTTGTGAGACTAACCTCCCTCTTCCTGTTTCTTCAGTGGAGCACCTTGTGCCTCTCCCTCAGATAGTAAGATGAGGGCGCCCAGAGCTTCTACATCAACACCAAAAATAGAGTTAGTGGACAGAAAAAAATGAGAAGGAAAAGGGAAAAAAAAAAAAAAAGAGGAGGGAACAGCCAAAAGGGCTGACAGGTCTAACACACACTATTTTTGTTTTCGCTTTATTTAGCTCCAATTTTTCCTTGTCCAAGTAGGCTACAAGATTGTTTATTGATCTCTGTAGGCCGATGGGAGTTTGGCTCAACAGAACTATATCATCCGCATATTGTAATATGGCAATTGGCTCGTTGACCATTTTCGGGGGGTGTGACTCTGGTTTTTCAATGTAAGGTCCGATGTCGGATAAAAACAGATTGAATAGACTGGGGGCTAAAACACAACCTTGTTTTAAACTGCTTTGCGTCTGAATACTTGCAGTTGTACTCAAGGCAATTATGGCGTTGAGCATTGTGGTTGGCAGGCCCCATTCTTTAAGTTTCTTCCATAGCTGGCTCCTGCTCACTCTGTCGAATGCAGATTTGATGTCAATAAAGCAAGCGAACAGCCGGAGATCCCTTTTTTGGGTTTTTTCTGTTAAAAGAGCAAGGGTTACAAGATTAGTTATAGTACCCATACCTTGCCTGAAACCTGTCTGAAACTTGGGGATTATGTTTTTTTCCTCCATCCAACATTTCAACTGCGTTAACGAGGCATACAATTTTGATTCCACATCGATCAGTGAGATTAGTCTATAATTCCCAGGCTTACAGTGGTCTCCCTTTTTGAATATGGGGTGGATGATGCTCCCCCTCCAAGAAGCCGGGATATTAGATTGGTTATAAATCCCATTGAAAAGTGGAGTGAGGTATGAGGACCAAAACTCTGGGTCATTCTTAAAGAAGGCGTTAGGGATACCATTGGGGCCAGCCGCTCCCTCGGGTTTGAGTTTCCGTATAAGCACTCTTAGCTCGTTCCCATTTGTCAAGGTGTTTATCCCGCAAATGGTTGGCGCTGTTTCTAATGAGCTATCTTCCACGTGTACTGGGATGATAGAGTCTTTTGTTACTTTTTGAACTTGGTCTTCCCCAAGGGACCCTCCGACAGGTCCCGTCCCAGCCTTATTGTACAATGATTGCACATGTTTGGTCCAGATGTCTGCTCCAATTCCTGCTTCTTGCAGCAGTTTTGGGCCAGTTGACAACATGTTGATTATGCCCCAAAACTCGCTGCTGTTGGACTTTTTACTAGCGGATAATAATTTCAGCCAAATAGATCCTCTATGCGCTATTTTTGCCTTCCACAGGTTCCTCCTGTAGGTGCATCTCAATGCATGCAGCTTCGTTTTTTCTCTTTTAAATCCCATTTTTCCTGCTTGTAATAGCAGTTGCACTTCTCTTGCAATTGCTCTTTTTTGTTTTCTGAGGGCTTGATTGAACCAGGGATCTTTTCTGGTCACCGTTCTTGGGGTACGTCCCAGGGAAGCCGGGAATTTAAGAACTAGGAGATGCGCCAAATGCTCCCAAGATTTAACACAATCCTTTTCTGCTTTACGGTCCTGTTTAGCCACGAAAATCTTAACAGTCTCCTGTATGGCTTGGGGTACCACTCCCCGCCATTTTAGCTTTCGGAGATTAAATTTTTCTGGCAGTTGCAAGATTGATTTAATTTTTTGTGCCCTTGGAATAATACTGGAGTTGATTAATTTGTGGGAGCAGGTTATTACTAGTGATTATAAAGTCTATCGTTGAGGAAGTTTTTCCACTTAAGTATGTTGCGGCTGCTGGGTCGTCCCCCGTGACTTTTCCGTTCAAAATTGTCAAGTCAAGTGTGTCTAGGTTATTCACAAATGCTCTTATTCCCTGGGTGGCTTTTCTTTTACTTCCCCACTGTTTAGCTAAAAGGTTGCTGTTAAAGTCTCCTGAGATCAATAATTGACAGTTCTCATGGCTTCTCTGCATTGATGTTATTAATTTAGTTAAGGTTGTGTATTTTCCCTTCTGCTCTTTTCTTTCTGGGTGGATATAAACATTGATTAGTAGAAGTTGCCAGTTTGTTTCATTGGGTGTCTGATTACAATTTAGTTTGGTCATTTGGATCCAGTTGACCCCAGAATCTAATACTTCTGTTACCCAGTTCAGTTTATGTGAAATAAACGTTGATAGGCCCCCTCTCGCATGTCCAAAACGTGAGTATCTTTCTGCCATACAGTGATGATCTATGAATCCTGGAATTGGACTTGCAACCAAATTCCAGGTTTCCTGGAGCAGGATAATATCGTGTTGAATCAAAAATGATTTAGTTTCTTGGTCTTGCCCCATATTGTTAAGTCCGTGGATGTTCCACGATCAGAGCGAGATGTTGACTTTACACGCGAATTCCGCTTTATTGGCCGTCTTCCTCTCCGATTTATTGCTTAACTTTGCTTGATTAGGGATGCTTATTGTTTAGTATTCTGGGCACCCAAGACCAGTCCCTAGATTCCTGTGAGCTGTCCTCGGTAATGTCGGGGCTTTCTCTTGTATCATTTCTGTTGTTTCTGGAGGGAGCTGTTGGGGAGTTGGCACGTGCTCCACGTACACATGTTAGATGGCTTTTCCCTGATCTATTTACTTCATTTGGGTTTTTAAGAAGAGGGTGCGGGTACCTTGGGCGTTCGTAAGCCTTTAACGTGATTCCCCATGCTCCAAACCTTCCGCTCGTTGATATGATTTTTTTCACCAGGTCCTTTGAGGACCAGGTTGTCAGGGTCTCTTCTATTCCCGACCCAGTTGTTTTTATGAATTCAACCGAGGTTAGGTCGCTGGAGCGGGTACCTTTTAATTCTGGGATTTCGTTAAACAGCCTCAGGAGATTTCCTCTGTTTAGCATATCTTGTGTTCCCTTTGATGAATATTCTGGTATGAACGATAGTTTCAGTTCAAACTCGTCCGGTTGAAAGTTCTCAGTATGCGAGAGGGGATCTTTTTCCTTTCTTCTGCCTTCCGTTGTTAGGGTAAATGAGGTGTTTTTTTCGTATTGTGAGACACGCACGGAGGGATCTGAAGATGTTGCCTTTGTACTCAGTTTCGATGTTCCGGGGCTTTTGTGAAGTGTTTTCCTTTTTTGCGGCTCTCATTGATCCTGGTTGAGAAATTTGCATAAGCGAGACTTTCCCCTTATCGTTACTGCGATTGGTTTTGACTCGTTTTCGGGCTTGTGCGGTGTTGGCTGATCCAACATCTTCGTCGGTAGAAGGTTATGATTTTCCGGTACCAACTCTTTATTTCTTCAGTCTTGTTGTAAATCGCCTTGTTGAATGCTCCAACCTTTGCCTCTCCCCGAGATATTACTTCCCGAAGAATACGAGAACTTTTCTTGACCTGCTCCTTTATTACCTCCTGTTTTTCCTCCTAGGTCTTGGGCTATCGAGGTGTCTTTTTGAGCTCTTTTGTCCTTAGGGTGGGGGTTCCCAGCCCCTAGTGTAATATGGTTCTATGGCAACTGGATGAGGTATAGACATGGTATATGTTTCTGTTTTTCTCATTATTTTTCACACAATATTAGAGACACTAGCATTCAACAGTCAACATCTAAATGAAGCTTTGGGACTAGTGTTTCAATCTGTGTGAAGATGTCGGGTAAGAGATCGCTCACCTGTGTTTTTTAGGTCTCGCCTAGCTATTGCGTAGCAATCGCTATGCGAGACTCTAGTAAGGGGCTCCCAAAAGTGGATTGCATGGCGAGCACGCGCACAATCACGTGCATCGTGCCGCCATGCAATCCAATTTTGGGAAGCGCTTCAGCCCACTGGCGCGTGCACCTACTTCAAAGGGTCCGCTCCCCCGCCTGGAATGCGCTCCCCCGCCCCTTTCCGCTTCAAAGCCCGCGTTCCCGCCCATGGGAAGACACACGCTACTTTTGTCTTCCTTGTTAATTGCAGCGCTCCATGCGGCTCTTACTTTAAAAATGGCGACAAGTCGTATTCAACTTGTTTAGCCTAGGTATAAAGTGCCTCTCTCCTTCCCCCTCCCCCATTTTTCCATTCAAAAGGGGCACGGAGAAGCTCCCTCCCTTCTGTCCCGGGTAGTGTTATTATCTTGCATTTCGGCGGTGCGTTCTAGTCGGATCCTCTAGGGGGCAGCCCTGCACGTGATTCCGACATGAAACAAAAATGAAAGCCCTACGCACTTTAAACCAGGAAAATTAAAGTAATCGCCGGAGCAGCGGTTCCTCTCTACAACTAAGGTTGCCCCACTTGCCCGTGTACACGTCATCACTTGGCAGAGAGACTGAATTAAAGGCTTTTGTTTCTTGTGGTAAGCCTGTCATACTAGGCGAAGCGCAGATCTAGCTTGAACTTTTTAAAACACTGCCACTAATTCTCGCATTTGGACGTCGCGGGTGTGAAAACTAACAAGATTTAACAATAGCTTTGTTCCATATCGTGGAAATCTTTTATAAGTATTTCAGTTCTGTGAAATGGTAGTTCGTGCAAAATGAGTTCCCTAGAAAAATGTGTACTCTGATCTGGGTTTGCGAGTTAACTCGGAGTTTGCATAAGGCACGTCGCAGCTTAATCTTTGCTGAACTGAAGGAAAAAAAAGTTGGTAACTTGGATTTAAATTTGAAAAATATTATCAACCTCATAAAAGAACACAGTCTCCCTTCTTTAGGTCTGTTTGTTGTCTGCAAGTATGCAGTCACATAAACTACTTATAAGGAAACCTTGATAAACAATAACCATCTCAGCAACTTGTAATTCTCTTTAAAATAAAACCAACAGTTATTACGACTTAACACCTGTAGCTCTGGCTGTCAAGGTTATTTAACTTCTGCTTTGAAACTACATATAACAAGCATTTACAATGCAATAGGTCTTGCGTTACTGAAAGTTTGACCCTTTGGCGTTGCAAATAATAATGCAACGCCAGTAGCTCAAACTTTCAGTAATGCAAGACCTATTGCATTGTAAATGCTTGTTTAGGAAAGGCACGTGGAGTTGGTTTAGGACGCTATAGACAAACCATTCGTCACTCGAAATATCGGGCACATCACCATCCCTACATACGTATACTGGAGTATGTGCACAAATACGGTGTGCCAATTACGTGCTTTTTTTCCTTTTTACAGTTTTTTATAGTGCGAACTCGACCAGAAGGTGTCAGAGCGCTTGGCATGAGCACCAGTTACGTTAAACACATTGATTCATGGTAGACACGGGGAGATGAAGTGATTTGACCAGAATCACAGGATGTTAAGCCGACGCTGAGACTTGAACCTAGTTCCCAACTCCAAAGTCAGCAGCTCTGGCCTCAGTCTCTCCTTGAATATATAACGTGTTCCTTGTGTTTGTAATATGCTAATTGAACTCTAGTACACATTATAAACAAAACAAACAAGTTCCTTACCTTCGGTAATGCTTTTTCTGGTGGATACAGTATCTGCCTGTGGATTCCTCACCTTGTGAATATCCCCTGCGCCAGCATTCCACGGAACTTTTTTCCCCAGCTCTCTACGCCGACGTGGAATACATCGGCTCTGCTCGCGACTTCGTATGACGTCACCAGAGCCATAAGAGAGCCACGTCGGCGTGATGACGTCAGTTCCACCCATTTTTTCCGTGCCTCCGAGGCGCACAGGTGGACCAACGACAGATTCAAAGTATACACAGTATACAATATGCAATCAAATGTACACAGTACATAAACAAAAGGAAAGCTAAACAAAATATGCATTTCCTACAAATGTACCAGAAAGTATAACAACATCTCAAACAAGACAACTTTTAAGGTATACAAAGGTGGACAACGGGGAGGCGGGTGGGCCAGTGAGGAATCCACAGTCAGATACTGTATCCACCAGAAAAAGCATTACCAAAGGTAAGTAACTTGTTCTTCTGATGGATACATCTGCCAGTGGATTCCTCACCTTGTGAATAGATTCCCACAGCAGTCACCACTCCCGGAGGAGGGTGTCCACCTTCCTATACCAGAAAGTCTTGCAAGGCAGAGCGCGCGAAGTGGCCCTCCTTCCTCATCTCAGAGTCCAAGCAATAATGCTTTGCGAAAGTATGGAGGGAGGCCCAAGTCGCGGCTTTACAAATATCTGCCACAGGAACACCCCGGGCCAAAGCAGATGTAGATGATTTAGCTCTAGTTGAATGAGCCCTAATACCCTCAGGAGGAACCTTATCAGCCAGGGCATAGCAGATCTTGATGGCAAGGATGATCCATCTTGACAGAGTGCGCTTGTGCACCGCTCTTCCTTTGGAATGCCCAACATAACCCACGAAGAGCTGATCGTCCAGACGAAAGTCCTTCGTTCTGTCCAAGTAAAAGCTTACAGCTCTCTTTGGGTCCTGGCGATGAAGTCTTTCCTCCTCCTTGGAGGGATGAGGAGGTGGATAAAAACAGGGCGAGTAATAGACTGCCTCAAATGAAACGGAGTAACAACTTTGGGCAGGAAAACAGCCCTGGTCCTGAGCACCATCCTTTCAGCATGTAATGTTAGAAAAGGGGGTTTAGAACTAAGAGCTTGAAGCTCACTCACCCGCCTTGCCGAGGTTATGGCTACAAGAAAGACCGTCTTAAAGGACAAAAGCCTCAGAGGACAGCTATGAAGAGGCTCAAACGGGGACCCCACAGAAAAGTTAAGACAAGATTAAGGTCCCACTGCGGTATTACAAAAGGAGTAGGAGGAAACTTGTTTCTAAGGCCTTTGATAAACCTCAGTACAACCGGAGATTTAAATAATGACGGTTGATCAGGTAGACATAGAAAAGCCGATAAGGCCGAAAGATAGCCCTTGACCATGGCCACAGCACAGCCCTGCTGAGCCAAGGAAAGGGCAAACTGGAGCACCTCAGAAAGATGTGCTTTTAAAGGGTCAATGGATCTCTCTCCACACCATTTAACAAACTTGGACCACCTGTAGGAGTAAATGGTCTTCGTGGAGTGTCGCCTGGCCGATAAAATAACATCCACCACATCAGGTGAGAGAGAGAAAGAACTCAGGTTGCCCCGTTCAATCTCAAGGCATGAAGGTGTAAGCTCTGGAGGTGGGGGTGTAGAACCTGCCCCTCCGACTGCGAGAGGAGGTCTGCCCTCAGAGGGAGACGGAGCGGAGGGCACGAGGAGAGGTGGAGAAGATCTGTGTACCACACCCTTCTTGGCCAATCCGGGGCGATCAATATAACTTGGGCCCGGTCTTGGCGAATCTTCCTCAGAACCCGAGGAATCAAGGGTATGGGAGGAAATGCGTAAAGGAGTTGTGAGCTCCAACTCAACTGAAACGCGTCCCCCAACGCTCCCAGCATCGGATACTGGAGACTGCAGAATGACGGGCAGTGAGTGTTCTCTTGAGTGGCAAACAGGTCCACCCGACGAGTTCCCCACGTCCGAAAGACGTAACGAACCACCTCCGGATGGAGCCTCCACTCGTGGTCGGCGGAGAACTGCCGACTGAGACTGTCTGCACGCACGTTCAGCACCCCGGCCAGATGATTTGCCATCAGACAAATCCGATGGTCCTGAGCCCAGGACCAAAGACGCAGGGCCTCTCTGCAGAGACAATGCGACCCCACTCCTCCCTGCTTGTTGACATACCACATCGCGGTAGTGTTGTCTGTCAGGACTTGAATCGACTGACCGCGAAGGAAAGGGAGGAAGGCCTTGAGAGCTAAACGAATCGCCCGCAATTCCAGAAGGTTGATGTGAAGCAACCTCTCCTCTGGAGACCAAAGACCCCACCCTAGGGTGGATGCATCCGTTATCACTGTGGCCACCGATGGAGGAAGATGGAAGGGCTTTCCTTGGGACAGATTACCCTCCACGCTCCACCAAGATAGATCCGCTGCAGCTTCTCCGGAGATCCTGATCGACTCCCTGAGATCTCCATTGTGCTGATACCACTGCCTGCGGAGGCACCACTGGAGCGCCCTCATGTGCCAGCGTGCATGGTTGACCAACAGTATGCAGGAGGCGAACAGGCCGAGCAGGCGAAGGACCTTCAGAACTGGAACAACAGCTCCATTGTGGAATAAAGGGACCATTTCCTGAATGTCGAGAATCCTTTGAGGAGGAGGGAATGCCCGACACACAGTAGTGTCCAGTAGTGTCCAGTACCGTGAGATTTGGGCACATTGATCGAGAAACCCAAGTCGAATAACAGCTGAGATGTTACCTGCAGATGACGCTGCACCATCCCTGGAGACTCTGCCTTCAGAAGCCAGTCGTCCAGGTAGGGGAAAACCGGAATCCCCGACCTCCTGAGATGGGCCGCTACCACTGCCATCACCTTCGTGAAGACTCGAGGTGCGGTAGTAAGACCAAACGGGAGGACCACAAACTGGTAATGTTGCGATCCAACCGTAAAACGGAGGTACTTCCTGTGCGACTTCAGGATTGGGACATGGAGGTACGCATCCTGCAAGTCGAGCGACACCATCCAGTCTCCTTGCTGCAACGCTTGAAGAACCTGTGCAAGGGTCAGCATCTTGAACTTCTCCGGTTTCAGGTAAAAGTTCAAGAGTCTGAGGTCCAGTATCGGACGCAATCTGCCGTCCTTCTCCCGGTATTTCCTGATTCCCAAGAAGCATCCCTGACCCCTTTCCTGCTCCGGAACCACCTCTATCGCACCTTTTTGAAGCAAAGCTAGCACCTCCTTCTGCAGAAGAAGCAGATGGTCTTCCGAGCAGTAACCTTGGCAAGGAGGGTAAGGGGGAGGAAACTCCCGAAAGGGAAGGGCGTACCCAGTCTCCACGAGGTTTAAAACCCAAAGGTCTGTTGTAACAGATTTCCAACCCCGCAGAAAGTGGGACACCCGACCCCCCACAGGTCTTACATGTTCCAGGATGGGGGATCTAGGGCTGCTTCCCTGATGTTTCATTGGGAGCAGAGGAGGCAGAAGATGAAGAGGGGTTGCGGCCAGAACCTCTCCGACCTCTTGGTCTCCCTCTATAGGACCTATAGAGGGGATTCTGCTGTTGCTGCTGCTGAGGCTGCCGGTAGGAGCGAAACGAAGACCTCCCGAAACCCCTGAACTTCTTAAGTCCAAATCCTTTAGCAGGAGCCTGCAGTCCTAAAGATTTAGCTGTTACCCTACTCTCCTTAAATCTCTGTAGGGCAGAGTCAGCCTTCTCACCAAAAAGTTTTTGACCGTCAAAGGGCAAATCCACCAAGGTGGCCTGAACGTCCGTAGAGAAGCCACACGAATGAAGCCACGCCTGCCTCCTAGTGGCTATAGACGACCCCATTATTCTCGCCACCGAATCAGCCGTATCAAGGCACGACTGAATCACCTGTCTCGCAGCGGCCTGAGTATCTGCGACCACCTCCATAAAGGACGCCTTATCACCGTCTGGCAGCTTAGGGGCTAAAGATTTCATCGAGTCCATCAAAGCATGAACATAGCGCCCTAGCAAGCACGTGGCATTAGTGGACTTAAGCACCATGCTTCCAGATGAAAAGGATTTCTTAGCGGCTAGATCAACCTTTTTGGACTCCCTGTCCGCAGGAGTCTGAGGGAGTGCCCCTGAAGCATGCTTCGAACATGACGCCTGCACCACTAGACTTTCTGGCGAAGGGTGCGAAGATAGAAAATCTGGATCCCCACGAGCCCCCCTATATCTTCTCGCCACCTGCCTAGAGACCGCTGGTGAAGATAACGGCTTACGCTAGACTTCCACAATTGGCTCCAAAATAGCCTCATTGAAAGGCAGCAAAGGCTCACTTGTTGAGGAAGGCGAGTATAAAACCTCCGTCAAAAGGTTAGGCTTATACACCGCAGAGGGCAACTGCAAATCCAACAGCTTTGCGGCCTTTTTTATCACCATATGATAGGGAGCCAGTTCCTGCGGCGGAGAGGACCTAGTTGAAGAATGCTCCCACTCCGGAGTCGTGTCCAGGCCACTAGCCTCCTGAATCCCCTCAAACTCATCAGAGGACGTGTCAACCTCACCTCCCTCCACCTCCACTCTATATCGTTCTTCATCCAAGACCCTTTGGGCCTCTCTTCTTGAGCGGATCCGTGGAACCGCCGGCGCCGTACACGGAGTCGGTGGAGCCAGAGGTGTCGAGGCCGGCAGCGCCGGAGTCGGTGTCGGCGGCGCCGGACGCGGCTTCGAGGAAGGCTCCGAAGAAGGTCGATCCAATCGAAGCCGAGATGGATCCCCAGTCGGCGCCGGAAACTGCCACGAAGGCGCCATCGGCAGGAAGGGCATAAACGGGGCCTGAGCGTAATGCTGCGGCACCCCCAGAGTATAAGCCATAGGACCCACGGGACCAGTAGGTGCACCGGATGGGAAGGGAGCCTGTTGGAAGATTCCATACATCGTATTCAAAAAATGAGACAAATCCATACCCGGAGCTGGAAACTGTGGATAATGGACTGGTCCCGAATCCGTCTGCGGAGTACCTGGTACCGGCGCCGCAGTATCCTCCACAGGCGCCGCAGGCTCATTAGGCTCTAGAGAAGGCTCTTCTCCTTGCTCTTGCTCAGCCTCAGAAGCCGAAGACTCCACTGGAACCGGTGACGGCACCGGTGACTGCGCCGGGGACTGCGCCGGGGACTGCGCTGGAGCCCGCTTCGGAGAAGGAGATCCCCCAGGAGACTGAGAAGGAGAAGGAGAAGGAGATATATCCTTACTTCGGCGTCGAGGCTTAGTCGATCTCGACGCCTTACTCTTCGAAGACCGGCGCCGAGAGGAATGCTTCCTCTTCTTATGGGTTTTCTTCGACTTCGAAGAATGCGAAGTCGACGACTCCGGCCTCGATCTTTCCTTCTTCCTAATTCTCTTCTCCTTTTTGGCCTTGGCCATGAAGAGCTTCGCCTCCCTTTCCTTCAACGCCTTTGGATTCATCCTCCTGCAACTGGAACAATCTTCCACGTCGTGGTCGGATGAAAGGCACCACAAACAATCATCATGGGGGTCTGTCATTGACATGTGGCCCCCACATTCCCTACAGGGTTTAAAACCCGACTTCCTTGTCGAAGACATGACAAATGTTTTACAACAGTAACACCAAACGACTACAAAGTAGCAGAAGAGTGCTGGAAAAACCGTTGCGCGTCGACGGCGCGGAAAAAAGGGAACTGACATAATCACGCCGACGTGGCTCTCTTATGGCTCCGGTGACGTCATACGGAGTCGCGAGCGGAGCCGATGCATTAGGACGTCATCCACGTCGGCGTAGGGAGCTGGGGAAAAAAGTTCAGTGGAATGCTGGCGCAGGGGATATTCACAAGGTGAGGAATCCACTGGCAGATGTATCCATCAGAAATGCAGTTATTCACATAGGGCCAGGCGTATTTCAGTGGGGACGAGTTTATGATGATTTTAAAGTGTCTGTGGCTCAGCTTACGTTTCCTGCTCCTTGGCCACTTCGGACGCCAGTTCCAACAAAAGGTATATGCACCGTTATTAAACCATAAATGCAAATGCTGCACGTGACTGCCTGTCACTAGCATCAAAGTGGCCAGAAGCGTTTGAGGCGCTATAATGAAGAAATTAAGTACAATAAACATACGTATTTTCAAGAGTTTGAGCTATTGGAATTGTAAATGACAATGCCTTTTATTTAGGTGTTAATTATCAAAACAGATAAATAAAACACAGTCATTTGCAATGCCAATAGCTTAAACTCTCACAAATGCGAGACCTATTGCATTGCAAATGCTTGGTTAATGAGAGGAGGATTTGGGTGGCCTAATAGTTCAGATGATAGACTCCCAGGGCCAAATGAACTAATGTTTAGTGCAATACATCACAGAAAACCAAACAAAGGGGTACCCTAACTACTTCCTGAAACAGTCAGGAAACACCCCATACCACATTCCACCCATGGTACCTGCATTTAACATGACTCAGTTCATGTCATAGTGTCTTTGCTAAGTCATTTAAATCTGGCATTAGGTAAACATATGGCATATGCCAATCCTTGGCAACAGTGGAAATCCATAACAAGCATTGGCATAGCCAATAGGTCTCGCTTTTGGGACCTTATAAGTATTTAGTTATGCAGCACAATATCCTTGGTGCAACAACATCAACTGCTGCATGGCTAAACACTTATAAGGTCCCAAAGGCGAGACCTATTGGCTATGCCAATGCTTGTCTTTTCCTAGCTTAGTTTTGCATCTTTCCCAGTGTTTTTTTTCTTATATTCAAATGCTTTAGTGCTTTATGCTTGATTCATCTTTCCCTAAGCTTCAACGCTCTAGTGTTTGAGTGTGCTTCGTATGTGCTGATTCTATGCTTATTACCAACTATTTCAGTGCAGTTTTCTTTTATTGATTGCTGTTTTCATGGTGTGCTTTATACATATACATGGTGCGTGCATGTATTCACTTGTGGTTCACATTACTATGTGATTGTACCATCTTACTATGTGTTTGTACTTACCTTAAAATGTTTGTTTGCATTACGCCTTTTTCCCCTGCATGTCAGGGTTTGCACTGTGTGTGTTAAGTTTAAGTTTAAGTTTATTTTATTATGATAAGGAACTCTTTATGAGGTCCACATAAAACAACATATACATACAAAACAAGAAATACATAAAATATTATTCCATCACAATTACACGAGACATCTTAATACAGGTCCAAAAAACATTTTAAAAAGTTGTACAGTTTAAAAGCAAACATTTCATTAGGTGGGTTAATCAAGGCTGCCTTAAATGAAGAAGCAGATAATATGTTGAGTTGTAAGCAAATTGGTCTTAACCATCTACGCCTGCAAGACGTCAGTGCAGGACAAACAAACATGACATGATCTAAGTCCTGATCATACAATTGACAAAGATCACAGCATGCCGAATGACCATACCAGCTGGCATGTAGAACTTTCAGCGGAAGCAAATTATGTCTTAATAAGTACACAAGGCGTCTGACGCCATGGGAGATGTTCCAATACATATACGGTTGAGCTTTCCGCAGGGTATAAGATTCAATAACAGGCGTACCACCTTTTTTCGCTAAACAGAAGTCTCTATCCTGACAAAACCCCAATTCCCAGGAGGCTGACTTCAGAACAGTTTTTAATTGATGAGAGGATAATAAAAAAAAAAATAAAGTCTCCTCATCCAATTTCAATTGCAGCACGGCAAATCTGAAGTTTTTTACAATCAGGGAGAAATCATTAAAGGATCCTAATAATTCATTTTTTATAAGATCTCTTAAGGTATTAGGTTCACCTTTAGATAATGCTACTACCCAACGTATGATACTTGCCAGACCTTGAACCCAGCTGCTACGTAAACCCAGTTCCTGTCTCAAGGAAGCAGTCGAATTTGCTGTACCTACAGACATTAAACTGCGTAAAATTTTCCCTTCCGCAGAGTTTAAAAAACTCCACTTTTTTACATCAATTAACTCAATTCCGTATAACAGGGAGGCCGGAACTTTCGCTCTGAAAACATCTAAAAGAATAGAAAAATGCCTTCTACCTGTGGCTTTATACAGGGAAACTAAACTCTTTCCCTGAGAAATAGCCTTCCGAGAGTTATTGTCAGTGTGTAATTTGTCACTTAAATTATAAGTGACAATTTTACCTAGGAAGGTGTAAGATTTCACACATTCCAGTTTTTTCCCCCCCACAACCCATGGATAATTAAGGCATTTAGGCTTCTTTCTACCAGAGAAGCAAATCACTTTGCTTTTTGCCGTGTTTATTGATAAGAAATGACTTCCCGCATATTCAGAGAGTGCTTGCAACCGATTGTTCAGGCCCTTTGGGGTGAGATCCAAAATCAGGATGTCGTCTGCATACATAAGGCATGCAATTGGAACTCCACCCAAGGACGGGGCAATACCGGCGCAAGCAGAAAGTGTGACGGGTAAATCAACTGTATATAAGGAAAATAGCAATGGAGCCAAAAGGCAACCTTGCTTCAACCCATTGGAAGTGGGAATTAATTTAGATACACCACGTTCACCTCCAAGTAGAACTCTGCACCAGGTGTCAGAGTAAAGGGCGCAAATTAACTTAATCAGGAATGGGGGCATACCTAAGTTAAATAACTTTCTCCACAGCAAAATTCTATCTACTTTATCAAAGGCGGTGGAGAAGTCAATAAAGGCGCCATATACCTGACCACCACGGACTTTCACATATTTTTCATTAATAACTTGCAATGCAGTCAGGTTGTCTAAAGTTCCATGATTTTGTCTGAAACCTGTTTGCTCCATGGGAAGGATTTTATGTTCAGATACCCATTGATTCATTAAAGTAAGCACACATTTTGCGAAAACCTTACCAATGGCATCAAGCAAAGCGATTTGACGGTAATTTTGCGGTAGATCTCTTGCCCCTTTTTTATATAAAGGGACAATAATACTTCCTTTCCAGGAGGGGGGGACTGTTCCACTAGAAAAACAAAATTTAAACACTGGAAAGAGTATTTTACTCCAAAGTTCACTCTGGTGTTTTAATACTGAAATTGGGATTTTATCAGGACCCATCGCACCAGAGGAGCGCATATTCTTAATGGCACATTCAATTTCCTTTTCCGTTGGACAGTCAAGTATACGTGAGACATTATCAGATTCAACATTAAAAACTTGAGAATTATTGTTACTGTACAACTTCTCGATATAATGAACCCACACCTGTTCCTCAATGGCAATAGGCGTAGGACTGGCTCTGGTACCACAACCTTTGCCGATTAAGGACCAGAATGTCTTGGCTTGGCCATTATAAGAAGCTTCCCTCAGTTGAATCCAGAGGGCATCTTCCTTAGAACGTTTTAAACGGGCCTTAAGCCTACCTCTCCTTCTTTTTAAGATAAACAACTTAGACTTAGCTTCTTGGGTAAAGAATAAAAATTGTCCCCTTACCACTTTGTTTATTTCTCTATTTATAGCCCGTAGAGGATGAGGGACTACGAGGGATTGTTTCACACCTGGTTTCTTTTTTGCACTAGCAGTTACAGAATCTAAAAAATTAATAAAACTCAACAGCTCTCTCCCTTCCCAGAGGGGTAAATTCTCAACAGTAAAATACAAAAGAGGCACCACATTTTCAACAGTACAAGGGTTCCAAAAACATTTCCCTGAGCTGGAATCAAAATTCACAAAATCTATATCCAGACTCCACGGATCCACTTTCTGAAGATTAACGGAGACAGAAAGCATCAATGCATTATGGTCACTAAGAATAGACTCAATGACCTTCATATCCTTCAGTTGGTGAAAACCGGCATAATCTACCATGATAAAAT
This sequence comes from Triturus cristatus, assembly GCF_964204655.1. NCBI lineage: Eukaryota > Metazoa > Chordata > Amphibia > Caudata > Salamandridae > Triturus > Triturus cristatus. Next base: position 464,904,810 of record NC_140587.1, on the reverse strand, counting down.
CAATAATAGATTTTCCCTTATTAGATTTACGAGTATAAGCTGCCGGGGTGTCAGACGGAAGCCTCCCATTTACTATTAAGCATTCAACTTTAAGTAAACCATCTAAGATAAGTTTACCTCTTTTGTTAGTTTTAATTTTGGAGGGAAACTGGGCAGATGGTATATTCAAAGACTCTTCCAATTGAATATTTCTAAACAACTCCGACCCACAGTTAGATATATTACAATTTAAGTCCCCAAACATTAACACATGCGGAGTTGGGGAGACATCCAACGCTTTAGTTAAAAAAGTGAACAAAGTTTTTAAACCAGCATTAAAACTACAATTGGGGGGAATATAAATGTTAACCACAATCAACAATCTATTAGGGCAATCCTCAAATACATCTTTTAGGGTTATTGCTTGAAACAGTTTCCCTGGATCTAGATAGTGTGAATAGTTCCATTGCAATCTGTTAGATAACAAGCATGCTAACCCTCCCTTAGCATGGCCTCTTCTAGTGCTGGTTGCGCTGTATTCCAAAATAAAATAGTCTTTTTCCAAAGCTAATCTTCCTTCAACCCAGGTTTCTTGCAAACAGATTATATCTGCCTTTTGAGAATGCAAGAAACCCAATTTCTCCTTATAATCCTTGAATCCGGCAGTGTTCCATGAGATAAATTTCAGCTCTCTGTTAAAAATTGGAATGTTGTTTAGAACAGGGAGCAGATTTACTCGCTAGAACTCCAGGTAACCAACTCCATTTAGATTGGTCATCCTTCACTGTCTGCTTAAGGGGAGGGTTTTTGTATGAAACTAGCCTTTCATTCCTAGCCACACAAATTTTTAGGTCCTCTGATCTGAGATTAGACCAATCCAACAACAGCACACCCGTATTAGAGGGAAGTGATAGTGAAGAATTGGCGAGAATACTTTGAGTACATTTTTCCCCAAAGAGTGGCATGACATCTATCCCTCTAACTTGTAATTCCTCTGCCCACTGTAGAACAAGATTTAACACAACTTTCGAATGGAATTTCACCCTTGTTGATCTTATTGATTTCCCCACGAAGGAGTTAAGGAGAAATACAATATCTAAATCGGACGTTTGAATTAATTTCAAACTTTCGATCTCTTTAAAACAGATCAGTAGGGCAGATCTATTTAAAATTAAATCTGGTTCAAATAAGGGAGAAAAATCAAGATATAAAGTATCCACATTTATTTTTTCTTTTGGGAGAATAACTGTCATTGAGGATGGAACCTGAAAGGGTCTTGCTGAAAGATTTAGGGAAGTAGGGGACGGGATGACAGAAGAAGAGGTAACCTTAGAAATAACTTGGCAAGATCCTGCTTTAACATTACAATATGCTGAAAAAGGATTGGCGGAAGGGTGGGAAACCTTGGGGAGGAAAGGATTGGTAAAGCTTATAGGACCTAGACCAGAGGAAGGGGCGTCTTCTTTAGGCGAGACAACCCTAGCTTCTACATGAGAGGTAGGAGACTGCTCCACCTGCGGAGAATCTTCTAGACTTAATTCAGCATTCTTATCAAAAAGAAGTTTCCTCTGTCTTTTTTTAGCGAATCTTCGGATGGGTTTCCTCTTCTTCATTCTAATCTTTTTGTGTTTCAGGGGACTCACTTTTCCCATCAATCCAGTATTTACTTTGGGAATCTCCTCTTCTTTGCTTGATGGCAAGGAGAATATCGGAAAGAGAGATGGAATTTCGGATTTGGGAATGAGAGGAGATGTTACTATTACCTCTATCTTGTCACTGATTGGGGCTATACAATTAGCGCCAGCCGAAACCACTTTGGAAGGATTGGGGACAGCAGGAAGAACTACAGGCTTCTTTTCCCTTTGACCTTCTGTCAAAGGAGAAGATTGAGCTGAATCCAAAACTGCCGAAGCGGAAGGAGCGCTTATTTTTGGGGGCACCAACAGAGAAGCCGATGGTATGGGAAGATCTGACACTAACTCATTTTTACTTAGCAAGAGAACTTGCAAAATTTGCGTTACAGTGTCAAAAATACATTCCGAACCTCCCACAAACTTTTCAAGTAAACTCAAAATCGAAGAAAGAATTGATTCCAAAGAGGACAAAGAATTAGAAATTAGCCACCCATTAATATTTGGAGAACCCTCAGCTAAATTGTTCAACACTGGACCTGAACAAGATGTAAAGTTTAATTGTGGAAGGGAAAAATCTAGTTTATTAGAAGGTGTGCTACTTAGAGGACCGGTACTCAAAATAGTTATTGCTTCCTCCAAAGGCACACCTTTAGGGTTCCCATGTAACGATCCCACCCGCGCCCTATGAGCTGTTAAATCTATGTCAGGCAGTGTAAAATCATTCCCTACTACAGGGGATTTAACTAACGCGGCTGACAAAAGATCAGTATTCACTGAAACTTTAGGAACATCCATTAGTGCAACTTGGGAGGGGATAATTTTATCAGATTTTGAGGGCATATTACCCGAAGATTCAAGGGGAGCATTCTGTTTCAGATGTACATTGTTTGACGCCGAAGGCGAGCCCCTTAGTACTTCGGGACTAACTAGAATAGGCAAAGATTGACTAGCAACCAAGCTTAAACTAGAGGAAACATCAATGACCCCATTAACAGGCACCGAATCGCTAAACCCTGGGATTTCATTCGGGGGCTGCAGATCAGTGGGTTTATCTTTCCCTTTGTCCCATAAATTGAAAAGCTGACATTGACCTTTCAATTGCATAGAAGTTGCAATTTGGTTCCGTAGGGGGTTAGATTTGGTTTTAGACCCAGATCTCCCTACAATCACTCGCCCAGAGCGTAGTTTTTTAGCCGTCATGAGACTGTATTAGAAGGGGAGTAAGAATCAATTAATAACAATTGTAGAATAAGAAACCTAAGAATCCTAAAATACAATACAAATCTATAGAGGCAGTGTCACACAGATTTAATACCGGAGAACCAAGGGAGGGGGCCCAGCCCAGCCTTCTTCAGCCTCTGACGGCCTCAGACGGTCCCGCCCTTGTCCCGGGCTTCTCCCGGCGCGCTCCCGCGCGCTCCCGCGTTGCGGTGTCACAAGGGAGGGTTATAGCCGCGCTGAGGCGGGGGAGGAGCCAGCAGGGAGAGCGGGTCAGCTGCTGGTGATGCCGAGGGTCAGGCGCTCCTGGGACTTGAAGTCCTCGCCTGACCACGCTCGCAGCCCTGCCCACACCACCGCCACAGCCCTGCCCACACCACCGCCACAGAGGCTCTGTCTGATGAAATACCTCGCAGTCACAGCGCACTTCCAGCAGCGCTAAACAGAGAACCAGAGGCGAAGCGGGACCCGCGGAGCGGGTTCCGCGAGGAGTTGATTGAGGAGATTAAAGGAAGAGCAGCTCCAGCGTGCTCGCAGTCCAAAACTCCCTCTTCAGTCCACACAGGCAACAGGTGAGAAAACACTAAAAACTGTGTGTGTTAGTTTCCGTGTGGACTCCCTTGCCACACATCACAACCCAAATTTATGTTTGGGTGGAGTTTCTGCTTGGTCCTTTCTTGTTACATGCTAATCTACATTTTGCTAAGTTTGATACCAAGTACGCCATGATTTGTGTCATGCATTTTTGCGTGCTTCTGCTCCTGGTATTGCTTTCTACCACGTTACGTGGTTATGGGTTAGTTTGGAATAAACACCCATTGTTGTACGGATGTTTTGGTTCTGTGTGGAGTCCTTTGCCACACATGGGTTATGGGTTAGTTTGGTATAAACACCCATTGTTGTACGGAGTTTTTGGTTCTGTGTGGAGTCCCTTGCCACACATCAAAACCCAACTTTATGTTTGGGTGGAGTTTTTGTTGCTGATCGGAGTCTTGGTTGGGGGAACAGTTATGTGTGCTTACTTAATGTACATTTACTTGCATGATTTCCAGGTTACTTCTTGCTTTCATATGTATTGCACTTTTACTCCCTTGGATGTCAAGGTTTCCTTTGCTTGGTTTGGGTTTTTCCTCTCGCATGTCAGGGTTTGCGTTAGGATTCCTTTTGGTTCTGTGTTAAGCTCCTTACACACATCACAGACCAATTTTTTGTTGGAGGAAGTTTGCTTTAATTGTGCTTGTTACTATGTGGAGATTTCACACCCTTGTATATTGTCTTTTTATTGGTTAGTTTCCTTTCACACTTTTATTGTTGGTTCTCTTGTGCTTCTCGTGTTTGCCTGGCCAGCTTGCACGGCCCTAGTACTTGGGTTTGTTTGTAGTCTGTGGTGTGGGAGTGTTTGGGTTGTTTTGCGATAGAAAGGAGGATGGTGTGCATGAGTCTTTGTACTTGTGTTATGTTTCCCCTCCTTTGTTCATTTCTTTGCATGAATGTTCCATCTTTAAATATTTCATACTATGCTATAGTATGTTCTCATCTCATGTATTCTTACAATGTTTCTTATGCCTTTTGATTCCCTTCTTTTCCATTACAAAGAAAGGGGATGGGTTATACTGCTGCTGCTCAGCCTGAGTGTCTGTGTGAGAAAATGTTGGTGAATGGAATGTTCGTGTGTGTGAGTATCAGTTGGAAATGGGCTGAGGAGCAGCGAGGCTGATCCTGGTGGGGCTCTCATCCTGGTAACATCTTGCCTATAATAAATGTACATGGAAACTTACCTGGACTTCTTACCTTCTCTACAACAGGCTGATCTCCAGAACCCACAAAGTACATACAACAGATCTACCAGACAGTGCAAGCTCTGTCTAGGCTCAGTACACTTCTGGACCTGTTGATACTACAGAAGGACACCCTGTTGCTTGAGGACTGTCCTGCTTCCTAAGAAAGAAGGCTGGACCTGCTCGTGCTGTTCTAAGCTACAGGGGCACAATGAGCTCCAGAGGCCTCCCTGCAACTACCTAGCTAACCTGCTGCACTGGATCTGCAACTGGACCTGCCTGAGCCGTGCTGACATCTGCTGGAGTGAGTTCCTGATCCAAGTGGTTCCTAACTGGTCCCGGGCCCTTGGTTGGCATCAGAGAGTGCTCTGCCTAGCCTATCTGAAGGTTCCACCAAATCCAAAGCGAAGTCCCGCAAAGCTTCGTCGCACAGCAGCAAGCTTCATCGGAACAGATGCTAAGCGATGCAAAGCCTCACCACACAGCTTATCAGAACAGACGCCCAACGACGCGAAGCCCCACAAAGCAATGCCATGCAGATCAAGGACAAAAGGTACACACCTCAGCGAGTCAAACTTGGTCCCATGCCCAGTCTGCGCTCCATCGGAGTCGACCTAAACTTATGACTTTGTCCCAGTCCAGTGTGACAGGATATTCTTAGTTGACGCATTTCAACTTTTGCTGCTTCTTTAAATAACTTTCAAATTGCCTATCTCTAGTGCAAAAGATTGGATTTTATCGTTTTTGTATCAAATAATCATATTTTAATTTTTCTAACTTGGTGTGGAGTTTTCCTTGTCTTGCGTTTTCACTTTATTACTGTTTGAGTGCTGCCTAAATGCTTTACACATTGCCTCTAAGTTAAGCCTGACTGCTCTGTGCCAAGCTACCAGAGGGCGAAGCACAGGTTAATTTAGTGACTTATTACTGTTTATACTGACGAGGATTGCGGCTGTTGCTTCAGAAGGACTCACACCCGCTCATCCACCAACCCAATTGCTCACACATTGTCGTTCACCTTTCTCTTCTATCTGGAATACCAAGACTAACTTAAGTGCCCACTCTTCTCCATCTTTAGTTTCCCTTGCAATTACACACCTAAAAAGGATCAAACACATCGGGATATCTTGGCAACCCGTCTTTCACGGATCCCGGGAATACACCCTATTCAAATATCCCTCATTCACTTAGAAAGCCCACTGCCTTTCTCAGGATATTTCACATGTCTTCCTATGTACAGTTTCATGATCCTTCTATTCCTCCTTCCTTTATTCACCTTCACTTCGTGCCATCCTCCTCCAACTAAGGCACAAAATGATGTTTGTCTTTCTAACACCATGAGCCCTAAATGGAACATTGACCACAGAAATCTACATTCAGCTCCCAATTATATGAAGTGGTAATGGGAGAGAGCAGTTTGACTTCTATTCCATAAGACTACCTCGATTTTAATCCTTTACTTCGTAAGGGAGCCCACGTGGGCCACTGGATTAATAGATATTAAGGTCATAATAACTTATCAGAATGGTTACATGCTCACCCAACCTAGAGACTCCACTCAGGCTTTCAAGTGCTTTTCTCAGCTGAGATTTGTGTGCACAAAGGGCAGTCATAGAATCCATGTACTACAACAAATAAATCAGTTCAAAGTTAGTACCAAATATGTGCATGTAAAGCACTCTAATTTGTTGAAGCAAAACACATACAAAATCACTGTAACCCAAGGATAAATTCTGTGGTAATGAGCTTTACAGTAAATTGTTTATAAAACATTTTCTGCTAATATAATAAGTATATTTAGATATCAATATAGAAAGGCATAAATGTAGGTATATATAGAGATCTGAAAGTTAAACCCCTTAGGTTATGTGGATGTACTTGGCCAGATTAAGAAATGCCATTAAGCTGCCTTCACTCTATAAGCACGATGACATTTGAAACACATTCATTTACGTGCACATACGGGATAACATTGTTCGAACTTACTTTTATCTTACAATACCACTTCGTAGGCAATCTATCAAAACTCCTTGAACATTCTGTACAAGGGCTATGTTCGGCACGGAAGATGTTATTTGTTTTGGCCTCTCTGTGACTGTGCTATCACAGTAGAATAAAAACAATAGCGACTTTGGCTGGGGGCTTCGGTATGATAACATGGAAGATGCTATTATATATATGAAATCAAGCCTTTGTTTAGATAGAGGAGCATTTTGCTGGCACTGAGAGGTCGGTCCATGCCAGAGTTCAAGCTCCGCTGATTCCCGTTATCTCATGCGAGGGTTGCTGTTCAACTCTACATCAAGACGGGCACTCACCCGCAGGTAATGGGAAGTTAGACTACCCTATAGGGATTTGTCAGAGCCACTCAGTTTAAGTTTAATTAAACAACATGATCGGGTAGAACAGGCTGGGTAGGAGTACTATATATTACAGTACCTATATGCAAGCCTATATTCTCTCTAATCAGCAAATGATTGAACTATTCATCTTTTTAACTATTCTCGTAATAATAATCACATTATTCTGCTTCCTTCAATTGATAATCACGACGCAAGTATTTTACTCAAGAATCACAATGCTTGAATACATATTGAAACGTTTCACTGTGTATTTCTTGTAGATCTCTTTGGGAATGCATAAGTGGGTGAGTAAAAGGGTTCTAGATCTTTTACCATGATTTCCTTGGGGAGTCGGGGTTGTCATGTTGTGAAGTTGCACATCCATTTGTTACTCTGTCTGGTTAGGGGTACAGATGGTACACTGGGAGCTAGCAGGACGATATGCCAACATATCTTGAGCGAGCTCAGAATCAGTAACGCACAGTTTCAAAGTTTATGTTGTCCAACAAATGCAGTTTTGTTTAAGAAAGTGTAAGCCATACGACATGGCACCACCAACATTCGAGCTTGGGTTCTTATTTAATGGATTGCCTGAATAGTTTACTTTTGTATACTTAAAGACCCCTACTAACAAGAGACCATCCTTGGTGTTAGGGAAAATATCCTCCTCAGCTGAGTAGCAAAACCTTATTTATTAGCTGTGGGTTGTTCAAGCTTGAACCTTTCAAAGGATCTCCCCTTAGAGGTACCCTCTCTGAGTCCAGATATTAAAATGTCAGAGGACAAACCTAACATACTAGCTAACTGCAGACATGCGTTTTCCCAAATGTTACAACGTTGTCTGCCACAGACAGGTGGAGAAGTTACCTTCGTGGTTGAGGCCCACAAAGCATTCAGGACAGAGGTATTCTATTCATGGATTACATTCCCAGCAGCAAATACAACTACAGGACAGTTTCACACATGCACTGCAGATACAGTTCCTAATATTTACACAGCTTATGAAGCACTAGAAATACCATTAACTCATCAAAAACATCAAAATTGGTATGAAGGCGGCCTACCACACACAAAACAATGTTAGAATAGGTTCCCCTAGCTTTGAGGGACCAACATGGTCAGTCTTAGCAGGTTACACCCAGATATAGACAATCTGACAGCTCGAGAACTAAGTACATTGTACAGGGGTCTGGTTAGAACATATAGATGTTTAACACAATTTGTATTTTGAACAATGACAATGTATCCTGCAAGGTCTGTTCAAGCTGTACAACCACAATTGGCTACAGATGGAATGAATCCACAAACCATCAATGCAGTCATGGGTAACACTCCCGTCAGGTGGGAGGAAATATCATTTTGGATTGCACAAAAAAAAAAAAAACAGCTTGAAGCAGTGTCTCCCTATAAGGGCCCTCAGGAAAAACATCGAATTCTCACAATTTGCTTGCCAATGAGGATGGCTCCCCCGGTGGAATACTGCACCACTTGAGATAAAGTCTTTGCTGCAGTAAATAACAGAACACATGGTGCACTCTCATTAGCTGTTTTGCCAGAAGTACTTAAACCGATCCAAAATGAGTACATGGCAGCCACTGCCTTGGATTTAGGGATGACACTGATGGGCAAATTTGCTGCAGTATCCGCAAGGGAAGCAGCAATATTCGCGGTCGCCAACAACTCACAAACTTGACTCCAAGAGAACAGGAGCCAGAGTTACTAAACCTTATTAAGGAAACCTAATCAACAAAAGATACACGTTCATCTCGTTCCTTTCAGGATTCATCCGAAAAACGCTGAGAGAGACGAGGACGGTTAGAATGCACTCCGCACTGCCTCGCTTCACTCTGCCACCCTGGTTTCACCAACAACATCGCTGCCCGCAACACCCATGACCTCACTGTGGTTTGGGGGTACCACTCTTAAGTGACACAACATGGTGCCCCGTCCCATATCGCCGTCTGGGCAGGCCGACGCCAGCTGCAACAAACTGGCATTGTCGCTTGCACAGTGACCTGTTAGCACTGCCACGAGCACCGCCGCACCCCGCACCGTAGCCCTGGTGTCATCAACGCCGCTGGACGGACATCACCAAGCCGCTGTCTGCACTGCGATGTAAGGGCACCGCACTGCTAACGATTCACTGCAACCGCGACGGTTGCCACGACTGGTCCACACCAATGTGATCGGCCGCAACGAAAAGCACCGGGGTAGCACCAGACGGAGCTACCGCTTACAGGGAACTGCATTTTAAGGATATTCTTGCAAAGTGCATATTTTTAAGCACTGCATGTTGGATTTTTATCGTTTTGGTTTTGTTTTGAATATATAAAAGTATTGATATTTTTCTAAACTGGCGTGGTGTCCTTTTGTAGTGTTTTCACAGTATTACTGTTGGTTATGTGCAAATGCTTTACACCCTGCCTCTGAGATAAGCCTGGCAGCTTGTGTCAAGCTACCAAGGGGTGAACAGGGGTTATTTTAGGAGTGTAACTCCTTTACCCTGACAAGGAAGAAGGGACCCTACTTGGACAAAAGGTACCTACTTCTTCCAACTAGAGACTCCCCATTTATAACATCACCCTTCCCATAAACCAATCTGGATTGTTACTCTCTAGCTCTTTCATGCTCATTGCAGCAAGAAGAAAAAAAGAAATGTACACTAAAAAATTAAGCACACCATAAAGCAGTTAGTAATTTTTGCGAAATGTTGCTCAGATTGTGCAGAAACATGCAGAGATTTATTTTCTCTTCAATGGCCTACAGAGTTTTAAAAAATAAACATATTGCAATAAATCCAATTTCTACTAATCACTTTTTCTTTTCAAAGACGTATATCATAAGAAGTAAAAGTCTGCATCTGTTGCCAACAGTATGCCCAGACTAGGGTCCCTTGCTCACTGTGCCACTGGAACCAAGCTGTACTATACTGACGAACCTCAACCAAAACCAGTCATTTATTGCTTGTGTTCCAGTAGGACCTGTCCTGGCAGTTCAGGCTGGACTGTTCCCATTAGAGCAGGACCTAGCTTGATTTGCATATGGCAGGGTCTAATCTGAGATGGCATTGTGGGCAAAAGAACAATGGGTTGGAATGCTACCTGGAGCAACTGCCAGGGAGTTCTGTCGGAGCAAGACCACTGACTCATTGTCAGTGAAATTGCTCTACCCCCCCCCCCCCCGCAGCTCCACCATCAAGGGAGGCCTTCCCCCGAGCCCCTGCACTCTCAAGTGCTGGTGTTCGAGGCCCTCCTCCACCCGCAGGATTTACCTGCGCCTCATCCCTGGTGGTTCAGTGGACCTCTGTCTCCTTTCCCTCGGTCCGCTCTTTCTCTCCGTTTTCACTTGTTTTTCACTGATTTCACTCTCCCCTTTTACTCTGCTTCTGTGTCTTTCCTCCGTAATCTCTCGTTTTTTACTGATTTCAATCGCCCCCTTTCACTCCCCCCGTGTCTCTCCTCCATTTTCACTCGTTTTTTACTGATTTCAATCACCCCCTTTCACTCCCCCTCTGTGTCTTTCCTCCATTCACTCGTTTTTAGGTCTCGCCTGAGACAGCGCTTTAGCGCTGCTCTGGCGAGACTTATAGTAAGCACTTTTGGAAGTGCAAACGAGTGCTTTCAGGCCGCCAACTACTGTGCATGTGTGCCGCGCGCGCGCACCATTTGGCAGCCTGAAAGCACTCGTCTTTCACTTTCGCCGCTTTGATGTTTTATCGTGATCGTGATCACTTTCACATTCGCGGCCGTACGGCCGCTTCCCTTCCTACTTTAATGCACTGTTGATTGGATAATAATGTACAACAAGATCTCATCTAAAGTGTAAGACCATCTAATAAGGTGTAAATAAATATCGGCCTTGCATTTATTAGTGTATGGTGTTGATGCAGACTTCAGAATAGATGATTTTCTAAACTTGATCGTCTTGTCAGTTCTAAACTTTTAAAGGGCCCAGTTGATTTCAAGTCTTTGCATAGTTCTGCTTGATGTGAGCCTCTTTTCCTCGGCTTCCCTAGATTGCTGGATTGTCTCCCTTGTCAGTCAAACATGGGCATAGGTGGCGGATCTGGGTACGTGGCGGGGGTGCCGTGCGTGTGTGTTTTGAGTGGTCAGTTATTTGAGACGGGAGGGGGCAGGGAGGAGGGGGCAGCAGCTTGCAAGGGTTGATCTGCAATGCAAATTATGCAGCCTGCCAAACAATGGGGAAGGGAGCAGGGCCATTTCTGGGGTCGGCCTCAAAATCAAATTTGTGCTTTCTTAAAAGGGACCCTTCCAGACGTCCCAGTGAACACAGAATTAGCTGGAGGGTAGGCATGGGGGTGGTGTGGGTGACTTTTCTTGCCCCGGGGGTCATCTGTGATTTCCCAGGAGAGCAGGACAAGAAAATCAATGCAGCTATTAAAATTCAGGGAATAGGTGTCTGTTCGCTTGCCAGGTTTTACGAACCGGGGATGCTTTTGTTCTGCGCTTAGTCTGCTGGGGGCTTGCTGTGGAGTTCCACTTTTACCTCTTACTCCTGTAGATGGACAAACACCGCCATTTTAAGATCTGTAAGTTCTGTAATGGGGATTTTCATTGTTCAGTTACAATCAGAGCTGTTTCTAACTTATGGCTGTCACACGCGAGTGAACGGGGCTATCTTAACCATGACCCGTTTAAAAATAATAACATTCTAAGGAACACAATCATTGTGCTACAGTGGTGTTTGGGTTTTCAAAAATAGAGGAAATCCAAGATCGTGCGTTTAAACAATCGAATGAGGCTGGTGTGTGGAATCGACCACTTTGAAGACATTCTTCGTACACCCAACAGAATCGTAAAGCATGCCCGCCCCCACTCCCCCCTCCCACTCCCTCCTCGTCAGCTTCAGTGCGCTCTTGTTTTTTATGTTGTAGAGTGCATGTGCAGACTGCTCGTGTTGCACTGTCTGCGCTCGCCCATACACCTCCCACTCCGTTTGTTCCACCCCCTCCCTAGTTAGTACATTCCGAGTTTTACAGCCACTCTTGTACGTGGAAGTACACAAAACAGCTTAATTTGATCTGTTGGGAGGGGCAGGCTGGAAAGGGCAGTGGGGGTGAAAGACATTTGTCAGAGTTCTAGCCTGGCTTGTAGTCGCTGTCGGAAGTCAAGGATGGACAGGACACGGCAACGCTTTTCCTCCACACCCAGCACGGCATCTGTGCAAACAGCTAATAGACACACAAGAATATACAAACGACATGGTCAAACTCAGGGCTTTAAGTGGGATAAATAAACTGGAAGGTCTCTCAAAGGGGCGTGGTCGATGTAATTAAGGGCGTGAACGCACTCCAATATCTTAGGGTAGAGTTCACGTTATATAAAACTGCAGAAGAAAAGAAAAACTGAGCTTTTAATGGAGTGTTTTCAACTTTGCAGTCAGCCTCGCCATCATACTACTTCAAAGGGTCAGCTTTCTTATCTTTATGGGGCCATGTGTTTCAAACACATGGCCCCATAAAGACAACAAAGCTTTAACAACGGACGAAAGTGAAAGTGGGCCGTGGACATTAGATTTAAATGCTAAAAACTCTAACTTTCACAAATGCGAGACTGCTGCACGCCGCACACTGCTGCACGCCACACACTGCTGCACGCCACACTGCTGCACACTGCTGCATGCCGCACACTGCTGCACGCCGCACGCTGCTGCACGCCACACACTGCTGCACGCCACACACTGCTGCACGCCGTACACTGCTGCATGCCGCACACTGCTGCACGCCACACACTGCTGCATGCCTCACACTGCTACACAAAACACTGCTGCACGCCGCACACTGCTGCACGCCGCACACTGCTGCATGCCGCTGCACGCCACACGCTGCTCCACGCCACACACTGCTGCACGCCACACACTGCTGCACGCCGCACACTGCTGCATGCCGTGCACTGCTGCACGCCACACACTGCTGCACACTGCTGCATTACTCACTGCTGCATGCTGCACGGCACTGCTGCACGCAGCACACTGCTGCACGCCGCACACTGCTGCACGCCGCACAATGCTGCACGCACAATGCTGCGCACACTGCTGCATTACACACTGCTGCACGCCGCACACTGCTACACGAAACACTGCTGCACGCCTCGCACTGCTGCACGCCTCACACTGCTACACGCCTCACACTGCTGCACGCCACACACTGCTGCACGCCACACTGCTGCACGCCACACACTGCTGCACGCCACACACTGCTGCACGCCTCACACTGCTGCACGCCTCACACTGCTGCACGAAACACTGCTGCACGCCACACACTGCTGCACGCCACACACTGCTGCACGCCGCTGCACGCCACACTGCTGTACACTGCTGCACGCCGCACACTGCTGCACGCCGCACACTGCTGCACGCCACACACTGCTGCATGCCTCACACTGCTACACGAAACACTGCTGCACGCCGCACACTGCTGCACGCCACACACTGCTGCACGCCACACACTGCCGCACGCCGCTGCACGCCGCACGCCACACACTGCTGCACGCCGCACACTGCTACACGAAACACCGCTGCATGCCACACACCACTGCACGCCGCTGCACGCCGCTGCACGCCACACACTGCTGCATGCCTCACACTGCTACACGAAACACTGCTGCATGCCACACACTGCTGCACGCCGCACACTGCTGCACGCCGCACACTGCTGCACGCCACACACTGCTGCACGCCGCACACTGCTGCATTACTCACTGCTGCATGTTGCACGACACTGCTGCACGCCGCACACTGCTGCACGCTCCACACCGCTGCAAGCCGCTGCACGCCACACACTGCTGCACGCCACACGCTGCTGCACGCCGCACGCTGCTGCACGCCTCACACTGCTGCACGCCGCACACTGCTGCACGCCGCACACTGCTGCACGCCACACACTGCTGCACGCCACACACTGCTGCATGCCGCTGCATGCCGCACACTGCTGCACGCTGCACACTGCTGCACGCCCCACACTGCTGCACGCCCCACACTGCTGCACGCCCCACACTGCGGCACGCCCCACACTGCTACACGAAACACCGCTGCACGCCACACACCGCTGCACGCCGCACACCGCTGCATGCCACACACTGCTGCATGCCTCACACGGCTACACGAAACACTGCTGCATGCCACACACTGCTGCACGCCGCACACTGCTGCATGCCGCACACTGCTGCACGCCACACACTGCTGCATGCCACACACTGCTGCACGCCGCACACCGCACACTGCTGCACACCGCACACTGCTGCACACCGCACACTGCCGCATTACTCACTGCTGCATGCTGCACGACACTGCTGCACGCAGCCCACTGCTGCACGCCGCACACTGCTGCACGCCGCACACTGCTGCACGCCGCACACCGCTGCAAGCCGCTGCACGCCACACACTGCTGCACGCCACACACTGCTGCACGCCGCACGCTGCTGCACGCCGCACGCTGCTGCACGCCGCACGCTGCTGCACGCCGCACGCTGCTGCACGCCGCACGCTGCTGCACGCCACACGCTGCTGCACGCCACACACTGCTGCACGCCACACACTGCTGCACGCCGCACACTGCTGCACGCCGCACACTGCTGCACGCCCCACACTGCTGCACGCCCCACACTGCTGCACGCCCCACACTGCTGCACACCACACCCTGCTGCACGCCACACACTGCTGCAAGCCACACACTGCTGCATGCCACACACTGCTGCATGCCACACACTGCTGCACGCCACACACTGCTGCATACCACACACTGCCGCACGCCGCACAATGCTGCGCACCGCACACTGCTGCACGCCACACATTGCTGCACGCCACACACTGCTGCACGCCGCTGCACGCCACACTGCCGCACACTGCTGCATGCCGCACAGCTGCACGCCACACACTGCTACACGAAACACTGCTGCACGCCACACACTGCTGCACGCCACACACTGCTGCACGCCGCTGTACGCCACACACTGCTGCATGCCTCACACTGCTACACGAAACACTGCTGCATGCCACACACTGCTGCATGCCGCACACTGCTGCACGCCGCACACTGCTGCACGCCGCACACTGCTGCACGCCGCACACTGCTGCATTCCGCTGCACGCCGCACACTGCTGCACGCCACACACTGATGCACGCCACACACTGCTGCACGCCACACACTGCTGCACGCCACACACTGCTGCACGCCACACACTGCTGCACGCTGCACAATGCTGCACACCGCACACTGCTGCACGCCGCACACTGCTGCACGCCGCACACTGCTGCATTACTCACTGCTGCATGCTGCACGACACTGCTGCACGCCGCACACTGCTGCACGCCGCACACTGCTGCATGCCGCACACCGCTGCAAGCCGCTGCACGCCACACACTGCTGCACACCACACGCTACTGCATGCCGCACACTGCTGCACGCCGCACACTGCTGCACTCCACACACTGCTTTTATGCGAGTTTATGCTACTGACATTGTAAATGACAATGCCTTTTATTTGTTTTAAAACCAAAACATAAATAAAAGGCATTGTAATTTTACAATGCCAATTGCTCAAAATCTTATAAATGCGAGACCTATTGCATTGCAAATGCTTGTTTACTGATTTCAATCTCCCCCTTTCACTCCCCCTCTGTGTCTTTCCTCCGTTTTCACTTGTTTTTCACTGATTTAATCTTCCCCTCTCACTCTCCTTCTGTGTCTTTCCCCACTTTTCTTGCACCTTTCACTGCCTCATTTTCAATCTCTCCTCCCTTTTTGCCTTTTCTGCCCATTTTTCCCTGCCGCTGCTGCCCCCGCGGCCCCTCCCCCCAGGCACGACCAACGAGACCGGCCCAATCCAGCTCCTCTCCCCGCTCTGGCCTCCCAGCTGTCCAGCCCTCCCCGACCCGAAGGCGCACCAAAGGCAAGCCCGTCTGTGCCCGTCCGCGACCCAACCGCGACAGGTAACAGGAACGCTGGACCTCCTCAACGCCAACGCTACGACCCAGCGGCACTCCACGCTTTCAACCCGGGACGCAACAACAACTGCAAGCTAGCATCACCAGTCAACACCCACGGACCCTTCAGGTGTCACCACTGCCAGCACACCTGCAGCACCGCCAAGACCACGGACCTGGCGCAACCCGCCCGCAAGACCACAACCCAACAGAAGACCCTGCAATGCATCCTCCACAACATCCGATCCCTCCACAAACATGCCATTGAAACCTGGGACCTCCTCGACAGCACCACTCAGGACGTAGTGTTCTTCCCTGAAACATGGACCAACACCACCTCGGGACCGGACATCGCCATCGCCATTCCCCAAGGATACAAGATCTCCAGGAAGGACCGCCCCACCACCCGGGAGGAGGAATCGCCATCGTCCACAAATTCAACCTCCGCCTGAGCACACTCCCTGACAAGCCTACAGACGTGATGGAACACCTTCACTTCAAGATACTGGCCAGCCCTACCACCACCCTCCGAGGAACCCTCATCTACCGACCCCCTGGACCCCGCGGACTTTTTGCCAACTCCATCATGGACATCATCTCCCGCATGCCATCGCGTCCACCAACAACACCCTACTGGGAGACCTCAATTTCCACCTGGACAGCCAACTGGATCCCAGCACCACATCCCTCCTGGACAACATCCACAACATTGGACTCCGCCAGATCGTGACCGAACCCACGCACTCAGCAGGACACACCCTCGACCCCCTCTTCACAACAGGTAACTCCATCACCTTCAGCCACACCACCAAACTCATATGGACTGACCATCGATGCGTTCACTTCACCCACCATCCACATTCACCTGCACCTGCTCCCACGAAGAAACTGGACCAGAATCACCGATGACCAGCTAACCTCATCACTCAGCAACTCCACACCAACCATTGCGGAAAACGACAACCCCAACACCGCAGACCGAACCCTGCACAGATGGATCTCCGACAGTGCCAACACCATAGCCCCCCTCAAGAAAAACAACAACACCCACACCAAGAAAGGTAGATGGCTTACCACCGAACTTCGAGAGTCCAGACGCACTTGCCGCCGCCTCGAAAAGCCCTGGAGGAACACCAAATCCACAGAAGCCTACAACAACTTCAGAGCCGCCACCACCAACTCATCAGAAAAATGAGGAAAAAAGTGATTAAAGACAGAATCTCCACTCACGCACACAACAGAAAACAACTCTTCAACATCAAGGAGTTTGCCCAACCCACCAGCGAGTCCACCGACATCCCTCCCTCACAAGACCTCTGCGACAAACTCAGCACCTTTTTCCACCACAAAATCAAGAGCATCTATGACAACTTTGTCGAAGACAACCAACACACTGAACCCTCACCAACCACCCCCGACACCCTGAAGCCAGCGACCGACAACTGGACAGCCCTCACCACCGAAGACACACTAAAGACGATGAAGTCAATCCACTCCGGGGCCCCCACGGACCCGTGCCCCCACCACATTTTCAACAGAGCCACCGACACCATCGTACCCATGCTATGCCACACCATCAACTGCTCCCTGGCAACCGCCACGTTCCCCGACGACTGGAAACACGCCGAGGGCAACCCCCTCCTGAAGAATCCCTCGGCGGACCCCACCGACCTAAGAAACTACAGACCCATCTCCCTGCTCCCGTTCCCAGCCAAAGTAAATGAGAAGCCATCAACAGTCAACTCGCCACATTCATCAAAGAGCACAACATCCTCGACTCCTCCCAATCCGGCTTCAGAAAAAAACCACAGTGCAGAAACCGCCCTCTTCGCTGCAACAAATGACATCCGCACACTACTGGACAAAGGAGAAACTGCAGCCCTCATCCTACTCGACCTCTCAGTAGCGTTCTACACAGTCTCTCACTGCACCCTAATATGCAGACTCCACAACGCAGGGATCCAAGACAAGGCTCTCAACTGGATCTGCTCCTTCCTCTCCGGCAGAATGCAGCGGGTCAGACTCCGCCCTTTCCTCTCCGACCCTACACCTATCGAGTTCCCAGGGGTACTCACTCAGCCCTACACTCTTCAACGTCTACAAGGTTCCGCTCGCCCCTATCATCAGAACCTACGTACTCAACATTGTGTCATACACAGACGACACCCAACTCATCCTTTCCCTATCCAATAAACCCAATACCGCCAGACACAATTTTCGAGATAGGCATGGAAGTAGTCGCCAAATGGATGAAAAACAGCTGCCTACAACTAAATACCAACAAAACAGAAGTATTCATCATGGGCACAAACCCCGACGCATGGAACGACACCTGGTGGACCCCTGACCTCGGAAGCCCGCCCACCCCCCACGGACCACGCACGCAACCTGGGAATCATCCTGAACTCCGAGCTCAAAATGGACCGCCAGATCAGCTCCGTCTCGTCCTCCTGCTTCCACATCCTCCGCTTTCTACGTAAGACCTTCAAATGAATCCCCCTCGAACACAGAAAGACCGTCACTCACGCCCTGGTCACCAGCAGACTCGACTACGGCAATGCATTCTACGCCGGAATGAACAAAAACCTCACCTGAAAGTTACAGAACATCCAGAACGCCGCTGCAAGACTGGTCTATGACCTGCCAAGACACTGCCACATCTCCCAGCACCTGCGCACACTCCACTGGCTCCCCATCGAAGTTAGAGTCACCTTCAAGATGCTCACCCACGCCCACAAGGCCCTGCACGACACCGGATCATCATTCCTGAACTGCCGACTCAAATTCCACGCACCCCAAAGGACCCTAGGATCTGCCCAGCTCTCCTACGCTGTGGTCCCCCGCACCAGAAAGACCAGATCGGGAGGACACTCCTTCTCCTTCCCCGCAGCCCGAGCCTGGAACGCCCTGCCGCTTCACCTAAAATAGACAACATCGCTCCCCATCTTGACAAGAAACCTCAAAACCTGGCTCTTTGACAAACCCCCACCTTGATGGACTGGAGCCTGCTAACCCCCCCCCCCCCCTGCGCCTTGAGACCCTTATGGGTGAGTAGTCGCGCTTAACAAACGCCTGATTTATTGATTGATTATGGGATTAGACAAATTGAAAGCATTCCTCCCATCACCTTTTGATTGTTTGATGTAACACCCTAAAGGGCCATGGGTATGCCCAGACGCGGGTCCTTTGATCATTGTGCACTTGAACCAAACTGCACCCAACTGACGAGTTCCAATCAGGGTGAAACTGGTCTTCCATTGCTTGTTTTCTGGTTTAGAGAGTACTTGACTTGGCAGTTTGGGTTGGACTGTGCCCATAATAGCAGGAGCAAGGCTGATTTGCATATCGCTGGGTTTAAATTGAGGTGGCATGGTGGACAAAAGAATGATGGGCTGGGATGCTACCCCAAGGGATTGCCAGTAGTTAGACAAATTGCAAGAATTCCTCCCATCAACTTGTGTGCGTCTGATTATGCTCTGTGACCTGCCTTTCACTAGGGCTGCTGGCAGCAAACATTGTGACATCATAAATCAACATATAACATTTGAGCGCCATTTTTTTTTTTATTACAGGTGACTAGAGACATCACAAGTTATCTGTAATAATCAAGCTACAGACAACATGTTTTATACAGGGATAGCAGGCTCACATATACTATATCAAAGTATCCCTTCCTCAATCTAAAAGTTTAAGTTCATGCTCAGTGACTTTTCTTCAAAACCACAAAAAGCTTCAACAGCTGACTCAAATAAGTAGTTTGCATCCATTGTAGTAAGCTTTGCTCCTCTGATACCCTATTCCTCCAGACTTCCTGCTTTGACCTGGCAAACAAATGATACCTGCTCACGTCTAATGCCAGCTTCTGCCTATCCTACCCATACTCCACTAAAGAGCGCCCAACAATATGCATCTGCTGCCTGCATACTCATACTATGCCATTTCTTTAATCAGAGGCGTCTCCACACATCCTAAAACCCTCTACTTGAAATGCACTAACAGCACCAATCTCAAAGATCAGATGCAGTTCATTGTCTACAAAACAAAACAATTATCTCACTGCTTAATCTGCATGATTTTAAATGCAAGGTCCACATATGCTCACCATTCAAAAATGCATAGCCTCGTCAATGACCATAATCTGGACATTCAATGCATTATTGACAACTTGTTAAATGCGGATTCCAAGAGCATTATTGAATTCCTTGTTTCCATTGGATATGATATTATTCAAGGATACAGGGGAAAATAAAGTAGAAAGTGGCCTTGCTCTCACCCACAAGTAGTCTCACAATTGCAAACACACTCCCACATCCATCGAGGAGTGTTTCGAATCCCTCAAAAATGCCATAAATGCTCCCTTAACCAACTCTCTCTCCAGCCCATAATATATCCTCCACTTCAAACTCCAGGCAAACTTCATCAGACATTTTTTCAGAATTTGTGGCATTCAGTCTCATAAAATGTGAAAAACATACATTTGTAGGTAAATGTAATGTGTGTGGTTTGGGGTTTCCACAAATTCATAAACTTTCTGGCCCTTCAAAAACTTGTGTCCCATTTCATATTCTAACTCAGCTCGGATCACTCCCATCCAACATGAAAGACAAAACTAAGAATTGTATTTTACTGGCAATATCTATCAACAGCTTCTAACCCCCTTCATTGAGACTGGTCAGACTACATTCTATTTCACATACTAACTCCCATCTCAATCAGCACAAATCATGAAAAAATGCAGAAGAATGAAGTCAAACAACCAAAAAGAAACTAGTTTTTGATGGTAACCATGGAGAGGTGCCTTGCTCTTTAAGAACTTGTGTGCATCACCAAGGGCATAACCAAACAATCAACAATTATTATAGCACCATCTTATCAGCTGCAGATGAATTGACGCAAACGTAAACATGACTCAAAATGAGAGCTAATTTACCTTGGTATTCTTATTTTATTCCCCAGAAGACAAGGAGAAATCGGAGAAAATCCAAATCGCAACTCTACTCTCTTCCCTCAAAAAGCCACAGAACATCTACAAATATACAATTGTTTTTGCCAAAACGAACTTCAGCCATGGACAAATCAATTCTGCTCCTACAAATATGCTCCCCATTCAGGCAAATCAAAGCAAACTCGCCTCCATGTGAGAAATTATAGCCAGTTCAGGGCAAAAAATGAGAGCTTTCTTCAATGTTTCTCCAATAACATAACTACTTTAAGGAACAAAATAAGATCTAACAAGCTTTCTGACTGTCACCAAAAACATAAACCTCTTCATAGATTTTCAGACTAAATCTACCTCAATATTTCACACTGAACAGCAACTAGTCTAAACAAATAAATTATTTATTGGACTACATACCTACTTCCTCCAAAGAGAACTTTCACACCTTTAATTGAATCTGGTCCATTATGATAACAATCTGTAGTGTTATCACAAGGCAGAATGAATATCACCCATCTCAATCCAGATGTTCTGCAAAATTACCGCCCGAAATCCAAGTTGATGTGTATGGTCAAAGCTATTAAACGTTGTACACCAACAAGAAACACTTAGGGGGGCAGAACCAGCCACCATGCTTTGAGGACTCAAGATGGCAGAGCTACTTGCCGTCTGTGATTCCCATGGCCACGACCAGCAGCCGTTTCCTCCCCGCTCCAATGAGGGAGGGAGACTTCATGAAGTGTTCGGACCCCGGGGGAGTGCCCAGATGTAGCCGGGAGAGTGGGATTGGGGATCCATTGCAATTGCTCGGTTCCAGCGCTGGAGGACTTAAAAATGGAAGCCCTGCTTTATCTGCGGCCTTCTCTCCCTGTTGTTGTGGGGCCTGGCTGGACGTGGGGGAACGGCAAAATACTGTAGCAGGAAGCCCTCCTCCCTACCTTGTTCTTGGCCTACTGGCCTGTCATTACTGCTTAACATCCTCTACACCTTGTCCAGTGGCACTTCTCCCTTGTTTCCCTTGTTAGAGCGACTCTCCTTGCACCACTGGGAGAGTAGTTGGGATTTCTGGTGGCTCGATTCTGACACTTTCTGGGCCCCCCTCCCCTTTAGGTGCCATCATGGGGCACCCTCAACGCAGAAAGGATGGTGGTGGGGATGGCGTACATAGATGACAAGTGTGACAAACCTCTAGCCGTGATTGATTCTTTTGGGGGGAGAACGGTTGGATGGCAAGATTGACTCCATTTCCGTGAAGCTGGGCCTTATTCGTGAGGATTTGAGGAAGGCCTTGGGTGGGTCGCTGCCCTGGAGACCACAGTGCAGACCCTGACGCCAGCTGTTCTGTTAGTGGACCAATGCCTCAAGGCTCTCGAGGTACAGACTCAACGCCTGGCTGCACGCTTGGATGATCAGTAGAGGCGGGCCAGGCATAATTATGTTCGCATTGTGGGACAACCCAAGCATGCAGAGGGAGGCTCACTGTTGGCTTACCTGGAGACATGGCTTCAAGAGGTAGCGTCTCCGGAAGACCTCTGCAGATTCTATGCACTGGACCGTGCACACCAGCTGCCGGCACGGAAGCCTCGCCCTGGGGCCCCACTGCATCCTGTAGTGGCCCATCTCCTACATTTCCTGGACAGGATTTATCTCCTGCAACAGACCCCTATCCACTGCCCCTTTGCGGTGGACAATGCCAAGATATCTCTGTACCCTGATTTTACCCTACAGGTTCAAGTGCACAGGGCTTCATTCCTGGCAGTGGAGAAGAAGGTGCGCAACTTGGGCCTGTTTTACTCTTTGCTTTTCCCACTGCGCGTCCAGTCAGCTAACAAAGTGCAGTTTTTCACTGATCCCTCTGCTGCATGGGACTGGATTAAACTCTTTGACAAGGGCACGGTGTGACCCGAGATACTTGAGCTGAAACTCCCCTTGCAACAACGCTCTTGCCACAAAGGGTTGGTCTCGCACTACTAAGAAGCACGCAGCACTGGAACAGTTGAGGGTGGTTGAAAATGCTGCCTCTTTGGGGGCTGGTGTGAACTCCTTGCAACATCAGTCCCCAGAATGCCACACCTCCCCTTAGGACTCAGAGTACTCTACTATCCCTGGCTTTGAAAACACTTTGCTGGGGGTTACTCCAGGGTCAGTGGACAATTTGGTTTGAGGTGCGTGCCTGAGCTCTCCATGGGTGTTTTGCCTTGTTCCTGTACAGTGTGCAGCTGGTTGGCTATATGGCTCATTGCTTATGTTTGATTTCATTCCATGGTCCAGGGAGGGGCTGGCAGGAATTGCCCTATGGAATGTTAAATTTCTTGAGTGTTGGTCCTTCCCTACATACACGCTTCCTTTAAGAATCCAATTGGCCTTTCGGCCATTAGCTGGCTCCTAGTCAGGGCCCGTGTGATGTGCTGTTTGGACAGGATGGTTGTATGTCTCAGTCCTTGGGGTGTGTTGAGGGATTCCTTGGTGTACTGTATTGTTTTTTGTTGTGTCTTTGTTTCTTTACTGGCATGTGAGGTCATGGCGATTTGTGTCTGGAACAATGGGGCCCTCCTGGTTAAATGAAGAGTGGATGGTGGAGGGGTCCCCAGGTATTCCTACCACCTTCTGGCCTATTATTTATGGACAGACAAGTAAAGTTGCTTATATGGAGTGTGTGAGGACTTCTCTTCCCCCTGTAAGCATTAAAATATGCTGTCCTAGAGGGCAGTGCATATTGCGTTCCTCCAAGAAACCCAACTTACCGAGGTTGAGGGCTGTACCCTTCAGGGGCGCTGGCGGGGTCAGCTTTATGATACTTCTTACTTTGCCTTCTCACAGGGCGCTCTCATTTGGATCAGGCCTGGGTCCCTTTCTGCTTGCACAGGGCTGTTATGGACCCCGAGGGTCGCTATGTCCTGGTGTTGGGGAGCCTTGATGGTTGGGATATAGCTCTTTTGAACATATATGCACCAAATGTGGATCAATCATCATTTCTCACAGGCTTGGCGCACATGCTGTTACTCATGGTCTCCTTTTGGCAAACAATGGTGGGCGATTTTAACTGTGTGGAGGAGTTGAGTCTGGTTAGGTCGCACCTGCCCTTACATGGGACACCTGCGGTCAGGCTGGCTGCGGTGGCCCGCTTGTGGGCTGGACAGTGGGATTTGGTAGACTGTTGGTGGGCGAGACACCCAGAGGTTCATGCATACTTCTACCGCTCAGGTCTGCGTTATCTGGAGGTTCAACTTGACAGGTTTATACCTGAAGGGTGCTCTATGGCAGGCTAGTCTGTGGAGTATTTAGCGAAAACGTACTCTGATCATGCTCCTGTTTTGGGCACATTCCAATTGTCCTCACCTAGAACTAGTGTGCCAACGTGGTGCTTTGATCCGACAATACTGGATGATCAGGCTTTCTGGCTTTTATTGGGTGAGTGTTAGAAGTGGTATTTTCTGGTTGACTGAGGCGATGCCCCAGCCGGGCAGAATTTACCACCCCCGTCAAGGGCAGGTGATTACACTCTCTGTATAGCCTGTCCTCACCCTTGGGTAGCTTGGCACTGAGCAGTCAGGCTCATCACAGGGGCAATGTGTAAAGCATCAGCACAGCACTCACCCACGATAAATACCCTGTGCAGTACAAAAGAGACTTCACACAAGACGCATGTAAAAATTGTTTATATTCAACACATATTACTAGCTGTACTAGGCCGAATCGTTTTGTGATCATATGAAGAATATGCACACTGGGGACAATTCCTAACCTAACCCCACCACACTGTACACAGCACCCTTATGTGGTACAACACGCTATACACCCCAACAAATCTTATTTTTTTTGCAAAAACAATTTTTATTGCATTACTCAATCACATTTGACATCCACAATGTATATCAGGTCGGTGGCCGCCATCGGCAAATAGAGCCATGTCCGAGTACAATCTGGGCCACTTCCAACTACCAATGCACTGTCCCCAAACCCTCCCCAAAATGAACACACCCCCCCCCTCCCGCATGTCAGTGTGCCGAGACGACAAATACCAGGATAAGCCTCTTTCAGAGGTAGCTGTGTTAGGAGCCACGAGCCACCCCCCACCACCACAATCAGGCCCCCAGCAGAAAGGAAAAGGAAAGCCCCTGGCCCCATGAACGAATCAGCTAGCCTCTCCCCACCCCTAGGTTCCTGCCGGGTGTTCCAGTGCCTCAGGGCCCCCCTCCTCCTCTAGTCCCCACCCCTGGAGGTCAACCACTAGCGCTTCCCATGCCCGGGCCATGGCCAGAGCCTTGTCATCGCTTCCCCGAAGCGCAAGCTGCAACCGGATCGTGCCCTCGCTACTCGCCCACTTGGTAAAGGTCGTTCTCCACCTCGTGAAGCTGGGACCCGTCTTTGACTTCCAGTGGAGGGTAATTTCTCTTTTGGCCACCACCAGCCCCAGGTCGCAAAACTTGCTTGTGGTTTTCGTGCGCGGCGTGTGTGGGAACCATAGCAACAAACAAACTCCCATCTCCACCCACAGGTCCCGCCCTGTACACCCCAACAAATCTTATAATTCAATCACAAACAGTTAAAGTGGGCACCCCAGGTCACAACAAAATCAGAAACCTGTACATTCAGAAAATTAGACCACTTTTAGCAGCACCACAGGCCAGGGCAAGACTGGTAAAACCAGTGTTAAATGTGAAAGCTCAACATCGGCAGTACGTTCTCTTTCTCTCTCGGGAAAATTCCTAACCTAACCCCACCACACTGTACACAGCACCCTTATGTGGTACAACACGCTATACACCCCAACAATCCTTATAATTCAATCCCAAACAATTAAAGTGGGCACCCCAGGTCACAACAAAATCAGAAACCTGTACATTCAGAAAATTAGACCACTTTTAGCAGCACCACAGGCCAGGGCAAGACTGATAAAACCAGTGTTAAATGTGAAAGCTCAACATCGGCAGTTCTGTCTCTGTCTCTCTGTCTGTCTCTCTGTCTGTCTCTCTGTCTCTCTCCCTTCCCTCTCCATCGCTATGCATTGCCACTGATACTCTGATACTGATACTCATCAGGTCAAATGATAACATTCTGCAGACCCCGTGGACCAAAACTACCTCCACCCCTCCCTTCACCCTGACTGTCCTATGACCCCGGATGGAAGATCCCCAGGTCTCACTTAGTCTGGGTACTCGGAACAGGGGGACAAAATAACAAGTTTTAATTAAAAGTTAGACATAAAGTCACCCACAGGTCTCAAAACAAAAGGGATTCATACAGTCTCTTGACCTGCTTCAAACTGTCTTGGAAGCTTTCCTCCAGCCCAGTCAATCTCTCTCACTACTGCCTGGTGCCAAGATGACTCTTGGAGGGGCCCGGTGAGGAGAGGCCAGTTGCTCCGCCGAGATGAGGGACGGAAAGGGAGCAACAATGAATGGGGAAGAATGCAGGGGAGCCTTTGGTACGCAGTAGGTGCTTGTGGGGTACACACTAATCCGGGCCGTACCCAGGCAGTCCGGGCACAAAGTCTGGTGCACTTTGGAATGAGTCCCACCAGACACTACAGGTAACACACACATGAAGAGTAGCAAATTCCATACCTCCGTGAAAATGAAGCACAACATTCGGTGCACATTGATATGGGTTATAGCAGACAAATTCCGGTCGCACACACAGGTGCAAGTTCAGCAGAGCCACATGAGGTAGAATGAGGCACTACTACGGATATACCCCCGCATACGAGGGTTGTACCCTGTGGATCAGACACCGCACACATTAAGCATGCAGCTGCCGTGACGCACAAGAGAAATGTGGCACAAATGACGAAACAAGCCACTGTGGGTATCGCAACCGGTGAATCCGCTCATCCCCAACAAGACGCTTATGGATGTCGGGGTTCCAGCAGAATAGGAACCACGCACCTTAGATGTGGGCAAGGTTTCTGGGGATCCACATTAGGCATTCCGGTCTCCAGACACAGTTCTTAGTCCAGCGCCTATTCCTTGCTTCCCGTTGGGATTCAGCAGATGAAATAGGCACTTTTGAGGGCACCGCTCTCCAGATGACATAGGTAGATGGTGTAGGCCCCTCGTAGGAGGTCTTTGATATCCTGTGGTAAATATTTCTCCTTTACCGGGACTGAATTTGATACAGGAACATAGTAAAATAGCTCAATAAAATGAGAGGCAGAATCCGTGGTATTAGAGGTTCGGAATGGGCTTTATTCCATTAATTCGATTATAATCGGTTGCTCCCAATGTTCCGTCACCACGAAGGTTCAGGAAGTGAAGCACACCCTTTATTGACAAGAAATGACTTTTATAGTACATACATGACAATGAAGTAAATGCAGTAGGCGTAACAATTGATAAGGAAAATGACGAGTTGTTCTGCGTAACCAGAAATGGGTGTAATAAGGCGAAAAAAGGAACATAATTGGTTGTGATGTCATGTATAGGTGGATCTATAAGATAATACTTGGCATGGATGCGCGCGCAGCAGTCTGACGTGTAATTGACGTGTAACTAGGGGGTGAAGGGGACTTGACATTTAGCTCTACATGTGGAGACAAGAAGTCTGGGGGGTCAAGTCAACCTAATCCCAAATCATATCTAACATCCTATGTTTAAAGAACTATGTTATCCATAAAAGAAGGACTCTCGGACAGAATCTATTCTATACCGACTGTGCGTGCATGTACAAGCGTCTAAGTGTCTACACTAAATGCGAGGGGGTAGGAATATTCCATGGTAACAAGGCTATGAATTACTTGCATGAGGACAGAGAAGCCGGCCTTTTGCTCGGTAACTGGAAGAATGTTTACTTAAGCTACTAGGCAGGAATGCATCGGCTGAGGGGGAAGCAGATAATTCGAAGGTGAAATACAGTTCTTGGCAGAGAATAGGCTGATGTCAGGCTTCGTGAGCCGCGCAGAGAATGAGACAAAGTTCATGGTCACAGATGCAGGCTCAGACTGGAGCTTTCAGAGGCAGAAGGCAAGAAGAGTTTGATGACAGAATCAGGGCCTACTTGCCTGGACTGTAAAATGGCATAAGTGAACCATATAAAGCCGGTGGCTTTTCATACTTAGGAATGGAATATCCGGCCTATTCATGGCGGATCTGACAGAGGACATGTTGACGGTGGACGCACATGTGTTTGCGTCTTTATAACTGGAACTGGAGGGAACACACAGGTACTTGTGACATGCACATAGAACTGTTGGGGTCCAAGATAGGGGACATAACTGACCAGAAAAATCCATATTTCCACATTCCCTCCTTGTCCCCTACTTGCCCGTTAAGAGATATCAATCTTCATTAATCCATTGATCTGTTCATATAGCATCATTTGTTCTTCTTTCTTCTTCCGTGACGAATGAAATCTTGGTGGTGGAATACACGATGTGGCACACAGACCACAGATCGCTGGTCCACATTGTAGACATAGACAGCAACTGAATAGTAGGAGAAGGCCAATACCTAGGAAGGATAGAACTCTCCATCCCCAGGCTGATATCACATTCCAAAACCAACTGGACCAAGTCCAAGTGCCTGGGTTCTGGTGCATCTGGCTTACAATCTTGTGAAGGCGAGTTATAGCTTTATATACAGATGGCGAATTTTCTGGTATGAATACGCAGCAGCTTGATCCGATGACCCTACAAGCTCCGCCTCTATCAGCCAGGATGACGTCAAGGACAAGACGATTTTGAAGCACAACAATCCGCATAGCAGACTGCTCTTCTGTTAAATTGCCTAAGGCGGAAATAGTTTCATTCACTACTGCTTCAAGGGTTCTAGTTAATCTACGTATCAGCTTACTATTGGTAACTGTACCTATATAGGGAAAGATGCCTTTATTGAAATCTACATACTTGTCCCATGCCGTCTCAGTATAATCGACAATTGGGAGATCTCTCCGCTCTCTATTGTGTACTAAATGAATATTTCTATAATAATCAGGAGGAGCTAGGAAAACAGGTGGCAAAAGGAATGCTATGTAGCAGGTACCATCCCAATCTAGAGGTAGACGCATATATGCAGTCTGACCACATATAAAGTAGGAGTGGCGATAAGCTCTGAATGAAGATTTGCCTTGATCACTGAATTCTACTGTAGTAGTGCATTGACTATGGCCCATATGTATGGAACCAACCTTTCTTACACACAATTCACCTTTTGCTGGGAATACTGACATGGTGGGTAAGACTAGCTCAACTTCGGATACGACATTTAGAATCATGAGATTAGGTGTAAAATTACCTAATCCATACACTTCATTTTCTAGATCAGTTCCTGTTCTTTTGGGGCGACCCTCCTTGTCAGGGTAGCAGACTTTGAGTAAAACTAGGTTCAGGTTTCCCCATATCCAATGATCTTGGTAAACTGCTGTGTCTGAGTCTATGGAATTGATTAAACTGAACCATGCTCCACAGGAGCCATTGTGTGTAAATGGGTGTGGAAAGAATGGCAGGACTCCTTCATAATTCTGATAGGGAGGGAGTCGGCCACACACCCAACAATTAGTAGCATTACTAGTCTGATGGGAATGATGTAACATACTGATGAAAGTGTTATTGCGCAGCGCAAGTCTATAGGACAATTCATGCGGGGGTAAGTCACTAAAAGAATGTTCTGCAATAACATTGTGAACATTTCTGGCAATAGGGTAATATATGTGCAACAACATACTGGTAATAATTATTAAAAGACTTAAGGAAAACAAAATTAATAATGTCCCCATACAATGGCTACGCAGTGATTTACAATACGCCTGTCGTTTCATCATTTTTCGCGACTGTTCATGATTCAGGTCTAGAGGATACATGTCAGAGACAGATTCAACCGCTTCACCTAGGAGAGGACTTAAACAATCAAACCGTCTGACGTCCTAGGCCTTAACTTAACTTTGTAAAGTTCGCTTTCAGTTTTTTCCACCAAAGGAAGTTTTGAATCAGTCTGTGAGGGAGTGCAGGGCACAATGTCTATATCCGAGGATTGTCCATGACATTTTTTGATATGGCTTGAATGAATCCAGCCCTTGCGGCCCTCGATCTTCACGGCTGTTCTTGTGGTCAGCAGAACCAACTTGGGTGTCTTCCACCTGGGCTCCAGCTGAGTCTTTCGGTCGAAATTCCTCACAAAGACGAGATCCCCCGGAACTACGTCATGGGGTTTCACCTCAGTGTTGTCAGGAAAGGCTGCAGCTACCTGTGAACGACAAGATTGTAGTGCAGACATCAAGGAAGCCAAGTAATCTGTCAGCATATTACAGTCAATATCAGTTATTTTGCGTGGTATAGGCGTCCCCCACATATTTGGTGGTCTACCGAAGATCACCTCATACGGGGATAGCCCTGTTCGTGAATGTGCTACCATTCTCATGTAAAAGAGTGCAACGGGTAACGCTACTACCCAGTCGATACCTTTTTCTCTGCATATTTTGGACATTCTGATTTTCAGTATCTGGTTATGTCTTTCTACGAGACCTGCTGCTTCGGGGTGTCGGACACAGTGGAATTTCCACTGATAACCTAACAGAAGTGAAACGTGTTTCATTAATTCGGATGAGAACGGCTGGCCGTTATCTGAGTGAACAACACATGGTAAACCGTATCGTGGGAAGAATTCTCGAACCAACTGTTTGGCAGTAGTCGGGGCAGTGTAATCTGAAACCGGGTACGCCTCTGTCCAACGGGACAGAGCGCAGACAACTACGAGAACATATTTGAATCCTCGACATCGTTCCATCTGGATATAATCCATCTGTAGGACTTCAAAAGGGTGATCAGGAGGATGAAATCCACCCTGTTCTACGGGAACACTTTTTCCTGGGTTGAACTGGCAACAGATCATACAGGTACGGACCTTTTGTTTGGCTGCTGCTCGTAAATGTTTATTAAACCAAATGTGTTGAATGCTGTCTAGCATAGCTTTTTCTCCTAGATGTGCCGGACTATGTATAGTGTTAATTATAACTTGGACCATTGAATCAGGAAGGAACCATACAGACTTTTCCTTCATCATCCATCCTTGGTCCGTTTGGATCCCTCCTAATTCAGTCCATTTCTTTATTTCGTCTGGTGTAGCATGTGTCTGTATGTCAATTACGTCAAGAGTAGGATCTTTAACTGTCATACAATGTGTCGGCATCGGGACTATTGTCTTTGTCATGTCGGGAGTTTGAGTTTGAGCAGTCTGTTTAGCCGTTCTGTCGGCTAGATCATTGCCTTGGGAAATGATATCAGTAACTTTCGTATGAGCTTTACATTTCATAATTGATATTGCAGTAGGTAGATGTATTGCATCTAATAAGGCATGAATGAGGGGTCCGTGCTGAATGTGGGCACCGTGGGAAGTTAAATAACCTCTCTCTCGCCACAGCACGCCGAAGTCATGTACAACTCCGAATGCATAACGTGAATCAGTGTATATGTTGACTTTTTTATTCGTGGCTTGAATACAGGCTTGTGTCAGAGCGATGAGCTCTGCGGCTTGAGCTGACAAAGTATTTATACGATTAGTTTCAATGACTTCAGTATCTGTTGTGACTGCATAAGCGGCTACTAACTCTCCTGTACTTGTTCTCATGCATGAACCATCTACATACAAGGTCAGGTCTGGATCTGACAATGGGACATCGGTTAAGTCTTGTCTGGGTTTTGTTGTTATTGTAATAACTTCAATACAGTCATGGGCTAGTGGGTCTGTTCCGACTACTGGTAAAAGTGTGGCAGGATTCAATGTGTTACAGCGTCTGATTTCTATATGTGGCTGAAACAATGTAAGTTCATACCCTGTAAGTCGTGCTATGGTCAGGTGTTGTGTTTGTGTTCTATTTACAAGAACCTCTACTGCGTGTGGTACTTGAACTGTCAATGGATGTCCTAACACTATGGCATCGCTTTGTCTGATTGCTAAAGCTGTCGCTGCCACTGATTTCAGACATGCAGGCAAAGCCTGAGCTACGGGATCTAATGTACTAGAAAAATAAGCACATGGTTTGTGTGCTCCTGCTTGATCCTGTGTGAGTACTGACAAAGCAGTACCTTCGCGTTCTGTAACAAAGAGTGTAAACTGTTTTCTGTAACATGGTGTTGCTAAAACAGGTGCTTGACATAAAGTTTTCTTTAGGCTTTCAAAAGCTTGTGTATGTTCTTGAGTCCAAGGGAGAACAGTCGATGTGGCTGCCTCCTGGGTTGTCAACTGAATGAGTGGTTTTGCTAGAAATGCATATTGCGGGATCCACTGTCTACAGTATGAAGTGAGGCCTATGAAAGCCCGCACCTCCTTTTGTGTCTTGGGTATTGGCATGTTAGCTATTAACTGAATGCGGTCTGGTGTAAGCTGCCTTCCCTCCTTGGACAGCGAGTGTCCAAGATAAATAACTCGCTGGACACAGAATTGCAGCTTAGAAGGGGACACCTTGTGCCCTTTTTCGGCTAGAAATTGTAAAACTGTCAGTGATGCTTTTTCACATTCAGGTTCGCTTCGGGCGGTGATCAGCAGATCATCGACGTATTGAAGCAGAGCAGTGTTAACTGGCATGTGGATACTGTCAAGTTCTCGTTTCAGTGCTTGGCTATAGATGCTGGGGCTTTCTGTAAATCCTTGAGGTGCGCGTGAGAATTTAAAGCTACGTCCATTTAAACTAAATCCGAACAAATATTGGCTTTCCGGATCTATTGGGACGCTGAAAAAGGCATTCTTGAGATCGATTACAGTGAAGAATGTCGCTTCGGAATCAATAGCTGTCAGTAATGACGAGATATCTGGGACCACAGGGAATTGTGGCACAATGCATTTGTTTAACTCGCGCAGATCAATAACCAATCGATATACTGGCGGGGCCTTCGGATCTGTTCGTTTAAGAATCGGTATTATCGGTGAATTACATATATTGGAGTCTGTTTCCACAACTACTCCTTGGGCAATGAGCTCGTCAATGATTTGTAGTAAAGCCACTACAGCATCTGGTGGTAACTTGTATTGTCGCATTCGTGGTAGCACCACTCCTGCCTTTAATGTGACTCGATATGGTGTAATATTCATGCATCCAACATCAGTAGGGCCTTGTGCCCATAGACGTGTAGGTAAAATCTGTAATCGGGGATCCATGTCTCTAGACACATAGTGACCTTTAAAATCACGTAAAAACAATCTTACTCCTTCCGGAGAACAACATATTATAGCTCCTAGAGCTTTTAACGTTTTTATTCCTAATAGATTTTCTGGACATGATTTAGTAAGCAATAAATCTGTAGTTCGGGTCAGAGGTCCTATCGTAAGTGGAAGAGGCTGTGATACTTCATTAACAATAGGTTTTCCTGAAAAACCAAGGGAAATATTCTGTGAGCCTGAGAGGGGTGCCCCTGGAACTTCACTACGTTTTATGGTCGTTCGACTTGCCCCTGTATCGAGTAGAAATTTTCTATCTTGGCCTAATAATTCACTATATACATAAGGTCCTTCTTGGTCTACTGGGATTTCAATAAGGGGTAAGTCAACTTCCCTCTCTAGGCTTGTTCATGCGCAACGCTGATACTCGGGATATTCATACTGTGCGGTCTGATACATTTGTCGTGTTGTTGTTTGTGTGGCAGCAACAGGCAATGGGGGTGCAGCTGGCACAAACTGTATTGGCTGTTGTGCGGCTGGCATGGCCTGGGCATGCTGCAGAGCTCCTTGTTCATTCTGATCTTGTCTGAGTGGTCGTGATCTTTCTTGTGTTTTACCTATGGCGATATTATGTTTTAAAACTGGACAATCGTGTACGTAATGGCCTGGCTTTTTACAATAATTGCATGTCCCTTTTACAGGTCCTGCTGAATCGGAATGTGTCATACCCCTTTTATGCCCTTCAGCTGGAACTGTCTGGGAAACTAGCATTTTCATTTTCGTGTCTTTCATGCGTCTGTGTTCATGTTCTTGTTCCTCTCTAATTCTATTGTGATGGTACTGTAACATTTGTAACATTTGTGATGGAGTGTTACCTTGCCAGGTACTCTCGAATTTTAATACTCTATTCTTTACTGGGGGCAGAGCATTTTCTACTAATTTTGTTACAAACAGATGTGGGTATGATTCGCTACTTGCTTTTATGCCACTATTTATACCAAAACATTTTTCAAATCGGGCATAGTAATCACTAGTGTCTTCATCTTGCTTCTGCTTACAGGCTGAAATTGTACCCCAATCTTCCTTTTTCGTAGTTAATAAACGCGGCAGTACCTGTACTAGTAATCCTGGTAATGCCTTAGTTTTGTCCCCAAGCCCTGCTCCTGCAGTTCGGGCCTTTTCTTCAGCTTCTAACACTGACCATTCTATCTTTTGGTCTCCTACCTCCCACTCTTTTTCCTTGAGTTTTTCATAAATGCCAGCAGGCATCAATACCTTTAATATTGTCATAATGTCGGGGTAGGTATACTCTCCCATGAGTAACATGTCTTTAATTTCTCGGTGAAAACCCGCTGGGTCTTTGTCATGACTGGGTACCACTTTCTTCATTTGTAACAATTCTATTTTCGATATGGGCGTATATACAAATACGCGTTTAAACTGATTGTCCTCACCCTTTATTGGGTGCACTTCTCGTAAGGGATTCTGTCTATCTATGTGATACGTAGTTCTTTCCTTGACGGACAATGGAACATGTTCTGAACATACAAAAAGAATATACTGCTTTCTTGATTCTAGAATTTCTTTAATTAATTCAGTACCTGGACCTCTCCATTTATTCATAAGTAATTCAGTCAGTATGTCAGGCAAGGGACCAGGGTCCGAATGCTGACTCCGATATAGTATAATGAGTTGTTGAATCATATAAATCCCAGCTAACCTTTGTTCATCTGGGGTAAGATTCAAAAATGTGCGTACTACTGTATCATCACTATATTTTCCGGGACTGTCCACCCAATGGACAGCTGCCCTTGCTAAATCTTGTTCATCCATAGAATCGAGAAAATGATAACCCCTTCGTTCTCGGAGTAGTTTGTCGGCGGTTTGGAACGAATGCTCGTTAGACCTTATATTAATTATAGGTATTTGAAAATTCCTGTTATTATCTGGACATATCGGATGTATTGAGTCAGTATGATATCTAGTCTGATTCCTATTACAAGATCTTCCTCTACCTACATAGGCTATGGTGTCCGACTGTCCTGTGGGCAGTCCTGACCCTTCTTCCTCGTTTTGTTCGAACTCGTCTACCTCTAATCGCTCTTCGTGTAGGCGTTCTATTTCTTTACGGATCTTTCGGCACATGGCTATTATACAATTTTGTTTATCATGTCTCCCTTCTGATATATTCTGGCTCCATCTTGTAAGAATTTTCATTGCTTCCGGGTCTACCCCCGGTCGGTCTTGATTTCTGATCACACAGTTTATGAGGAAACGTAACAGTTCCCCCTGTATCTCTACTTTCTGGTATTCCATAGCTCTGTAAATACATTCTGGATCTCGCCCTGTTTGGACAAAATGATATATATTATCTAGATGCGCAGTCATTCCTGGTAACTTCGCTAAATACACTGCGGCTCGTCTGATACGCAATGATGCTAGGGTCATTTCGTCCTCCTTTCCAGGCACCGGGTCATATCTACAATCTATAAGAAGTTCCTTAAGCGCACGGGCACTAAGGAGTTTGGGTGTACGTGAATGCGCTGACTCTTGAAAAGTAAGTTTATTTATTCTGGGTGGCGTAGAAAAGATATTGGTAGCTCCTCCCGCGGCCCCAGCTGGGGCGTCGGGTGTAAAAGGATTCGTCGAACGTGACACAGCAACTACAGGTGTGGACACAGCCATAGAAGTAGCTGTAGGAGCGGATACAGAAACAGATGTGCTTGCCGGAACTTGTGACTCGATTTGTTGCTGTAGGGATACGGGCACTGGATCTTGGCGTTGAACCTCCCTGGTATGCGGTCTATGTGGGGCGGAATTAGCATACTCGGGAGCTGCGTCATCTAAATATGAGGAAAGAAAAACATCTTCTGCGGTTCTAGGATGCCCCTTAGGATGTACCTTTATTGGGAACAATGGGGTTGGCAAGTCTTTTGGTGTTTCTGGAGTAGCCTTAGGTAATCCTTCGGCCAGAAGGGGATACATACCATTCATAAGGGCATTTCTTTGTCTGTCTACTTGTTCTGATTTCACTCGGATACCTTCCTCAATTAATAGATTCTCTCGAACTTTATTGGAATTCTCTTTACTCTTCTCTTCCTGTCTACGTGCTTTTTCTGTTCGTCTATGTGATTCTTTACGCCATAATTCAACGGCGTCTTTCTGTGACTGTCTGACTTTCCTTTTCCATAACTCTTCCTCGACTTTCATGATGCACTCTGCATCCCAGGTCCCCGCTGTGGGCCACCTCTGACTTTCTGGTAATCCCTTGGTATAGTCTACCCATAAATCAAGAAATAATATAGCG
This sequence comes from Triturus cristatus, assembly GCF_964204655.1. Classification (NCBI taxonomy): domain Eukaryota; kingdom Metazoa; phylum Chordata; class Amphibia; order Caudata; family Salamandridae; genus Triturus; species Triturus cristatus. Next base: position 464,868,584 of record NC_140587.1, on the reverse strand, counting down.
TCTAAGCCATGTTTGTGATACATAAAGTGCCCTGGAGTGTCCCTAGGAGGAATAGGGACGGCTTCTTCGAGAACCCCTTTTCTGGTAGTGATCTGTCTTAATTTCGAAAAGAGCGGCATATTGAGAACTGACCTTATACTTGATTTTGACCTGATACTTGAATTTGAACAGACTTAATACAATAAACACGATAATGAACAGTCATTCATACCACGATATACAGAACATACTTAAACACTTTAAACATTAAACATTAAACCTTTAACTGAAACAACAATGATGATCGTCTGCATAACTAATCACCAAGCTTAATTCTCGACAATAACTAGACACTTCGGAATACTTCGGAATACTTGATATACTGCTAAACAGTACAGATACACTGCTAAAACAGTGCAGACCGGATTTGTGTACCCAAACCCGTCTTGACCGGCACAACCTATGTGCACGTCAGAAATGCCTCCCCAGCAATGGTACTCACCGGGTAGCTTCGGAAACGGAAGGCCTCAGTAACTTGAACTTGAACCGGACTGGACTCGACTCGACTCGACTCGTCGGACACTGGGCTTGACTTCGGACTGGTGGGTCTCTGTATACCTCGGATCTTGCTCTCTCAGCTAGGCTCTGGTCGGGATACTTCGCACTTCTCACCGCCTCGTCTGGGTGTTGATCGCAGTCTCAGTCGCCCCCGCTTGACCGGAGGGAGATACAGGAAATCCTGCTGGTACGCGTTATTGTCCGTCCAGCTGTGGCAGGAGACTGGGCCTGCAACGCACCGCCGGCGCGTGAGATGAGAAAGTGTCCCTGTTCGGGCGCCATCATGTGGTAAATATTTCTCCTTTACCGGGACTGAATTTGATACAGGAACATAGTAAAATAGCTCAATAAAATGAGAGGCAGAATCCGTGGTATTAGAGGTTCGGAATGGGCTTTATTCCATTAATTCGATTATAATCGGTTGCTCCCAATGTTCCGTCACCACGAAGGTTCAGGAAGTGAAAAACACCCTTTATTGACAAGAAATGACTTTTATAGTACATACATGACAATGAAGTAAATGCAGTAGGCGTAACAATTGATAAGGAAAATGACGAGTTGTTCTGCGTAACCAGAAATGGGTGTAATAAGGCGAAAAAAGGAACATAATTGGTTGTGATGTCATGTATAGGTGGATCTATAAGATAATACTTGGCATGGATGCGCGCGCAGCAGTCTGACGTGTAATTGACGTGTAACTAGGGGGTGAAGGGGACTTGACATTTAGCTCTACATGTGGAGACAAGAAGTCTGGGGGGTCAAGTCAACCTAATCCCAAATCATATCTAACATCCTATGTTTAAAGAACTATGTTATCCATAAAAGAAGGACTCTCGGACAGAATCTATTCTATACCGACTGTGCGTGCATGTACAAGCGTCTAAGTGTCTACACTAAATGCGAGGGGGTAGGAATATTCCATGGTAACAAGGCTATGAATTACTTGCATGAGGACAGAGAAGCCGGCCTTTTGCTCGGTAACTGGAAGAATGTTTACTTAAGCTACTAGGCAGGAATGCATCGGCTGAGGGGGAAGCAGATAATTCGAAGGTGAAATACAGTTCTTGGCAGAGAATAGGCTGATGTCAGGCTTCGTGAGCCGCGCAGAGAATGAGACAAAGTTCATGGTCACAGATGCAGGCTCAGACTGGAGCTTTCAGAGGCAGAAGGCAAGAAGAGTTTGATGACAGAATCAGGGCCTACTTGCCTGGACTGTAAAATGGCATAAGTGAACCATATAAAGCCGGTGGCTTTTCATACTTAGGAATGGAATATCCGGCCTATTCATGGCGGATCTGACAGAGGACATGTTGACGGTGGACGCACATGTGTTTGCGTCTTTATAACTGGAACTGGAGGGAACACACAGGTACTTGTGACATGCACATAGAACTGTTGGGGTCCAAGATAGGGGACATAACTGACCAGAAAAATCCATATTTCCACAATCCCTTAGATCTCCGGGAGAACAGGAGGCCCACCGACAGACCCTTGGAGAGCACACATCAGGGCGCCACACCTCAGCAGGTCTTCAGCCCAGACCAGCAACTATTAGGGCAGTTATCCTCCATGTGCATGACAGATTTCTCTGACACTGTGCACCATGCAGTCCGGGTTCTCCAGTCCCAGGTCCCTACAAACGTGTCTCTTCTTTGCTGAAGCATGGCACCAGTAGTTATACTGAAGTGTGCCTTTGAAGTTTGGGGTGGTTCAGGGGGTCTCCCTTTGAACCACAGATGTCTCCCCTAAATTTCAGGGCAGTTTGCCATGGGGCCGTGGAATGCAGATCTTTATCTTCAGTGGGGCCATTACCTAGGCCCCAGAGGCAAAGTGTCACAACCTCCTGTACCAATATATTCCACTCCGCCCTCAAATTAGAGGTTTGTTGTTTCAGGGCATACCCATGGTTTATACCGGTCTTTGTAAAATGTTCAAATGAGCTCCTCTGGGTTCCACTGCAGCTAGGCCCCAAGAAACACAGTTTTAGAACTTAGAAATGCCCATATGCTAGAAGTGGCATTTCTAAGCGAAATCTGCCTAAACCACCTTTACCATTGGAAAGTGTTTGGTACTGCATATCCATTGATAGGAACATCATGAGACTGCTCCACTGCAATCTACTGTTGCAGCCCAAAGTAATGTAAAATACTTCCCCATGTTAGCCTATGGAAAGAGCAAGTCTCATAGGTAGTGAAAAGACACTAGGGTATTCCACATTACCTGAGTGTACGTGTGCTAATGGGCACACAGACCTGCGATATGCTGGACACATACACCCTGGCACCATTGATGTTAGTGCGTTCACAGAAGCCTGCAATGGCAGACTGGATACGGGTTTAACCATTTTGGGTGCAAGTGCATACCCACAGGAGCAGGCTGTCGGCGGAAGGCCTACAGCCCCTTGCCGCGTTGAGGGGTAAGTGGGAATTGGACCTTGCGAAATCGATCCCCGAGACTACGTGGTCCACGCTGGTGCGGCGGGCCTGGAAGGGAACGAGTAATGCCCGGTTTCAGTTGGTTCAGTTTTTTACGCTGCACAGGGCTTATCTGATGCCGGTTAAGGTATTGCAATATTTTGGGGGTGCTCACTCTCAGTGCCCGCGGTGTGGGGGAGAGGGGGCTGATTTTCGACACATGTTTTGGTCCTGCGTGCAGTTGGGTGACTATTGGGCAGATGTTATGGATTGCCTGAATCAGGTGACCGACCGCTCTATTGCTCCGGAAATGGGGGCCTGCTTGTTGCTTTGGTTTCCCCATACCCGCCGGACGAAGGTTACCAGCAAGTTCTACGATTTAGGGTTGATTATGGCCAAGAGGGAACTGACTATGCACTGGAAATCCCGGGCGGGGCCGAGCTTCTCGCGGTGGAGGGCGGCGTTTGCGAGATGGGCAGGCGCTGAGGGTACGCTCCGGTTGCAATTTTCCCTTCGGAGGGATGAGGAGAAGGCTCTGGCGACGGCCCGAGCATGGGAGGCGCTGGTGGTAGAACTTCAGGGGCTGATGTCTGACGCGGGGGGGGGAGGCAGCACATCTGACAGACAGGAGGATGCGATGAGTGGGGAGTAGGAGAGGAGCGGTGGTGGGCACTGGACGCATTAAAAGTAGTCAGCCTTGGTTTTCTAGGGACGGTTGAGCACTCATACAGGACTTATTGTAGGGGAGGGGCACATAAAGAGAGGGGAAGGCAGAGGGGGGCACACTGACATGGGGTGGGAGAGGGTGGAGGGGAGGGTCCGCATGGGAAGGATGTTTATGCTCCTGGATATTTGGTAGCAACGATGGCGGAGGTAGCGGGGCTGGTACTGTGTTGTTGTTATGAAAACAATGACACGCAGGACACAGTCACGGGCACCATAGTTACGCATGCACAGGCCTCCGAGAGCAGGCAGGACGCAAAGTCCCGAGCACCATAGGTGCGAGTGAGAACACCCAAGCCTGCAAGGTCAGGAGGAAATCAGCCCAGAGCACCATAAGTGCTGGTGCGAACGTACAAGCCTGCAGTGGCAGGCTGGACACGGGTTAACCCATTAAGGGGCTAAGTGCTCACACAGGCCTGCGATGGCAGGCCGAACAGGGAGTCACTAACACCAGGGATGCAAACACGCTCACTCAGGCCGGCAACGGTGGGCCTGACTGGGTCTTGAAACATCATAGTTGTAGGTATGCACACTCCAGCCTGCGATGGAAGGTCAGACACCTACGGTATATACAGTAGATGTAAATGCAAACTCATAAGCCAGCAGCGGCATGCAGGCTGGACATGTACTCAAACCAGCACAAGGGACAGTGAGCAAATCCAATACAGCAATGGCAGGCTGAGCACACAGCCAACACCCCAGAGGTGCAAGATGTCCCACACAGGTCTGAGATGGCAGACCGGGCCATGTCTCAGAAAATGGTGTCGGCACCACTTCCTAACACGTGTAATAAGGCACTCGCACTTTCACACTGTCTTCATGGTGAGGAAATGCACTGGGCCAATCCACACAACAGCATTGGCAACAGCCCGGGAGTAACCCATGGGGAGTAAGAATCCATGGCAGGGGAAAACCCATGTGCGGGTTCCTCGCTGCCTGGATACGGGACATCATCGGTCCCTGCCCTGCCTCCAGACTACCACCCACATGAGCCCCTCATGGCTTCCCTGGGTGCAGGGAGGTACTTGTAGAATGAGAAGGCCCACAAGGGACTGGCTGAGGCGTGAGTGATGCCAACCAAAGCAGTGGTGCAACCGCTTCCCACATGCCTGAGATAGCAGTCCCAACGCATGGTTGACAGGCTATCCAGTGGGTGGCACACTCAGGGCTACGTCCCACTACTAGCCAGTGCTGTACCCGCGCTGTGTATGTGGGGTACCTATTTACAGGGCACGCGTAAGTACGGTACTGAACCAACCAAGTAGGCACCCCTTCCTGGCGCGTGCAGGACGAGGGCACACAACTTTCCTCTGCAGTACAGTGGAAAGGTGCAAAGAGTCCTAGGGCTATGTGGAGATATGCAATAAAAACTAGGAGGAAAACGCATAACGCTTTGGGGTCAGTTCCCCGAAGAAGGGCCATGTCCAACAGGGATCTCAGCGTACTGGTATGATAATGTTGGTTCAGCCTCGTCAGTAGGCGTGGAATCGGAGACCATGAATGTGGTGATTTGGGGGTTGTTAGGCCTGGCACCATTGGTGTGGGTCTCTCCTGTATTTTTGCCTTTGCCTCCTGTGGTTTGCTGTGTGTTGGACTCAGTTTTGCTGTTCTAGATGCTTTGGGAACTTTGCCACTGCTGTTCACTGCCAAAGTGCAAGTACTCCCTTTGTAAATTGTTGTTATGGATTAGTGATTCAATGATTGGCATATTTGATTTACTAGTCAGACCCCAGTACAGTGCACTGTGTGTGCCCAGGGCCTGTAAATAAAATGCTGCTAGTAGGCCTATTGTGCCACCCACAGAAGCAGCCTGTAAAATGTAACTCTGGCCTGCCATTGCAGAGCCTGTATACAGTCTGGTACTGTCATGTCGACTTGGCAAGTGCACACAATTGCCAGTCCCTAACCTTCCCTTTTCTTACATGTTAGTCACCCCTAAGGTAGGCCCAAGGTACCCTTGTGGGCAGGGTGCATTGTATATGAAAGGTAGGACATGCTCTGATGTGTGTGGCATGTCCTGATAGTAAAATACAGCAAATTTTGTTTTCACTATTGCAAGGCTACCTGCTCCCATAGGATAGAATGGGGAGTTTGTTCCTAACATCTTATAAACATAACTGACCCTGGGAACAAGGTAGGAAAATAACATTTGATATGCCTGAACTCAGAATGTTAAAATGCATCTTTTAGTGAGGGTGATTTTTACATTCTGTGTGTGAAAAAAACACTTTTAGAAAGTAGGTATTTTCTTGCTTAGCCATCCGGTGTGTCTCTGCTAGGTTTGTGTATTGCATGTCTGGCTTTGGATGACAGGGGCTGTGGAGGAACAGTGGCTCCAGAGAGCCTGATGAATCAGGGCTGGGCTGAATAGACCAGGGCTGCATTCAGAGGGGGAGGATGGGGGGGAAGATTTCCTTTCACCTGAATGGGCCTGGTCTGCCTTCAACAATGCGGTCTCCACCTCCTGCCAGGAAGCTGCACCAGTGAGGACAGAACTGGTTTTGACTGTGTACAGACACTCTCTGCAATCAGAGAGCAAAGGATTTTTGTGTATAAAAAGAGGGGCCTAGACCGCAGACCTTTAGATCACTTCTGGGACATCAAGAGAAACCTTTGCCATGGAGAAGAGCCGGAGAAACTGAGGAGGAATACTGCCCCTTTGCTGTTTGCTGTCTGGGGTTGGCCTGCAGTGGCTACTTGCTGCCAAGGAAAGGAGAAGAGGACTTTGCTGTATCCCCATCTTGAGGAAGATATCCAAGGGCTTGAAACTGAGCTTGCCTCCTGTTCTGAAGTCTCAGGGACACAAAGACTTCACTACTAGCTCCACTGAAGTTCCTTGCTGGAAGTTCTGATCTGCAAGAGGTGCCTGCTGTTGTATTGGGCCTCTAGAGAACTGTTTGCCCTGGGAGCTAGAAAATCAACACAACATCAAAGAAGCGTGATGCATACGTGCCTGTTTCCGACGCACCACCGAACAAAAGCGTCACAGCGCCTGCCGCGGCGCGAGAAATCGCCGCATGACGCATCGGGTGTAATAATCTTCAAAGTCCGAGATCACCGCACCAATCCAGACGCAGGCCCTGCTGTGCGGTTGCAAGAATCCATGCATCATCCCGGATCATCGCATTGAGGTGCCAAGTCTGTTGCATCGTTGATGGACGCAGTAAGAAACGGACGTATCAACTCCCCACGCAGTAAGAAGTAGACGTATCAACTCCTCTCCGGTAAAGAACAGACACCTAAACTCCCCTTAGCAGAAGATACAATGTTGCCCAGTGAATAAATCCTGGGTGTTAATGTAGTCATATCATTGTCAACTACAGCCAACACCTTTTCTAGGTTAATTCTTATCTATCTCACAGAGCCTATCTGCAGCTTCTTGTTGAGAGATTTTCCATATTTCATTATAGACAGCGTAATAGAAACGTTTCTGACGAGGGGTTCAGGGACCTAGTAAAAAATCCCTTAGATCCACCTCATCTGAGAGTAAGGATTAGTGCAGTTTCACCTGGGACAGTGTTGAGGTTTTTAGCCATTCGAGGCACAACTTTCCAACACTGTAGGATGTCACTACCCCCAGATGTTCTCGGTGTACTTATCGTGGGGCTGGCCTATGGAACTCTACCCTTCGTTGTACCCCTGAATCTTGATTGACATCTGTGTGTCTGTGTGCCAAAATCACCATCCCTTCCAATTGAGGTCTTAAGTATTGTACTGCATGATGTCCTCTATTGAATCCCCTCCACCGGATGTAAAATTGATGTGTGAAGGTGTGGGAAACCACAGTGTGTTCAAATCCTTGTTATTGGCTAGTCCAAGACAGGAAGTCTGTTCCACAGTTTCATTCTGAAATATTATTTGTTGCGGAATGAGGCACACTCTAAATAGTGCTTGTGTTCCCTGACTGATTTTGTGTCATTAGTGTCCTTCCATAACTCGAAACCCTCTTCAGACAGTTGGGCAATAAAGGATGCAGATTAAATCTGTTTGGTGTTAGTCAGCATATTTTTCTCTGCATGTGTAGGTGCAACCTTATAGTAAGATGCGGTCAGGTCAGAATTGTTAAACCCTGGAAAATATGAAAATGTCTGAGCAAATGTTTTCAAACTACCTCTTGGTGGTGTCGGGCAATGTTCCCATTGGTGGTATGTGAAGACATTACATGGGATACTGGATTGAAGTAAAAAGCGATGACCATAATGATGGTAAAAGTACATGCTATCAAAGTCAGATGTGTCCTCTAACATTCCATTGTTTGAAAATGCAAGAGTTTTACAAATCAGACAACATATTATTTACAGTTTCAAAATCCCAATCATCAGAAAATATACTGGAGGTAATGATATAATTTAGAGTTTTTAAAATAAATGTTGTATTTTCAAAAGTTCAGTAGGACCAAATACATCATAATCAACCTTGTCCCAAACTATACCATCAGGAATTGTAACAGCTGTAATGTTCACGGGAAACAAGTCTCTTTGTTCAAGATGAGATGATGTATGAGGTTTCAGGACAAAGTTCACATTTGATACCGCAGAGCTTTCTGCGAGATATCTTCCATTTACAAGTAAGCAAAATACAGTTAATACGCCAATCCAGAACAGAAAAATACAATATTGCAGTTATGATCCAGAGTTGAAGCCAAAGTGATACTAAGTAAGTCTTTTTCAGAAAAGTGTAGAACTCACAAATTTTTTGCTTATGGGAAACTGGGGCTGGCGTTGTCTCAGGTTCACTGGGATCAAAAGAGAAGGTATAAAAAAAAACAAAAAAAAAAAAAAACATCGATGAAGTAGCCAAATACAGTTTGGTCAATCTTTGGTAGCTCGGCAGGTTGTGTTGCACTGGTAGGTGTCTCTTGTTGAGGCATATGGATGTAGACATCGGAGGTAGGCCGAATTGATATTGGTCTTTCATTTGTAGTTTGAAGTACTGTTTCAAGAGAAACGAGTTCCATTTTATTGTAGAAATTCCATTACTTCGCATTGGCGACTCTTCGAGTGTTATGAGTATTTCTGTCTGAACTTCCTGTATGGTATCGAGAGGAGAGCGTCGGCTACCCAGGAGCCCATAGGGCCTACTATTCAGTATCAGCCACATAGTGTGGTTTGATCAGATCAATGGAGACTAATCTCTTTTCTTTTTTGCCGGCAAGAGGCAGAAGTACTGCTCTTGTTCCTTTGACAGCCAAGACAGGTACAGGCTTTCTGTAGGATGGCCCAAATTCTTGTTTGTCCTTGATCTTTTCTCTGACCAGATCCCTGACTTTGAGATCCAGACAGGTCTTGCCACGACTGATTTGACTTTCCCAGTGGCGGTCTGTTTTACTTGCACGTTGCTTAGTAGTGCTCTGGATTCGTTCATATCCTGTAAACCAGCATAGCGTTTATGGATGTTAAATGGTTTGTCATCCACCACTGTGCTTTCAAAATCAAGATCAGGTACCCACATTCTCGTTCCAAACAGGACTTCATAAGGAGTGAAACCCCATAGAGAACTTCTTGGCAAATTGTTAAGGGCTCGCTGTACCCCATATAAGTGATTGACCAAACTACCACCGAACCTAATACTCTAGTTGTTAAAGATTGCTTTAAGTCCCGGTTTTTCCTCTCCACAACCGAATTTCACTCGGGATAGTACGGAGAGGAGTACCGCAATGCTACACCCAAACCTTCCATGGCTTCCGAGTAAGCCCAAGAGATAAATGCAGGTCCACGGTCACAATGTAATAAGCCAACTGCGTATGTCCCTATAAAGACTTGCAAATCTTTTATAACAGTTAGAGCATCAGCAGAGTGCTGAGGCCATACCCATAGGAATCTGGAGCATGAATCCACTGCAACAAGATATACTTGTAAGCCCCATCTGATTGTAAGAGGCCGCACTAGTCCAAATAGACACAAGCGAGCGGTCTGTCTGATATTAGTAATGGTGTCTGCAATGGACGCGCTACGGTAGAACCCTTCATCTGCTGGCAGATGTCGCAATTGAAGACAACATTCTTCATCTGTTTTGTTAAACCAAGCCACCAATAGATCGGTTTCAGTAAAGAAACCGTTGCGGTAATCCCTGCGTGTGCAGATCCTAGACCCTCGTGTGCCGCTAGTATTAAGCCTATTCTGCGATCCATGTTTGGTATTACTCTATCCCCCCACTCGTGGAATCTGAGCATACAGAATGTTGTTTGCATCTAACTAGTAGGAGTACTTGAGTGGAAAAGCTTTAGGCAAGGCTGGGCTCTTTTTGCGTGAAGCAATGACAGCTACCATTATCTGTCCGTCTATTCTCGTTTTTGAATAAGTGATTGCAGCTACTGCAGCAGTATGTACTGCCCTCTTTGCGGCTTCATCAGCAAATGAATTCCCTTCAACGGGCACGCCATCACGTTGATGGCTCAGCTTGCGTACCACATAAGCGCTTGGTAGTTTGTTTTTCAACTCAGCTACCTGTTCCCATAGCATTTTATGCTTAATTGTGCCACCTTTTCAGTCTTTAAACTTATTCTGACCCCAGTAATGGAGATATTCATTGAATGACTGGACAAAATAAAAGGAATAACACATAATCAGTAGGGGAATTCTCGATCCGTATTTCTTAGTCCAAGTTATAGGGCTTTTAGTTCTGCCAGCTGAGCCGTGCAGTCTCCTAGAGACTGTGTCTTCGTATCGCTGGGATGGAATTTGCCATCCAACATACAACCCTTTACAATTGCACATGCAGCTCTGTATTGAGCAGATCAGTCAGTGTAAATAATGTATTCATACTGATCTAGAGGCATTATTTCATTTGGGAGAGGATATTCTTGTTCATATTGCAGGAATGCTTGTGTTTTTAGCCTAGGATCATATCTGTATTCTACATCCGTCGCAGTGAGAGAATTAGCCCATTGTATCCATCTTGGATGTAAGGCTTTAACATTAGGAACGCTTGCCTTTGTAACAGCCTCTAATGTAGTATAGTTCTTATTTCCCTTATAGGCTCTGCACATTGGAATAATATACACTATAGTTTTTGCATAGGACTAAGGTCAGTATGTTCCTATCGAGTACATTAAACTTAATTACTTGTGTGTGCCAGCTAACTCCGAGGTCACTAGAAACTTCTCGAATGAACAAGAAGGGAGTAGTTTCTGACAACCGCATAAACATAACAACATCGTTTCCCTTAGAATCGGAACGCGTCTCAGAATCGTGGAAACAATAGATAACAGTTTCACTCAGTCAATCGTGGATGCTTAGTTTCTTCAGAGTTACACAGTAATAGATAGACGGGCGTTTCAATAAAAGGGGTTTATTGAACAGTCTTGTTTCTCGTGTAAGAGATATGAGCTGTTACAATCGTTAGACAGTAAGCAAGATATAATATGCACAGCGTAAGCAGTAAGAAGAAATAATTCTGCAATAGCATTGTCTTTTAGGTATGACATATATTCATATATACATACATAAATAACACAGGCTAAAAAGTGAATAGTTGTCTGATGCTTCTAAAATAGTCCTACCCCAGTGTACCTAACCTAAGTGTAGTACGAGGTAAGAAGTAGGTGCTGTTTTTTATAGTATGGTCTATACTAAGTTTAGTATGCCAAGAGTCCATTTAGATTCTAGTTGGCTCCATACCTTTAGAATGAGTGAGGTGGGAATCTATCCGGGTCTCAAACTCTAACACCCCGCGAAGGGAGTTAGAACACTGGAAGCTGGATTCTCTGCAAGCAGGGATGACAGCGTCTGGTCAGTGCGTCAGGCCGTGATATGGTCTCCTCCGAACTTGCCGTGGCAAACCGTGCAGTCAAGTCGTGCTGAGTCGTGCCGTGGTTTGCCATGGTAAGGGAAGGCATATTATACCTGGAAGGTGCTTAGGAATGCTAGCATTGACGTAAAGTCGGGCAGAGGAAGACGTCATGGATGAACCCCTAAGGAATAGTAGTTCATGCATAATATATGAGTTCTTGGAGGAATCAATAATCCTAGCTAGGGAAAGTCCCGTTCGGCTTAAGGGTCTGGTTTCTAAGAACTCGTTGTGACGTGGGATGGATGGATGTACCATGCCTGTATTTGGTTAGCATGGCTAATGCCTAAATAAGGACTGGGATTCTATGCCTAAATAAGGGCAATGTGAATTGGGCCTATATAAGATTCCTGCAACCAGTGCTAGAATTAGCGGCAGACCACCAAACACCGAGTGCATTAAGTTTGGAATGATTCCGAGGACTGCTTGAAAAGGTGTTAACAGTCTCGAACATACGGTCTTAAATACATGCACAATACTGCTCGTATCAGACATGTTTAAGATACGTCCCAACATTTCTGTGAAATGTGTAGGGCAATTTGTCCTTAACAGAGCCTGTATCTCAGCCGAAGTCCTTGCGACTTGTAGATCATAGGTTTCTTTGGCCGAGGTCAAAGGCACGGTTTGTTGTAAAAGAATGGCTTTTATTCTGCCTAAAGTATCAATTCGTATAGAAGAGATGTTCAGTGAAGGCCATAAAGGCGACTCCCTGACTATGTCTATTTGGGGGAACAAGACTTGCATACAGCAAGTGACCCTGGAAGTAACCGTTACTAGATATGGGATACCTGGCAACATGCCACAACAGCTCAGATCATTCAACATGAGGTAATTAGAAAGTTGTCCAAACGTTGGATTAATCACAGCGGCTGGTGAATCTTGCAGGTGGCAGCATAAGTTTGCAGTGGAACCGCTACAGGCCCCGTGTAAGCTAATATCCCGACATGAGTGAACTGTTAAGTGCATTTTCACAGTGAGTACCGCTAATAAAACACTTCACGCCCCCCTCTCCAACATCTGTGTGTGTAAGGTAAATCCCAGGATGTCCTGATGTATTCTTTACCCAACCTTTCATATTTGCCTACTGGCATGTGTTTAAAGGCAATTGCGAAAATGGAAAGCTGTAACAGGCAGAGTTATTTTTCCATGAATGATTCATTCTGTAGCTGGTTTTTCTGCTACCGTAAATGGCAATTTTTCCAGTTTTTAAATGACCAGCACTGTATACTTTGCTCCCCTTTGTGCCAGCTCGATCTGTTTTTCAGTGAGATTGTAATCAGAAAACAGAGAAGACGTGTTGATGAAACGCCAAGGCACATAGCCTGCACGGAAGTTTTGTAGCGTCCAGCCTAATAGCAGAATACAACGTAATTGAGACTGGCCATGACGCAGCAGGACCAAATCTTGGTCAACAATATCTATAGCAGAGGATACAATGTTGCCCAATGAATATATCCTGGATGACAGAGTCGTTAACCCATTGTCGACCACAGCAAGAGATTTCTCTAAATTAATACGATCAAGTTCTTGTATTCTTTTTGCAGCGTCTGCTTGGGTAATCTTCCATATTTCATTATAAGCAGCATAGATGCCGGCATATATGAAACGTTTTTGACGCTCTTTTCTTGGACCTAGCAAGAATTCCCTAAGGTTTGCGTCTTCTTTAAGTAAAGATAAGTGTTGTTTCACATCCTCTAGTGTAGATGTATGCAGCCAATCAAGGCATAGTTTTCCTACACTGTATGTTGTTACTACCCCTGGATGCGGTCTTTGAACATAGCGTGGGTCTGGCCTATTGATTGTTAAACCTTCTGTTTTGTTCAGGAATTTTTCTTGACAGATGTTTGTGTCTGTGGGCAAGAGTAAACATTTTTTCCATTCGGAAGCTCATCTGCTGTTTTGTAAGATAGTATGTACGTTGACCACCCCCTGTGTCGTGCTATTACTTGCAGGTGTAGGTATGGGCGGTTTGTTCATGTCTTTGATCTTGGCTAACCCAAGGCAAGACGTTTGTTGGACAGTGTCATTCAAAAACCATTATCTGTGTGGGATGATGCAGGCTCTAAACAAAGCTTCTATCCCCTGCACCTGCCAATCTTTTGTACCCCAGACAGATTTCGTGTCAATTGTAACCCTGGGCATAGTTTGCGCAGTAGTGCTATGCGAACTGCACTACGCGAGATACGCGTAGCACTACGCAAACTGCATAGTACGCTGTTTGCGATGATTGTACAGTGTTGGATGCTTGTCCACACTGTGCAATCATTGCAAAAGGCATCTTGCACAGTGCAAGCGGTCGTTTTCTGCCGCTCGAGTGGATTTTTACTCGAGCAGCGGCTTTCTTGGCAAGCATACGCGACCACTCGCAATGAGAAACCTGACCTCCCCGCATTGAGAATCTCGCCAGGAGCTTTATTTTCCACGCTCGTGATCAGCAACTTGATGTTGCTGATCGCATATGAGGAAAAAGCCTCGCCGGGATGTCATTTTGCTGGCTCGCAGTCACCAACTTGACGTTGAGGACCGCGAGCGAGCAAAAAATGCCAACTACGCTACGCGATTTTACACTGTGCTACAGGCAATTCGCGTAGCGCGAAGTAGCACAAACTACGCAAACTTCGCGAGCGTAGCGTAGTTGTCCACCCATGGTTAGTCAATTGTCTTTTTCCAAAAGTCGAAACCCTGTCTAGACAGTTGTGCAATAAAGGCTGCAGAATAAATCTGTTTCGTATTGGTTTACATATTTTTCGTTCCTGTTTTGTTCACATTTTTCAAGTAAAACGTTTCTGGATTGGATATATTGTACCCTGAAAAATATGGAAACTTAATTTCAAAAGTTTTTGAGCTACCCATTGGTGGTGTAGGACAATGTTCCCATTGGTTATACATAACTAAATTTCTAGTGTTGCAGATTTATGCAAGAAATGATGACCATAGTGGTTGTAACAAAAAGCTGTCCATAGTCTGTTGAACCCTCTAAGTATTCTTTCTTTCTTTATAATCTTTATTTCGACCATTTTAGATCATAAAAGATATACAACAATAAAAGCATTTAAAATAAAGTTAACATTCAAATAAAAGCACATGACATTTTGAGAAGGAGCATAAATAACAACGTAGTGCAAAATACAATTCATTCAATAGTTCTATTATCCCCAGCCTCAACCTGCTTTATATGTCTTGCTCGAATGTGCCACATTGCTCTTAAAAATTTAGCTACCGCAAACACAACCGGGGGCGAAAGATCTGTTTTTAACACTCTGCATGCATGTAGATAATGCCTAAGACCCAGGTTCTTAAGAAGGGGAACAAGCCAATAATTTCTGGGTCTACAGTATGCTTTACAGAAAAAGATCATATGTAGGTCATCCTCCCGGGTTTGGGTGCATAATGAGCATTGCTCTGATGAGGGGGGATTGGACCACTGCTTCGTAAATGACCCAAGAGGGAGTGAGCTATGTCTCCACTGAAGGAACAATTTTCTGGTGAAGACCGGGCTGATATTGTCAAGAACACTCTCTTGGTGGTACACATCTTTCATTTTAATAAATACGTTAGTAAGAGACCCCTCCTTTGTAGCCCCTATAAGTTTTGATAATTTATATTCATAAAATTCCTTTACCAGGAGTTTCCTAGGGATCCTACAACACGCGCTCCCTGGGTTTAGCCAAAGCTCCGGCCGTCCCAGATTCTCGCATGTCTTTTTCACATAGGATAACCATGGGATAAGAGCGGCTTTTGGCAGAGTTAAAATCTCTTGTAGTTCAGACCTATATGTTGCAAGTTCTGGCCTAGCCCACAATCGACGCCAGAAAGTCAACGGTTTGAGTGTCAGCTCTTCACTAATGGGTCTCAATCCCAGGTCCAACCTCAACGGCAAAAGAGGTGTACTTGTCGGAAGGGCTGCCAACTGCCTAATAAAATTGTTTTCAGTAACTAGTAAATTCTGTGTAGAGGTGTGGCCCCATAGTTCCCCGCCATATACTACTGCCCCACGCGCTTGCATTATATAAATTTGTAGGGCTGGAGTCAAAGGTTTAAAGGACGAAGTATTCCTCAACCTACAGATACCTCCAGTTAATTGAACAAGTCTCAAATTGGCCTTGTTACGATGGGTATCCCAGGACATTGTTTGATTAATGGTGACTCCCAAATACTCAAATGTACATACTCTCTCCAACTTCTGAGTACCTATGAAGGGATTAGGCCGGGTGGAATTTGGGGGATTGAGAATCATGTATTTCGTCTTCATTGCATTGATCACTAGACCCCGCTCAGTACAAAAGGTCGAAAATCCATCTAAAATTCATTGAATTCCCATGGGGGACTTAGACAGCAGCAGGGTGTCATCCGCAAACATAATAGCGGGCACCCTGCTGCCATTGAGTTTAGGTGCATCGGAGTCGGTCACCCTCAGCAGGTGGTCGATAACCCCGTTGACAAAGAGGCAAAACAGGGTCGGGGCAAGGACACAGCCCTGTCTTACCCCCCTGTCAACCGGAAATCTATCCGTAAGTACCCCATTCCTGCCGCACCTCCCACGTGCAAAATTTCCCGTGTGCAGTCTTATCAAAATGGAAAGGATCTCTTGTGGTATGGCCAGGTCCGCCAAGACGGACCAGAGTCTTGCTCTTGGGACTAAGTCGAAGGCAGCACACAGGTCCACGAAAACCGTGTACAAGCTGCCACCCTCGATTATTGCGGTCTTCCAGTAAATAAGGTTCAAGCGGAACACCTGGTCCGTAGTCGAAACCCCCTTCCTAAATCCTGCCTGATAGGGGCTAAGGATGGAAAAGTCATCAATCCAAGTTTGGAGGCGATGAAGAATCAGCCTACCAAACAACTCCTGGGAGACATCTATAAGGCTGATAGGCCTGTAGTTGGCTGGGAGCAGAGGTGACCCCTTTTTAAAGACCGGCACAATCTCTGCGCCCAGCCAAGTACTAGGCACCTCCATGCCCCCCAGAATAGCATTAAACATGGACAATAGATATGGTGCCCAAACATCTGGTTCCTGTTTAAAGAGATCCCCGGGGAGGCCATCCAAACCCGGAGCCTTGCCAAGGGGTAAGGCAGAAATTGCTGCTCTAATTTCAATCACCGTAAAATGGTCTCCAGAATGACATGATGATACAGTGGGCGGTAATTCACCGGGGACCCCAGCCTCCACCCTATAAAGGGACCAGAAATGCTCCTTCCAGGCTTCAGCTGAGATGTTAGGTTCTATAGCCGATGGAAGATCTTCTGAGCCAGTATTTACAATTCTCCAGAATTTGCGGGAGTCCCTATTGGCTAGTGATTTAGTAAGGTGCTCCCACTTCTCCTGATCCCACTCAATCTTAGCGTTAAAAATCAATCGCTTATACTCCCTCCTCCTAGCCTTGATCTCAACTCGGCTATTGCCTTCCTTAATGGCGAATAAAAGGTCTGATTTCGCCTTGCGGCAAGCAGCATTATACCAAGTCTGGCGATTAGTGCCCCCCCCCCCTTCTTAGGTGGACAGAAGAGGACTTCAGCCAGAGACTTTATCAAGTCATCGTGCGCCAAACGCAATAATTCATAGGTGTCTTTGGGGGTAGAGTTTCCCATTAAACTACTCACTACCTCCAAAGTATTCATGGTTAGAGAATGCAGCAGACCTTTCTAGATCAGACATCATGTTATTAACAGTCTCAAAGTCCCAATCGTCAGAATAGGTACTGGAGGTAATAAAGTCACTTAATGATATTTTAAATAAGTGTGGAATCTTCAAAAGTTCTGATGGATCTAACATATCATAATCCGTTTTTTGTCCCAAACTATACCATCTTGTATAGGAACGGCTGTGATGTTCACTGCTGACAAGTCTCTTGCTTCACGATGGGATGATTTGTGTGGTTTCAAAAGTAAGTTCATATTTTTACTTCCTGTGTCCAAATGAATATATCTTCCATCTATCAACATGATCAGAGTTCTTACTAAAGCTAGCCAAAACAGAAAGAAAAATATTCCAGAAATAATCCATGCTGAAACCAGATAAGTCTTTTTAACGTGTTGAAAAAAGTCTTGTGCTTGTTCTTTGAAAGTTCTTTTTGCTGACGTCGTTTCAGGTTCGCTGGGATCCTCCGAAAACGTATCAAAGTTAATGAAATAGGCAGAAGCAGTTCTGTCAATGGTTGAAATTGCATCAGGATTCGTTGAAATCGCTGGAACCAGTGGATCACTTGTTATGTTGGTGTAAACAGATGTATCAGGACGAACTGTTATTTGGGTTTCAAGAGGGATGAGTTCCATAGCATTGTTGCTTAGTCCTTCATTTCTTACTTGGGGATTCTCAATGGTGATGAGTCTTTCAGTTTGAACCTCTTGAATAGTAGCCAGAGGAGTGCATCTGCTACTTGGTCGGAGTTCACATGGCCTACTGTTTAGTATCGGCCACATAGTGTGGTTTGATGAGGTCGATGGACACAAATCTTTTCTCCTTTTTTCCAGCAAGGGGCGGAAGAAGTACTGTTCTTGATCCGTGGATTGCTAGGACAGGTACTGGTTGTCTGTAAGAAGACCCAAATTCCTTCTTTTCCGCAACCTTTTCTCTGACTAGATCCCCAAGCTTTGGGATCCAGAAAGGCCTTGCTGGGATGGCTGGATTATCCCCAGTGGTGGTTGGCTTCAGGAAAATGTTGTTTTGTTTCGATCTTAGTTCATTTAAGTCCTGTAAAACAGCCAAACGATCTTTGATATCAAATTGTTTATTTTCCACAACTGTGCCTTTACATTCGAGATCAGTAACCAACATTCTTGTCCCAAATAGGACCTCATATGGAGTGAACCCCCCTAGAGAACTTCTTGGCAAATTGTTTAATGAGCGTTGGACCCCATAAAGATGTTTAACCCACCCATCACCCGAACCTAATACCCTAGCTGTTATAGACCGCTTTATGTCCAGGTTTTTCCTTTCCACAACCAAATTTCTCTCAGGATGGAATGGAGAGGAGTACTACAATGCAACGCACAAACTGGCCATGGCTACTTTGTAAGCCCGAGAGCTAAACGCAGGGCCCTGGTCAGAATGTAGTGTGCCAATTGCGTATGTGCCAATAAAGACTCGCAAATATTTGATAACAGTTTGAGCGTCAGACGAGCGCTGAGGCCACATCCATAGGAACCTTGAGCACAAATCCACTGCGACCATGATATATGTATAGTTACCATCCCTTAGCAAGGTACCGCAGTGATCCAGATAAACACACGCTAATGGTTTATCTGAAATTAACAGGGGCGTCTGCGCAGGACGTTTCACTGTAGAAACTTTCATCTTTTGGCATATTTCACATTCCAAAACATAGTTCTTGGTCTGTTTCCTAATGCTAGGCTACCAATATCTGTTTTAATAACGATACTGTGGTGGAAACACCTGCATGGGCAGAGTCTATCCCTTCATGTGCTGCTAGGATTAGTCCTAATCTACGTTCCATGTTTGGAATTACCCTATACCCCACTCCAGGGATTCGAGCAAACGGAATGTTGAAGCATTGACAGCCAACAATATCTCACTGTCTATTTTCGCTTTTGAATGAGTGATTGCAGCTACGGAAGCCATTTGCAGAGCCCCCTTTGCAGGTTCATCAGCCAATGAATTCCCTGCAACGTGAACGCCATCACATTGATGACTCAGCGTGTGTATCACGTGAGTGTTTTGTAGTCCGTTTTGCAACTGAACTACTTGTTCCCAAAGCGTTTTATTTATTTATTTTATTTATTTATTTTATGTAGTTTGTAGAGCGCGCAGCTACCCCCGAAGGGGTGTCCCGGCGCTAAAATCCAGAGTTACCAAGGGAAAGGGGGAGTGAAGCAGGAGGAGCAGTGGAGAGACTAAAGTCCGGAGAAGAGCCAGGTTTTAAGTTTGGCTCGGAAGATGGATTCAGAGGGACAGAATCTCAGCTCAATTGGAAGGGAGTTCCACAATTTGGCAGCAATGACACTGAACCCTCTGCCACCAGTTCTAGATAATCTAAAACGGGGCGAGATCAGGAGGCGGAGGTCATTAGATCTCAGGGATCTGGTGGAGCGGGATATCGAAACCCGTTTTTTCAGATAAGTAGGTCCGCAGTCGTTGACAGCTCGATAGGTGAGGGTGAGGACCTTGAACTGAATGCGGCTAGCCACTGGAAGCCAGTGGAGTTCCCTCCGATAAGCAGAAACAGATTGACGGTACGGGATATTACCGATCAGTCTGGCTGCAGCATTCTGGACAATCTGCAGCCGGCCTATCAGGTACTGGGGGGCACCAGCATAGAGGCTATTGGCATAGTCCAAGTGGGACGTGATGAGGGCTTGGGTGACTGTACGGCGGGAATCCAGGGGGAGATAGGGAAGGATTTTTCTGATCATGCGCAGTTTCATGAAGCAGGCGGAGGTGACTTTATTAACCTGGGTTTTGCATGACAGGGAGTCGTCAAATTGGAAACCCAGATTCCGAGCCGAGTGAACGGGGGACGGGGCGGGATCAAGCGCCGAGGGCCACCACCAGGAGGAGGGGATGGAGGTTCTCTGATTAAAAAACAGAACCTCCGTTTTGTCTGCATTCAATCTGAGGTGATTTGCGGTCATCCAGACACTGATGTTGTTAAGGCATTGGCGAAAATTGACGAATGCGGAGTCCGAGTGGTCCCTGAAGGAGAACACCAACTGTGTGTCGTCAGCGTAAGAGACCACCCTGACTCCGTAGGACTCCACAACGTCGGCCAAGGGGGCAAGATAGACGTTGACGAACAGGGGGCTGAGGGCGGAGCCTTGCGGCACCCCACATGACAGAGGTTTTTTCTCAGACTTAAAGGGACGCAGCAGTACCCTTTGACTTCTAGATGAGAGGAAGGACTCGATCCAGCTGAAGGCAGTGCCACCAATGCCTATCTACTTAAGTCGGTCAAGGAGGATGGGGTGAGAGACCGTATCGAATGCTGCGGACAAGTCGAGGAGAACCAGCATGGCCTCCTCGCCCCTGTCCACGCATTCTCGAATTGTTTCGGAAACTTCCAGCAGGGCCGTCTCAGTGCTGAATCCGGCTCTGAATCCGGATTGTGATCCATGCAGCAGAGAATGGTTTTCTAGGTATTCCGTGAGTTGCAGCTGTACGGCTTTTTCCAGGACTTTGGCGGGTTTAGGAAGAAGGGAAATGGGACGATAATTAGCAAAAACAGTGGGAAAGCGTTTTATGCTCGATTGTGCCACCTTATGCATCTTTGAAACCATTTTGAAGCCAATTCTTTAAATATTCATTGTATGATTGTACACAGTAAAAAGAATCGCACACTATAAGTGGGGAATTCGCGATCCGTATTTTCGAGTGCCAATTTGAATGCTTGTAGTTCAGCTCGCTGAGCTGTACAAACTTAAAGATTGTGTTTTAGTGACCATCGGTCGGAATTTGCCATTGTGCATACGACGTTCAACGATCGCGCAGGCTGCACTGTAAGCTTACTTCCTTTCCGTAGCGGGTGGTGCTGATCCGTCAGTATAAATTATTAATTCATACTGGTCAAGAGGGAGAATCTCAATAGGCAGAGGACATTCGTGTTCGTATTGCAAGAATGCTTGTGTTTTTAAATAAGGATCAAAAACCTTTTCAACATTTGTTGCAGCAAGAGAATTAACCCATTGCATCCATCTTGGATGTAAAGCTTTTGCATTCGAAATGCTTGCTTTTGTAACCGACTCTAAGGCTGGTACTGGAGTCACGACAATAATGCGTTTCCCCCAAGCTAGTGCTCTTTCTTTTGCTACAGCGGTTTGAACTGCTGTCACAATTTTTTCTGTTGAAGTGAAGCGCATTTCCGCTTGTGTATGCAAATGTGATTTGTATGCAATTGGTACTTTTCACCTTCAGTAGGTGAATCCGCATTGACCCGAAATTATTTGGATTACTAAATTACGTGTATTTACGCGTGTTTGTAAATGATTTGTTGCTAACAAGGCAGCTTGTAGTGAATGCAGGATTTCTGTGTGTTCCTGTGTCCAATCTTTGATTTTGAAATGTTTGATTAGTTCGTAGAGAGGTTTAACCCTTTCTGCGTAATCTAGAATGTAAGCTCTTCCAAAATTCAGGAAACCTCGAATCGACCGTATGTTTTTCAGCGTTTTTGGAGGTTGGAGCAGCGAACACTTTTCTAAGAAGTTCGCTGCCAGGCTTTTGCCTTCACTTGAAAGTTCATATCCTAGGAAAAGGACATTGAGGTGGGAAATTCTTGATTTCTTAAAGTTGAATTTATAGCCCTCAAAGGCGAAGCCCAGTATAATGGTGTTCACCCTGTTCAAGTGCCTATCCAGGTCATCATCTGTCAGATATATATCATCGACATATGACAATGCCTCGTCATCATAGATTTGTAGTAACTCTGTTACTCTTGCTGAGAATAACCCCGGGCTGTTCTTGAACCCTTGTGGGAGTCGACAGAAGTGACGCTGGGTCCCCATTATTGAGAAAGCTGTCAAGTACCTACTTTCAGGTGCGATGTTTTGACAAAAGAAACCATTTGAAATATCCAATGTGGTTTTATATTTTTTACGCACAATGTTATTCATTAATGCTGTACTGTGTGCATTTTGCACAGCAAATGTTTTAGAACAAGTGTTCAGGTGTCTGTAATCCAAAATTAGACAATATGTGTAGTCTGGTTTGGAAACAGGAAACAAAGAATTATTCATTGATGAGGTGCATGTTTCAATCACCCCTTGGTATTCAAGTTGATCTAAGAACTCCCTGACCTGTTTTGTAGCGTCTTGCTTAATTGGGTACTGCCTTTGTGCAGTAGGTTGACATTTTAATTGGATCTTGTGGGGAGGCGAGTCCTCATCCCATCCTACATGATTTTTGTATAATGCTGGTGCCTGGGCTACTGCCCATTTCCTGGCATAAGTATACTTTAAATGTACAGGAACATGGTTGGAGAAAGCTGGCATAATGATGTCTTCGCCATGTGGGCACTCCCTGGCAAATTCTGGTGGCCAGTCTTTTTCTGCTAGAAGTATATCATAACCCCTTGAAAGCTTTTCCCAAAAGAGTGCTTTCACTTTTCTTGGTATGTCTCCCTCCATCCGGAGTGTTATCTTATATAACATTTGTGGAGAACTAACCCTGGTGTCTACAGTTTCAATTGTTATGTACTCATTCAAGTCCACTGTCTCCAGAAGTTCCTTCAGGTTCTGGCGAGCTATTGTTACTTCTGCTGCACTGTCCAACATTGTCTGAGCCCATTTTCTGTTCTTGAGTTGTGCCCTCAGGATTTTCGGCATGTCTGACCTGTTACCTTTTTCTTGTTGAATTGAGGTTTTTGTTTGTTTTTCTGAACGTGTTGGTCGTCTCTGGACTTCACGTGTTCTTCTTTGTGATCTGACCGTCCTCTTCTTTCAAATGTCTGTGAAGATGTCTGAAAGGTACGAGAGGAACGTGTATCAGTATCTTGATACCTGTCAGGTTTTTCCAAATTATCCCTATTCCTGAGGTTATACCTCCTTTCAGAGTGCTCCTTTTGAGGAGAACTATCTCGGGATTGAGAACGTTTCTCTTTTGAATTTTGTTTTTTGTTTTCCCACTTCTTTTTAGAAGATGTAGGATTGTGTTTGAGTCTTTTACAGGACCCTCAGATAGTTGTGGTTTAACTGTGTAATTCTATTAATTCTTGTATTTGATTAAGTAATTCCTTATCCGACATTGCCTCAATGTCAGGATGAGGTATGTAGCCGGCTAAAATTGGCCATGTTGCTCCTGGTCTACCTAGTGGACCGAGCCTGGTAATGTGATTGTAATGTTTTAGGGCGCCTTTAAACCAGAGCTGATGCTCCTGGTATGTGAGTGGAATTTCAACATCCTTGAAGGGAATGTATTCCTCAGGTGGTTCATCTTCTTTGAAGAAGTGAAAATTTGTGTTACTGGATTTGATTCTGGGAATGTAATCTATGAATAGAATGCCTCTGTCTGAAAAGATTAATGTGCTTCTATCACAAAAAAACGCTCTACCACCTCTTGGTGTTAGGCCATGTTTTATAAGTTTTAGAGTGATGGCTCTCCTTAAACTTGGATGGATGTTTATAACACCCTCATCGGTTTCATTTAAACCTGTAGTATTTAAACCTGTTATGACTGGATCAGCCATAGCCTCTGTATCAGACATTTTGTTTAATGAAAAATGCAGAACAAGTTTCAAGAAAACAAAGATAAGGTGCATAATATTTTGGAACACTGTATCCTTCAACGTTGAATAAACCAAACAGCTAATACATAGGATTTTCGTCCTACTCAGCCACTATGGCGGATATTATCCCTACCCACTCCAGACATCTTATGGAGTTTTAGGAGAAGGGGTCTCTGAGAAAAGCACGACTGAGTTACTTCAGTATCTAGCGTTAAATTAGTGCCTTAACAAACCGTTGGGCGCCATGTAGGGTAGTTCCTATTTCCCTTATAGGCTCTGCACATTGAAATAATATACATTATAGTTTTTGCATAGGACTAAGGTCAGTATGCTCCTATCGAGTACATTAAACTTAATTACTTGTTTGTGCCAGCTAACTCAGGGGTCACTAGAAACTTCTCGAATGAACAAGAAGGGAGTCGTTTCTGACAACCGCATAAACATGACAACTTTGTTTCCCTTAGAATCGGAACGCGTCTCAGAATCCTGGAAACAATAGATAACAGTTTCACTCAGTCAGTCGTGCATGGTTAGTTTCTTCAGAGTTACACAGAAATAGATAGACAAGCGTTTCAATAAAAGGGGTTTATTGAACAGTCTTGTTTCTCGTGTAAGAGATATGAGCTGTTACAATCGTTAGACAGTAAGCAAGATATAATATGCACAGCGTAAGCAGTAAGAAGAAATAATTCTGCAATAGCATTGTCTTTTAGGTATGACATATGTTCATATATACACATACATAAATAACACAAGCTAAAAAGTGAATACTCATCTGATGCTTCTAAAATAGTCCTACCACAGTGTACCTAAGTGTAGTACGAGATAAGAAGTAGGTGCTGTTTTCTATAGTATGGTATATACTAAGTTTAGTATGCCAAGAGTCCCTCTAGGTTCTAGTCGGCTCCATACCTTTAGAATGAGCAAGGTGGGAATCTCTATCCGGGTCTCAAACTCTAACACCCCGCGAAGGTAGTCAGAACACTGGAAGCTGGATTCTCTGCGAGCAGGGGTGACAGCGTCTGGTCAGTGTGTCAGGCCAGGATAGGGTCTCCTCCGAACTTGCCGTGGCGAACCGTGCAGTCAAGTCGTGCTGAGTCGTGCCATGGTTTGCCATGGCAAGGGAAGGCATATTTATACCTGGAAGGTGCTTAGGAATGCTAGCATTGACGTAAAGTCGGGCAGAGGAAGACGTCATGGATGAACCCCTAAGGAATAGTAGTTCATGCATAATATATGAGTTCTTGGAGGAATCAATAATCCTAGCTAGGCAAAGTCCCGTTCAGCTTAAGGGTCTGGTTTCTAAGAACTTGTTGTGATGTGGGATGGACGGATGTAGGTGACCATGCCTATATTTGGTTAGCATGGCTAATGCCTAAATAATGACTGGGATTCTATGCCTAAATAAGGGCACTGTGAATTGTGCCTATATTAGGACATAATTCAGGGAAACCTATATACGGGTATCTAAATCGAAACACAACACTAAGGCTGGTACCAGAGTTACTACTATTTTTCGTTTCCCCTGAGCCTTTGCTCTCTCTCTCAATACAGCAGTCTGCACTGCTGTCAGGATTCTCTCTGTAGAAGCAAAGCGCATTTCAGCGTTTGTGTACAAATGTGATTTGTAAGCTATAGGTACCGTTTCAGCTTCATTGATGGTTACGTAAGTGTACCCAGATTGATCAGCTATAACGCGGATCACTAGACTGCATACGTTTATGAGTGTCTGCAAGTGTTTTGAAGCCATCATATCAGCCTGTAGGGAACAAAGGATATCAGTGTGTTCCTGTGTCCAATGCCTAGCTGAAAAATCTGGTCTTAAGTCATAGAAAGGTTTTACTCTGTCTGCGTAATCCAAAATGTATGTTCTACCAAAATTTAAAAATCCCAATATGGATTGTACGTTTTTCAAAGATTTAGGAGTTTGGAGCAGCGCACACTTTTCTAAAATGTTAGCTGCCAGGCTTTTTACTTCACTCGCTAACTCGAATCCTAAAAATAGGACATTGAGGTGGGCTTTTTTCGATTTTTTAAAGTTGAATTTGTAGCCCTCAGAGACGAACCCAAAAACTATGGTGCTCTCCGTGGTCAAGTGATCCTGTAAATCACCATCCATCAGATAAATATCATCTACATAGTACAATGCCTCTTCATCTAAATTTTGAAATAATTCTGTTACCATAGTGCTGAACACCCCAGGGCTATTCTCATACCCTTGGGGTAGTCGACAAAATAGTCGCTGTGAACCTGGTACGAAAAATGTGGTTAAATACCTGGTTTCAGGCACAATATTTTGACAGAAGAATTCATTTGAGATACCTTGTGTTTTGTATTTTTTCCGCACAATGTTATTCATTAATGAGGCACTGTGTGCATTCTGTACTGCAAATGTTTTTGTGCATGTGTTCAGATGTCTGTAGTCTAAAACTAGACAATATGAATTATCTGGTTTCAATACGAGAAACAAAGGATTGTTTATTGGAGAAGTGCAAGTTTCTATTACACCCTGGTATTCAAGTTGATCTAAGATCTCACAGACTTGTTATTTCGCTTCTTATTTTATTGGGTACGGTCTCTGGGGAGTTGGACTAGTGTTTACGGGGATTACATGGTGTGGTGACTCAGCATCCACCCCAACATGGTTGCGATATAGTTCCCGAGCAAGGGCACGTATGTGTGTTTTAAATGTATTGGAACGAGATTGGAAAAAGATGCTAAAATAACCGTTTCTCCCTTTGGGCAATCGATAATAATTTCATGCGGCCAATCTTTTTTGGCTAAAAGGATGTCATAGCCATAAGTCAGGTTCTCCCAAAAGAGACCTTTAACTTTTCTGTGTTTGCCTCCCTTCATGTGGAGTGTTATTTCATGTAATCTATGTGGAACACTTACTCTTGTATCAGGTGTTTCCACCGTGATGTCCTCATTCAATTCCGCTGTCACCAGAAATTCAATCAGGTTCTGGCAAGCTATTGTTACTTCTGCTGCTCTTTCTAGCATCGTCAGAGCCCATTCCCCGCTCAGTATTTAAGTCCTCAGAATTGTGGGAATGTCTAACTTTAAGGCCTGCTACTTTCTTCTTTTTTCAACTGAGGTTTTGATGTTTGCTTATCTTCTTTTTTGGAAGGATAGCTTGAAGCGTGTGCCGTATCTCTGGACTTTGTACGCTCTTCTTGTCTGTGTTCTCACCGTCCTTCACTCTCGGAGTTTCTTGGTGAACCCAAAATGGAATGAGAGGAACGTGTATCAGTATCCTGAAACCTGTCGGGTTTTTATTATGTTATCCCTATTTCCAAGGTTATATTTCATTTCAGACGGCCCCTGTTCAGGAGACCCACTCCTAGATAGAGATCTATTTTCTCTAACTTTTGTTTTTTTATTGTAATTATTCCATTTTTTCTTGAAAGAATCAGGTGCTTGCTTAGTGTCATCCTTTTCAGGACCACCCATGGGTTGAGGTTTTGTTGCTTTAGCTCCCAAACTATCTCTACCTAATTCAGCATAGGCGTCTGTGATAATTTTAGGTAGTTTATGTTTCTGTTGTAAAGGAGTTAAATCCCTCAGGCGTTGGCGTTTTGCCACTGCTGCTGCCTCCCCTTTTATATTTGCTGATTTTATAGCCGATACTTGGGCAAAATTACCTAATAATTTCATCCCCAAATTCAGAGCAGGTTCTGCTCCATACTCAGTTTGTATTTGTCTTAATACATCTGGTATTACTACTAATGAAGGGATACCATGAGTTCTGGTATATATGGCAGCGAAAACTGTACCCCAAGTGGTACAATCCTCTATTTGGGGAGCTATACCCATTGGCAAGCGCTGTATTTTTCTTGAGGGCTGGTATGTGGAAATGCTGATTCAAGCGTTGTTATTTTCGGAGCTATCCAGAATGGCATTTGCTCACGTTTAGTGGGCATTCTACCCATAACTGTTTATAGCGCTTGTGGTATGATTTTAGTTGTAGAACTCTGAATTTGTCCTGTTTGTGTAGCACTTCTTGGCTGAAGAGTGAGTGTTCTCATCACAAATTCTGTCAGGTTTCTGTAAAGTTTTATTATTTCTTTGTGAAGTAGACGTAGGTCTGCTACTGGCATTGAGTCAATGTCCGGGTGCGGTGTATAAGCCGCAAGGACTGGCCAAGTGGCTCCATCTATTCCGAGTTGACCTAGTCTTACTTTGTCTTTTGTGATGGAAAGGGCGCCTTTAAACCAGTTTATGTGCACCTAGTAGGTGCGCAGAATTTCAATGTCCTCATACAGACAGTATTCATTTGGTGTTTCATCTTCAGTGTAAGAATGAAATGTATTTGATTGTGCATCTGCTTGTGGGAATTTAACCCATAAATAGAATACCTCTGTTCTATATTATTCGTGAGCCACAATCATGAATGTTACTGTCCCACCCCTAGCTGTGACTCCATTGTCTGTAAGTGTTTGAGCAAAGGCATTTCTAAAATGTTCTGAACTGTTGATTTGCTCTTCTATTTCTTCCTCACTGACTGCAGCAGGCTGTGCTTGCCCAGCGACGTTTTCGTCAGCCATTTGTTGACAAAACATTTCAGGGCAGAGTTTCAAGGAAACTGAGATAAGGTTTTATGCACAACAGGAACATTTTGTCCTTTAAGCTTGATAAACCTACAGCCAATAAATAGGAATTTAACCTACTCAGCTGTGGCAGATAGTTCCCTTCCCACTCCAGACGTCTCTGGGGAAATGTGAGTAGCGGTCTCTGAGGAAAGCACGACTGAACTACTCAGATTTGACTGTTAAATAAGTACGAAACCAACGTTGGAGGGGCCATGTCGTGTAGTTCCTATAAACCTAGATAGGATCTGCGCGTTTAGACAACATACACTTTAGGATTGGTGTCCGGACTGATTCTAGACACCCCTACCGGGTATGTTAGCCTGTATACCAGCTAGCTCACAGGGCCATCAGAAACCCCTCTTACCAAGTAGAGAATAGTTCTTGGCAACTATCGAACATGACAACCTTGTCCTATCAGGGATTGTGGAAACAGTGTACTACTTTTCGCTCAGTCACTCGTGCTCACTTCGTCTCAGAGAGATACACAGAATAAAAGGTGGGGACGTTTTTCCATAATTTATTGAACCAGCGTCATTCTAGTGTAAAATACCTGTGCTGAAACAACCATTAGACAGTAACAGATAAAATGATTATAAGAACTAACAGAGTAAAAAAGGGTGGTAGATTTCTAACATCGTTCTAAAACAATGAATACAGGCAAGTAGATAAAATACATAAAAGTAAAATGCTTACTCCTACGATGCGACCCTAACTAGATGTACCTAAGTGTACCTAGCACGTATGTGGGTGTAAAGCCAAGAATCCTTCTAGGATAAAGTCAACCCCATTACCTGAAGTGAGAGACTGTGGGACCCCGTTTTGGTCTCGAGATGGACACCCCGCAAGGGGTGTCAGCCCCCTGCGAGCTGGAGTGTCTGCGTGCAGGAACCTCAGGGTCTCGTGTCAGTGTGTCGGCAAGTAAGTCCTTTTCTCCTCTGACTATCTCAGCAAGAGAGGATGTATATATACCCAAAGTGGTAACCCCTGTGGATACACCTTGCTGTGTCAAGTCGGACTGGGATGATGGAAGGAATGAGCCGTATACATATTTATTATACAGGAGATGGTAGGCCCGCTGTGATTCCAAGAATCCTCATGCATAATGAATGAGGCTTAAGCTTTTCGGAGAAAACCCCATTTCATCTTTGGACATTACCGTAACTATGTAAAAGGTCAGTACTAAGAATTGTTATGTAGTGTAATGGTAGGGGATAATATAGGTGAAAGGTTAGGTGACTATCTAAGCATATATTGGGGTACCTATATGGAACATAACAAGGGGAGGGACATATTGCTAGCATTGCCCACTGAGGATCAGATGTCCTATGTCCCCATGAAGGAAGCCTTAGTAGCCAGGTATGGGTTGACCCCAGAGCTGTACAGGCAAACATTTAGGAACTGTAAGAAGCTGGAGTCAAGTACTTGGGTGGAGTATGTGTCTTACTTTTGTAGAGCATTGGATGGTTGGGTGAAGGGTAACAAAGTGATTGATTTGCAGGGGCTCTTTGATTTGGTTGCATGGGAGCACTTGTCTAGTAGTTGTTTTCCGGCGCTACGCCAGCATTTGATTGACAGTAAGCTGACTGACCCCAGGAATCTTGCTGTGGAGGCGTACCCCTGGGTCAGTACCAGGGTCCACAAAGGTTATGTGGGAGACTCCGCCACAGGTGGGCAGGGACCCCAGTAGAAGAGGGGGGACAAGGGTAAACAGAAGGAGTTCCAAAAAGGGCCCCAGAGTAATCCCCAAGGGAACCAAGGTAAGGTTTCCCAGCCTCCCACTGAAATGAAGCCATGGGTCCTGACAAGTAAGCCTGTTCATAGGGGTTCCAAGGCATGCTTTAGTTGTGGTCAGGTGGGCCAATTCCAAGGGGATCGTAGGTGTCCCAATAAAGTTACCACCGCACCCACTGGTGCACCGCCCCAGCAAATGACTAGTGTAGCCTTGGGAGAGGATTTGGGTGCCCAAGAGGGGTGGGGTCTCGCAGAGATATCCCTGGTCTCTTTCATGAGACAGTAAAATGGTCCCAAGAGCTCATCTGCCTGATAACACCAAGTACAGGAAGTGGGTGACCATCAATGGCAATAGTGTGGAAGCTCTAAGAGACACCAGAGCCAGTGTGACAGCTGTCAGTTGTCGGCTGGTGTCTGAAGAGCAGGTGGTCCCCAACACATTCTACCCAGTAGTTTCAACTGACAACTCAGAGTCCCTCTGCAACGTGGCACAGGTTCCCCTTTGGGGGTGGGGTGGGGGGGAGGGGTGTCTCATGTACCTTGAAAGTAGCTGTGAGGCCAGCCATGCCTGTTGACAGTCTGCTAGGCAATGATTTGGCGAGCTGCCCTTGGACGAAGGTGGAGCGGAGATCTCATTTCGAGATGTTGGGTCTGCCTGACTGGGAGTGTGTGACTATTCAGTCTATGGCAGCCGGTAAGTGAATTTCAAGAGGACCTGGAGCCTGCCAGCAAGAGAAAAGGCAGGGGGCGCGGGAAACCGGCCCCCGAAGTTCCCACGGTCCAGGAAGAGGCAAACCTTGAGGGGGATGCCCTGCAGCCTACAGGGGAAAAAGTGGTTGAACTGGGGAACCTGCCTAAGCTGACCTATTGGCAGCAGGAAGGAGGCCTCTTAAGGGAGGAATTCTGCCAGCAGCAGCAGAAGTGCCCTTCTCTTGTTGGTTTGCGGCAACAGGCTGCAAACCAGGCAGCAGGTGATCAGTCTGGATCACATTGGATTTACTGGGAGAATGGTCTCCTGTATAGCGAGCCTAAAGTTGCTGAGCCTAGGTCAGCCCGTGTGCTGGTGGTACCGAGCACTTCAGAGCCTTC
Source organism: Triturus cristatus (assembly GCF_964204655.1). Lineage (NCBI taxonomy): Eukaryota > Metazoa > Chordata > Amphibia > Caudata > Salamandridae > Triturus > Triturus cristatus. The sequence goes on along the minus strand of NC_140587.1, from coordinate 464,837,540 downwards.
CTACTCGGTCTGGCTCATGATGTGCCTTTGGCAGGACATTTGGGGCAAGACAAGCTTTAAAAGGCTTGTCAACCACTGTTACTGGCCCCAAATTTGTAAGAGTTCCAATACTTATTGTAGGCCTTGCCAGGCAAGTGGTAAGAGTGGGAGGAAGTGTAAGGCTCGTCACCAACCTTTCCCTGTGGTCAGCACCCCCTTTGAGAGGGTTGGTATTGACATTGTGGGGCCTTGGGATCCCAAGACAGCCATGGGCAACAGGTTCGTCTTGGCGGACCATGCCACCAGGTATCCAGAAGCCATCCCTCTCCGGACTGTGATGGCCACCGTGGTGAGTCGTGCATTGATGGGGATTTTCTCCCGTGCGGGGTTCCCCAGAGAGGTGGTGTCCGACCGTGTTACCAACTTCATAGCTAAGTATATGAAGTCCCTGTGGCAGGAGTGTGGTGTTACCTACAAGTTCACCACTCCTTACTACGCCCAAGGTAATGGGCTGGTTGAGAGATTCAACCGGACCCCGACGGGCATGATAGGGGTCTTGGTGAACCCAAAAGGCATAAGTGGGACATCATCTTACCATGTCTTTTGTTTGCTTACAGAGAGGTACCGCAGAAGTCCTTATGATTCAGTCCCTTTGAGCTCCTGTATAGGCATCCTGTAAGAGGACCTCTAAGTCTGGTGAAAGAAGGCTGGGAGAAAGCTCCCAGTAAACTTCCCCAGGATGTATATAGCTACATGCTGACCTTCAGAAACCAGACTAAGCACTTCAGACAACTCGCTCAGGCGCATCTGGAAGCCAGCCAGGAGATGAAATGTTGTATGATCAGATGGCCACTCTGATAGAGTTTCAGCCTGGCCAGAAATTATGGGTCATGGCCCCAGTGGAGCCTTGGGCGCTCCAGGATAAGTGGACCGGACCATTAGAGGTGGTGGAGCGCAAGAGTAAAAGTCACCTACTTGGTAGACTTGCAGTCCCCTAGGAACTCTTTCCGTGTCCTGCATGTGAACTGCCTGAAGCCCCACTTAGAGAGGTCAGAAGAGGGCATGCTCCTAGCAACAGATGCTGGAATGGAGAAGGAGACTGAGCCTCTTCCTGACCTCCTGTCTGCAAAGGAGCACGATGGGTTAGTGGACGGGTTATCACTCTCCCCCACCCTGACTCCTGAACAGCAGAGTGACTGTCGCCAACTGTTGGGACAGTTTGCTACTCTGTTCTCCCTGACCCCTGGTGTCACTCAGTGTTGTGTCCACGATAATGACACTGGGGAAGTCCTCCTGTAAAGCACAAAATGTACAGAGTGACTGACAGGGTTAAGGCTTGCATCAAGGAGGAGGTCTCCAAGATGTTATCGGTAGGGGTGATAGAGATCTCAAACAGCCTTGGAGACAGCCCAGTGGTCTTGGACCCAAGGCTGCCGTACCCGGTGCCACGCCACAACTCCGGTTGTCTGTGGACTACCAAGGGAAGGGCTCAATTCAGTCACCAGGACCGATGCACACCCCAATCCCAGCGCTGATGAGCTCATAGATCAGTTGGGAGCTGCCCAGTACCTCAGTACGTTTGACTTAACGTCTGGGCACTGCCAGATTGCCTTAACTGATAGGGCAAAGGAGAGGTCAGCATTCTCAACGCCAGAGGGACAAAATCAATTCTGCGTGATGCCCTTTGGGTTGAAGAATGCCCCTGCATTCAGAGGTTGGTCAACCAGGTGTTGGCTGGATGGGAGGATTTCAGTGCCGCCTACCTGGATGACATCGCAGTGTTCAGTGCCACTTGGGAAGAATATCTGCACCACCTCTGGTAAGTGTTGGAAGGCTCTGCAGAGGGCAAGCCTCAAGTTCAAGGCTAGTAAGTGTGAGATCAGGCAGGGATCTGTGGTGTACTGGGGACATCAGGTGGGGAGCGGCCAGGTGGCGCCCCTATAGCCCAAGATTGATACCATTCTGGCTTGGGAACCCCCCTTCACCCCCCACCTCCCCACCCACAAGACCCAGAGAGAGGTGAGAGCCTTCTTAGGACTCACCGAGTATTACAGGAGATTCGTCAAGGGTTATTGCTCCATTGTTGCCCCCCTGACAGAGCAGTTCCAGGAAGCAGCCCAGGAAGGGTAACTGGACTGACGCATGCCAGAAGGCTTTTGATGCCCTGAAATCTGCCATGTGCATGGTGTCCGTGCTTCAGGCGCCCAACTTTTCAAGAGAATTCATTGTGCAGACAGATGCTTAAGAGCATGGTCTGGGAGCGGTGCTCTCACAGCTAAATGAGGAGGGCCTAGACCAACCTGTGGCCTTCATTAGTAGGAGGTTACTTCCACAGGAACAGAGCTGGCGTGCGATTGAGCATGAGGCATTTGCTGTGGTCTGGACACTGAAGAAGCTGAGGCCCTACTTGTTTGGGACTCACTTTCCAGGTTCAGGCAGCCGACAAGCCCCGAAGATAGTTGATGCAAATGACGGGTGAGAATCCAAAGTTGTTGAAAGGTCCATTACTCTACAGGGGATGGACTTCACAGTGGAACATCGCCCTGGTACAGAACACGCCAATGCTGATGGTCTGTCCAGATTTTTTCGCCTTAGTCAAGAGAACTCCCAAAAGGGTGGGTAGTTCTCCCCACATTTCAGCTGAAGGGGACACGTGTTAGACCTGGCACCATTGGTGTGGGTCTCCCTTGTACTTTTGTCTTTGCCTCCTGTGTTTTTGCTGTGTGTTGGACTCCGTTGTGCTGGTCTAGATGCTTTGGGCCACTGCTGTTCAGTGCCAAAGTGCAAGGGCTCCCTTTGTAAATTGTTGTTATATGAATTAGTGATTCCATGATTGGCATATTTGATTTTCTACTCAGACACTAGTACAGTGCGTGCCCAGGGCTTGTAAACCAAATGCTGCTAGTAGGCTTCAGCACTGATAGGGACACCCACAGAAGCAGCCTGTAAAATGTAACTCTGGCCTGCCATTGCAGAGCCTGTGTGCGGTCTGGTACTGCCATGTCTACTTGGGAGGTGCACACACTTGCCAGTCCCTAACCTTCGCTTTTCTTACAAGTTAGTCACCCCTAAGGTAGGCCCAAGGTACCCCGGGGGGAGGGTGCATTGCATATGAAAGGTAGAACATGCTCTGATGTGTGTGGCATGTCCTGATAGTGAAATACTGCCAATGTCGTTTTTCACTATTGCAAGGCTACCTGCTCCCATTGGATAGAATGGGGAGTTTGTTTCTAACATCTTATAAACATAACTGCCCCTGGGAACAAGGTAGGAAAATAACATTTGATATGCCTGAACTCAGAATATTAAAATGCATCTTTTAGTGAGGGTGATTTTTACATTCTGTGTTTGATAATACCACTTTTAGAAAGGGGGTATTTTCTTGCTTCGCCATCCAGTGTACCTCTGCTAGGTTGGTGTATTGCATGTCTGGCTTTGGATGACAGGGGCTGGGAAGGAGCAGTGGCTCAAGAGAGCCTGATAAGTCAGGGCTGGGCTGAATAGACCTGTGCTGCATTTAGAGTAGGGGGAGGAGATTTCCTTTCACCTGAATGGGCCTGGTCTGTCTCCAACAATGCTGTTCCCACCTCCTGCCAGGAAGCTGCACCAGTGAGGACAGAACTGGTTCTGTTTGGTACAGACACACTCTGTCTTCTGAGACCAAAGGATTTTTGTGTATAAAAAGGGGAGCATAGAGCCCAGACTTTTAGATCACTTCTGGGAAATCAAAAGGAACTTTTGACAAGAAGAAGAGCAGGAGAAGCTTAGGAGGAATACTGCCCCTGTGTGGTTTGCTGTCTGGGATTGGCCAGCAGTGGCTACTTGCTGCCAAGGAAACGTGAAAAGGACTTTGCTGTGTCCCCATCTTGAGGAAGATCTCCAAGGGCTTGAAACTGAGCTTGCCTCCTGTTCTGAAGTCTCACGGACACAAAGACCAGCGCCACTGGACTTACTTGCTGGGAGTTCTGATCTGAAAGAGGTGCCTGCTGTTGTTTTGGACCTCTAGAGAACTGTTTGCCACTGGGAGCTGGAAAATCAACGCAGCATCAAAGAAGCGCGACACATCCGTGCCTGTTTCCGACACACCGCCGAAGAAACCATCGCAGCGCCTGCCGTGGCGTGAGAAAATCGCTGCACGACGCATCAGTTGCAACGATTTCTAAAGTCTGAGATCACCACACCGATCCCGAAGCAGACCCTGCTGTGCGGCTACAAGAATCGTCCCGGATCGTTATGAGAAGTTGGCCTGGTATATGCTGTCTACTAGTTAAAGTGGGCACCTTGCACCAGTCCAAACAACCCTTATTGATGATTAGGTTAAAGACAACCTTTATGGAAAGCGATCCGGCTATGGAGAGCAGCCTTCAGGCTAAGTCTCGAAGGAATGTAAAGCAGCTTGGTTTACCAGATTATAACCTCCTGATTGACCAAATGAAAGGAGACCCACAATAGGTATATATATAAAATATATTTATTATTACTAAACACTCTCTACTAACCTCTTTATGAGATTAGAGAGCAAGGCACACAACATTACAGTTCTAAAATGACAGTAAATAGCACAATATACAACGGGCCCCAGGGGGAGACCAAACCATATATTAAGAAAGTGGTATAAGAACCACAACTTGAGTAGACACAGTGTCTAGAGCACGTAGAATCACTGGGTCCCCAAGGAACCACCCAAGGTAGTGACACAGGGGACCCACGGGGGACGCGTGCAGTGTGAAAACACAGCCACGAGCTCCGTACAATCCAATGGGAAAGTCATGGTTGGAATTTTAAAGATTAAGGACACTTAGGAGAGGACTTGGAGCAAACCCCTTTAGACTTAGAAGGTTCTAAGGCCAGCACCCATGTGAGCACCGGAGTACTCGTGTTACCTAACCCAGGGAAGCCAGGTGCATAGATGTCAAATGCTGTTGGGAATCTTCGCTGTTTTCAATGGCGAGTTGCTGCAAAGTGCTGCTACCGTGGAAAGGAAAAGTGTCCGGTGTGATCCAAGTCTGGATCGAAGATGGGACGAACATGAAAGCAGAGGGGACAGTCTGGGTCACTTGCCAGTGACCAGGGGCACGATAGACTAATGCCCACCGATGTCGGGTGTTTCAGGTGCGATGAAGTGATGCTTGACTCCACTGCCACGGGGACCAGGAGACGTCAACGACGACCACAGTCCGCAGGCGAGCTGTCCCATGAAGGATGTCGAGTGCTGGGGGAAATCGGTGTCCGGATTGGGGACCAACAAGCCTTGGCAACGGCAACCTAAGCGGTGAGAGTAAAAAGGCTTCGGTGTGGACCAGCAAGGTCCTGTGGACTCCGCAAGCAATGGAGAGTCAGGGCACGTCTGGAGCAACCAGGTAAGCCCACTGAAAGTTAAAGTACCCTTCTCATGGACCCACAAGTCGACGGACAAGGGATCGCAAAGGGACCTCGAGAGGAATCGCTCAATACCAGCCCACGGGACACTCGTGGAGTGTAGGCCAGTAATCTTCGGTGGAATCACTACTCGGGGTCTGGACTACAAGTAGCCCAAAGCGCAGCCTCAGAGATCGCCAAAAAGCATATGCTGCTTCAAATGTGCACGCTGTCCAGGGGTTCGTGTTGCACGTCCCCAAGAGGGCTTTGGATCTCAGGTTTGCTGAGAGCACGGATCAGCCTCTGGGTAGCTTGGAAATCCACCTCCGGTGTTGCAAAGTCTTCAGGGTCCTTCAGGATCAGCGTAGTTGCAAACCGGACAGATGCGTCTTTGGTGCCTGCCTTGCATGGGAGTAACTCCTTTACTCCAAGGGAGATTCTTCGGTCATCCAACGTCCTGTAGATAGTTGAAGTTCTGGTATTCTGTAGCAGAGTTTCGTTCAGGTAAATCTACTGTCGTGTAGCCAGGGGTTCCTACTTTATACCCAAGGAAGGGGTGGGACAAACTCTGGGGACCCACCTATGGGAGGGTCAGGAAAGAGGGGTGGATACACCCATGTCCTTTGTCCAGTTTCGCGCCTGAGCAGGGGCTAGTAGCCCCTGCAACCGGTTTGAGCTGAACTATGCACAGGGACACCAAATGTGCCCCCAGTGCAGACTTAAAAGCACTCTGAGTGCACCCACCCAGCCCCAATACACTAAAGCCTGTCTGGGAGGTGGTCACACCTCCCTGTGACAGGAAACCTATTGTCCAGCCATCCCCTGCCGGAGTTTCGGCCAGCAGCAGGAGGGCAGACTCGTGTCTGTGGCTGGCAGCATCCACTTTGTGATGCCAGGGCTTGCAAAGCTGGGACCGGGTGTACCGGTGCTGTCGTATGTCTCCCTCTAGTAGGGTGGAATCATACCTCCCACACCAGTTACTGGTGTGGAGGTATAATTCCAAGGTGTTTGACACCAAACACAACATGTTTCCATGCAGCCGTTTTAAAGTTAGCATTTACCGCAAGGTTATAATTAGGGCTCCCGGTTTTATGGTATTTATTTTTTTAGCATTTCCGTCTGTCTTCATCCATATTTTTTGCCCACTTGATCTGTATTTATCCATATTTATTTTATATTTTGCGGATCAATGAAGTTGTAAAACTGCACATTTCCATATTTATTTAACCGACAAACGCGCACTCATACTTTGATGTCTGTCTTTTTTAGCTATTTAAGCTGCCAAATATTATATAACAAAACATCCACTGCTAAATTTTAGCATTATACCACAAATGTATGTTGACACATGCCATTATTTAATGAAATTGCACCCTGTGTTTTTTAATTTCCCATGCTGTCCATCTGCTCTGCTGTTGACTGATAATTCAAGAAAAACAACACAGAGTCACTTAAAAGAAGCCCATTTTTCAGTATTTATCTACTTTTAAAAATAAATGCAGACAGAAAACACATTGTTTTCTGTCTGTATTTATCTGTAAAATGCCGTAAAAACGGAGAACCGGGAGCCTTAGTTATAATGCACTGAAGTATATATGGTATGGCTGCATCACAAACAACCCCGGAGTAGAGGTTCCGAAGGCTGCAGAGCCGCTTTGCTCATGCATGGGCTCCCTCTCACATAAAACCCAGCACCCTGCCTTCAGGATTGATAAGGCCTGCCATAGGGGTGACTGATAGGTTTATATGTGCAGTGATATGTATAGATATAGTGAACCTATATCTAAGTAAGGGGTGCATGCACCACCTTACACAGGCTGCTGTAGCAGACCTGTTGTGTCATTTTGAATGGTCTCAGAGGGGTGGCATAATACATGCTGCAGCCCCTGAGAGGCCTCCGGGGTACCTATGCCCTGGGTATATAGTATACCATATACTAGGGACTTATAAGGGTACCCCAGAATCCAATCTGGAGTGTACCTAAGGTATTGGTAATCAATTTAAAGAGAAAGCAGATAGTCTGACTGGGATCCTGCTAATCAGGACCCCAGTCAAAGTCGAAACACAGTGAAACATCAGCAAAAAGTGGGGGTAACTATAAGAAGCAGATCCTACTCTCCTACAATTGTCTCGTCGCATCGAAGCACCAAGTCTGTCGCATCGTTGGGGGACGCAGTAAGAAACAGACGCATCAACTCCCCACGCAGTAAGAAATCGACGCATCAACTCCTCTTCGATAAGGAACAGACGACTCAACTTCCCTGCGCCACACCAACGCATCACGTCCTCCAGAGCAACGAACAGACACATCACCTTCCCTGAGTGTAAGGAACTGACGTATTACCTTCCCTGTGGCCCATTTTGGTTGTTTTCATGACGCATCCAAGGTACTTTGTGAGAAAAGGGTTGCATTTGCAATTTGCTTTGAACTGAACTATTTCTACCATCTGATAGTCATATTTGTATTACTGTAGTGAGGATTTTTGTTTTTTGGTGTTGTTTTGGTTTAGATAAAGATTACTTATTTTTCTAAACTGGTGTGGTGTCCATTTGTAGTGTTGTCACTGTATTCCTGTAGGTGTTCACAAATGCTTAACACACTGCCTCCGAGATAAGCCTGTCTGCTCGTGCCAAGCTACCAAGGGGGTGAGCAGGGGTTACTTTAGAAGTGTATCCCCCTTACCCTGACTAGAAACAAGGGTCCCTATTTGGACAAAGGTGCCTACCTCTGCCAACTAGAGACCCCATTACTAACAGGGGTACTGTATTTTTATTAGAGTGGGGGTACGTACACATTTACTTTTGGATATCCAGCAGTAGGAGACGGTGTTGGAGGATCTTTCTTGTGGGATGGAGAGGACTACAGATAGAAGGGTGCACCTGCTGGAGGAGCAGGAGAAGCTATTTGATTTGGTTGAGCACCATCATAGATTTGATTATAAGGCGTAGGTTGTCAATTGTCTATGCAGAGCAAGATAAAAATCGGTCAGGATGCCTGCATGGCTTTTGCGGGATGTCGTGGGTTGTCACGCGGTTCTTCAACTGTGTGACCCCCTTGGGGCAAAGATATCTTTACGTAGAAGGAGATCAAGGAGGTGTACCTGCAGCACTATCGTGAGCGGCACTCCTCAGGCGGGGAGTAATGAGGTGGAAATTGCGGAATTATATTTTGGATGCTTCTCAGATGTCCCTTGAGCTGGCGGTGGTAGATGAACTGGGTGCAGATATTAGCAAGAAGGCGGTGCAGTCCGATTAAGGAAATGGCAAGGGGCAAGGTGTCTGGCCTTGATGGTTTACCTGTAGAATTATACACCGCATTTGCTTCAGACCTCATCCCTAGACTTGTGGCGCTTTTCAATGATTCTCGGCATTGTAGCCAGGTTTCATCCTCTCTGCGAGCAGCAGCTGTTGTATTGTTTCCAAAGAAGGATAAGGACCGTCTTTTTCTCGATTCTTACAGCCGTCTTTCCATGCTTAACACAGACTACAAGATCTTGAGTAAGATACTGCTGACTCATTTGCTTCCGCATATGCACTCTCTAGTCCATCGAGACCAGACTTGCTTCATTCCCATGCGTAGCACTATGCCTAACATTCTGCGATTATTCCTGGCATTAGACCATCGGGAGCGGCTACCACTAGCGGAGCTGGTCATGTCGGTGGATATTAGGAAGGCTTTCGATTCGCTTCACTGGGAGCTTCTCTATACTACTCTGTTTGGCATGGGCTTACCCTTTGCAAGCTTTAAAAAATCATAAAAATGCTACTAGACCTGTAGGTCTAGTTATTTGACAAATGTACTCTACCTAGCTGTGATGTACTTGACCCACAAACTGGTCTCATTAAGTCATCCTAGGCAAATATTTTATTTCACTGAGCCACCTCTTTCTTCATTATCACATATGAGAGCACCTTTCAAAATGTGACTTCAGCATGTCTGCTGTACAAAAAGAGCATTTGGTTTCATTTAATAAACTAAACGTTTGCTCCATGCATAATAGGAATCTAGCCCACATATAGGGTACACGTGTCCCCAGACTTGTCTTTTAGTCCACGAATAGCATTGCCATCAGGGCAGGGGCAGAAATGTTTCTCAGTTCATCTTTAAAAACTCACTTTTAATAAATACATTATTAAAGCAGGCCCAAAAAAACGTAAAAATTCTTGCTAGACCTGCAGGTCTCTCGACTTGAATTATCAACTGGACCTAACTGTGATGCACTAGTTCCACAAACTGGCCTTACACAGCTTTTCCATGAATATAATCACTAAATCACCTCCCTTAAAAATGTGTTTCGCCATTGTAAGCCAGCGAGCATGAAGTGACGCTAGTGACTTTGACAGTCAACCCCCCATTATAGGGTTTTGCTGGAAGAGACGTGGCCGGCTCTCACATTACTCCTGTCGCGTTGGGGTGCCTATAACTGATTCATCCTGACGGAGGATACTAGAACCTGGTTCTAAAGTGTCCCGTAAAATGCTCGCTTCAAACTTATTCTATTCACTTACCTTCATCGGGCCTTTCTAACCCCTGGCAACTACACACCATATTCCCGCCACGACCTCAGTACCATTGGTGTGCCACTGAGTGGACCGTGGGGGCCTTGTGATTTTAGGAGAGTCTCTTTCAGACTTGGGTAGTGGGCCCGACCTCGTGAATCTCTCTGCGTTCTTGTTCCGATCATCCCCACAGCTATGGGGATTGGTGATTGTCGGAAGAAACCGGCTGGGTTATTTAGATGTGGGGGGGGGGGGGGATTGTACCACATGTTTTTAACAGTAGGTCTTCTTTTTCCTCTATGCCCTTCCGGACGCCAATTATTGTATGGTTTGGTGTACTGTGTTGTTTTGGTAAACATAATTAAAACATTTTTTTTTTTAAATAACACTTATTTGTACTCGATCAATACAGCTTTTGACCTAGCTAAAGTATTGAAACAGCAACTTTAAAAGAAAACTAAAGACGCTTATAGAGTACTGGATGGAGAAGACTCCTGTCCTTAATGGAATCATCCCTTTATTGGATTGTGACAGCGTCTCTGCTCAACCTATCCAGCCAATATTTAATGCAACCTCAGGTATCTCCACCACCTACCACTTCCTTTCCCATGACTACACCAGAGTTAAAAGTAGCATGAATGTATGTATGTAAACTGTATTTCTATAGCGCAAATCTAGTCAAAAGGCAGCAAAGTGCTGTGCATGGTCAGAGACTAGCATAAACTCAACGAGTAAGAGGAGAGGAAGCTGATTGTGGTATGTTAATTAATTGCAATGTAGTTCTTTAAAGAGGTGAGTTTTCAACTCTTTCTTAAATTGGAGCAGATTTGGGGTGGTCCCCATGGATACAGGAATGTTGTTCCAGATCCTAGGTGCATAGATGGAGTCAACCAATTTTGCATTCTTAGAAAGCCTCATATGCATGGTATAATGATCGAATCATTAGGCTGGAAGGGAGGTTGAAAACTGACATTTTTGAGTAACCTTGACTACACAAGGACTAGCACATGGCCTTTATGGTCATGAAGCATTACCAATGAGCTGAAAAACACAAATGATCATACATTATCTGTCACAAATAAATGTATCATATCATCTACCTGTAAAAATCAGATAGTAGTGTTGCGGTATCACAATCAACTTCCAACTTAACAATTAAGCTACTGCACGTTCCACATTATTGCCAAATGGCATATATACTAACAAAAGCACATACTTTGAAAGCCAGACAATTGATAGTGAATCAACATAAGCTCAGTTTTTATTAGTCATAATTAAATGTAAGTAACACATTCCATTCATCTTTGGCAATCACTGTACGCACTGCCCCATACATTTTTCCTATTCTTTGTAAGAAAGGTAGTACCACATTGGACTTGGTCAATCATGAGAAGCGAACAATCCGCACCCCCATGTTCGAGTAAAACACAGTATCTAGTTGGAAGTCAATCCGCTCTAATTTCCAATTAGCTGCAGACCTTGTGTTAGTTTCATTGCCTGTAGCAAGTGCCTGGCCTTTGTATTAGTAGGAAACTGCCTCTTTTGGACATGCTTAGCCCCTACTTTTTGCCAGCAAAAGGATGTAATTACGACGAAGTGCGCAGGATCCCTGCTAATCAGGTCCCCCATGCCAGAAGCTTTTTCTCTAAATGACACCTTTTGTTTCCCAATTGGCACACCGTCAGTACGCCTTGCAAGTCTCTAGTAAATGGTAGCCCTGGCACCAAAGGCACTGGCACTGAAGAGAGATCCCAAGGGTAGCAGTATGAATTGTGCCACCCTAGGGTACACTCACCAAGGCCATGCACACTGAAATTGCAGACTTTGTGCCTTAGTACGGACAAAACCGAAGAGTCAAAAAGGAACACATGAATAGGAGGTGTGCTCCCCTCTGCAAACTCCACCCCTCAGGTGTTGGAGGTAAGGGGGAAGCTAATTTTTCAGTGCCCACCATCTTGAAGATGGTGAGACTTCTCCAATCAGGGATAGGGCTATGTCCCTCTCACAAAGGTGGTGAGCATAAAAGAGGGTGCAGACACCCCAGGCAAGGGGGCCATTGGTAACTACCTGTCACTCCCGTGTAAACACTCCCTAAATTTAGTATTTAGGCTGCATCCCCAGACCCTGAAACTAGATTCCACAGACACAAGAAGACGAACAAGGAACCGCTGTTGGACCAAACTGGTGTGGTGGACTTTTGGGTGCAAACTCCTGCCTGCCGCCACTAAACTCAACAATAGCAATCCTCCATCTCGTCTCGTCACTGTGTGGCCTCAACAAACCCCGGAGGGTAAGCAGCACTTCGCAAATTGCTAAAGAACTCCTACAGAGATCCAGTTACTACCTTACTGCAGCCGCAGGCACCAAAAACAGCAAAGTCCAGTCCAGCGCCATCCAGCCCAACCGATGTCTCAGAGTACCAGTAAGAGGTACACCTGCGCTAGAGATTCAGCTCAGCCTATACACCAGGTCTTGAAGCCCCAGGACCAACCGGAGTTGAAAGGCATGAATACTTGGGGTACCAGATACCCAGCTGCGAAAACCTACAAAGCTGAGTCCAGGCAGACTCCAACTTCACAGTGAGCCAGCACCCGACAAGGGACATCAGGGTTTCGGAGACACGCCTCAACAGTGACCCAGCAGCTCCCAAATCATCGGTCCAGGGTGCCAGCCTCTGACCACAAGGTTCATTTTTGCACGCCTTTGTGCTGCTGCACATCTTCAATGTACCCAGCCTGCCTGAGGCATCTTCAAACCAGCTGTGCTCCCAAGACCCCAGAGCCCTTGCAACCTCTACTCTCCCTTAAGAGCCTTTGTGCATGCCTGTAAGTCCACCTTTACATTGATTTTACAGGTGCCCCCCCCCCTTCCTTTATAACCCATCAGCTACAAAGTCTCTTTGTTCCTTGCTCCCGGTGAAATCCAGGGAGCTCCAGGGGACTTAGCAATGGCACTTTGAACTTTGGCCCCGAACCTTCCGATTTCTACAAGGGTAACCACGCCACAACTGTTTTGCATTGCTTTTTTCAATGGACTTTTCCCTTCCATAGGAAATGTATTGTGCATAATTGCACACAACTGTACATATTGTATTTACTGTGATTTTCTCGTATTGTGAAAAGTATTTACCCTGCACCCAAAGTTCTTGGTCGAAATATTTATATAAACATTTTTTAATTCAATCTCCACTTCATTCATTGAGTGGGTGTATAATGTATTGCCTTGGTGTGTACAACAAATGCTTAGCACTACCCTCCGATAAGCCTAACTGCTCGCCCACACTACTAAAAAATAGAGCGTATTATCTGCTTTTGGCTCTGTAAACCAATAAGGGTCTCTTTGACCTCTCTGCACAGTGTATCACATTTTGGCGCACTATATCGAAAGGTCGGTTTTCTACAGTATTCATGGTCAAGTCTCATGTTACACCACATTCTGCTTGCTTGCCAGCCTACCCTCAGTTTATGCTTTCCTTCCTTCTGAATTAAGCAAGAATATTTATGGTCCTCTGGAATTTCTATCAACTGAGGCTGCAGGCATGTTGTTCCCTGGGAACTCAACTCTTCCTGACTAGCACCTACGAAGATATGGCTTATTACAATTCCAAAGGACACAGTGTCGAGCCACGATGGCCTTGCCTTGGGCACGGATTACTACTCCCAGTGGGAGCACTTGAAAAGCTTGCACGTTTCAATACTTTTTCACTCTCTGGGGAGGCAAAAGCGCAGTTTTCACCCATGGGGGGGAAATAGGGGGGGGGGGGAGAAAAGACTATACCTTTAACTCAACATGTGGCAAAACATTCAGCCCCAGTCACAGATCTGGGTTTAACCCGTCGTTATTTTGCTCAACACGCCACCCCAGTTCAGACATTGCCATATGCAAATCAGTCTTGACCCTGTGCCTCATGGGAACAGTCCAGCCCGAACTGCCAAGCCATGTCTTCCCTGGACCGGAATCAAGCATCCTAGGACCGGTTTCGGGGAGCAAAAAAAACGATGGATTTAGGTCCAGATCTCTGTACTGGGGTGAATGTATGACATTGTTCTGCATTCTGTCCATCAACTGTTGTTTTTGCATTTGTCACCCTGAGCGGGAAGGGTATGCCCAGACATGGGTCCCGTTCTCTCCATGCCACTGGAATCAAGCTATCCTGGCTGAAGAGGGGTGAAACCCAGAAACCGGTCTTAGGATGCTTGTTTCCAGTCCAGGGAGGACCTGGCTTGGCAGTTCGGGCTGGACTGTACCCTACACACCGTTCAAACGTTCTGGTAACACGCGTTGGAGATTTATGACTCGAATTTGGAGGAATCAGCTTATAAGGAGAAGTTTACTACGAGATGGTTGTGGCATACACTGCTTACTTTCAATTGGATTTGTAGAAACAGGAAGCGTTAAAATGAGTCTATGGAGATATTAATTATCTAAGGATAACCTTTATGATATATCTGCTTGAGACCTGAGGAAGTCTTTTGGAAAATATTACCTTAGACGAAACACGTGTTGGCTGTACGTTTTTGAAAACAAAGCTTGGGTTTAAACAAGTCTTCCAAGATAAACGGCGGAATCTGAAAATAAAGATTGTGGATGAACATTGGACAATATTATTTTTTTATGTACATGTGCTTGGAAATTTCCTTTATCTAATATAGAGACATATATTTTTTGCTCAGGGAATCATCATGTGTTTAAATCCCATGAGGCACAGGGTCAAGACTGATTTGCATATGGCTGGGTTCAAACTGGAACGGCAGAGTGAGCAAAAAAACGATGGATTTAGGCCCAGATCTCTGTACTGGGGTGAATGTATGACATTGTTCTGCATTCTGTCCATCAACTGTTGTTTGTGCTAGTTAGTTGGCCCACGCATTGCCCTGTGTCAAGAAAATTGTTTTAATAACTAATCTGCATTCTATTGCAGAAAACACACACTGTCGCACAGTGTAAATAGCAAAACAATTTCCTAAAAATGTCCACACAGGTTAAAAATGCATACAGGTGAATTTAACAACTGTTCCTCTCCCGACCCCCACAGAGAGGATCAAATTAGGTTTACAGAGGATTTCTGAACAAAAAAACAAACAAAAAAAATCTGCAAGTAGTGTGCAAAATTAAATCGTTTTGACATCTAGGGACCAAAGGAGAGGTAATATTTAAACTACTTTAACTTGACAATCCATGCTAGTAAATTTCGAGCTGCACATTGTGTGGGAGCAGACTTCCTTGCCATGTAGCAAGAATAACGTTTGAGCATTACTTCTAAGGTATGTCATTGTGTCTTTCCTCCACCATTGCCTTTACTACCGACTCCAGCATGGGTGATTACAACGTTTTTTTTTTTTTAACGAGACAACTTTCAGTCATGGATTACATCCAGACAGCCTTCAGATGTTTCCATTGTCTCTTAATCACAGTATGGTATTGCTTAAACATGGTCTGCACAACACAAAAGCAATTTAGAGAAAGTAACTGATTTACCGTGGTAGAAATGTGAAAAAACATCGCATGGCTAAGATCCTTACATCCAGCCAGATGAAAATCGAAACAAAAGCACAATTTAGTGCGGTGGGTCCCTTTAAAGATCCCAAAAAGCCAAGACCTCATATACAGTTAAACACTATCTGGAACAAAGTCCAGATGTATCTCAGTGGACCCATTCAAAAATACCAAACATTAGCATCAAGCTGGATAAAACCATTAACTGTCTCATTACAAAACCAGGCATAAATATGGTTTTGCTACGTCCAAGGAATTGAAACCACTTCTTGCATATCATTTCTGTACAGCTTTTGTAGGCATGACAGTCTTGCCAAATAAAGTATTCTTGTGATAGACAAGTTAGGATACCAATTTATTAAGTAGTGGCACAGCTAGTTAGTTTGGCATTTCTGTTGCGAAGGTAGGGAAAGGAGGTAGGAAATATAGAAAGGAGGAGAGGGTGGGGGGGGGGGGGGGGGGGGAGACCAGGAAGATGGAGAGGCAGAATAAGAGAGAGAGGAAGAACTGAATCTAACTGTGTGCGAGCATGCAGAAATGTAGTCTGAGTATGTATGCCTGAATGTGTGTTGTCTTTGTGGAGTATGTACATAGGTGCCACTATGTATCTTGTGTGCTGGTTTTGCATGCATGAATGTCTACAACTACATCTGTGTGAGTCTGTTTCCATCTGCAGGTGTTCAGGTATGTCTCTATATGTATGTGCTTATTATTAAAAGCACAATAAAGCGTGTCTAACAGCTTTGTCATTGCATGTTTTCCTTCATCCTAGTCTGATATGCCATCTATCTAGACCCGTTTTGTGTAATCCGCATCCATACATGTAAAAAACTAGTTCTGGGCAGATTGTGGTGGAGTTTGGCATTCTCACAAATTTATTTATAATATGAAATGACGCGCCAGTTCTTTACTATTTGCTGCACACTTACCTGTCCATAGCCGTGAGGGAAACGGCCAGCAAGGGGGTCCACCAGATTTCCTCCCGCATTCTGCAACCCGCCGTGAGGGGAACGGCCAGCGAAGACTACACCTCCCAGCAGCCCCACGGCGCGTGCCTTTGATGACAGCAGGCAGCGCCGGGGGCGCTTAAAGCCGCTCCTTGTGCCCCGCAGCGCGGGGCGCACGCGGGCGGCGCCCGGGCGAAGCCTGGGCCAAGGGCGGGCCCGTCCTTGCCCGTCAGAGACCGGTTGAGGCCGGGCTGGGCCCCCTCTCTTGGATCCGGTGTTCAGTTTGGACGTTGTAGGGTTTTTCAAATCTACTCAGTATTAATTGTGGGGTATCTGTTTTTTTTTGTTTTTTTATTACAGGTTCGCCAGGTGTTAAGTAATTCATTAATAAGAGTAAGAGGAAGGCTGAGGGTAGGATGGTGGGGACTCTCGACGACTACCTAACAAGGGCAGAAACAGTAATTAATCACAAGATATTAGCCGTGGAGCGAAGACTATCCCTGGAACCAGCCCCAATGTTACCTTGTGCACAGCCCCTTGCTGTACAGGATAACACAAAGAATACTCGGTCTGGTAATTGTTCCCTGGTGGGACCTGTATGTTTAAGATCTAGGTCCGGGCTCACAGATCCCTTTTGAATTGTAAGTAGGCCCTCTAGCCCAGCTATGGTAACCACACGGGCGAAACAAAAAGTTACTGGAGCCAAAGCTAGAGAACCGCCCTGTAAGAAAAGGAAAGGACGGGGTCCTAGTAAGTTAAGTGCTCCTAAGGCTGTTCCCGGTATCATAGGGGCTCAATCTTATGGGAATCCTACTGCCTCTGTAAGCACCACACCATTGCAACCTATGGCCCAGCAGAATTTTGAGCTATTATGCTCTATACTTAGGGAACAGCTAGTATCTCTTGTACAACCCGTCCTGGAAAAGTTAGAATCTGTGGTGGTAAGGCTTAATTGCATCGAAGCAAACCTGATAAGTAAACAATCTTTAGCCGCATCACTACCCGAGCAGAATCCTAAGGAAGTGGCTAGTCAGGCTGGTGAAGGGGCTATTAATAGTCACTATGACTTAAGACCACAAGTAGATAACCCTTGTGATCCCATAGTGACCAGGGCTCACTCAAATCGGTCTATGGGCCCTCCCAATACTGGTAGTAGGCCGTTGACCGAACAGCAGTCAATGGGGAATATGTTAAGGCCTGTTGCCCAAGACACAGAGGACCCTGATGCGTTAATAAGTTTACATCTTCCCCCGGAAGCTACACCTTACACAGTTATTCTAGCTAAAGTTCCAACACTCCCAGAAGGGTCTAGGGAGCATTGGTCTAATCTTAAAAATAAAGCCCTGTACTGTCTTGGGAACAAATTTGGGGCCAGTAAAACATTGTTTGAGGAATTTAAAATGGTTAGGCGGGTAAACTGGGTTGGCCATTCCCAAAAGTCTATGGCAGGAGATTGTGTGGTACTGAGCTTTAGGTCTCCGCTATTGGTAGAACATATACTAGAGATGGCCTCCCATTATGCTCCCACCCCCAATGAGATTATGATTCTACCCCTAGGCTACTTTTACAGACCAGCAAGGGCCATGCTTAACAGACAGCACCGTGCTCTGCATAGTGCTCCCCAGCAGGGTCTGCAGTCTATTAGTCTATTATGTTACATAATCGTTTTTCCGCCCTATCTAACCTGGAGTATAATGACTGACTGAGGGATAGTATTGTCCTCCCTTGGTCTGGGGTAACAGGGGGTCTAGTACCATCATGTCGGGAGTTACTAGTTCAAATAAAGCCAATGGCCCAAGGAGAGGAATCTGTTCCAATTTTAAGCCCCACATATGAAGATTTACCCAGTGCCTGTCCTGTTTCCCACTCTAACCTGGCCAACCAGGTGGTGAATAAAACAACTGATTGCCATAATGTTACGATCTCCTCCTGGAATATAGCCGGATTACAATCCAGATTGGCTGTACCCGATTGGGTGGTTTTTGCCGACCAGGCGGATATATGGTGTTTTCAGGAGACTTGGGCGGTAGAGCCCATATTTCGTGTAGGGTTTATGAATTACTTCAAACCAGCCGTTAAGGGCCCTAGAGGTAGACCGGTGGGAGGCCTGTCTATAAGGGTACGTCAATGTGAGGGCATTACAGTCGTGGAAGTTCCGATTGATAACCCTGACATCTTGGCCATCAGGGTTACCTCCACAAGGGGCCTCAATATCCTCATTATAAATATCTATGTGAGGGGTCTTCCAGGAGGTAAATGTTCCCCGACAGTCTTTCTTCTGGAACAATTACTTTGTACTGTGCCCATAGATGGTCATAGGGTGGTGGCAGGTGATTTTAACACATGTTTCGAGCCCTTGGGCGATGATGACGGAAAACTGTCTGAGGTTGAGGACTCCGTGTGGGGAATCCCCCAGCTGGAACTAAAACCCATAAGGAAATGGACCCAAGCAGCTTTACATGTGAAGGGTCTGTGCCTTGAAAAGGGTTTGAGGGCTGCTAATGGCAGAACGAAATCGGACAGGTCTGGGAAGATGACTTTTAATAATGGTAGAAGTGGGAGTAGAATAGATTATATTTTGGTTAATCGTGAGTTGTGGCCGGCCGTCATAGATATGGTGGTGACTGATAGGTTAGAAAGTGACCATAACCCTTTGACGTTGTCTTTATCTGATAGTAGTTTTACTGGCTCCCCCACCGATGATGGTAGTATTGTGCAAGCGCAAGTTATGCTGACTAATGATCAGAGAAGGGTTCGTTGGCCAAAGATTGTTTCTAATGAGAACGCACGGGCTGCTATTAGGAATTTGGTTAGTTTAGCTATGAATAAACTGACCAGATGTGAGTCTGAGGAAGGGATTAAGTGTAGCATCCCGGGTATCCATAGTGAACTATTTTTGGGGCTCAAATCTTTCTTTATTAAAAGCATCCCTACCAATGGTAAAACCAAACTTCTGAGGGAAAATTCCTGGTATGATGTAAGCTGTAGAGAGTCTCGCAATGCTTTATTAACAGCTATTAAATCTAGGTTACCAGAAACCATCACGAGTTGTAGAGTTGCGTACAAATCTTCCCAAATAAAAGCTAAGAAAAACTGGGATGAAACTCGTTGGAGCGAGCTATACGAGGCGTGTGAGGGTAGAAACATGTGCCAATTTTGGCACCTCCTCAAATGGGGCAGGAAGCCGCAGGATATGACCCCGGTTACTGATGTTGAACCCGAACAGTGGGTTAGCTTTTTTGAAAACCAGTTTAAGTCCAGGGACAGGTTAGAAGTTGATACGTGGTCATGTAGCGGTGAAGAAGTTTTACAGTTTGCTCCCAGTGAGGTAAAGGCAATTTTGAAATCTCTTCCGAGTGGTAAAGCCCCGGGACCTGACTGTATTCCCGCAGACTTATTTAAGACGGAGCAGGACCTATGGGTCCCTTATATGACCATTCTAGCTAATGCCCTGGCTAGTGGAGCATCGGTTCCGGATTCTTGGTTCGGGGCAGAGATATTGCCGATCTATAAGAAAGGTGATCGCTTTGCCCCGGCCAACTATCGCCCGATTAGCCTTATAGATGCTGTTAAAAAAATTATAGCTCGTTTGCTATTGGGTCGTATTCGGAGTTGGATCTCCGAAACTGATATATTAATGCCTTTACAGCCGGCTTTTCGGACGCATGTCGGAACCATTGACCAAGCTTTCAGGTTTATTCTTTTATATTGGAAGGAAATTTCTTGGGGGTGGCATGCTTTTTGCAGCCTTTGTGGACCTAAGGTCTGCATTCGATTCTGTGTCAAGGTCCAAACTGTGGGAAGCCCTTCGGGAGATGGCTTTGTCGCCAGAACTACTGAGGCTTTTGATTAACCTGCATGAACATACATATGCCCAGGTTCGCTGGGGAAAACCAGGGGAGGTGACAGCAAGATTTGAGGTGTCCAAAGGGGTAAGACAAGGATGTGTACTGGCCCCCACCCTGTTTTCCTTGTTTATTAATGGGGTCATAAATTATTTTTTAAACTTCCCGACAGATGCACCTTCCATAGCTGGTATGAAAGTCCCCTTGCTCATGTTCGCGGATGACACTCTTTCAATTTCTAAGACGAGACAGGGGCTACAGTTAGCACTGTCCCGTTTCGAGTTGTTTTGCCGCGAACATGAGCTGGAGGTAAATGTGGGGAAGACCAAGTTTATGGTCCTTCGTGGCGCTAGACCAGTAAAAGCTAGGGTCGAAATGGGTGGAGCCACTCTGGAACAGACATCTACCGGTAATGTATGGTGCTGAACTATGGGGGTTTAGCAATTTGGATTCCCTGAGGGTGGCACAAAACAAATTTCTTAGGTCTGCAGTAGGGTTACCACAATCATCCCCACGCATTCCTCTCTTATATGACCTAGGTTGTCAGCCTGTCTAGGACATGGTGCGGTATAGGCCGCTGGCGTTTTGGCGACGCCTGTGGACTACCCCAGAACTGTCCCTATATGCCAAGACACTGCTAGAAGTTAAAGCCCTAGGGAGCTCTCATAGGATCAGATGGCTGTCTGAAATCAAAACTATTTTGATTGACATGGGAATGGGTGAGCTATGGACCAACCCTGAGACGGCTGTTTTCCCCCGAAAAAGATCTTTAGGGACACCTATTGGCAATGGATTAAAGTTAAGCGTCATGCTTCCCTGACTGGTAGTTCCTTGACTATAACATATCTGGCTGTCAAGGATGATTCCTTTTTTAAAGTGTATTGGGACGTAATAACAAAGCTGCAGGATCGAAAACTTTATCATCAGTTTAGTCTTGGCACCCTTCCGTTACGTTGTTTTACAAAAAGTTGGAATACATCTGGTAATGATAAATGTCCCATATGTGAGGATAAGATTGAAACAGTCGATCATTTTCTTTTTGTTTGCCCAGAGTATCTCCAACCAAGACGGCTGTGGTTGCGCCCTGTATGCCGTGAACTGGGCGTTAGATCAGCGCAGGCTGCCAGCAGAATACTGAAGTCTGATACATCAATACTTGTGGTTATTGGTGTGGCTAAATTTATTAGTTGGGCATGGCTCCTACGGAACCGGAGGATTAGTTCCTAACTATCTGGCCCCAAATAATGCTGAGACTAACGTGCTATAGGTTTTAATAGATTCAAGTCGTTTGTAAAATTGTATATTTAATATCTTTTTATTATTACTGATTTTAATGTGTTATTTATTTAACTGGTTTATTATGCCTATTGTGCCATTTTATATTCCTATTACTTTTAATTAATTGTATATGATGAAATGTTAGTATGTCTTTTATGATGAAATACTCGCAATAAAAACTTCCTTTGACTTTGACTTTGAAATGACCAACAGCGTCAGCAAAAACAGCTTTCATTTTCAACAAATGTTTCGGATCAACTCTGCACCGCCTCAATAAGCCAAACCACACAATGATCTTGTCTCCTTCCAAGGAGGCCACAAGATAGAATGTACTGCCCGTGTGTGCAACCCACACTATATGGCCCAAAAAATGCCTGTGCAATTCAAATAATTGACTGTCATGTCAGTTTAGAGAGAAGCACTCAATATTTGTATATGGATTTTATATATAAAACATATTGAAAAACATATCGGTGCAAAAAACAAACATCATGTCATCTGTGTTAAATGTGTGATAACGCAGCTGTAACGCAGTCCCTCGTGGACACACCTTAACAGCCAACAGCGGAAGTGACACTAGAGAAAAGAAAAAAAAACACACTTGTGCAGTCTGATCCAAGATGTGATTACCAATATCTTAAGCCAATGGCAGAAGCAACCAGAGCTTAAGAGGGCAACGTCTGAAGAAAACTGATCCAAAGCCTTTTTCTCCAAGTAGACAGTTTTTGCTACATACAATGTGTATGACATTGTAAGAAATTTGAATATTGGTAGGAGGGTGTGAGAACCAACTATAAATAGTAATTATAATTCCTTCAGGGTGAACCACAAAAGTCACTAAATAAACCTGCCCTTAACCCTCTGGAATCTTGGCGCAAAAGCAGTCAGGCTAAACTTAGAGGCAATATAAAGTATTTATGCAGTATTCAAACAGTAAAGAAGTGAAAACAAAACACAAGAAAAACACCAAATCGACAAAAAAATCAATCAGTAATCAGAGTTATGAATTCCAACATACAATCCTAGTGACAACTGTGCGCATCTGGATGGGTACAACGTCATAAGTTCAAGCAGACAACGATGGCGTGCAGTCGGATACAGGACCAGGTTTTCCCCACTGGAAAATATACCTGCTGACTTCAACGCGAGGAAAGTACGGTGTGGCTCTGAGCAGCTCGGCTCCAGAACAAATGAAGCCTTTGGTGAGGAGTTGTGTGATCTCGCTCCACGTTGGATATGGTGAGGGTTCCAATCAGGAACTGCGCTGCGTCGCTCGCCGTTGGGTCTGGTGACACCTTTGGTGTGAAGTTGCACAGCTCTATGCTGGATCCGGTGAAACCTTCATTTAGGCAGTAAGAAGCTCACTTTGACTTCAGTCAAGGGTCCAGGACGGCAAGACAATGCTTGGGGGCTAGGCTGACTCCCACAAAGGCCAACAGAGGGGACCAGGTCAGGTCCAGTTGGTTCTGGTCAGCTGGGAAGCAGGAAACACCTCTGGAACTTGTTGCCTCTCTGCAGTTTACAGAGAACATCAGCCAAATGACCCTTGGAGTCACTTATGGGGTCCTGGGTTGAAGGCAAGTAGGTCTAATCTTCTTTCAGGTTTCAAACAGCAGGGCAGTACTGCTTCAGAGTTTTACAGAAGTCCAGGAGTGGTTTGATTTCAGGTTCTGGGTATGCCATTTTTATGTCCAGGTGGATCAATTCTTTGTCTTATTTTAAAACTGGTTCTGCTCAGTTCCTCTGGGTTTGGCTGTAGACTGGCTAGTGAAACAATGGTAAGGGCTGGCCTGGTGGCAGGTCCTTTAATGTGGGCCAGGGTAGGCCCTTTTTAAGTGAAATCAGGGCAATAGCACAGCTCTTCCCCAGCCACCCTACCAGAAAAACCTTAAACTTTCCACATCCAGGCTCTTTGTCCATGGCCTGGGAGGAATACACATCATACCACAGGAGAGCATTACCAGTCAGGAGAACCATTAACAGTCAGGTGATCCTGGGCATTGGCAGAAAAGCACATTTTAATAAAGGTAGTTCACCCTTTTCCAAGGAGTCCTTGAATCATTTTTATAACTATTTTCAAACTGAAGCTATGCATCATAATAAGGCACAACGTAAACAAGTGCATTTCAACAAGAGAGCCACCCTATCCCACTAAAAAAAACACGATTGGGATTTTCACTGCTAACACAGGTAAAACAAATATACATGCCTTACTTTTTATATACAAGCATACTGCCCAATGTGCATTTAGGGACTGCCTTAGAGGTGAATTATTAGTGGTTTAGGTCTCTGCAAAAAGGTTTATTCAGCAACTCAAAGTGGCAGTTATCAACTGCACACACAAGCTGTAAAGAAAGGCCTGTACACGTTTTACATTGCTACTCTGATGGGTGGCAAAAAGGGTGCTGCAGGACACTTGTAACATTCAATTTACAGGCCCTAGATACACATAGTACTGTATACTAGGGAATTATAAGTACATTAAATGTCCCAATTCAGTGTATAGCAATTTGACCATGTTTAAAAGGGAGAGGACACGCACTTTACCTCTGGTTAGCAGGTATAAAGTGCACAGATCCCTAATGCCAACAAAAATTAGTTCTGTTTCGGAAGCCAAAACTCTGGGGAAACACCACCCAAAGGATGATATTTTCTAATTAAAATAAAATGCGATAAGGTCATTATAGGTAAAGCCAGTAATCTGCTAAAAAAACAAGAGGTACCTAGAAACTGTAAACAAGGTTAATGATTCCTTTTTTTAGGTCTCACCCACAGCTGCAATACGAAATAAACAGCAAATGTGGGTCTGCCCCTTGCTGCTGACTGGATGACTATCTTGTTGAGGTCAGTTTCTCTGCTCTTATTCAATGGTATTCCTCCTGAGTTTGCCCCTCTACTAAGCATTTCTTCTTTACGATCTTTCAGACTGGATACCTTTTATCTGTCCCTAATGATGTGAGGGCCATTTATTTTTATTTTTTGCTTTCCACGCTTTATGGGAGTAAAATTGCGGTGCCCTGGGGGTTGAGCACTGCTACTGTGTTGGTTGTTTCCTTCTCTTTGTACATCATCCTCCATACACTCTTTAATATACCATTCAAAAATTGCAATCAGCCACCTTGGAATAGTACATTAAAGTCTCAAAAGTGTATGTAATCCCAGAGTGCCATCTTCGAATGCTTTTTATGAGAAAAACCATTCCCAAACGTATTCCTGCACATATGAAGATGTTATAGCCTCGCCAGCCATCTTGAATTTTTTTTTTAACAAAATGGAATGCCAAAACAAAGGAGCACTGGCCAAAATAATAGTTATTAGGTTATAAAGGACGATCTACTGGCTGTACAAAATCAAAAAGCCACTGGACATAGAACTGAGTCCCAACCTTAACCTAGGGAGAATGCTTCATCATTTAATTGTTCCTCGTCGAGACTTCATTGATGGGAGTGTGAATGGGCTCCAACTTCCTGGAGGACTTTGTGGAGATCTCTTGGTTTGTTGCACAAAAACAGCAGTGGGATCCTCAAGACAATTAAAATTACCTATAGGTGACCTTGACTAACTTTATTCCAGTTAACTTTGGTACTAACCAAAACAAAAACATCAGGACTCGTAGAGGATGGTCAATGATCTTAAATTACCTAGGCCGTCATGTTTCAGTTGTTTGTTATAATCCTCATGCATGGCCTACAACTTTCTTCAAGACTTGGATCCTTATCTTCTGTAATTTTGCATTCCAGTTGCTCCTAAACTTCATTTAAATGGTTAACTAGGTGTAAAGTGCAGGTGCCCTGTCACATGAATAAGCACATAAGACACATACACATTCTGTATACTCCTGTTTTGTTGTGTGTTGACACATGGTTAACAACCTGTAAAAAGACACCAAATGGTGTATAGAGCAGAGGTCAGTAATTACACTTATAAATGTTCACGTCACATACTGGTTCTCAAAAGTGAGGATTCTCGCCAGCATTACCCCACTGCAAATCAATCATCGCATTTATATAGCGCGCTACTCACCCAGAGGGTCTCAAGGCGCTGGGGGAGGGGGGTCTGCTACTGCTCGAACAGCCAGGTCTTGAGTTGCTTCCTGAAGGCGAGGTGGTCCTGGGTCAGGCGGAGGTGGGTGGGGAGGGAGTTCCATGTCTTGGCGGCGAGGTAGGAGAAGGACCGTCCCCCTGTGGTGGCTCTTCGGATGCGGGGGACGGCGGCGAGGGCGTGGCTGGTCGATCGAAGCTGGCGTTTGGGAGCGTAGAAGTTGAGGCGGCTGTTGAGGTATCCTGGGCCTTGGCTGTGTAGGGCTTTGTGTGCGTGGGTGAGGAGACGGAAGGTGATTCTCTTGTTGACCGGGAGCCAGTGCAGGTCTCTCAGGTGTCCGGAGATGTGGCTGCGACGGGGAATGTCCAGGATGAGTCGTGCTTAGGCGTTCTGGATCCGCTGGAGTCTCTTCTGGAGTTTGGCGGTGGTTCCGGCGTAGAGGGAGTTGCCGTAGTCCAGACAGCTGGTGACAAGGGCCTGGGTGACCGTCTTCCTGGTCTCGGTGGGGATCCACCAGAAGATCTTACGTAGCATGCGCAGGATGTTGAAGCACGACGAGGAGACGGCGTTGACTTGTTTGGTCATGGAGAGGGAGGAGTCCAGGATGAAGCCCAGGTTGCGTGCGTGGTCTGTTGGTTTGGGTGCGCTGCCTAGGGCGGGGGGCCACCAGGAGTCGTCCCAAGCGGCGGGTGAGGATCCCAGGATGAAGACTTCCGTCTTGTCCGAGTTCAGTTTCAGGCGGCTGTTCTTCATCCATTCGGCTACCTCTTTCATCCCTTCGTGAAGGTTGGCTCTGGCGGTGGCGGGGTCGTTGGTGAGGGAGAGGATCAGCTGGGTGTCGTCAGCGTATGAGATGATGTTGAGGTTCTGCGAGGGGGCTCATGTAGACGTTGAAGAGGGTTGGACTGAGCGAGGAGCCTTGAGGGACGCCGCAGATGACTTCAGTGGCTTCAGATCTGAACGGAGGGAGACGGACTCTCTGTGTCCTTCCGGCGAGGAAGGAGATGATCCACTCCAGTGCCTTCTCCTGGACTCCGACGTTGCTGAGGCGTTGTACTAGGGTACGGTGGCAGACAGTGTCGAAGGCCGCGGAGAGGTCGAGGAGGATGAGGGCCGCTGTTTCTCCGTTGTCGAGCAGCGCTCGGATGTCATCGGTGGCCGCGATCAGGGCGGTCTCGGTGCTGTGGTTGGCCCGGAAGCCAGACTGCGAGGGGTCGAGGGATCCATTCGTCTCGAGGAAGGCGGCCAGCTGCTTGTTTACGGTCTTCTCGATGACTTTTGCAGGAAACGGGAGCAGCGAGATGGGGCGGTAGTTCTTGAGGTCGGTCGGGTCGGCCGATGGCTTCTTGAGTAGGGCGCTGAGTTTGGCGTGCTTCCAGCTCTCCGGGAAGGTGGCGGTGTCGAAGGAGGTGTTGATGATGTCCCGCAGGTGGGGTGCGATGACAGCGTCAGCTTTGTTGAAGACGTGGTGAGGGCAGGGGTCGGTCGGAGATCCGGAGTGGATGGAGTTCATCGTGCGGACGGTGTCTTCGGTGCTGATCGGAGTCCAGGCGCGGAGGGTGGTGGTGGGGGGCGGTGGTTCGGTCGTGGCGTTCGTCGGTTGAGTGCTGAAGCTGTTGTGTATGTCCGCGATCTTGTTGTGGATGTAGGAGGCGAGGGAGTTGCAGAGGTCTTGCGAAGGGGTGATGTCGTTGTTTCCGGCGTTGGGGTTGGAGAGCTCTTTAACGATGTTGAAGAGTTCCTTGCTGTTGTGTGCGTTGTTGTCCAGTCGTTCCTTGAATGCAGTTTTCTTGGTGGCGTGGATCAGTTGGTGGTGTTTTCGGGTGGCGAGCTTGAGGGCAGTCATGTTGTCCGGTGTTGGGTCTCTGCGCCAGGTTCTCTCGAGGGCTCGGCAGTTCTTCTTGGAGCTCTTGAGTTCGTCGGTGAACCATGGGGCTTTCTTGCTGCCGGGTCTGCTAGGCGGGGTCCTCATGGGGGGCGAGCTCGTATGCGCAGTCGCTGATCCACTTCGTGAGGTTGGTGGCCGCCTGGCTAGGGTTCGTTGTGCTGGTGGGAGGGTTCATGTTCAGGGAGGTCGTGAGCTGGTCGGCTGTGATCTTGTTCCAGCTCCTGCGTGCAACCTGTTGCTGGTGGTGGTGGGTCGTGGTCCTTCCGAAGCTGAAGTGGACGCAGCTGTGGTCCGTCCAGTGGAGTCCGGTGGCGTGGCTGAAGGCGATGACCTTGCTGGATGAGAAGACGGGGTCGAGTGTGTGTCCGGCGTAGTGGGTGAGGGTGGTCACCAGCTGCTTGAGTCCCAGGTTGGCGAGGTTGTCCAGCAGGGTGGTGGTGTTGCGGTCGTTGTTGTTCTCCAGGTGGAAGTTGAGGTCCCCTAGGAGGATGTAGTCAGCGGAGCAGAGGGCGTGCGGGCTGATGAAGTCGGCGATGTCTTCGCTGAATTGTGTGCGTTGTCCCGGGGGTCTGTAGATGAGGGTGCCTCTGAGGGTGGTCTTGGGGTTGATGTGGACCTGAAAGTGCAGGTGCTCGGCGGTTGCGAGGGTGTCGTCGGTGTTGGTCGTGATGCGGATGGTGTTCCTGTGGACGATGGCGATGCCTCCTCCGGTGTGGTTGATGCGGTCCTTTCGGATGATCTTGTAGCCGTCTGGGATGGCGATGTCGGGCGCTGAAGAGGCGTTCATCCAGGTTTCCGTGAGGAAGGCGACGTCTGGTGAAGTAGTGTCGAGCAGGTTCCAGAGCTCGACGGCGTGTCTGTGGACGGAGCGGGTGTTGAGCAGGATGCACTTTAGGTGGCTGCTGCTGTTGCTCGTCGAGGTCTTGAGCACTGCTGGAGTGGTGCAGGTCCGTATGCAGGTGAACTTGCAGGCGTTGCAGCAGAAGGGTCCGTGGGTGCGTCTCGGTAGCACCCCGGGATTCTTCCGGCATTGAGTGCGTAGAGTTCGGTGGCGTCGTAGGTCCGGCGGGTGGGCTGGGGTCTGCGGGGGCCAGGGGTCCTGGCACTGGGCGCGGCCAGGCGCGGATGGGCGCAGACGGGCTTACCTTTGGCGCTCAGTCGGTGCTCCCGCTGCGCGCGTCCGCTGCGCGGTCGCTGAGGGGGCGACATAAGGGATCCGGGAGGGCGGGTCAGCTGGGAGGCGGGGTCGCGTCCACCAATCGTCTGGTGAGGGGGCGGGGCCGCAGGCAGGAAGCGGCGGGAAACGTAATCAGGCTGAGCGGGCGGCCCTGCGGCGGCTGGGGCGCTCCTATCGGCGGCGGTGAAGATCACACTCAGCAAGGAGCTCTGGAGCAGGAGCGTAGAGGAGCGAGGGGGCAACCAGGCCAGAGGCGCAGTGGTCGCACATGCATATGCCATTACCCGGTGAAAGTGCTACACACATGTAAAACGTATTAGGTGAGCATTCAGAACGTTTCTATATGTTACCATTTCTTCTTACCCAACTCGGGTTTGAAAGGGTCAAATGGAGTGGGGCACCTTTCGAGCCTGCTGTTGTCAAACAGTATGATAAAGCATACATATTTATGTTCATATTTATAGACTGCATGGTGTCAGCAAGAACTGCATTGTCATCAAAAGGTAAGCTCACTCACATCGTCAAGAGGAGTTCACCGTAGGCTGGCGTATATGTCCAGAATCCCTCTGGAAATAATACATTGTCCTGTAAGGATGTATTTTATTATCTACATTAGATGTGTACCCAATACATAGACATAAGATGAAGATGTGAGGGGAATCAAGTGAAGATTATGTGATAAGTAGATGAACATCAAGTCCGACATGTATTCTGATTTAACATGTTAGTGGTGAGAGTTGGGGTCCTTTTTAATTAACATATTCAGATAGGTAAAAAAGGTTTCCTCCAATCCTGATAGTACCCATTTTGAGACCCTGTCGAATTTGTAGTATGGGATAATTGAACACACCTATGGGCCTACTTTTCTCATTCCCCCTTTGATAAAGGACCTACTCTACTGCCTTTGCCAATGTATGTTCAGGCTTACTAATACTAAATGTGTTTCGCTAAAAAAAAAAAAAAAAATGGTGTAGCGATGACCAACTGAAAAATATTCTGTCCTTCCATTACCAAGACAAAATTACTGTGTAAACGGCAGAGATAATTTTTTAATTAACAGGTGAACTATTGTTCCTTCGCCTCCGACAGAAAAGAAGCCATTTAATTTCTTTAAAAACTGCATATATCACAATATCTCTCATTCTAACCAACTTAACATGAAACCCTATACTTGAAGACTACATTCAACCCAAGCTGCTACAACAGGTTGAATTGGCCAGACAGGTATATAACAGTACAGCAAAATCAGACAAGTCCTACAAGGCAAGCAATGGTGGTGAGTATTGTGTGGATGTGGACCAGTAATGTTCTCACAGTGGCAAAAATCATCTAACAAAACAATACAGGCAACATGTTCTACAGACCAGAAGAGCAATTCATAACAATCTAATGTTTCAGCGAATGAATAATGACCTTACATTCATAGGATATGAGAACTTGCTAACTTTTACACACTTTTACTTCCCTTTGGGGAACAACTGATTAAGTTTCTATTCAAGTATCATTTAATCCTACCATCTCCACCTGGACCCCGGTCACCACCCAAGACACCGCCACGACCATAAAGAGCCTTCACTCAGGAGCCCCCACAAACCCCTACCCGCTGCACAACTTCCACAGAGCCAGCACTGCCATAGCACCGGAGCTAGGACGCACCATCAACGCAACTTTCGAATCCGGCTCATTCCCAGACGACTAAAAAGCGCGCAAAAAGCCAAGCCTCTCCTCAAGAAGTCCTCCGCAAACCCGACAGACCTCAAAAACTACAGACCCATCTCTCTCCACTTCTTCGTGGCTTAAGTCACAGAAGATCGTAAGCATCCAGCTCATGAACTTCATCGAAGCTAACTCCATCCTCAACTCATCCCAAACCGGATTCCGCAGCAACCACAGCACTGAAACTGCCCACCTCGCCACCAGACATCCACACTCTCCTCGATCAGGGCCACACCACGGCCCTCATCCTACTAGACCTCTCTGCAGCTTTCGAAACTGTCTCCCACCGCACTCTCAGCGCCAGACTCCACGACGCCAGCATACAGGGAACCACCCTCAACTGGATGCGCTCTTTCCTCACTGGCCGAACCCAAAGAATCAGACTCCTGCCTTTCCTCTCCGAACCCATAGAGTTCAACTGCAGAGTACCCCAAGGATCATCACTCAGCCCCATGCGCTTCAACATCTACATGGACTCAGCATAGTATCC
Organism: Triturus cristatus; assembly: GCF_964204655.1. Lineage (NCBI taxonomy): Eukaryota > Metazoa > Chordata > Amphibia > Caudata > Salamandridae > Triturus > Triturus cristatus. The sequence continues at coordinate 464,806,825 of NC_140587.1, read as the reverse complement.
TATGCCGACGACTCCCAGCTCATCCTCTACCTCACAAAGGATCCCAACAACACCAGACTCCGCTTCCAGGAAGGAATGAAAGACGTTGCATCCTAGATGTGCAGCACCTGTCTGAAGCTCAACTCGGAGAAGACAGAAGTCCTCGTCCTCAGACCCCCCTCTCAGCATGGGACGACTCATGGTGGCCCACCAGCCTCTGCAACGCCCCCCACGGACCATGCCCGGAACCTCGGCATAATACTACACTCCTCCCTTACCATGACCTTACAGATCAACACCGTCTCCTCCACGTGATTCAACACCCTTCGCAAGACGATAAGGGGAATCCCCCAAATCCAGAAAGACAGTCACCCAAGCACTCATAACAAGCAGACTGGACTACTAAGATGGTATCAACAAATCCCTGCTCCGTAAACTCCAGACCATCGAGAACACTGCAGCCAAACTCCTCCTCGGCATCCCACCACATGAACACAGCACTCATCACCTACAAGACCTCCACTGGCTTCCCTTCGAGAAAAGAGTAACCTTCAAGCTACTCACTCACGCCTACAAATCCCTCCACAACACCGGACCCAATACCTCAACAAAAGAATCTCCTTGCACATACCCAAAAGAAACCTTCGCTCCGCGGACCTCGCCGAAATCCTGCGCACCCACAGAGCCAGAGAAGGTGGAAGAGCTTACTCCTACATCGCGGAATAAGACCTGGAACGAGCTCCCGCTCAGCATCAGACGTTCCCCCACTCAGTACACTTTCAGAAAGAGCCTCAAGGCCTGGCTCTTCGGTGGAATCGGAGCAGCATGCCCCCCACCCCAGAGCCTTGAGACCCTCACAGGTGAGTAGCGAGCCTCACAAACCCCCGATTGATTGACTGAATTAATTCAGATCTCACGAGTTCCAAGACAAGTTTCTCTGTGTACCATATCCATAACTGTTTACTTTGGCGATTTATTATTACAGTTAGCTGTTCCCCAACATATTACTTTGTTCAAAACAACCCACAGTACCGTGGTGGTTAGGAACGCATTCCAAAACAACCCACAGTACCGTGGTGGTTAGGAACGCATTCCAAAGGTACTTCCAATACATAACTATTATTCATGTGGCGTACAGGGTTTTGAAAGAAGCAAAGCAATTTAAGGTCCAGACTGCAAAAACAATGTGCAGAGTCCAATACAACAGTCTTGCGTCCAGAGGTAGACCTTTGTGCCTGCTCCTCCAATAGGATGTTTTGTTTTCATCTGCAGGAGTTGCCCGTTTGATACTTTACTGCGTACACCGGATGGTGCAGGCTGCACAGCACATTCATTCAATATTATTATAGATCATCATGAGCTTGTAGCATTACTGATGCAGGTGAATGGGGAAACTAAGAAATTTCGACAGCTACTCTAGAGGTTAATCGCAAAGAGTGTTTGCCTGTTCTCTTTACAATGCACATTCACAAAAGTGTGTAGAAGGTACAGGCAAACATTGCAAACATCATGATTACATCACAGGAATAGGCAAATTTAGGCTGACCACAAGATAAACTTAATGACGGAAACGGTCTATTGTCTCTTAAAACACCCCCTTTGTAGGGCCAAGGTCTTCACTGATCCTCCTCAACTTCCACTTAAGGCTTGACAAATGAATACCTCTCACATCTCTAGACTAAATCCACCAAGGCTCACGAGTTGGAATTAACCTAATCAACCCCATCATTGCTGATGTCGGTCTAGGCAGAGTCTACTTCTCTCCTCCTGCACACAGGAAGCTGACACTCATTGAATCGATCTCTAAGAATATTCGGCTGTCTCCCAACCTTAGCTCCTAAGTGGCTCTAGAACATTACTTTGCATCATGGGACTTGCAGTTGCACTTCTCCCCTTTAAGGAATTGGGTACAAAAGTCTTGAAAAATAACCATAAAAAGGCAGGCCTTGCTTAATTAACACCGTCTATACTATGCCATAAACTCATCTTCTCAGCCTGTAGAAAGCATCCCACAACTTTAACAGATTTCAGATATTTTTTTAAATGAAAGCCTTCAGCTGTTGTTAGCTGTATTATCGTCCACATTCGAAAGAACCATGCTAACATCTGGAAAGCATAGAGAGGGCGAAGTTAAAAATAATAATCGGGAGACATATTTACCCCATTGACTTTATTGTGAAGTGGGAACAATTTCCGGTGGGAAAAAAAACTACGTAAAATTCAGGTGTCTCCCCTCTGAATCGAGTCTGCTGGCATCAAGGAAACATATTTACGGAAATCCAATCAAGTATTTCTACCTACCAGTACATCTGCCCACAGAATAAGTAGAAAAATTGCAAATAATCCTTTAAACGACACTTTAAATTGTAAAGGAGCGTGGAAAGTTAGGAAAAATAAGCCTCCGTGCATACAATGGAAGTAACCACGGTCACTTTAAATTCCCCAAGGGCACCCGTACTACCACACTCCAAAAATACCCGGAAAGACTCCTGGCAACCCCTAGACCAATGACCCCCGGCCCCAGTTCGGGGACATATCGACGATCTCCCTTCGCAAATGCACAGCGCGTGGCGAATGGAACAGGACTACCGGGAAATCCCAGTAACGGACGAGATTGTCCGAGCCAATATTCCAAACCCGTTGGTCGACCTTTGCTAGCGCAGGCGGGGTTTTGTGTACCGTTAGTGAGGCGCATCACCTGCTTGGACAACAGCTCCCCCAACGTCAAGACTTCTCCTATAGGCTCTGGTCCGCACAGCGGCTTCCCAGTGTCACAGCAGATACGAAAAAGAGGTTAGGAACGAGGCTCGGCATGTGACACGTGCCACAATACGTCACCACGGCCGGCGAAAGTGTTTTTTGGCATGTGCAACGATGAAAATGGGAAACAAAAATACGCCGGGATCCCATAAATTGGGTCGTGTGGCAAAGTGTGATAGCAGAAAAGAGGTGAAGTCGCGAGAGGAAAAGTCATGAAAACTTCATACATTTTCTTAAGACTGCCGCAAAGAAATTGCGAACAAGGTAGGGTTGTCACCTGGCCGACACCACGGTACAAAAATAAGAGCAGTCACCAAAAGCCCCCTTTTTCAGCCCTTCTCTATTCATACTTCAAGCAGCAAATATAAATAGAAAGCGCTTTTAAATGTGTTCTGGAGCTGACTTAATGACTAATAAATACAGTAAACAAACACAGAAAATGTATATTTTGATCTAAAAGGAAAATCTTTTCTACAGGCACTAATGCTGTTTTTGATATTGCATCCAGCGTGGGCAACAAACCGAATGAGGGTATGTGCTATGTCGTGCCTGTGACGTAACAGGCACACCACGTTGGGTCATGTGACCCCTAACGCGATAAACGGCTGTGCGCGTACGTATCGCCAGTTGGGCGTACGACGGCAGCAGCAGTACACACCATCCAGGCTCCGGTCTTCATTGCATGTTTGTGGCCATCCCCCAGGTCCCACATTCACCCCAACAGGGTCGCGTAGCTTAGCGTCCTTGAAGACATAACATTGGCTGACGAGGGTGGGATCGCCCCGAGTACGCACCGTGTGGGGGCCGCGAAGGTACTGTCATCGACCTTGCGATGCTCGTGCCATGGTGCGCTGATGCCTGGAAGAGTGCCGATTGAAGAATCGAAATCGCCGCTGCGCCTCTACCGAGGTGCGCAGCAGCAGGGTGCCGACCAAAGGATGTCGCGTCAGGCCGGTGAGCGACCACAACGCTGGAATCGCCCTGCCCGTAATCGCGTGACCGCATCAGCTGGCGGGCGCGCAAGCTCCCTTTGTAATTGCCCTGCAGCGTATGAGGCACGTAATCGCGTGACCGCATCAGCGGGCGGTGCACGCTCCCTGCGAGTGTAGGCACCTGCTTTGGGCTCACACGTACGCTGCACGCTCGCGTCTGTGATTGGCAGCCAGCCCAGCACCTCGTTTCCTCACAGCATTGTGCCTTGTGCACATCACCACCCTGAGGGAAAAATAAAAAATAAAAAGAACATCATAGGGGGCAGCAGAGGGCTGGAAAACGCCCCAAGTGGTGCACAGAAAAGCATTCAGGGAAAGGAAAAGTCCACAAGAAGAGGGACACGGTGTCTGGGAGATGCAGCAGTACTGAAGGCACAAAAGGGGGCAAAGACATCCATAATATCACCAAGACGCTCGCAGAAGCCACCCCCAAGACTCACCATACCCTGATAAATGCTCTCAATGGATACTTTGAGCCGATGGTGAACCAAGATTACGAAAGGTTCATGTTCCGACAAGCGCGCCAACTCCCGGAAGAATCATTAGACATATTCCACGCTCGGCTCAAGAACTTAGCGGTTACATGCGGATTCAGAGATGAAACGGAAGAGATCAGGGGACAGATAATTCAAGGGTGTGCATCGGCCAAGCTCCGCGAAAGGATCCTTGAGGAGTCAGGAAAGCCACTGATGGACATACTAATACTTGGCCTCCCCAAGGAATTATCCAAGGCCCGGGCTGCCCACATGGAGGTGGCCCTTCAGTCTCCAGTGAAGGTAGAACCGATAAATGCAGTGACGACCAAACCAGCGGCCCGGTGGAACAAAAAAGACACCAGAACCGCGTTCCCAGGGCAGGCGAAATCCTGTGGGTACTTCGGAGGCCGACCTCACAAAACAGGGGACTGTCCGGCGAAGGGCAAGAGATGCTCAGGATGCGGGCGATTCAATCATTTCGAAAGAGTCTGCCGGTCCAAGAGATATCGGAAGCCCTGACAAGTGGTCAACATGGTACCGGAAGGAGAGAGAGAGCCCAGTGACATGGATGACGATGACGAGCGGGTGGTGCACAAGGTGTACATGATTGGAACGACTACCCGGAAGGCCCGGCATTTGCCCCAGTGCAACATCCAAGTGGGTTCCCATGACATCATGGGAGTAGTGGACACGGGTGCCACGATCAACCTCATGGCCGCGGACTTGTATGAGACCCTGAATCCCGCGCCAACGCTGCACCCCACGGCGATCACGGTGCTTGACTTTGGCCAAGACACGCCACTGAGAATAAGAGGCAAATTTAGGACAGCGGTCTCGCATGACTCACACTCCATCACCACCAACATATACGTGACGGAAGACGGACAGGGCATGCTATTAGGCTGCCGGGTGGCGGAAGATTTGGGGTAGTAATGTTCGCATTTGGCGTGCATCAGGAGTCTATTCAACACATTTTGGAGGAGTTTTCGAGTGTATTTGAAGGGATCGGGAGATTTAAACGCAAAGAAGTGCATCTCCACATCGACCCCACTACTGTGCACCCGGTAGCCCTGCGCCATCGGTGAGTGGCATTCCACCTGCGTCCCTTAGTGGAAGAAGAACTAAAAAAGTTGGAACCGGCCGGCATCATCGAGAAGGTGACGGGGCCCACCCCGTGGGTGTCCCAAATTGTTGTCACACGGAGGCCCAAGCAACCGGGGGCTGGCAGAATCTGTGTGGACATGAGGCTGCCGAATGCCACCATTAAGAGGGAACGTCATATTACACCAACAATACATGACCTAATTGGAGAAATGGCTGAAGCACGTTGATTCTCCAAGTTAGATTTGAGATCGGGGTATCATCAGCTGCTACTGGAAGAAGCGTCCTGCAATATTACCACCTTCTCAACTCATGTGGGCTGCGGCGATACACTCGCCTGAGTTTTGGAATTTCCAGTGCAGCGGAAGTGTTTCAAAACGTTATACATGAGCTGATCATGGACATACCAGGAGTCATCAATGTCAGCGATGATATCATGGTGCATGCCAAGACAATCCAGGAACACAATTCTCGCTTAACTATGGTGCTTCGTCGAATACAAGAGGCTGGACTCACTCTCCGCAGGGAGAAATGTGAATTCCTACAAAGGAAACTGCCGTTTTTTGGCTACACTTTTTCCGCTGGCGGAGTCAATCCCGATCCTGATAAGGTCCGTGACATCAAGGATGCTGCTGCACCTACCAACGTCACTGAAGTCCACAGTTTCCTTGGGATGGTGAACTACTGTGGGCGTTTCATTCGAGACCTCACGACGATCACTCAGCCATTGAGGGAACTCACGAAGGACTCTGTACCATGGAAGTGGGACATGGAACAAGCCAAAGCCTTCAGGGACATTAAGGACGCTCTCTCGGAGGCGACCACGTTAGCATTCTTCGATCCAAGGAAAATGACACTGATTGCAGTGGATGCCGGTCCTACCGGTCTGGGAGCAGTGTTGCTACAATGGCAACACTCCGAAGAAGATTGGGCTCCCGTAGCGTTTGCCAGTCGGTCCCTCACAGACACGGAGCAGTGATACCCTCAAATAGAGAAAGAGGCCAATGCGATACATTGGGGGTGCTGGCACTTTCATCTCTATGTATATGGCAAGCCGTTTGTCGTTTCCACTGACCACAAACCCATGGTGGCTCTGTTTTCAGGGACGTCCACCAAGCCGCCACCCCGGGTCGAGAAGTGGATGCTGCAGCTACAAAACTATAACTGCAGAGTGGAATACCAGCCGGGATCGAGGAATCCGGACAACTACCTGTCGCGTCACCCTCAAGAGGCCACTGAACAGGAAAAGGAAGATGCCGCTGATACAGAGGAATACGTCAGGTGTGTCATGGCTCGGTCTTGCCCCATTCCTCTGCCCAGGGACGATCTACGGGATGAAACAAGTAAGGATGAGTGTCTGCAACATGCGAAGGTGGCCCTGCGACAATATAATTGGCACAGAGAAAAGGCAGAGTGAAAGATTCTGACCGGAGAAGCTCAGCGCATCATGGACAGTCTGTACAATGTCAGGGAAAAACTCACTGAGGACGCTAGTGGGTGTCTACTAAGGGGGCATCGCCTGGTAATCCCTACGGCCCTAACAGCCCGGGTCATTCAACTGGCCCACATTGGACATCGGGGGATGGTCAAGACCAAGTCACATCTCAGGACCAAAGTATGGTTCCCCCTCATGGATGAGCTAGTAGAAGCTACTGTCCATTCTTGCCAATCGTGCCAGGTAACTGGGGAAGCCCCTCGGCTTGCTCCCATAATTGTTGAACCAAGACCCCAAACACCGTGGTCATGTGTTAGTTTGGACTTTGGCAGTCTACCGGATGGCGGGTACATGTTTGTAGCCATTGACGATCATTCTAAGTATCCCGAGGTTGAGATCATAGCATCGCCCAGTGCCACTGAAGTGATCCCAAAGTTGGAGAACATTATGGCAACTCACGGCCTGATTCAGGAGCTGCAAACGGACAATGGACCCCATTTTCAAGGGCAAGAACTGCCTGCATACCTCACTGCGTTGGGCATTCGACACCGGAGGATCACCCCAAGGTGGCCTCAGGCAAATGGGGAGGTAGAGAGGTTTATTCGGACTCTGAATAAAGTGATACGCATTGCTCATGACAAGGGTCAGTCAGTGGAACTCACATTCTTATGAAGTTATCGCCAGACACCACACACCACCATCTGCTGATGGGGAGAATCGTTGCTGACTGAATTCCACACCACCCCAAGTGGCGTCCTGAGCTGCTTAATGATGATCAGGTGGATGCCCAAAGGCTGAGGGCCTACAATCGAGTAAGTCACCGACGTCGGGCACAGCCCGTGAGACTTGCAAAAAGGGACCTGGTGTTACTCAAGAACGGGATCACCAGTGGCAAGTTCCGTTTGCCCTATGAAAGAAGTCCGTGGACCGTCGTGGATGTAAAGGGTGCCCGCATCATAGCGACCTGCGGCAGAGAGACAGTGACCAGAAATTTGTCATATTTCAAGAGATTTCACCCCGCTTCATCCTCTCTAGGACCCAACCCGTTGGACACCTCTCTGGGGACCAGGGCTTCGGCAGAAGTGAACGGGGACCTGAGACCAGCTACTTCACGAGCAGGTGCCCCTGTGGAACTCTCGGACCGTGATTCAGGTTCAGAAAATGGGCCAGATACGGATGTGTCTGGGGATGGGCCTGAAGGTCTCCTGGAGGATAGTGTTGGTGTGCCATCTGGTATTGAGGCCAGCCCGACATCTGGGCGTAGCTGTTCCCAATACCGCCTTCGAGAGAATCGGGAGCCGAATCACAGGTTGTGAAATTACTTCACGTAAGACTGTTCTTATTTCTATTGTTGAGTGCTGTTAAGAGTACCCCTGTGGAGCCGGCGTGGACTGTTGGAGCCGCCGGGCACTAAGTCTGTGAATGTGATTATGTTCTTGATGTTTGTTGGGGAGGAATGTTATGTCGTGCCTGTGACGTAACAGGCACGCCACGTTGGGTCATGTGAACCCTATCTCAATAAACGGCTGTGCGCATACGTATCGCCAGTTGGGCGTACGACGGCGACAGCAGTACACACTATCCAGGCTCATGTCTTCATTGCATGTTTGTGGCCATCCCCCAGGTCCCACATTCACCCCAACAGGGTCGCGTAGCTTAGCGACCCTGAAGACATAACAGGTTTGCTCAAAATCAATCTGACAAAATGTGTCTCCTTGGCCACATATGGTTGTGAACTCCCTGCAAGTTGAAGAAAATTGGTTATTCAGATGTCTTTTATCTTTGAGGCAAAACTCTGCTTCTTTTATGGTTCACGAGGAAGTAGCACAAGTATGTATTTCTTACATTATTTGTCTACATTTATTTTTACTTTGGCTCTCTGTTTGGCTTTAAACCAGGGACTGGGCCCAACCTTTCCATAATTAATAACCAAAATCTCTTGGTTTAATTACATCAAGTCCTCCTTTGATGAACTTGTCTGCTCCGACTTTTTTGTTACTCCACTCTCAATCAACAAAGCAGACCTGGTGTGGACTAAACATGTCTTTTAATCGTATAGATCTCTAAACGGTTACAGTTAATACAAAATCAGCGTTTGATCACTCATTCACCCAGGCATCACCATATTTCCCCCATTTTGAAGCAACTCCATTGGTTGCCAATTGCACAGCGGTGTGCCTTCAACATCGGATGTCTCATTTTTAAATCACTCAAAGGTTCTAGCCCTAAATTTGTCAATAACACGATCAAAAAATATGCCCCCACCCGTAATCTTCGCTCAGCTCGCAAAAATCTTCTCTTGACCCCCTCTTTCAGACTCAAACGCACCGGCAGAGTCAGGTTCTCAACCCTGGCCCCCCGTTTTGGAACTCTCTCCCATCTGAAATGCGTCTCTCCACTACTCTCCTCGCCTTCACAAGTCTTTTAAAGACCTGGCTTTTCCGACAGGCTTTCTAACTTTCCCTCTGACCCGGACCCCTGCCAAACTAGCACCATGAAACCTCCCCGGTGTACGTGCGCTCTACAAATTCCCATTGACATGACATGACATGACATAGATATGCTAAACCGTCAGTTATAAGTTGTATTTTGTTAAAGACTTCAGTCTACTGAACCATACCTGACATTTATGACCCACAGTAACCATCGTTTTATGCTAACTTGGGTCAAATTGAACCTAATACATTGTCTTTTATCTGTTTCTTAAGGTTGTTGTCATGTATCTTCTAGTCCCTGTAAATGCAATTTGGTCTCTCCCACGATTTCATGGATTTTATAATGTTTCATACATTAAAAAGCAGCTACGCATGTACTTTTTAACTCATTTGCTTAAGAACCTGAACTTCTGTCTGGTCAGACCTGCTGTAGTCCTTACTTTGTTATCCAAATGGTGAACCTGTTTTGCGGTTGCTGGTTTCTTAACTGGTGCAGTAAAACTTCTTCTCATAGTCCCATTGTTTCATTGGAAAACGCAGCGCGTTTGAGCATTATATGTGTTAGGATTTGCCCATACATTACATGATAATTATAAAAACACCTGTTAAATCCAATAGCTGTTAAAGGGTGGAATGTTATTACATTTTTATTTTATTACATTTTGTTAAAGTCTGTAGACAGGTATCTTCTTACACAGAATCTCACAAATTACCTTAGTAGGCAAGGGTTTTGATGTTTTTTACCCTCTTTTACAAACCCTGGAACTATGTGATTAGTACTGTGAAAATTCTAGGCAGGCCCTCATAGGATGGCCTGACACATTTAGGTATGTGCCTGGCCCTGTAATAAAAAAAGTCATACAAATACATACATATATACACATCATTTCATACAGATAAATAAAGGGTCTTTGGGTCACCCGTCTTCTGCCAGTTGTCTAAGTACTATTCCTATTCTGACCACCCATGATGCATACAGCATGGGACAGTGGGTTAGCCCACTTCAGTCATTGCCTCTATTGCACATTAAGTACTTTTTACCTGATCACATATGCTAATCTGCCTGAAAATAAGTGCACTTCAGTGTCAGAGATGGTTGGCCAGTTCTTCAGTTTTCCATTTCTTCTTTTATTGGTCCCTTTTCATTTCTTTCATTCTCCTTTTACTTTGTTTACTAAAGTTTTTTTTTGTTGCAGATCCAGAGACAGTGCCACCAGGCCATTCACCTGTCTTTGTAGCTACTGGCCGTCACCTTTCCAGTTCTGCTTCTAAACATTGCGGCCCTCTTGTAAATTACTGCCCACAGTGTAATATAGTTTAATGTCTGCCATCTTTGATCTGTAGAACAAAGGACAATTCTATTCCAATGTGATGTTTACTGAGCAATGAACTTGGATTGGAATTATGCATAGTGCATCAGTGTTTTACTGCTCCAAGATGGCCAATATGTTGCCTCTAACCGCAGCAGTCATGTTGCAACTTTAAAACACCGTTATACTATGTACAATACTGTTGCAAGATGTGTTTTATTACAGGCATATGCCATATTTTGGCTGTAGCATTTTTTCTTTTTTGTACTTTTATTCTTTTAATTAATCTTGGATGTGTTTGTTGAGTTTGTGTGTGTTTTATTGTAGATGGTTAAGTGGGTAAATACAAGAATGAACCAGTGGGTGGTGAACTTGATAAATAAGTTAAAGAATGATTGAAAGAGTGAAATAGCCTATATTACTTTTTGAGTCCCTAAACTCACCAGTCACAGAAGAAGCAGTTTCTGTTTCAAACCACACCTATTGACAATCGCAGTGCTCATGAGGGGCAGGCATGTCCTTCCATCAAGCCACACACACAACCTCTTAACCCAAGACTAGGAAATATTGACTACCACTTAGAAAATCTTTACACTCTGCCTGTTCCAGGATGGTGGGAAAAGGGAGATTTTAGCACAGTAATCTTTTTGTTGATGCAGTGCCATTTTCAGAAAAAAATCATTATCCCTGGACTAAGCTCATAAACCGAAAGAGGTAGCCAACTGAATATATAATAGCGAAAGATCACGTATAGATGATATTATATTGTACTATATTGCGATTGCATTTATATCATGCTTACTATCCCTTGTGAGGTTTTGAATCGCAGGTAACACACTAACCAGAACCCAGGTTAGTGGTTAGTCCAGTGTTATCGTTTATGTTTGGTTATTGGGATTAGCCTGGTAATCTCAAGGACACCATTCTTTGCATTTACTCCAGTTTCGTTGTAGTAGATTAAATTAGTAGGCATTAGATGTGATCGTTAGTGTGAGTTCATACAAATTAGTGGCAGGGTGAACAGATAGGCTAGGGGAGATTAGGTAATATTAGGTCTCAGGAAAGTGAGAGGTTGTGATTTATGAAATGAAATGTTACAATTTTCAGAAAGAAAATAATAGAAAGTAAAATATTCAGGCATCCAACTTAGAATAGGCTACATCCAAAGAGAGTAAGGCATGCAGGGGATGGACGGCAAGCAAAGGGTCATCTGATAAAAAGGAAGGAAGGAAAACAATTGATAGATAGTTTGAAGTCAATGTACATTTTTCATGCAAGATTTTTGCAACATTGTCAGAGGTGGCTTTTTGAGATAGCATGCACTCTGAAGATGGATGTAAAACTATATAAAGAAAGAACATTATTTGCATGTAAAATAGCATTTTATGCAGTAGCTTTTGTATAGGGCAAACTATCCACATGTGGAGTGCAGAAGTGCACATAAACTTGCACAAGGCTCTCACTTAAAAATGTAAAGGAAGGAATGAGAATAAAATGTATTACTGAATAAATAAGTTGTGGGGTTGAGTATTATCTGATAAATGTAATTAAAAAAAGGTATACAAATAAGGTAGCTGGAATGCATTTAAAACATCGCCACATTCAAATAAGTTGAAATATAATATTATACACATCACAAATGAAGGGCTTAAACAATATATCCATATGTGCCCTTCACCAAGTGCACAAAAAGGCACAGAATACCAAGCAATACAGGCAATGTAAATTTTATCTATCAATTTTCTCCCTTATTAATTGTGTAATGTAAAAAATGTTTCAGACTGTCAATGTATTGTTCATATGGATATCCATATCTGTATATCTATATATATATATATTCACTGAAAAAACCATAGGTTTCACACATGTTATAGTTAGCGGAAATTTTACTGATAAAAAACCAATGAAATTCCCCCGTTATAGTTAGTGCAGGCAACTATAACTCACGCGACCGCAATCTTCTGCTGATGCTAATACTGTATTTAGACACTTATTTGCCCATGTCTTCTTCCATACATTTTTAGCTATACATATATTACAAATATTTTTTTTTCATAAAGACACATATGTCATCAGCAGAAGATTGCGGTCGCGTGAGTTATAGTTGCCTGCACTAACTATAACGGGGGAATTTCATTGGTTTTTTATCAGTAAAATTTCCGCTAACTATAACATGTGTGAAACCTATGGTTTTTTCAGTGAATTTGCAAGGTTTTTTAAATGCTAATTCCTAACTATAACGTGTGTGAAACCTATGGTTTTTTCAGTGAATTTGTACGGTTTTTTAAATGCTAAGTTACTTTACGCCATTCGTGGCGTGCGCGCCCACTTAACGCAGTTCGTTCCGTGCGCGCACGGTGCGCTTCGCGCACCGTGCGCGCACAGTGAGCACGCGGTGCGCTTTGCGCACCGCGCGCCCACTTTACGCAGTTAGTGCCGTGCACGCACGGTGGGCACGCGGTGCGATGACAAAGCAAGAAAGCACGTCAACAAATCTGTTTCTGCTTTCCTCCGTGACTATGGTATGGGTGCCATTTACCACAACAACTTGCGTTATGACATGCAAGACATTTATAGAGGAGATGGTGTGCACTTCAATGATGAAGGGAACAGAGTCTTCCTCTTGAACCTTAGACTCTGCATCTGTACTTACTTGTAGGTACCACTAAAAAATCATTTCATAAACACAACGGCTCTTTTTAGAGCCCCCTAATATCTAAACACTTAAATCTGATTTTCATTTTTTTTTTTTTTTTTTCTACCGTACGCTTACCATAAGCTTACCGTACGCGTACCCCGTGATTTTTTTTAAAATCAATAAATGTTTTCTTTGTACTTTACAGTCCTTCTTTGACCCCCTCACAAATGTAAGGGGGTCTGTAACTCTCCCCTTTTCTTGTTTTCACTCTTTTTTTTCTGAGTGAAATACACAAAATGGCGGCCGCCGCTTCCTGGTTTCGGCCGATTCGAATGTTTACTAAGATCTAAGAGCCAATCAGAATCGCGCTCGCGCACGCCACCGTACGCTTACGGTAAGCGTACGGTAAGCGTACCGTAAGCGGGCTCAGATATATATATTGATTTAAAGGCTATTTTCTCAGAATCTACTGAACAGATTTACACCAAACCTACAAAAGGCACTTCCTTGACCTAGGGACTACCTCTCTGCCAAATTTCGAGTAATTCTGTTCAGCCGTTCGGGCTGTAGCTCGTTCTAAAGGTCCTATGGAAAAATGCATGGGGAAAACGCGTTTTGGGACCCCCCTTTTATCTCAGCCCCCGCTTGACGGATCCCCCCGAGACTTTCAGGGTAGGAGCGGAGCGTAGCGCCCCACCTATTTTGAGAAATTCGCGAGGATTCATCGACCGGCGCCAAAGTTATTCAAAATAGAATGTTGAGGTTTTCCTATGGAAAAGGGGTCCTAACTATAACTACCTACTGGCGACCGCCAGTAGGTAATAGATATATATAACAATATATATATATGTGTGTGTATATATTACCTACTGGCAGTCACCAGTAGGTAGTTATAGTTAGGACCTATTCTCCATAGGAAATCTGCAACATTCTATTTGGAATAACGTTGGAGCCGATTGACGAATCTTCGTGAAATTTTCCAAACTTTTGGCCAGCTCCGGTCCGCTCCTATCCTGACAATTTCACGGTGATTCATCAAGCGGGGCCGAGAAAAAAGGGGGGTCCCAAAACGCGTTTTCCCCATGCATTTTCCCATAGGGCCTGTTGACGCAGCTACAGCCCGAACTGCTGAACGGAATTACACCAAATTTGGCAAAGAGGTAGTCCTCAGTTCAGACTCATGCCTTTTGCTTAAATGGTGTAAATCCGTTCAGTAGTTCCTGAGAAAATTAGAGTTAAAAAGATAGATATATCTGGGCGGAGCCTAACCACACATCTCATCGTGAGATCTGATTGGCTCTCAGTACTTCATCCAAGAAGTGTTGGCAGCCATCTTGGGACCAATATACATGATAGCACCTCATTAAAAAAACATTGCAGTTAATAGAAGGTTTTAAGACTTTAGTTACATTGTAAATCATTAGTTGATGGTACCATACTCATTTTAGGAATTGTGGTGTGTTCTAAGGTGATTTTACCTTGTAAAAAAAGCCTTCTGCTGTGATATCATGAATCATGTTTGAGAGAAAACTATTTTCTCATGCTTTTCCCACTGAGGTTTGGAAGGTGAGCTATAAGCTAAACGGAGAGCATATTTTCTGTAAATTCACATTATCTTTCTCAGTCTTGTGAGAATGAAGTCTGACATTCTCAGTAAAACATGTACATCCAACAATGGCAGTTGATTCCTTTGTGTTCTACTGCAGCTTCCCAGAGTGTTCTAAAGAACAACCAGAGCGCTAACAGTCCTACTTTTGACAAACGTATTGCACACCTGAAGCCATCTTCATTGGAATAAAGTGGTAACTCTTAAAACACTTAATTTAAAAAGGAACAAAATGAGGGGGTTCATTTTGCCATAGAAAGTATGATTAGTCCTGCAGAAAGAAAAATTAGGGCACATTTTGAATGACTTCTCAAATCCTCCTATATTTCATTTAAAAATTCTGACATGCAGACTGAAACATGCACTTTCAATACCAGCAGCAGACTTCCCTGGTGAGCAGTAGCTTTACTACAGTGATCTAATAAGCAACTAGAGTACTAACATTCTGAATTTATGGCAAATGTGTGACACATCTGAATGCCTTCTTGATGGAATCAAAGTAAAAAACTGAAAGTATTTCCTACTGAGGAGACTGTAGAAAAATGAGGAAATTAGGAAACTTCATAACAAATAAGTCTCCCAAAATGGCCACCAGAGACAAAAGAGCCCAAATGTAGCCCAAATATCACCCAGATGTAGCCCAAGTATAGCCCAATGACAGAATGTCCCAGAGTGTTCTAACGAACAACTAGAGCGCTAACAGTCTTACTTATGACAAAAGTATGGCACACCTGAAGCCATCTTGATTGAATTAAAGTGGTAACACTTAAAACATTTAATTTGCAAAGAAACAAAATGAGGGGGTTCATTTTGCCATAGAAATTATGATTAGTGCTGCAGAAAGAAAAATTAGGGCACATTTTGACTTCTTAAATCCTCTTCTATTTCATAAAATAATTCTGACATGCAGACTGAAACATGCACTTTGAATACCAGCAGCAGACTTCCCTGGTGAGCAGTAGCTTTACTACAGTGATCTAATGAGCAACTAGAGTGCTAACATTCAGAATTTATGGCAAATGTGTAACACATCTGAATACCTTCTTGATGGAACCAAAGTAAAAAACTGAAAGTGTGCCCGTCAATAGCTACCCATGTTTGTATAAATAAACGACAAGGGTGTCTACTTGGAGAGTATCCACCGGCGGGGGCGCCGGGATTAGGCACGGTAGGGCGTCAGACACGTCAGAGCTTCACTAGTGGTGTAAATACATTCCATGTGGATTCATTGTATGCATAGTCTTCTTTTAATGAATATCACGCAAATCGTCATGGTGATAGGTACATACGGTTTGTCCAGCATGTCCTAGGTGTTTCTATAAATATAAATATATATTTTTTTTAAATTATAAAAAACAAAGGCCAGCCCCGGGATGGGGTCCCCGGGGCCATAAGTGGCCTGAGGAGGGGGGCAACACAGCCCCCCTCCTAAAGATTTTTTTTTAAAAGGGCCATGACCCGGGGGTTGGGGTCCCCGGGGCCAATTAAGGCCCTGAGAGGGGGCCACGCGGCCCCCTTCCAAATTAAATTTTTTTTAACAAAAGAAATTAGGGTGCAGGCCCTGGGGGATGGGGTCCCCAGGGTCAATAAATTAGAAAAAGAAGGGGGGCCACACTGCCCTCCTTCTTAAAAAATAAAATAAATAAAAGACAGGCATCGCATCGGAGGCCATGCCCCCTCCTTGCAGCACTCTGCAAACGCGCCCCCTGGCCAGTTGTAAGTTGGGGAATTAATTCCCCTTCAATACTTGAGGGTCCCTGAGGGCCAACTAGCCCAGCAGGTATCTCCAGTATGCGCCAGGGAGCTGCGTTGCAGACAGATGTTCTGAGGCCATGCCCCTTTTTACACCTCTATGCAACGCAGCTCTGTGCACTTACTGGAGGTACCTAGTGGGCTAGTTTGACCCTAGGGACCCTTAGGATTCAAGGGGACTTAATCTCTCAACTTAGAACGGCCACAGGGCGTGTTTACACAGTGGTGAAGGGAGGGGACGGGGCCAGAGGTGACGTGTGCAAACACGCCCTGTGGCGCCTTTTAAGTTGGGGAAATAATTCCCTTTCAATCCTGAGGGACCCTGGGGGCCAACTAACCCACCAGGTGCTTCCAGTAAGCGCCACTGCTCTGCGTTGCAGAGAGGTGGTGCAGGCCGTGCCCCTTTTTACACCTCTCTGCAATGGCGCTTACTGGATGTTTCTAGTGGGCTATTTTGCCCCTAGGGACCCTCAGGATTCAAGGGAACTTAATCTCCCAACTTAAAACGGCCACAGGGCGTGTTTACACAGTGGAGAAGGGAGGGGACGTGGCCTGAGGTGACGTGTGCAAACACGCCCTATGGCGCGTTTTAAGTTGGGGAAATAATTCCCCTTCAATCCTGAGGGCCCGTGGGGGCTAACTAGCCCACCAGGTGCTTCCAGTAAGCGCCACTGAGCTGCTTTGCAGAGAGGTGGTCCAAGCCGTGCCACTTTTTACACCTCTCTGCAACGCAGCTCTGTGGCGCTTACTGGAGGTACCTAGTGGGCTAGTTGGACCCTAGGGACCCTCAGGATTCAAATGAACTTAATCTCCCAACTAAAAACGGCCACAGGGCGTGTTTACACAGTGGTGAAGGGAGGGGACGGGGCCTGAGTTAACGTGTGCAAATACGCCCTGTGGCGCGTTTTAAGTTGGGGAAATAATTCCCCTTTAATCCTGAGGGACCCTGGGGGCCAACTAGCCCACCAGGTGCTTCCAGTAAGCGCCACTGCGCTGCGTTGCAGAGAGGTGGTCTAGGCCGTGCCCCTTTTTACATATCTCTCAAACGCAGCTCTGTGGCTTAGTTGGACCACAGGGACCCTCAGGATTCAAGGGGACTTAATCTCCCAACTTAAAATGGCCACAGAGCGTGTTTACACAGTGGGGAAGGGAGGGGACGGGGCCTGAGGTGACGTGTGCAAGCATACCCTGTGGCGTGTTTTAAGAGGTAGTTTTAATCCCCTGCCGTATTATATACTAGGGGCTTACAGAGGAGGTCATGCTAATCACAGGGGAACCCCAACGCATAGTGTTCCCTAGTGTATGTAGGTGTTTTCACTGTATTCTGAGTGTCTTTCAACATAGCACTGGCTCTAGGACTGGTTAGTCAGACTCAGTTACCACCAGTATCCGTCTGAAAAAGCTGAGGGCACAGGATGATTTTGCAACAAGGCTTCTTTCTGCTCTTCTGTTTGTTCTTTCTGCATGTTATCCTTCTTCCTGCACTTTTCTTCGTCTTTGAGGGCTTCTTGTTGCTTCTTTCTGCATTTCTTTTTTTTCTTTCTGTGCGTTTTTTCTTCTTTCTTCACATGTCCTATCTCTGTAGGCATAGTAAGAAATTAGCATTTAAAAAACCTTTGAAATTCACTGAAAGAACCATAGGTTTCAGGCACGTTATAGTTAGGAATTAGCATTTAAAAAACCTTAGAAATTCACTGAAAAAACCATAGGTTTCAGGGGTGTTATAGTTAGCTGGACATTTCCCTCGTACAAAACCCTAGAAATTCCCCTGTTATAGTTAGTTCAGCTAACTATAACTCGCGCCCCCGCAATGCACTGCTGATGACGTCACATATTACATCACTCATGACATGGTCAGTGACATCACTCATGACATCACTGATGACATCTCAAATGACATCACTGATGACATCACTGATGACGTCATCCAGTGAGTCTGTGTTTCTGTAAAGTTTTAATATGTTTAATATATATATTGAAAGGCCTGTTGAAGAATGAGTGGTGTACAAGTGTGTGAATGGATGATTTTCTAGGTGCGTAACTGACTCTATAAGTGAGTCATTAAATGTATCTTACTGCAGACTAGTGACTAAACTGTGTGAATGTCTGTATGTGTCTGTGTGTTGGTGTATAAGTTGCTGCATGGTTTTGTGAATACCTATATGAATGTGTATATATGGGTTATTGATTGGTTGTCTCAGTATCTGTATGGGTGCCTGAGTGTTTGTGTGGGTAGGGTGTGTGTGACTCTGTGCATAGATGTGTGAGTGGGTGATTCTATGGTGCATGGTTTTAAGAGTGCAACTGTGATGGACTGTATGGTTGGGTGAGTGTATGTATGAGTGTGTTAGTGATTGAATGTATATCTCAGTTGTACATGTGTCAGTAACTACATATGTGAAACGCAGTGTATATGTGTGTAAGAGTATATAACTATCTATATGTGAGAGTGTGTGATTGAGGGAGTGCCTGTATGGATGAGTGTGTGCTTGTATTAGTAATTGTATAAGAGTGTCAGAATTTGTTAGTATTTTTATGAGTAAGTGAACTTGAGTGTGTGTTGACTCCCAGCCTATACGCGACACGTTCGATGTACGTAACGCAACGTTTACGCGCTTTCACGATGCGTCATGTGCGTCTATGACGCGGTAGGTGCGCGGATCTCGGGAAATATTTAACATTTAAAAAAACATATATATATTTATTTAATGTGAATATTAATTGAAGACAAACTCTAAACTAGTCTTAAAACTAATATATTTTTACATCTAATCCTATATTTCTTTTTAATTCTATTTCGCGGATGCGCGCTGGGTGCGTGCTGCGTACGCGCAGGGTGCTCGGATCCCATGTGACCTGCAAAAAAAGAGATTTGATTGGTTCATTACACTTCCTCTTCTAACTATTGAAAGACGCCACCCATTTCAATCATTCTTCTTTGACCTTCTTTAGAGCACCATCTCTTTGGAGAGAAGAAGATTTTTTAGACTAAGTTTACACTTAGCTCTAACTTTTTTCAACCAAAAATGGCTTCAGGGCAGCAGGCATCACCTGCATCATCTCATACTTCTGAGGATGAATTTTTGGCACCACCCAAAAAACGTTTTTCTTCAGTGGTGTGGAAATTTTTTACTTTTCCCGAGGGGCAGAATAAGACCAATGCCACCTTGGTCACGTGCAAGATTTGCAAAAGAGTCCTATCGAGAGGAGATCCTAACAAGAAATACTCTTGCGGCACGGCAAGTATGATGAAGCACATGAGGACCCTTCATCCGAACAATCTTGCACAAGAAGAGTGCCGACGAATGAGAAACACTCCTGCTCCTGCGCCATCCACCTCATCGCAGCCGAGCACATCAAGAGTGCATCCATCAGCCCAAACCTTGGACATCCGTCCTCAATTTCAATTTTTAAAAGTGCTCTGCACTAAGTGCAATAAGACTTTGTGCTATGGTGAGCAGTCGATCGATCTGAAAGAAGAAGAAAGTCACATTTGCTAGTTTTTTTTTGTTTTTTTTTATTGTTCCCTGAAGTTCATTGTTTGGTTTCTCCTGTTTTGTTTTTTGTTTTTGCAGAAAAACCCCAAAAAATAAAAAATTGTTCAGAAAACCCCCAAAAAATTATAAAAGAAGAAAGAAGAAAAAAAAAAGTTCTTGTAAGAACTAACTTTCCTGGTTTAAAAAAAGAGCTACATTTCTTTGTTAGTGTTAGTTTAGATGAATGTATGTGTAGTATGTAATTGACTGAATTAATGCATTAGTAGCGTATGGTGAATGTATAAGTGCAGAACTATGAGGAAGTGCTGCAGCATCACACAGTAACCTCTTTAACTGCAGTGTGCTGTAGTACTTCCGAAGCACAGGGATGCAACATATGTACATAAATATGTTGCAAATCTATGCTTCTCTCTGCACGGCTGCTTAAACTGCAGCCATGTGGTGACACAGGCACCCTTGCACCATAGTGCAAGGATATCTGTGTCATGTGCTGTTTGTTTTTCTGCAGGAAGACACACCTTCCTGCACAAAAACAATGAGAAAATGCATTTTTCTTCTTCAATGTATGCTGAACATTTCAGCATGCATTGAAGATACAAAAATGTGGAGAAATTAAAACAATTCTCCTTGTTGTGCTTTCCTACACCAATTTTAGAATGGTGCAGCATTCACACACATATCGAGATTTATGATTTATGATAAATCTAGACATGTGTCTTGTTCTATGAGTATTAAGTGCAATCATGCACAACAACACTTATAGAACACCCTTTCAACACAAAGTGGTGTGCATGATGAGGTTATATTTACATGGAGTATAAAAAGTGCACAGAGTGCCTTTTCCTCTCTATGTAAATATAAAAGAGTATCTTGCACAATAACTATGTTACAAAAAGTGACATATTTACGTTTTTAAATTTCCTTGTGAATGATAGAAGGTAAGCACAGAGTTTTGTCTGCAAAGATGTTCAAAGAAGAATGATTGAAATGATTGCGGTCCTTCAACAGCTAAAAAGGTGAAATATTATGAACCCCTCAAATCTCTTTTTTTGCAGGTCACATGATATCTGATTATGGTCAGATTTCAAAACTACATAAACAGAGTGTTTTTAGAAACGTGTTTCAACTTTGTAGCTTCTTGCAGGCCTCTTCATTCTGCATATTGAGACTTAGTTAAACTTACCTTCACAGCAATAGGAATAAAAAATAGTATACTTTTTTTTCTGTTTTTCATTCAAATATAAATTCATATAAATTGCTTATTTTAAAATTTGGATCTGTGAAAGAAAAGGAAAAAAAATATAACATGTAATAATACATTTTTTACAACACAGGGTAATTTCCACAAAGTAATTTTTTTGCCTTTTTTGCTGTTCTCAGAATATATTAAATTTCACTAAACATAGTGATTTCAATCGTACTCATCACTTAACAGCGGGCAAAAAAAAACAATCTCAAAGATTGTTAAAAAAAAAACAACATGCCATTCTCAAAATACAATGAATTTATAAGTGCTAGGCTTTTCGCACAGGGAATGGATTAGTACTTGGTACTGAATGGGTCACTAGAGGAGTGCAAAGGCAGTGACAAGATGTTTACTGGACTGTATGGATACTGACTAGGAAAATGAAAGTGTGAAAGACAAGTGTCTAGGTGGTTAGAAGACTGCATGCATAGTGGATAGGGGTTTGAAGCAGTCCATGTGCTAAGGCCTGGCTCAGTGCATGAATACTTAGGCACTGACTGAATGATTAGAGTACTGCAAAGATAGTATCTTGGTGAATTTATAAGTGTTTGAGTTTTCGCACAGTGAATGGATTAGTACATGATGCTGAATGGGTCACTAGAAGACTGCAAAGGGAGTGACAGGGTGTTTCCTGGAAGTGTATGGATACTGAGTAGGGAATTGAAGGTGTGAAAGACAATTGTGTAGGTGGTTAGAGGACTGCATGCATAGTGGATAGGGGTTTGAAGCAGTCCATATACTAAGGCCTGGGTCACTGGATGAGTACTTGGGTAGTGACTGAATGATTAGAGTACTGCAAGGAGAGTGCCTGGGTGAATTTATTAGGGTTTGGCGCAGTGAATGGATTAGTACATGGTGTTGAATGGGTCACTAGAGGACTGCAAAGGGAGTGACAGGGTGTCTCCTGGAAGTGTATGGATACTGACTAGGGAATTGAAGGTGTAAAAGACAAGTGTACAGTATGTTAGAACACTACATGCATACTGCATAGACATTTGAAGCAATCTATTTGGTACTTAGAAACTGACTAAATAATCAGACTACTTCTAGGACAGTGCTTAGGTAAAACTTTTACATTTTCAGTTCTGCCACAGTGAAGAGAATAGTACATGGTACTGCACCTTAGTGTCAAACCCTGACTCATTTTATCAATGCATAAGCAAAGACTAGCTTCTAATGCTACTAAAACTTGACAACATGACAGGTTTTAAAAGAGTTATCTGCTAAAAAATACACGATGTTACCAAATGCTTCTCTCACAGTGGTTCCCAAATGCACACAGACTCACAGTGTGATTCTAGACAACAACCACTATACCTAGGAGTTTACTAAAAATCATTCACTACTGTGGAAGTGGTAAGGGAACTGCACACAATCTTCATATTTCAGGACTGCACTTTTGTGTCAAAGCCTGACTCATTTAATCAAAGCATAAGCAAAGACTGGCTTCTAATGCTACTAAAACTTGACAACATGACCGGTTTTAAAACAGTTATCTGTCAGCAAATACACGATGTTACCAAATGCTTCTCTCACAATCCTTACCCAAATGCACACAAAGCAAAGACTAGCTTCTAATGCTACTAAAACTTGACAACATGACAGGTTTTAAAAGAGTTATCTGCTAAAAAATACACGATGTTACCAAATGCTTCTCTCACAGTGGTTCCCAAATGCACACAGACTCACAGTGTGATTCTAGAAAATCAACACTATCCTAGAAGTTTACCAAAACTCATTCACTAGTCTAGAAGAGTTAATGGTACTGCACACAATCTACATATTTAAGTACAGCACATCAGTGTCAAAGCATGACTCATTTAATCAACGCATACGCAAAGACTGGATTCTAATGCTACTAAAACTTCACAACATGACAGGTTTTAAAAAAGTTATCTGTCAGCAAATACATGATGTCACCAAATGCTTCTCTCACAGTGATCCCAAATACACACTAACTCACACTGTGATTCTAGACAAGCACCACTATCCCTAGGAGTTTACCAAAACTCATTCACTACAGGGCAAGTGGTAAGGGAACTGCACACAATCTACATATTTCAGGACTGCACTTTTCTGTCAAAGCCTGACTCATTTAATCAAATCATAAGCCATAACTGTCTTCTAATGCTACTAAAACTTCACAACATGACAGGTTAAAACAGTTATCTGTCAGCAAATACACGATGTTACCAAATGCTTCTCTCACAGTGGTTCCCAAATGCACACATACTCACTATGTGATTCTAGACAAACAACACTATCCCTTGCACTATACCAAAACACATTTCTTCATCTAGAAGTAGTACTACATTTTAGTATAGAAACATAACATAACTCATTTCACAAATTCATAAACAATGACTGGTTTCTAATTCTACCAAAATATAAAAACAGCACAGTTATCTGTCTGAAAACACATGAAAAACACAAATGCTTATCACAGAATGGTTTCTACATGCACACACACTGTCAATAGGATTGTAGAGAAAAAAAGTACTCCCTACACTTAAGCAGGAGAAATACATTAGTCTGATTAAAATCAAAATAGTCTACATACATCCCCTCACAATTAAATAAGTCATCTTTCAAGTTATTTTGTAGATTAAGAAGTATATCAGTCACTCACCATATTTTCTTTTGCAGAATCTCTGCACTGTGCACCTCTCAGCAAAAACAAAGAATGGAAAAGTTTCCCTTTCATTTTCCACACATATACATGTAAACATCAAATCACAATCCTTGACACATAAACTCAAAAGCAAACACACATTTCTATTGGTTAAGCATTTCAACCCTTTCCAACTGAAATACATTTCAACCCTTCCCCCAATCTGCCTTCTGTCTGTTACCATAGAAACAGGTCATAGAACACTGCACTAAGCACACAGGTCAGAAGTTCAGCACACAATGTTCCTACACAAGAGAGGAAGTGTGCTTCACTTTTCAACATATCAGCTAATCATATATAATGTTCCTTACAATCTGTTTTTGTTAACCAATAGGAATCATACTTTTAAAAAACAGAAATATACACCCTACCTTTCAGTGTACAAAGTAGTCATACAACCAATGATTTCTTGTCTTTTTTTAAAAAAATCCGTGGATCCGCGCACCCAACGCGATAGGATGCGCTCACCGTGCGCGCATTTCGCCGGTTTTTTTTTAAAAGGGGGCCCCAGGGGGTCCTTCTGGGACCCCCTAAGCACCTCTAGAGGGTCAGAGTATTTCCACTCTGACCCCTTTATATGTTTTACACACTTATTCCCCTTGCTTCTTCAGCCTCGCTTCTACCGAGGCAGAAAATGGCCGCTAACAGTTCCTGGTTTCGAATGTAGAGAGACACTCGACAGCCAATTAGCATTCAGTGCGCGATCGGGAGGGTGCGCGCTTGGTTCGGGGAGGGTGCGCTCATGGTGCGGGTAGGGCTCGCGTATCCTCCCCGGCCATAGATATTTATGTACTTTTAACTCTAATTTTCTCAGGAACTACTGAACGGATTCACACCATTTATGCAAAAGGCACGAGTCTGAACTGAGAACTACCTCTTTACCAAATTTGGTGTCATTCCGTTCAGCGGTTCGGGCTGTAGCTGCGACAACAGATCCTATGGGAAATTGCATGGGGAAAACCCGTTTTGGGACCCCCCTTTTTTCTCGGCCTCCGCTTGACGAATCACCACAAAATTTTTAGGGTAGGAGCGGAGCTGGCCAAAGGTTTGGAAAATTTCGTGAGGATTCGTCAATCGGCGCCAGACTTATTGGGAATAGAATGTTGCGGATCTCCTATGGAAAATAGGTCCTAACTATAACTACCTACTGGCGACCACCAGTAGGTAATATATACATATATATATATATATATATGTATATATATATATATATATATATATATATATATATATATATATATATATATATATATATATATATTACCTACTGGCGGTCGCCAGTAGGTAGTTATAGTTAGGACCACGTTTCCATAGGAAAACCTCAACATTCTATTTTGAATAACTTTGGCGCCGGTCGACAAATCCTCGCGAATTTCTCAAAATAGGTGGGGTGCTACGCTCCGCTCCTACCCTGAAAGTCTCGGGGGGATCCGTCAAGCGGGGGCTGAGATAAAAGGGGGGTCCCAAAACGCGTTTTTCCCATGCATTTTTCCATAGGACCTTTAGAACGAGCTACAGCCCGAACGGCTGAACAGAATTACTCAAAATTTGGCAGAGAGGTAGTCCCTAGGTCAAGGAAGTGCCTTTTGTAGGTTTGGTGTAAATCTGTTCAGTAGATTCTGAGAAAATAGCCTTTAAATCAATATATATATCTGAGCCCGCTTACGGTACGCTTACCGTACGCTTACGGTAAGCGTACGGTGGCGTGCGCGAGCGCGATTCTGATTGGCTCTTAGATCTTAGTAAACATTCGAATCGGTCGAAACCAGGAAGCGGCGGCCGCCATTTTGTGTATTTCACTCTGAAAAAAAAGAGTGAAAACAAGGAAAGGGGGCAATGAGGAGAGTTACAGACCCCCTAACATTTGTAAGGGGGTCAAAGAAGGACAGAAAAGTACAAAAAAAACATTTATTGATTTTAAAAAAAATCACGGGGTACGCGTACGGTAAGCTTACGGTAAGCGTACGGTAAAAAAAATAAAAAAAAATAAATGAAAAGCAGATTTAAGAGTTTAGATATTAGGGAGCTCTAAAAAGAGCTGTTGTGTTTATGAAGTCATTTTTTTAGTGGTACCTACAAGGTTTCACACACGTTATAGTTAGGAATTAGCATTTAAAAAACCTTGCAAATTCACTGAAAAAACCATAGGTTTCACACATGTTATAGTTAGCTGGACATTTTACTGATAAAAAACCAATGAAATTCCCCCGTTATAGTTACTGTAGGCAACTATAACTCACGCGACCGTAATCCTCTGCTGATGACATATGTGTCTTTATGAAAAAAAAATATTTGTAATATATGTATAGCTAAAATTTAATGGAAGAAGACATGGGCAAATAAGTGTCTAAATACAGTATTAGCATCAGCAGAGGATTGCGGTCGCGTGAGTTATAGTTGCCTACAGTAACTATAACGGGGGAATTTCATTGGTTTTTTTATCAGTAAAATGTCCAGCTAACTATAACATGTGTGAAACCTATGGTTTTTTCAGTGAATATATATATATATATATATATATATATATATATATATATATATATATATCTCAGCACGAAACACCTCTCCGATAGGAAAGGAGAAGAGGCCACTTGGGGAAACCTTGGGAGACTGATTATTAGGACAGCAAGACAAGATGCATTTCGGCGTAGTAGCCTTCCTCAGTTCCTGCTGCTATCGCGATCTGATCCACCCACACCTTTTGAGTGTCCTGCATTGCCCTCATTGGAAGGTAAGTTTCGACCCCAAGTCACATGGTCATTTACCCGATGTAGTTCCGATGTTACTTCAACTCCCAAAAAGCATCGCTCCCCGGTGGGTGTTGCCTGGAGAAGGAAAGAAATTGTTCAGGGCAAACGGGGAACGGAGCCTCTTGCACACCTCTGGCTGGCGCGTAAATTAGATCAGCACGAAACACCTATATATATATAGCCAAATATATATATATATATATATAAATGTGTGTGTGTGTGTAATATATATAACCACATATATATATATATATAGCTACATATTATCTACTGGCGGTCGCCAGTAGATAGTTATAGTTAGGACCGAGTTCCCATAGGAAATCTGAAAATTCTATTTTGAATAACTTTGGCGCCGGTTGACTTATCTTTGTGAAATTTTCAAAACTAATGGGGCGATCTGCTCAGCTCCTACCCTGAAAGTCTCGGGGTGATTCGTCAAGCGGGGGCCGAGAAAAAAGGGGGTCCCAAAACGCGTTTTCCCCATGCATTTTCCCATAGGACCTTTAGTCGAAGGTACAGCCCGAACGGCTGAACAGAATTACTTGAAATTTGGCAAAGAGGTAGTCCTCAGGTCAGGCATGTGCCTTTTGCATATATGGTGTAAATCCGTTCAGTAGTTCATGAGAAAATCAAAAGTAAAATCACATATATATCTGGGCGGAGCCTAACCATCGTGAGATCTGATTGGCTGTCAGCACTTCATCCAAGAAGTGTTGGCAGCCATCTTGGGACCAATAAACATGATAGCACCTCATTAAAAAGCATTGCAGTTAATAGAAGGTTTTAAGACTTTAGTTACATTATAAATCATTTGTTGATGGTACCATACTTATTTTAGGAATTGTGGTGTGTTCTAAGGTGATTTTACCATGTGAAAAAGCCTTCCTCTGTGATATCATGAATCATGTTTGAGAGAAAACTATTTTCTCATGCTTTTCCCACAAAGGTTTGGAAGGTGATCTATAAGCTAAACTGAGAGCATATTTTCTGTAAATTCACATTATCTTTTCTCAGTCATGTGAGAATGAAGTATGACATTCTCAGTAAAACATGTACATCCAACAAGGGCAGAGACTGTCAGTTGATTCCTTTGTGTTCTACTGCAGCTTCCCAGAGTGTTCTAAAGAACAACTAGAGCGCTATCAGTCCTACTTATGACAAACGTATAGCACACCTGAAGCCATCTTGGTTGGTATAAAGTGGTAACTCTTAAAACATTTAATTTAAAAAGGAACAAAATGAGGGGGTTCATTTTGCCATAGAAAGTATGATTAGTGCTGCAGAAAGAAAAATGAGGGCACATTTTGAGTGACTTCTCAAATCCTCTTCTATTTAAAAAAAAAAAACCTGACATGCAGACTGAAACATGCACTTTGAATACCAGCAGCAGACTTCCATGGTGAGCAGAAGCTTTACTACAGTGATCTAATGAGCAACTAGAGTGCTAACATTCAGTATTTAAGGCAAATGTGTGACACATCTGAATGCCTTCTTGATGGAATCAAAGTAAAAAACTGAAAGTATTTCCTACTGAGGAGACTGTAGTAAATGAGGAAATTAGGAAACATCATAACAAATAAGTCTCCCAAAATGGCCACCAGAGACAAAAGAGCCCAAATGTAGCCCAAATATCACCCAGATATAGCCCAAGTATAGCCCAATGACAGAATGTCCCAGAGCGTTCTAACGAACAACTAGAGCGCTAACAGTCTTACTTATGACAAAAGTATGGCACACCTGAAGCCATCTTGATTGGAATAAAGTGGTAACACTTAAAACATTTAATTTATAAAGGGACAAAATGAGGGGGTTCATTTTGCCATAGAAATTATGATTAGTGCTGTAGAAAGAAAAATTAGGGCACATTTTGACTTCTCAAATCCTCTTCTATTTCATAAAAAAATTCTGACATGCAGACTGAAACATGCACTTTGAATACCAGCAGCAGACTTACCTGGTGAGCAGTAGTTTTACTACAGTGATCTAATGAGCAACTAGAGTGCTAACATTCAGAATTTATGGCAAATGTGTGACACATCTGAATACCTTCTTGATTGAACCAAAATAAAAAACTGAAAGTATTCCCACTGAGGAGACTGCAGTAAATGAGGAAATTGGGAAACTTCATAACAAATAAATCTCCCAAGATGGCCACCAGAGACAAAAGAGCCCAAATGTAGCCCAAATATCACCCAGATGTAGCCCAAGTATAGCCCAATGACAGAATGTCCCAGAGTGTTCTTAAGAACAACTAGAGCGCTTACTGTCTTACTTATGACAAAAGTATGGCACACCTGAAGGCATCTTGGTTGGAAAAAACTGGTAACACTTAAAAGGAACACAATGAGGGGGTTCATTTTGCCATAGAAATTATGATTAGTGCTGAAGAAAGAAAAATGAGGGCACATTTTGAGTGACTTCTCAAATCCTCTTCTATTTCATTAAAAACTTCAGATGTGCAGACTGAAACATGCACTTTTAATACCAGCAGCAGACGTCCGTGGTGAGCAGTAGCTTTACTACAGTGATCTAATGAGCAACTAGAGTGCTAACATTCGGAATTTATGGCAATTGTGTAACATATCTGAATACCTTCTTGATGGAATCAAAGTAAAAAACTGAAAGCATTTCCTACTGAGGAGACTGCAGTAAATGAGGAAATTAGGAAACTTCATAACAAATATATCTCCCAAGATGGCCACCAGAGACAAAAGAGCCCAAATGCAGCACAAATATCACCCAGATGTAGCCCACGTGTAGCCCAATGACAGAAGTGTGAAAAACACTTATTTTTTGAGTATTTGCAGTTTTATATAGTGCAGACTTGTCAGGTATTGGAGTGCTTTACATGAACATTGGTTACATCACACAAGACCAAATTCATTTTGGTTGTAGACATGGGGAGATTAAGTGATTTGACCAGAATCACAGAATTTTGAGCTGAAGCAGAAACTCTAACCTGGTTCCCCAGTTGCAAAGTCTGCAGCTCTGGAAGTAACAGCACATCCTCTCCCTAGGTGCAACATTTAATCAAGTGGTCAACTGGATAAAAAAACATAAAGAATGTAAATAATGTAAAAGTGCTTTGTCGCTATTTGAAAATATGTCCTCATTTTAGTTTTTTAGAGCACTAACCATAATTTTGATGCAAATAAGACCCTCTCATATATGTAATTTCTAAAGGAAATACTCTAGGTATTACAGTTTTGATTACATCAAGATGACGTCAGGCATTCCACACTTTTGTAATAAATATAGAATGTTAGCAATCTAGTTGTTCATTGGGATACTGTTGAGAGGCAGAGGCCAGGGGCACGGACTCTGAAAATTGAAGGCAGGTAGGAGAGTGCAGATGCAACAATTTGACCACACTGGGCAGGCAGGAAGGGCAGTGGCAGCACAACAGACTATGGAGGGCAGTGGAAAGGGGGGCAGGGGCAACAAACCAACAATACAGGACTGGCAAGAGAGGCTGTGGCAATATAATACACCATTGTGGGCAGAAGGAAGAGGCAGTGGTAGTACAACCATACATGCCAACAGACCCATTTCAGCCAGGAAACCTCCAATGTTTTTAAGCTCAAATGGGCTTTATTTGATCTCTCTCCTGTCTACAATCTTCTCTTTTTCAATGTAACTCAAAGGGGAAATTCAAAACCCCAGTTTTTTTTCAAAATCTCCCTCTTACCAAGTTCAAAATGTTCGCAAGTATGATACATTGGATCATGGTAGGCAGGAGGAATTGGGGTAGGGACATGGACTCGGATAACAGAGGACAGGAGGGACATGGAGAGGTGCACCAAACTGACCCTACAGGGCAGGCATCAGAGTTTGCAGCAGCACACCACACCACACAGCGCATGCGGGACAGGAGTGCAGCACAACAATCCATAGAAAGCAATAGGGAGGGGACAGGACCATGCACATGGACAACAGAGAACAGAGGGGAAAGAGGCAATGGTAGCTAGCTGACCATAATGGGCAGACAGGAGAGAAAGCTGCAGCATAACAGACCATAAAGGGCAGGAGGGACGGATCAGGGGCATTACAATGGAACAGACAAGCCAGGAGGGAGGGAATAGGGGTCTGCACATGGAAACAGAGGGCTGGGGGCAAGGCAGGAGCAGCAAGATGACCATGGAGGTCAGGCAGGTTGGGCACTAGAAACAAAACACACCATGGAGAGCAACAATGAGACTATGATGGCATACACACAGACCATGGAGGGAAGGTGGGAGGGGGTCAGGGGCAGCTAGCTGACCACACAGGGAAGGTGGGAGGAGCCATGGCAGCACAGAAGACCATGCATGGCAAGCGGGAGGGTTAGTGGCAGCACAATGGCTATGATGGGCAAGAAGGAGGGGCATGCACAAAGGACCATGGAGGATAGAAGGGAGGGTCAGGACCTGGGCACAGACAAGAGAGTTCAGGGGAAGGGGCCTCACAACAGACCGCGCGGGCAGGCAGGAGGAGCAGTTGCAGCACAACAGACCAGGGAGGGCAGAAGGTTGTGGCAGTAAAATGGACCATGGAGGACAGGAGGAAGGGGATAGGGGCATGGCATGTGGACAGGCAGGGTGGAGGTGGCAGGGACAGGTTACAGTCATCTGACAATGCTAGGCAGGTGGGAGGGGAGTGGCAGCTCAACAGAACACTCAGAGTAGATAGGAGTGGCAGGTCCATGGAACATGGTGGGCAAAAAGGATGGAGCAGGGGCATGCACAAAGACATCGGAGGGCAGGGGGAAGGAGAATAGGGGCAGCAAGCTAAGCACAGAGGCTTATCAGGAGCACCAACACACACTCACCATCAGTCCGTACGAGAGGCGATTATCCTTCCAAGTGCTGGATGATGAGGGAGGAAGATACCACTTTACCCTAATGAGCAACAAACCTACAAACCCTTCTTATACTCATTAGGCCCTAGATTCTACATTTGGTATTCCCCTCATGACCGGGATGGATCTGTTAGTTGTAGATTTAAGTGAATTTCTAATACTCTAATTAACCTTTCCATTAACACATTTCAATGAATAAGCAACCCAACTCATTTCTGTAGATGTTCAAATCCAAATTTATATTAATATTGCAGATTAAATCATTCATTTGATCAAGTTGCCATTCATATTTACCTATTCTGGCTAAAGTCGTCCTCTATGTAAAATCTGGCAATCTCGCAAATCTATGCCCATCAATTTAGCAGGCTAAGTTCATCAGGATTTTGGGCATTAATTCAGTCCGTCAAAGATTCAGGCTAACAGCTGTCCTGCAGTGTCACCGTCCTCTTCGTCAGCATATCATCAGGAAATCGAAGGAGCAACCCTCCAACCTCTCTATTCTATGGGTTTTATAATAATTTCAATAGCAAAATGTAACAATATTGAGTTTTAAACTGTTCTGATTGGCTGATCAGGGGTCAACCTCTCCGTTCCCATAAGGTTTAGTCCATGTTGTCAGCATACTTGCTGGTTCCGGTTCTTTAATAAAGCCTTTTGTCTGTAGCGCTGGCACCTTTCCCAGTGGCCTTGATAAGTACAGCTTGCCTAGGGTCAAGACAGGGCCATTGTTGCTTATCTTTTAGCGCAGGCGGACTTCACCCAAGCCTGGTTCAGCGTCGACAGTTGGGTTAGGCACCAAAAGCAGCCATCATTTGATAGGCCAGAATAGTCAACTTAAGCAAAGAAACACAAAAACGTAATTAATACATAGAAATGACTAATTAAATGTTATTCCCTCGCTAATACCCATATGTGTGTGTATTTATCTAGCCAAAAGCAACACTCAATGCGGTTTATACTTACTAAATAAAGCACGAATCACAATTTCATCACCAAAGCGACATATATCATGCAATGTTCTAATTATCTATCATTAATATGCGTACGAAATTTAGTTCACGTCATTAATTATGCCATGCAGATGCAAATCCCACGTGTATTTCGGTCATTAATAAGGTTGATTAGTTATTTCCACATCACTCCAAACCATTAGTACGATTATGATTAATTAATTAATCTAATTAATAAAACGACATGCAAAATGGGATGGGTTTACAAAATTTTTGCATAACCCGCTCCAGCAGCAGCACATCAGACCATGCATGGCAGGAGGGAGGAGGCTAGTCCATGGATTCAGACAACAGAGGATAGGGAGGAGGTGGATGGGGCAGCAAGCTAACTGTTCAGAGAAGGTGGGTATTAGGAACTTTATTGTTTTTAAAATGTGTGTCTGTGCAAACTACTTAAAATATGAACAAGTATGCAGCATAATCTCACTTTTATTCAGGAAGAAGAGGACGTTTGTGACTGTGACTCCGGGCTCACTTGGCAGAAACACCCCCTGACCCTCCACCCCCCATCGCAAAATGTAATGCCCGTGAAAAGGGTAGGTGGACACAGTGTTATATAGAACATAGTCCTGAGAGCACGATTGAAAATGAAAACTAGATATAATATATGGTATAAACTATGCACCAAAAAGTGTGATATAAGATGAACCGGGGCGTGAAATATAATATGCAATACATTGTGCGCAATGGCAGATTCATTGGAGAGCGCGAGATAGCACAGGCACTAGCGCGTGCTATGCGATATGCGCCTTGAAGTGTAATATGCACAGGGCAGTGTTGTGTAACCTAACTAGTCTCTAAAGTTGTAATATAAAATATGTGCTGGGGAGTGTAACGTTGCATATGCACTGTGACAAAGATATGGATCCCAGATTGTAATATGTATGGCATAGCGCTGTGCGTTATATAACATAGGCATCGAGGAAGGCACGTTAGATGGGGCAATATAACCCGTGCGAAGGCAAGTGTGGCATGACATATTCACGGGGTGGTGTTACAGTGCACATGGGCTAGAGAGTGTCATAGCATACGCACTAGCTGGTGGAATACAACACAGAGGTGTGAGGCACTCAGCGGGCACTGGTGGGTGTAACATAGCATTGGGCTCAGCCAGGAGCGCGCTGTGACTCTCAAGTGAGGTTCGTCTCCTTTCCAGAGAGTAAAATAAAAAGTATTACACATCCAGCGGTGGATGTGTGTTTTATTAACCGTGAGGGGGATTTCTTGCATAGTTTGGTCGAATTTTTGTCAATTCCCCTTTGAATGGCTTGGTGTGCGTGTATATTAAATGTGCCTGTCAATAGCTACCCATGTTTGTATAAATAAACGACAAGGGTGTCTACTTGGAGAGTACCCACTGGCGGGGGTGCCGAGATTAGGCACGGTAGGGCGTCAGACACGTCAGAGCATCACTAGCGGTGTAAATACATTCCATGTGGATTCATTCTATGCATAGTCGCCTTTTAATGAATATCACGCAAATCGTCATGGTGATAGGTACATACGGTTTGTCCAACATGTCCTAGGTGTTTCTATAAATATATTTTTTTTTTAAATAATAAAAAACAAAGGCTGGCCCCGGGGGATGGGGTCCCCGGGGCCATAAGTGGCCTGAGGAGGGGGGCAACGCAGCCCCCTCCTAAAGAATAAAAAAAAAAAAAGGTCATGACCCGGGGGTTAAGGCCTTGAGAGGGCCAAATTAATTTTTTTCAACAAAAAAAATTAGGGTGCAGGCTCTGGGGGATGGGGTCCCCAGGGCCAGTAAATTAGTTAAAGAAGGGGGGCCACACAGCCCTCCTTCTTAAAAAAATTAAATAAATGCAAACGCACCCTCTGGCCAGTTGTAAGTTGGGGAATTAGTTCCCCTTCAATACTGAGGGTCCCTGAGGGCCAACTAGCCCAACAGGTATCTCCAGTATGCGCCAGGGAGCTGCGTTGCAGACAGGTGTTCTGAGGCCACGCCCCTTTTTACACCTCTATGCAACGCAGCTCTGTGGCGCTTACTGGAGGTACCTAGTGGGCTAGTTTGACCCTAGGGACCCTTAGGATTCAAGGGGACTTAATCTCTCAACTTAGAACGGCCACAGGGCACATTTACACAGTGGTAAAGGGAGGGGATGTGGCCTGAGGTGGCGTTTTAAGTTGGGGAAATAATTCCCTTTCAATCCTGAGGGACCCTGGGGGTCAACTAGCCCACCAGGTGCTTCCAGTAAGCGCCACTGCTCTGCGTTGCAGAGAAGTGGTGCAGGCCGTGCCCCTTTTTACACCTCTCTGCAATGGCACTTACTGGACTTACCTAGTAGGCTATTTTGCCCCTAGGGATCCTCAGGATTCAAGGGGACTTAATCTCCCAACTTAAAAAACGGCCACAGGGCGTGTTTACACAGTGGGGAAGGGAGGGGACGGGGCCTAAGGTGACGTGTGCAAACACGCCCTATGGCGCGTTTTAAGTTGGGGAAATAATTCCCCTTCAATCCTGAGGGACCCTGGGGGCCAGCTAGCCCACCAGGTGCTTCCAGTAAGCGCCACTGCGCTGCGTTGCAGAGAGGTGGTCTAGGCCGTGCCCCTTTTTACATCTCTCTGCAACGCAGCTCTGTGGCGCTTACTGGAGGTAGCTAGTGGTCTAGTTGGACCTTAGGGACCCTCAGGATTCAAGGGGACTTAATCTCCCAACTTAAAACGGCCACAGGGCGTGTTTACACAGTAGGGAAGTGAAGGGACGGGGCCTGAGGTGACGTGTGCAAACACGCCCTGTGGCGCGTTTTAAGATGTAGTTTTAATCCACTGCCCTATTATATACTAGGGGCTTACAGAGGAGGTCATGCTGATCACAGGGGGACCCCAACGCATAGTCTTCCCTAGTGTATGTAGGTGTTTTCACTGTATTCTGAGTGTCTTTAACATAGCACTGGCTCTAGGACTGGTTAGTCAGACTCAGTTACCACCAGTATCCGTCTGAAAAAGTTGAGGGTACAGGATGATTTTGCAACAAGGCTTCTTTCTGCTCTTCTGTTTTTTCTTTCTGCACGTTACCCTTCTTCCTGCACTTTTCTTCGTCTTTGAGGACTTCTGTTGCTTCTTTCTGCATTTCTTTTTTTTTGTTCTGTGCGTTTTTTCTTCTTTTTTCACATGTCCTATCTCTGTAGGCATAGTTAGAAATTAGCATTTAAAAAACCTTTGAAATTCACTGAAAAAACCATAGGTTTCAGGCATGTTATAGTTAGGAATTAGCTTTTAAAAAACCTTAGAAATTCACTGAAAAAACCATAGGTTTCAGGGGCGTTATAGTTAGCTGGACTTTTCTCTCGTACAAAACCATTGAAAATCCCCCGTTATGGTTAGTTCAGCTAACTATAACTTGCGCGCCCGCAATGCACTTCTGATGACGTCACATATTACATCACTCATGACATGATCAGTGACATCACTAATCATGCACATCAGACACCCCTATAGCAGGCCCAAGGTACCCCCCTGGGCAGGGTGCAGTGTCTGTGAAAGGTCGGACATGTACTAAGGTGTGTATCATGTCCTAACAGTGAAATACTCTCCATTTCTTTTTTTACTGTTGCAAGGTCATCTTGCCCATAGGACAGAATAGGGAAGGCTGTGTAATATGTTTCCAGCCTATCTTCACATAGGCTTAAGATGAAGAGGTGAAGTTTACTGTGCCTGAACTCACAATTTAATAACACATCTTTTTGTGAAGGGGGTTTTTGAATTGTGTGTTTAGAAACCACGCTTTTAGAAGTGGCTGTTTTTTTGTTCTAACAATTCTTTGTGTCTCTGCCTAGTTGTGGATTGACGGGGTGAGTATGTGAGACAGCAACAGGCTGTCCTGCATCTGGAGTGTCGGGGGAGGAGTAGCCCCCTGGATGTGAAGAGACCTGGGCTGCTACCATAAAAGAATGGCTCCACCTCCTGCTGAGTGATTGAGGAATCAGACCCCCACTATCAAAGGAAGAAGGTGTCACTGGCAGGGAGACACCCAGAACTGGTTTCGACAGGGGTCAGTGCCCCCTGAACACAAAGACTTCAAAGACATTTAGGGGTATAACTATGAGAGCTGAAACCCCTGAACATTGGACTGATCAAGAATGAAAAGGATTGAAACTACTTTGTGGTCAAGAGGAACCTCTGCCAAGGAAGAACAGCTGAAGAGACTGAAGAGAAGGACTGACCCTTGCTGTGTGTTCTGGGGCTGGCCTGCAGTTTGCTGATTTAACTAAGGAGAGGCTAAGGGACTTTCCTGTGTGCTGTGTCCCCCTGCTTGAAAGGACTTTGCTGTGTGCTGTGTTGCGAAGTAACTTGTCTCCAAGGGCCCGAGGAGAGCTAAACATAAAAGTTTCCAAATGTGTCTCAGCGACGCTGTGTGCATGTGCTTTTTGCAGCCTGAGACCTACGTAAGCATTGGCCCTATACTGTGTGGCCCGAAACCCAACCGAGTCTCAGCACCGCTTTGTGCGTGTGTGTGTGCAGCCTGAGACTGCATGAGGTCTGTGGTGCTGGTTGGAAAGTGCCCCGTGACTGCAGTGCCCCCGCAGCGTGAATCATCATCCACGCTGTTGTGTAGCTGTTTGTGGCCAGAGCCGTCATCGTAACGAAGGCTGCGGATCAAGATTGCCGCTGCCGGCCCGAGCCGCAATGTGCTGAAGGATATCGTAAAGCTAAGGAAGTCGTGATGTAATTGTGATCATTGTTCGCAAGAGGAATCTGCCCAAGATCGTCAGCAACGGAGAAGGCAGCGCTGTAACCTGTCTGGCTACAGCGTCGCCTTGCATCGGAGCTGCGTCGTCATCGGGAGCGCCCAGCAGGACCTCCGACGAGTGGGGAGAGAGAGAGAGCGAGGCAGCGCATCCCCCAGGTAAGGCTTGGACTCCGTTCGGGAGACGCAAGCGTATGTGGCCTGGGGAGGAGTGCAGCAGGAGTACAGGAGTGCTCCCTTCTCTCTCCCGCTGCATCGTGTTAGACGCACTGAGTCCTCGAGCTGCCTGGACCTGCCCGGCAGGACTGGGGCCGCCCTCGGAAGTTCAGGACTGTTGTCTGTGGTTGGGGCCTAGCGGGCCTACGCTAATTGTGTCGATTGTCCTGGTATTATTCCGGCATTACGACCTGCCTGATTATGTGCATTGAGGATTGAATTATTCTCGCATTACGAACTGCCTTATTTCTTGCATTAAGGAGTGCGTTAAACTTGCATTACGAACTGCCTGATTACGTGCATTGAGGATTGAATTATTCC
The DNA here is from genome assembly GCF_964204655.1 of Triturus cristatus. Classification (NCBI taxonomy): domain Eukaryota; kingdom Metazoa; phylum Chordata; class Amphibia; order Caudata; family Salamandridae; genus Triturus; species Triturus cristatus. The sequence goes on along the minus strand of NC_140587.1, from coordinate 464,769,088 downwards.
TGCATTACGACCTGCCTGATTACGTGCATTGAGGATTGAATTATTCTCGCATCACGAACTGCCTTATTACATGCAGTAACGAGTGCATTATTCTTGCATTACGAACTGCCTGATTATGTGCATTGAGCATTGAATTAAGCTTGCATTACGAACTGCCTTATTACTTGCATTAAGGAGTGTGGTTATACTTGCATTGCGAACTGCCTGATTATGTGCATTGATGATTGAAGTATTCTCGCATTACGAACTACCTTATTACTTGCATTAAGGAGTGCGTTATACTTGCATTACGAACTGCCTGATTATGAGCATTGAGGATTGATTTATTCTCGCATTACGAACTGCCTTATTACTTACATTAACGAGTGCATTATACTTGCATTACGAACTGCCTGATTACGTGCATTGAGGATTGCTTTATTCTTGCATTATGAACTGCCCGATTACGTGCATTGAGGATTGCATTATTCTTGCATTACGAACAGCCTGATTACTTGCATTGAGGATTGCATTATTCTTGCATTACGAACTGCATTAGTCTGACGATACGAACTGCATTACGAACTGCATAGCATTGATACCGCAAGAACCTAGTGTTTGTTGGCCTAATAACCGGCAAAGTGTAATATTTCGAATACGCATATGTTGGATCCTTATCGTGTGGTCTTACCGTATTTTTCTTCTTGATAAAGATACCGCTATTTTCATACATCAGTGTGGTTTCCATTTGTGGTGTTATCACTGTGTCACTGGGAGTGTGGTTGCAAATACTTTACACGTTGCCTTGAAGATAAGCCTGACTGCTCATGCCAAGCTACCAGGGGGTGAGCAGGGGTTATCAAAGAGGGTGTTCCTCCTTTCCCTGACTAGAAGCAAGGGTCCCTATTTGGACTAAGGTAACTGCCTCAGCCAACTAGAGACCCCCAGTACTAACAATATCATGGTATTTAGAGATATAAAGGAGATGTATAAAGTAACTACTTGTGTACATGAATCACATTCAGTATACAAAGTTTGTGTGCTTTTCCTCTCTAAAATTACACAATTTTGTTAAAGGTCTCCATTAAAATATTTTTATACGGTGCAAGTGACTTTGCTCTTAGAAGCTCCTATGTGCATTTTGTCTGTCAGTCAGAGTAAAGTGCACATGCAATAAATATCATGGTATGAGAGATAAAGAAGCTGGTCTATGTTTACAAGGTGTTAAAAACACCTAAATATTACACGCTTTAGATTGACCATGATCCACTATCTGTGATCCAAGGTAAAAAGCACTTGCAATAAATATGAGAAGTATCAGAGATAGTATAAAAGGGAGGGGAAAATAATTGTGAAGTCATAACTGTATTAATCCTGCCTGTCCTTGGAAGTTCATGTAAGTCATACGGAGTAGCAATCATTGCCCCTTCTCCTCCACATAAAGTGCACATGCCGAAAATGTTCATTCTAAAAGAGCACACTAGGGATCTATCATAAACGTTAGAAGAAAATGATCGAAATACACAGTCATTAATGAGAACATGATCTCCTCATCATCAATGGTCCGAATCAATTTTACAGGAAGGTGTGAAGCTCTGCATCAGTATTGAGTCCCCATGGGATCTCTGTTCCCATTATGATTATCCATTTGGATTCTGCTTTTCGTAATTTAAGCTCTTGAGTTCCAAGGGATATGTTCAATGACATAGAAGGACAGATTCTCACAATTGCCTTCATGATCTCTTCATACATGCTTTGAAATGGCATAAGAGAAATCTTTGTTGTTGATCGCTCTGAGGTGCTGTAGAATTCGTAATTTGAGTTTATTCACTGTGCTTCCGAAGTATCGTTTGCCACAGTGATACCTTAGAGCATACACCACATATGTAGTCTCACATGTTATTCTTTCCTTGATTTTGATTTTGTCTCCTGTTAGGGTAATTACTTCTTGATGGTTTTGACCATGCTTACATGCCTTACATTTTGGGCATTTGAAGAAGCCATTTGCTCGCAGCCACTGCATTTTGCTTCCCCCTTTCTCAGGCATCTGAAAATAGCTATGTGTTAGTAAGTCCACCAGAGAAGACGCCTTTCGATAGGTAATGCTGAGCTGGTCTGACGCATAGGTTTTTAGCTCTTCATCTTTGCTAAGTAACTTCCAATGCCCTTGTAGTGTGTTTTTATCATGTTTCTTGAAGAGTTGTACTGTGTGATGAATCTGATTGTCTTCTTAAAGAATTACCTTTTCTTTTCCCATGAGACTCTTTGGTTGTAATAAAGACTCCCTTTTCTTTTTCATTGCCCTTATATTTGCATAATCCAAGACTACAGTTGGATATCCTTTTCTTAAGAACCTCCGGTACATTTTGTCAACCTGTGAAAGGAAATCTTTGTCTTCTGAGCAGTTTCTCTGTGCCCTTAGAAACTCCCCGTAAGGGATACTCAATTTCAGACATTTGGGGTGGGCACTGTTGGCTGAGAGAATGCTGTTACAAGCTGTTGGCTTTCGGGAGAGAGTCGTGCAAATTTTTTGATCCTTGATGTAGATGTGTATATCCAAGTAGTCTATTTCATGTTGGATAGTGTTGTAGGTGAATTTTAACTGGAATGCGTTGTTGTTTAGAGACTTTAAAAAGGAATGAAATGAATCTGTTGTACCTTCCCAGATTAAAAATAGGTTGTCAATGTAACGTACCCAAAGTATTACATTGTCCATTAGTTTGTTGTTGTTCTTAGACCAGATGTTTCCCATTTCCCAAAGACCCATCATCAAGTTGGCATATGTGGGTGCAAATTATGTACCCATTGCAGTCCCTTTGAATTGTTTGTAGAATTTCCTGTCAAAGACAAACACATTATTTGTAAGGCAGAAACGCATCATGTTTAGGATCATTTGAGTTTGGCCAAGTACACTCAATGATCGAGATCTCATGTAAAATTCAGAGGCCTTTATGACATCATCATTTCTAATTGATGTACATAATGAGACCACATCGATGGTCACCATTGTATAATTCTCTTTCCAGGGAATCCCTCCAATTCTGAGTTCCAAAGCTACAACAGCAGGCTTCCTATGCCGCACCTCGTGCCAGTTCTTATATGTGCAGTCCCTGTGCAGACTACCCCTACGCCAGCCGTTGAATGGCGTCACTGCGCTCCAGATCAAGGAATCAAGTAACAAATGGGCATGCGCAGCTTCAAGAAGTCCACTATACCAATGTAAGTAGAAAGATAACTTATTTAGTCAAAAAATATTTCTCATAAAAATCATTTGGTTTAGACAATCCAGCCAACGCGTTTCATTCCCATATAGGAAACTTCCTCAGGGCAAACAAAAGTGTCCCATATAAGAGTACACTGCGAAATGTATATCAGCAAAAATAGGTAGAGCTTGATGCTGTAAAGATCGGTGACCCTTCCCAAGGGCCAATAAGTTCCTGTATAGACCTGTATAGAGCAGGAGTGACTTCCCCAAGTAATATCTAGGAAGAGAAGGTCAAACAGTGGTGAAGTGGCCCCTCCATGCAGGATCAGCGACCAAGTGTAAGCTGTTTGTAGCAGACAAGAGCTTCCAAGCAATATCTTGGAGAGAGAACGGGATCCAACCGTAATAAGGTGGTCCCACCCAAAGAAGTCAGTAACCAGGAGAAAGCTGTAAAACCGTGGCAAAAACGAGGCAAAAAGTCAATTGGAGAGTGACTCTTAAAATTTCATCTAGAGGTAAATCTTCTTAGAGCAAGGTGTATTGCATCATGACCCTATAGTATAATAACTAGAAGCGAGGAATTCCTCCACTACTCGAAAAGGTCCATCAGTCTTCCTCCTTGATATTGATTGGAAGCTCTTGTCTGCTATAAGTGTGTTTCTAAGTTGTTGCAGTGCTGCTTTAGTTGATACTCTTTAACTTTCGAAATCTTTACATTGAATATATAGTTGCAATATAGTTTCAATCTCATCGAATTCTTTCATCTGAAATATTGTAACACTTTTGTTGTATAAATGGTGTTCCTTTACACAAAGTTCAGAGGCATTTGAAAGTTGTCCTGGTATGTGAAACTTATGTTTGTTAACTCCCTTGAAAAAAAAAATATTAATAAATACATAACTTAGCATTTAAAAAACCGTACAAATTCAGTTAAAAAACCATAGGTTTCACACACGTTAAAGTTAGGAATTAGCATTTAAAAAACCTTGCAAATTCACTCAAAAAACCATAGGTTTCACACATGTTATAGTTAGCTGGACATTTCCCTCGTAAAAAACCAATGAAATTCCCCCGTTATAGTTAGTGCAGGCAACTATAACTCACGCGACCGCAATCCTCTGCTGATGACATCAGATATTACATCACTGTATTTAGACACCTATTTACCCATGTCTTCTTCCATTAATCTTTAGCTATACATATATTACAAATATTTATTTTTCAGAAAGACACATATTTAATCAGTGATGTAATATCTGACGTCATCAGCAGAGGATTGCGGTCGCGTGAGTTATAGTTGCCTGCACTAACTATAACGGGGGAATTTCATTGGTTTTTTACGAGGGAAGTGTCCAGCTAACTATAACATGTGTGAAACCTATGGTTTTTTAAGTGAATATATATATATATATTCACTTAAAAAACCATAGGTTTCACACATGTTATAGTTAGCTGGGCATTTTCCTCATGAAAAACCAATGAAATTCCCCCGTTATAGTTAGTGCAGGCAACTATAACTCACGCGACCGTAATCCGCTGCTGATGACGTCAGATATTACATCACTGTATTTACACATTTATATACCCATGTCTTCTTCCTTTTTTTTCTAGCTATACATATATATATTTTTTGTTTCAGAAAGACACATATGTCATTAGTGATGTAATATCTGACGTCATCAGCAGCGGATTACGGTCGCGTGAGTTATAGTTGCCTGCACTAACTATAACGGGGGAATTTCATTGGTTTTTCATGAGGAAAATGCCCAGCTAACTATAACATGTGTGAAACCTATGGTTTTTTAAGTGAATTTGCAAGGTTTTTTAAATGCTAATTCCTAACTATAACGTGTGTGAAACCTATGGTTTTTTCAGTGAATTTGTACGGTTTTTTAAATGCTAAGTTACTTTACGCCGTTCGTGCCGTGCGCACACGGTGCGCTTTGCGCACGGTGCGTGCACGGTGAGCACGCGGTGCGCTTTGCGCACCTCGTGCCCACTTTACGCAGTTAGTGCCGTGCACGCACGGTGCACTTTGCGCACCGTGCACGCACGGTGGGCACGCAGTGCGCTACGCGCACCGCGCGCCCACGTTACGCTTAATGGGCCATGTACGCACGGTGCACTTCGCGCTCCGTCCGCACAAGGAGGACACATGATACGCTTTGTTGTTAAGGGTTGTGGTATACTTTGCGACTAATATGTTCAGCCATGTACACATGCTGTGCTACGCACAGCATGTGCACACGGGGTGGTGGATATTGACATTTTTTTTTAAAGCATATATACCGTGCACGCACACTGCGCGAACCTTGCAGAATTTTTTTCATTTCGATAGTGCGCGCACGCTTTGCGCACTCGGCGATTTTCCGAAAAAAAATAATTTTTTTTAATTGCCCTAGGGGGACCTCCTGGGACCCCTTGACCCCTGCTAGGGGGTCAGGAACTGTTCAGCTTGCCCCCTTTACATGTTTTGCTCCTTTATGTTTCAACACCCTCTCAGTGCGAGAGACAAAATGGCGACCGACACTTCCTGGTTTCGACCAATTCGAATGTTTACTAAGATGTAACAACCAATCAGAAGTGCGCTCGCGGACGGCCGAGTGTGCGCACTCTGCGCGCACGCTGCGCGCGTACAGATATATATATTGATTTAAATGATATTTTCTCAGAAAATACTGAACAGATTTACACCAAACCTGCAAAAGGCACCAAACAGACCTTATGGCTACCTCTCTGCCAAATTTCACGTAATTCTGTTCAGCCGTTCGGGCTGTAGCTGCGACTAAAGTCCCTATGGAAAAATCCATGGGGAAAACGTGTTTTGGGACCCCCCTTTTTTCTCGGCCCCGGCTTGACGAATCACCCCGAGACTTTCAGGGTAGGAGCGGAGCGGAGCGCCCCATTAGTTTTGAAAATTTCGCGAAGATTCGTCAATCGGCGCCAAAGTTATTCAAAATAGAATTTTGAGATTTCCTATGGAAACTCGGTCCTAACTATAACTATCTACTGGCAACCGCCAGTATATATATATTACATTGCTGTGAGGCTGCCCTGAAGGGTCTGGGGCTCCTGTGCCTGGAGGTTTTGCTTTTGGATATTAATCTGGAGCTCGACTCACTCATCGCCAGGAACCTAACCAAGGCAATGCTATTTCGCAAATCCATGGCGATGCTGGAAGGGATTCGAAGCCGGGTGACCCCCGCTTCGATCGTGCCGGAGGACAGGCTTTGCTGCAGGTACTGCAAAGAACAGAGTACTGAGCACGACATAATCAGCATTTGACAGTTTTTGAAGGTTATACCCACTAATAGTGATGCCAGTATGATGAATAACTTTCGATATGAAGGCAGATGGATTTCACAAGATTCCCTGCAGTAAATATTCAATGAAATGCATCATGGGATTTGAAGTGCGAAACAAACTGTCACGTGACTTTTAATTGAAAAAAGCGCGCACGAATGCACTTTGCACATACAGACTCCAACCTGTGATCAAGGCGAAAGGTCGCCGAAACGCGTAAGGATATGGAACTTTGCTGCGCTGCTGTACCGGCAAATAAAAGCTTAACTCCGGTATTGGGCCTCACCTTTCTTTGTGATGAAAAGTCGATTAAGATGGGTCTCTCCGGGACCATTGCTGTGAGGCCGCCCTGAAGGGTCTGGGGCTCCTGTGCCTGGAGGTTTTGCTTTTGGATATTATTCTGGAGCTCGACTCACTCATCGCCAGGAACCTAACCAAGGCAATGCTATTTCGCAAATCCATGGCGATGCTGGAAGGGATTCGAAGCCGGGTGACCCCCGCTTCGATCGTGCCGGAGGACAGGCTTTGCTGCAGGTACTGCAAAGAACAGAGTACTGAGCACGACATAATCAGCATTTGACAGTTTTTGAAGGTTATACCCACTAATAGTGATGCCAGTATGATGAATAACTTTCGATATGAAGGCAGATGGATTTCACAAGATTCCCTGCAGTAAATATTCAATGAAATGCATCATGGGATTTGAAGTGCGAAACAAACTGTCACGTGACTTTTAATTGAAAAAAGCGCGCACGAATGCACTTTGCACATACAGACTCCAACCTGTGATCAAGGCGAAAGGTCGCCGAAACGCGTAAGGATATGGAACTTTGCTGCGCTGCTGTACCGGCAAATAAAAGCTTAACTCCGGTATTGGGCCTCACCTTTCTTTGTGATGAAAAGTCGATTAAGATGGGTCTCTCCGGGACCATTGCTGTGAGGCCGCCCTGAAGGGTCTGGGGCTCCTGTGCCTGGAGGTTTTGCTTTTGGATATATATATATATATATATATACATACATATATATATATATATATATATATTATTACCTCCTGGCGGTCGCCAGTAGGTAGTTATAGTTAGGACCTCGTTTCTATTCAAATAGCGTTTTTTCTTTTGTCAATATCTTTGGCGCCGGTTGACGAATCTTCGCAAAATTTTCAAAACTAGTGGGGCGCTCCGGTCAGCTCCTGTCTTGAAAGTTTCGGATGATTCCTCAAGCGGGGGCCGAGAAAAAAGGGGGTCCCAAAACGCGTTTTCCCCATGTTAATTTCCATAGGAATTTTGAAACAGGTTACATCCCGAACTGCTGAACAGAATTACACCAATTTTGGCAAAAAGGTAGCCCTTGGTTCAGAAAGATACCTTTTTTTAAATGTTGTAAATTCGTTCAGTAGTTCCTGAGAGATTAGAAAAAGAAAAATATCGATATCTGAGCACAGAGGAGGAGTCGCGAACCCTCCCGGGCATGCGCTTCATCCTGATTGGCTGCCAAAACTCCAAACTAGGAAGCGTTGGCAGCCATCTTGTGACTCAGTAGAACCAAGTCACAAGAAAACAGTGAAAAAGAGGTTAAAAAACAAGAAAAGGGGGCAGGGTACAAACACCCTGACCCCCTAGGCCTGCTCAGGGGGTCCCACAAAAAAGCATTTAAAAAAAGAAAATTGGCCAAATTCGCGCTGGGGTCACAAATCCGGACACATTTTTTAAAAAAATGAAGCGCGGGCTCCTGCGCTTCATTTAAATGAGCCCCTGGGTGGGCCAGGTCCAGGGGGAATGCCAAAAATGCAGGCCCCCGCAGCCCTGGGGACCGCCACCTCCACGGGGCTGTGTAAATTATATGCAGGAGTGCACGCGGCCCTCCCACAGCCCCAGGGAACTCGACCTCCACAGGGCTTGTTTTTTAATGTGTGGGGGGCCTCCCAGGCCCCCAAGTCCTGGGAACCACCACCCCCCTGGGCTTTTCTTAAATATGCGTTGGGCACACAGCCCCCCATTGCCCCGGGGACTGCCACCTCCACAGGGCTTGTATCTAAAAAAAATTAGAGTGGGGGGCCTCACGGACCGTGGGCTTTCTTGAATTATATGTGGAGGGCCAGGCGGGCCCCCCCAACCCCCAGGGACCATCACCTCCCCTGGGCTGTGCATATGATGGGAGATGGGCCACACAGCCCCCCTCCAGGAGCCCTTGATGGCTCTGGGGACCACCACCCCCCAGGGCTGGCTCCTGCAGTGTCCCGGGGTGCCCACCGCCGGGACACTGCTGTTTGCTATGGCAGGGCAGGAGCACGGCTCCCCCCCTGCCATAGCAAACTCTGCTTTGCTTCCTTGAAGCGAGAGCAGGGAAACCTACTCTCGCTTCAAGGAAGCAAAGCAGAATTGCTTTTGAGCAAAGGGAGCACCATGTCAGCAGCTCCCCTTGCTCAAAAGCAATGCTGGCTCCCGAAGGACGCGGGGAGCTGGCGGGACCGTGGGGCATTGGTACTCACCCTACGGTCCCCAACGGAGCGGCCAGGCCCCGGGGGATGGGGTCCCTGGGGCCAGAAGTGGCCCGGAGGGTGGCCACGCAGCCCTCCTCCCCTGCGGAAAAAAATAATAAATAAGGTAAGGCCGGCCCCGGGGGATGTGGCCCCCCTCCAAAGGATTACATTTTAAAAAAACGACTGGCCATGCCCCAGGTTATGGGGTCCCCAGGGAGAAATTGGCCTCCCCATTTTTTTTAATGAATATAAAGGGATCAAGCCATGGGGGATGGGGTCCCCAGGGCCCCAAAACTGTAAAAGAAGAAGGGCCACACAGCCCCCCTTGTAATAATTTTTTTTTTTTTTAAAGCCGGCATCTATCTGGAGGTCACGCCCCCTTTCTCCACCACACTGAAATGCGCCCCCTGGCGCGTTGTTAGTTGGGGAATTAATTCCCCTTGAATCCTGAGGCTCCCTGGGGGCCAATTAGCCCACCAGATACCTCCAGTTTGCGCCACAGAGCTGCTTTGCAGAGAGGTGGCCAGAGGCCACGCCCCTTTTTACACCACTCTGCAACGCAGCTCCGTGGTGCAAACTGGAGGTACCAGGTGGGCTAGTTGGCCCCAGGGACCCTCAGGATTCAAGGGGACTTAATCCCCCAAGTTACAACACGCCAGGTGGTGCGTTTGCACAGTGGTGCAGGGAGGCAGCGGGGCCTGATATAACAAGTGTGCAAACCGCCCCCTGGCACATTGTAAATTGGGGGATTAAGTCCCCATCAATCCTGTGGGTCCCTTTGGTCACCTAGCCCACTAACTACCTCCTGTAAGCGCCACAGAGCTGTGTTGCAGAGAGGTGGTCCGAGGCCACACCCCATTTTACACCACTCTGCAAATGCGGCTTCTGGTGCACTGCTGGTGGGGCAATGAGGTCCTTTTGTGTCCTGAAGACCTCAGGACACAAGTGGACTTCATCCTCCGAGCAGCAGTGCACCAGAAGCCGCGTTTGCAGGGACCCTCAGGATTCAAGGGGACTTAATAGGGACGTTATAGTTAGAAATGAGCATTTAAAAAACCTTAGAAATTCACTGAAAAAACATAGGTTTTAGGGATGTTATAGTTAGAAATTAGCATAAAAAACCTTTGAAATTCACTGAAAAAAACATAGGTTTCAGGCACATTGTAGTTAGAAATTAGCATTTAAAAAACCTTAGAAATTCACTGAAAAAAACACAGGTTTCAGGGACGTTATAGTTAGTTGTCCATTTCACTCATACAAAACCAGAGAAATTCAGCCGTTATAGTTATTAGAGCTAACTATAACTCGCACCCCCGCAATGCACTGCTGGTGACGTCACATATTACGTCACTCATGACATGGTCAGTGACATCAATGATGACATCATCCACGTCAAAATCTGATGCACCTCCTCACACTCTAATATAATCTTTGATACACCCACTGTAAAATACAGACTACCATTTTCGAAACCATCTTCACACCAATACCAGTTACTACATATGCACTCACTGATTCCTAGGTCTACACACACATCCACTCATTCACCCATACAATCACTCATACATACAGTCACTCATCAATACAACACTATCATATGCACTCATGCACCTATACAGACACTCACACACCGCCACTCATCCATGGAGTTACTCACACACCTAGTCAGTCATGCAAAGAATCAATCACACTCCCATTTCCTCGCCTATACAGTTATGCACACAACCTCACTTATTCAAACATATACTAACACATACTTACTCTCTTATACAATCACTGATACAAGTACACACTCACCCATACAGCCACTCTCACATTCACTGACTCTTACATATAGTCATTTATATACTCCTAGTCTCACATACACTGCCTTTTACATATGTAGTTACTTGGATATGTACCACTGAGACATCCAATCTCTCACCAACACACCCATACACACACTCACCCACCCATACAGCAGTTTCCACATGCACTCTTGAACCCATACACCCAGTGAATCAACCACTCACACATCTATGCACAGAGTCACACACCTCCCACCCACCCACACACACATTCAGTCTCCCACACAAATACTCAGGCAACCAATCAATAACCCATATAGACACTCATGTAGCTACTAACCAACACATTCAGCAGCTTACACAACAACAGACATACTGATACATACATTCAGACATTTTAGTCACTCCTCCCATGGAAGAAGCAGTTATCACCCGAGCGGCTCCGACGCAGGGGAAGAGGCGACGGAAACAAAGGAGAGCGCAACACAAAGGAAAGAAAGTGCCTTCCCATCACAGGTGTATGCAGAGTTTGCCTTGCTCTCCCTCTTCTCTGCCTCTCTATCGCTCACAAACAATTAAATGGCAATTTTGAAACTCATAAATTTGTAGGCAACCCAGCGAGATCTAATTTATACCTGTCAGGAGCAGTGGACAGCATTTAATAGCAAAGTAATTGTAATTTAAAGTCTGCTTTTCCATTTGATGATACGCTTTTACAGGCAAGCTTTTTATATTGCATTAGCCAAGCTTTTTCACGAATCGTGCGTGACCGCATTATAGACAAGATGCAAGGTGTACTCTATAAAATATATATCACGAGACGGAGGGAAGCGTTTTCTGGTGATACACATTAACAAAATATCTCATCACGGTGGGACTAGAGATCCGATGCCTTCATCGTTTTAGGGAACCTATGTCTCAGAGATCTTGAGATATCTAAGGCATGGACAATTGCACAGGACCCCCACCTTCCAAGGGCCTCCCCGGAAAAGTGACATTTCTCTCTAGCTCACGTCTATGTAATTTAAAAAGTGAACTTTCTCTCTAGCTCACGTCTGTGCAATGTGTATTTTGAACTTTTATCGTGTAATTGCATGTTGTTAGGCAACATAAGGCTTGAATTTGAAAAATTCAAAGTTGTTCCAGACAGGGCCCACAAAATACTTATTGAGGGGGTTGGTTGGGGGGTGGTATGGAGATGCTTAATATGACAGTGGGGATGTTAGGCTTCAATATCCCATTGTGTTTATAGTGGGAAAATCAAAATAAGTACTAGGATCCAAAGAAAAAAGATAGGCGCGAGTAATATATTTAAGTATGACAAGGAGTATCTTGGAATCTGCGATAACATTTGCTTTTTTTTAGTGAGAGTGCAAGCTTGGATCCATTAGAATTCAGAAATTCCTAAAACCCCACACAAATGTTTGTAAGTTCAAACCCCTTATTTGAACTTTGAAGCATATTTTGAGAAACGCGCATTTTCAGATTTTTACTTACCAGGTAAAAACGAAGACGTTCCCAGCGATTATACTGTGTATTATCAGCACTGCACCCCGAGTTAATGCTCACATGGTGCTGAAATAATCTTCGCAGTGGTGAATGATATACAATTAACTTTTTTGTATGATAGCCCACTTTTTGGCGGAACTGCAGAGTACCCTGCTCACCCGACACTCAAGGGGAGCAAGGGGGCATGCATTCAGTAAGACACATTTAATCACTCACTTATACAGTCAGTCCCGCTCCTACTAAATCTTCCATCCAGACACTTATACACCCACTCATTCTTCTATACACCTTGGCATATATATAAAACATGTTTAAACTTTAGAGAAACACACAGACACTGGATGATGGCATCAGTGATGTCATCAGTGATGTCATTTGAGATGTCAACAGTGATGTCATCAGTGATGTCACTGACCATGTCATGAATGATGTAATATGTGACGTCATCAGCAGTGCATTGCGGGGGCGCAAGTTATAGTTAGCTGAACTAACTATAACGGGGGAATTTCTCTGGTTTTGTACGAGTGAAATGTCCAAGTAACTATAACGTCCCTGAAACCTATGGTTTTTTCAGTGGATTTCTAAGGTTTTTTAAATGCTAATTTCTAACTATAACGTGCCTGAAACCTATGGTTTTTTCAGTGAATAGATATATATATATATATATATATATATATATTCACTCCAACGCTCACCTTCACTACAAAGCAAGCAGGACACATGCTCCGGGTATGGTAAAAGGATTTAATGAGCTCCCAGCTAATCACTTGAAACAGTCTGTGGAACGCTGTGGCAGACGTGTTTCTGGACAACCATGGCCGTCATCAGTGCCGATTTCACAGGCTGATGGGTTCACCTGTAGGTTCAACGATCACTCCTGATAAGTAGTCTCTCGACTCCTCCCACTGCAGTCAGGTGTTGGTTGTATATCGCTGGACTCCAGGAGAACTGCATGCTGGTACTTGCAGTCCAACGTGGTTCCCCATTCAGTGTTGAGGACTTCCAAACACAAGATAATGCCCCACATTCCGTGGCAGTGGACAGTCTACTGCAAATTCCTCCTGGATGAGAGTCAGCTCGCATCCTTATCCGTATCCTTATCAGGAAGACACTCGCTGCCTCCTCTCTCCCCTCGCAAACATAACAGCCCAGTGGCAGTAGTTTTCGCTCGGGGGGGCGCTGCGTTTGTACTCTTCGTACTCGTCCACAAGTTTGCTGAAAGAACGCAGAGCTCCTGACCGAGAGGGCGTGTCCAAAGCCGGTATCAGCAGAACCGGCCAAATATTCACTCCAACGCTCACCTTCACTACAAAGCAAGCAGGACACATGCTCCGGGTATGGTAAAAGGATTTAATGAGCTCCCAGCTAATCACTTGAAACAGTCTGTGGAACGCTGTGGCAGACGCGTTTCTGGCCAACCATGGCCGTCATCAGTGCCGATTTCACAGGCTGATGGGTTCACCTGTAGGTTCAACGATCACTCCTGATAAGTAGTCTCTCGACTCCTCCCACTGCAGTCAGGTGTTGGTTGTATATCGCTGGACTCCAGGAGAACTGCATGCTGGTACTTGCAGTCCAACGTGGTTCCCCATTCAGTGTTGAGGACTTCCAAACACAAGATAATGCCCCACATTCCGTGGCAGTGGACAGTCTACTGCAAATTCCTCCTGGATGAGAGTCAGCTCGCATCCTTATCCGTATCCTTATCAGGCAGACACTCGCTGCCTCCTCTCTCCCCTCGCAAACATAACAGCCCAGTGGCAGTAATTTTCGCTCGGGGGGGCGCTGCGTATATATATTCCAGTTTCTCATCCTGTACACCATTCCTTTGTAGAAAACAGACGATGCGGACCCAAAATCGTGGTGCTAATGATTTATTTTGTTTAGTGCCCCGCACCAACCGCCATTACGCGTTTCGGTCTCACACAGACCTTGATCACAAGACGCGCATTATCTTTCCTGAGTGTTATTTAAAGTGGCAGTGCAAAGAGACTTGTGACGTCAAAAATAATAGACATAGAAGAATGTTTTAAAACAGCAAGACATTACCATACACATGATGATAAAAGCAAATAGATATAAAATACAATTGTATACATATTGATAAAATATCATGTAAAACAACATCCATATAAATAAATAAATATTTAAATAGTTGAAAAATTGCTAAAACATACCCATAAACAGCAGATTTATAGCTAAGATGGTTAAATACACAATAAAAAAGGTAGGTTCATAAAATATAGAATCATCTTTTTATCACTGGATTTTTGTAAACGAATATCCATGAGTGTGAAGCCATCACAATCTATTCGCCAAGCTTGCTGCTAGATTTATTACGCCCAAATGGGCCTTACAGAACCTTCAAGTCCATTAAGATAGAGTGCAAATAATTGATATACAGTGCCACCATATGTGCAAATGTGCAAAAATTGTAATAGAATAAACAATTAATTAAAAAAGGAATTATTAAAATTCAGCAATTCTAGAGGAAGAGGACAAATATTTATTTTAATTCTTTTCATATAGATATGTTTGAGTACTACACACTTGCAATTATAAACAGGTATACAAATCTTCACTAGAGTTAAGACCATGTGGTGTCTTGCAGTCTAACTCTAATATATATCTGGTTTCAAGTTGTCTGAGGAGAGCCTCTCGGTCTCCACCTCTCCTTAGAGGGGGGACTGTGTCTACCACAAAATATTTTAAGACACTGACCTCTTTGTCATGAGACTCCCCAAAGGGCCTGGCAACGGGATAGGCCTGATCACCGTTGATTATTGCTCTCATGTGCTGGACTATCCTTTTGAGTACCTGCAACTTGGTGCTACCCACGTAGCGCAGGCCACAAGGACACTCCAGCACATAAACCGCAAAATCGGTTTTGCATGTTAGTTTTTTATCAATGTGCACAGGTTCCTTCTTAAAAGGAGTTGTATATTCAGATCGATTTGTCCTGTATTTACAGGCTTTGCAAGTAGAGCACTTGCGAAAACCCTTGCTTACATCCAACCAAGTGCCACTGGATCTCAACTCGGGACTGCTTTTCACTAACGAGATGCTCATAGACTTAGCCTTCCTGAACGTGATATTGGGTGACCTGGTTAAATTGCTACCCAATATCGGATCATTTTTTACAAGTATCCAGTTTTTGTTCACTATCCTTCAGATAGTCTTGTGTCAGAACCTGTGATCTCTCCATTTTCTTGGTTTTTTCTATGGCTAGATTTATTTCACCCATAGAATAGCCTCTAGCTAAGAATCTCATACAGCTCTCATGTTGCGCTTTCGCACACTCCGAATCAGTACTGCAAGTTCTCCGTATTCGCAGCATCTACTCGTACGGGATGCTGCGAATTAAGTGTGCAGGATGGTGGCTGGTAGCATGTAATAATGTATTGCCAGATGTGGGTTTCCTAAATAAGCTAGTCTCAAGATTATTATTAACAACCATTATTTCAACGTCCAAGAAGAAAATGGATTCCCTACTGAGATGCCCGGTAAAATGTCAATTTAAGCTGTTAACATTGATCTGTTCCATAAAATGGAGGGCACCCGCTTCGGTGCCCTTCCAAATTATGAACAGATCATCAATGTAGCGATACCAGTGCATAACATGATCAGACAAAACATCCGCAAACATGATTTTTAAAACCATCTCTTCCCAGTAACCCATATGTAAGCAGGCGTAGCTTGGGGAAAAGCAAGCCCCCATAGCTACGCATCTCACTTGATGGAAAACTTAATTCTGGAAAAGAAAATAGTTATGTTCAAGACAAATGGTAATCATGGCCAACAACATCTTATTATGCTCATGAAACAGTAATGGTCGAGTATCTAAATAATGCTTTATCGCCTTTAGACCATCTCTATGATTGATACTTGTGTATAGAGATGATACATCCAGCGAAATTAAAAGATACTCCTGATGCCATTTGATGTTTGTCAGCTTTCTCAGTGGGTCGCTAGTGTCTTGCACATAGGAAGGAAGATTTTTTACATGTTCCTGCAAGTAGTAATCAACAAATTTAGATACATTCTCCAGTATGCTTTTACAGGCTGAGATTATTGGCCTTCCTGGTGGAGTTTTTACATCTTTATGAATTTTTGATATAAAGTATACCACCGGCATGACTGGATGATCGTTCTTTAAAAATGTAAACTCATCATCAGTTAGAAGACCAGCACTTTTCCACGCAATCAAGTTAGTGTAGAGTAAGGTCCATGAAGACTTGACCACTAACATGGTGCTGCGACGATAACAATCCCGGTCATTGAGTTGTTTCAATGCTTCATCCATATAGAGATTGCGTGGCCACAACACCACATTTCCTCCTTTGTCTGCCTGACGAATGATAATATCCTCATTGGCCTGCAGTTTCTTCATAAGTTGATAATACACATTATCTTGCTTTGTGTAGTGCTTAGTAATGGTCATTTGCTTTGTATATAGGCTTTTGAGCTCTTGGGTCACCTTGTCATTAAACACATCAATATTGTCTCTTAGCATTACAGGGCAGAACTTTGACTTAGGTTAGAAGTGGGTTTTCACTGTTATTAAAGCCATGGACTGTTCTTAACTAGTTCTTTGACTGTTGTCATCAGAGTCACGCTGGAGACAAATAAGATCATTTAATAGGTCTGTATCACCTGCTGTTAATACTGACGGACTAAGTATATCACCTGATGGTATTCTTTGATTTGGTTTAACTGGTCCTTGCAATAGGTGATATTTACGTAATTTTAGCTTTCTTATGAACCTATATAGATCAATTTGTGTTTGCGAATAATTAAAATCACATTTGGGACTGTATGACAAGCCAAGAGACAAAATCTTATATTCGTCTTCACTGAGTTTCATTGATGACAAATTGATCACAGTCATTGCAGGAAGTCCAGCTTCCTGTGTTGTTTCTAGCGGTTCCATTTTTTGGTGCGTTTTTTGGTATATTTTCTTACGCCATTGGCTGCAACGTCGTCTTTCATCGCGTTTTCTGTTGCACTTTTGTTGTTTTGAACATTTTGGACACGTGGGCGTAGGGTTTGTCTCCTGTCCTGGCGCAGGCAGTCGACTTCCTGCGCCAGGGAGAATTTGGTACACCCCAACCTCTGTATACGTAATTGCTCAGTGTCTGATTCACTATCAGGAACCGAGCTAAGATCTGTGGCTGAAGTTACAGGTACAAGCCCAGTGCTGGTAGTCGCTATAATTGGGACTGAAGGTGCCACTTTACGTAATGATTTTACTTGGTCAAATTGCTTTGCAAAAGTGAACACCTGACCATGTTCATAGTCCAGTTTATCTCGCTGGAATTTGAACGCTTTTCGTTTTTTTATCACGTCTTCTTCACGTTGCAGACGTGTTGTCATTTCATCCCGATATTTTTTCAATGCAGGCGAGTCCTCAAATTTATTAATCTCCTCATTAACCTCCTCAATCTTTGCTTGGAGTGCCAGTCGGTCACTCTCAGCATATTTGACAAGGAGCTCCACAAGTCTCCGTGAAGAATCCAAATTAGTCTCGGCCCATTCTGCCAGCATACGAGGGTCGGGATTCTCGTAGCTAGGAGCTACCATAATCCTCAAACCTCGTGGAATCCTTCCCACCTCCAAATAGCGAGAGAGAGAACGGTGTTCCCACCACTTTGCCTGTTCAGATTTCATTAGTTTTTCAAGCTTTTTGAAGGATTCTTTTACATTGGGGCTATGCTCTGCTGTGCCGCTTGCTTGCAAGATGATAGTCTTTTCTCCGCTTGGGGTATCGTCAAACATATCATGGGCCGCTGCCTCACGGCTTCTAAGCGCGTCCGCGGTCATGGTGCAATTTTGGGGGCAAAATAGTCTCTATGCATACAGTGGATTGACTTCTCCACAGCCGCGAATGAAGCGCTCGCTCAGGAGAAATATGCATAGCAAATTACAATTTATTTCAGTTACACTTTATTGACTGCAAACAGTCTTGATCACACACTGAGTTAATGCCAACATCGCGTTAACATAGATTACTGAGACATAAAAAGTGGACTACGCAGCAGTACTTGTTCGTTTTGTATCTACTGAAGTGGCCATCTTGAAATCCCCTAATGTGTACATTAAACAATACAAATGATACAACGTACAGTACTTGTGTCCAAACTGAATGACATGTCTATGCACAAAAAATTAAATTGTACAGTTTACCGTTGACTACCAGCCTTGCCGACGGGTCACTATATATGAGTTTAATAGTTCGGCAGAACTTTGGACCAGAATTCAGTTTCTCAAGTACGGCAGCAAGATAATTCCAATTTACCCTGTCAAAGGCTTTTGTTGCATCAAGCGTCATGGCCGCCAGTGGAAGAGTAAAATTGGAAGAAAAATCAATCACGCCTATCAGGTCGTGTGTGAGATCAAAAAGATTTCTGCCTTTTAAAAACCCCTTCTGGTCAGTATGTAGCAGATCTCCTGCAACTACTCCTAACCTGTTGGCCAAAATCCTGGTGAAAACCTTATAATCAGAGTTAAGGAGCGAGATGGATCTAAACGACCCACAGTTGGTAGAGGATTTACCTGTTTTCAGAATCAAAGTGATGTTTGCTTCTCCGCACGAAGTGGGTGGTTTAACCCCATCTTCTAGGATCTTATTAAAAAGTATGGTCATGAATGGAATTATGACTTCACCCAAGGATTGATAGACTTCGGCCGGAAGGCCGTCCAACCCAGCCGCCTTTCCAGCTTTACAAGCGGAAAGTGCCTTCCTTACTTCCTGCTGCAAGATTTCCACCTCTAGATTTTCCCTTTCAGTAGATTCCAAAACTACGAGATGGACCGAGCTCAACCAATCTTTAGCAATGGTTTTATCTATGCTGTTATCCTCGTCATATAATTCCTTAAAAAAGGTATGGAAGGCGTCTCCTATCTCATCTTCATTACTTGTTAGTGTATTGGCATCTGCAAAATATATTTCCTTGATCAGGTTACGCACCCTGTCTGATTTAGCCTTCCAGGCTAGTAATCTACCAGCCCCCTCGCCGTATTCAAAATGAGCAAGCCTGCTCACCTCCCACCTACTGGAGATTCTAGCCTGAACTGTGCTATCCAGAAGCGCTTTGAGAGATTCCAATTTAGCAATTAATATTTGAATTTGCTTCTGAACAAGACAGGGCTGCCCTCTCTCTCCCCTCCTTTTTGACTTGTACATAGAGCCATTTGCTCAGACTCTTAGGGAGGAGTCAGCCAAATTGCCATTCAAGAGTGGTACATGGGAGAGGAAGGTAGCCCTGTATGCGGACGACATTTTAATCCTCTCGTCAGATCTAGAGACATCATTTCCTCAAGTCATCAGGTTAGCAGAGGAGTTTGGTAGAGTTTCTGGCTATGAAGTTAATGCAGGAAAGACTGAAATCATGACCTGGAACTTGCCAAAGGGTCGATATCACACTAAAGATGAGATGAGGTACTTGGGAGTTAAAATCGTCCCTAACATTGAGGAGCTAGCCAAGGTGAATCTTTCAAATATTCTTAAAGAGAGCTAAAAACAGATGAGATCCTGGGCTTATCTTCCCTTGACCATTTTAGGCAGAGTAAATCTGATAAAAATGGTAATTTTACCAAGAGTAACTTTTCTCTTTAACACTATTCCATTACATTTCGATAAACAATTGATCAACAGATTCCAGCAGGCAATTAATTAATTTGTGCGGGCCTACAAAGCAACCAGGATTTCCTGGAAATAATTCAGACGGAGAAGAGAAAAGGGTGGTCTTGCACTCCCCGATGTTCAGTATTATGCGTGGGCATTTCAATTAACCCACTCAAGAATGTTGTTGAAATCCCAGATTCATCAGATAGAGGGAAAATGTTCAAAGCAATGCTGGATCAGGCGGAGCTTCCCCATGAAGGTTTTCTTTTTAAATATGGAGACAAATTTTTTTTAAGAAAGAGGCTGAAGGTTCTATGGGGAGCAGCCCAAATATGGGCCAGAATTAAAACGTCAACGGGTCTGGGGTATTACTCTAGATTAGCTACATTGTGGGACAGCCCGGGGTCTCCAAGTTGTTTTAAGGACACGCTGGCCATACCACTAAAACAGCAGGTCTATTAACATGGGGAGACTTAACTGAAGACGGCTCTCTCCTTTCTTGGGCAACACTCGATGAGAAATTGGAAGGAGGCATGTCTAGATTTAAGTATATTCAGTTAAAAAGTTGGTCTCAAAATCATGAAAAAAACGATTGGACTGGGGAATGATATTGAAGAACACCTTGTTAAAAAGCCAGCAGGCAAGAAGGAGGTAGCTTTTTTCTACTGGGCAATTGAGGAGGCCATAGACGGGGATTTTAGACTAGCGGGTGAATTATGGGAAGAACTGATTTCGGAGGGGGATTGGGCTGATTTGTGGCAGGTATCTTATAATACTTTGTTCTTAGTTGTAAAGCCAGCTTGGCTGAGAAGAAATCATTCTTTCACCACACACAGGGCCTACCTGTCCCCAGCTAGACTCTCTAAGATGTCCAATGGTCCACCCGCCAGATGCAAAAAATGTAGCATGGAAAGGGCCCCCGACACACATATGTTTTGGACTTCTACTGCTATTTCTGAGTTCTGGCAAAAAGTGGGTTCCACTATAAAGTCTATTTCAGGATACCCAGTATACATTACCCTCAGCTTAATAATTTTTGGTATTCAAACTGAAATTACTGGCCACAGTAGAGGTTTTCTCTTTTTTGCTATCCTGTTGGCCAGACGAGAAATTTGTAAGAAATGGGCTGAGGCCTTGCCTCCTACACATTCGGAATGACTCTCATCGGTGTATAAGACATCTAAAATTGACCTGGCCAGACTAAAAAATAGCAAGAAGAGAGCTATTTGGGACTGCCTGTTAAATTGGTCTCCAGCCTAGACAGAGATAAAACTAACTTGTCTCTGTATTATGTATAGGAAACCTTCTTTTTGTCCTATGATTAGGCCTCATGGGAAGCTCTCAGACTGCGATGGACCCCATTGGTATCACTGGGTCATCAGGTAATAGTGATCCAAGGTGGGCTCTGTTTTCAGCCACAGTCTTCGGTTTCCTGAAATCTGCAGAGAGCATGACCAACCTCTTACTAACAACGAGAGGTCAGCAACAGGTAGGATGTAGGTGAGCCACTGGTAGGCGGGTGACATTGGGATGGGGCAGCACCCCATAAAACCTACCTCTCCAAAATGAGTAACAGTGGCGAACTGCGGATTACCAGTTTGTTGGGGTCAGAGGCGAATGAGGATAAAATTTTTTAAAAAAACACACACCTCAGGTTAAACAACAGCAAAGGGTACACAACCCTTCTACGCACCTCTAAGGTAAACAACAGCACAGGGTACACGACCCTTTAACGCACACCTAAGGTTCAACAACAGCACAGGGTTCACCCTTCAACGCACACCTAAGGCAAAACAACAGCACAGGATACACCCTTCAAAGCACACCTAAGGTTAAACAAAAGCACAGAGGGAGTATGGATGCAAAGCAAGAATACAAGTTACAACATAATGTTCATTACTCTAAATACCCTTCCTCTTCCACTTGTGGGACAATCCATTCCTGGGCAGAGTCAGGAGTGGCTTCCTTTCAAGATATTTGATGTGCTGCAACTGTGACAGCACCTTCAACATTTGTCTCTCATTACCATTTGGGTGCATGGGACCAGAGTGCTAAAGACTTTGGAATCAGAGTATTGTCAACTGTGCTTCCTGACTAAATTTCTTCTCCTGTAAAGCTTGTATTTTTATAGATGTGTGGCATTAATTGGGAGTCTGTGTTCTTTGTAGGGATCTGGTTGTGATTTATTGATTTGGTATATTCTCATAGAAGTAAGGGATGGCTCATGGCGGGGTTGAAAGGGTAATGTGTTGATTACTTATCACCAATTTTGATTACTCTCATCATCCTTCTTTGTGCTAATACTCACATCCCATCCTCCTTCTCCTTCTCCTGATCTAATTCCCTAGACCTTTGGAATAACAGGATGTGATTCCCTAATGTTTTTTGTAAAGTGGGAGGAGACATTCATGCTTTCTGAAAAGGGGTATGACTCCTAGGGATCATCAAGGGAGGTGATAGAGATCTTTTTTAGGCTAGGTCACCTGCTGTCTGGAGGGGGGATAACACACCTCCTAGAAGTAGGGAATAATGTAGGCTGGCCCTGCTGAATATCATGGAGTATTTTTTGTGCCTCGGTTTGGAAGCACTTGAAGTCTGTGACATGATTGTTTCTGTAAGCCCAATATTTCATTGTTCTATAATTCATTTACAATAGCAGCTGTTCCTACAATATTGGTAAAGTTTGAAACCTGTAACATAAAATAAAGCCCACCTTCTTCTCAGATGAAAAAAAAAAGAAAAAATTATAATAATAGACATGAAAAATAATAAAAGAACCAAAGAACTCTCAACGAGAAAAGGTCAGGGGGCAGAGCAGGGTACCCCTTTTGAGCTGGATCCTTCTGCCCTAGGGCCATGTTCCATCTTTCTACAGCGGGCCCTCCTTCACTTTCCCAGGAACCAGCTCATATGGGGTCCCCCGCTCTGTCCCCCTAACCTTTTCCCGTTTAAAGTTCTTTTAATTAAGTCTTTTTGTGTCCTTTTATTTCTTTAGATAGGTACACTAACACTTTATTGCTCATTTATTTAGGGGGTGAACACTTTAATTATTTTTTCTTGACCATATATGAGGACAAGGGTTGTAATATCTTGATTGGAATGATTTCTTGCATCATTATCAAATCTATATTAGGCCACTTGGCCATTATTTCTGCTTGGTGTATGCTATTGAGGTGGCAAAATGTAGTCTCAGTCACATATTGTCCAATAACTTCTTATGTGACCACTCGGCTGACATTAGGGTTTGTCACAACTTGACTGCTCTCGAAGAGTGGTATCTGATGTGGCTACTTGGCCATTGGTGGGACCTCCCTTAGTGGCTCAGGCCATGACATGAGAGACCTCGTGTCAACCTTTGAGTGCTATCTGATTTGTATGGCAATGAAATTTGAATTCCTGATAACTAGGAAGGTATGCAGTATAATTATGCAGATGATCTACAACTGGTGTTTTCAATCGATAATTCTCCTGATTTGATATCTGAATTCCAGGCAATGATGTTACACATCCGTGATTGGATGAATAACAACCAGTTAAAATTAAACCCAGAGAAAACAGAAGTGATTCTGATAGGTGGTCCCTTGAACACCTGAAACACACAGTTTTTGGCCAAGTGAATTAGGCTCCCCGCCTAACCCTTCTTCCTCAGCTAAAAGTCTGGGAGTGATCATCAATAGTGATCTCACTATGAAATCTCAGATAGGAGCAGTGACCTCCACTTGTTTCTTCCAGCTGAGGGATATAAGGAAGATTAGGAGATTACTCACTCGGGAAGCCCTAATCCAGTTGGTCCTAGCCATGGTGATATCACACCTGGACTATGCCAACTCCCTATATTTTGGCATTCCGCTCTATCTCACCAAAAGAACTAGGCAGCAAGGTTGATATCCCAACAACGCAGATGGGGACATATATCCCCCACTATGAAAGAGCTACATTGGCTTCCTATCCCGCAAAGATGTGCGTTTAAAGTTGACTGCCTTATTTTTAAAACCTTGCATGGTGCTAGCCCAAAATTCTTATCCAGACTGTTCCAGATATACCTACCTGCACGGAGCTTACGCGCTGCCCATTAGAACCTTCTAATCATTCCTTCCTACAAACAGAAACAAATAAGTGGCTGCAGGTTTGCAGTACTGGCCCCTAGTTTCTCGAACACTCTCCCTTAAGATATAAGAACCTGCACTGAATTTGTTAGATTCCGTAGACTTCTTAAGACTTGGCTATTTACCCAAGCTTATAACTAGACTTTATTGACAACTAACACATGAGGTCCCAGCAAAAAATTCTTAAGTCCAGCGCCAAGAAACCACTCGGTGTACGAGCGCTTTATAAGAAATTTTAACATAACATTTAACATAACATTTAAAACAATTTCAAATCCATTTTACATGTGTGAATAAGAATGTATAATTCCCATATGTATTATACATTGTATGCACATTATGCTTCATTAACCTGCAGTGAGTTTTCTCATTCCCTTGACCACGATGTATACTAGTGACAGTATTTTTTCTATTTTCTATTTCTATTTTTCTATTTTCTTTCACCTGGCTGGCTATTTTTATGGCTGATGGGGCACAACATGCAAATTGGCCATAATGAAGACCTGTTTAGGTTGAAACTTGTTGCCGCAAATGAACGTCTTGAAAGTGAAGTGCTGAGTGCTGTTTGACGTACGTGGCACCTTCATTGAGATATATATATATATATATATTTAGAAAAGAAACTCGGTAGCAATCCCAACCAAGATATCCACGGCAGCAAGGAAGTCCAACAGCACAGCAAGGTCAGTCAATAACGTTTTATTTAATCTTCACCAGGTGCACAACAACAGGGACGGTATATATATATATATATATATATATATATACAGTAGATAGTTATAGTTAGGACCGTGTTTCCATAGGAAATCTGAAAATTCTATTTTGAATAACTTTGGCGCCGGTTGACGAATCCTCAGGTGGCGAACGTGAAAAGGGGGCAGGGTAGAGAGTTCTTGACCCCCTAGCCTTTGTCAGGGGGTCCCTAAAGGACCCCGAAGGATGAAAAAACATTTTTTTTTTTTTTTAAATCGCGTGGTGCGCGCACGGTGCGCGCACGGTGAAAAACCATTAATTTTTTTTTTTAAATTAAAAAAAAATTAGCATTTAAAAAACCGTACAAATTCACTTAAAAAACCATAGGTTTCACACACGTTATAGTTAGGAATTAGCATTTAAAAAACCTTGCAAATTCACTTAAAAAACCATAGGTTTCACACATGTTATAGTTAGCTGGACATTTCCCTCGTAAAAAAACAATGAAATTAGACCGTTATAGTTAGTTCAGATAACTATAACTCGCGCGACCGCCACTCTATCACAAGGATGATGTCATCGGTGATGTCATGAGTGATGCCACTGACCATGTCATGAGTGATGAAATATGTGACGTCATGAGCACTGGATTGCGGGCGCGCGAGTTATAGTTATCTGAACTAACTATAACGGTGGAATTTCATTGGTTTTTCTATTTGGAATAACGTTGGCTTCGATTGATGAATCTTCGCGAAATTTTCCAAACTTTTGGCCAGCTCTGGTCCGCTCCTATCCTGAACATTTCACGGTGATTCGTCAAGCGGGGCCCGAGAAAAAAGGGGGGTCCCAAAACGCATTTTTCCCATGCATTTTCCCATAGGACCTGTTGACGCAGCTACAGCCCGAAGTGCTGAACGGAATTACACCAAATTTGGCAAAGAGGTAGTCCTCAGTTCAGACTCGTGCCTTTTGCTTAAATGGTGTAAATCCGTTTAGTAGTTCCTGAGAAAATCAAAAGTAAAATCACATATATATCTGGGCGGAGCCTAACCACATATCTCATCGTGAGATCTGATTGGCTGTCAGCACTTCATCCAAGAAGTGTTGGCAGCCATCTTGGGACCAATATACATGATAGCACCTCATTAAAAAGCATTGCAGTTAATAGAAGGTTTTAAGACTTTAGTTACATTATAAATCATTTATTGATGGTACCATACCCATTTTAGGAATTGTGCTGTGTTCTAAGGGGATTTTACCATGTGAAAAAGCCTTCTGCTGTGATATCATGAATCATGTTTGAGAGAAAACTATTTTCTCATGCTTTTCCCACAGAGGTTTGGAAGATGATCTATAAGCTAAACTGAGAGCATATTTTCTGTAAATTCACATTATCTTTCTCAGTCATGTGAGAATGAAGTCTGACATTCTCAGTAAAACATGTACATCCAACAAGGGCAGAGACTGTCAGTTGATTCCTTTGTGTTCTACTGCAGCTTCCCAGAGTGTTCTAAAGAACAACTAGAGCGCTAACAGTCCTACTTATGACAAACCTATGGCACACCTGAAGCCATCTTGGATGGAATAAAGTGGTAACTCTTAAAACATTTAATTTAAAAAGGAACAAAATGAGGGGGTTAATTTTGCCATAGAAAGTATGATTCGTGCTGCAGAAAGAAAAATTAGGGCACATTTTGAGTGACTTCTCAAATCCTCTTCTATTTCATTAAACAATTCTGACATGCAGACTGAAACATACCCTTTCAATATCAGCAGCAGACTTCCCTGGTGAGTAGCTTTACTACAGTGATCTAATAAGCAATTTATGGCAAATGTGTGACACATCTGAATGCCTTCTTGATGGAATCAAAGTAAAAAACTGAAAGTATTTCCTACTGAGGAGACTGTAGTAAATGAGGAAATTAGGAAACATCATAACAAATAAGTCTCCCAAAATGGCCACCAGAGACAAAAGAGCCCAAATGTAGCCCAAATATCACCCAGATGTAGCCCAAGTATAGCCCAATGACAGAAGTGTGCAAAACACTTATTTTTTGTGTATTTGCAGTTTTATATATTGCAGACTTGTCAGGTATTGGAGTGCTTTACATGAGCATTGGTTACATCACACAAGATCAAATTCATTTTGGTTGTAGACATGGGGAGATTAAGTGATTTGACCAGAATCACAGAATGTTGAGCTGAAGCAGAAACTCCAACCTGGTTTCCCAGTTGCAAAGTCTGCAGCTCTGGAAGTACACCACATCCTCTCCCCTAGGTGCAACATTTAATCAAGTGGTCAACTGGATAAAAAAACATAAAGATTACAAATAATTTAAAAGTTCTTTGTCGCTATTTGAAAACTCAGAAAATATGTCCTCATTTTAGTTTTTTAGAGCACTAACCATATTTTGATGCAAATAAGACCCTCTCATATATGTAATTTCTAATGGAAATACTCTAGGTATTACAGTTTTGATTACATCAAGATGAATGAATGAATGAAAGGTAGGTTTATATAGCGCAACTGTCACTCCAGACGGAGCCTCCTGGCGCTGAAAGATGACGTCAGGTGTTCCACACTTTTGTAATAAATATAGAATGTTAGCAATCTAGTTGTTCATTGGGATACTGTTGAGAGGCAGAGGCCAGGGGCACGGACTCTGAAAATTGAAGGCAGGTAGGAGAGTGCAGATGCAACAATTTGACCACACTGGGCAGGCAGGATGGGCAGTGGCAGCACAACAGACTATGGAGGGCAGTGGAAAGGGGGGCAGGGGCAACAAACCAACAATACAGGACTGACAAGAGAGGCTGTGGCAATATATTAGACCATTGTGGGCAGAAGGAAGAGGCAGTGGTAGTACAACCATACATGTCAACAGACCCGTTTCAGCCAGGAAACGTCTAATGTTTTTAAGCTCAAATGGGCTTTTTTTGATCTGTCTCCTATCTACAATCTCCTCTTTTTCAATGTAACTCAAAGGGGAAAATCAATACCCCAGTTTTTTTTCAAAATCTCCCTCTTACCAAGTTCAAAATGTTCGCAAGTATGGTACATTGGATCATGGTAGGCAGGAGGAATTGGGGTAGGGACATGGACTCGGATAACAGAGGACAGGAGGGACATGGAGAGGTGCACCAAACTGACCCTACAGGGCAGGCATAAGGGTTTGCAGCAGCACAATACACCACATAGCGCATGCAGCACGGGAGTACAGCACAACAATCCATAGAAAGCAATAGGGAGGGGACAGGACCATGAACATGGACAACAGAGAACAGAGGGGAAAGAGGCAATGGTAGCTAGCTGACCATAATGGACAGACAGGAGAGAAATCTGCAGCATAACAGACCATAAAGGGCAGGAGGGACGGATCAGGGCCATTACAATGGAACAGACAAGCCAGGAGGGAGGGAATAGGGGTCTGCGCATGGAAACAGAGGGCTGGGGCAAGGGGTCAGGGCAGGAGCAGCAAGATGACCATGGAGGTCAGGCAGGATGGGCACTAGAAACAAGACACACCATGGAGAGCAACAATGAGACTATGATGGCATACACACAGACCATGGAGGGAAGGTGGGAGGGGGTCAGGGGCAGCTAGCTGACCACACAGGGAAGGTGGGAGGGGCCATGGCAGCACAGAAGACCATGCATGGTAAGCGGGAGGGTTAGTGGCAGCACAATGGCTATGATGGGCAAGAAGGAGGGTGCAGGGGCATGCACAAAGGACCATGGTGGATAGAAGGGAGGGTCAGGACCTGGGCACAGACAAGAGAGTTCAGGGAAAGGGGCCTCACAACAGACCGCGCGGGGCAGGCAGGAGGAGCAGTTGCAGCACAACAGACCAGGGAGGGCAGAAGGGTGTGGCAGTAAAATGGACCATGGAGGACAGGAGGAAGGGGATAGGGGCATGGCATGTGGACAGGCAGTGTGGAGGTGGCAGGGACAGGTTACAGTCATCTGACAATGCTAGGCAGGTGGGAGGGGAGTGGCAGCTCAACAGAACACTCAGAGTAGATAGGAGTGGCAGGTCCATGGAACATGGTAGGCAAAAAGGATGGAGCAGGGGCATGCACAAAGACATCGGAGGGCAGGGGGAAGGAGAATAGGGGCAGCAAGTTAAGCACAGAGGCTAAGCAGTAGGTCAATGATGGGCCATAGAATTGGGCAATGGAGGGCAGGAGGAGTGGACTGGTACATCATGCTAAATGGAGGGCAGTGGCAGAGCATATGACCATGCATGGCAGGAGGGAGGAGGCTAGTCCATGGATTCAGACAACAGAGGATAGGGAGGAGGTGGATGGGGCAGCAGGCTAACTGTTCAGAGAAGGTGAGTATTAGGAACTTTATTGTTTTTAAGATGTGTATCTGTGCGAACTACTTAAAATATGAACAAGTATGCAGCATAATCTCCCTTTTATTCAGGAAGAAGAGGACGTTTGTGACTGTGACTCTGGGCTCACTTGGCAGAAACACCCCCTGACCCTCCACCCCCATCACAAAATGTAATGCCCGTGAAAAGGGTAGGTGGACGCAGTGTTATATAGAACATAGTCCTGAGAGCACGATTGAAAATGAAAACTAGATATAGTATATGGTATAAACTATGCACCAAAAAGTGTGATATAAGATGAACAACACAGAGGTGTGAGGCACTCGGCGGGCACTGGTGGGTGTAACACAGCATTGGGCTCAGCCAGGAGCACGCTGTGACTCTCAAGTGAGGTTCGTCTCCTTTCCAGAGAGTAAAATAAAAAGTATTACACATCCGGCGGTGGATGTGTGTTTTATTAACCGTGAGGGGGGTTTCTTGCATAGTTTGGTCGAATTTTTGTTGAATCCCCAGTGAATGGCTTGGTGTGCGTGTATATTAAATGTGCCCGTCAATAGCTACCCATGTTTGTATAAATAAACGACAAGGGTGTCTACTTGGAGAGTACCCAACGACGGGGGCGCCGGAATTAGGCACGGTAGGGCATCAGACACGTTAGAGCTTCACTAGCGGTGTAAATACATTCCATGTAGATTCATTCTATGCATAGTCGCCTTTTAATGAATATCGCGCAAATCGTCATGGTGAGAGGTACATACGGTTTGTCCAGCATGTCCTAGGTTTTTCTATAAATATATATTTTTTTAAAAATAATAAAAAACAAAGGCCGGCCCCGTGGCCTGAGGAGGGGGGCAACACAGCCCCCTCCTAAAGAATTTAAAAAAGAAAAAAGGCCATGACCCACGGGTTGGGGTGCCCGGGACCGATTAAGGCCTTGGGAGGGCCAAATTAATTTTTTTCAACAAAAAACAATTAGGGTACAGGCCCTGGAGATGGGGTCACCAGGGCCAGTAAATTAGAAAAAGAAGGGGGGCCACACAGCCCTCCTTCTTAAAAAAATAAAATAAATAAAAGACTGGCATCGCGCCGGATGCCACGCCCCCTCCTTGCAGCACTCTGCAAACGCGCCCCCTGGCCAGTTGTAAGTTGGGGAATTAATTCCCCTTCAAAACTGAGGGTCCATGAGGGCCAACTAGCCCAACAGGTATCTCCAGTATGCGCCAAGGAGCTGCGTTGCAGACAGGTGTTCTGAGGCCACGCCCCTTTTTACACCTCTATGCAACGCAGCTCTGTGGCGCTTACTGGAGGTACCTAGTGGGCTAGTTTGACCCTAGGGACCCTTAGGATTCAAGGGGACTTAATCTCTCAACTTAGAACGGCCACAGGGCACGTTTACACAGTAGTGAAGGGAGGGGACAGGGCCTGAGGTGAGGTGTGCAAACACGCCCTGTGGCGCGTTTTAAGTTGCGGAAATAATTCCCTTTCAATCCTGAGGGACCCTGGGGGCCAACTAGCCCACCAGGTGCTTCCAGTAAGCGCCACTGCTCTGCGTTGTAGACAGGTGGTGCAGGCCGTGCCCCTTTTCACACCTCTCTGCAATGGCGCTTACTGGACGTACCTAGTGGGCTATTTTGCCACTAGGGATCCTCAGGATTCAAGGGGACTTAATCTCCCAACTTAAAAAATGGCCACAGGGCGTGTTTACAAAGTGGGGAAGGGGGGTTTCGGGGCCTGAGGTGACGTGTGCAAACACGCCCTATAGCGCGTTTTAAGTTGGGGAAATAATTCCCCTTCAATCCTGAGGGCCCCTGGGGGCTAACTAGCCCACCAGGTGCTTCCAGTAAGCGCCACTGAGCTGCGTTGCAGAGAGGTGGTCCAGGCCGTGCCACTTTTTACACCTCTCTGCAACGCAGCTCTGTGGCGCTTACTGGAGGTACTTAGTGGGCTAGTTGGACCCTAGGAACCCTCAGGATTCAAATGAACTTAATCTCCCAACTTAAAACGGCCGCAGGGCGTGTTTACACAGTGGGGAAGGGAGGGGACGGGGCCTGAGGTGACGTGTGCAAACACACCCTGTGGCATGTTTTAAGAGGTAGTTTAATCCCCTGCCCTATTATATACTAGGGGCTTACAGAGGAGGTCATGCTAATCACAGGTGAATGAGTGGATGTGTATGTGGATCTTAGAATTACTGAATAGGTTGTTGTAACTGATATTGGTATGTCCATTGTTTTGAAAATTTTAGTTTCTATTTTTGAATGTGTGTATCAAAGGTTATATTAGGGGGAGAGGAGGTCTGCCACTCTATCACAAGGATGATGTCATCAGTAATGTCATTTGAGATGTCATCAGTGATGTCATGAGTGATGTCACTGACCATGTCATGAGTGATGTAATATGTGACGTCATCAGCAGTGCATTGCGGGCGCACGAGTTATAGTTAGCTGAACGAACTATAACGGGGGAATTTCAATGGTTTTGTACGAGTGAAAAAGTCCAGCTAACTATAACGCCCCTGAAACCTATGGTTTTTTCAGTGAATATATATATATATATATATATATATATATATATATATATATATATATATATATATATATATATATATATATATATATATATATATATATATATATATATATATATATATATATATATATATATACATGCAAGCTAAATGGTGGGAGCACAAATCTTTACAATGATACCTAGATGTGGGTAGGATTCCCAGGGGTTTATGGATAATGGTCGCCCCAAACTTCAAGAATCCCAACCCCAGCATGCTGAGAGAATGGGCAGAGTGTAATCTGGAATCTTCCGGATGAGTGATTCAAATCTTGGTAAAATATGCTGAATCTGGCGGCATAGAGCTTCAAAAACAAATAGATGAGCTCAATGATGAAATTGGCAAAATGGGATCAACAGAGGCATTAAGTAAAATGCGGGAAGAAATGACAGCAAGACTATGCAAAGAAGGAGATAAAATCAAAGATAGAAAAGCTTCTAAATTTCAGCGCGACAAAGCTGATTATGAAAATGGGCAAATTTTTACCTTCTCTAAGAAATGTGATTCACTCAAAACCCTAAAGTCAAGAGGGAGAAATGACAAATCCCAAGCACCATTGACCAACAGGTAATCACAAGCTAGCACATCAGCCTCTGATTTGAGCTCTGCACTGGAGAGTGAGTCGGAACCTGAAACAAACAGACCAGGAACAAGTCAACCAATGCCCAAACTCTCCTTAGCAGAGAAACTGGATGTTTGACGTCAGGACAGAAGGCAAACCTTGCGTCCAAGAAACAACAGAGACTGCAGAGGAGAAACAAAAAACGGCATGAAAGGAGAAAATCATGCCAGCAACGAAAAAAGCAAGAATCACACTACGGGCGAGTGGAGACCAAAATAAATCAAAGCTCTTGTGAGGCCAAAACGATCATCAATTCGGCACAAATTGATCTGAATCAAGTGGAAACACAAATTTTGTCTTTAAGTTTGTTTTACTGTCCTGAAATCAGCTTTAATTATGCACAGACAAAAATGGACGTTTTTGAATTCGTACGCAAATTGAAGCTGAAAAAGTATCATCTTCTTCGTAAAATCAGTGAAAATACAAACGACCAGCCAGTGTGAAATCTTATCTCCCAAAATAACCATCTTGACGATTTCAGATATGCCTTTGTTAAAAGAGTTGCAATATCTGCAAGGAGAATGATGCTTTTAACTCCTCAAGCGATGGCATCATGCAATCTACAGCTACAGTTGTGCTGCATCAGTTAAACACCTTTGCAAGGACTTACACGCCTTTCAGACCAAAGTCTACATTCAATCCGATCGTTTCCTGCAATTCAATAGACATATTTAATGAACAAGTAACATCTCAAATCAAAAATTGGAAACATTGTATACAAAGAACTAGCGAAAAACTCAGAAACCATGAGTTCCAGTATAGTCAATTGATTGACAAACTGCAGAAAAACAATCAAATCGTGATTCGAAACTTAGATAAAGGCGGGAACATTGTCATTTGGCATAAAACAGATTAACTGGAGGAGGCATTATTACAGCTGAATGACAGGGTGTTACAAAAGAAGCAATGTTCAGGCATTATAACGAGTTTTATTCAAAGCTACTAGCATGGAAAAGTGCAGGTCTCTTGAGCTTGGAAGAACATAAATATCTTTAAAATGATTGCCAAGTCATGCCTGTAATCTATTTGATACCAAAGATCCACAAAAATCCAGTTAAGCCTCCAGGTAGACCAATAATTTCTCCACAAAATAGCTTATTGGAGAACACTTCTCATTTTATAAACTATTTTCTGCAGGAACATGTTCAAGGACAACCATCTTACATACAGGACACTTGTGACTTTCTCCGGAGGATACACAATATAGATTGGCATGATGAGTACCTCCTTATAATAATAATACTGATATTTGTAAAGCGCGAACAGCTACCTCACGAGGAGGTGTCCCGGCGCTATAGACTGCTGGGGAACCCGTCCTGGCTATCCCTGTGAGATGGTCCCTTTCTGGGTATCTCCAAGGTGAAACCAGGCATCCCCAGCATCTGTGGGGGGCCGTTGTAGAGATGAGGCAAGCTTAATGCCCAGAGTTGCCGAGTGTGTTCATGGTTAGAGTAGGTACCGAGGCGAGAATTATCGAGTCCGTTTTGACCCTGGTCCACAACCCTGCCGCGTCGGGAATTGAACCCTGGTCCCTGGCCAATTCTCTGCTTACGGGTCTGCAATGGACATTACATTGCTTTACACGAGCATCAATCATAAAGATGGCATTCGAGCACTGGACCACTTTTTAGGCAATAGAGTGATTTGTTTGTTTCCTCATACCAAAATATTAATCAATCTGACATCATTTTGTCTTAAAAACAAGCTGTTCATGTTCAAAACCCAGATCTATCAGCAGGTACGGGCTGTTGCCATTGGGTCCAGCTTCTCTCCAAGCTATGCATGTCTACACATGGGTTTGTGGGAGGAGCTGGTTCTCTGGGCTAAATATTGAATGAAATTGTGGTGACATGGTTAAGATTTATTGATGATTTGTTTATCATCTAGAGGGACCCAAAGGAGAGAGCCTTGGAGTTTGATTCAATGATTAATTCTAGTGATATTAATCTAAATTTCACAGCAACAGTGAGCACTCACACAGTTAATTTTTTAGATGTACAGGTATGCATTATTGATAACAAACTAGTAACTATGTTACATCATAAGTAAACAGCCGGTAATTCCATGCTGCATGCTACTAGTTTTCATCCTAACTATTTGATTCAAAGTACCCCCTATGGGGAAATGCTTAGGTTGAAGAGAATATGCAGCAATAATGCTGACCTAGCAAGATCTCAATAAGATAGCAAACTTAGATTTTTGGCAAGAGGGTATTCTGATGAAACAATTGACTCAGCAATTACCAAATCACAACTGCGCAAAAGATCTGCGCTCCTATTTGGTAAGAACAGCTGTGATATAACCCCTAAACCCTTGCATAAAACAGATGTGGCAGATCAAACGAGATTAATCATCACGTATAACAAACAGGAAAGAAAACTGAGGAACATCGTCATGCGAAATTGGCCATTAGTATTGGATGACCTAATTATAGGTCACCTATTGCCCAAATCACCGTCTATTACATATAGAAAAGTCACCTCCATGAGCAATGCTCTTGTCAGCGGTAGCCCAGAGTTAATGGAGGGTGGTACCTGGTTATCACTTAAAAAAGGCTTCTTCAAATGTACAACATGTCGAGCCTGTAAATTTTGGGTGAACAAAATTTCTTATTTAACCCCATTTAGTGATAGACCTACCAAAATCAAAATGTTTCTTACATGTAAGACGAATCATGTAATGTATGTACTGGAGTGTTCTTGCGGACTGCATTATGTTGGCAGTACTAAGCTGCAGGCCAACAAATGGATACTCCAGCACATACGGACAATGTCCAACTCTGACCCCAGCTACCCTGTGGCCCGTCATTTCAAAGAGAAGCATGATAAAAATCTGGAACAGTTCAGTTATTATTTACTGGACGAGGTTCCAAACCTCGGAAGGGGAGGTAAGAGAGAGTCTATAATAAGAAAATTGGAGACATGTTACATTTTGGAACTAGACACAAAGATGCCTGGGGGCTCAATACTAGTGAGGACCTTTTCTCTTGTCTGTAGTACTAATAGGTGAATATAGGTTGTACAAGCAGTATCGATCTATCAATTTGGTATAATCATCCCCTATTAGGGTATATGACAATTTCAACCAATACAACCAGCCGCGTAATACGGGCAAAACTCGGTGAACCACCAGTCAAGACACAGCCTATTTATTGAAATTATACATATATAAGCAATGAGAATCCCAAATTATTTTGAAACATCTTTTATTTGGTGTAAGTGTCTTGGCTTCATCATTAATACCAAAATAGTGATTCATTAGTAACAAGTGGAGGGATATACACTGTTTTTTTAGGACATTAAGTCCATTACTTACTTCACATTGCTGCTGCTTACCCAATATTATTCCAATTGCACTTTTGCTCTTTAAAAAGAATTGAGGTAAAAACACAAATTGGAGTTAGGTACCCATATTTTGCACTTTACTATATTTTTATGCACTTTGCACTTTTCCATACTGCCATTCGATATGAGGAGATAGTATGTGATTAAATAATTAATGTTGGCAAATATTGGCCGTTAATAGCAGGATATTTAGACAAATACAAGTAATAAGATCCATCATAGGGAGCACCATGATGAAGTTGTCGAAAAATCACCTACTCTTGTACTACACTTTAAAACATGGCGTATGATTTATGATGATATGTACAAAATACAAATTTTATCATGAGTATAATCAATTTGATAACACAGGTTTTTTATAACATGGAGGTATTTTACTGTGATTTTAAACCAAGTAATGTCAAATGTGATTTAATAAAGATATTATGTGTGCTAGTGCATAGGCACTCTTTCATCAGCGTTTATGGTATGGGTTCAGCACTTGTCACTTTAAATACTTTTGTCCCACAATGCAGCGGCGTCATGTGATCAAGGCCTGCTCAGGCCAAAACACGTTATAGCGGACTGTCTGCAATAAACAGTCTTGGAACTGGCATATTGAGGTCTATGTCCGTCCTTTTCCAGTAGATGGAAACGACAGATATATACTCACTGAAACAAAACAAAGGTTACAGGGAGGTTATATTTAGGTTAATGTTTTACCCAAATTAAGCCATAGAAATTCAGCAGTTATATTTATACTTATGTTAAGAAACTATAATTTGTGGCCTAAAACTACTTAACATCTTGAGTCAGTAGCGGTCCGTGGAGGGAGTTCCGTGGGGCGGTGAGGCGGGGCGGGGCGGGAGAGGGGCAGGGTGGGGAAATGTACCACCGGAAAATGGATGAACGGATATAAGTACACATTTAAATAAATAAAACAAATTTCGTTACGCGCGCTGCATCGCATTTTGCAATGCAGCGCGCGCAAAGGAATTCATTTTATTTATTTAAATTTGTACTTACCTCCGTTCATCCATATTCCGGTATTTACATTTCCCCACCCTACCCCTCCCCCGCCCCGCCTCACCGCCCCACGGAACTCCCTCCACGGACCGCTACTGTCTTGAGTTATAGTTTCTTCCGATAAGTATAACTATAAGTATAACTATAACTTCTGACTGTCTTTGGTTTTGTGTGGATAAAACGTCAAACTTACTATAACGATCCTGTAGCCTTTATGTTTTTTCAGTGAATTTCTATGTTATTTTAACATAAAGTAATAGATAATTACCATGTGTTAATACAACCACCACAGTAATTCAAATTGAGAACATTCAAAAGGGCACTCGTTCTAGTGCCCAATCTGTCGCACTGCTTCGTGGGTAAAACCTTCCCATCGGTGAAACTCCTTAGAACCATCAGTAATCCATTTTATCCATATTCTTTGATTCCACATTAACTTTGTCATCTATATTTATAAACACACCACGGAGACGGTATCATGTCAACTTCCGGCTTTATTTTCACTTTTACAAGTAACTTCTGCTTGCCAATCCAGGCTTTAAACAGTGACTCGTGAGTACCAGGAGTATAACAGACATCCAAGATAGTGCGTCTTCATTACCCAATGCATTTCGAACCATGATTAGTTCTTCCTCAGGGGTTACTGCAAGAAATAAAAACATTCAGCTAGCTGTTCAACTGGGACCTTAATCATACACAAAGTTTTAATTTGTAAAATACGATAACCTTATTCGTGCAACTGTGCTGACTAACATACCAATCCTTATCAAAAATCCTGAGGTGCTCCCCATAACTATCCCCATCATATAATACCCATTCCCTATCACGACGATACTAACCCTAATTAATCATACTAATCCTGCAATAAATACCCCGAATAAAAACCACGATATGGTTGCGAGTCTCCCATGTGACTAAAAAGACTGACTGAGCTTTTTAAACCACTTCATTGCTTCCCTACATACCTTGCAGCTGATCTTGAATCGCCAATATACATGCCATATTCCTCCCATCTCTTGTAACGAAAAAACATTTCATCTTCTGTCTACAATGACCGTTACTTGAGTGAGGCGGCCCTCCCGTTCGTGACCCTGATTTTATCCCCGTGGTCTAGGTCCTCAGCTGTGCTTAATTACCAAATAACCAAAGAGATACTACATATCCCATGATACCCTTCACTTTCTCTACAATGACTGTGATTTCAAATATATTACCACCCTCCCCGTTCGTCTCAAAGTAAATCCCTTCTGACTAAATATGATTAACGTGCTAATACCCAAGCATAACATACACATTTTGAATGCTCACAAAATAATCATGTATGTGATGAACGAATCTGCCCAAATAAAATGACAAACATGAAAAAGGTTAACTGTCAATGATTTCTTAATGGTCACTCGAAGATGTTATCACTGTAATGTCTTAATCGGGTCTGTTTGGTGCGTGCCGTCTCCGATGTGTTGTCGTTAAATAATCGAAACTTCGTTGATGCGTGGGGTGCAACCTCGTTTGGAACGGATTTAATTGCAAAGCAAGGATTAGAGGTGGAGGATGCACTCCTTCCCTTATTTGTAGTTCATTTAACTTAGTTTCTGTCATCATTTGTAATGCGTGCTGAACAGAACTGCGATCCGTCCCTTCACAGTAATTCAATTTGAGAACATTCAAAAGGGCACTCGTTCTAGTGCCCAATCTGTCGCACTGCTTCGTGGGTAAAACCTTCCCATCGGTGAAACTCCTTAGGGAATGGGTATTATATGATGGGGATAGTTATGGGGAGCACCTCAGGATTTTTGATAAGGATTGGTATGTTAGTCAGCACAGTTGCACGAATAAGGTTATCGTATTTTACAAATTAAAACTTTGTGTATGATTCAGGTCCCAGTTGAACAGCTAGCTGAATGTTTTTATTTCTTGCAGTAACCCCTGAGGAAGAACTAATCATGGTTCGAAATGCATTGGGTAATTAAGACACACTATCTTGGATGTCTGTTATACTCCTGGTACTCACGAGTCACTGTTTAAAGCCTGGATTGGCAAGCAGAAGTTACTTGTAAAAGTGAAAATAAAGCCGGAAGTTGACATGATACCGTCTCCGTGGTGTGTTTATAAATATAGATGACAAAGTTAATGTGGAATCAAAGAATATGGATAAAATGGATTACTGATGGTTCTAAGGAGTTTCACCGATGGGAAGGTTTTACCCACGAAGCAGTGCGACAGATTGGGCACTAGAACGAGTGCCCTTTTGAATGTTCTCAATTTGAATTACTGTGAAGGGACGGATCGCAGTTCTGTTCAGCACGCATTACAAATGATGACAGAAACTAAGTTAAATGAACTACAAATAAGGGAAGGAGTGCATCCTCCACCTCTAATCCTTGCAATACAACCACCACCGCACATAGCATTTGGCTGTGCATGGTGGTGACGATTGCCTGCAAGGCCTAGCCTGTGGCCAACCTCCCCACATGCACCAAGCCGTGCGCTGCCGGTGTTTGGTGTTTGAGGTTTTTTTTTCTCCCTGGGCATCAAATCCATGGATGAATTGCAGATTTACAGTGGAGTTGTGCTGAGTGCCGTGGTGGGTCCTCGGATCCATGCTTCAGCTCCAAAAAAAAGGGCAATTTTTGACACATGTAGGATACCTTACAGACCCCTGCATGTGTCCTACGGGCTCAGGATACCTCTATCCTGATCCCTCATCTTATTTGTCACTTTTCTTACCCCCGTCACCAATACTAGAACATGAATATGCCATTTCTAACCATGAAAAACATTACGCATTGGGGAGACATTTCAAACAGTACCACTTCAACAATCGTACCCAGCTGAAATGTTATGGTATAGGTTGAGTGGGAGCTGACACACAGGGTGTTGACAGGATTCTCAAGCTG
This sequence comes from Triturus cristatus, assembly GCF_964204655.1. NCBI lineage: Eukaryota > Metazoa > Chordata > Amphibia > Caudata > Salamandridae > Triturus > Triturus cristatus. Next base: position 464,729,632 of record NC_140587.1, on the reverse strand, counting down.
AGGAAACGTGAATCTGCTGTAGCATTGATTTCTATACCAAAGCCCCATATGGTGTAAATTCTGATGGAGATCTATACATCCACTTAGAATGAATTCCTGCTTGGTGTCATTTTGTTAGCCCTGTTGTTTGAAGCAAAAATGGTTTTAAAGTGAGTGATGTGTGGAAGCTTGGATTTTAACATTCTGTCTGTTCTCTTTTATTGCAGGAGGAGAGGAAGGGAGTCTCTAAACCAGGCTTTGTTCGGGTGGAGAGATGTTGTCCATGCTGAGCAGCCTACCCTACTCTTCCACAGAAGAACTGGTAATTTATATCTGGAGGGTTTTATTTTGAGTTTTCACCTTTTTCTCTTTATGTTCCACTTTCACTCTCTCTTACTTGGGACTTTCATTCCGGACCGCGGAATTCGATCATTTGTGGAGGGAGTCTCAAGATGCTTATAATACTTGCCAAGTGGGACGATACATGCTGGTTTTTCATTATTCCTTGGTTTTTATTATTTCCATGTGCAACTGTTCCCATGTTTAGTCTTGATTTTTTAAACGAGCAAGTCACACAACCCGTGTCACTTTTCATTAAGCCTGAACCCACTTTGGGCAACCTTTGTATATCTAAGGAGTGCGTTACATAAGACCTGACCTTTAGCCCACTGAGGCAGTACTTTTCTGTTGATCCCACCTAACCGCCTACTTCTAACAATGAATTCATTTATTTCTGGGTATCATGCTCTAAATCGATTTTCCAAGCTGAATTTCACTTTTGGTTTCATTGTACTGAGGCGACATTTCAGGTCCAGCACAATGCCCACATCCCATCCAAAATGGGTAATATGGTTCTGGCAGACTGTAATGGTTACTAACGATGTGATGTGCGTGGTGTCCTGACACAATCAATAGGAGAAAGGCAGCAGTTACCCCACAGGAATCCCTCCACAGGGCACGAGTTATTTAAACAGCTCATTCATTCTTGAACCGCTGATTGTGGTAGGAATTGTATGTTGGGCTGCCAACGGGTCAAGGGCACACGGACTGCTCCAACCTCTCCAGCCAAGACAAAGCTGTAGACGACAGTTCAAGGGGCATCATTCTCTAATTGATTTGTCAATCTGAATTTGACATTAAAGTTCATTGTACTGAGACACCAGTACTGAGTAACAGTGCACTTTATGTTATTTTTGGCTCACGTTGGTGTCATGCAACAGACCAAGGGTTCAAATGTGACTATCTACGGAACCATTTGTGGAATTTACGATTGCCTTAGCTTAAGTAGTGGTAGCCATATTCCTGGTCACCACTAAACGAGTGATACCAAGTTGTACCCGTCTCTGATCTGTAAAACATGACTCGCGTGCCTGACAGGTGCAAGAAATCCTTAAATACCTTTCTCAGGTCCGATAGTTTACATTTTTGTATTTATTTACTGGTTGAGTGTGTACTATCACACAATGTAGTTTCAGAACTTGCCTTGTCTTCTGTTCTGGTTTCCATTGGAGCCCTGTTTATGAAAGCATATACATGTTTGTCATGTTTGTGTGCATTCGGTGCTACGCTCAGAGGGCGCCCAGCGATCCCGTTGGTTCTCGATTCTGGGATTCATAGGTTTGTTTTCTTTTGTTAATAAACATTTTCAGACTTCAAAATGGTCGTGAGCACAGATCCTAGAGAAACCTGGTGCATTATCGGCCTGCAAGGGCCTGCGTTTCATCGAGGTCAGGGAAGGAGACCAGACCGTGCTGCACTCAAAACCTTAGGTTTAAGCAAGAGAATTGTCTGAATAAGGGTTAATTGGGTGGAGAGCGGCCTGGTGTTTGACCCATCAATCAGGTCAGACAGTTGATTGTGCCTTTTGACAAATAAACCTCTAATGGGAAATTGGAAGCAAGCTGAACAGGTGACAATGGGACAAGCTTTTTTCGGTCAGGGCTAGTACCCTTACTGTCCAGCCTCTTCCTTATTTGTTTCCACAACTTACATGTGAAAGGTGAGACCCAGGAGATGTCAAGGAGGAGGGCATGTCATATGTTGAGTTTCCCTCTGCCAGCAGCTGAAGACGCAGGTGCACTGGAGGAGCCCCTGGGAACAGAGCAGCACCGGCCGAAGTGTCGGATGGAGGAATACCAGCAAATAATGCACAAACGTGTGCACCAGGTGCGGCTAGAGGCAGCTTGACTTGGCGAAGCGCTAGAGGACACGAGAGGCGGACTCTATGACCTTACATAACTCTTCTAGGACATGTGTTTGTTCGGCCCGTTGCCCAGCTAATGATAGGCATCATATAGGTAGGGAGGGCAACCCGACTTTATCGAGGGACAGAAGTCTGAGTTGCGCCATTAGCACAAGAGTGAGAAATAGAGAGAACCCCTTGAAATGATGTACAGGCTCCCTTGTCTTGTGATGTACATGAGGACACTCCTCAAGGTGAAGGCACCCTATTTAACCCATCCATTGTCCTCCTTCCTCCTAAGGAATATCCGGCAAGGGTCGGGTTGTCGAGGACAGTACCATTCATGTCCCTTGATCCCCTGCAGACCTAGTCAGTATCACACAACATTTCCATGATAGCTGTGAAAATCCCACGATGTTCAGAGAGGAGCTTTCCCCCTTTTTTGAATTTATAAACCTAACTGGGTAGATGTAAACCAACTGTTACATCTCGTTATGGCAATTAAAGTTTGAGATCTTTCATTAGAAAAGTGCTATTGGCCTTGGAAGGCACCCGGTGATGCAGCTGCTCTTATGGCTGCCAGGGAGGCACTGGGAAGTACTGGAATGGAAGTGTGTGCATTTAAGACCGATTGGACTTGTTCTTTGTACCGGGTCGCTGAGAGCATTGTAAATGTTTTGTATTCATGCATGTATTATTATTATGAGCTTCCACAATTGTGGGATGGAACCTATTAGGAGGAGCACAGACCTAGATTGGATTGGGGGCAGTGTCTATTAAGTATTCTGGTTAACGGTTTAATTGTAGTAATACTAGCTAGACAGTAGGTGGCACCAGCTGATAACCATTAAATGGCACTCAGGGCCATTGGTTTCAACTTGAGACTTAGAAATAAGAGGGGAGGAGAAATGTTTGAAACCCCTTCTAAACAAGTGCTGCAACACTCTTCAGCACGGGTTGCCCAACTTCATCACTTGTAGTCAATTAAAGCGTTTAGTTGTTATAGGGCTGTACTGCTCGTCCTAATTATATTTTAGCATCACATTTCATAGGTGTAGTGTATCTAGCACTTGAAACAACATATGTTAAATCTAAACAAATAATCGCACCCTTTAAGGAGGGCGAGTGCTTGTGTGGTGGGGTAGTGGTAAGAGGAGAGATGCTAGTCTTTAGCGAACAGGTAACCCTATGCTTCACTGTGAAAGCTCTTGTGCCACTGACGTGTGTGCATGTGATCAAAGAGAGTCATAAGGGCACAATAAGCAAAACACATTCTGGCGGGTGATCGCTGCAATCAGGTCGGTTTCAGACGTGTACCTCCACTATTGTAGATATCTCCTTTAAATAAGATGCTGTGTTTCCTAGGCAACCGATCGAAAAAATAAAACAAAATGCGGACTGGTTAAGATTCAATCTCGCAATTTTATCCCAATCTTCAATTAAAATATGCACTCATGACAGTATTCAAATTATACACATAAATAACAGTTTCCTCATTACTGCACTTTCAACATCGAACAAAAACGGTACACATTGACTTTAAATGACAAAAACGGAGTTGTAAAATATAATACATTAACGATATATACAATGTGAATATACCTTTATTATTAAGAAAGTGGTACGTACATAAATAAATTACAGATTACCACTCCCATGGCGTTTCCTTTTTTTAATTTTCAAACCACCTTTTTACATATCATGGACATGTAATATATATTTTAGAATGTCGATTTGTAATTATAAATATACATGTTTTCATTTCCATGCCACTAGCTTTCGGTTACACCTTCAGGCATGCCTAACCGAAACTATGCTCAGGATAGCTGACTTGCATTGATCCCCACGAATATGCGTCACGAAGGAAGAGCCAGCCTAAACTGTAAGCACATGCCCAAGAGAAATACGTTGCCTGGTAACTCCTTGCAAACTCTTGCATCTCAACCTGCAAAAAAACAAAAAGATGATCACTTTTAAGTTTCCATAACGTTTCCACTAACTGCATCCCATTAAGCCAAATGGTACCTAACCAGTTTTGGTTCTCGCTACACACACTTTGTGCAGAGCGGTGCAGCATCCCTGTGAGTCGCTGCTTCGCTTTTCACATTTGAATGGCCATTTTGAAGCAGCCTTTTTGCTACATGTGCCTATCCTAAAGCTTGCAGCTGCCTCTCTGCTCGCCCTAATGTGTGCCCTGCCAGCGTTGGGGCATATGTGTTCAGTCACTCACCCTAAAGTACCACTGGGACTGGATAGAGAGGGCAGCCCCAGTGTGTTTGTACTGCAGCCTCTGATCAGCTGATCAGTCTGGGCAGCATCTTCGCTGCCAACGCAATAATGCTTCACATTAGAATCTGATCTGCTATGCGCTAAAGCACGTAATCCGCACAGTGACATACATTGTGCAAGACTTGACCACAATGTCTTAGGAAGGCTTCAGCTCTCCTAAGCCATTTATCAGCTTTGTTTCTGGCACCTTGCCTATCCCCTACCATTTCCTGCCTTGGGGTGCCATTTTTGGATTTGACAAAAACTCAGGAGACATGGACCTACAACCTGCAGATCCCTTTCTCCCGATCCCTGGCGAGGCATGGTTGCCCACTCTCACCTTTACTTTTTTACTAGCCATTGAACCCTTACATTCCACTATTAGAAACTCAAACAACTCTAAATCTGTTTTATTAGTGGTAAACAAAATCAGTTTTATTTGTAGTTAAGGTATAGCCTGAGACATTAGAATATCTATGTATAAATTTAAGAACATTGGGGATGGAAGTTTCTGGATTGCTAAAAAAATAGTAAAACATTATCAGCATAAGTAGATGTTTTGATGGTAATGTTCTTTATTTTGATAACCTGAATGTTATAAGAGTTTCTAATAGCGGAATGTAAGGTTTCAATGGGTAATAAAAAATTAGAGGTGAGAGTGGGCAACCTTGTCTAGTGTCTATATAAAGTCAAAAAGAATTGGAAAAATGTCCATTTGTGAATAATCTGGCTGACGGAATGGAATAGAGGGCCGATACCAATCACATGAATGAGTCTCCAAAATTAAAGACAGATAAGGCACAAAATAAATACTGCCAATGAACTTTATCAAAAGCTTTCTCACTATCTAGTGCAAAAGGCCAGAAGGGACGGGTAGAATTGGGATGGCTTCAATTACATGGTATAAAAATCTGCTGTCATTGACAGAATATCTGTATTTCATAAAACCTGCTTGATCAACATGGATTATAGTCAGTAGAATATAACATAATCTGGTGGCAAAAATGTTTGCATACATTTAACTGTCTTGGTTAATTAAAGATGTAGGGCGATAGTTACAGACTTTAGTATGATCTTTATTGTGTCTAGGAAGTACAATAATTAATGCTTCAGTAAAAGAACCTGAGACGATACCAGTATTTCTAAATTCAGTGACTAACCGACACAAATAATGGGCAAGGTGAAAAAAAACGTTTTCTAAAATTCTGCTGGAAAACCATGTGGTCCTGGGGATCTACACGGTTTCAACTTTTTAATGGCTATTTAAATTTCTTCCATAAAAATGGGTAAATCAAATTTAGATCTGTCAGTTTGGGATATATAGTTGTAAACGGCTAGACGCTGAAAATACATCAATAAAATGGTTGTCTATGGATGGAGGTTTACTGCACAATAAATGGTAGAATTCTAAACATGAATTAACAATGTCAGTAGTAGAACATTTTATTTTCCCATTAGAGCCACGAAATGTGTGGATGTGATTCTTATCTTTTTTAATACGGAGATAATTTGGTAGTAATTTCCCAGATCTATTAGCATTGAAACAAAAAGTTGCTCTAATATTAGAAACCTGTATACTCGCTCTTTTGCTTAAAAGAGAATTATATTCATAACTGAGCTTTTGTAGTTGAGGCTTTGTAAGTAATATCGTTAGAAGACATACGCATATGGTCACATTTACCTATTTGCTTGTCTAAGTCAGAAATTCTAGTAAAAAATGATTTGTTTTTATGTGCAGTTATAGAAATTGTTACTCCTTTAATATAGACATTAAAAGCATCCCAACGGACAATATTAGACGTTATACCATCAGAATTGTAGAATAAATAGTCTTCAATAGCTGATACCATTTTAACCTTATTGGTTTCACTAAGAGCAATATCTACATTCATACGCGATCTTGACTGAGAGGTATGTTGTGTGTTTAATTGTACATAAAAAGACGTCATAGATTGATCCTAAATATCAATGTTGCCAATAGTAGGATCAGAAATTGAATGGAGTAAGTTTCTTGCCGATAATATTCAATTTGTGAATATGAATTATGAGGAGGAGGAAAAAAGAAACTCTTATGTGTTGGAAAGTGTAAGCACCATATATCAACAAGTTTAGTAGTGTAGGCAGGCACAACCCACATGCTCTGCCGCTAACATGATCACTCTGCCCCTCTCCCCCCTTTGTCCACTTTCCAAATATGGCATCTGAGACGCGGAGAGCGCGGAGAACGCTGAGAAACAACGAGGCCACAAACACGCCTGGGTGGCGGCGGCAGCGATTTTGTGAAACCTATCCTCCCGGCTGTGCCTTTTGGATTTCGAGGATGAGAACGTAAGGGAAAGGCTGCGCTGAGAAAGGGGAAACAAAGCATATGGTTACTGGCTGCTGTCCGGCCCTTCGCTTCCTGGCACAGCTGATGTTTAAGAGCAAATGGCCGCGCTAAAGGCCGATACTGACATTGGATTCAGAAAGCTCCAACCAATAGATACCGCTGTAAGAACATTTCAAGGTGGTAAGTACTGGAGCTTAGCACAAGTGAGCTGCTAGGGGTGGCTGCTGAGGGTGAAAAGTTTATTTTTTTGCCTCTGCCTCTTTGGGAAATCTACTTTTTAAAATGAAAAAGAAAGAAATCTACTAAGGGTACCACCTGCCACCCCATTAGTGACTTGCTGAGTGTGATTTGTCCTCTGCCACAGCCGCTGCCTCTTTGGGAAGTTTAGTTCTTTAAAAAAAAAACCTACTAAATGGTACCATCTCCTGAGTGATTCACTAGCGCATATTGTTATCTGTATTGGAAAGGCAGCGGCACCCCAGGTTATCAATACCAGAAGCGTAAGAAGGGGGAGGAAAAAACCTAAAGGAGCCTAGGTTTGGAGAGGATTCTGGCTGCGGGTCGCTGGTCGAGGTTCCCTATTTCTTCCTTCCATCCAGATATAAGCAGAACTGCCTAGAGGCTGGACGCAATGGGAAGGCATCTAAAGGCCCCAAATACACTTGCCAGTGTGGAAACTGCACCTGCCAACAACATTGAAGTGCGTACAGCTCAGTTGAAGGCAGCTGCAGAAGTAAGAGCCAAGCGCTGTTTAAAATCAAGATGTGGCTCTGCTGCACTCCCAAGCCCTCTAAGCTCCGAAGAAGACACACTGGAATTCAGAAGGGAGACTGCAACTGGAGATAAAGCCATAAAGAATGCACTACAAGGGCGGCTGGGTGATGGAATAAGGCTTGAGGAAGAGCTCCCCCCCTTACCAAACAACATATCAGGGACCTTTATTGAAAGGGGTGGGGTCGGTGAGGCGCATGAAAGGGAAACAACTAACGGGACAGATCAGGGGTGTGGCAGAAAGGCCCTCCTGCACACACAGAGGCTAATGTGCAAGACGACATAGATGGCCAGGCCTGCAGGACTCCAAAAGATTATCCATTGTTCCTCAAAGCTAACACAGCATCAATAACATTTACTTCATCATCAGTCTTGCATCCCTCTTCTCATCCCTCTTCTCATTATATACAGGGCGATTCATTACAGGGGGATATGTTTGCAGTTCTGCCCCCTCAAAAGGAAACCAGTATTTTAGTGGACGCCCAGCCACAGCTTTAACCATAGTTTCAGTAAGTGTCTCATCCTCAAAATGGAGGAGAAGGATGGGAGACAGCGTCACAGCAAGAACTATTGGTAGAAATAGGCAAACCCCCATCTGAGATATCAGGGCAGCAGCAAGGAGAGCATACCTCTATGCAATGCGATATAAAGACCATGCTAAATCTTATCCTAGATGAGATAAGAAAATTGAAGATTACACAAGCCAGTGAGATAGCGTCTCACCATCGCCGTTTAACGAAAATTGAGGCTGCAGTTGGCGCCTTTCCCGTCAGAATGCAAGAGGCAGAGGGCCGAATCTCTCAGCTCGAGGATCAGATGGACTCGATGCAGCAGCAAGTCAATTCTGCCAGAAAAGAGAAAGCTTCACTGGAGAGCAAGCTTGAGGAGCTGGAGAACCACTCAAGGCGGTCTAATCTGTGCTTAGTTGGTATTCCTGAAGGATGTGAAGGGGGCCAAACAATTCAATGGGTCGAGACATTCATTAAAAAAAATGTATCCCAAAATTTCCCAGGGACCTTACAAGAGCCCACCGGGTACCATCTAAGCCATTCCCAAACTCCAAATTACCACAGACAAATTAGTGAATTTAGCAGACTACCGTATCAAAGATCGGATACTTACTAAAGCCATCCAAAAGAAGCAATCTTCTGAAGACGAAAGATTAAGTTGCCGTATTTTGTCCGACATGTCTGCTGCAGTGGTACGTCAGCGAAAAGAGTTTGTTAAGCTTCTGTACTTATTTAAAACCCAGGGCGCACTGGCTGCGATAGCACAGCAGTCTAAGTTAAGAGTCCTAGTAAGAGAGAAATTTCACATGTTTGCTAACATTGCCGACGCTCATAAATTACTGAAAGAAATATCAATTGGGATATAGATTAATACTGTATAATATGGTTCTGGGACGTGGGGGGGAAGGGATTGATCACGTAGGCTGCAATTCCATGGCACCCAACAGGGACCACCACCTGAGAGGAGAGGGGTATGGTGGGCAATTCTCCTTCCTCTTGGGGTGGGGGCTTGGGTAATGGGGGGGCAAAGGGGGGGTGTGGGCACAGAGGGAGGGTGGTATAGTTAAAAAAAGAAAATGAGCAGTTATAGATGGCAATACACTGTAAGGAAATGTATCATTGATAGCATCAAAGATTCAAGCAACATTTGTAGCGATGGGCCATAAAGTCCACATAATTACAATTAATGTGAATGGTATTTCCAATAAGCAACCATATGGTGGATTAATGAAATGGCTAGCTTCAGTCTCACCACAAATGTTGTTTCTTCAGGATACTCATCTCAAGACAAATAAACCAAAGCTCTATATCCCCAAGTTTTTTTCTAAAGCTTATTTTGCAATGGCTCAGGCGGCAATAAGGGGGTTGCAATTTACTTTGGACTAGGGATAGATTGGGAAATGGTTCAAATTCAAAGAGACTCGTATGGTAGATGGATATGGGTTAGAGCTAAGGTTAACGGTAATACATTGAATTTTGTGAACTATTTTGCACCAGTTGTAGATGACCCCATAGGTATTATGAAGATTAACGATATAGCTTAGAGGGGCGGTGGGTCCCATAATCTTAGCTGGCGATTTTAATTTTGTTCAAGACTTGGGAAAGGATACGTCAAATAAAACCAAGAAACAATTGAAGCCAAGCAATAAAAGAGTAATAGACGTAATAAAACAAGATTATCAATGAATTGATCCATGGCGCAAAGGTCATAGGGAAACCATGCAATATACGTACTATTCCCACCAGTATCAGTCTGCCTCCAGCATTGATTTTTTTTTAATATCCCGTTCTCTGAACTGTCTGAATGCAGAGATATGGGCTAGCTCATTTTCAGATCATTCATTGGTCAAAATTGAAATGTATCTAGAGGTAGGAAAGAGGGAAAGATCCAGGTGGCAGATGGATAGACTTCTTTTAACTAACATACAATAGATGGATATTATGAGAAAATGGATCAAAGAGTTCTTCCAGGTTAATAAGGGTACATCAATGCTCTTCTCTGTTTGGGGGGCATTCAAAGCCTCAGTACGTGGGCAAATTATTCCCTATATGTCTGCACAAACAAGGATTCCAAAGTCGCGAATAGCTGCACTTCAGCAGGCAGTTGATACAACCCTGTTAAGAAAAAGCGGCTCTCTGGGAGGTGGACATTTAGCTAAGGAACAGTTAAGTAAAGCAAAACAGGAGTTAAGGGAGTTTTTTAATATAGAAGAAATAAATAGTTCACAATCATACCAGCAGAGAGTCTATGAGGAAAGCCAAATGATAGGAACATTTTTAGTGTGGACAACTAAAGTTAAGCAAGAAGCGGCCGTAATTGATTAATTGGTGGTACCTGGGACACAGATCAAAGGCAGTTTACCGGCATGATGATAATATGGATGGCGGTGCCACATATTCCTGGGCTTTTCCGCCCGGTAGGCAATCGGGCGGATTGCCTACTGGCAGAAAACTGGCGGACTGTCTTCCCGTCTGCCGGGGTCCCCCCCGCCATCGTAATGTGGCAGGGGGAAAAGTCATGCGGGCGGTGGATTTTAGCGGGCGGAACTCCACCGCCATACGGGCGGTGGCGATCTGCCCGCTATCGTAATGACCCCCTTAGTGTCCAAAAAGGACACAATTGCTCAAATATTTTTAGATCATAATGAATTATATGCGACTGGGTATAAGGTATTGAAGCAAGAAATTCAGCAATATTTTCATGATATAAAACTGCCTCAGATTTCTAGCGGGCAGAAAGAAGCATTGATTGCAGATATTTCTGCAGCTGAAATTCATCAGGTCTTAGCCTCAATGCCAGGAGGAAAGGCCTGCGGTAATGATGGCCTTCCGACTGAATTTTATAAGGCGTTTTCGGAAGTGTTAGTACCATTCTTGCTTGAGCTTTTTAACAATGTCAAGGCGGGAGGCGAGGTTCCAGCAGCTTTGTAAAGAAGGGGAAAAACCCCAGGGATGTTAGTTCCTATCGGCCAATTAGTCTGCTAAATGCAGATTATAAAATCTTGATGAAAATTTGGGCAAATGGATTCACTCCAGTGGCCCAGCATGCGATTCACACGGAGCAAACAGGGTTCGTAGCAGGCAGGTCAATGTCCTCCAACACTGGATTTTTAGTTCAAGCGCTCCACTTTTTCAATACTAATCAAACACCATCTCTGATAATGATGGTCGACGCAGAAAAGGCGTTCGATCTGGTAAACTGGGGTGCTCTTTTTTTATGGTCTTGAAAGCTTTGGGTCCCCCCCCCCCCAGACTATTTCAATGCTCCAGAATATATATATATATCAAGGGGCTCAGGTGCAGGTTAGAATAAACTCTAATCTGGCAGGCTTGATAGATATAAGACGGGGAACACAACAGGGGTGTCCCTTATACCCTGCATTATTGACTTTTTTTTATTGAACTCCTGGCCGTTAGAATTTGTGAAAATATAGCGACAAAAATGTCATAATTAAAACTATTTGCAGATGACGTTATATTGTACCTTAGACCTGAAAGACAAAACATCAGGACAATCTCAAGAGAATTTGCAAAGTTCGAGTCTATCGGGGGGCACAAAATCAATCACAAAAAAACTGAAGTTCTGGTGCTAAATACCCTTAGTAACTTCCTCCCAGATGAAGTAAAACAACAAGCTCTTTCTCTTGGACCGATAAGATATTTGGGGATATACGTTTAAAGTCAATATGATGATATCTACAGATTAAATTATGACACCATGTTGAAAAAAATCAAAGATCTATCCAATAAATGGATCTCCCCCATACATTGATTGGTCGCATAGCACTTATACAGATGTCGATTTTACCGCTGCTAATTTTTCTCTTTTCCAATGTTCTGATTAAAATGATGATGTAGTTTAAAGAGTTAGAAACAATTTTCCGTCAGTTTATCTGGAACAAAAAAGCGCCAAGGGTAAAATTCTTTATACTTCAATTTGACACTAGCTGGGGTGGGCTTGCACTTTCTCATATTCGTACTTACTATGAGGCTTCATTCTTAGATATAATTGTCCGCTTAATGGACAGGAAAGGATCCTCAGATAGCTTTTTTTTCGATAAGATGCTTCAGGTAGCTGGCTCGCAGATTCCGGTTTTTATCAAAACAGCAAAGCTTCCAAAAAAAACGAGATATAAGACGCTCCAGGCGTTTAGTAGTAGACTCCAGGCACTTTATTCTTTAAAGGCTCCTTTTGCAGGGTACGAATACTTGCAGCTAACAGAATGTAGAAGTTTGGGTCTCCAAATCCAGAATAGCCATCTAAGATTCAGGGAAACTAATGGATTTAAAGAACTGGGGCACTTCTTAGTTGGAGGGAGATGTATTAACTTGCAGGAGATTCAAGCTAGATGCGGAAATCGGAGCAAGCTTTTATTTTATGGCTATCTTCAGGTTATACACGTATTGAATGAATACGTCCTTCCAGGTAGCACAGGTACTTCTCTTGTTTTAGATGCTCTGTTTAGAACTAAACTAAGAGGTGTATGGAGTTGGTATCGATTACTTCAAAATCAAGGGGAGCCTCATTTGGTTAGCAGTTTTCTCGAAAGTATAAAACAGGAAACACAATGTAATTTTTCCGATGGGGAGTGGCAAGCTATTTCACAATATAGTAGTAAGGCATTAAGAGCGGCAAATTTTAAAAGAATGGCAGTCTTATCTCGCTGGATGGCTTACTACACTCCCAAAGCGCTCCATAAAATGTATCCTGAGGTGGAGAATAAATGCTTCCGGTGTCAGCAGTTGGAAGAGGGAGGCTGGTTGCATGTCTGTTATACATGTCCAATGGTAAGACAGTTTTGGGAGAAAATCTGTGTCGAGCTTAGCATGGCCTGCAGAGAAGTGTGGAACCTGAGGCCCAGTTAGCACTTTTTGGTTTTTCAAAACAGAGACAAACCCAGCCAATAACTAGAGGGGAGGAAATGTTTTTAGCAATTATTTCCTTGGTGGCATGCTCCCTGATCCTCCAGAACTGGAAGACTATCAAAGTACTAACACTCCTAGAATGGTATACAAAAATCGAGTAAGAAAGTTTGAAGAGGCTTATGCAAAAAGGGTTGGAGCTAGTAAAAGATATATCTCAGTATGAAAGCATATGGACAAGATAGAAAAAAATCTCCAAGGGTGAACGCACCTAATCGGCTTCGTAGTAACTTATTTAAGCACAAGTTCACTTTGATTAGTACTGGCTAGATTATAAGTCAATGTACTAGAATTGATGTATTAACAATGCATTAGAGAGGAAGTATGGAATTTTCAGTGACTTTGCACGCTGCACCTGCACTTTAAGATTATATTTAAGAAAGCTTTGATAATGTAATAATGTCTACTATAAGAATATTTTTTAAAATAATGACGATGATCATAGAAATAAGAAATGTGTTGTGTATATCAGTATCTTTTTTCACTCTGCTCAAGATATTTTTTTTTTTTTTAAAGAAAAAAGTTTGGTGGTGTAAATAAGGATTTGAGCACATGAAAAGTTTGGGGGTCCAAATTTAGTAGAAGAAATTCTTTGTAGTAAAGGGTCACATATTAAGTTACAATCACCTCCAACAATAATAGTAACCATACCTAAATTGACAATTTCAGAAGAAATAGTTTTTGAAAAGTTCGGGGGATCAGCCGTTGGACCGTAAATTTTGACTAAATGTAAAATTGTGTTATCAATTAAAAATCCGCCATCAGTATCTGAACATTTGTCTAATATCTGGAGCTAAATTCTTTTAGACAATAGAATTAGCACACCATTCTTTTTTCCTACAGGTGGCTAAGAAAGAATATGACCAACCCAATTATTAATAAATCCAGGAGGTACTCTTCCTATCGAGAAGAAAGAGGAAAACTAGGTTGGAAGTGGATTGTCCAAGGGAATCCTTGTCATTATTATTTGGTGCCCTCACACATCCAAATAGATTCCATTCTTCATCATAGTGTGTGCTCTTTGTAGGGCTGGCATTGCAATGCCCTACGGACCCCCTCAATAGTGCTCTTTATCGGAGATCTCTTTAGTATTTAGCAGTAATGATGAAAGCGTATGTGAGGATGTGGCATGTGTAGCGTGGAGTGAGTGCTATAGAGTGCCAAATAATTTAAAACTGTCTAAGGGATACTTAATTAGTTTTAATATGATGGTCCCTTGGCAGTGATAAAAACAATGGAAAAGTGCTATCATGAGGGCTCAATGGACCAAGATAGCCTTAATGTATATGTGAGGTTGACATGTTTCAAGCATATTGCTCCAGCGGGACCCTTGGAGTTTTCTTAGAATCAAAAATGATCTGTACCCTACACCTATGGAGGGATGTGTAGTTCCAGACACTCCCCTAATAAGAAAATACCTCAGTATAGGATTGTCCAACCTAAATAGAAAGACATCATAAATATAGGTTTAAAACACTTCTCAGTAGTTGCTGCTTAGTGTTTCAAACGGATTACTCAATCTCCTCATGGTAGACATAACATGCTTAAAAGTTGCTAAAAAGTCACTCTTTAAGTGGCCAGTGCTCGTACATAAAGCAGGCCTGGCAATTAACATTGATAAGTACAGGGTAGTGATGTCCCCATAGGTGAGAGTAGGGATCTTACCCTGTTGAATCTGTTTGTCAAGCCCCTTCAACCAGAAGCAGAGGAATAGGTGCTGCTGCTAAGAGATTGAAAGACACAGTGAAGGATATCAGTAAGGGAGCATAGGAGACCCTCCGATAATGTGGAGAACTGTTCCCTGCTGAAAATTTAAAGTAGAAGTCCACTCACGGGGTCCTACGCGTAGAGTGCCAGAGACCTACCCCCCCTCTGCTTGCCTGGAACGGGAATGATGGGGACGAGCACGAGGTATTTATGGTGAAGATTGTACCAATAATTATCGCCAGGTGTTCCTTATTGTATGCCTGGCGTGAGCCATCATGTAGTTGATGGGCGTCATTGTGGAGACCAATGGCCTGCCCGGGGGAGGTCTATGAATAAAACATCGGCCTGATGCATGCATGTGTGAAGACACATGCATGAGGAACGGACTGCCAAGTCCTAATGAAGCTTCCATGTTTGGAGTGTAATGTGCAAGTAGTAAATGCAATGGAAAAACAGCCCAAGTTCCATTTGAGGCCGGAAACCGTATATGCGGTACCTCACATGTTGAATATAAAGCGAAAGGGGGAACAATAGGGCAAATGCAGATGGTGTATAAAAGTATACACACCTAAATGAATTTAGGCAATGAAATGCTTTGTCGTTGATAGCCAATCAGACAGTGGTGCAACTGTATGCACAGTATGGGCTTTACCAAGCCAAAATGCACAAAAGATGAAATCTTGAGAAAAATAGATATAAATGCATATGCTAAAATCACATATAGTGATGCTGGGCATTCATCAACCAAGGCAAACACAAGGAGATGATGGACGGAGAGTTGGACTGGACCTGAAACAAGCATCCTGCGACCTGTTTCGGGGTAACACCCCTCATCAGCCAGGCTAGTTTGAATCCAGTGGCAAAGTGAGCAAGGGACCCACGTTTGGGTATCCCCTGCCAACTAAGGGCGAACAAAGCAAACACAAGGAGATGATGAACGGAGCGCTGAAACTTATCAGGCACTCACCCCGAGTCACAGATCTGGGTTGAATCCATCATCATTCTTTAGCTCACTTCGCCACCCCAGCTCAGACCCAGCTATATGTAAATCAGTCTTGACCCTGTGCCTCGTGGGAACAGTCAAGCCCAGACTGCCAAGCCAGGTCCTCCCTGGACCGGAAAAAAGCATCCTGGGACTTGTTTCGGGGTAACACTCCTCATCAGCCAGGCTGGCTTGAATCCAGTGGCAAAGTGAGCAAGGAACTCATGTCTGGGCTTACCCTGCCAACTAAGAAATAACAAGCATTTACAATGCAATGGTCTCGGCAATATTATAGGTAGAGCTATTGGTATTGCTCATTATTTTTTTATTATTTTTGTATCCCTAAATAAATGGCATTGTCATTTCTATTGGCATTAGCTTTTTTTTGCATATGTTATACCTATTGCATTAGCAGAGAGAGAGTGAGGTAGTGAGATAGAGAGAGAGAGTGAGGTATTGAAATAGAGAGCGAGGTAGTGAGAGAGAGTGAGGTAGATAGAGAGTGAGGTAGTGAGATAGAGAGTGAGGTAGACAGAGAGTGAGGTAGTGAGATACAGAGAGTGAGGTAGTGAAAGAGTGAAGTAGTGAGGGAGAGGGATGTTGTGTGGTAGTGATATATAAGCATAGAGTGATGTTGTGATGTAGTGAGATAGAGAGAGAGGTAGTGAAAGAGAGAGTGAAAGTGAGTTAGTGAGATAGAAATATATAAATACACCAGGGCACAAGTCCTAAAATACAGAAGTTCGGGGACGCTCCAAGTTAGGTGGTGTCACCGGAAGTGATGTCACGGAATTTGCCAGTCTCAGTCTGCAAGGCGGTGAATACATACAAGATACAAGTAGAGGTATAATACTTCAATAAGTGGCTGTCACTCAAAACACAAGAACACACTATACACAGGACCCATTCCTCGGATTACACGGTTATTACAGACTCGGCCGAGAGAAAGTTTGTGAGTACCCATGCCCTACATCAAGCCCCAGAAGCTTATATGGCCCATGATGTCACCCCAAAAAGTGTTGTTTTACTATCAAAATAGTGTCCTTTCTTACAGCATGGCCCAAGACACACTGGCTAGTTTATTACTTTGCAGGGGGCTCTCTCAGTCTGGCCTCGACGTCCCCTCCTCTGCTTCCAGCCAAACCAGGCATGTTAAAACTGGAGCTGGTTCAACTGGTGGGCGGCCTCTTCTTTTCTGTCAGCCACGCGGCCCGTGTAACTGAGACGCAGCTGCGGCTGCGTGCCGCCGTGCCTCGTTTTGGGAATAGCACGCTTGTCGCTGTTCCCATGGAGACGACGAGCTGTTCCCTTCCCAGCATGCGCCTGCTGTGCCTTCCCTGGCAACCCGCTTCTCGCATTTGGTTGGCGTGGCGCGTGGGCAGTTTCCCCTGAGTGAGCCTTATGTTCATCTCGAGTTCGTCCTCTCCGCTCGGCCCACGACAACGTCCCGCCAACATCGCATTTGTAGGAGGACGAGATACACAGCACCCAAAGCAAAGCAACCGAGAAGATTCGGCTCGCAGGGAAAGGAAAAAAAACCGAAAAACTTGCATAAAACTGTTGTTTTTAATATCCCGTACCTGACCTGTCTGTCCAAAAAAGAAGACCCGTAGTGAGGGTTGCTAGGCGTCTTATTGCCAGGGTTAGGCCGTTCGCTTTTTCAATATTAGTGGAGATATTTTTTATACGGGGCTTGTTGACACAGCGCTGCCCTTTCAAAGCATGGTAAATAAGGGAGGTTAATATTACCATGCATAGTTAGGCTCAATAAATCAGCATTCCAAAGATGAAAGGCAGAGTCATCTCTGTGAGAGAAACCGAACATGTGGGCTGCATGGCATACGCATTTCAGCATTGAGTACTTACACGTTAAATTGACCTAAGAAGGATAAAAGGCTGCGTCAGCTCCGACTGGATCCGAGCTTGTGACCTGCAGGACACAGATATTTTAAGAACGAATACTTAACTCGATCAGCCACCTGGCATGCATTAACTCAAAAGAACAAGATACTTATTGAATAACACTTGTTCACCTCATTATAAGTACACGCCTCAGAACACTTTGCAAACAAGCACACCACCACTGCCTTTCTCCGAGGCGAAGCAGAAATTCCTCGGAGAAACGCAGCAGCGGTTTTAGATTCGGGGGCGTGTTTTCTTTTTCTCTCCTCTTGCCATTGGCTGGAGGAGAGAAAAACACGCCCAGCGAAAACTATCAAAAAAACACGCCCCGAATCCAAAAAGGACGGATGGAAGCTTCATAACTTTTTCGGCTTCGAGGGCGTGTTCCTGCTGTTCTAAAGAGGGCGTGGCTAAAAAGAGGAAAGAACAGCATGGAACACGCCCCCGAACCTGAAAAAGACGGAGCCTATTTGGAGGGACGGCTCTCTCCTCCAATGGCTGGCCTCCGTTTAGGAAGCCAGCCAATGGAGGAGAGCCAAAAAGAGAGGCGGGCTAAAGAGCCACTCTCAGAAACATAAGATCTCCGGACTTCCGGTTCTATCTTCGGCAGACCGGATGGTCCCGAGACCTAAAAAAGTAAGGGAGGAGAATCACAGCTAATTCAACAAATTTATGGGGCGTCTCCTCAACTTCCTTCTTCATCCTGTTCAGAGCACGTGCGAACCAAATATGATTGATCCGGAGTCCATATATCTACTACAAGACAGCAAAAGAGCATGGTAATCATCAAAGTGAATATTACAGAGGTCCTTTCATCCAGCGCATTGCAACTCTGCGTCGTGCCAACAAAAGGCCAAGTGCCACAAGTGTCCTACTAGTTTTCGAGACATCACAATCATATCCCAGTAGTGCCAGCAAAGGAGAGCATCTCAGTTCTTCGCCAATGATTTCTCCCTACACACTAGATATCTCAATCTCAATCCAGAATTAATAAATACCTGAACAGAACAATTTCATATGCGCGAAGTCAGCTTCTTCTGTGCCACAAGGGACCTCCTTGTGGCACAGAAGAAGCTGACTTCGTGCATATGACATTGTGACATGATGACCTATCTGGAATCCTCTCACAATCCATACCGATTCAAGCGGGCCGGGGTATAATATACCTGAAACTTAAAATGTATTAGTCAATGGCGACCGTTCACAGATACAGTACGAATCACCGAGCAGCAGTAGGTCCATTGCTTATCAGTGATTTCCGTGTCTAGTTCGTCCTGCCACCCAGTGTGAGCCTTAAAGGTCTTAGGCCGCTCAACTTCCTGTGTCAATGTGTACAGCACTGATATTGCCCGATGTGACGCCTGTGCTTGTTGCATTTATGTGAGAAAGAAAATCTCAGAAGGCTCAGTTAATTTACCATTCAGCAACATTCGCCATGCATGACATGCACGATAATAATGAAATTGGGTTAGCAAAGTTGGTGGTTCTGTCTGCCAGCTAACCTGATCCCAATCACGAAGCATCTTATCTTCAAAAAAATCCCTCATGAGTTGTATCCTCAGTACTCTCAAAACCTCTCTTACAGCACAATCCCCTCCAAGCGGAAACCAACCACACAATTCCAATGGCAACTTCGGAAAATAAAGCAAGGTCGCATTTTGTGCATCCGCTGTCTTCTTTAGAAGGTATTGTGTGGCACCCACTGGATCTATTTCATTATGAAAGCGCACCGGTTTACTTAGTAAAGCAAAAGGAAGGGATAGCGGAGCTACCCCATCTCGTTCTAAGCGAAAATGTGGCAATTTCACCTGACCATGTAGCTGGAAAAAAAAACATTATCTGTGCTACTCTATAATAGAATTTAAAATCAGGAACACTCAGGCTACCTGCTGAGTAAGGAAGGGTAAGAGTGGGTCATTGTACACAAGGCTGATTGCCAGCCCATTCCAAACGAAGCATCAAAGTGCGCAAAGTCCGAAATAGTGCTCCCGTTAGCAAAATCGGTATATTGATGAATAAAAGTAAAAAATTTGGAAGTACTACCATTTTCATAATGGCTATATGGCCATTAAGTGAAAGAGACAGACGCTGGATTGCCTTACCCTCATTTTTGCGCAGTTTCACTTCTGGATCGCTATGTATCACTATGCCTATGTAACGTATCGGATCCGTAGTCCATTTTAGGGGGAACTCCGCTGTTGCCTGCACTGTATTATCAGTAAGAGGAAACATAAGAGATTTGTCCCAATACATCTCTAAACCAGAGTGGCCACCAAACCGCACTACCTCTCTGAGAACCGGAGCTAGGTTCCGATCGGAGTCGGTGACATATAATAGCATAACATCTGCATATGCAGACATTTTAGGAAGTTGTACTCCAAGAATCATATGGCTCGGTGGGCATGATACTTTTACAGAGCACATGCCAAAGGCTCCGCCACCGAGGCGCATAGCAGTGGAAACGGGGCACCCTTGACGTGTATGTATAGGGTCAGATACCAAACCATTGACTCTCACCCAGGCTGTTGGGTTCTTATATAGGACCTGTATTAGTTTCAAAAAGACATTACCAACACCCACTAACCGCAACACAGATAGCATAAATTCCCTCTCAACAGAGTCAAATGGAAAGGGGGGGCTCTTGGCCCCCCCACCTGCATGGCGGTGCGGCGACCTCCCCCGGACTTCTCGGTGGTGGGGGCGTGTCCACTGGGGCGCGCCCTACCACCGATTGGCTGCTTACGTGACCCGGATGTCGTTAAACGACATCCGGGTCGGAGGGGAGGGGGGGCGGGCCACTGGGGGGATAAAGCGGCGGGGAGCGCCCAGGTGACCCCCTTGTTCCCTGGACGCTCCCCCACATCGGACGTGCCCTGGCGCTCAGGGCGGGAAATTTTGGCAAGATTGGCAAGGAACTGTCCCTGGGTAGGATAGCTGGCCCTTTCCAGAAGGTGCCTGTCCCCGATTTTGTGTGTTCTCCACTAGGGGTAGTACCCAAAAAAGAGAAAGGGGAGTTCAGATTGATCCACAACCTGTCGGCACCGAGAGGTGCGTCACTGAATGATGCGATTGATGAGGGGATTTGTAGTGTCAAGTATGCCTCATTTGACCAGGCAGTTGATTTATTGCGGGCACTGGGGCCAGGGGCATTGATGGCAAAATCTGACATAGAATCTGCCTTCCGCCTCCTCCCAGTCCATCCTCTGGACCATCATCTTTTAGGTTTCACTTTCGATGGCAAGTTCTATATGGATAAATGTATGCCCATGGGCTGTTCTATCTCATGTGCTTACTTTGAGGCGTTTAGCTCATTTTTGGAATGGGTCATGAGGGAGGTGACGGGGCACCGGCAGGTTATGCATTATCTGGACGATTTCCTTTTCTTAGGTGCGGCGGGATCTCAGGAGTGTGCTTGGGCGTTGCAGGAATTTTGCGTGCTCATGCGGGCTTTTGGGGTCCCGCTAGCGCCGGGGAAGACGGTGGGCCCGTCCACCTGTTTGGAATTCCTTGGTATCGAAATTGATTCCGTGGAGGGATGCTTCAGGTTACCCAGGGCTAAGGTATCTAGCTTTAGAGCAGCCCTACGGCAATGCCTACGCAAAGACAAGGTTACATTGCAACAGCTACAGGAGGTGGTGGGGCAATTGAATTTTGCGCTTCGGGTCATCCCAATGGCACGCCCTTTTTCACGCTCTATTGCCCAAGCTATGAAAGGACTACGGGAGAAACACCATCACACGAGGTTGTCATCTGAGGTTCGCCAGGATATGCTTATTTGGATGGCATTTCTGGAGGATTTTAATGGCAGAGTAGTGTGGCCGGGTCCTCCCTCCACATTGGCGGAATTGGGCTTATGGACGGACGCTGCTGGGAGTACCGGCTTTGGCGCCATTCTGGGTACCAGGTGGGTCGCCCAGCGGTGGCCAGCGGAATGGAGGACACAGGGACTGATTACCAATATTGGCTTTCTGGAGCTTTTTCCGATATGGGTAGCATTGATGGTCTGGCCGGAACACTTATGCAACCAATCCGTGGTGTTCTGGTCGGATAACATGACGGTTGTGGAATGCATAAACCAGCAGGGGGCACGCTGTCCATTTATACTACCTTTACTGAAGGAGATTGTGTTGCAATGCTTAAAATGGAATGTGGTTTTCAGAGCCAAGCATGTCCCTGGCGTCCTCAATAATGCAGCTGACTCCCTTTCTCGCTTTAAAATGCAGGCTTTCAGGGAACATCTTCCAGCGGCAGATCCCCAGCCGGCGCAATTCCCGGCAGTACTTTGGCAGATTGGTGCCCCAGATTACAGGACCTCGTGGTTGCTAGCTTAGCCCCCAGGACCAAGACAGCTTACGAAGGGGCGTTTTTGTCTTACCGGGCTTTTTTGGGGCAGGAATGGGAGGCTAGGTGGGCCCAGGAGGACAGCTTTGCAGCTTACCTAGAATCAATGCACAGGGAAGGGCGCTCAGTGGCGACTGCGAACAGACATAGGGCGGCGGTCTCCTTCTTTGCGCAGGGTAAGGGTATGCGAGATCCCACTAACACCTTTCTGGTGCGCAAGGCCTTGAGGGGTTGGCGCCGTTTACAGGGTTACCGGGGCGATAGGAGAAGGCCCATTGGATTGGCACGGCTGACGGCCTTATTAGGGGCGCTGCACAGTGTTTGTAGCTCCCAGTGGGAGGTTATCTTGTTCAAAGCGGCATTTTCCCTGGCCTTCTATGGGGCTTTGAGGGTTGGGGAGTTAGTTGCTGGGTCAAAAACTGATAGAGTGGGCGGTCTATGGTGGGCCGGTGTGGAGATCAGGGGGGACGTTATGAGAATAACAATTCAGAGATCGAAAACTGATCAGGACTCTCGGGGTCACACCATAGTGCTCCACCGGGCGCGGGCCAACCCCTGCTGCCCGGTTTCTCACGTGGAGGCTTTCTGCAGGCAGCGGGAGTGCACGGCGGGGGACACACTGCTGTGTCACGCCGATGGTACACCATTGACTAGGTACCAGTTTAGGCGAGTCTTGGAGCTAACGGTCAGTCTGGCAGGGTTCGATCCAAGGGAATTCGGCACCCACTCATTTAGGATTGGGGCAGCAACTGAGGCAGTAGCGAGGGGTCTCTCAGTGGAGAATGTGAAGACATTGGGGAGATGGTCGCCTGAACGTTACAAGAGTTATGTACGTATTGACATGTTGTGACAGAATGGTGCTCACGCCGGGTATGTTTCTGTTTTTTTGCAGTTTCTCAAACCTGTCACGCAGGGGAGGAACTCGTCACCGGGCGCCAACGACCGACATCGGCACAGCACGGAGGACACAAGAAATTGGTGACTTGGATTGTGGGCCACTCTTATGTTAGGCGTGCGGAACATGTTTTTCTTTCAGGAGACCGTAGGGCGCGTGCAGTGCAAAAGGGGTTTGTTATATCATTTTTCGGGAGGGGGGGTTTATGCCTCAGCCAGTTTCAGAATTTTTTCCAGGGACTCTTAGCTCAGCAGCGGCCTCCCCCGTCAGTGGTGATACTTCACCTGGGGGAGAATGATTTGGCAAAATTGGGGAGGCGCGTGCTTATTGAGGAGATCATTTCCACTGCGGGGTGGGTGGCCAGGGCTTGCCCGGGTTCCACAGTAGTTTGGTCTCAACTTATCCCTCGGTGGCAGTGGCGAGGGGGGGTCTCGGTCAGGGCGTTGAACCACTCGGTACGGAGGGTCAACACACAGTTGGACAAATTATTTCGGACCCCCCAGTTGCAGACGATTCCACATGGGTGTATCTGGGGCGAGCAATTTTACTTGAGGGACGGGGTGCACTTGACGGAGGCAGCGAACGTCTTGTGGTCTAATAATGTCTGGGCTTGGTTGGAGGGATTTGCGAAATAAGCGCGCTCTTGGTTTAGGTCTAGGTAAAGGGGGAGGCCAGATCGTCGGTCAACAATGCTGGCCTGTGGCGGTAAGGTCATGACCGGTGAGCAACTATTTGAAGGTCTGAGGGGGCGGGCATCATCCTACGGAGGTCCCCGCCCAGGGGGAGGGGCCATTGGCCCCTCCTAGAACTTCAGGGGCAAGGTAACTGGTGCTTCAAAGGGGCGCGGGTTGGGGAGTCACGCTTTCCTTAGCCACCCCGCGCGCGCATACTCATGACGTCACCGGATGGCGCAGAGTAAGGGCCCTCCTTTAGTGGGTAAATGAAGTTCACGGCGTGGACCGGGTAATTACCGGGCCCGGCTGCGCATGCGCACACCTGTAGGGGAGGCGCAGCTAGTAGGACCTGACACCGGTTAGCGACCTTGCCATATGGCCCAGAAATGTTAGTATACAAAAATGCAGAGGAGGATGTTAGACTCGGTTAGGAAACAATCTGTATTAGAGTCTTTGTTAAGGATAGTCACTCACACCTGTTGACAATGATGTATCTAATGTCCTGCTGATTTTTGTATAACTGTTTATCATGCAAATTTAAAAATTTATTGTTTTTGTACTTAATAAATATGGCCGGGGGGTCTCGCGACCTCCCGCCTTCCAAAGATACCACGTCTATGTGCTGTGTCCGGGGGTGGTGTGGTCACAGAGGGAGGGCGGTAGCCAGTCACTGACCATGTGCTTTTTCGCATCTAAAAAAACAGCCACAGCACGCACATTAGAATCAATATGGGACATTTCAGCAAAGAGGGTGCACAGATTGTATATTGGAGATCTACCAGGAATAAAACCGGCTTGCTCAGAGCCCACAATACTTGGGAGCAGGAGCACCAGTCTATTAGCTAATAGTTTTGCAAACAATTTTGTGTCCGTATTTAAGAGTGACAACAGCCGTGCCGAAGAACAAAGATCAGCCGGCTCGCCAGGTCTAAGCAACGTAATCAATAGCGCCTCACGCAAAGACAGAGTCATGATACCACCCTGCTCCTTCTCCTCAAAGAGATTGACCATATGGGGTATGAGCTTATCTTGATACACCTTTTAAAAAGCGACTGTGAGACCATCAGAGCCTGGTGCCTTGCCACCAGGCATGTCCTTCAAGACAGCTGCAATTTCAGTAGGATGGAGGGACGCCATTAGCCACTCTCTGTGTGTCCGAAAGCCACTTCATTGAAATATGTGCCAAATATTCTGTAGTTGCCTGTTCATCATAATTAATGTAAGATGTATTTAGCTTAGTATTATAGTTACAGAACCTTTCTGCTACCTGAGGGGTGCCATGCATGGGTAGCCTTTCCTGATCGGGGACAGATAGTTTTTTAGAATCTTTGCAATTGAGCCGAACGATAGCCGACAGAGTAGCACTCGGTCACTCACCCTCCCCATAGACTCTGGCTGAAACATATCTGCCCAGATGCGTTATCTCATTCTGCACTAACTCATTATACTCCCCTATTATGGCCATGATTTGTGCCAATAGTTCTTGAGAGGTGGTCTCCCTGTCAGAGCGCTCTAGATCCACAATATCGGCCTCCAGCCTGTGCAGCTGGTCGTGGACAGAACGTAGTACCCCTGCATGTTTTGATATGTGACAACTTGTATGTAAACCTTAACGTCCTCCCAAACAGTGCCAAATTCTGTAACAGAACCCAAATTGATTTGAAAATATTCATCTATTGCTTGCACAAGCTCCTCATGAAACACTGAATCGAGTACGGAATACTGCAGGAAGCACTGGGAAAAAGCACATAAATGTAGCCCCCCCAGACCCAGAGCCAAATTTACCAGGTAGTGATCTGAGTAAGTGCATGGGAAATGGTCACAAAGTTGTATTTCAGACAACAGACTGCGGGAAACAAACCAATTATCAATGCGTGTATGTACATCGTGCACAGTGGAGTAATGTGTATATTCCCTTCCTTGTGGGTATCGATCGCGCCATGCATCCACCAGGGCACTTTCCTCCGCCACCTCAGCTATAGCACGGGCAGCCACCGAAGGCCCTCGCGGTGGGCCTCGGGACCGGTCCAAGTTGGGGGCCTGTACATAAGTAAAGTCACCACCTCATATCTGTTGTGAGCCTATATATGCGGCAAGTTTATTATGCAATGAGTAATAGAATTGGGGATCCACATAGTTAGGACCATATAACCTCACAAGAGTGACATCCAGAGTCTTTAAGGCAAGGCCCTACCACATAGCGGCCTCCAGGGTCAATGAGTAACACTTACAATTTTTTTTTTTTGATAATCAAACTTATTGGTTTTAACAACATCACAAGAAACAATTCTGGCAGTAAGACCATATACATGATTGAGGAGACCCAATGGCAAGAAGAAGGGGCAAAGCTCTGCAAAGTGTCCACAAGGAAAAGAACAACCCATACACCCACTTACAATCATGACAAAAAAAGGAGAAGCTGCACCCCTAAGGCCGCAGTTGGAACCGGTTGCCCCATACCTTAACGAAAAGCTCAGAACATCCCAGAGCTTCAAAAAGGGCTTCCTCTTGCGTACCGCACCAATCCACCCCCCTTCTCCACTTCCGCCTAGTCGGTGAACACTTACAAGTTAATGCCTGCGCCCTGGTGACCCCATATCAGCACCCCACGTGCATGATTAGTGAACCCTGCAGTAAAACACTCCCTGCGCATAGGGCGCAATAGGAGAAGCCCGATGTTCGGAGCCAGGTGTGTCTCTTGTAGGATAGTTGTATCTATCTAATGTCGCTGCAAATATGTTCCAACCTTTTCAATCTTGTGACAGTCGTTCAAGCCTCTAACGTTCCTAGTCAGAATATTTAACTTTGACATCTAGCTGAACAAAGTAGCATAATCCACCATATGATCCAACAATAAGAGTCCATTTCCTATGTAGCTAACATAGAAGTCCCGCACCATGCAATAGTATCGTTTTCATCTGTATGAGCAGAGGCACGCCCATCGTTTTCCTGCCATATTGCTCCGGGACCAGATGCGAAGGATTCATGTCTCTTTAGAAATTGTGGCAAAGTTTTAGGATAATTAAAAAAACATAATCTTGCCCTTCACCATGACTCTCAGACATGCTGGATAAAGCATTGTATATTCAAGTTTGAGATCCTGTAGCTTGCGCTTGAGTGGGAGGAATTTCCTCCTTGCGTCATGAACTTGTGGCGTGAATTCTGGAAAGATAGAAAGTTTTGAGCCTTCATAACGGAGAGTACGCAACTCCCTGGAGTGGCGCAGCGCTGCATCGCGGTCCCTGTAGTTGAGCAGCTTTGCCACAAATGGGACAAGGCCATGCCCCAGGCACAAGACGTGGCACCAAAAATTTGTGGGCCCGCTCAAACACAAACAAGTCCGAAAAAACTCACGGCCTACTAGCTCAATCAGCAAACATTCGACAAATGATTCCATGTTTATGGTGTTGGTGGATTCCTCCAAGCCCACTGTGCGCAAATTGTTCCTCCTTGAGCGGGCCTCCAAATCCTTAGCCTGTAGTGTTGCCAACGTTTTCTCCATCTATTTTTGGGGGTCTAGAACTACTGCCTGCTCTTCCTCAGCATCAGATACTCGCCTCTCCATTGTGTACAAACGCTCCATGTGTCTATCTATACGTTCCGACATCCTGTCCATTCTGTATAAAAAGAGCGTCAATTTTCCCATCTGTCTTATTGAGGTTGAGTTGCATAGTTGCCAGAATATCGGACCTGCCTCAGTCACGGTTGTGCTGTTGTGTCGCATTCTGGTTGTTTTACACTGTTCAAACTGTAATTTTGATTGGGTTTAATCAGTCTTTCCCATTGTTGCTTACACTACTCAAGTTGCAACTCAAAGCAAAATCAGTGAAGGTGTACAACATAGTAATTGTCAAGGATAGTTCACAATGACAAACCCAACAAGCATTTGCAATGCAATAGGTCTCGCATTTATAAGAGTTTGAGCTATTGGCATTGTAAAATTACAATGCCTTTTATTTATGTTTTGGTTTTAAAACAAATAAAAGGCATTGTCATTTACAATGTCAGTAGCATAAACTCGCATAAAAGCAGTGTGTGGAGTGCATCAGTGTGCGGCGTGCAGCAGTGTGCGGTGTGCAGCAGTGTGCGGCGTGCAGCAGTGTGAGGCATGCAGCAGTGTGAGGCATGCAGCAGTGTGCGGCGTGCAGCAGTGTGCGGCGTGCAGCAGTGTGCGGTGTGCAGCAGTGTGCGGTGTGCAGCAGTGTGTGACGTGCAGCAGTGTGTGGCGTGCAG
Organism: Triturus cristatus; assembly: GCF_964204655.1. NCBI lineage: Eukaryota > Metazoa > Chordata > Amphibia > Caudata > Salamandridae > Triturus > Triturus cristatus. The sequence continues at coordinate 464,701,937 of NC_140587.1, read as the reverse complement.
CAGTGTGCGGCGTGCAGCAGCGTGTGGCGTGCAGCAGTGTTTCGTGTAGCAGTGTGAGGCATGCAGCACTGTGTGGCGTGCAGCGGCGTGCAGCAGTGTGCGGCGTGCAGCAGTGTGCTGCATGCAGCAGTGTTGTGCAGCATGCAGCAGTGAGTAATTCAGCAGTGTGCAGCAGATCGGTAAATATTAACTTGTGCTCTCATTTCGACCCTGTGACCTAAATTTTTACGAGTGGCCAACATTTTCCTTCAGACCCACCAAGCAGCCACCCCTAGCAGACAGGGCTCATTGACTAAAACTATCCTGGGATTTGAACCCGCGCCGCGGTCAGTAGTCACACACAATGGAAAAGTTAATACATCAAGCCGTTTTGTTTGAGCGAGTCGCGCGCGCCCTCCGCGGGTGATCATGGGTAAAGTGCGCGCGATTACACAGACGCACGCACCTGCTGTCCCTTCTCGCAGACACTTTTATAAACAGATAAGCTGAGGGGTGTCGTGGGGGAGTGACAGCTGACAGTCTCGATGGGATATAATGCCGGAGAGACAGGGTGACGAGGGGCATGCTCTCCTCATACGTAATCTAGTCCATTGCCTCATTCTACCAGACACTTTCAATTTCTTTCCCTTTTGACAGTCAGTGAAAAAGTTCCGGGGAGTGAGACGTTTTAGAAAAGGAGAGCGGCGGTGATGTGTAGAAGTGGTTAGCACGTGAGGGAAATAGTCTCAGGCACGGATGGGAAAAAAACAGTGTGCATAGGACCAGGTAGGGACAGACGAGAACAGATTTAGCCACAAAAAAAAATAGGTTGTGATATACATAAGAGGAAAGAAGCGATGATTAAGGGACAGAAATTGGGTTAAATTGCCGGGGACAGACGAAGAGATGGCGTAATGAATGGCCAGAACTGCCTGCTTTGGAACTGCGTGTGGGGGGAGGGGGCGGCTAGATTCGAGTCTCGGCGTCGGCTCAACATCCTGTGATCCTGGGCAAATCACTTAATCTCCCCGTGCCTGCAAAAAATGAATGTGTCCTTGTGTACTGTAACTGGTGCTCGCGTAAAAGCGCTTTTTATCTTCGACCTTCGTTCGGGTCGAGTTCGCGCTATAAACAAGCCAAGGTGACAAGAAGGGCTGGGCAAGAAGGGAGGGGGGAATGTCAGCAACAGAGGAGCCCGCGAAAGTGAAAGTGATCGTGATTACGATCGCTACGGAGGAAAGACACATGGCGCTGCGCGCGTGCACGTTCACGTGCACTGTAGCTTTAGGCCACGGCAGCACTTTATTTATTTGCAACACCAATAGCTCAAACTTGTAGTAATGTGAGACCTATTGCATTGCAAATGCTTGTTTAGTCTTGAGTATTGAGGAAGAAGCATTTTTGAATGTCGGAAGGGTCTATGTTTAAGAGCAGCAAGGCCGCATCATTATGGCCCTTTTCCTCCCTCAATTATAGTAACAAAGAGCGTACTACTGGCTACAGGTCTGTATATATGGCTTGTACCATCAGTTTGATCATGTACAGCAATTAATAAACAAACATTGGTAACATGAGCACATGGACTTAAATCCATCCAGCGAGACAAATGTCATTAAATACGCCTTATGAGTAAGGACTCCTTAGTTTCCTGTGTAAAGTGATTGCAGCATGAATCTGTGAGGCTGCAAGTATTGATATTCCAAGTAATTAAGGTTGCACTATGGTAAAAATATGGAATTTGACGCTTGCACTGTAGAAAGAAGCCTGAGCACACTTGTTCTACATACCACGTTTTATTGGGTATATATATGTGCACTGACATTGTATGAGCTTTATGCTTATCGATTTATGTCTTGGGCTGTCTACCAGCATCTATAACCAGTCACATCACTACAGTTCAGATTAACATGATCATTACAAGTTCCTTTTTAGCACTCACACAGCCCATCTTTCAAACACTTAGGGGCATATTAACAAGCCAGGCGATAAAATTATCGCCGCTTTAGCGGCTGAAAACTGCCGCTAAAGCGGCGATAATGGGCTTGATAATATGCTCTACGGAATTCCAATTGAAGCCCATGTTAGACGTCCTTCACATTTAACATGGGTTTCAATTGGAATTCCATACAGCATATTATCAAGCCCATTATCGCCGTTTTAGCGGCAGTTTTCTGCCGCTAAAGCGGCGATAATTTTATTGCCTGGCTTGATAATATGCCCCTTAGTGACACTGCCCCCAGAAACAATTAAAGAGGCAGGATGGCGTCTCTTTCAGGATCCTTTAGTGGACACAGTAATAGTCTATGAATGAAGCAGGCTCGCTAGAGTGGAGCTGTGAGCAAGGACAAGGTGTGTGTGCCTTCAACAGACCAAGGACAGAAAAGCACTGAGTCAGGAGTGTGAGGGGTCCACTGCACCCCAATTAAGCATATGTTGTACTACTCTACCAGCCACTGGCGTAAAACGAAATGTCGGGGACTCCCTGCCTCTCATATGTCATGTATATTCCCAGGCCTTGTGTTGAAAGGGCCTTCTGAATGGTGTTGGCACCATAAGGGCCTGCATCACACCCCTGCTACCATCGAACCTTGCCTGCATTACTGCTCAGGTGCCTCTTGTTACGTCACTGCGAAGCAATCGAGTTTAAACACAGCACGTGGGAAACAGAGGAAGTGCTTCTTGGCTAAAGAAGGAATATGTATATTTTTTTTATCTAGCTATTTCTTGTGAAGTACATTTTGAATGCTGCTATGAATGACTGGAATATGTACACATCGACATATAATATTCCAACAGCTGAGACCTCAAGATATCAAGGATCATGTTTGGAATTTCATATGTAAAATGGCTTGTGGTAAAAACGGCTTTAAAAAGAATTTATTGCATTGCTGTTACATGCATCCTATCTCACATATACACTTGTATTCAAATGTCGACCGTTGCAATTTCTGATATTTAAGAGGGCATTTCGGATGGTGTTTAAAGCTTTGGTTATATGTGTTTGGGATGCGGGGATCAAATGGGGGAGGCGGTCTGCACGCAGTTCCTCGGAAGCAGGAAAGAGGCTAAATGAGCTCCCAGAAAGCGAACGGTGGGCAGGTGTGGCGATGGGGTGTTTTGTATAAAGCATGACACACAACGTGGTCAGTGGACCCTTGCATATAGAAACTGATCATTCTGGAAAGAAAGACCCCACAAGGTGATAACACTGGAGCATTCAGGTGCTGCTGTATTTATAAGGTCTGCAAGGGACGTTATAAAATGTGAGTGGAAAGAAGTGGTAACACTGCAGCCGTTTTACTGCATGCTTTAGCATACAGTGTCTGCATTATCATACATTATAATCTTGTGAGAATATACACTGCGTCGCTAGAGAGACAATTGTGACTTCTCACTTATCCTGAACTTCCTAATTGGCAAAATGTTACTGCATGTGACGTGGGCAATGTCTGTTGGTTTTAATAATGCAAGTGTTCACCACCTGCTTTTCGGTCGTGTTTAAGTGGTACTTTAGTCAGTTTTAGGGTTCGTTGGACAGATTTAAACTAGGCAAACTAACACATGGGGTGTTACTGCACATGGGATAGTAGTGGTAGAATTGTGGCATACGCAATGCGATAATTTCTAGTGGTAACTCACGAATCTTGATTTACCATCGTACTGTTAACAAGGCAAGCATTTCTGTCTGTGATTGGCACGCTTTGATAACTCTCCACACTTCCCATACATGCACCCAGAGAGCCAACTGCGCCTTTAGCTCGGATTTCAAATGGGGACCAGATTAAGAATTACGAGCATGCAACAAAACAACACAATTATTGCATGCCCAAAACTGAAGCCAGTAAGTTGGCAACCAAAACTAAAATAGGTGCCGACCATAAGTGTTATTAAGGAACTAAAGCAACGCATTTGCCTGACTTTAACTTGTCTGCCATTGTGCTACCGACTTGTGTGCATATACTTAGTGATAGACAGCCTCTTTTAGCTGGTAAAACTAGCAAGCACAGTGAGAGCCTAGGGTGGCGCTATGTGAGGCTGCAAGACGCAGAACCAACATCCTGCATAGGTAAGTCAAGACACAGAAACAGACTTTAAAGAGGAAGGCAAATTAGAATGTGTCCTTGTGAAGCGCAACTGGTGCTGATGTATAGCGCTCTGATACCTGATACCTTCGGGTGAAGTTCGTGCTATTAAAAAAAATAATACTGAAACCAGCCTCTAGGAATTACATTTTCCGTGTTTTCAAACCGACCTCAATCACAATACCTTTAAGCAGGGCTGGGGGTACCTGAGCTGAAGTTCGGGCCAAAGCGCTAGTTAGAGGAGATAGTCCTGCCACTGTGAACAGGCGGCCGAGGCATGAAGTCAGTCAGGCGCAGACAGGAAGGAGAAGACGTACACAATCAGCTTCCTGAGCATCGACGCTGTGCCCACCTCCCCTCACTGAGGAGCCATGGGCACCCAGTGACTGCCGCACTCCCCCATCCCTGCTAAAAAGGAATTAATTGTGACTGAGGTCGGTCTACTTAGCAAACACACAACAAGCGGCACTGAAAGCGATCGTTTCGCAATCGCTATTGTAAAAAAAAAAAAAAAAATGTTTCTAAAAGAGCCACATGCTTTTTGCCAGTAAAACCATTTCCTTGTTTGAAAGTGTGACACCCACTGTTATAGCAGCCTTTTACTCCATTAACAATTTTCATTCTGGGACGGGGCACAACATGCCGTTAAAAAAAACAGTAAAACTACCTGTCCCATAATGCTACGCTCCACTGTCAACAAGGAGAGAAAGAAAAGACAGAGTATGTGTCAGAGAGAAAAAGACAGAAAGTGAGAGTGAGGACGTGTGTGTGCGTTAGAGAGAAAGATAGGTAAGAGAGAACGTAACAAAGATACACCGAGTCCCTGTGTTTGTGTATCAGAGAGAACAAGCCACGAAGGGGCTGCGTGGGAGGACGATCGAGCTGGAGGGGGGGCAGTGTGCGTGGGTGGATCGGACTCTCCTCAGGAGGGCTGTGTAGGGGAATCGCGCAGTGCAGCGAGACAACGTCGACTTCCAGGGGCAGATGAGGAACGGAGGGACCTGATGGAAGATCAAGTGAACGTTGCCGATAGATAGGAAGCAGTAAGAGACAAGAGAGAAAGGAAGGAGCCACGGGGGGGAGGGGGGCTTAAAAAAAGCTAAGCAGGACAGGTAAGGGTGGGGGCTGGAGTAAATGAACCTGGGGCAATACAGAGAGCAAGGAATAGGGATGCGAAGGGGACGCAGCACACACAAGGGATAGAGGCTGAGTGACTGAGGCGCAAAAGTGAAAGCAGGCTGGCAGGCGAGTGGTATGCGATGTGCGATCAAGCAAGCAGAAAGACACATGGCGCTGCGCGCGTGCACGTTCACGTGCACTGTAGCTTTAGGCCACGGCAGCACTTTGAGAAGCCCACATATAAAATGTCTCTTCGAGCCTTTGGCTCGCGAGACCTAAAAAGCACTATAGTAAATAATAAATTGTTGTAGTATCATAGAAAATGTACAATAACTTTGATAGTACAGTTCTTGGGACCACAATAAATGCAAAGACATCCGGATAGCTCACCACTTCTCTTATATGGCTCGGATTAGGCCGCATAAACTACATGGCCATCATGACGCATATAGGTTGATCAGGTCTCGGGAGCAGATATGCGGCTCTAAGCCCATAGGATACATATCAGGTCAAGTAGCATCCACCGCCAAGAAAAGTGGTCCCGTTGGGACCCCCCAGGCTGCCGGCCCCGGCGCACCCATCTACATCGTGCGGCCTCAGAAAGACGCAGGCAGGCAAGAACCACTACAGGGACGTAGCCCCGCAGGAGATGGGCACAGGCCCTGGGGCAACCAGACCCCTCAGGTTTCCGGGGGGGGGGGGGGCACACACTGACTCGCTCCACTGCTCAGTGCCCTGCAGGACTCTCCACATGATCAAGTGGCTGGAAGTGACTCCATAACAGCCATGGGCCGTAAACGTCTGCCAGCACCAGCCAAGCAGGGCATCCATGTTGAGTATTGCACCTGAAACATCTGCTTCTCTGCAGGGGACGCGGTCGCTACCAGCACCCCTTCACTCACTGAGCACAAGGCAACGCTTTAATGTTGGTGATACAACAGTATTATTAAGGATTTTGTAATTGGCTGAAGGAGCACACCGATTAGGTGGCCATCTTGAAACCAGGCAGGCTCCGTCTATCAAAACTTTCATAGATAATCCAGCCATATCCTTTCGAATACTTTTTTCTGATGTAATGTTATCAGTATTTGATCTTACAGCCTGTAATTCCTCCAATATAGTGGTTCAAGACAGTTTGGTAGAGCCAACTATTTTAGATTTTAGAGGTGGTGGAGAGATTGCCAGTTTAGGTTTATTAATGTTAAGTGCACTATTTGTGCCTTCCATATCGATAGCGAATCAAGAAATATCTTATCAAAAAAATAGGAAAACAAAGTAGTGCTTTTTGAGAACACTAACCACAGTAAATTGCAGGTGCATCAACTGAAACTAGCTGTAGGAGGGTCTTAGACCGAAGCATCACCTTTTCCTGAATGCAGCTCTGCCCCTTGTGACAGGAAACTTGGCTGTAGAGAGGAGAGAAACTCTGTGTTGGTTCCAGCGGTCAAGCAGGCTTCAAAATGATGAAAACAGCCATGCAGGTGTCACAGGCTGTATTGTCTCGAAAAGGCGAGGAAAGAAATGACAGTTTCCTCAATCGTTGCAAATAATCTTCGTTAAGCTCGGCATGACAGAAGCTGGGGAGTGGCCATCTTGATTTGCACGCTCGTGCAATCCCCCTTAATTGAGGTATTTATTCTAAGTGTATAATGATGTTGTTTAGTTGTTACCTCTTTGCTGTACAATTGTACTAAAGCTGTAAAGCCCACAAATATAAACAACCGTTCAAGAGTAGAGGCAGGTTTTTTTTGTTGCAATGTCTATACTGATCAATTTTGTTTAGCTCACAGGGTTGGTGAGATCACTGTCTGTTTTCTGAGCTCTGCAAACAAAAAAGTCTGCCCACAAAGGTTCAAGAGAGAGCCACAGGAAACCTAGATTGGAGTGCTAAGGAAATAATCTTTGGCACACCACAGCATTATGAAGTAGAAAAAGAAGGACAGTCAACAGAAGTTGAGAATGCTCTGAGAAGCTATTCTTCAGATCATGGTATTTGGTATTCATTGAGAAGTCCTTCACAGTAAATGCTCACATTCATTAATTTGGGTCTTACTTTCAATGTCTTTTGTTCCTGAGAATAGGTCTGACTGTTACCTGGTGATCATTTCCTGTTGCAGATAACTTTTGCTTGTAATACTCTGTTGATTTATATTTTTACCTTTACATTTAAACTTTTGCTGCCTAATTTAGTTTTGGTGATTGGGGTACATACCATTCATGTGTCCATATAATATTATGTAGTAAATTGTTTAAATCAATGTTTACATTAATACCATGGCTAAAATGATATAGGCAAGATGCTGCCACCAATTCACTGTAGTTGATTCACTGCACTACCATGGACCTTATTTTAGCTTTATGTGGAACTATACATGTTCTTGGTCTTTGGGCACTTTTGCTTTGATTTCTATGTTAATTACCGGTTGTTAGTCCAGACATCCTTGCCGTGGTTTCCCCTGTCTTTTTGCCTCTACCTCTGGTATTTTTTATGGCATTCTGGACTTCATCTTTACGGGTTTAGGTACTCTGGGCACTTTACCACTGCTGATCAGTGCTAAAGAGCAAGTGCTTCCTGGGTAAATTGTAATCCTGATTGGTTCTCCATTATTGTCATATTTGATTTACTGGTAAGTCCCTAGTATGTGTGCCCAGGGCCTGTAAATCAAATGCTTGCATCACTGGTTGTGCCACCCATACAGGTAGCCCTGTAAAGCTGTCTCAGACCTGCCATTGCTGTGTTTGTGAGTGCAGCTTTAAACTGCCATGTCAACCTGGCAAGTGCACCCACTTGCCAGACCTTTACCATCCTTTTTGCTACATGGAAGGCACCCCTATAGTATGCCCAAGATACCCCCATGGGCAGGGTGCAGTGCACATGAAAGGTAGGGCATGTGCTGGTGTGTTTTACTGTCCTGATAGTGAAATACTGCCCATTTTGTTTTTCACTATTGCAAGGACTTGCTCTACCATAGGCTATCATTGGAGCTGCCTTGTTACCTATTACATGTGTAACTTTGAATTGGGAACAGCTAGAGATTTGGAGTTTGGGATCTCTGAGCTCAGAATTTAAAAACACATCTTTTTGTGAAGGTGGTTTTTAAATTGTGTGTTTGAAAATGCCACTTTTAGAGAGTGGCATTTTTTTGGTTAACCATCCTGTGCCTCTGCCCGCCTATAGAATCAACATCTGGTTTAGACTGACAGGGGCCTGTTTGTGCATTCACTCTAAACAGTCACACAAAGGGAGTTGAGGTGTGCCCTGCATATCATGATTGCCCATCACCAGCCTGATGGGCCTTCCTGAGCTACAGTGATGGGAGGAGTTATCTCTGACACCTGAATAGGCCTGTGCCTGGCCTCTCACAATGCTGTCTCTACCGCCCCCAGAGTGTCTCTGGAGCCAAGACCAGGCAGTACAAGAACTTGTGCACTACAAAGACAGTCCTTTGAGGAATACCTACTTTAAAGGCCAAAAGGGTTATAAATGTGGGACCTAATACTCAAGAATTTTAGAACACTTCTGGATCAAGGGGATACTCTGCTAAGAATAAAAGCTGAAGAGCTGTAAGGAAGATTACTGCCCCTTTTCTTTGTGTAGCTTTGCTGGGTTGGCATTCAGTTGCTGCTTCTGTCTGGGAGAGGAAAAGGACTGGACTTTTCTGTGTATCCTGCTTTGAGAAGTTTCTCCAAGGGCTTGTGTATGCTTGCCTCCTGTTGAGAAGTCTCAGAGCCATCAAAGATTTCACCTGCAACATCCCTGAACTCCACTGCTGGGACAAATACTTTGCACATTGCCTCTGTGCCTCTGAGACAGGCCTGACTGCTTGTGCTAATCTACCAAGGGATGAGCAGGGGTTATCATGGGTGTTTATCTCCCTTACCCCAACTAGAAGGTAGAGTCCCTACTTGGACTGGGTGCAAGCCACTGCCAACTAGAGACCCCGATTTCTAATACCAGTGATGTACTAGCATTACTCCTGCTAAAACAGCAAAGGCAGAAGCAAGCAAGCTCTCTATAGACATGGAACCGGTGCGGCATGGACAGTAGCAAGATCAAGGTAACAGTAGTGTTAATTAAACTAAACCGAAATCACAGACACACTTGTTTTATTTATTAATCTTGAGCTGCATTTTCCCAGGGTTGTTTATGTTTGTTTATCTACATGACAGGTGTATATATGTTGGTTCTTTTGCATAACGTTCCAGCACTAACCAGAGCAGAAACACCTGTGATGTCATCCATGCAATGTTTGAGCTGGTGCTGAGGTTTAGGAAAGTGTGAGACGGTTGAGAATTGGCTGCAGAAAATGTGGAGGTTAGGAGTTGGCCAGGGAAGGGGCAGACACCCGGAGCTGCAGTTTGTTTGCAAGTAATCCTAATGGAAGTCTTTAAACAGGTAGCTCCTAGGATTAGCTCACATTTGGAGAGTTGCTTATGGGCTCTAGTGAAGGAGGCTCAAGGTTCCTAAGACCACCCATGTGTTCAGTGAACCAAACTCCCTATCCAAGTAAAAAAGCTGCTAAATGAGACGTGGACTACTTGTGCCCATTTGAACTACCAGGATTCCATGATAAGCAGCATTGAGATAACAGACTGTTTCTGTTTTTCCGTGATTTTTTCAGGAATCAGGTGGGACTGTCAGAAAGTTATGAATGACTATAACTAGAAGAAAGGACATAGAAAGTCATCAATACAGGCACAAATTCCATCAGAACCAGAAGGTAGAAAGTCTACGGCAGAAAAACACAGTGGCTTTATTGCATTACATTTGTAGGTCTGGCACAAGCCAAGACCTTTTGTTTTTGTTTTAAATCTTTCAAAATACATACTTGTACAGACTTCAGTCGGCCCTCTTCATCCATTGATCTGTTATTGTGCCATTCACATTTTTCTTCCTCCCAGAAAAGCACACGGCATGGGGCAATGGAACAGCCCATTTCAGCCATTGGCCTACCTCACTGTGAGTGACTGCATTTTGCCTATTTACGTGTGCTCCCTTCTAGGGAAAACTGAACCTCCAGCCAAGAGTCCATCTGCAGTCACAATCAGAGTTTAGTAAGTAGACAGAATTCTAGACTGCCATATAGGGCCTGATTACGATTGGACCGCCATTGGCGTGGGAAAGGAACTGCCTGACATGTAGTTGGCAGTTCCAACCACATAATTAAGATGTGACCACCATGTAGGCGGTCGGAAAAATGCCTTTTTCCATTGAGGCTTGGGCTGCGGCCCGGAAAAGAGCCGCAGCTCAAGCCGCAATGGAAAAAAGGCATTTTGCCATGTGGTGCCTGGCACACGGTGCATAGATGTTTGAGTGGGCACCATATGTGCCACCCTGGGCCCATGGCGGAGGCCCATGGGGGACGGGAGCCCTGCTAGGGCCCCCCAAAGTCCCTTTCCGTCTGCCTTCACATGGCAGAGGGAAAAAGAACATCATAATCCCTATGGCGGTGTGGGGATTACGTTCTGACCGACGATCCGTCGGTCGCTCCCTCCGCCCGCTGCGCTCTAACCGACTGCATTATTATGCGGTGGTCGAACCACAGCCTCCGAATCTGGATGGACCGGCGATCCGCCTGACATCATAATCGGCCCCAAAGTGTGAGTAATCATCATTAATAATGATTTGGCAGAATAGACTAAAGTGCACTTTTCTTTTTATATATGTAGCAAATGCCATTGTAGCTTCTTTTTAGGTCGAGCCCTGAGCCGGTGCGAAGCGCTGCTCTGGGGTAGTTGAGTATGGGAGAGAAGCCACGGCCATTCCCCCGCCCATCTTTTTCATTGGCTTGTATCTTTGTCCTTTACTAAATGCTGCCTTCTATTGGTTTATAGGCCTGTTAGTCCCTCCCTATAACGGCCATGTCGTCATTTGCATCCTTACATGGCTACTGGCCCCTGTATTTCAGTACTATTTTCTGCTGTGCCTTCTCAACCCCCCCAGCACTCCCGTTGTTCGTGCCTCCCTGCTACCCCCGCCAGACGGTCCGCAATGCAATAGGTCTTGTGTAAATGCGAGCTCACTTGCATTGCAAATGCCTTTATTGTGCCCTTCGCATGCTCGGGTTACTGGTTACAGTCAAGTGCTGAGCGAGCAGAAACGACTCCAGAGCCTGCAGATATGCTGAACGCAGCTTCGGAGATGATTCCAGGGGGTTGTGAAGTTGTTTACAGTAGGTGGGGGAGTTTTGCCAGTTTTCAAGGACAAAAGTGTTTAGAAACAGACTGCTGGAGAAAGAGTTAAACAGTAAGCCTTCATTGTGATGGGGAGGACATCCGGCAATTCCTTTACGTACTTCCTTCTGTCTTAGATACTTTCACCACAGCAGTATTGCAGAGGTACGGAAGCAGCAAATGGGTGTCTGGTACTGGGTGCAAAGAGGCAACTTTACACACTGTGAATATGGAACTCCTAAAGGCCGTCACTAATAGAGGATATAGCGTGGTTATATTCTTCACCTTTGCAAGGGCAAGGACCCAGGTTGTATTATCGTTATCTGAGGTTCCAAGGCCGTTGGCAAAAGCACACAGAAACGCTGAATTCCACATGCCGGTGCAGCATTTGAGGCTAACTTATAGCGCAGGCTTGCGGGAGTAATGCAAACGACTAGAAGGTGAGTGGTTGTTTTTCGAGACACTTGTTTTGGGTGGGCACTTTTTTTTCTAAGCTGGAAATGCATCCTCTCATGCGAACTACCACATTTTTTATTTCGCGCACTTAGCCATAATTTTAGCTTAATTTTCCTGAAATTGTGCGTTATAACGATAAGCAAATTATGTAAATGTCCCAAAGCCTTACTTCATCTAAAGACCGACTTTTAATGCAGTAATGTATACAAAGTGTTCACCTAAAAAAAGGCCTGATTTCGCCAGTTTGATTATGCATTGATCTGGGAGCAGAAGGCCAATTTGCCTACTTATTTTCCCTTTGGCAAGAGGCATTCTGGGAACTGATATGTGGTGATGTGCCTCCCTTGGGTGTGACTGTAGAGCGCGGTATAATGTACCTTTGACTGACACTTCTTGTTTGCAATGCTGATCGTACCCTGCAGAAGGCCTTATGCTGTGATGTTTTCGGCACACATGAGGGGACATCTGGATCGGTTCGACCTTGAACCCATCAGCTGTCGGTTTCCCATGGGGAGCGCAGGACTAGAGGAGGAAGAAGGTCCTGATTGTTAAAGTACCGCATTACTTCCATTTCTGCACCCTTTACTTTTCTTTCGTTTTATTGTTATGTATTTAAAATGTATACACATGGATTTAGTTCTGTAAGGTTTAGCCCGCAAAGGGGTGCAGGCATAAAAAAATACCCGGATGTATTGCACATTTTGTCACCTATTAACCTGCAATCCTGTATAGTTATACCGTTACTTAATGTCCAGTGTAATACTGACTCCAGCTGATTAACAAACGTCCACACACCCATTCTTATACACCGCCTCGGGTGGTCTGTTGGGGGTTCTTTACCATCTACTCTTGTGCTGGTGACAGACTGGGCAAAGAGGAAAAGCTAAAGGAAGAGTCGACGGAGAACTTTGCTGTGCGAGAGATTGAAAAAATACCCCATTAATCATCCTAGTAAATGTAAACCATGTAACTTGAAATCAGTTTTCACAGTATATGACGGACTACTTTGCAGTTCATGCGTTTTGAACTGGTATTTTACCTTTTGGTATTGTAAATGACAATGCCTTTTAATTTTCTATAAAAAGCATTGCCATTTACAATGCCAGTAGCTCCAAAACTCGCAGTTGCGAGACCTGTTGCATTGTAAATGCTTGTTTGTTTTAGTAAGAAGTCTCCAAAGGGAAAATGGTGACGTAGTCTCACAATATGTGACCTGCAGACACTAATCTACAGTTTAGCTTACTTTAGTTTTCAACCGTTGCAAGATGTAGCAGGAGGAGCCTCAAACTTGCTGCTCGCAGTCCACTCTGACTATCCCTTTGACTGTGTTTTTCAGAGGACCACCGCCTCCTTGCCTTTATGTGGAAGCGTGAACCCCAGTAACCCCATTAAGGCTCTGTTGGGCTTTGATGCTTAATCACCATAACAAATGTGAATAGATGAATTATTCCATTTCGAGTCAGGGTATAAATCACTTTTCAAATCTAGTTAATCGACGGTACAGTCAGACTAAAAATGCACAGAAGCCTAATTATGTTGTGGGGCGCGTTCTTTTGTACTGCCCTTTTGCAACTTTTTTATGAATGAAAGTCTGAGATTGAAAAAGATACAAAAACAGACACATTTTCACTACAGCGTTTCTTTCACATCCCTTTCTGACTCATAGATTCAACAATTACATTTCGTTCGGACCATAAGTCTCAAAGACACAGAAGCAAATACTTTGCAGCATAATAATTTACTAGGGCTTGCTCTTCTTAGTGGGATATTTGTGAATTTGTGACAGAGATGAAGCAGGTGTGTGTCAGAGAATTCCTGCTAGTATGGCATTGGCAGCTGTAGAGTTCACTGACAGGTCATTGTGCCTCAAAAGCTATAAAACGTATGCCCTCATTATGATGGCGATCGATCGGACCGCTGATCGCCATTGTACTGGGCAGGTAACTGTCCGTCAATGAGTCGGCAGCCCCGCCTGGACTATTATCATCAGACCACCGTGCAGGCGGTCAGAAAGTGCTTTTTTCTACTGCGGCTTGTGCTGCAGCCCAGGAAAAGGCAGAAGCACAAGCTGCAGTAGAAAAAGCCACTGTGCACTTCATGCACCGTGTGCCAGGCACCATGTGGTGCCTGGCATACGGTGCATGGATGTGTGGGGGACACTACATGTGCCACAATATGCAGAAGCTAGTAAGGCATTCCACCCCAGCTACGCCAAAAGGGACCCCTTGCTTCACCTTGATGGCTCACTGAGCAGGCTGCCACCAATCCTTACTGAGAGGGCCCCTTCATTCCTCCTCTTTTCTTTTCCCATCCCTTCATCCTTTCTACTGCTTGCACATGTTCACCTTAATGTCTCTTAACCATCTTCTATTTCCCTTCCTTTTCCCCTTCTGTCTACACATTCTTTCACCTCTACCCCTTTGCCCCACTCCCTTTACTTCCCCTTCTCTATCTCATTCTTTCCACATTCTTTAATTCTACGTACTCCTGTTGACCTTCCTTTTCTTCTCTAGCCCTCTTTTCTCCAGTGTCATTCTCTCCCCCTTTTGTCTGCTAAACATATTCTTAGCTTGCGGTCATGGTTCCCGGCAGTCCGCAGCGCGTTTACCTCTTTGCGCATGCGGGATCGGGTTTTCATTCCTGCCGCGTAGCAGGCGGTTGGCGGTCTAGCTCCCCGACCGGAACCCGCTGCTGCGTCACCCCAGTGCTTCCGGGGGAAACCGCATAAACCACAGCGGTTCCCGCCGGCTCAGCGCTTCGGATTAACGCTGATGGATCCCGTTCCTGTTGCCTATATGTTCCGGACCTCGGAGCAGGTTGGTGGAAATACGGACACACCGCGCTAGGAGCACTTGGGGACAATTGCAGACACCGCGCTGGGGCGCTTGGGGGCATTTGCAGACACACCGCGCTGGAGCTCTTGGGGGCAATTGCAGACACTGCGCTGGGGCGCTTGGGGGCATTTGCAGACACCGCGCCGGAGCGCTTGGGGGCATTTGCAGACACCGCGCTGGAGCGCTTGGGGGCATTTGCAAGACACTGCGCTGGACGCTTGGGGGCATTTGCAAGACACCGCGCTGGAGCGCTTGGGGGCATTTGCAAGACACCGCGCTGGAGCACTTGGGGGCAGTTGCAAGACACCGCGCTGGAGCGCTTGGGGGGGCATTTGCAAGACACAGCGCTAGGAGCGCTTGGGGGGCATCTTCCAGACACCACACTGGTGCGCCTTAGGGGGAGTTACTGACATGCAGCGCTAGGAGCGCTTTGTTTTGGTTTATGTTACGGCGCAAGGACGCTGGTTACTTCATTCCTTTTCAGTTCGGAGAGAGCAGATCGCGCAGGAACGCTTACTGTTTTGTTTTTTTCCTTTAATTCCTTGCCATCCACGCAAGACTGCTTCTTACGGGGATTGCACCACGCTCTCCTTTTCCAGGTGATTATCCGAACCACATGCGCATAAGAGGTAACCTAGATAGGGGATTGCACGTACTTGTTCTAACTGGTCTCCCTTGTTTTCCTTTCAGCCAGAATAGAGGGCTGTCTCAACCCAGGGGGGTTCCCTGGTTACCTTTTGAACTTCCACGCATCATCCCTACCACCCTTGGCTTCCTTCCCTGATCCATCTCCATCCCGGTTGGTGTAAACTCCATAACAGGGGTGAGGTGGGTACGGGGGCGATAGCTCATGTCGTTTCTGTAAGAACACTCCGCAAGCCAAAGGCGAGCCTTGTGGGGTACTTGACAGAATCCAAAGCCACGCCTCGACATGAGCGACACCGAAATCTCCTTGCAAGACATAGCAGCCGTGCTCACTAGCATGAAGGCAGAAAACCACAGCCTACACCAGGACATTACAGCCTTACAGGGCCAGGTGGCAGCTGGGGTACCAGGTCCTTGGGGTCCCGCTCCTACCTCCAGGATTCGGCAGGAAGGGATTATACGACCTCCCCTGTTTACCTATGGAGGCCTTTCTTCCGCTTCTGCTCAGGACCATGCCATTCAGGTTATGACACCCCATCCAGTGCAACTAGCACCTCCTGAACGCTTTTATGGCGACAGTACCAAATACAGCGTGTTCCTACATCAGTGCCAACTACACTTTATGGCCAGATCATCCGCCTTCCCAAATGATGTGTCCAAGAACGCCGTCATTCTGTCCTATATGGGTGGAGACGCCGCTCAGTGGTCCATATCCTTGGTGGAAAACGACGACCCCATGCTGTACAATCTTCCCGTGTTCAAAGAGACAATGCGGCAGATGTTCGCCCGACACACCTTCGTGCCAGCCGCCGACAATGATCTGCTTAACCTAAAACAAGGTAATAATGACCTGCTTCATTACATCACGACATTCAGCAGGCTTGTCATTGAGGCTCGTTGGCCTGAATCCAAGAAGGTATCCGTCTTTTACAGGGGTTTACGGGACGAGCTAAAAGACCTGATCTCGCAGATACCCGACCCGCCAGAAGACATAGGACAATTCATCGATCTGGTGGTTAAGGTAAATTTTAGGGTACAGGAGCGTAGAACCGAAAAGAACAGAGGAAGCGACAACCGGTTCCTAACCTTTAAGGAGAGAACCAAGGAGGAACAGGCTCCGGCAAGCGACACACCAGAACCCATGCAAATAGGTGGTATCCGGGAACCTCTCACCAACGAAGAAAGAAAGAAACGAAGGAAACAGAACCAATGTTTGCGAGGATTCGAGATCTTAGGCACCTACCTAGCATCACAAAACTACAAATCCCAGCAGCCCTAGAACCAGGAAGTGGGCGTCTATAAGAAGTCGTCGCGCACAGCAGAAGGCGTGCGTTATTTTGAAACCCAAGGATTCGTTCGTCACCATTGGGGCGAGAAGTCCAGGAGGGAACAGAAATTACTGCAGGAGCGGAGAAATTGAGGGAGGCATATCGGAGGACGCGACTTTCCCCGTCCCTCGGAGCTTGGCGACCAGGCGGGGGAGCTGCATCAGAGGACTCGACTTTCCCCGTCCCTCGAAGCAAGGCGACCAGGCGGGGGAGCTTAGTTGAAGTCAACGCGGTACACAAGAGGAAGCAGGTGAGTGGTAGCGGCTGAGCTCGGCTGAGCTTACCCTCCCTTCACCGTTCTGTTCCTTCGTGGAAGTCCTTACCCCATCTCCCTTCATACCCCAGTCGAAGCTCGGTGGAGCTAAACCTTCCGACAGCGCGCGAAGGAGCGCATTGGTATTATCGAGCTCGGAGGAGCTTAACTATTTGTCAGCGCGTGCAGGAGCTCATTGGTGTTATCGAGCTCGGAGGAGCTTAACAATCCGACAGCGCGTGCAGTAGCGCATTGGTATTATCGAGCTCGGAGGAGCATACAGTTTATTGGCAGCGCTAAAGGGAGCGAGACTTTGGAGAGTAATCACCGGTGTAGCAATCATTCACCGACGGCCTCGGAGGAGCGCCAACAAGCTTAAAGGAGCGAGACATTGGAGCTGGCACAAGGGGGCACTAAGCTAGGAAAGATTGTAATAGAAACCTAGCATGTTGAGATTCACACAGGTGAAGGAGCGCTACATCGTAGGGACCCCCGGCGGCGGTGTCTCCACCGTGGAAGCCTTTTTGTTAGGTTGTCTTTTGAGTTACACATATACCCTAGGGAAGGGGATTAGTTCACTCATAGAAAAGGTCTGACGTAAGATCTACTCTGTTATAGTACAGGGAGGTAAGCGCACTAGGGGTCTAAATGAGAGATTGATGGAGGCTCTATGAATACCTGTGGGAGTGTCTGGTATTGTGCACCAGGTGGGTGGACTCTCAGGAAGAGAGGTCTGTGCCCGCAGAAATAGTAGTGACCACAAGGACTAGTGAGACCTAATGAGTGTAGACTGTTAATATTTGTTATATGTATGTTTTGTCGTTTCAGAATCCTTTCCCTGCTGACCCTTCCCCACACCCTTTCCCTCGCCTGATCACCTCTGGGCTCTGTAACCCTTGGTTGGAGTCCGGGGAGATCAGGAGGTGGACCTATCTATCATCACCCGGATCCCGAGGAGTTCTGCAACCTGACAGAATAACGCACCCACGTTAGGTGCTCCTCCCGGTCCGGGGGGTGTAGATCATGACGTCCTTAGAGGACGTAGTGCAGGCACTGGCTTTGGTCCAGCAGGAATTGGTGGCATCACACCTGGAAACCGCAGCGTTGAGGGATAGAATGGATAGGATGAACCGTAATCCGTTTGATACGGCTACAACTAGTGGTCAAGAGATTCATGTAACAGTGCCACCGCCTATCCCTTTGGCTAGTCCTGAGAGATATGCGGGAGACCCGCAAAAGATTCAGATCTTTCTTACTCAAGTGATGTTGCATTTTTCTTGTAAGCCTTCGTCTTTTCCTACGAATCACTCTAGAGTAGCTTTTGCCATTTCTTATTTAGTGGGAGACGCGGCTTCGTGGGCAGTTCCGTTGGTTAGGAATAACGACGCAGTCCTATCGGACTGGGAAGTATTCCGATCCGCGTTTGAAGGAGTGTTCGATAGGCGAACAACCACATTTAGCACCGACAAGGAGCTGCTCTCTTTGAGACAAGGAAAGAGTGATTTGGTGACATACCTCACTTCTTTCAACCGATTAGTGGCAGAGGCGGCCTGGCCAGAGGAGAAGAGAATGTCCTTATTTTATCAGGGGGGGGCTTTGTGACGAAATAAAAGATATAGTGGCGCAGATTGATCCCCAACCCACGACATGCGCGGCACTGATGAATTTGGTGTTGCGACTGGACGGTCGTATGGCCGAACGAGGGGGAGACAGGTACAAGGGGAGCGGGGTGACAGCTAGGTACACCCGGAAAGAACCGATCCCGGGTTCTTCGGCTACCGAACCTATGGAGGTAGGGGCAGTGAGAGCCCCTCTGTCTAGGGCAGAAAGAGAAAGCCGACGTACCCTGGGGCTCTGTATGTACTGTGGAAAGAAAGGGCATTTTGTACGTGAATGCCCTTCCAAGCCTAGAAACCCGGCAGTACCATATAGAGGCAAGAAGGCAGCAGTATCCACCCTGGTAAAGGAAACTAGCCCTACGGAGCAAATCTCGCAGTTGCTAACAGAGAATACGGTGTGGAAAATACCTTCTCTGGCCAATACCAGGGCGACTGACACCGAAGCACATATTGTATTACATGCGGGACTGGAAGTAGGGGCGCAGGTACACCAAGTATTAGCGATGTTGGACTCGGGCGCAACAGGGAACTTCATTGATAGGGGGCTGGTAAGTTTGCTATCAATTGAAGCAGTGCCTAGGGAGTCCCCAGAAGAGGTTCTGGCGGTGGATGGTGAGCCCTTGAAATCCGGAAGAATCACTCTCCACACGGAAACTCTAAAAATGACTCTAAGGGATGGGACTTGCCAACACCAGGAAGAGATAGAGTTTAACATCATAGCGGCGCCCCAATACGAAGTAATTTTGGGAATGCCCTGGTTCGTACGCCACAATCCAACAGTGAATTGGCCTGATCGAACCGTGAAATTTCTGTCAGAAGGGTGTGCAGCACGGTGTCTACTAGCACATTAATCACAAGCCCTAGCTCTCACATTTCCCTTCAGGTTGGCTACTGCCGCTGAAAGGGACGTAGAGTTACCGGAGAAATATGCTGGTTATGCTGATGTTTTCAACAAAATACAGGCGGAACAGCTTCCCCCACATAGACCCTTTGATTGCCGCATAGACCTGGTGGACGAGGCTGTCATTCCCTCTTGTAGGGTATATGCCTTATCTGAACCTGAAACACGCCATCTACGAGAATATCAAGACAAGTATCTAGCACTGGGATTCATTAGGCCGTCTCGCTCCCCGGCGGCCTCGCCGCTCTTTTTTATAGCAAAAGCTAATGGAGAATTGAGGGCGTGTTGCGATTACAGACTGTTGAATAAAAACACAGTAAGGAATAGGTACCCATTGCCACTAATCAGTGTCCTGCTTGATCAAGTGCGTGCAGCAGTAATCTATACTCAACTGGACCTCCGGGGGGCTTACCACTTGGTGCGGGTCAGACAGGGGGACGAATGGAAAATGGCCTTTAAGACCAGGTTTGGCCTATATGAGTACTTAGTGATGCCGTTCGGGCTCTGTAATGCCCCGGCGGCTTTCCAGTTTTTTTTAAACGAGGTGCTAAGGGAGTATATGGACATCTTTGTAGTGGTCTATATAGATGATATTTTGATTTACTCAGCAGCAGTGGGAGAGCACACCAGGCATGTTAAGTTGGTTTTGGAGAAGTTAAGGGCCAACAGATTGTTTTGTAAACTCAGCAAATGTGAGTTTGGGGTAACAACGGTGGAGTTCTTGGGAGTGATTCTGAAGCCAGAAGGACTGAGCATGTCTGAAAGAAAGGTACAGGCCATTCAAGATTGGCCCATTCCCCGCACTGTGAGAGAGGTGCAGTGTTTTTTAGGGTTTTCCAACTACTACCGCAGATTTATACAGGATTTTTCCCACATAGCGGTACCCATAACACGACTTCTACATAAAGGGAGTACCCTTCCAGTGGACGACGGAGGCGACGGCAGCCTTTGAGTTGCTAAAAGCCATGTTCACTACGGCGCCAATACTGCGTCATCCACAGTCAGACGTTCCGTTCATAGTGGAAGCGGATGCGTCAGAAGACGCAATAGGGGCTGTCTTGTCTCAAAGAGATAAAGAAACGGGTAGACTGCATCCAGTAGCCTATCTTTCGAAGAAATTGGACACCGCCGAGCTGAACTACACAATTGCCGAAAAAGAACTCCTGTCCATAAAAACGGAATTCCAGGAATGGCGGCACTATCTATGGGGAGCTCAACATCCCGTATTGGTGTACTCCGGCCATCGGAATCTGCTGTACATGAAGACAGCGCGGCATTTAACGCCGAGACAAATGAGATGGACTCTTTTTTTTGCAGAATTCGACTTCAGCATTACATTCAGGCCTGGCATTGACAATCGGAAGGCAGACGCCCTGTCTCGCCAGACCATGAAGGAAGGGAGCGTAACACTGGCTCCGCAAGCTATCATCAATCCAGCTAACGTGATCTGTGTCCTGAGAGCAGAGGAGTTCTTGGATGAAATACGGGCAAGCCGCTCGGCCGAGGAGTGGAAAAGATGGATATCAACGACTCCGGAACGGTACCTCAAAGGAGGGCTTCCTTTTCATAAGAAAAAGCTGTTCCTTCCCACGAAGGTACTCAGAATCAAGGCTTTTCACTGGTGCCACATCTCTCCATTAGCAGGGCATCCAGGAATCCGAAAGACGAAGGAGGCCGTGACACAGCACTTCTGGTGGGACACGTTGTCCAAAGATATCCGTCTATGGGTCATAGCCTGTGATGTGTGCGCCCGGAACAAGAGCGAGAGGGGGAAAGAAAAGGGAAGTTGCTCCCGCTGCCCACACCTCATCAACCATGGCAGAACATAAGCTTGGACTATATTACAGGATTACCAGTAGACAGCGGTCATTCGGCTATCTTGGTCGTGGTGGACAGCCTGACCAAGATGGGTCATTTCATTCCGTGTCATAACCTACCAACGGCTGGCCAGACCGCTCAGCTATTGTTGTCTAACGTGGTGCGTCTTCACGGGTTGCCGGTGGTGATTGTTTCCGATAGGGGCCCCCAATTCGTAGCCAGTTTCTGGAAATCTTGGTGCAAGGCGCTACAGATCGAGTCCGCTACTTCCACCAGTTTTCATCCTCAAACTGACGTACAGACCGAGCGCCTGAATCAAACATTAAAACAATATTTAAGGTGTTACGTGTCGCAGTCTCAGGAGTCGTGGGTGTCCATGCTTTGGATGGCGGAATTGGCTTACAACGGGGCGTGGCATAGCTCGATTGGGGTGTCCCCGTTTAGGGCGAATTTTGGTTATGAGGCTAAGACCCTTCCTGTGTCCCTTCCGGAGAATTTGGACGACCAACCGGCGGTCCATTCGAGGCTGCGGGAATTGCAAGTGCTTCACAAGAAAATGCAAGGGGCGTTAAGGGCGGCTAAACGGAAGTATAAGAAGTGGGAAGATCGGAAGAGGATTTCAAGCCCATTGTACAACATGGGGGATCGAGTGTGGTTGTCCACAAAATACATAAGGTTTAAGCTGCGTAGTGTATTCCACCCTAGGTTCATTGGACCCTACCAGATAGTGAGAAGGATAAATCCAGTGGCCTACAAACTTAGACTGCCGGGCTCACTGCGGATTTACCCCGTGTTTCATTGCAGTCTGCTGAAGCCAGCAACGACGCCTCCCGGCGAACCCCGCCACCGGTATGGGTGGATGGGGGTTTGGATTATGAAGTGAGAAGCATCAGGAACGCCCGTTTTCGGAGGGGCAAGTTGTGGTTCCTGGTGTCCTGGAAGGGCTACTCGGCGGAGGAGGATTCATGGGAGCCCGCAGTAGCGGTACACGCCCCTTCGGCGGTGAAAAGGTTCTACGAGCGTAATCCGGAGAAGCCTGGCTCTAGGAGGCGCTTGGGGAGGGGACCTACTGCGAGGATTCGAGATCTTAGGCGCCTACCTAGCGTCACAAAACTACAAATCCCAGCAGCCCTAGAACCAGGAAGTGGGCGTCTATAAGAAGACGTCGTGCACAGCAGAAGGCGTGTGTTATTTTGAAACCCAAGGATTCGTTCATCACCATTGGAGCGAGAAGTCCAGGAGGGAACAGAAATTACTGCAGGAGAGGAGAAATTGAGGGAGGCATATCGGAGGACGCGACTTTCCCCGTCCCTCGGAGCTTGGCGACCAGGCGAGGGAGCTGCATCAGAGGACTCGACTTTCCCCGTCCCTCGGAGCAAGGCGACCAGGTGGGGGAGCTTAGTGAAGTCAACGCGGTACACGAGAGGAAGCAGGTGAGTGGTAGCGGCTGAGCTCGGCTGAGCTTACCCTCCCTTCACCGTTCTGTTCCTTCGTGGAAGTCCTTACCCCATCTTCCTTCATACCCCGGTCGAAGCTCGGTGGAGCTAAACCTTCCGACTGCGCGTGCAGGAGCGCATTGGTATTATCGAGCTCGGAGGAGCTTAACTATTTGTCAGCGCGTGCAGGAGCGCATTGGTGTTATCGAGCTCAGAGGAGCTTAACAATCCGACAGCGCGTGCAGGAGCGCATTGGTGTTATCGAGCTCGGAGGAGCTTAACAATCTGACAGCGCGTGCAGTAGCGCATTGGTATTATCGAGCTCGGAGGAGCTTACAGTTTATTGGCAGCGCTAAAGGGAGCAAGACTTTGGAGAGTAATCACCGGTGTAGCAATCATTCACCGACGGCCTCGGAGGAGCGCCAACAAGCTTAAAGGAGCGAGACATTGGAGCTGGCACAAGGGGGCACTAAGCTAGGAAAGATTGTAATAGAAACCTAGCGTGTTGAGATTCACACAGGTGAAGGAGCGCTACATCGTAGGGACCCCCGGCGGCGGTGTCTCCACCATGGAAGCCTTTTTGTTAGGTTGTCTTTTGAGTTACACATATACCCTAGGGAAGGGGATTAGTTCACTCATAGAAAAGGTCTGACGTAAGATCTACTCTGTTATAGTACAGGGAGGTAAGCGCACTAGGGGTCTAAATGAGAGATTGATGGAGGCTCTATGAATACCTGTGGGAGTGTCTGGTATTGTGCACCAGGTGGGTGGACTCTCAGGAAGAGAGGTCTGTGCCCGCAGTAATAGTAGTGACCACAAGGACTAGTGAGACCTAATGAGTGTAGACTGTTAATATTTGTTATATGTATGTTTTGTCGTTTCAGAATCCTTTCCCTGCTGACCCTTCCCCACACCCTTTCTCTCGCCTGATCACCTCTGGGCTCTGTAACCCTTGGTTGGAGTCCGGGGAGATCAGGAGGTGGACCTATCTATCATCACCTGGATCCCGAGGAGTTCTGCAACCTGACAGTGTTTGTACTGTGGTAAGAACGGTCATTTCGTGAGGGAATGCCCGGTCAAGCCCACGCGAGCAAGGGGAAGGAGGCCCTTTGTGTTACCCGTGTCCAAGGGAGAGAGGCCGGGAAACGGAGAAACCCAGTAGACAGAGGGGTCCGGCTACTGGGTTCATCGTCCTGCAATACAGCGACCCCTGCCTGTTTCGGCGACAATCACCATTTGGGTGTTGACGTGGTGTTGCGAGCCCAGTCGGGCCAGGTATGGCAGGTGACGGCTCTTCTTGATTCTGGAGCCACCGGCAATTTCATAGACACCCAGTACTCGAAGGATCTAGGTATTAACAACATACCCAAAACAAAACCAGAAATTGTGAAGGCAGTGGATGGCACGGATCTCACCTCCGGTCTCATCAGGTATCAAACAGAGGACCTGAAGATGACATTCGTGAAGAATCACACGGAAAACGTAGGTTTTGATGTCATCGACGCACCGCAGTTCAAAGTCATATTGGGCCTCCCATGGCTAGTGAAGCACAACCCACGGATCAATTGGGCTTCCAGAACCATAGACCTGGACTCAGAGCATTGTACCAAGTCCTGCTACCCCCAGACCGACCTCGTCGAGGATAAAACCATCCAGGTTTGCTCTCTCCCTTTGATAGGCATGGGTGCGGTACTCCAGGACGACGTGCCTGAAGAATACCTTGACTTGGCCGCGGTTTTTGACAAGAAGGGGGCCAATACCCTGCCACCTCACCGTTCGTTCGACTGCAGGATAGACCTCCTGCCTGGTTCCACGGTCCCTTGCAGCTGGATATACTCCCTCATGGAAAAAGAAACCGAACATTTGCGCTCCTATTTGGATGACTACCTACGCAATGGATTTATACGCCATTCCCGGTCTCCGGTATCCTCCCCTCTGTTTTTTGTGGCCAAGAAGGAAGGAGACCTGAGGATCTGCATAGACTTCAGGGCGATGAATGCCATCACCATAAAGAACAGGTATCCACTACCGTTAATATCCAATTTACTGGACCAGGTGAAAAAAGCCTCCATTTTCACCAAGCTGGACCTACGGGGGGCATATCATCTTGTCCGAGTCCGAAGGGGTGACGAATGGAAGACAGCCTTCCGGACCAAGTTCGGCCTCTTCGAATACCAGGTCATGCCCTTCGGGCTTTGCAACGACCCCGCCGCGTTCCAGTATTTCATCGATGAGGTGCTTAGGGACTACATTGACGTCTTCTGTATCGTATATATAGACGATATACTGATCTATTCGGGCTCAACTACAGAACACGTTCAGCATGTACGTACCGTCCTACAGCAACTGGAACGTCATCGTTTATACGTCAAGTTGGAGAAAAGCGTGTTCCACACCACAGCAGTCGAGTTCCTAGGGCACATCATCACTCCTGCTGGGATCCAAATGGACAACAAGAAGGTGGAAGCCATTCTACGATGGCCTTCTCCAGCTACCATGAAGGGAGTCCAGAGGTTCTTGGGGTTTTCCAACTATTACCGTCGCTTCATCACAGGGTTTTCCAGGATCGTTACCCCATCACCCGGTTGCTACGCAAAGGGGTCCTCTTTCATTGGGACTCTGACGCAGAACACGCCTTTCAGTAATTGAAGAGACGATTCACCACAGCACCTGTCCTACGACACCCCGACACAGAACGACCGTTCATTGTGGAAGCCGGCGCCTCGCAAGACACACTGGGGGGTGTGTTATCACAAAGAGACACCGAGACGGGCTTCCTTCATCCAGTGGCGTTCTATTCCAGGAAACTGCAACCGGCCAAGCGCAATTACACCGTTTCAGACAGAGAACTCCTGGCCATCAAAACCGCGTTCGGAGAATGGCGTCATTATCTAAAAGACGCCAAACACCCTGTGCTCATCTACATGGATCACAGGAACTTGCAATTCCTTCGCTCAGCCCGTGCCCTCACTTCCAGACAGCTATGATGGACCCTGTTCTTTAATGAATACGACTTTAGCATCACCTATCGGCCCGGTAAAGAGAACGCCAAGGCCGACGCCTTATCACGCCTGGAAGAAACGAACAAAAACCCGTCCACCCCAGAACCCGTGGCCGTTATACCTGAGCACCGTTTCCAGGGGGTGGTCCTGTCTTCCGAGTTCCTTACCCAGTTACAAAAGGACATCGACCAGACCGATGCCACCACCATAACAGAAGGCAAAAGGGGTGTAGTCGTACGGAACGGGTTCTGGTACAAAGACGACAAGTACTACCTACCGTGGGTAAGTCATCAACAACAAGCCCTGTACATGTGTCATGATCATGTTCTGTCCAACCACCCAGGATGCCACAAAACCATGGAGCTGTTGCAACAGCACTTCTGGTGGCCAACCCTGGAAGCCGATACCAGGGCCTATATAGCTCGTTGTGCGGTGTGTGCCCAAGGAAAGAACACGTCAATGCCCTCGACCGGACCGTTGCATCCCATCCCTGTTCCTCCGTACCCGTGGCACACCGTCTCCATGGATTTTGTGGTGGAATTACCAGCCACGGAGTCAGGCTATACCACTGTACTTACCATCGTGGATCACCTCTCCAAGATGGCTCATTTCGTACCACTGAAGAGAGTCCCTTCTGCCACCGAGTTGGCTTTGGTGTTCCTGCACAACGTGATACGGCTACACGGCATTCCATCGGTGGTAATAACGGACCGGGGATCACAGTTCGTGTCCCGTTTTTGGGGCAAAGTATGCAGGATCCTGGACATGGACATCCGTTTATCATCCGCCTACCACCCCCAAACCGATGGCCAAGCAGAAAGAACCAACCACACCATGGAACAGTATCTATGCTGCTTGCTACTTGTGGTGGACCGTGAATGGGCAGAGGCGCTATGGATGGTGGAATATGCTTACAATAACAACAGGCATTCCGCCATTGGCATGTCCCCCTTCTTTTGTCTTCAGGGGCGGCATCCTCGTACCACCGCTTGGGAGGAACCCCAGCACAGTCCCCTGCCCACAGTCCGGGGTTATCACGCCAGGCTGTGCGACCTCTGACAACAGACCCGGTTCGAGTTGGCCAAAACCAAAGAAACCTATAAACAACAGGCCGACAACCGTAGGACGAGGGAACCAGAGTACAAGAAAGGGGACAGAGTTTGACTCTCCATCCGTAACCTCAATGTGCATGGTCCCAAAAAACTCCTACCCCATTTTGTGGGGCCTTACGTTATTGAGAAGGTAGTGAACCCGGTTGCCGTGAAACTCACAATGCCACCCCAAATGAGAATACACCCAGTCATCCATGTATCCCTGCTGCGTGCCGTTCACCCTGAGTGCGCTCGCTCTTCTCCTCCTTCCCCGATTCTCAGAGACGACCACCTTGAATACGAGGTTAGAGCGATACTGGGTTCCCGTCGTACCCGGGGGAGGCTTTACTATCTGGTTGACTGGAAGGGGTATGGTCCAGAGGAGCGGTCCTGGGAGCCCCTATCTCACGTACGTCATGCCTTCCTGCTTGTGCGTGCTTTCCACATTAGCCACCCGCTTAGCCCTCGCCCTGCCACCCCTGTCTGACCGTGGTGGTTGGGGGTTCTGTCTTGGGAGGGGGTACTGTCATGGTTCCCGGCAGTCCGCAGCGCGTTTACCTCTTTGCGCATGCAGGATCGGGTTTTCATTCCTGCCACGTAGCAGGCGGTTGGCGGTCTAGCTCTCCGACCGGAACCCGCTGCTGCGTCACCCCAGCGCTTCCGGGGAAAACCGCATAAACCACAGCGATTCCCGCCGGCTCAGCGCTTCGGATTAACGCTGATGGATCCCGTTCCTGTTTCCTATACGTTCCGGACCTCGGAGCAGGTTGGTGGAAATACGGACACACCGCGCTAGGAGCGCTTGGGGACAATTGCAGACACCGCGCTGGGGCGCTTGGGGGTATTTGCAGACACACCGCGCTAGAGCGCTTGGGGGCAATTGCAGACACCGCGCTGGGGCGCTTGGGGGCATTTGCAGACACTGCGCTGGAGTGCTTGGGGGCATTTGCAGACACCACGCTGGAGCGCTTGGGGGCATTTGCAAGACACCGCGCTGGAGCGCTTGGGGGCAGTTGCAAGACACCGCGCTGGAGCGCTTGGGGGGCATTTGCAAGACACCGCGCTAGGAGCGCTTGTGGGGCATCTTCCAGACACCACACTGGAGCGCCTTAGGGGGAGTTACTGACATGCAGCGCTAGGAGCACTTTGTTTTGGTTTATGTTACGGCGCAAGGACGCTGGGTACTTCAATCCTTTTCAGTTCGGAGGGAGCAGATCGCGCAGGAGCGCTAACTGTTTTGGTTTTTTCTTTTAATTCCTTGCCATCCACGCAAGACTGCTTCTTACGGGGATTGCACCACGCTCTCCTTTTCCAGGTGATTATCCGAACCACATGTGCATAAGAGGTAACCTAGATAGGGGATTGCACGTACTTGTTCTAACTGGTCTCCCTTGTTTTCCTTTCAGCCAGAATAGAGGGCTGTCTCAACCCAGGGGGGTTCCCTGGTTACCTTTTGAACTTCTACGCATCATCCCTACCACCCTTGGCTTCCTTCCCCGATCCATCTCCATCCCGGTTGGTGTAAACTCCATAACAGGGGTGAGGTGGGTACGGGGGCGAAAGCTCATGTCGTCTCTGTGAGAACACTCCGCAAGCCACAGGTGAGCCTTGTGGGGTACTTGACACTTGCACTTTTGCTCCACTCTTCTTCCACTCATTTCCCCTACACTCTACAACTGATGTTTCTCCCCTTCTTCCCTTTTTGATCTTTTCTCCTCTTAACCACTTGAATTTGCTGCCACTCTCTACATTGTTCTTTTCCCTGTACATGCATCCTATGCTGAATCGTTACAATAGGTCAGGCACGACCTTTTGATTTGTATATATTCATTAGGTTGGGGCTTGCTCTTCCCTCCTTATGCGCTCTACGCCACCAGCTTCATTGTGGTAGCTCCTCACCTCTCCCTTTACTCTCCCTCAACAGCCTCTATGTGTGTCTTCTACAAACCTCCCTGTGTCCTCCTCAGGCTCCCTACCCTATTCTTCACTAGCCTTCACTCCCTTCAAGCTGCTGTTCTCCAGCAGGTTCCTTATCCTTCCTCTCCCGTCCATTTCTCTAGTTTACTCCCCAATACTCTTCCCCTTAGCCTCCATAATGTAGGCATCTTCCCCGTCACTCAGTACTATATGTGTGTGTTAGAGGTTCCTGCTAGTATGGCAGCTATGGTGTTCGCTGACAGGTCACTTTCAAATTGCACATTGTTTGTGTCATACGGGGTTAGCCTGCGTTATATCTCTATGTTCGATGAGATTTATATGTAACATTTTATGTTTGGCCTACATGTAATTTGTTCTCTGCATATATTATGCAGCTGTGTTCTACGTGCACACTTAATTACTTGTTCCATGTCCCATGTGCTCTGCATATGCTCGGTGCTCCATGTATAGTATGAATGTTGTACACTCAGTTTTTTGTCCTTACTCTCTGCCCTACACCTATGCCTTGAAAGGTGTATTTCTTGGACTTTATATTTTACACAATTTCTATGGACCACACTAATTCTGTGCTGCAAATATACCCTTGATTAGCAGGCACAAAGTATTCTGCTCTGTGTGTACTGTGCTCTACATGTACTTTGCACTCAAAGAGTAATATATGCATTATTTTCTGTGCTGTACATGCATTCCAGTCTTCATGTACTGTGTGATATGCACAAGCTCAGCTGTAGTTGTACTTTGTATAGGCCAAAATATCTGTTTTACAATTGAAAGTACCTTATCATTGCACTTTTGAGTAAGTTTACACTTTTGAGTATGTTTACTATTTTTCGGTAATTACAAACTACCCTTCTGTAGTACCTTACACTTTTATTGTAACTTGGGGGTTATTCGCAAGCTGCAGGAGCTATTCACAACTGTCAGTTATGCTTTTGAGTAATTTACATGTGTAAGTTACTCTTAAACTTCGGAGTAAGTTTCCTACCTTTGGCTACTTACAAAAAGCACGTGTAAATTACTCAATGTGTCAGTTACCTTTGTGAATATCCCCATTAGACGTGTAACTTACACTTTTATTGTAATTCCAGCTGGGACAGACCTACCAGGCATTTCTTGCCTGCAACACTCTTCTGGTTTGCTGTTTGGAGTCTGGCTGGGGTGGAACTTAGTCCCCCAGCTTCTGCGTCATCAGAGGAGGGGGAGGGGCTTACCTCCCAATACGCTAAAGCACCAGGAGACTCCTGCAGCGCGGGACCGACCTACCGGGCGTTTCTTGCCCGCAACACTCTGCTGGTTTGCTGTTTGGTGTCTGACTGGGGCTCGGTCCCCCAGCTTCCGTGTCATCATCAGAGGAGGAGGGGCTTACCTCCAGACGTGCTAAAGCACCAGGAGACTCCTGTAGCATGGGACAGACCTACTGGGAATTTCTTGCCCGTGATGCTCTACTGGTTTTCCGTTGGGTGTCTGGCTGGGGTGGGATTCAGTCAGCTTCTGTGTCGTCAGTGGAGGAGGAGAGGCTTACATCCAGTCGCACTAAAGCGCCAAGAGACTCCCACAGAGCGTGACGGACCTACTGGGAATTTCGTGCCCACAATGCTCTAGTTGCTGTTTGGTGTCTGGCTGGGGTGGGACTTGGTCCCCCAGCTTCCGCGTCATTGGAGGAGGAGGAGGGGCTTACCTCCCGACGCGCTAAAGCACCAGGAGACTCCTGCAGCGAGGGACGGACCTTCTGGGCGTTTCTTGCCCGCAACTCTATGCTGGTTGCTGTTTGGTGTTTGGCTCAGGTGGAACTTGGTCTCCCAGCTTCCGCATCATCAAAGGAGGAGTAGGGGCTTACCTCCCTATGCACCAAAGCGGCAGGAGACTCCTGCAGTGTGGAACGCGCAAAGGCGTGCCCAGGCTGCGCTCGGGTGAAGCCTGGGCCAAGGGCTGGCCCGTCTGCGCCCATCCGAGACCAGAGGAGGCCGGGCTGGGCTGGGCCCACCCTCTGACATCTTTCTCTTGGGTGAGTGCTCTACTGTTTTATTCTCTTGTGTTTTAGAAACCACAACTCTTGTCTCATTTGATTGACTCTACATGGGCAAAAACAAAGTCACTTTGTCCAAGCCACTTCCCCCAACAAAACCACAAGTATAGAAAAAATGCTCCAAAGAGCTATGGGGATCATATCAACTGAAACTGAACTAACAGAGAGGAGATTATCCCTGGGAACCCCTGTAGACCATTGTGATCGGGCTCCGATGCTAGTAGATCCTAGATCCCTCAAGGGAGGACAATGTGATGGCTCTTCAGGAGGGTGGCCATTTAGTGGCCGATGCAGAAATAGATAATGAGGTGTCTTTATCTATGACCTGCACTCTGCTGGGGGCCAGGAAGAAGCACAATACCATACAATACTGGGCTGCCAAACTTCCCAGACATCGTACTGACTCACTATCTCGCCTGCAGTCTGTTAGGCCTGTAATCGCGCCAACCAGCTCCTCAGTTCAGATTACCTGCAAAGTCTATCATTCTGCCCTGTATGAAGGAACAAGCTGCTCCGCCAACCTGGACGACTGGCCTTATGGAATCATTACTCTGGAAAGTTAAAGACCTGCTGGTTAAAGAGATTGTCCCGCTCCATGTTAGGTTAATGTTAATTGAAAAAGCCCTGGGTAATATTTCAACACGCCAAGTACAAGTGAACCCTCCTGTGCTTGACGTGGCTGCCGGTGCCCATAGCTTAACTACTCATGATTGCCACAACACACAGTCTAGTAGGCTAATCAGCCACCATCAGGTTATTAAAGGGGATTTGACTGGAGCCAGTACATCCACTTGTGTTATAAAACCTGTAGATAAACCATCTGGAGGGACAGAACCTCTGCGCATTGGGGTGGTTTGCCTGCTGCTTCCTTCCAACATGGTGTGGTCAAGAATGGGTTAATAGCCCCTAACTTTTCAACTACCTCTAAAGGACTACCGGTGATAGACCTCCCTCCAGCCTCCTGTCCTCATGTGTTTGTGCTAATTGGTGTTCCAGAACTGTGTGCAGACCAGAGGGAGGACTTAGTTGATTTAACTAACAAATGTCTTAAATGGTTGGGGGATCAGAGGCAGTACCCATTCTCAGTAGCAGGAGAGATCTTGTTTACAAGGAGAGTGAGTTGGCTGGGGAGGGGGCCAAAGCTCCAAAGTGGTGACTGTGTAATTATACATTTTAGATCACCTAGGATTGTTCATAAGCTATTATTTTGCCCCGATCATCGCCCACAAAAGGATCTAAGATTGAGTTAGTACCATTGGGGTATTTTAACCATGCATAAAGGAGCATGATTATCCATCCTACAAGCTTGCATTTAGTCCAACCAGGGATTTTACACATTACTCAAAAGACATCTATGGTTTTAATGTATCTGTTTCCAATAGATTTGATGTATTAGACGGGGTTGAATGACTGAAACGAAGAGGCAATGGCTCAGTAATTCCCCATTCTTCCATTCTAAAAAAATTCTGAAGCTCCTGAGGGCAAAAGGGTTGTCACATTTAATGGAGCGCATGATCGGGGGGCTATTCCCATAGTGGTAGGAGACAGAGGGTGAATTGCCCCAGCGGGAAGTGGTGAAGGGGAAGTTGGTATCCACCCGCCTTGGTCTAGCCCTCACAACATTGAGGCATCCCAGGGATATTGTGCAGGCTATGGGCAGCAGATCACACAAGGTAAGGATGTGCCATTTTTCCATGTAATCCAGCTGGTTGGGTTTGATCGACCAAACATGAAATCACAGCTTGACCTATCTGATGGTGACAGTGATTGTGATGCCCTGTTTTCCCCAGCAATTCAGAGGTTTTATGTACTAAATACCTCTGTGGTAAGTCCAGGTTCAAAGTACTATCCTGGAATACTGCAGGCCCCAACTCTAAGGTTTTCACTCTTAACTGGGCCACCTTTATTGACACCCATGCCATCTGTTTCTTCCAGTAAACATGGGCCCTTAAACCTCTATATCGGGCTGGCTACGTTAACTGTCACAAAGAAGCGCTCTCAAGGGGCAGAGGCAGACCTTCTGGAGGGTTGACCGCTTGGGTTTGTGCAGACATTCCAGGCGTAATAAAAGAGATCTCAGTGCCGTCCCCTGACATTTTGTGTGTGTCTATAATAAATTCAACTCATATTGTATATCTATATAATGTCTTTCTTAAACCAGAGGGTTTGGCCCACAAATCATCCACATTGGAGTTGTTACTCTCTCACCTGTCAACTGTTCCTAGGGCTGCCCTAAAATTGTTGGCGGCGACTTCAATTGTCAGCTTGAACCCTTGAATGACGAAGGAGAGGTTGACTTCTATAAAGAAGGCACCATGTGGGGAATCCTCAGGCAGACCTTAGTGCAATTTAGAAATGGACAGCCCTGGCAATACAAATCAATGCCCTGACACTAAGTGCAGGGCTTCGAGCTGTGAATGGGAGATCTCCATCTGACAGCGAGGGGAAGAATATCTTTAATTGACTACCAAGTACTAGCCTTATTGATTACATTCTAATAGACTTACGTCTCCGGCCCCTTCTTGTTGACTTTGTTGTGAAAGATCAGATAGAGAGTGATAACAACACCCTCCAACTTGAGATAGATTTTGCTATTTTAGGTTTGAATCCACCTCAGGAGGATTGAATAGACCCAAATATAATTGCTAGCAATAAGCGCAGAGTAAAATGGGACTGAGTGAAGGACGCAGTGGTGCAGATGGGCAAGATTTATACTTTGGTAGCCACAAGTTTAGGTGACATACTTACGTTGGGGTGGAACAGTATAGAGAAATGGTTTTTAACATCTATCTCTAATACACAGTCAGCTGTTCCCTCAAGGCCATATTTTATGCTGATTCCAGGAAACCCTGTAAGCAATCCCCCTCGCAGCTGTGGCACAATATAGACTGTAAGAATGCTAGGCCAGCTCTATCGCTAGCGATTGAAAACCAAGACCGAGGGGAAATCAAATACAAGAGGGCTCCGTACCAATCCACCATCAGGCAGGCTAAAGTGGAATGGGAAATAGAAAGCTGGAAGAGCATGCTAACTGAAGTGAATAATAAAGATTACTGTAGCTACTGGAATCTGGTTTCAGTGGGCTGCAAAGTGAGGGCTGGTCCAGCCATATCGAATATTGCTGCAGCTGACTGGATCTCACACTTTGCATCCTTGTATTCATTGGAGGGTGGTGGTGATTCCTACCAGCACGCGCGGATTCTCTACAATTTATTGAAAGAAGAAGGTAATTTGTCACAGCAACCAATTTTCAATTCTATTTCTTTAGAGGCTGTAAATGCAGCATTAGGCAAAATAGGCTGGAACAAAGCTCCAGGACTGGACAAAATCCCTGGTGATCTTTACAGGCAAAACCAGGATGTAAGGGGGCCGTATTTTATGGCACTATTTAACAGCATCTTAAGAGGAGCAGCCATTCCCCTAACGTGGCCAGGGGCTGAAATCATTACAGTACATAAAAAGGGTTCCCCTGAAGACCCGCTTAATTACAGACCAATCAGTCTGATAGATTGTTCCCAGAAACGTCTTTTTACCATACTCCTAAATAAAACACTTCCAAATTCTTTTGTCCAGTCCTGTCACTATGGACAATGATGAACCCCCCGGATACAGGATACTGAAATCAAAATGGATGAATTTTTCTGTCATTAGTAGATCATTAGCCCCTTTACTTTGAATAAATCTTTTTAAGTAGAGTCTGGTACAAACATATATTGTGACACAGGGGTATCTTAGTTATAATAGCTTCATGTTATACTTTGTGTAAGACTAAGATTATAAGTTAAAACAATCACACCCTAGCCCCACGGCCTTTACATCTTTCCTCACTCACTGCTGCTTCCTCATACACCAAATGATATATTAGTACAGTTTGAAAATAGAATTTTAAAGGCACAGGTAGGTGGAGAGTCATCATTGTCCATACTGACAGAACAGGACGAAAGAATTTGGAAGTGTTTTATAACAATTTTATACAGGTATGAATTTAAGAAATAATATCAAATATATAAAGAGGAACTTAAAATACAGAATATTAATAATGATACGTAATAAGCGAGCACTCATGTCTCTCTTCAGGATACTATTTAACATCAAAATACGACTTATGTGAAGGGTGCAGTGATGCTATATACACAGGATCTATTGGAAGGTTGAGAAATCCAATATTCCTTGAATGTTGTAAGTATTTACTTAAATATAAGAAAAATAAAAAATAGGTAGTGTTCACTGATTATATGAAAACTTAGTTACACTGTTCATTATAAATGACAGTGAGTGGTATCCACGTAGATGCAGCTAATGGAAAAACAAACTGACAGGATTCAGTACAAGGAACAATGAGAAGTAACTTGTGAGATAAATTGCTCAGTATTAGTTCTATTTTTCAAAAGAATAGGAATAGACAAAAGGTATAATTATAAACTCAACTATAATTCAGAAGAAAGGCAGCTAATAGGGCTATGCTTAGGTGTGCAAGATTACTCCCCTGGGTTATGAATTCACAAAACAATAATGTATAAATGTTGACCCTATATTGAAGTGCATGCACAAAGGTGCAGAGGAATGTACTTAATTTAGATCATAGGATTATGTATATTCTTTTTTTATATTTCGATGTGTATAGCATGTTTACATAAACTTTAAGGTTGTAACAGCTTTGTACAGTGAATATTTTAATTTCTTGAAAAACTGTTTGTAATATATAAAGCCACTGATGTTAATCTCTATGTTTGACAGCCCCAAATAAGCACTAGTGTGCGTGAAACACGTGTCGACTGTAATGCTGTGGCTGTAATGCTGTAATTACTGATTCATCGAATGATGCTGATTGTATTAATAAAGAAAAGACATAAAGAAACTGTATAATCTTTTTGTATATTTGATGTTTGTTGAAAAAAACCTCTCAGTAATAATGTAATAATTTACATTAATATTTAACGTAAAAATATGTCTAATATTTATTTGTTAAAATGTTGTCTATACTTTATCAAGGGTAGACTCTGCAGTCGGGATGGAGATCTCTGCATTGTAAAGTATAGGGAATGTGTTTTAAAAAAATTATGTGGATAATAAATATTTAAAATATTTTTATGTTAAATAATAATGTAAATTTATTTAAAATATTCACTTCAAACTTAGAACAAAATAGCAATAACTAATACAGTTCTAATAAATTAGTTTTGGTTTAAAAACTTAATTTAATTAAAAAATTAATAGATTTTTTTTTAGGTTTATTTTAAAAAAATGTATTCCTATCTGATAAATGTCTTTTTTTAATATGCATTAATAAATATTAAATGCGATGTATTGAATTAATTCAAATGAATGTAATTATTTCTTTTAAATGTAATGTTACACTGTTTTTTAAATTCAAAAGTTTGTTAAATATTTTATAAGTAGTTAATAAATATTTGCTATATTTATATATATTTAACATTAATTTATTTTTTATTTATATTCTAACAATTTTAAATAATGTAATTTAAGTAAACATTATTTCCCAAGTTTTTTTTTAAGTTCCTACCTTCATTATTTTCTGTGGGAGGCTGAAACAGTGGTTGGCCAAGTGTAGTGCTTGACCTACTCCAAAAGTGTAAGTCACACATGTAGGTAACTACTAAAGTGTAAATTAC
Organism: Triturus cristatus; assembly: GCF_964204655.1. Classification (NCBI taxonomy): domain Eukaryota; kingdom Metazoa; phylum Chordata; class Amphibia; order Caudata; family Salamandridae; genus Triturus; species Triturus cristatus. Next base: position 464,665,603 of record NC_140587.1, on the reverse strand, counting down.
TATAACAGTGTAGGTTACTACAAATGTGCAGTTTGCGAATAACACTCAGGGGCCGATTCCGATCCGGGTCGGAAACCTCTCCGACCGAGCCGGATCCGGAGTGTTTTCCGACCGAGCCGGAGTCCTGCAGTCCGACCGAGCGAGTACGATGCGGCCGTATGCTGGCGGACTCGGTCCGGTCGGACTCCCATAGAAGTCAATGGGAGCCGGTCGTACGACGCGTACATGGGCTCCCATTGACTAAATGGGTACGTCTCGCACAAGGGCGCCCCTTACAGTGGGTACGCGTTGGTGCCATCCGCACCGTACATGCCTGTGTTGGAGGGACCCTTGGGTCTCCCCTGTGTCCGAGTCCTAGGGCTGCGGGTGTCAAGGGGTCTGACGCGGACCCCCAAAGGCAACTTCCTGAGAGTCCGTGCGAGAGGAGTGTCTGGCTTGCACTGGCTGTCCGACGCGTGCATCGTACTGGCTCGGTCGTAAATCGCATCCATTGCACGCCACAGTTAGCTTACGGCCGAGACGTATGGAGCGGTTCGGACCTTGAAATGACTTGGTCGGTGAATTTCACGTAGCTCGCATCGTACTTGCTCACTCGTACAGCTGTACGAGTCGGGCGGAAAACACGCGTACGGCTCGTAGTTTTTCCTGCCGGATCGCGTTGGTGCCCTTCCGACCCGGATCAGAATTGGCCCCTCAGTAGTATGTTTTGCAGTGCTACTGTAGTACATCAAAACATACTACAAATTGTAGTTTTTGAGTCAGGCCCGTAATTTTGAGGTCAGACTCTTGGGGTCAATTTAGCCTCAGACAAGGGAGATAGAACAAGCATTTGCAATGCAATCGGTCTCGCCTTTGGAACCTTATTACTGTTTTGCCAGAGCTATTAGCTCTGCTAATGTGTTCAAGTTATATTATAATAAAAACATACTTATTTTGAAAGGTACTCGTGATAGCTATGGCAACAGTCCTACTTATGTAAGAGCTCCCCTGTTATTTAGCAGACTTTTACCGTTATGAATTGCTGTTAGATTTATTAGATTAGTAAAAGATAAGATTTTGGGACTACATAATGGCATGATCTCACTGATTGCAGTTTCTCCACTGGAAATGGGGGCTACATTCGGCTTAAATATGTAAATGCCCACAAACTAGCAAGATCTTATAAAACACTTCCAAAATGGGTGAGTTAAATCACATATACAAACAGAAGTCCACTTTACCTGTAGACATTAGCCCGCAAGTACTAATTCCATGTACATGAATCAAAGTTGTATGAGGGAGGATTGTGCAGGGAAGGAGATGCCTATCTATTAATTACCTGAATGAGGCAATCAGTCACATAGGTGCGACCTAAAAAAAGGAATGACCTGGTATAGGCGGGACAGTGATGGCATCTACCAGTGCGACCTGCATCGACTTAAGCTCCACGTACTGAGTTGCAGACTGGGTTCAGAAGGGGCGCAGTCTCACAGTGTCCCCATGCGTGAGGAGGGTCACTCACATCACCCTGCGGAGACTTTCTTTAGTGGCCACCAACATATGACATAAGAGGACGACTGTGTGTCTGCGCAGAGGGTCCAAAAAACGCACATAGAGCCAATTATTTCGAACTGTTTGATTTCTACACTATGAGAAAAGCTGGGGAATGCCTCTGGAAAGGCGACAGAATGGAGCTGCAAAACAGCATGAAGAGGAGAGATAGAAGCAAGGGCGTCGTAGAAATATTTATTTATTTAATGAAAGAGTTTTCTATAGCCACAGCTAGACACGAGGGTGTCAAAGCGCTTTACATTGTCAAGGCATGGTCTCTCCTTTTAACACCCGCATTGACATCACAGAATTGTCTCCCTTGTCCAACCACAGCTTACTTGCAGCAGAGGGACTAGCTAGCGGGCAGGCAACGAGTGTAAACAAGACTTCTAGCCCACTCCTAGCCCATCACATCCACCAGCACTTGAGCTCTCTGGAACCGGCACATCTACCGGTGGGTTAAGCCCTATTTGCAACAAAAAATACTATTTAAGTATGGAGCCATGTTGTTAGCAGGGATACTTTAAACATATGAAACAAGTTTAGTGCTTACAAATTGGAACAGCTACATCCAAAAGGTAGATGCCCTACATCATCAGTAAACAGCACGCGCTCCATATTTCTGTATCGAGGTAGGAATGGCTAAAGTGTTCTCTGAACACTAGGTGTTGGCTTCGCCGCATTTATACAAAGCTGTAGACTAACTTTATTGCCTCCATCTTGCGATACACGTTCACTAAAGAAGAGACGATGTGAAACACACAAGCGGCTATATAGTAGCAAAAATCACAAGCTTTCCTATATCATGGACTGAAAATAGCCCTTAAAAGCTGCAGCACACAGCATGTCTGTATATAAAGTTTCACAAATCAAACAGTACAGCTTAGGGCTGCCGCCTTTGAAACATAATTTGGAAGATAATAGTTTTACATACATTGTAGAGACGGTCAGAGGTGATCACGAAAAGGCAGAGAGGTGCTTGAGAGACTAACACAAGCAAAAGGGGAGGACTGAGAAGAGGGGCAGAGCGGTTCGGGAGGGGGCTTGTAACCAACCCGGAGAAAGCGAAAATGGCAACAAAATTTAAAAAAAAATCACAAGCATGAAGTATACTGTAATCTATACCAAGGTAAACCATTAGCAACTTCCCCGACAGGCACAGATCGTCAGCAAAGACACAGAGCCAATCAGAGAGAGCTGCTTCAGACTGGGTCTTGGAACTATAAAGAGGACACTCATTAGAAACATTGGACGCTCCGGCGAAGTATTATGAGCAAACAGAGATCAGAACAATGAAAAAGAAGGCACTTTTTCTAATTATACTTTGCTGACCAGTTTAAACAAGTGCGTGAACGCTTCTGCTTGTGGTAGCAAGCGAAGGAAAGCACAGCGTGTCTGGGGAAGAGAGAGCGCAGGCAAACGAGAAATGAAAAGAGCACAAAAGGAAACAGAGAGAGATGTGCTGCAACTACCGCTGCAAGATTGTTCCGCAAAGAGGCAGCCAGATGCTGTATGTATTTTGAGAGAAAAAAAAGCCATGTAAAACATTCGAAACAGCTTTTTTGTCCAAATTGTTAGCGGTATTGTGTGGGAAAGTGCAAAATTTCCACATTTTTCCAACGTTATGTTGGAGGATAAATGGCCATCTACCGCTTGGGAGCGTCGGGGTGGCTTTGCACGTTTTCACGAGTGCTGCCTCTGAAGCGGCCACGGAAAGTCCTTACCAGTAGGAGGTGTGCTGACACTTGGAGCCGTTTTGTTTGTTGGTTCACCCGGTGAGCGCCGAGGGCTGGGACAAGTGCGTGAACGCTTCTGCTTGTGGTAGCAAGCGAAGGAAAGCACAACATGTCTGGGGAAGAGAGAGCGCAGGCAAACAAGAAATGAAAAGAACACAAAAGGAAAGCAGAGAGAGATGTGCTGCAACTACCGCTGCGAGAGTGTTCCGAAAAGAGGCAACAAAAGTGAAAGCGTTTCACTTGCGGGAGTGAGCGGCGCCAGGAGCGATAATTGCTACCATATGGCGCCGCTCGCTCCCACAAGTAAATCACCAAACGTGCACGCGTTGCCATTGAAGGCAATGGAACGCGCGCACGTTTTTTGCTGAAAAGCCAAAGCGATTGCTAAAGGTCTATTGCCTACGTAGGCGAGACCTAAAAAGAGGAGGTGGGGTAAGTATGTGTGTGGGAGGGAGTACATGTGTGTGGGGGGTAAGTGTGTGTGCATGATGCACTTGGCCTCATATATATCTCATGTTGTCTGCGTGAGAGAAGCTTGAATACTACTGCCAGTGTTGTGCAGTTTCTGTGTGCGTCAGGGAAAGAAGCACTACTGCTACTCATGCTGTGCCTGGGCTGTAAGTATGAGACAATTGCACATACCGTGCCTATTCTGTGTGTGGTCGCAAAGTCGAAGAAAAACCTTTTCCTAGGCAAAAGTCAATGCTTTGCAAATGTTTGTTTTTGAAGCCTTCCCAACATTAAAGTGACCCTCTGTGCTATCAAGGAATAGTTATTTTTTATTAGATACATTTAATCATTTATGAAAACTTAAACAATAAAAAAATAATTATTACTTACAGATAGGAGAATCGCGATGATGATGAATGTCATTCCTATTATAATATTTTCAAAGCAGCGTCTACAAGGAAGCGCGCTTCCAACCGACGAACTGCAGAAGGATCAAATTGTCTTGGTTAGAGCAAATTGTGGTTTTCATGTGAAATGCATTTAATTATTTTGTAAATAAATATAAATGTGTCATTGCTTGTTTAAATGTATATGATCAAGACATAGAACATAAATAAGAAGCATTGCTTGAAACTCAGTTGAAATAAATATAGGGCAAGTGAATGTATTTGAGCAGAGAATGAATCTATTTTGAGACATTAGTTTCCAAACTGGAACCCGTGGCCGAACTGCAAAATCTGTTTGACTGGTGCCGATTTCCACTTGGGCTATTTGCACCAAATTAGACATTTCAGTGTGATATTGTGCTCAATTTCCTTTTGCAGACGCCAGATTTGGGCTAGTACAAGCAATCTTCGAACTTTGTCTATGTAATGATCTGTTTTTACTGCCACCAAAGAACACTGTTGGCTATTGCAAAAATAAGCAAACCAATTCTCATTGACAGTACAGAATATTGTCCTAAATAGTTAATGTGTGCAAAATAGTACGTGATCCAGCCTTAAGCGCTGCCATTTAGTGGCAATTTTTGCAAGTCAAATGGCTAATAATTCATTCTTCAGTGCCTATAATTTAAGTCAGGTGACCCTCACATATGACCTGTTCTCAAAAGATATAAAGCATACATTCCTGTCCATTAATCACTGAAAAATCTGCATATTGTCTATACCCAGTGCTTAATTTGTAAAACAAAATAAGTGCCAGGGCACTCATCAGGAGGCCTTCCAGGGCAGCCAGTGATTGTAACAACACAAGTACTAACATTCACACTCCTATAAGTGTGTCAGTTCAAACTATTTCAGGCCCCCAAAGCTATAAGAATGGCTTGGTTGACAGGTATTATTCAATTTTAATGTATATTGCGTTAACAATTAACTATTGTTGTGCTCATCTCTAAGATAGTCAGACAGCGCCGCCTTGTGGCAGACTGTCACAGGCCGCGGTGCTGAAAATTAGGTCTGGTGCCGGGCACCAGAAACCACCGGCTCAAATTAAGCACTGTCTATACCTCGAATGAAAGTCTATGTTTGATCATTTTAGGTACTATCGACCAAAGCGTGTAAACCTGGTATATTCAGTTCTACTTCTTCTAATGTATCTTCTTTTTCAAATATTTGTAATATGTACTCAAGATTTTATCGTTTGCCTCTCCCTTCTTGAACAATCGGTGCAATGACTTCGCTGCCTGAGAAGGCGTGAAAGATTGTTGGCCAGTTTCCATGTCAAGTGCAACACTTTTACTAGTTGTAGGACTATATTGCTGAGGGCACTGGCATTTATATAGTGCTAAGAAGTAACACAGCTTTCTAGAAACAAGGTGGGTGTGGGGAGCACAAGTAGGGGATACCAGATCATCTACAAAGAAGGGGGTGGGAAGGGAGTTCAGTTATTAAGCCCATATCCAAGATCTCTAAGGTGGAATTAAGGCCCTCATTACTGTTTGCCATCGTATCGTGACGGAGACAGCCCAACATTCAGTCGGCGGTTCCACCCGCCCTATTACGTGCGACCCCTTCTACCATTGAAGCTTGTACTGCGGGCTGTAAAAGACATGTTTTGAAACATCCGTGCATTGTGTGCAAAGCACCATGTGGTGCCTGGCACACGGTATATGGATGTTTGGGGGGCACCACATGTTCCCCCCTGCTGCCATAGCGGAGGCACACAGGAATGGGGGGACCCAAAGTCCCAATCTGTCTGCCTTTATATGGCGTTCAGACTGCCATATAAGGGCAGAGGCAAAAGGGACAGCTTGATCCCTGTGACAGTGCCTCCGCAGGCACTGCCCCCATTGTAGGAATTACGCTCCGACAGATGCTCTGACGGGCTCCTTGAGCCTTTTGGAGGTGTCAGTCAGTCCCTCTGCCTGATGCGCTCCAACTGAGCGCATCATTATGCGGTGATCGGACTGCAGCCTTCGATGACAGATGGACCGCCACTCGACATCATAATCGGGCCCTTAGTTTCTTTCTGGGTTTCTCCTTATTACTATATCAAAAACAGGAGAAAGGGGACCAGAGAGCTGATTAATGGTCCAGTGTCCATGCTCCCAAAATTACATACCAACAAAAAAGTGGACACTGTTCCAAAGCAGGGTCAAGAAAGATACCCAAAAGAGCCTAACAGTACAAAGAAAAAAAGAATCATAAGAAGAAGTCCTAAGTAGGGTGGGCCCATAAAATGAGGGAAGGAACATGTCTTGCCTCTTGTTGCCCTCACACACCCCGAGAGGTGTCATGCTTCATCATCGGGCATGTGCTCCTCGTTGGGCCGGCGCTGCAATTCCCAACGGGTCCCCCGAAGGGTCACTTTATCGGAGATCTTTTGAGGCATGCCGGATGGTGCATGAGGGTGTGCGGGGTGGGTCCTATGTAGGGGTAACAAAAATTACGTGCAAAGTGAGTTAAAACTGGCAAGGGGTAACCTTCTAGAGGTTAAAATGATTGAATGACCCTCTTGGCAGTATAAAAACTCTAAATAAGAGTATCATCCCAAATGGCATCATATGCCTAAGTATCAAAAAACGGCCAACATGTTTCGCGCCTCTGTCGCCGCTAAGGTCATTGGCGCTTCTTCAGGACCAGGATATAGGAAAAATAGTGAAGTGCACGTGATATTAAAAAAATCAAAGATAAATACCCAGAATGCATTTCAGGGCGGGCCTTTGTGCTGCTCCTGATCAATACCTAGGACAAAGAAATGAAATAAATGATAAAAAGAATACATAGGACGAGCATTAGACTTGCTTAATGCAACGTAGTGTGCCACAATCATGTGCACAACCTGCCAATGTCAAAAGAAAAGAGGAAATAAAGAGACACAATAAGGAATAGGGAACTACCTCTTTACACTCCACCCCAGCAGAGGTATAGTGGCGGATCTACTAATAATAAAAGTTATATTATAGAAAGGTGTAGGACACTCCTATAGGTAAAACTACTACACAACCACGTGTGAGGACACCCTGTACTTACTATAAATCAGAAGGATCAGGGTCCAGCGTGTGACACGTGATGGTAGAAATCCAGCAAAGTGTTCTTGCCTCCCGTAAAAACGAGAGGAGCTCCAATGGTGATTAATATTAAACGCCCGCACCTTTTCGGGCTAATAATACAAAACATGGACATTGCCAAAATGAACGCAAGTTAGGGACTGGAAACAGTCATTACAAAATATACAGGAAAAGTCCCATTTCCTGCCACCCGATATCTGTAAAAATGCTCACTTTTAACAAGACAGCTGACAAGGCCATACCGTCTGCCGTGTCCAACTGCCAGGCCAGGACTGAACTCGAGGCAGCGGGACGGCGGCTTAAAAAATGCTGATAGGTGCCAGAGACAATCCTCCATCAAGGGCGTGCCAAAGGATACAATACAAACGCGCATGCGTGCAAGAAATGGCCGCAAATGCGCAAGCGCCAACAAGGGACAACTGATCCCCAGCGCATGGGCGTCCCGTTTAGAGGTGAAGCCTCATAGAGTGAAACAGAGCCAAAGCCCAGATTGGCGTTCACAGTCTACAAAGGGATGACATGTTCTGTTGTGAAGACGAGATCGTTGACAGCTTTCTAGAAACAAGGTGGGTGTGGGGAGCACAAGTAGGGGATACCAGATCATCTACAAAGAAGGGGGTGGGAAGGGAGTTCAGTTATTAAGCCCATATCCAAGATCTCTAAGGTGGAATTAAGGCCCTCATTACTGTTTGCCATCGTATCGTGACGGAGACAGCCCAACATTCAGTCGGCGGTTCCACCCGCCCTATTACGTGCGACCCCTTCTACCATTGAAGCTTGTACTGCGGGCTGTAAAAGACATGTTTTGAAACATCCGTGCATTGTGTGCAAAGCACCATGTGGTGCCTGGCACACGGTATATGGATGTTTGGGGGGCACCACATGTTCCCCCCTGCTGCCATAGCGGAGGCACACAGGAATGGGGGGACCCAAAGTCCCAATCTGTCTGCCTTTATATGGCGTTCAGACTGCCATATAAGGGCAGAGGCAAAAGGGACAGCTTGATCCCTGTGACAGTGCCTCCGCAGGCACTGCCCCCATTGTAGGAATTACGCTCCGACAGATGCTCTGACGGGCTCCTTGAGCCTTTTGGAGGTGTCAGTCAGTCCCTCTGCCTGATGCGCTCCAACTGAGCGCATCATTATGCGGTGATCGGACTGCAGCCTTCGATGACAGATGGACCGCCACTCGACATCATAATCGGGCCCTTAGTTTCTTTCTGGGTTTCTCCTTATTACACCTTACTCTAAGTCGGGCAGAGCTGTTAGTAGTTGTGCTGCATTGGTTTCCTGAAATGATTAGCTTTTCAGCCATGTAGGTTCAATGAATTATCCACCCGTAGATTTCCCTTTGATGGAGTTGGAATGAATTTAACGTTTAACGTGTGAGCGTTAACATTTCTAATTGTTTCTTTCTTTCATAGATATTTCTCAATACAACGATTTTAAAATAATTGGATTTTGTGATACTGGTGTCATCCTAAATCAACAGGTGACCACAATAGGTGTTTTTTTGTAAGGTTTTTGCAAGCTGTATTAAGTAATTTTTGTTCTAACTTATGAAAAATTCTAACAGCTTATAAAAAAAAATATTTTTTTTAATAGAACCCCATTATCCTAATATTACGGGTGTATAATTCAGGTTTCTTCCACTGGGTGCCATGCCATTGAAAGCGGCAGACGACTTTTCCAGGATCTCCATATAAGATATGATGAATTTGTCTTAATTGCCGCTGTACATGTAGTCATTTGACAAGTAAGACATCACTGTGAAAGTTGCTGAAATAGAAAATGTGCTGCAAATGTGTTTAATTTTTTATATAATGTTTTAATAATAAATGTTTTTATTGTTATTCAGAAAAACTGAAAAATATTTGTCCTGAAGAAGGTGAAGATCTATTAAACTTTCACCGAAACCCCGCGTCGACAGTTTTCTGTGTATTTTTAAATTTGTACTTGTTTACCTGTATTTGTTATGTGTGCTTTGCTCTTTTAAAAAAATGAAGTTAATAAAGAAAATGATGCCAATGGATTTATGAAAAGAATGTTTAAGATACGTTGGTCACTTTCTGTATCTGTTACTGAATAATTTAAAATCAACTTACTTCCAAATATCCAAAGTTTTCAAATAAAACAATATATAGTCTATTATTTTTGAGTTTTGAGTTTTTGTAATACATTCCAGTAACTTATTAATGAAAAGTTTCTTTTAAGTTAAATTTGTGGTTATTGTTGCAACTATTTCTTGTATAAAGTACCTATAACACATGATCCGGGACCTGAGGTTGGTTTACAGTATTTACCTATATACTTACCTCATTCTATTTCTAGCCTTTTGCAAAGGGATCTTTGCTGTTTTATGTCAGTCATATATATTTAGTTCTATGTTGAGATGAATGGTGGGATGTTGGATAGTCTTTAGTGGGGTCAGCACGGTGGCAATGAAGCCACCAAGCAGGATGTCACTCCTATCCAGGTGTAAGAGTACCAGAGCCTGAATTGCCATTCTAAAATTAGTTGCTGGGAGGCACATTTTTATGTTTTTTCGAAATCTTGAGTTGATAACATGCTTTGTTGATCTTCTATGTAATGTGCACTCTGAAAAGGAGCAGTCAGAGACTAGAGTGAATCTAAATGATTTAGCTTTGGTAGGAAGGACAGGTGTAGCTTCTTTTATCTTAATGTTGGAGAGCCCAGCTTGTATACATGCTTGTCTTTGGCATTTGGGAAGAGGAAAAATTCTTATGTAATAGCGTTGTACTTGAGAATGGTGCTTCACATCCAGTTTTGAATAAGAACCAACAGGACTTTAGCTGTTCAGTGTCATTGTTGGCTGGGAGTTTCAGAAATATTTGGATGTTGTGAGCATAGTGATAGATTTTAGTTTGGTGTGCTAAACAACACCTGATAAGTAACAGTGGAAATGCCTAAAAACCCATTCATTTGGACCTCTTATTTACTACTAAAATGGTAGTTTTGTGCACAGAACAGTGGTACAGTATTTAATATACTCTGCTACTGTGGGAATTAAATTTCTCGTTTTTCTTAAGTAAAAATAACCCATTTACAACTTACAATAAAAGTGCAGGACACACAGACGAACAACAATTATGGAAGATATTCTTCCATAGTGGTGTATCTATAGTTGGTAAGGCAAACTAGCCACAATGCTACATCACTGAACTTTGTTAGCACGGCCATGTATGGCACCCAATGAGTTCATGCACAAGAGCATTCACCCTCCAAATAATGACATAGAATTAACCACTCATGGCCACCATATCCATTTATGTGCTGTTGACTTGTCCAGTGCTTTTGATCTGGTAAATCATTCCGTCTTGTGGCAAACCTTGTCCTCTATGGGTGAATCACTAGAAATAGTGTCAATATTATTTCAGTTATACAGGAATGTCTCAGCTAGGGTGCGCTATGTGCCAAAATCGGGAGTCCTCTCCATAGTTCAGAATCCGGAGAAGAGTTAGGCGGTGGTGCGTGTTAGCACCATTTTTATTTGATTTATTTGTAAATGGTGTGAATTGTTTGCTCCAGGATGTGGCGATGCTGACTCAACAGGAGTGGAAGGAAGGGCAGTCCCTGTCCTCCTCTATGCTGATGACCCTTTCCTATTGTCAAGGACCTCAAATGGCCTGCAACAACTAATGGATCGCTTCACAGCAGTTATGGAAACGGGGAACTTAAAATAAATCTAAAGAAAAGCTACACGATGATCTGTGTAAAACATATTTATTACATCAAAGGTAAACCTATCAAAATGGTAACTTCATTTTTCTATCTGGATATTCTTTTATTTCCTAGAGATTCTTGGACCAAGCACGTTGAAAATAACAGGTTAAAGATGATATGTGCCTGTGAAGGCATTTGTAGGTTTGCCACTAAGGGCCCGGTTCCGATCTCGGTCGGAAGGGCTCCGAATCGGACTTGGTTTTACCTAAGCCGATCCAGAGACCTTGTTTCCGACCAACTCCTTCCAAATTCCTAACGACCAAGTACGATGCCTGGAAACACTTAGCACTGATCGAATCGGTTCTGGAAGGCATACAGAGAGATAGAGCCCTCCGGAGCTGAATCGTACAGCTCTATGGAGTAGGTTTTCCCAGTCGAGAAAGAACGGTGAACGATTCTGACAGCCTATACGATTTGTTTTGCTCAGATCGAAAAGGCTGCTGGGATCGGTCATTGGGGGCCTATAGCAGGCCCCCCTTCACCCGGGGCCCTCTGAATGGTGCCTGTTGGGCTACTCATGGGTCCCCCCTGTCAGGCCATGCATAGTGTGGCAGGCACCTAGGGGTGCCCTCCACAGGGTGCACGAGGGTCCCCAGCCACCCCTTTTGTCACTGAAGTCCGACCAAATCGTATCCGGATGCATTCAAATGCATTGTACTTGTTGGGTCAGACCCCCTGACAGGAGTCATATGGAAAGCATTGCGGACATGAGTCGTTCGGTTTGCTTTCCGAACTAGATCGGAATCGGGCCCTTAGTTAGGTTATAAACCAATTTGGGAGATGGTCTCAATCCATAGAGCCAAATGCATATCTACAGCCTCTTGTAGCAGCTGGTTATGGGGTTATACAGAATCCACTATTTTACAAATGCAAGAGACTATCTTTATTCAGCGATTTATTGCCACACCACAATCTACATCAGCCATTATAGCACACAGGGAATCAGGTATGCAACATTTGGAAGACCTGCTAGTGATGAAAGCCAATTATTTGTGGCACTATTTGGAGTAAACAGGAGACCAAGCTCACAAAATTATAAGGGGTTGTTTAAAATGAGACAATGCACTGATAATCCAATGGCTCCTGTATATCTCCAGAGAGATGGCCCAGTTTAGTGATCCTCCATCATTAGATGAACCAGATAGCATAACACAAGAGGGAACTAAAGCCTTTACTTCTAAGGATAAGGTTGATGCTGGATATGCAAAAGACACTATTAGGCCTTCTGTTGTTAAATTCCTTTCTGTGGCACAAAATGAGGGCTTACAGAGGTATCTTACAATTACATCTCACATCCCACATCGTTTTGTCTTGACACATTTAGGACTGGGTACAGCTAACGTATTGGTAGCCTTTCCAAAAATGAAGCAATGGCCAGAGGCAGCTGTAAAATGTCCATGTGATAGAAGATCGACTTAGGCACAATGCATTTTAATTTATTTAGTAGTTTCTGTAATGAAATTAGGACATTTTATCTAAAATCTTTGTTTTAGCCAATAATATAAGGAACTACAATGAAGCTTATTAATATTCATGTTCCCTGGAGGATCCCAACACTTGTTTGAGAGTTGCTTCGTTTATATGGAAAGCCATTCCTATTTGGAAACATCTTAATCATACATATCAAACTTTTTCCTAGGCATCATATATGATTCCTCGACAGCCTAAATTTGTTATTCTTTCCACCTTGGAATTAGTGCTCTGTTGTGGGGCAGTGGACTGGTTGTCAAACCGTAATGTTCCATTTACATACAGGTATTAGTCAGATGATAATGGATTTGGGGATTTTAAGGCCGTAGTGATTATCTCTGAAAGTCACGTATTAGTAGGTTTGACACTTTATTTTATATTAACATAGCGGACCTTAGTTAGTTTTTTTTTAAAATAGAGTCTAGAGGCGAACCTGCCTGCTTTCTAACTCCAAACCAATATGAAAGTTATGAAGTCAACTTAGTATGGCAATCACATTTTTCGAAGTTAAGTCTCAATCCGACCCGTTTTAACAAATAAATCTGCATTAGCACTTTATGAGCTTATGGGACTGGTTTAAAACTACTAAATTGCATTAGCACTTTACAGCGAGCTGGCTGGTGTAACATCTTGCTACTTATTTTGCTATTTTTCTGCACTTTAATGGCGAGTTTTGAAACGTTTTATGAATCGTGTCATATTCTGCATTTATTACTAGTGATTTTGTTTTTATATTTTATATTGCTCTTTTTGTACACCTTATCTATGATGATCTTTGAAATGTTTTAATGAATTGTGTTATAATCTGCATGTATTGTTAGTGTTTTAATATGTCAGACCTAATGTTGTTATGATTGGGTATTTTTATACACTATGAATTTGTATGTTTACATTTATGGTTTTACTTAAAAACTGAATAAAGATTTTGGATCAATCAAATCAACCACTCACTGTATTTACATGTCCAGTCTATCTTTAGGGACAGGCTCCTAGAGTGGTGGAATATGGTAGGAAGTCAACCTTATCATGTATCATGATACATGCCCAGTTGTGTCTTTCTAAACTCTGGGTTCAACTTATCTTTAAGTGCCCACAAGTTTGGCAGTTAGAGGATATAAAAGAATTTTCCAATGTCCAGGAACAAGCTAGTTGCTAAAATTGAGAATCTGTTAATAGAACTCTTGACTTTTGGATCTACAATTCAAAGCATATCACTAGGCAACATCTAGCTGTATATCATGATTTGTAAGCATGCACCTTTGGGCTAAAGAATACAAAGTCAGGTATATTAATTTATAGGGCCAGACATTTCCCTACTGTATATCATAGGAAAAATATTGAGGATTATTAAACTTTTTTTAAAATTGTTAAAATATTTTAAGATAAATATTAATGTAAATTAATTTTATATATTTAAAGTATAGAACAAAATAATACAGCACTATTAAATTAATATAAATGTTTAATTAACTTAAATACATTTAATTAATTTAGAATTTATCTTTGAAGATTGATAAATAAGCACACCATAATTTAATTAAAATGCTTATATTTCTTTATTGTGTATTACAATGTTAAAAGTTATGTATAGAATTAATAAAAAAAAATTAATTACACTTCGTTTTAAATTTAAAACTATTAAAATATTTTAAAATAAAATAATAAATATTTTCTGTTGATGTCTTTTTTAACATTTAATTATATTTATGTAGATTTTTATGCAGTCAAAATATATTTTATTTAACATAATTCCCTACGGGGTGGCATTGCAATTCCCTAATTCCATTATTTTCAATTAGAAAGTGTTACAGTACCAGTGTTTGGTCAGGTGTGGTGCTGGAGTTACTCCAGGTCTGAGCTGGAGTAAAATTACATTTGATTTGGATAATTTTTAGTGTAGTAATGTTAGAATTGCAATGTATTAATGGCAATGGACTTACTTTTCTGTGGGTGGGTGCATGTCCCCATCCCCAAATGCCTTCCTAGCCCTAACTTCAGTGCTCCTTACTCCTCCCAAAACCTCTTCAATTTTATAGAAAGTATTCCTTATTTACCCACCACTCCCCCATCATTCCCACATTTACTACTAAAACTTAGGCATGTGTGAAGCACTCCGCTCAGAAAAGCTAGGCAGAAACCTCAGTACATAGGTTAGTGAATAGCATTCGGTAGTATATTTAGTAGTAGTACTACTAAATTTACTACAAAATGCAATTTGTGAATAGTTGCTTATGTTCTTAACTTCCCACTCCCCACACCCAGAGTAGGGTTGGCTTGCTTGTTCAATAACATGGGTATGTTTATATATCAGAGACAGTGATTCATTAAGGACTCTTTCTAAAACATTCATCCATTCAAACAACTTAAGTTAAATTAATTACCAATGTAATAAATGCACTGAGAAAGCTACCCAAAGATGTTTGTTTAATAAAAAAACAAGGAAAATATATGCAAGTAACACCAGAGGTTTATATAATTAAAACAGTGAGTGGAGTGCTCGTCCCCCAAAGTGATTACAGAGTGGAAAAAAAATTGAGTTGACTAATAGTGGGGTCAGCCAAAAATGATGGGCTCAAAATCTCTTTTTTCAACTACAGTCTCATATATATAGAGACTGTTGATTTCCGGGTCTTCGAGCGGGATTAAGTCAGCTACGAACGGTATACAAACAATTTATTTGTGGACTAGACGACTGTTTATTAATGGGTCAGCGCTTCGTAGAGGGTATCCAACGGTGCTATAATTGAAGCAAGAAGACTCTTTTCTCACGGAATTTAGACACGTGAGACCAAAATTTCGACAGAAGAGCGAATCAAACCATAGGGGATCTGAATTATATAAGATTCCTTCAAAGTATTTTGATTAACATCTTGAATCAATAATTGTGGAGGAAGATAAGCCCAAGTAAGTGTGCTTTACAAAACTGCACCTGGGTGATTACATTGTTAAATCTAATGGAGTATAAGAACTAAAAAAGAACACTCCCTGCTTACAGGTCTGGATAGACTCCTTCATCCAGCATATCAATTACATACTGGATCCTATATGGACGAACGTATGGGTTACACTGTCCCCAGAAATACAGTCCTGATGAGACCCAGTATCTAGAGCGGGTCGAAACGCCGTCGACAATAGATAAAGAGACAGCTTTGACTGAACTATTGTACATTGTATATAATCTGTCCTTTAAAAAAAATTTCAATAACCTTGTAAAGTCTTTTTTCACTTTGTCACATAATAAGAGGTTATGGTTCTTTCACTTGGGGTCACTTTTCACTGCTAATGTAAGAAATAAATGTTTTTATATAAGATGTTATATCTGTGACATAAACATTGTATATTAAGTAAACCGACCTCGGCTGAGGTTTGGTATATTTTGGAAGGAAATAGGTCTTGTGTGGGCTTACTGTGATTATTATTTGAGTTATACTGCAGTTTTATTAGGTTATATATCCTTTTGATATCCATGTGTGTGATTGATTCAAAAGCAACCATTGATGTTGCATATGACAGATCAACATTTACAAATGAGTTCCTTGTGAATATTGTTTTTTGTACTTCAAAATCTATGAATCTTCACAGTTCAACCTCTTAAGTAAACATTATGAAAAAGCATGTTTGATCAAGTTGGTTACATATTTAGTTGCTCCCAAATAGAGCAAATTCATGTAATCCAGCAGAGAGAGAATAAGTGGATGGACCACAACCCTTCTGGATAGAAGCGGTGGTAAATGTAGAATTTTCCGCGACATTCCAAGTAGGCCATAGCAGCTGGCCGAAAGTTTCATTGTCTGGGCATCCATTAAGAGCGATATGTCCAGCCATACCCCCAGACTTGTTATAACTGTTTCCAGATGGAGGATGTGCCTAAGCAATTCCACAAGCCTAGCCTCAGGTGGGGGTTGCGGTTGTTACCTAGTGCCATAGGTTCTTTTGTATCCCCGTTTAACTTGGGGGCAGGAGCTGGCCATCCAGCTTCCTCACTTCTCCATACAAGGTCCCCAAGAGGAGAATTGGGGACCATGTTTGGGGACAAGGGAGAACACCAATTGTGTGTCATCGGCATATGACACTATCAGTATCCCGAACAGCAACATATTTTCTGTGCAAGACAGGCATGTACAAATTGAAGAGTGTAGAGCTCAGTGAAGAGCTCTACGGCCATTCACACTTCAAGAACAATGTATTGGAGGAACAGGATTTGTTGAAAACCTGAAAGGTCCTATCAGGTATGAGGTGAGCCATTTCAAGCCTGATCCTGCGACTCCTGCATTGTTAATTCTTTCAATCAGGATGTCATGATTTGCAGTGCTGAATGCTGCACTTAGATCAAGGTGTATGACGGCTGCCGTACCTAATTGATCTAGCAGCATTTTCAGCTCCTCCATTACCGCCAAGAAGGCAGGTTTCTGTGCTATGCTTTGGTCGAAAACCCCAATGGGTTGGGTACAGGACATTATTTGCGTCTATGAACCCAGATCGATGCTGGTTCACACGTTTCTCCAGTTCCCTAGGCAGAGGGTGTCCAGGAAGTTTTTTTTAAAAGGCTTTTACTACTGTGGGCTTGATTACGATGTCAGTCAGAGTTGCCACCGACTGAAACTGTAGCGGTCTCTGGACCGACCTACATCCGGTCAGAAGACACTGCAATTACAACCATTTCTCTATGGAAGCTTGTGCTGCGGCAGTAAACCGGCAGTAAACCGGCGGTAGCACAACCTCCCCTAGAGAAATGGGAGATTGTGTTAATCCCTGCACCACAGTGTACAGGGATTAACAGGGGGGCACCATAGGTGGCCCCACGGTCCCCAACCGGAGGCCGCAAGGAGAAGGGGGCCCTTCTAGGGGTCCTCAAACTCACGTTCCGACAGCATGGAAAGCCTTTTTTAAATGAAGCATCGTAATCCCAACGGCGGAAACGTAATCCCAACGGCAGAAACACCGTACATTGGGATTATGGGCCAGTCTTCGACTGGTGGACGGGTTCCTTAAGCCTGTCGGAATCCAGCCGGAATGACCGGCCGGTTTAAGTTCCAACCACCTAAATTGTTATTAGGCGGTCGGAGTTGAAACAACGATGAGTCTCAGAAAGCAGGTCAGAGGCCCTCTATGTTTCCATGCAGGTGCTTCTTCTTTTTACTAATGAATGATTTACCATTCCAGGAAGACCGGAAAGATGTGCTCTGCTGCATTAGAAGAAATGTGTGGCAGGTTCGGATCTAGCGGAGATCCTGATTTCATTTTATTAATTAATGCCACACACCTACCCAGAGTGATGCTAGGGAAGACTGGGAGGCAAGCTTTTCCCTTCTCTTGTTGCCACTATTTCTATTAGAATCTAAATATCTTTCAGTCTCTTGGAAAGTGGAGTAAATACTGGTTCTCACAGTGGGCTCAAGTGTGCAATTATCAGATTTAGGCTCAATCGGTGATTTGACGATCTAAAACATTTCTCGAGGAGTGTTAGAGGTGCAATTAATTTTTGATTCATATTAGGCCCCCTGGGCAATTTTAATTTCAGAATGGTGTCTGTTCATAGCCTCTTGGTAATTCGATTTGCCTAGATCATCATAGGCTTTCTTCCACTCCCTCTCACATCTTTTGCATTCTTTACTTAGCATCAGAAGGTGGGGGTGTACCCTGGAGCAGATATGGCCTTGGCACATCGAGTATAAGTCTTTACTTGGATACCTTGGTACAGAGAGTGTTTAACCCATTGGGTGTCCTTATCATTAGCCAGTAGAGGTTCCTTACCCACATCAGTTATCGAAATATTACGACCATTTTCTCACTATTTAATTAGGGAAAAACATATTTGTGTGCATATTCCTGAATCAGTGTATTGTCTGCTAGAGCAAAATAACCCATATCATAGTCTGTTTCAAGAAGAAATGCACCTGACGTTTTTTCCCACCATCTGGAAATCTATTATTAGGTGGAGAAACTCCTTTACGTACACTACTGTAAAATGTAGCCTCCTTCACACACATTATACACACTTATGTCCTCCTCTCTTGGTACTCACTTTAGGTTCGTAAATTTGCTATGAAACACTTTTGCGAAAGTTTGTGAATACCCACAAAGTTACTGTTGTGTTGGTGCTTACTGCTTTCCAAAAGGCTGCACCTCTGCCCTGCCTCTTATAATGCCCCTATCCTTAAACTTTATTATGCAAGAATTCACTAAACTAGCAGAATTGTTGCTGTTGTTGATGAAATTTGCAGCTGTAGAATATGCAAATCCACTGAATTCTAAATGCAAATCCAACTTTTTGAGTATCTAATATGCACTTAAGCATACAGAAAGCTTAGTGAAGTAGGCCTTATGTACACAGTTATTTTATTCTTAAGATTAACCCACAAAAAATCTTGAATGTTCATCCAACACTATTAAAACAACTTACACTTTTTTACAGTGAGGACATTTTGTCAACGTGTTGAGGCTCGATTTCATCCACTACAAAGAAAACAGAACAAACAATTATTGCAGGAAGCAATCTGGCTTGAGAATAAAATATTGTTTTTCTTGTCAAATATTAGAATGGGTGGGTGCTTTCAGGTACAAAGGGCAAATCACTTCAGAGTTGGTCATTTAGGGTGGAGCACAAACAAGCACACATAGGGGCCGATTCCGATTCCGGCTGCAAAACGTGCCGACCGACACGGACCCGGACCAGATACCGACCGACACGGACCAGCGCCGTACGACCCGTGCAGTACGATGCAACGCGTGTGAATTACAACCAACACATACGGAATACAAGCAGTACGACCGAGCCGAGGGGAAAATAGTGATCCAGCCGGAAAACCGACGCAAATTTTACCGACCGACATGAACCCGGAATGAACCCAACCGACCCGTACCCGCGATGTCCGATCCGCGCAGTACGATGCAATGCGTGGAAACTCAGACCGACTCGCACGGAGACCAAGTCGCACGACTGACACGCACAGAAAACCGGGCCCACAAGCAATAGAGACCTTCGCGACCGACGTGTATGAAACACAGAATATAGGCAGCGTCAACGAGGTGGAGAAGCCTGCACGAGACAACATCAACGACCGTATCCGTCAGATGAACGTCTCCTTCATGCCTAAAAAACCCACAGGAAAAAAGACAAAAAAAGGACCAAACACGCAATGACAAAGCCAATAAATACCAAATAAAAAAAACCTGGGACAAAGACACACCCACAACTCCAAATATATAAAGGACTACAATCACTACCATCATCCCTTGCAAACAGGAGACACAGCCAGCAGCAAACACCATTACACAGCAACCACAGACACACTCACAACTCACCCATCACACAACTCACACACTATCAGCACCTCATCCAACATCACACACACATACAGCCAGCAATACCAACACCAATCCACCCTCACTTGCACCCTCACACACACATCCCTCACCACCACCACCCATCACCATGGTGCCTGGGGTGTAAGTATTTGTGCAACACCTCAAACAGAAAAACAGTGAAAACGAGCCTGCAACAGATTTAGAAAAATAAAGTAATTTTTAATTAACACCAAAAATCCAATTGGTAGAACCAGAGATATTCAGGTTTAAAGATTTTAGTAAAAATAGTGCCAAAAAGCACAATGCGCCAACTGTGGAAATCTGGTTGTGCCGGACCCTGACAAAGTAACAAGTTCAAGCTGACCACGATGGAGTGCGAGCCAGTTACAGGGACTCCCCGGTTAGTCCCACTGAACAAAGTACCTTAAATCCTGAGTTTCGGAGCATTGCATACATCTGTGTCGGAGATGCATCGTGCAGCCAAAGTGATGCGTCAGTTCCGAGATACGACGATGCTGTGGTGCGAGGTCCCGTTGCATCGTCTTTGAGGATCCCATAGACGGGGCTTGCATTGTGAAGTCTAGCATTAGGAATGCAGTGCGCAGCAGAGTGGCAGTCCTTCCAGCAGCACAACAGTCCTTTTCCTGGCAGAGTATCCACAAGTCTGTATCCACAGTGATCTTAAGAGTTGGTGTCTGAGGTCCCCTTTTTATATTCTGGAGCCTTGGTTCTGAAAGGTGGGAGAAGCTTCTAGACAGTCTCTTTACAGTGCCCAGAATGTCCTGCCTCCCCTGCCCTGGCTCCAAGCTGGCTGGTGTGACAATGCAGGGTCGTTAGGCCCTTTGTGGGGAGACAGGACCCAGCCTATTCAGGCATAAATAAGGCTGGTGCCAGCTCCTCCCTCCCATCCTGCCTGTGATGGCCCATCCAGTTACACCTGTGCTGCCATTGTGTGGTTGTCTAGGGAGGAATGCACAAAGACCAACTGCAACTACACCCAATCTTGTGACTAGAGACAGGCTGCAGTCACCAAATGTCTAATACAATAAAATGCCAACTTTCTAAAAGTGGCATTTTCAGCATTTTAATTTAAAAAGTTAGGATTTTAAATTAGGGTTTCAGGGACACCAAACATGAACCAGTTATCTCTTCTCATTTGGAAATTGCACTTATAAAAGGTAATAAAGGAACTCCAATGTTATCCTAAGGGAGAGAAAGGCCTTGCAGTAGTGAAAAACAAATTTAAGACTTTTTCACTACCAGGACTTGTAAAACCTAGAAGTACGTCTTACTTTTTAAATATATTGCACCATGCCCTCTGGGCTGTCCATGGCCTACCCTAGAAGCAACTTATATGTTTTTAAAAGGAAGATGTGGGCCTGGCAAAAAGGTTTAATATGCAAGGTCGAACTGGGAGTTTAAACTGCACACACAGGCTCAGCAATGGCAGGCCTAAAACATGTACAAAGGCCTTGCAGTAATGAAAAAATAATTTAGGAGTATTTTCTACCAGGACAAATAAAAGTACATATCCAACTTTTTAAATACCAACGCTTGCGCTATGGGCTGTTTAGGGCCCACCCAGACATGTGTATTAAAAAGGAAGGTTTTGGCCTGGCAAAAAGCTTATTCTACCAGGTCGAAATGACAGTTTAAACTGCACACACAGCAATGGCAGGCCTGAGACATGTTTAAAGTGCTACTTAAGAAGTTGGCACAATCTGTGCTGCAGTCCCACTAGTAGCATTTAATTTACAGGCCCTGGGTACATATGGCACCACTTTACTAGGGACTTGTAGGTAAATTAAATATGCCATTTGGGTAAACAACAATAGTAACATGTTTAGAGGAGAGAGCACATGCAACTTAGTACTGGTTAGCAGTGGTAAAGTGCTCAAAGTCCTAAGGCCGGCAGGAACAAGGGCAGAAAAATGAAGGAGAAAGGCAAAAAGTTGGGGGGAAGACCATCCTAAGACTGACAGGTCTAACTTGTCCCCCCAGCTGCAAGCGGGGAGAACTACCCAACCCCTTGGGAGTTCTTATCACTAAGACAGAAGAACCCGGATAGACCATCAACATTGGAGTGGTCTGACCCAAAATAGTGGTCCACCGTAAAGTCCATTCCCTGTAGGGAGCTGGACCCCCTCAACAGTTTGGAATTTTTATCACTCATTTGCTTGAGTCACCTGAGGGGTCTGTGGTATGTCAGAACCCGGAGAAGCGTGTCCCAGACAGGTATGCTTGAAGCTTCTTCAGTGCCCTGACCACAGCAAAGGCCTCCCTATCAATTGCACTCCACCTCTGTTCCCGTGGAACAAGCCTACTGGTTGGTTTAGGCCCTCTTCATTTAACTGTGCTAAGACCTCCCCTATGCCATGCTCTGTAGCGTCTGTCTTCACTATGAACTCCTTAGAGAAGTCAGGATCCTTGAGTATGGATGCTGTACATATGGCCTCCTGAAGGGTATCACAGGCTCTCTGGCAGGCCTCTGCCCAGATCACCTGGCTGAGCACCTTCTTCGAAGACAGCTCTGTTAAAGAGGCAACAATGGTGCTATATCCCTGAACAAACCTCCTCTAGTAACCTGTGAGGCCCATGATGGCCTTCACGCCAGTCTGTGTTTTAGGGGGTTGCCAGGCCAGGATAGTCTCAATCTTGTCTAGACACAAAAGGGCATCCAGGGTATTTGGAAAAAGGATATAAGAAACCACATAGAAACCCACTGGGAGTTCCAAAGACTTTTTGCAAAAGTACATCCAAATTTTCCAAGTTCAGAACTCCAAAAATACCAAATTGGTGATGACCAAGACACATTTTTACTAATTTTGAACGGACCACCACCTCGGCAGCCTGGGCCTCTAAGCATTAGGAGCAATATGTTGCACCACTCATAACTGGGGAACTACACACAGCCTATCTGCCTAGGCTGCTAATCCATTTTGAATCGCTTAGGGTATAATAGCGAACACTATAGGGTGAAATTAGGAAGGAAAAATGGAGCTCACAGGACAATCCCAAGGCCCCATTTTTCCAGATACAGGACTTAGGGAATAGATGGCTGAAGCCCCACAGCTCTACTTTTTTTTGGTAAAAGATTTTATTAAGTTTTCACACCCAGGGTCTTACAGACCAACGTTACACATATGACCAGCAGACGAGGAATCCCCCCTCATAATACACATCAGGAGAAATCCGTTCCACTGCATGTCTACCCTACAACCCCCACCCGCCGCCCCCTCTACCCCCACCCCCCCAGTCAGTGTGCCCGCAGTAAGTCCTCAGCAGCCACCTTCCATCTGGCCCAAAGGCCTAAGACGTCCCCGCTCCGGGCAAACGGGCAAACCCCTGCTAGTAGTCAGCCCGAGAGAGAGGGCCCTGCCGTGGCCTCCCTCCGCAGCCCTGTTCCCACCTGCGCTCTTCAACCGCTACCCAGGTAGAGTGCAGATAGCAAGTCCTCCATGAGTGTACCTAAGTGATCCCGTCCTGCATGCACTCCCCCGCAGCCCCCACCGACCCTGTCCCAGGCTCCACTCCCCCATCCACGTCTACAGAATCCCCATCCTCCACAGCCTCCACATTCCTCGTCTCCCAGGACCGCAGCTCTTCCACCAACACCTCCCACGCCCTCGCCACATCCAGCGCCTTCTCATTAGCGGTCTGCCTGGCCATCTGATGCCGAAGCGTCCCTTCGCTTCCCGCCCAGGCCAGGAAACTCCCCCTCCATCTCCGAAAACTCGGGCCAGACTTGGCCTTCCAATGCAGAGTGAGCTCCCGCTTTGCTAGTATCAGCCCCAAATCGCAAAACTTGCTTGTGACCTTGGTGCGGGGGGTGTGCGGAAACCACAACAAAAGACAAGTCCCCATCTCCATCTCCACCTCCAACTCACGGTCAGTCACCTGATTCAGACACGCCACCACATCCGCCCAGTACGAGCCCAGGCCCCGGCAGGACCAGAACATGTGACCAAAATCAGCCCCTTCTACTCCGCATCGAGGACATGGCGACTGAGAGCCTCCAAAATACCGCAGAATTTTGACCGGAGTGAGGTAAGCCCTATGAAGGGTGTAAAATTGGATCAGCTGGAATCTAGCATTACGCGTGCCCTTCCAGGCCCGCCGTAAAAGCTGTCCCCAAGTCGTCTCAGGAATGGGCCTGCCAAGATCCCCCCCCCATTTACCCCGCAAGACTTCCAAGGGTGCCAGCCTCTCCGTGGACAACCGTCTATACAGACAAGTAATGGCCTTAACCGTACCCGCCGCCATAGTGACGTATTGACATCCCTGGGAAATTGGGGGTTCCGACAGCCCCATCCCCCAGTGCTTCTGGATCCCACGCACCAAGACAGCATGCAAAAGGTAGTCCCCCCGTGGTAGGTCATATGCCCCCTGCAGATCCTGAAACGACAGCAAAACGCCATCTCCGTATAAGTCCCCAATCATGTGCACCCCGCACTCCTCCCAGTGAGCCAGGGCCGACCAGTCCCCGCCGTGCGGGAGGGCCGTGCACATGCCCAACGGTATCTCCGGGGCATACGGCCGGGCAAACCCTGCCCGTTTCTGACTACGGATCCAGCACAGCCGAAGCGTGCGTTCCTCGAGGGTAAGCTGATCCAATCTGAGCCGTTGCCGGAGCACAATGAACGACAATACATGGCGCGGAATGACCTTATCCTGCGGACCCTCTGGGCCCCGAAACTCACGTGCCACGGCCTGCGTCAGCCACTGCAGCTGCGCCGCCAAATAGTACCATTCAAAATCGGGGGCTGCCAGCCCGCCCGCCTCCCGTGGCCTCAACAGCGTCGACATCGCCACTCGTCGCCTCCCAGTTCCCCAAATGAACCCTGTCATTAAGGACCGAAGCGTCTGGAAAAAGGCGGCCGGAATCCAGATCGGCAAAGTACGGAAATAGTAGAGCAGGCGCGGTAGTGCTATCATCTTCAACAGCGCCACTCGTCCAGCAACCGAGAGGGGAAGGGTGCGCCAGAACGCCATACTGCCCCTAAGCCCCCTCAGTGCGCCCCCCACATTCCCCTCAAAAGGATCATTGGGGGTGTGGAATATGCGGACGCCCAGGTACGGCAAACAGCCAGGTTCCCACCGCAGGTCAGCCAGCGCCAAGGGCTGCCGCACTCCCAGCGACAGAGGAAACAGGCAGGCCTTAGTCCAATTCACCCGCAACCCCGACAAGCGACCAAATTCCTCTAGCAAAGTCCGAGCACCCCGGAGGGAATCCCCCGTATCAGCCAGGTACAACAGGAGGTCATCCGCATACAACGATATGTGTTGCAGTTCCTCGCGCCACCAAACCCCCCGTAGTACTGCCCTTGCCGGGCGCGGGCCGCCAAAGACTCCACGGCCAGCGCGAACAACAGCGGGGAGAGAGAGCAACCCTGGCGTGTGCCTCTCCCCACCAAGCACGCCGCCGAAATAGTACGTCCCGTACGGACCCTAGCCGTAGCGGAGCTATACAGCAGCTCGGTCCAGCGCACAAAATTATCACCGAGGCCAAATTCCCGCAGAACCCGGAACAAATACGGCCACTCCACACTATCGAACGCCTTTTCAATGTCGACCGATAACACCGCGGCATCCGATCTCCCCTCCCCCTCGTCTCCCATTATCCGCACCAACCGCCGAATGCACGTCGCAGTGTTCCTGGTCGGGATGAACCCCGATTGATCCGAATGAACCAAGGAGCGCATATGACCCAACAATCGCGTAGCCAAGATCTTACTAAGAATCTTGTAGTCAACCGAGAGCATGGAAAGCGGCCGGTACGCCGCCATGGAGGTAGGAACCCCACCCTTCTTCAACAATGGGACTATGATCGCCTCTCTCATGGTGGCCGGAAGCCGTCCCAGACCCCACGCCTCCCGATATACCGCCTGTAGCCGCGGCGCCAGAATGTCCAAAAACGCAGCGTAGAACTCCACCGGAAGGCCGTCAGCCCCAGGAGTCTTCTTCCGCGCCATATGCTTGACCGCCGCTCTAATTTCGCCCAGAGAGATCTCCGACCCCAGGGCAGAACCCTGTTCCGGGTCCAGGCGGGGCAACCCCGCAGCCTCTAAATAATCATCCAGTCCATCCGGTAGACCCTGCATCCTACTCTGGTACAGCAGGGAATAGTAACCCAAAAACAAGTCATTAATCTCCTTTTGCGAGTGGACTAGGTTCCCCGTCGGCGCAGCCAACGACACCACCGGGGAGCCCCGAGCCGCCGGATCAGCCAGCCAGGCCAAAAGCGTCCCCACCTTGTCAAGCTCCGCTTGTGCCCGCACCATATATTCCTTGTGGTCATAGCAGCGGAGCCGCTCGACCTGCAGGGCTACCTCCTCCCGCGCCGCCAGCAGCTCTCCACGGGCACCCTCAGACGCGTGGTCCTTCAACTCCGCCTGGCGCAATCGCGTCTCCGCCCGATCTCCATCACGTAGCAGCACCTTGCGCGTCCCAGTCACAGACGAAATGCAAATCCCTCTCACTACCGCCTTGAGTGCATCCCACTCGTGCGCTCTACTCGTCGCCGTCCCCGAGTTACCCTGAAAGTAGCGCTCCACGCCGTCCCCCAGCTCCGCGTGAAACACGGGGTCCTCCAGCAGCGCCGGATTCAAATGCCACGTCGGGATCGCCGGCCGCTGCCGCGACCAAAGTATCGTGATCAAGCACGGATTGTGATCTGAGAGCGTCCTTGCCAGGTACTCACTATAGGACGTAAGCTCCAGGGCCCCCGGGGTACACAAGAAACCATCCAGTCGAACATGCAAGTCATGTGGTGCCGAGTAAAAGGAGTAATCCCTATCTAATGGGTGGTGCACGCGCCAGGCATCCACTAGACCCCACGCCTCCTGCCAATCCCGTCGCACCTTAGCCACTCTGCGCACCCCGGACTGAGCCAGCGGGGGGTGAGAGCGATCCAATTCCACATCCAGTACGGAATTAAAGTCCCCCCCGAGAAACACGGTACCCGATAAGTACGCCGCCAGCTTCCCAGAAAGCCGCGCAAAAAATGCAGAGTGCTCAGAATTCGGGGCATAGACACTGCAAAACGTCACATCCCTACCATCCAGCCGGCCAGCCACCAACACAAACCTCCCCTCAGGGTCTATCAGCGTTGTCAGGGGTTGGAAAGGAACCCCAGCTCGTACCCAAATTAAGGTCCCCCTAGCAAAGGCTGAGAATGTGGTGTAGAACAATTGACCCCTCCACCTCCGTTGTAGTGCCCGCCCCTCCGCCTGATCAATATGTGTCTCCTGCAGGAAGGCCACTTGGATCCCCCTACGGACTAAATAAGCATGGACCTTATAACGTTTCCTCATGGAGTTCAACCCGCGCACATTCCATGTGACGCAGCGTAACTCAAGGCGGGTCGCCATACCAGAAAATACAACTGAGCACAATCCAACCCGGCCTAGCGGGCACACTGACATGACCCCCCCCTGCAAAACATCCCCAACAAACCCCCACCCCACCCTTCCCCAGAACAGGCTCCAAACCATAGTTACCCATCCAAACACTGTCCCAACAATGAAAGTCCCCCTGGTAGCTACCAGGGACTCACAATAGGTGTGAGGTAAGAGGGGTGACCTAGCACCAGCTCAAGCCGGACCGCGGTCCCACCAGCCCACCAGATGTGCCAGGCCTCAATCACAACATTCCCCTCCACCCGGCAGCGTCCCGACCAAGGCGGCCCCCCCGGACCACAAGACCCCCACCCGGCCCCTCAGCAGCAGAACCCCCAACATCACCCACTGCGCCAACCTCAGCGTGCCAATCAGAATCGCAACCCATAAAGAAGGCAATAGTGTCACTCATCCAAAAGGCCATCGGCAGTTCCGGGAGTCACCCCCGATAGGAGTGCGACATCCTCCCCAGCGTCCTCCGACCCCTGCGAGTCCGCCCCCGAGGACGTCCGCCGGGAGCCCGAACCCACCGGTGACGCCGCCGCTCCAGAAATAGCAGAGACCGCCTGCAGGGCCGCCCGCCTCTCCACCTCCGTCTGAGAAGCAGGCGGCGATCGTCCACTCCTGGCACGTTGCCTATTGCGGCGGCCCTGGCGTAGTCGCTGCCCAGCCCCCACCTCCGGGGCTCGCCGGCCAGGGCCATCCCCTGGCCGGCGAACGTCGAAGTCCCATCCACCATCACCTTCAAACGGGCCGGAAAGTACAGAGCATACTGGAGCCCCATCTCTCGGAGGGCCTTCTTAACTGCCATGAAGGAGTAGCGGCTCCGCTGGACCTCCTGGGAGTAATCAGGATAAAGAGAGACCGCAGCATTATCCACTTTGTACGGGCCTGACGCCCGGGCATTCCGCAGTATAAGGTCACGATCCCTATAGTGCAGCAGGCGTGCCACCACTGGCCTTGGGGGGCGGCCCGCCGCCGGAGGGCGAAACGGCACCCGGTGGGCCCTCTCCAAGGTGTAGAACTGCGACAGGCCTTCGCTCGCCACCACTTCTCGCAGCCACTTCTCCAGGAACTCGACCATATCGTCCCCTTCAATTCTCTCGGGAAGGCCCACCACTCGGATGTTGTTGCGGCGACTGCGCCCTTCCGCCTCCTCAGCCCTCTTCTCCAACAGCTGCACCCTGTGCTCCAAGCCACTCAGTGAGGTCTCCGTCGCCCTCTGGGCAGGCTCCAGCGTCTCCAACTTGTGTTCCGCAGTTGTGACGCGGTCAACCAATTTGGCATGATCGGCGCGCAAAAATCCAAGACTTGTGGACACTTGCGCAATGTCACGGCCCAAAGCCTCCCGCGTGTCCAATATGGCCTTTAGAATTTGATCCAGCTGCTGCTGTTGGAGTCCCGCCGCCGAGGCGCCATCCGTGCCCGGAGCCTGAGAGTCAGGCGGGCCCTCCTGGTGCTCAGCCGGAGCCCCCCCTGGGCCCCGTCGCGGTTTCCCCATGTTCGGGCCTCGGCTATGGTCCAGCCCCGATCCCCCCGACCAGCGGCAAAAGTCCCAGGAGCCCCCCGGACCCACAGCACCAGGACCAGGAAGGGCAAGTCCACGTCCGCCGCACCCGGGGCAGGGGTGACCACCGCGGTCTCAGCGAGGCAGAAGGGGATCAGCGGGCAGCCGCAGGTGCACAGTCGCGGCACCCGATCACGTGCACCCCGAGGTGAGGCCGGTAAGTAGGAGTCCTGCACCGCTCCCAATCCAGCGCCGCCAGGGGACCACACAGCCCCGAGTCCAATCCACCAAGCGAGGGCTCCCACCGCTGCCCAGGAAGCACAGGTCCAGCACGCTCGGCGCCAACACCAGCAAGGGCACAGCGCCCGCCGTCACAGAGGGCCACGAGGCAGGGGGCACCACCGGTCCAGTCCACGCCAGCCCTCCCGTGGGCCGATGATCACGCACGCCAGCACTCGGAGGGGCGAGGTCCCCCCAGCACCACAGGGCTGCCCATCGCCCCCAGGGTCCTCCGTCTCCGCCGCGGGTCTCAATCCACCGCCAGCGCCCCGAAGAGGCGCGTTCCCGCTCACCCGCGATCTCGCCGGCACCAGCTTCACGGGTCCCGCGGTGGCGCCCCAGGCTCCAGAGGCTCCGCCGCTGCCCCCGGCCGCTCACAGGTCACTATCCTCCGCCGGGAGTGGCTCCGCTCCGCCCGCACAGCTCAGGGCCAGCAAGCCACAGCGCGGTCCGCAAGCCGCCCCCGCCGAGTCCTCCTCCACTTCCGGTGGGGCCGCGCGCCATGCAACTCCGGGGATGACGGAGCCGCCCCAGGCCGCAGGCAAGATGGCCGGTCCCCACCGGGCAGGGCCCTCGCAGTCTCCGCGCTAGGCAGCCCCCGGCGCCGCCGTAAGGATCCAATCAGTCGGCCAGCTCCTCTCCGTCCAGGGGAGCCCCCCCCCCCGGGTCGCAGACACCGCCAGCGAGGGGCACGTCAGGATAAATTGCATGGCCAGCACGGAGCTCAGGGCTCACGCGTCCATGCTCCGCGGCCTCCAAGCCACGCCCCGAAGCCCCACAGCTCTACTATGGAAGAAGTGATGGGCAGGGTAGTGATGGAACAGTTCCGAGAGGCCCTGCCAGGCCCTACCAGAGCATGGATCCAGCAGCATCCAGATGTTACGGTTTCCCTCCATATACATCTAGCCTGTGTTTTTCACAGGTCCCCTAGCCAAACCAGGGTTCCTACTCTGACACCTCACACTTGGCAGCACACACCCATACTGAAAGCGGTCCCCGAGAATCACTATGATCCACGCCCTCCTGGAAGGGACTTCGGACAAGGGCTCCAGTGTTTCTAATGTGGTGAATGGGGGCATATAGCACGCAACTGCCCCAGAGGACCCAACCAACCGAACCCATGGTAATGGGAAACTCCCGAGACTGGGACTTATGGGTTGGGGGCAGTCCTGCCAGGTATAAGAAAGAGATACAAGTAAACCGGGAGCCAACTGTGATCCTACTAGATTCGAGTTGTGCCATTTAGTGATCAGTGAAGAAAAAGTACAAGTTGAGCAATGGCAGGAGGGAGAGCCAGCGGTAATCACTTGTGTACATGGGGACAGCAAATATAATCCTGTAGCCAAGGTCCCTATCAACTTACGAGGTCAGAAGGAAATCCTACGAGTGGGACTTATACCCCAATTGGTAGAAGAAATGTTCGTAGGCACGTATTATGAGGATTTCCCCTCTTTTTTTGTCCACCGTAGAGGATCAGGACCCAAGCCAGAAGTGCTTGAGGGAGACTCCATATCAAAGCGAGACACTGAGTGGGGGTAAGGACAAGAGACATCAGACCAGCAGGATAAAACACAATCACAGTACGTAATATGTGTTAGCCAGTAAAAGTAACCCTCCTCCTGTTTTTCCTTCTTTTGTTATGACAGGGGGCAAGCAGCGCAGTTTCCGTACCACCCAAAGGGAGGACAACAACCTGAGACAAGCATGGGCCACTGCTGTAAAGCATGACATTGGCTATGTAGAACTATACTTTTGTGTACAGAAAGGGTTACTGTATCAGAAAATAAAGAAAGCTGTAGAAGTCATCACCCAATTGATCGTTCCCCTTTCTTTTAGGGAACAAGTGTTACACTTAGCTCTTAGCCAAAAGGATTGGGTCACTATGGAAGGGAAAAAACTGAGAAGTATTTACTCAGACGATTTTTTTGGCCAGGAGTGTTCACAGACATCCGTTGATTCTGGACGGCATGTACTCGATGTCAGTTAGTAAACCCACCACACACGACAAAAGCATCCTTAAGGCCCTTGCCCATCATCAACATTCCCTTCTCACCGGTGGGCATGGATTTTGTAGATCCCTCGTGACATTGGCTCAAGAATACCAGTGTATACTTGAGCTGGTGGACTATGCCACCCGGTATCCTATGGGGTTTTCCTAGTGGGAGGCAGAGGATGATGAGGGACTAGACCTGCTTGAGTATGCCAACTGATTAAAGGAAAAAGTACATACCCTGTGCAAGGACTTTAGACTCAATATGGAGAAAGCACAAGAAAAACAGAAGTTGAGCTTTGATCAGGGTATTAGAACTACAGGTGGGGGAAAACGCTTTATTCCTCTTACCCTCATCAGACAACAAACTATTGGTTAAATGGCAGGGTCCTTATGAGGTGATAGCCCAAGTCACTTTGGTGACCTATAGATTGGCAGTCCTGCATTGTACGTATAAAGGACAAGTATATTATATTAATCTACTTAAGAAATGGGAAAAAAACAACGGTCCTGATATGGAGGCCCTTCCGGCTATGTTGGTGACCGATTCACAACCCCTGGAAATTTCCTTTGCTCCAGAGCAGACGACTTCACTGAAGGGAATAGCAAAATCTTTCCCACCTAAATGCCACACAGAAGGAACAACTCTTATCCTTGGTTGATAGGAATACGGATGTTTTCTCATGCTGTCCAGGTCAAACCACAATGGTACAACATGACATAATCACAGAGGGTAACCAGGTGGTTCAGTTATGCCCCTAAAGAATCCCTGAGGCTAGGCGACAGGCAGTGGAAGATGAGGTGTTCAGCATGCTAAAAGGAGGAATCATATAACCATCTAATAGCCATTGGTGTTCCTCAATGTCAATGGTGCTTGTACCTAAACCCAATGGCACCATATTTTTTCTGTATAGACTTTCTGCAATTTAATAGTATATACAAATTTGACATTTACCCCATGGCCAGGGTAGACGATCTCATAGAAAATCTGGGTGCTGCTACTTACCTCACTACTCTAGACCTCACGAAGTGGTACCGGCAAATCCCTTTGCCACAATTGCTAGGGAAAAAATAGCATTCTCTACACCCTCTGCGCTTCACCAATTCAGAGTGCTTCCCTTTGGGTTAGATGGGCCACCAGCAACATTCCAGAAGTTGATGTACGTCCTTCTACGACCAGACAGCGGATATGTAGCAGCATATTTAGATTACATAGGCATCTACAGCCCTTCCTGGAAGAAGCATATGGAAAATCTGAAAGCTGTCCTCACAATCATTAGAATGGCCAGTCTAACAGCCAATCCCAACAAATGTACCCTCACCACCAATTCTATGAAATCCCTGGGATGCCATGTGCATTAGGGTAGAATTAGTCCCCAAGTTGACCAAGTGAAAGCAATAAAAGACCTCCCTTGCCCTGTGGACAAAAAAGGCACATCCTTTTTGAGCCTGATAGGCTATTTTCGCCGGCTTATACTGAGATTTACAGAGATGGCTGCTCCCTTGACTGACTTATTGCAGAAAATCCGACCAAGCAAGATAATGGACTGGTCACCAACTCACCAAAACAGTTTTGACTGGTTAAAAAACACATTGTGCGGTGACCTGGTGGTGTTATGCTGAGATTTCACTAACCGTTTAGTTCTTCAGACAGACGCCTCAAATAGAAGTCTTGGAGCTGTCCTATCTCTCTGGACGAATCGGTCATCTCCATCTGGTGGTGTACATAAGCCGCAAGCTGTTGCCCTAAGAGGCACATTATCCCACCATAGAGAAGGAGCTCTTAAACATTAAATGGGCCGCTGAGGCCCTTCAATAATACTTGTTGGGGCGGCCGTTCCAACTGTTAACTGATCACACACCCCTGGTGTGGCTGGCCTGCAACAAGGACACAAACATGAGAGTTCTGAGGTGGTTCTCCATCCAGCCTTTCTCGTTCCAGATGCAGCACCTACAGGGGCAATAACAGGGCAATGCCGATTTCTTATCACAGACTCCTGTATACTCATTGCCCAATCTGCCATGCCTGGTTGGGATGCACTATGATTGGAAGCCTGGGGATACTCATAACACCAACCCTGCCGGGGATCGCGTAGGTTGAGAAGAATGCAGGCAACAGTTCTCGTTGTTTCTTGGGACATGCCCTTGGATTGGTCCGTATCCCTTAATTGGCCATAGCATTCAGCGTATGGTGTGTGCCGAGAGGAAGAGGTGAAGAAAGCAGCACCTGGAGAGAGGAACGAGGACACCAGGAAGAAAGAGTCTGGAGAGGACTTTCTGGGAGGAAAGGAGGCAAAAAAGAAGAAGGACGAAAACACAGAAGATCGAGCTATGGCAATCAGAGGAGGTGAAGGAGCCAGAACTGTTGAAAGGATCCTCAGAGGAAGAAGACGAGCTGCAAACCCCGGGGAAAGGCGCAACGGACGAGACCACCATGACTCTAAGGCAAAATCACTGCTTTAGGCAAGTGTTGCAGTGGGGAATGCACCAGGTAGTTTACTGGGCCATATCACTGGGCTATCTGGTGGTGCTGTAAATAAAGTCACTAGTTGCACTTTTTGCCACAAACCTTTATTACAGAGTATTGTCACCAACATGGGGAGTAGGGGAGCTCCACGAACTATAAAACGATCAGAAAACATGTGAAAAAAATGCGTGTCTGCCCAACGCCACAAGAAAATAAGGGGTGCTCCAGGTCGTATTGGTGACCTGTTAGGGGAATATGACCCACGAAACAGTATATGGAGAAAGAGTACATGGTGTGGTGTTGAGCTCTGTTTTATGAGGAACCTGATTATTAAGGTCATTCTCCTGTTTCTGTTCCCCCAAAGGGCGAGACCTAGGAGCCAGCGAAGCCAGCTGGATAACCAGGGAAGACGAGGAAGAAGACCCTTATTTAAAGTGTAGGTTCAGTGGACTGTGACTTCGCAACCATGTGCTTACAAAACACTCTATTCTACTAGAATAAAACTTTAAATACAACTATTCTGGTCGGAGTTGTCTTCATACCCCATTACAGAGAGATAGTAGTAAAAATGTGTATGTTGTTTGCCCATGTGGTGTTAGTGAGCAGTCAATGTCCAGTGACAGCATGGCCTGCAGCCCCCACATCTCTGCTCAGAAGTTTAAGTTCAGTGTCTCTGGGCCTGACATATTCAAACCCAGAGTTTGAAGACCCTTGGGAATATCATCCGTAATGAGTGCCTTCACACATCTATTATTATACCGTTTTTATTAAACCTGCTGTATTGTAGAGGGAGAAAAACAGCACATTAAAAAAGGGAGCTGGAGGCTCAGGGAACTAATGCATCAAACTCCAAGAAACTGTGTTTGACCTAATGACTTCATGGTCACAGACTCAAATCCTGCTGGATGAAATCATCCTTTCATCCTTGTGAAGTCGATAAAGTACCATTAAGTTGAGTAACATAAACAACTTTTATTCAGTGCCATGGGATGAACGTGCACTTTACAAATAGATGTCAAATTATTCAATAACGGTGGCTATACCATTGTAAATTTGTAGCTAATTCTTGATTAATTACCAGAAACATATTTCCACAGTGCCCACACACTACTCTGGCACCTCTTGAGTGAACTGGCAGAGCTGACTGAGATGGCTGTTCTTCAGGAATCAGCATCATTGCACCAATGTTAGTGATATTTCTCCTATGGAGAGATAATTTAGAGAGCATGTAATACCTTGGTGGGTAACACAGCATACTTCAGAGACAATAAAAATCATTCAAAGGTTTTCTTATTTTGTGTGGAGACACACACTTTTGTTATTCTCAGGTGGAAACTGTTCCCCACAACTCTGTTATCTGTATTCTTTTTTGTTTAAAAATTGTGTACAAACCTTAACTCTCTTCCAGGTGTTAGATCTGCAATCAGGGTTTTTGGTATTCTGGTATTGACACAATAAACAAAATTAGAACGAGTCTCCTATCTATCTTTGTCTTTGTTCTAAACAACTACTCCTTCAATCTCTTTAAAATATCAGAGATTTGGAATCCAGAGGGTGTTATAAAAGAAGCCTCACTCCCCTACCTAGTTTTACGGGCCAATGCCCTTATTCTCATACTCCTAAAAAAATCATCAGCATTTCTGTTGTTGTACAATGAAAGTATTCCCCTTAACCGCATGCAATGCAATTGTGTCTGCGAAATGGTGAGCCTTGTTAACCTCATTACATTCTTATATTGCCGAATAATGCATCGTGTGTTTACATAATGTAGTCAAGCAAGCGGTTAAAATACTTGGTTGTGACCGAATTTATAAAAATATGGTGCAACGTTAGTGTCACAAAAACCTGATTACTGATGTTATTTAGAATGCATTATGCTTTAGGGGATGGGCCCTGTAGTCACACTCTGTAGTTAATAGAAAGATAGGATTTCAGAAACATCAAGAGAAAGTTCTCTCCATGCTCCTAGGTATAGAAAATCAGGCTCCCCCCATATTACTTACTTCGTCAAGGTGCCTCACTCTTTATTAGACCTCTCCTGGCCTCTGCAGTCCTGCTATGGAGGACTCAGTCAGGGCTGCTCCATTCATTAAGTAGTGATTTGGTTCTCATTTTCCAGATTCCACGGATGGCCAAAATCTCCACCTCTGGGCCGGAAGCTCCGCCTCCAGCCCAGAAACCCCGCCTCCGGGCCGGAAGCTCCGCCTCCGGGCCGGAATTTCCGGCCCGAGTGCGGACGTAAAGTTAGTAGTCGTAAATCCATTCTGTGAATAGCAAAAGTAGTAAGTTTATTCTGTGAATCGCAAAAGTAGTAAGTTCATTCTGTGAATACCAGAAGTAGTAAGTGCATTCTGTGAATACCAAAATGGTACTAAGTTTAGGATTTTGTCTTAAGTTTGTTCTGTGAATCGGGCCCCATATTTCTACACACTACCAAGGATCCATAAAAATAAGAACCCCCCACCAGGCACACCTATCATATCAGGAATCGGATCTCTGTTAGAACTTCTATCCTTTTTCTGTGATTTTTACCTCAAACCAATAGTACAACAGACAATTACTTACTTAAAGGACACCAAAGATCTACTCTGCCTACTACAAGATATGGATTTCAATCCGGAAACGAGAACCCTTCTATCTGTAGCTGTAGAAAGTCTGTACACCAGCTTACATAGATCAACACATGCAACGCCAACCTGAAGTTCACAAACTCAAACAACAAAGAATTTATAACCTTTTTGGATGTCAACATATACGCAAAAAATGGAAAACTATAAGGACATATCAAAAACCATTAGACAGAAACACACCATTGAAATTCGACAGCTTCCACCCAAGAGCCTTTCAAGAGAATCTACCTTATGGGCAATTTCTCAGATTGAGAAGAAACTGTTAAACAAATAGACTTCTTAACCAAAGCTAAGGAACTAAAAGCAAAACTGCGGGATCGCAATTACCCTAAAAAATCATTAAAAAAACGTACGAGAGCAATCAATCAATAGAGATGGTCTGTTAGAACAGATCAACAAAAATGAGAACACAATCCCTTTAACTTGTATAACAATTTATAACACTATCTCCAAAGACATTAAAAAAATGATACACAAAAATTGGAACATATGAATGTCCGGAAAACTAAAATGGAAAAAACCACTCTTCTCTTTATAAAACGCTAAGAGCCTTAAAGACACTCTGCTAAAAACTAGACCTCTGAATCCTACACCAACTGATGTAAGAACCACTGTAAGAAGCTTATGGGGCATATCAGAGGTGACTCGGAATGTGCAAATTAAGCTCTCTGCAACAAAAGAAACTACACAAAAGTCTCAAATCATGTCGCATTAAAGTCAGCAGCCCACAATGTCATATCATAAATAAGAATAAAAAAATTGGGTAGCAAATTTTTTGATTCTTATCAAATTGGGTAGCACATAAACACAGAGACATACAGAAGCGGGCGACCACCCGTAGACACTCTGCATCTAACACCGAGGCACACCTTTGCCCTGACAACAAGGGAGGACAACACCACTCGAACGCCCAGTGCTCCTATGGAGTGACCAGCACATGACAACGCTGCATGCATGTCGTATACATGCACGAGGGACTGCCCAAGCTGCTTCAGCAAGTGAGGTCGAGCACTGGTCCCAGCGCTCAGCCCAGAAGCGGGATAATTAGATCCAAATCACACCTTAATGGAGTAGCTCTGACTGAGTCCTCCCTAACGGAACTGTAGAGGCCAGGATAGGTGTAATAGAGGGTGAGGCACCTTGACGAAGTAAGTAGTATGGGGGAGCCTGATTTTCATGGGAGGATCCCTATACCTAGGAGCAAGGAGAGAACTTTCTCTCGATGCTTCTAAAATCCTATCTTTCCATTAACTGCAGACTCTGACTACAGGGCCCACCTCCGACCAGCATCCCCTGAAGCAAGAAGCATTCTTAATAAAATCAGTAATGGGGCTTTTATGACACTAACGTTTCACCATATTTTTACAAATTCGGTCACAACTGAGTATTTTAACTGCATGCTTGACTGCATTATGTAAATACACCGATGCATATTCGGCGATATAATTATGTAATGAAGTTAACTAGGCTCACCCTTTCGCAGACACAATAGCACTGTATGTGGTTAATGGGAATACTGTCATTGTACAGCAATAGAAATGCTCATTTTTCATGATTATGAGTATGAGATTAAGGGCATCTGCCCGTAAAACGTGCATGGGAACGAGCGCAGTAAACATGCCAAAATAAATAGCGACAACTCGGACGAGTTGTTATCTGACAATGTGGGACCACTACCTGACCACTAGGCCAGTACTGCCCGGGCCCAATAAAAATGATGCATCTGTAACTTGAGCCTCGATATACACTGCCAGCCCAGATTAGTGGCCTATTTGAAAGGAATGTGAGCAGTTGTCTCGAAAAATGATTCATAAGAATGCTTGATGTATTAACTATTTTTAGGATATATAACAGAAAAACTAGGAGTTCCAGTGAGTAAATGTACTCACCTGGCTCCACCTTATAAGAAAATAACTACCTACATGTCTAATATTATACTTTTTCACAACACCTTGTTTTACAGGATATGATCCAAGTGGTGTTGGCGTCAAAATCTCTAGGGGCTTTGTAAGTACTTACTACAGTTACCCCTCTCTTGCATGCCTTAATAAGCATGCAAGCAGTTTGAACTTGGTCCTGAAGAAAGCCACTTTGACCAAGATGGGAAGATGAAGGTGGCTGAAACATGTGGACCACACCCAGGATAAGTGGGGCCAACTAACCATCCCACAGTTATCCACCACTCAATTTTAATATTGACCAAGAGTCCCACGAATAAATTCACTACCAGGGAGAGGGACTCTCTAGCCAATTATAACTATCACTTCACACCAACACATACACAGTCCCAGGATAACTTCAAAAAAACAGCTCTGCTGTAATCAGGCATCGAAGCACACCCTGGAGCATTCAGCAACCAGGGTTGGAACCCAATGTTGAAGCATGTCACCTACTAGGAAGGTGAGTGTGGGTTTCGAACCTCTGATGCTCTAAAGAGATTGAAGGAGTCTGTGTTTAGAACAAAGACAACGATTGGTAGGAGCCTCGTTCTAATTTTGTTTATTGTGTTACTTGGCTGACAAGGTGAACAGGTTAATACGTCTCCCTCTCTCCTTGTTTATCCAGTATTCTGGTATTGAGCCATAGGCAGCTTTGTGCGGCAGTGTGAAAGACCAAACTAAATTGTTTCTTGCACCAGCAGCCAATGCAACTGTCTTAGAACAGCCTTGTTCGTAGGGAGTGTGCCTATAATTGGCTTAGTTCCTGCATTTTGATTGACCTGCAGTTTTTTAGCATTTGAGAGGTATTTACATATATGGCATTATGATAACTTAGACATAGGGCCTGATTTAGATCTTGGCTGTACTGGTCCCGCTGTTGATTTTTTGGTGGTCTTCCCACCCGCCACCGCTTGATTTAGATGTTGGCTGGACACTGGAGGAAAGACCGCCACAGCCCTTCTGCCTCCACCAGCATCTTTCTCCTGCTTCAATGGCGCCAGAGGCAGAAACTGCAGTCAGAGGAAGCCCTGCCAAGATTTGCGCTGTCCAGGTTACGATGTGCCATTCCGTCAAGGCAACTGTGGCGGGGAAACCTCTAAGTGCGAGTTGGTGAAATCGACTAAAAAGAGGGGAGTTCCGTCCAGATCCTTCATGTGCTGCTGCTACTTGGCCATGATGCTCAGTAACCCCATTGTCACCAGAATCTGTGGTAGGCTTTTGTGTTGGTTGTGGGTGTACATTCAATAGTGTATGTATGTTGTTGGTGTGCATTGCTATATATAACAAAAATAGGCAGTACACGTTACCTACATGTACATTTTGACAAACTCACAACATATATGTGTATTGAGATGAAAATAAATAGTACGTATCTGTCTCCACACTACCATGGCCTCCGCTGCCAGGGCACCACCAGCACAACAGGAACATCTAAATTGGCTTGGCGCAATCCCTCCGGCATGGCAGTGATGAAGTACCATTAGCCAGCAGAGAAGACCGGCACCATGGCGGTCTACTGTCTTTTGCCGCAACATCTAAATATGGTGGGCAGGCTGCTGTTAGCTTGATGGAGTACTTGGGAACGCCGCTGCAGCGGGATGGTGGTAGTCCAGCCAAGATCTAAATCAGGCCCATTGAATTCCTATATTTTTCTCCAGTATGGGTTAAACAAGATTCACAATTTCAGGTGCTAACTGGTGGAAGTTTGGCAGTTTTCTAGTTTGGTAGTCAATGGCAATTCCTATTATCATATATAAGACCCAGTATAAGCTTGATCACCAAATAATAAGGGCCCAATTTATATGTTGGCAGATGTGCGCGGACTGTGGAAAATTGATGCTCCATCTGTCTGCCATCTGAACTGTTTCCCCACCTGTTTTATATGTTGGTGGATTAACAGAAGAAAGTCTGTCAAACCCCTGCTGTCTCTGTCACATACAAACTCCTTCATTGATGGAGTGAGAGCCAAAAAATAGCTGACTGAGGTA
This sequence comes from Triturus cristatus, assembly GCF_964204655.1. NCBI lineage: Eukaryota > Metazoa > Chordata > Amphibia > Caudata > Salamandridae > Triturus > Triturus cristatus. Next base: position 464,625,657 of record NC_140587.1, on the reverse strand, counting down.
TTTCAGCCACAACTCTATGCGCTCAATCACTATGTTGCTTACTGTTGGCATAACCAAGGCGGGTAAACCTCCACACCTAAGTTGGCGGATTCAAACCTATAAAAAGGGTAAGCTTCCTTTAGCAACCTTTCCAAATTGTCTTTTGAAAATGTACCTAATGTTGCAAGATGTTGCTTACCTGTTGCTCGATATGGATGACGACCCGCCACATTGCCACCATAATAGGAGGTATGTGAATGTACGTGTATGGTTTTGTTTCTAATTAACATTTAACTTGTCAATTTCGCATTTGTCACATAGTCTGTTGATTTCACAATATTTTAAAATTTTAAAAAATTAACATCATGCACCAAAAGCCACTTGTGCTACATACACATTTTCTCATATACACGTTAATGTCAATTGGGAAAGTGGTGTAAGCAGCTGTCATCATAACGGAAGTGCACACCAAATATCCAATTTAGACTACAACTTTAAATGACTAATCAAAAGGAAAGTAAGTCAAACATTTGAAAGACACTTACACTTATATTTATATGCCATTGTGACCTTAGACTGCAGTTGTTATTCTACATTCAACTAGTAAATATGTCTATATAACAATACTCTTATGTCATGGGTTACTTTGATATTTATGATAGTATATAAATATGTTAGACAGTACCATTAATGAAGGGTCTCCCAAAAACATTTTCCCCTTTACCTCTCCTGTTATCTGAATATGCCTGTCATATTTTAGAAGTCCGGTTCCTTTACAAATGCTAACCAGTGCTAAAGTGATTTCCAGGACTCCTTTGCCTTACACCTAATTGTGACATTTCATTTACTGTTAACTTCTTAGTAAATTGTCACTTAATGTACCCAGAGCCTTTGCATCTAATACACTAATTACTAGTGGGGCTGCATCACTTGTTGTGCCAACTACTTATAGAGGCCTTTTAAAAAGGACTGTGGCATGCCACTACAGGCTCTGTGCAGTTAAATATTGGAAAATGTAAGTTGCATATTTTAAATGATACCAAACCTAAACCATTTATATACTATTGTGGGTTAGGATATTGCTTGTTGATTGAGTAGGTTAGCAATGCCCTCAGGCACTAGCCCAATTCCAAGCAAACAGATGCAATGCAAAGATTAGATTTATCATCAAAAAGTCTAGTTGTAAGGCCAGATCACAAAATGTCAAGTTAATAACCCAAAATAATGACGTTTGTTCAAAGTGTCACTCTGGGAAAACAAATACATTTGTGCCATGTGTCTGTGTTCACCAGAAAACCAAACATGTTTCCCCCAAAAATATGTTAATAAACTTTGAGATATCTCTCTCAAACATCATATCCAAAAATCCTAATAATTGGCAAACACAAATTAAAACAAAAAAAAGACAATCCACAGCTATGGCAGTTTGCATCACAGCTTGAAAATGTGCCTTCTAGGTCCATGGTATATAATATAACCTCCTTGTAAAGGAGCGTATGTCACTCTTCTTAAGCAGGTGGCAGCCAGGCACCTCAAATATTAATTGGGAAAGTGGGTGGGTCACTTTTTAAGGGGTTTGGGAAGATTAGTGTTGGTTTGGGATGGGGTGTGTCTAGTGGGTGTTTCGGTGGTAGAGGGCGTTGGAATGGCTGCTGTGGTTGTGGAAGTGTGTGTGTGCCATTGTGAGGTTGAGTGTGTGTCTGAAGTCTTTGGCTGATTTGTAATTGAGGATTTGGAGATGTCTTTGGGTGTCTTCTGTATTGTGGTTTAGGGTTTTAATGTGGATGAAGGTGTACGATTTGTGGATGTTTTGGCTTTGCGTGTGTGTTTCAGTGGTGTAGTTTGTTTGGGTGATAGTGATAGTTTTGCTGATTGTGTGTAATTCTGTGGTGTACTTGGGTTGGGTGACAGTGTGTGTTTTGATGAGATTGCAGTGGTGGTTGGCAGGGTGTGGTAGTGCATGAGGGTGTGATTGTGGTTAAAGGTGTGGTAGTGAATGAGTGTGTGGTGGTTAGGGTGTGTTGGTGGTTGAAGCTCTTAGACTAATTATTGATATTATTGGTGGATGTGAGTCTTTGTATGTCATGGATGTGTCTGTGATGGTTGAGGCTGTGGTGCTACTTTGTATGTCTGTAAGTGTATGTTTGTGTATATGGTTTTGTTTCCTAGTAGGAATGCCTGTGTGTGAGTGTTTGTGTTTGTGTGTGTTTCTGTAGCTAGTGTCTGAGGTTATGTTTGTTGGGACATAGATGCTTGATGGGGTATGTTGGTGGGAGGATGGATTTGGGAAGAGAAAGGATCCAGAGATGAAGGGACAGGCGATGGTGGGTGGGAGGCAGTAATATCTGAGGGGGGCCGGAGGCAGGCCATGCCTCTCTGTATAGCACATACTGCAATCTCTATGCCAGCCTGAAAGGCCTGAAATTCGGTGAATTGGTGACTGCCCCATGAATGATACACAATAGTGCAGTCTGGCCTACAGAGAGGCTTCACAGCAATTCCAGAGCCTCTTCAGACATCGCTGCTGGGTAGACAGGGGCAGGTGAGGTGCCTGGGGCAAAGGAGACCCTAGGTGTCAGCCAGCATTGGTGTCAACAGGTGGGAGGGTGCGGACCTTGCTGGTGGTGGTGGACGGCAATGGAAATCCATGAGATGGTGTAGGGTCCACCACCACTTAGGCCTGGTCTGACATGAAGGCCTCTGTGTCTGAAGAACTTGTGGCCTCCTCTCCAGCTACCTCACCCTCCATGCTGCTGTGTCCCTCGGTTTCAGCGGTAACATCTTCTGACTCCCAGCGGACATCTGGTTCTCCTCCTTCATGGCCAATGTCTCCTGTGCTTGCTCAAGAGGATGCTTATAAGAAAAAGAGAAATGTATGAGCCTATATGTGCCTTATTTGTATTATATAAAAGATTTATAGAGAACATTTTCTAAGTTTAAAGAATTAAGCTGCAGTACATACAACAAAGTCATCATCACTCGAAATGCAATTTATATAATTATATTATAATCACAATTGACTTATGGTTTACATAGTAGAGGAATAATTGTGTCTCATATATCTCTGATAAGATGTCAGTCGCTCAACATATATCATATGATACAAACTACTTGAATTAAGGTAGCCATAATATCTGAAACCATTCTGATGGATGAATCCATCCACCATCATCAGCATCAGGACTTACATTAATTTGTATCCATACAGCATTTATTGTGCATGTGTTTGTGTTGTATGTGTAGCTCAGTGGTTCCCAAACTTTTGACTCCAGAGGACCCCCATTGAGTCACCACTGGAATCCGGGGACCCCCAAGCAATTTGTAGGATTTAAATTTCAAACATTAAAACAGTAATTCGAAAAAAAAAGAACACATGTGTGCACAGAAAACAAATAATCGAATTACTAAGGATTTTAGGGGCATATTTACAAGCCCCTATCACCATGGGAACAACACTTTTTGCAACATTCCTGTGGCGATAGGGGCTTCGCCTTATTTACAAGGCAGCGTAAAACCACTTAGGGCTAGATGTACGACCCGTCAATTAGCGAGTCACAAATTGCGGTGCATTTGTGACTCGCTGATTGGAATGCACAACAGTGTCTCAGACACTGTTTGTAATTCCTAATGGGGTCACAAATTGCATGCCTCATTAATATTTATGAGGCAGGCGCAATTTGCGACCCCTTTAGGAATGGCTAGCATTCACAGGGATGGAGGCCTGCTGGGGCCAGCAGACCACCATGTCTGTGACTGCTTTTTTAATTAAGCAGTTTTTTTCCAAATGTAGCTCGTTTTCCTTAAAGGAAAACGGGATGCATTTAAAAAAGAAAAATGAAACTTTTCAGTTTCCTTCTATTTAGGGCAGGCAGTGGTCTCTGAGACCACTGCCCGCTCTTAAAAAATATTTTCCCACATACAAAGGGGAAGGGATCCCCTGGGGACCCCTTCCTCTTTGTGAGTGGTTTACCACCTACTTGAAGTAGGTGGTAGACTGCGAGTGTTTTGCGGCTGCAAATGCAACCACAAAACATCAGTACATCGCATACTGAGTCGCTATTAGGAAGGAACACCCCTTCCTAATAGCGAGAGTCGCAAATGCTATTTTGCGAGTCACTGACTCGCAGAATAGAATTCGTACATGCATTTTACCCTTTTTTGCGGCCGCAAACGGGAGGATCTACCATTTGCGGCCGCAAAAAAGGTCGTACATCTGGCCCATTACTTGGCTTAACAGTGCCTTGTAAATAAGACCTCCTTTCAAACAATGCTTCAAGTGAAAGGGGTGGGCAGTGGGCGTTGTGGTGGGCTTTCCACCGCAACACCCATTGATTTTGACGCTGCCCCCAATTTACAAGGGCAGCATAAATGGGAGGCAGAGCCATAATTAAGACCAGGGAAAACCTGGTCTTAACTTGGTGAAACAAGGAGAAATGCTTTGTTTCTCCTTGTTTTGCAAAACGTCTTGGATTGTTTATGTTCAGGAAGGTGACCATTCCTGCACATAAACAATCTTTTAAAAAAATTACATTTTGTAACTTCCATGTGTGCTGCATTAAGCAGCACACATAGAAGTGACAAAACAGCATTTCAAGATTGTTTATGTGCAGGAAGGGGGCCCTTCCTGTACAAAAGCAATCATCCCCTGCATGCAGACACCCTTGCAGTATGGTGCAAGTGTGCCTGCGTTGGCACTACACTATTAAGTGTAGCACCAACGCAGGGGAAACACAGGGCCGCACCATATTCTTGTAAATATGGTGCAACCCTGTGTTTCTGAAGTGGCGGACCTTACTATGCACCATGATACGACCATCCTTTTTGGGGTTCTTCAATGATTCCCCCACTATCACCCTCCAACAGTGCCTCTCTCTCTCTCTCCATAGCCCCTCTGTCACATGTATTTTATTTTTTATAGCATCTCTCATACCATTGTAGGATGTCAGAGTACTTTTCATCACACACACATATAGAAACAGTGACTCATACATGTAAATCAGTGTATAGAAAATGTTACATAAGGCAAAAGGGACTACAAGGTGTAGAATTCCCATGTCATTCATACTTGTAGGCATTTTTAAAGAGCCCTTAGTCTGGAGAAGCACAAAGTTAGGATTCAGAACATAACACAGTGGTTAGTATTGACTTTAACAATAAAAATGCATTTCCACCTAAATACACAATTTTAGCAGCATCAGACTGGGAAAAAAGCATAAGTCACTAACTTGTACCTTGCAGTTTGCAAGCAGCTCTTCGATGACAGTTTATAGGTCACTGTGCTAGATTACGATTGTCACTTATGAACTGCACAGTAACAAAAGAATCTCTGTGACAAAAGCAGTAAGCCACTGAACTATGCAAAAAAAATACTTTAAAAAAAAATGCATGGGACACCTTCTTTGCAGTAGGCATATTAACCCTCTGTGCTACATTAGATAAGTCAAAGCTGCCACTGGACAAAACTCTCATCTCTCTCCAGCAGGTACATTAATCACTGGCGTTATCTTGACACTTTAATTGTTGTTTGGAAACTGCTAATTGTACAAGATACTTTGCAATGCTTTTAAAACTGCTTCCTGCGGACCCCCTAGGAATGTGTCACGGACCCCTGGGGGTCCGCAGACCACAGTTTGGGAAACACTGGTGTAGCTAACACATATGCTATGTACAAAAATACATGAGCTCACTTAGGATGCTTTCATCCAATTGTTACATTCCTAGTAATGTTTACTTCTACCTATAGTTCTCCACCTATTATGTACAAATACCTTGCATGTGAATCAATCCACCTATCATACTATGATATACACCTACTCGCAAAATAATAATGATGTACCATTTCTAATGGATACATCTACCTGTGGATTCCTCACCTTTTGAATATCCCCCACGTCAACAAGGATGTCATAGTACCACAGTTCCACATGCTACTCTGCGTGACATCATCGGAGCTATAAGAAGACCTCAACGGCGTGCTGACATCAGTTCCCTTTTTTTCCACGCCATCGACGGGTAACATCTTCCTAGGCTCTCCATATTGTGTGAGATTTCTACCTTTTCTATAGGTGCAAAGTTTTTGCAAGTGAAGATATCTCCTCCACAGAAGTCGGGATTCAAGCCCTGCAGGTAATGCAGCGGCCAAATGTCCATCCCTGTGCCGCATGAAGATTGCCTTTGGTGCCTGTCCTCTGAAACCTGCTAGTCATATTGTCAGATGAATCCTAAGACTTTAAAAGAAAGGGAGGCGAAGCTTTTTATGGCACAGGCTAAAATGCAGAAGAGAGGTCGTCGAAGGTCTCTGCCTCGGTTGGATTCACCATCTCCCCATACTTCATGGCTGTCCAAACAAAAGCACAAGAAGAAGCAGCACCATGGGTCTCAACTCCGCTCTTCCAAGATGGTTCGCCGAGGTCGAAGTCCCCGGGTCCGAAGACTCCGGAAGAAAGAGCAGAAATGTCTCTGACTCCATCTCCAGGGGTGCCTCCAGTAACGTCTCCGGCTCTGAGGTCGGTGACTCCAACTGAAGGGCCTCTGCCGGAGCAAGATTTCGATCCAGCGGTGCCTCTACTGCATCCGGCGCCAGTGCTACCCATCCAGAAGCAGGAGTCATCAGTGTTCCCAGCTCCTGGGTCTGACCCTTCCCCCTTTTAAAATGCTATGTTTAGCTAGGGCTGCGACTCCATCTGGTGCACCGGCTGGCCCCGTGGGTCTGCTTTTTTATTCCCTAGTAGGCTTTGTGGCACATTTCCAACAGGCTCCTTTTATACTTTTCATGCCGATGACTCTGGTGACCTGGCCTTCACCAGCGCCAAGACAGCCGGCGTCGTTGCGAGTTCAAGAAGTGTGAGAGTCTTTGATGCCGATTGATCCTTCATCAGCCCGGTCTGGATCTGTTTTGAGCCACGTCACCCGGATCCAAATCCACAGCTTCCACCGCCATCTGAACAGCTGCCGGCATCGTTGCCGAAGTCACCGGTGCTAACGGCAAATATAAGATCTTGTATAGTGGCTTTTAGACAAAGAGAGATACTTGTATGAGAGTAAGGATGTTGAAGAAGGCGGAATTGTGGTCTTGGATCCAGATTTTGAAGGACTTGAGGTGGCGAGTGGCCTGGATACCTCTCCAAAGTGGGAATTGTTATCTCCGGAAGTAATATAGCCACCTGAGATCACTTCTTATTACACTGTGATTAGAACGGTGGCAGAAATGTTGGAGTTGCCTCTACCTTCTGCAAAGTTAAAATCCAACTTGTTGACTGAGGTGCTTCATTCATCCTTTTTGGGCACTTGAGAACCTATTAGGTTTGGTGTTTCCTCTTCTCATTTATTTTTGTTACAATATGAATTTTGACTACTTATGAGTTCTTTGTTTCTTTTCTGCCTAAACTCTATTCCTTTGACTGTGGTGGTTGGATTCACCTTTTCTTATCGTGTCACCTTTACACATTATTGGTGATTTGTTCCTCATTGCTACTGCTGGACCCTTTTGGGCCACATTTATCGAGTTGTTGATTTGCTAGCCATCTGTGAATAACTGGAATTGTTCTGGACTTAAAGACATTAATTTTGTCGTTGAATATGAGATTATGTCAACATATTATACTGTTTGTTTAGTTTAATTTAATTTATTTTACTGTATTGTTTTATATATATCTATTTGATTTTTTAGATCGTGTGTTTGCCCCCTATTATCCCTGGTCTACGCCCTGATGAAGGTGGGGCCCCCCTGTGGGTCCGGCACCGAAACGCGCGTTGGCGCTTGATTTGATGACCTTCTCTCTTTCCGAGTACCATCTGGCCTCCTTTAGATGAGATACAATCAATTCATCCCTTTGAATACCCAAGGATAATCTATTCTCAACCCCAATAACCCCAATGTGATTTGATGCAATGAATGTGGTTATGATTGAGTGTATGTTTGGATGAAGTTTGAGGTTTATGTGGGGCATTTATGATGTTTTTGATGAATATATATTTATTGATGAGTTTTTGATTGTTTGTATAAAACCTACATATGTGCTTTTTTGATATAAAAAATATTTGTATAAAATTGAAAATTAGTTCTCCTACAAAAAAGTAAAATAAATACTAAAGATTTATCATTACATCTACAAACTTTTTTGAGTGTTTTTCTTCTTTTTTTTGTCCACCTCTTTCCAGTTTTGTCTTGTTGTTTATTAGGTACCTATTGATTAGGCCCTATTACATACCCTTTGAACCGGTCTTGGTTTCCTGTCTCAGTATTTTTGCCATTTACTCCGCATATACCGGTTCTTGATTGTTCTTTTGGGGTCCCCCTCTCCTATTGGATTCATTCATCCGCGTCATCATCTAAGCCACTGTTACCTTTTAATGAGGCTCTTACTGAACCCATTCTTGAAATATAGAAAAAGACAATGTCTTCGACAGCTGTGTCAAGGTTTGTTGCCAGGAGATTCAGTGTTTTTGTCATCACACCCCACACCTGAAAGCTTTGCAGTAAAGGCTTCCTCTTCCACCAAACAGTCGTCTGGTTCTTTTCCTATAACTTCAGCTGACAGGGAGTCCGAGAGGATGGAGCAATCTGCCAAGAAGGTCTTATCATCTGAAAGAATGGCCCTTAAATCAACAAATGCTACTTGTTTATCAGGGCATGCTTTAATGGACTCGGCAAGGGAGATCATCCCAAAGTTGCCTGGGGATATCCAGGGTAATTTCTCGAATCTCCTGAATGATACTCAAGCAGCTGTCGCTAGATTTTACAGTTGTGTCTGGACACTGCTGACTCGGTGGCAAGGGCTATGGGTTCCTCTGTGGCCACAAGGAGACATGCCTGGTTGAGGGGGTTGGGCTTCTCGCAAGATGTTCAGGCACCAATGATGGATTTACCCTTTGATAGGGCGCGTTTGTTTGCTGCCAAGGCGGATCCTGCGCTGTAAAGGTTCAAGGACAATAATGCGACTGCAAGGTCATTGGGTCTTCAGTCTCAACCTAAGGACTACAGGCAGTTCCGTAGGTTTCGAGGTTTCGGACGGAACTTTCCCTTTCGAGGAAGAAGTTGACAGCGACCGCAGCAAGCCTCAAATCCCCTTTATAGAAGCTACAGGGGAAGGGGCAGAGGTCATCAGGGTGGATCTGCCTATCAACCAGCCTCCTCCTCCTCCTCTTTTTCCTCCCCGGCTAGTGTTGCAGGAAGGCAGCTCTAGCTTCACCATCTCAGAGCATGCTTACCCAGTGGGGGGATGGGTGGCCTATTTTCTGTCTCACTGGAGGTCGGTCACTATAGACCTCTGGGTTTTAGACATTGTAGAAAATAGATATGCCAGTTCTTCCAATCAGTCTTACTTCCATGCCTTGAGACTTCACAAAGGTGCTGACAGTGGTGGGGGCACATCTCAGAAGGTCGGGGATACCAGTATTCCTGTATCTGGAAGATTGGCTGATCAAAGCCAAGTTGCCAGAGATGATGTAGCACCATTTGCGATTGACAGCACAACTGTTGTTCAGCTTGCGATTTTCAATAAATGTACCCAAGTCTCATCTGGAGCCATCTCAGCACAACTTGTTCATAGTGGCAGTACTAGACACTACAGTAAGTCATGCCTTCCCGCCTCCTCCGAGGATTCAGGCTTTGATTCCGCTGTTTCAGCACAGAGCTTTAGTTCCAGTCCTGAAGGTCTAGTACCTGGTCGGTCTATTAGCTTTCTGCATTCTGCTGGTCAACCATGTACGTTGGCATGGAGGCTCTTCAGTGTTGTCTTCGCAGGCAGTGGTTTCAACATAATGGAGATCTCGAGGAATCGGTCCAGATCTCCAGAGACACTGCAGTAGATCTTCAATGATGGGCTGTGTCCGGTAATCTGTCTCAAGGAAGCTGTTTCATCCTCCTCCTCCAGTGGCCACAGTGATAACTGATGCCTCCACTCTAGGGTGAGGAGATCTGGTGGATCTGGAGGTCAAAGGTCTTTGGTCTCCAGAGGAAAGGTTGTTGCATATCAATCTCCTGGAATTGCGGGCAATACTTTTGGCTTCAAAGGCCTTCCTCCCTTCCCTTAACAGTCAGTCAGTTCAGGTCTTAACAGACAATACTACTGTGATGTGGTATATAAACAAATAAGGAGCAGTAGGGTTGAATCTTCTCTGCGGAGAAGCTCTGCAGCTTTGTTCCAGGGCTCAGTACCATCAGATTTGAATCATCGCAAATTACTTAGCCGGAATTCTGACTGTACGTGTGGACAGTTACAATCGGCATTATTCAGCCGATCATGAGTGGCATCTCCATCTGGAAGTAGTTCAGCACATGTTCGAGGTGTGGGGGATTCCCTAGTTAGATCTGTTTGCCACTCACGAGAACGCACACTGCGCGCCGTTCTGCAGCCTCCAGTACCCGAAGTGGGGAGCATTGTGGGATGCGTTTTAATTGGACTGGGGCTACCAGCTGCTTATGGCATTCCCTCCCATACCCTTGATTCCTTGGGTTCTGAGGGAGATTCACCAAGGACTGGAGCTGCCAGCTGCTGATGGCGTTTCTCCCCATACCCTTGATTCATTGGGTACTAAGGAAGATTCGCCAAGACCTGACCCAAGTTAAATTAACATCCCCGGTTTGGCCTCAAATGGTATGGGACACAGACCTTCTTTAACTCTCATTGTGCCCTCCGCTCCGTCTCCCTCTAAAGGCAGCCTTCCTGTAGCAGCAGCAGGGGCAGGTGATACACCCCCACCTCCAGAGCCTGCCCCTTCATGCCTGGATATTGAACTTGGCAACCTGAGTTCTTTCTCTCTCCCCTCTGATATGGTGGATGTTATTTTATCAGCCAGAAGACACTCCACCAAGACAGTTTATGCTGGCTGGTGGGCGAAATTTGTGAAAGGGTGTGGCAAAAAGTCAATGGACCCTTTGAAGGCCCATTTGTCGGATATTTTGAGTTGTGCGCTTTCTCTGGTGCAGCAAGTTTATGCGGTTGCAACGATTAAAGAGTATTTGTCTGCCTTATTGGCATTCCTTTGTTTGCCTGACCAACCTTCACTTTTTAAGTCCCCTATAGTTTTAAGGTTCATTAAGAGGCTTATTAATAAGTTTCCTCCCACTCCGTTTATTTTGCCTCAGTGGGACCTTAATTTAGTGCTTACATTTCTAATGTGTTCTCCTTTAGAACCCTTACACAGTTGCCCGTTGAGGCTTCTTACTTTTAAAACTATATTTTTAGTGGCAATGACCTCTGCTCAAAGGGTGAGTGAGCTGCAGGCCCTTAGTACTAGCCTCCTTTCTTGGCCTTTCATGCAGATAGGTTGGTGCTTAGAACTAGAGTTGCTTTCTTGTCAAGCGTGGTCACTCCATTCCAATTGGGACAGTCCATTACCTTGCCTACTTTTTACCTTCCCCCGCATCCATTGAAGGAGGAGGAGAGGCTACATCGTTTGGAGCCTAAGAGGTCAGTGAGTTTCTACATGGACAGAACTGAGTTCAAATTGGATGACCAGCTGTTTGTTGACTATGTGGGCACGATGAGTGGAAAAGCAGTACACAAGAGGAGTTTGTCTAGATGGATAATCCTGTGTATCAAGATCTGCTATGCCATGGTTAAAAAGGAGCCTTCTGAAGGTATTAGAGCTAATTCTACTAGAGCTTAATCTTTACCTTCTGCTTTGTCCCTGTGGTTGACATTTGCAAAGTGGCAACATGGACCTCCCTCCACTCTTTTGCAAAGTAGTATTGTTTAGATTTGAAAGTGAAGTGGGACAGCCATTTTGCTCATTCTGTGTTATAGGATTTTTAGGTCGAGCCTACAGCAGCGCATGCGCTGTTGCTCGACTTTTAGTAAAGGGCTTTTCAAAGTCTTACCCACAAGCGTTTCCTGGCCTAAAGCTTGCGTGCATGTGCGCATGAACGCGTGCAGCCGCCATCTGCCATTCTTATCTCATTAAGCCTTGCTCTGCTTGCACTGCCCCCTCACTCCCCTCCTTTCTCCCCCACCCTCAATGCTTGTCTATTTTGCTTCTACTGGTGTCTGTGATTACAGAGCTTGTCATATGCTGCCTGATTCACTTTAATGTATTTGAAGATGCAAAATATTGAGCACTTTCCAAAATTCGTGTGGGAAACATTAGACTTTACACGTCTTGCATGTCTGCACACTTTTATCATTCTCACATCATTGTTCATTCTTTCAGGGATGTCTTTGAAATCAACTTCATGGATGCCAAGCCTACCAGTGGATATTACGACTTTTCACTGAGCGTAGAGGGTGACAACAGATGCATTGCTTGTACAGATCTAGAGGTTTGGTAGTATTCTAAGATATCCTCTTATTTAGTGATTTTTGGGTCCATGTGTGTTACCAATCCCCAATGTGGCTCCGGCACAATCATATGTTGTTCTGTTGTATAGTGCTCCACATGCCGTCTCGTTACATTTTTCGAGTTTATGTGCTTTCTCATAGGTCATCTAGCACTCCTTGTCTGAAAGATTCCTACTAGTAAAGGATCAATGTCTCGACTTAAAAGCCTGTTAAAATGCTTAAATTCTGAACAATTTGTCCATTAAAGAGAAATTGGTAATAACACACATGTGAGAGTCTGTCACCTGCTTACACTACTATACATAAAGGTTCGGGTCATAATACTACAATCTACTATTGGTGTCATCGTTTCAATGCACGTGCCTTTTAGGGAGAAACGTGTCCTTTCATTTACATAACATATAAACTGCCTGAAAAGTATGGGTTTCTTTCATGCGTTTAATATTTCAGCCTAAGCACTTGACATGAAAAAAGTGCTAAATGTACATTTTCTCTTTATTATATTTTAGTAACAACATACATAAATACGTGTCAAATAGTGCATTATAAAATTCGGAACAGTTCAAGGCACATACAGCAGAATTGCTGGCCAGTGCATTTTCATTTTTACTCCAATGGAAAAAGGAAAACACGAGCGGGATCTGTTTCCATGGGCACACAGCAGCACCTGTTGGGAAAATCTGTGCTGCCCTTTTTAGCCAACCAATGAGCTCCACAGCACCAGAATGAAACACAGTGAATGTTTTTCCCCCAGTGGTAGTTTTGTGGCAAATTACTGAGGGAGCGTGCGATCTAAAACTAACAAACCTCCTTACACTTCGGTGGCACTGTCCGAGAGGAGGCAAGTTTGTTTATTATTGAAGTGAAAATAACACTCTTGCAAGAACTCCAGTTACAAGTAAATCATTAAGTCATTTTTAAAGCTTTACTGTCTGGCGCCAAATTAACAATCTTACTTCTATCTTTTCTGGGCGTTCTTCCAATCCCTTTTGGTTTAATTTGAAGCACTTGTATCAGCAAAGGGGCTATGAGACTGGTTCATGTTCATTATCTACGAGTTTGTGTCCATGACAAAGAAAACGTTCTTAATGTCATAATATAGCTCCTGCAGATAACTTATTGCCCATAGTTGGTGACGGCCAATTTTGTCTTTATTATTATTCGGCTGTGGCCTTTGAGTCTTTAGTCTGTATGCTGCAGAAAACAGATGGAACTGACATTAAGCCCTGGCCTGTAGGCTGCCTTTGTCTATTCTCAGATTGTCTAGACTCAGTGACCGTCCCGGATTCCTGACACGGATCATTACAGCCTTTATTCAAGGCTCTGCCTCGAATGCAAGCAGCCATAAGTTAATAAAACGGCCGGATGTGAAGTTTACGTATTTCACTAACCTGTTGCTGAAGGATTTGGATGATTGGGCTCGGAAATTCAATTTGATACCATTCAATCAATCCGGCTTTCAAGCCACGGCAAGTACCACAGATAACTTGGTGTCTGTCGCTTTCCAGCTGACTGAGAAGTCTATAACTGAGAAAGCTGTATTGCATATTTGCTTGTTGACTTTAGCACGGCTGTTGACCATTTCAAAGGGAACCATCTATGGAAAAAAACTTGCCTTCTATTTATATCCTCTCACACCTCCTTCACTCCATCCAGCTGCTTTACTCAGATACCACAGTTACGGTTTATCTGGGCTCAAATCATTATAATTTCACTAAGATCTACAGACCTAGATGCTTCAAAGAAGGATGCCTACTTGTTCTGCACCTTTTTAGGTCTTGCCTGAGACTCGTCGAGACATTTAGTAAGTGGCTTTTAAAAGTGCCATCAGAGGCTTTTGCTGGCCTCAAACTTGCGGTTACACGCACAAGCATGCGCGCAGCCTCCAGCTTTCAGCGCCCGAGGAGCCATCTGGAGGGCGAGCACTTTCACAGGCATGAGCAGAGGCGCCATATGGCTTTCCTCTCGCTCAGCCAAGCTCGCGCGCCTCGCTTTAATGCCCCTCCCCCTCCCCTGCCTTTCCTATCCTTCCTCTCCGCCCCACTCCGTCACAATTTCTCACTCCACTTACCCGTCTTTAGCCGGTCTTTAGCCCTTTCACTCACATTTCGCAGCTGCACGGCAGCACTTGGTGTCTTTTCCGCCATCACTTCTGCCGCATTCCACCTCATGGCCTTCTCTCGCACATCATTGCTTCCGCTTCCCTGTCTATTCTCTCCCCCCACCACACCCTGCCTGAACTCCCATTCCCACAGCAACGGTTTCGTTTGATCTTCTTAATGGTGTGATCTGCGTGCTGGGACTTTTTCTCCCCACTGCTATCTCTAATCTGGACATCCGTGTTTGGTCGTCAACACAAAGGAGCAGAAGCGGGGCACTCTGAAGATTACATAATTCTCACTCACACACACTGTACGCTGGACAAAGCCTTGCAATTACATCAAGCGCTGTTGTGTTGTTCCACGTTTGGTTTCTACTGATAAGACCCCTCAGGACAACGGGGCTTAGCTTATAAACAAACGCAGCTTTTCAATGCTTGCCCTCTTTAAAACACTATCGGTGCTGTTAGTCTCTGCGTCAGCTTACCGTCCTGTGTTTCTGGACATATCACATAATCTTCCTGTGCCTTAAATAGAAAATGAATGTAACTGGCACTCATGAAGAGAGCCTCCAGTTCCTTCAGGTCGAGTTCGCGCTATAAAAAACTACAACAAAGAAAAACAAGCATTGGCATAGCCAATAGGTCTCGCCTTTGGGACCTTATAAGTATTTATTTATGCAGCACAATATCCTTGGTGCAACTACATCAACTGTTGCATGGCTAAACACTTATAAGGTCCCAAAGGCGAGACCTATTGGCTATGCCAATGCTTGTTTGGTATAGGCACGCAGGCAGGCATCCACCTCCAAGCATGGGACTGCTTGGGGATTCTATTCAAAAGGTGAGGAATCCACAGGTAGATGTTTCCATCAGAAGAACAAGTTACTTACCTTTGGTAACTCTTTTTCTGGTGGATACAGTATCTACCTGTGGATTCCTCACTGACGCACCCGCCTCCCCGTTTCCTGTCTGCGTCTACCAAAAATAAGTTTGTTTATAGTTCATGTAAGATGTTTTCAATAAGGTATACTTTGAAACTCATGATTATGCTATTGTATTTGCAATTTAAGTGAATTTTAGTTATGTTTATAAATGTATGAGTTTGTATTGGCATATGCGGTATACTACTAATGTTTTGGTGCATGCATTGTTTGTTTACCCGTATGCCTCGAAGGCATGGAAAAAATGAGTGGAAACTGATGTCTTGAATCAATATGGGGGACGGAAGAGCAAGTTATTTAAAGAGGTCCTACTCCTGAGCTCCTCCATGGACTAGCATCAGGTATATCACAAAAAGGAGGTAGTTCCGCTGTCAGGCAGATGCACTAATGGGTGCTATCAAGCCAGAGTAAGTGTCGCTGCGAAATCTGAATTTCAGATCGTAATACCCTCACACACCTGTTAGGGTGTAATGCTTCATCATAGGGCCCTCCTCGTCAGACTGGCGCTGCAATGTCTGGCGGGCCTGGTGGCTACTTTGGCGGAGTTCTTTAGATCTGAGAACGCCATATGTGGTGGGTGCACGTGGGAAATAGGAGTAGTGACTTATAGTGTATACAAAGTGACTTAAAATAGGCACCGGAACCCGCAATAACTGAATTTAATTAAATATGGGTCCAGGACTAGGTAAAAACAGTAGTGCTATCTTGAGGTCCCTATGTACCAGGATAGCATTAGAAATACGTGGTCAACATGTTTTGTGCTATCGAGGCCCAACAGTCGGGCGGCACTTCTTCAGCACCTCAATAAACAGTGGTGCCCCCTGGTAGGACGGGCGGTCTCCCCACTACTCGAGGATACCCTAATATAGTATGCTGCTGACCCCTAGTGGGGAGCCAGCGTAGTGTCTCCACCTATAAAAGAAAGAAAATGGTAGGGAGACAGACAAGAACGCGACATGAATACTCCAAATGTTTTTACATAGTGTAAAGTTAAAAAGACAGTAATGGGCAATTCTTTCAATATCACAAGGGTGAATTAAAGTGACTATACAAGTGCGAGGTGCCTTTCTAGATGTGAAAACTAACTAGCTAATATAAGACAAAAAAATGAATAAAGTTAAAAGCTTAATGCGCGCATTTACTAGTCGAGAGACTAGACAAACCAACAGTTGACAAGGGATCTCCTTGTCCAGAAGAGTGGTGGCAGGCCAGAGAGCTGTGGTCCTTACGTGGCTTACCTCGAAAAGTGGAGTCTAATACTTCACAGGCGGATTGGAGGGTAACGATCACGGTAGGGGACACCTTGAAATAAACATAGTATGAGTAGAGCCAGAGAGGTGCTCCAATGGTGTACAACATGTAAATAAACACTGGAGGGGTGTACATAGTTACGTGCCTCATAAACATACCATCCCAACAGGGTAACCCTTTCCATCATTCGGCGTGCACCCGGGTTGGAAGTGGGAGCGGAGCCTGGGTAGCGCACAGCCCCCTGCAGGAACGGGTGCAGTTATGGAAGGATGCATTCAGGGGTGGAGTACAGACCTTCCAAAAGAAAAATCGGCTTCATAACCTAACTTTGCATGTGTTGGAGACCAGTCTAGGATTGGTGGCCTAGAAAGCGTATCTAGAGCGAGCCCGTGGCCACAATAAGTGTACAGATCGAGGTGCCAGGAGGGGGAGGGTAGTGGATTGAGACCGCTCTCGTACGGCCTCGAGGTTACAGATAAACAAGAGATCAACGGTGTCTGTCAGGGCATCAAATAGCAACATGTGGAAAGTGGGCACAAGCGTTGAAGTGAAGATGCTAAAGGCACAGGGCTGTCAGGGAAATACGGGAGAATTCAGGTGATCCAGGAGTGCGGGGGCAGCATGTCGGAAAACGAGCATGTTAAATGCCATCGAAACGGTTCTAATGCCCAAATCATGAAGGATACTCCCATGGGTAAAGCGTTCAGTGACAATCATTCGGGATATCGGATCCACTTACTTGATATGTAGATCGGTCACAGCCGTCTCACCTACTCTGCTCCATCACTTTTGAATATTACCGGTTGTGCTGCCTTGGTACAGTTATAAGGTCTAGATCACATGGTCCTGGCGCCCGCCTACTTCAAACTGGAAGCATGCGGTACTGTGGAAAACGTAGCGGCCATCTTGGAGTGATGTAGACTGTAAATGGGGTAGTCTATATGTGGCGGAATTTACATACAGAAACGGGGATATACAAAAAAGTTGATAGCTAGACCTCAACCAACTAGTGTCAAGGACCATATAGAGGAAGGATGGGTCGTATGGTCCTGGTGTACGGCCACTGCAGTCAAATAGCAAGCAGTAGTGTGGTGTGCATGGCGCCCATTTTGGAGTGGTGTAGTCTGTCAAGTAAAACATGTATAATATGGGATTTGCACGGTGTGATGGTGTGCTATTTTTATTTTATCTCAAATCGTTGTTATTGAATTTTTCAAAAGAACAAATAAATAAGTAATACCATAATGGTAAAATGATAATGAGCGCAAGAATACTGACAAATAATAAAAAACCATGAGAAATACAAAGGAAGTAAAAAACAGCAAGTTACTCAAGTGCGTTACCATGGAAGTCGCAGTGAAGTTGAAAAGAAAAACAGATGGTCGATCAAACACAATTTTCACATGTGTCATAACAGAAAATACAATACAATACAGGTGTACCACAGAGGACATAGCATTCTATAAGCAATGCATTATAGGAGATTGAGATAATTTTCACGGTGGGTCGTATGTGAAGGAAAAGGCATTGAGGGATCTCCATAATTTCCTGTGTGAATTACGCCAAGAAGAAGCGTGAAGTGAGATGTTGTCAGCCCCTCTGAGGAAGGCCAACCATTCTTGCCACATCCTAAAGGAGACTTCTTTGGAATTTTTCCATTTGCTGAGTACAATTTTACAGGCTAAAGTGAGCATAAGCTCTAACAAATAACGATCATTCTCATCTGTGATCTTTGGGTCCAGAAAGCCTAGCAAGCTATATGAAAATTCCCTTGGGGGGGACTATATTGAATGTTTTGCCTATACATTCGTAAATTTCATCCCAGTATGTTTGAAGGATAGGGCATAGGAAGAGCATATGGGCAAGGTTACCAATGTTAGTGTTACAATTCTAGCATGTCGGGATCTGGCTGGGGTTAAGTTTAAAGATCCTCTCGGGGGTCCAGTATGTCCTCTATATTAGCATAAGCTTTGTTTGGGAAAATATTGGAGAGATTTTATTAGAGAAGGGAGTGACATGTATCTTGTTCCAGTAGTCAATTGTGGACCTTAATTATATGGCGTCAGAATCCAAGTTTAAGTGACAATTGTAGCACAGATTTTAATGCTCAGCATGGGTAACAGTGTTGGACAACAGTCCACAGTGAAATGCTGGTCATATAGGTTGTGTCACAGAGGGCACCAACAGTAGTAGCGAATAGGGTATCAGGTGATCACATTACAGTCCATGTTTAGAGTTCAGTCCAAGGAATCTCATCGTTTAAACCTATTAACTGGGTAGAAAGACGGAAGATCCAACGCTGTTCCATTTCTAATAATTTCTGTGCAGACTATGAAGTGTTGCTTTCAATCACTGTCCATTGTATGTCTTCTGGTCTATGCGGGTGGGAGAGGAAATGAGAGCTCATTTTTTCGGGGTGTTCTTTCCACATCTAATGTTGCTCTGATGCTCGATGATTCTTGTCTTGACGGGACGTGTCGTCATGCCAACATATCTCAGTTGGCAGGGGCATTCAATGAGATACATGCAATTATTAGTATTACAGTTGGAGTGGGTGCGTTGAGTCCACACTTTTTCGTCCTTCAGGATTAACTCCTTGGTATGTTTGGTCAGACTGCAGACCCCGCACTGGCTGCAGGGGTAGTGGCTTCTCACTGGCGTGGGGTTCCTTAGTGTACTCTGGTTTTTTTTGTGCAGGTTTGGGCCGTGTGTGGACCAGCAAATCTCGTAGGTTGCTAGTGCGTTTCATAGCGAAACGAGGCACAGGGATAGACAGGTTCCCTGTTTATTCTGTCTTCCAGTTTTTTCTGATTATCCTTTGTATCCTGTTTGAGTCAGGAGTGTAGGTGGTGACACACGTATTAATATCCTCATCTATTTTTTGTTTGGGTTCCAGCAGTGCTTCTCTGTTGTTGTTGAGCGCTGTTTTGCATGACTTCTTGACGATTGATGTCGGGTAGTCATGGTCTTCTAGGTTCTTGCTCAAGGCAGCTGCCTCCTTTTTGAAATCAGAGGTGGTGTTGCAATTTCTGCATAGTCTCAGAAATTGTCCAAATGAGAGGTTATCCTGTAATGCCTTGGGGTGGTGGCTCTCGTAGAGTAGCAGGTTATTACAATCTGTGGGTTTCTTGAATGTATTAGTGGAGAGCTCTCCATTCTTCAAAGTGATGGTCAGGTCCAGGAAGTGGATTTACATTGGTAAGAAAGACCTCGTGAATCTGAGGAAGGGGTCCAGAGTGTTCACCGATGTGAAGAAGGAGTCACAGGTGCTAACGTCACCATTCCAGAAGACGAGGATGTTGTCTATGTATCTTCTCCACATCAAGATGTTATCCGTGTATGTGTTGTTGGTGGTGATGTGGAGAGGTTCAAACTCTGCCACATAAAGACAGGCCAGACTAGGCCCAAACGTGCTTCCTATGGATGTCCCCTGGGTTTGGTGGTATAGTTTGTCTTGAAACTGGAAAAAATTCTTGCACATTGCTATTGTGGCACAGTCCATGATGAAATCCACCGGAGTCTGTGAGGTCCAATCCTCAGCTAGTAGGCGTGTTTCCAATAACATAGTTATAAAATTCTCTTAGTGGAGGTCGATTGGCCACCAGAGTTTGTAAGAACATTCCCACAAGGAGAGGAGGTAATTTTACCATCATTCTCAGTGATTATCCCTGAGAAGATTAAACAATTGTTTGCTGTAGGATGGGCTCTAGCACAAGCCCCGGCATTTTACCACAACCACATACGCTGGGATAAGGAGTCGCCTTATTACAGTATACCCATAAGGTCCAGGTTGCAAGTGCAACCACAATACCCAATTAGTCATGAAGCGAAAACTTCTGTGAGACTCAAATACCTGGGAATTACTGAATCCTGTGTCTCCCGCATGAATAATCCTATGTTTCTGGTAGCTAATTCAGATCACTCCTACCGTATAGTATTAAACTATTGACATTTAAACACTCATCATGCACATTTGCAATTCAAAACTCACACAGCACGGCTCAAATGAACACTATTGTCCCTAAAAAATATGAAACAACCTTGGATATTTCCAATGCTTTTTTCTGCCAAAACATAGGGCCTGAAAGAAGAGATTTGACAGCATTCTCCGCACTTTGCTCTCAACTTCGCTCTTGCCAACTCCCTCAGAACAATCCTGGACTCTTCGCTGCCTGAGCAACGTCAATTCTACTTGATATTGATCGAGAAGCATTGCCCTATGTTGATGATATATATCTAAGGGTCTATGACTTAAACACACACTTAGCCAGAGTTTATCGAATTGTATTGGGATTTGTTGAACAAGGCTACAAATTCAATTTCAAGAAAACAAAATTTGCCTTTCTCAGTGTCCTTTTTTTAGGATACGTGTTATTGAATGAGGGCAAGAGCCTGCCGCCACATTTCCTGGAGAAATATGCTTTTTTACAACTACCAAATACCATTAAAAAATTAACTTTGGCAGAACATATATACCAGATTATGCACAACACATAAAATCTTTATACAATTTAATTTACTCTGTTTTCGCCAATACATATTGGTCACCAGTACATACACAAGTGCTCAGATCACTGTAGACTGACATGCTTGCAATAAGACACTTACACACATGTATCAACAAAACAAATTTGGTCATCTGTACAACTGCGGGTTCCATTGACTTCAAGTATGTGACATTCAAGGAGAGTGACACAGTGCCAATTGCATATGGATCGAATTTATATTCTTATGCTGAATTGCATTTTATATCCACTGAAAAATTACAAACTGCAGTATAGATGGGTGTCATTAAGAAGAGACCACTGGCTCAAGGGAAATGCATAATTGGCGTTACTCCTGTCCCAGCCTTAGAGGCTTTTACAAAGGCCAGCGCTCCTAACGCCTTACATCGTAGATGGATACAATGGGTCCCCTCCCTGATGGCTACTGAAGTAGACTATGTTTTAGACCCTACTTTACAAACTCAAGAATTTCCCCAATATGAACATGAATACCTCATGCTGAGTAACATTTTGCCTCTTGATCAGTATAAACACATCATTTATACTGTCGGTTTAGCCCAACCTGCTGTATGCACCTAACACCAATACTCAGCTGCATGCGCCACAGTACATGGTGTCATGTTGGATGGGAAATTCCATCCTCAAAAAAACTTTATACAGTCCCTTGGGGATTGCACTGCACAACTGCCTGAAGTAAATGCATTGATTCTGGCACTAGAGAATATGGATACTGAAATTCCCAAAACTCATAGTGCGTGATTCATATTATTGTGTCCAGTCTTTCAATGAGGCCTGAATGGATTCAGAGACTCAAACAGTAATACTATCAAGCAATAGCTACTTTGGGGAAAGGTAGCATAACTTAAAGTCAGTTTGCCACAAGCTCATGTGACATACACATTGAGTCATCATCGTGTTGGAATACACGTAAGAGGGAGTTCATTGGCAGATAAAGCTGCCAAATCTGTAGTAAAGACTGCAACTGTAGTTGCAACTACTCATTCTAACATGAGGGTGGATGAAGATATCATGGCTGCCATTAATGCTTCGTGCAATGGCACCCCTTTACCGAAAGAATATCCAGCAAAATATTCCTAGCACGTAAGTGCCGAAAATATTCCTTTTGCTACCATCCCTTAGGTGGCTGATCATGTGATTCCAATAAAGACCGCAGGCTAGAATTAATCACAGCTACCATGAGGGTGTAGCGTCTGCTCATGCTGTTGTGGCAGCAACAATTTCACTATTGCAAAAACTATATCGGTGGCATGGTCCGTACAAACACACAAAAGAGTATGTCCTTAACTGTGACATCTGCCAACACATTAAAAGTTCCGCCATTGCATGCCCGCCGAAGACATCCCTCTTGGTTTAAAACAAACGCTCCAATGCGTGTACATAAATCAGTCATTGCGATCCTCTAAATTGATGTGGTGCATGCAAATGAATTCTACTTTAGATTCTTGCTCCAGATTCATGTTGGTGTGGCCACAATGGTCAGCTGAAGCTCAGACTGTTATTAAAGTTTTGCAAGAGCTCATTGGGACATATACAGTAGGTGCATTCCACTTGGACCAGGGTCCTGCTTTTGCCTCTAAGGCTAACAATGATGCTAAGGAAACCCTGGATGTGGCTGTGCATTATTTCTCACCCTATCATCCGGAGGGAAATTCAATAGTGGAGAGGAAAAGCCATGATTTAAATCCTTAACACCTAGAGTATTAGGTTCAGGTCGTAATTGGATCCATCACTTGTATGGCGTCCAGAGAGCATTAAATAATCTGCCTAGATGATCTTTCTATGGTCGGACCTCATACAAGGTCCTGTTTAGCATTCAGATGCACTTTCCAGTTCTTGACAGTCCTGCCACAGCGATGGCAGATACACCGTTTGACATGAATAAACCTTTTGTTGTCTTGCAGGTATAACAAGACTCCTGGTACAAGCAGTCTAATGACCTTTCTAAAAAGCCTGCTACTGATGAAGTGAAGGAGCAATCAGCCTGGATTCCAAATGTTGGGAATCTAGAGAAGATAGCGGTAAAGAAGAAGTTTGGCTCATCATACCGTGCACCAGTGCAAGTCTTTATCGTTCAAGGTACAAGAACCATGCACAATTGACAAGGCCTGATCAAATCACCACTAACCCAAGGCAACAACCTATTACATATATGCTCTTGGTACATCAACGGTCTTGCCAGCAAGGTATCAGAACCCGACTTCAACACCTACCAACAATCATTTGACATCATCGCACAGCAGAAAACCTGGCTGGCAGATCCACCTCACCTCAAAGGCTTCTTGCGCTTCTTCACGCCAGCCATCAGGGGGAAAAATATGGCCACCTACAAAACGGACTTGCCATCTGCCATCTACGTCTTTAGTTTTTATTTTTTAGGAGTTTTTGTGTAGCGTGCAATAGACCAGAAGGTATCAGGGTAAGAAAACGTTGGGAGATCCACACAAACCACACCTCCCTAGACTCCCCTGGGTGTCTAGTTTTTAGAACTGTCTGGGTTTGGTAGGTTTCCCTAGATGGCTGCTGAGCCCGGTGCCAAAAATGCAGGTGACTCCCTTGCAAAACCAGGTCGTTTTGTAATAGATAATTTTGATGTCTCCACAATACATTTTGGGCCCGTCCCTTTCATGGGCACTTGGCCCACCCTCACAAGTGAGGTACCATTTTTATCGGTAGACCTGAGGGAATTCTGGGTGGTAAGAAATTTGTGTCAGCCTGGTGATTCCACAATTTTCCCACACAGAAATGTGAGGAAAATGTGATCTTTTAAGCTAAATTTGAGGTTTGCAGTTGGTTTCGGGTAAGAAAACATTGGGGGAATCCAAGCAAACCACACCTCCCTGGACTCCCCTAGGTGTCTAGTTTTTAGAAATGTTTGGGTTTGGTAGGTTTCCCCAGATGGCCGTCAAGCCCGGGAATAAAAATGAAGGTTACTTCCTTGCAAAACCAAGTTGTTTAGTGATAGATAATTTTGATGTCTCCATGGTACGGTTTGGGCCATTTCCTGTCACGGACACTAGGCCTACCCACACGAGTGAGGTATAATTTTTATCAGGAGACTTGGTGGAATGCTGGATGAGTGGAAGTTTGTGGCTCCCCACAGATTCCAGAACTTTCCATCACAGAAATGTGAGAAAGATGTGTTTTTTGTTTGACAAAGTTTGAGGTTTGCAAGGGATTCTGGTGAGAGCCACACAAGTCACCCCATCCTTTATTCCCCCAGGTGCAATAGTGTTTTTTGCATTGGGGAGTCGGGGCTCCACCCCCGTTACTTTCACCCCCTGGGTCAACCATTAGATAAAGGTATTTATTACACTTTTCCGTTTTTTATTTTTTTTAAATGTACACATACCTCTTGTTTTTGTTGATGTGACCCTGATTAGTCTTGTGTCACTGCAAGCGTTGATCACGCTGATCTGGTGCATTCCCTAATGCTGCCAGTGGGCGGGCCCTGCTGAGACTATATTATTTGCCAGGCGGACGAGCTCACAGCCCTGAGGCCTGTGAGGTCATCAGTGCGAAAAAAACATAGCCTCGAGGACCAGTCTCCACCCCCTGATGACGTGTGGGTAAAGTTTGCCCCGGGAGCTTCAGGCTGAAGCCCTATAGCACCAGGGGCTCCACGTCAGTCAAGGAATGGATAGGATGGTCACCCCCACCCATTCCCAACTCGTCACAGGGGGTGGCTCCCTCCCTGTGACGAGTTGGGAAAGTGTGGGGTAGAGGCTGCAGGCAGGCAGAAAGCAGAGAAATCGAGTCTGCGCAGTTTGTCATCAGTATTTCTGAAGACACACTGCGCAGACTCAAGGTGTCTGCTTCCTGCGCTCCTATTAATTGCAGGACGGTGTGAACACCATTTGCAGCTCCAGTGTCTGTGCTTAACTGGCAACGGCAGGCAGGAGCAGCTGCAGCATTCAAAGTTTAGGCACTGCTGGTGTGCGTTGGCATTACCTAGAGGCAGGTTAGATGGTTCCCTGCAGCCCCAAATCGGTGAGTGGACCAGGCATCAAGTGAAGGTAGGTGCATAAAAAAAGCGAAGTGTTTGACGCATTTGCAAATAAATACATAATCACCGTCAGTCACAATGCATAATGCTCTGACAGTGATTCTGTAATGTTAAATCGAAGTCCGGACTCTGCCTCAGCAGTACCAGCAGCAACCAGTTTAGTACTTATTTTTAAAGTTTTCAGCGCCTTTGGAGGAAGTGCTAACTCATCTCCTTGGGGGAGAAGGTGAGGCGAGGGGTGTCAGAGGGCCGATATCAGAGTTTATCACTGGGCTATAAATCAGTCACAGTGATTGCGCGTTCCAATCTGAAGTCTCCCCTACAGCAGTACTAGAAGAAGTAAAGCAAATTGTCGACTTTCTCAAAATGTATAATGTTCATGTGGCGACATAGTTGTGCTCCGTAGATTGATACAGCTTGCAGGGCCGGACTGGCCATAGCGGGCACCAGGGCAATCCCCCGGTGGGGACCTGTTTTTGGCCTCTCGGGCCGTATTTGTTACAGGGCCGTTTTTGCAGCATAGCCGCAAAATCGGTCCTGTAACAAAATCGGCCGAAAACCAGCCCTGGCAAAGAGCTCAGCTGCACCACCAAGCCTGGGGGGGGGGGGGGGAGGGGGGGTTGGCGGGGTGAGCACTTTGCCAGGGCCGGTTTTGGTTCACAGTCCGGCCCTGGCTGCTTGCACTGGCTTTCTTTTATAATAGAAAATATCTTTCCATTAGTGAGTAAAGCATGACCATCATTCTTAAAGAGAATTTACTTATCAGTTCGTTTTGGAAATCTAATTAAGCAACAGCAGCTTTTTGGTGAAAACATCAAACCAAACGAATGACTGTGTTGTGAGTGTGTGATGTTTGTTAAAACTGGGCACATCAATTTTCGTCTATTTGTGTTTGGGCACTGTCACTGTTGATCATGTTAGTGACATAAACAGACTGAAAGAAGTGCCATGTGCAGTGTGGCTTTTGTGTGGACTCTGGAGGGTTTGGGTGTAACTGGCAGCATGTTGCTGCTATGTACATAAACCAGAGCCTTAACTTGGTGCGAGATTTCTTTCCAGCTCTGTGAAAGAAATTGAGCTCGTTCTGTGAGGTGTAAACCCTCTGCTTGGTGGGGGGGGGAGGGGTCAGGTAGGAAGATATCACTAGTCAGTGGTCATAAATCAGCAGTAGGGATTACGTGTGCCAGTCTGCAGTCCTGGCCTCAGCATTTGTTAATTAGATTTTACTTCTAATGTGTTCCTGCACATACAATTTTTGTTGGACTTCAAGCTCAGTCGTGGCCTGCATGATGTTTTGCATGGGAAATGGTGACCGGCCTCTCAAAAATGCTGTATCCCGTTAAAGTGAACCCCGATGCTACACCCCCCCCACACTGCCCAGCCTCACCACTCTCAAATTTCACCAGTCACCACTGCCTAGGTGTCTAGTTTTAAAAAATGTAGAGGTTTGCTAGGTTTCCGTAGGTGCCGGCTGAGCTAGGGCCAAAAATTCCACAGCTAGGCACATTGCACAAACAATGGTTTGTTTGGGGCGTTTCCTGTCGCAAGCACTAGGCCTACCTCATAAGTGAGGTACCATTTTTATCTGAAGACTTGGAGAAAGGCTGGGTGGGTGGAAGTTTGTCTCTCCATGCAGATTCCAATACTTCCCATCACGGAAATAATAGGATAATGTGTTTTATTTTTACAAAGTTTGAGGGTTTGCAAGGGATTCTGGGTAACAGAACCTGATAAGAGCCACACAAGTCATCCCATCCTGCATTTCCCTACCCTTGGTGCCTAGTCTTCTAAAATGTACAGGTTTGATATGTTTCTCTAGGTGCCGGCTGAGCCTGTGGCCCAAAATCCACAGCTAGGCACATTGCAAAAAAAAAGCTCAGTTTTCAGTGCAAAAATTTGATGTGTCCACGTTGCATTTGTACCATTTCCTGATGCGGGCACTAGGCCCACCCACACAAGTGAGGTACCATTTTTATTGGGAGACTTGGGGGAGGAACGAGAGAGTAAAGATGGCGATGGTTTAACCTGCCTGCCAAGTCACGCTGCCTGTCAGGAAGGCCAAACGGAAACTCTCCACGGAGGCAGAATGAAGATAGTTCCCAATGCCCTCCTCCCGGAGCTCACTGCGTTAATTCAGCTGCTCCAGGCAGGGGGAAAGGGGAGTTGGACAGAGAAAGAGACACTCGAGCTGGCCTGGCTCCCTCCTCAGTCTTCAGCGGGATTTCAGGGAGACCTAATGCACAGAGGGAGACAGAATGCCTTTCAATACCTTCTCTACCTACTTAACATTTCAAGTTCATTGCTCTCTCTTTTTCTAAGCCTTTCTCCTACCAGATCTTTTGCTTGAGTATTGCCTCTCTTTATATTTTTCGATGTTGTTCTGTTCACGGCTTTCTATTGACCTGTATATAGCACAGAAATACACTAGGTTACTCTTCACTTACTTCCTTCAGAGTTCCACCTTATCATTACTCTCCTACTCTTTCTTACCAGACTTTGGTCTTAGCCGATTGGACAGTTTTCAATGTTGTTTGGATAACCTGTGATTCTTTCTTCCGCTACCAGTCTTAGCTGCTTGGAAGGATGGTTGCAGTGAAGTCTTGAGGCTCCCTTGCTCTTTAGGAAACGCGCAAAAAGGGACAGGGAAGGATAGACAGGAAAAGGGAAAGTTCAAGGAAAAGCGCTGAGGGCGGGAAAGGGAGACGGAGCTTGAGGGGAAGCAGGTGAAGCAAGTTCTGCGAAGTGAAAAATAAACTGGACAACTGTCTCTCCGATTCTGCTACTCGAGACACTGAATGTACACTCTCACCGTAACTGCTGCCTGACTCCAGGTGGACCCCTTGCTCAACGGTAAGCCTACCGAAGGACGAAGAACCCTGGAGATACGGACGCTACTCTGGAACTCTGGAACTCTGGTATCTCTTCTTCTCTCTCACTCAGGCTTTGAGTTTTCAATCCTCTCGGAGATGTATTTCCAAACACTTACTAATGTTCTGTGAAGACAACTGTCTTTCCAAGTATCAAGAGTTCTTTTGTGAGGAGCGTGAGTTAAAGCTCCCTCACACGACTATGGTCAAATTGAAGTGCGCAGCACGACGCGCTTCGTGAGGAGACGAAATCTCGTGATCCCGCGAGACTTCAAATGTAATGGGCTAGTCAGGTAAACTCGGCGGCCATCTTTGAACGAGGTCCCAAGCTCTAAATACTTGTCCAAAAATTGCAGAGGGAGGGCTTAACCCAAACTCGATGCAGTCCTAACGAACTGCGCGGCGTGATTGTAGCATTTAGCCCCATCCTGACAGTACCCCCTCTCAAAGACCGATCCATCGGTCTTGGTTTCAGGGGATGTTGTGCATGAAATCGTCTAATTAGTTTAGGAGCATGTACATTCTTTGCAGGTTCCCATGACCTTTCCTCAGGACCAAACCCCTTCCAATCCACTAAATAATGTAGAGTTCCTTTGCTCCTCTTGGAATCTAGCACTCCCTTTACCTCATATTCTAAATGTTTGTCAACCCTCACTGGGGGGGGAGGCCTGTTTAGTCTGAGGTTAGGAGCTGTCTTCTTTAGAAGGGATACGTGAAACACTGGATGAATTCCTAACTGAGCAGGTAATTTCAATTTGACAGTGACCGGACCTTGAATTTGTTCGATGATAAAGGGACCTATGAAGCGAGGTTGGAACTTCCTATTTCCCTTTAACCTAAGATGCCTTGAAGATAACCATACTGACTCTCCAACTTGATACTGTGGTGTCTTCCTTCTGTGTTTGTCTGCCTGTTTCTTGTAGCCTGCCTTAGCCTGTTGTAAGTTGGATTCTGCAGATTTACGTGCCCTACTCAGATCTGTGAATAAATCATTGACTGCTGGAACTCCAAAATCTCCCTGGTTACTAAAGGGATTAGGATGTAACCCAGAGTTTAAATAAAAGGGAGAATACCCTGTGGAAGCATGTTTGGCATTGTTATGTGCAAACTCAGCCATCCATAGTAAATCTGGCCAGTCACCTCCCTGATCTAAGAGAAACAGACGCAAATACTGTTCAAGCTCTTGGTTCACTCGCTCAGTCTGACCATCGGTCTCAGGGTGATAGCTAGTAGATAGTCTGACCTCCACTCCCATTCCCTTCATGAACGCCTTCCAAAAGTGTGACACAAATTGGGGTCCCCGATCTGAAATCACTAACTTGGGAACTCCATGGACCCTTACGATGTTTTCCCTGAAAAGACGAGCTAATTCAGAAGCTGAAGGGATCCCTTTGACTGGAATGAAGTGACTCATCTTGGTGAAAGTGTCTACAATTACTAAGATGGTGTTGTAACCCTTACTCAGTGGGAGGTCTACTATTAAGTCTAATGTGACGGTGTGCCAAGGGTGCGGTGGTGTGGGCAAAGGCTGTAACAACCCCTGTGGTGCCTGCCTGCTAGCCTTTCCCCGGGCACAGATCTCACAAGACTCTACATATTTCTTTATTTGAGAATTCATATTCGGCCACCAAAAGTATCTCTGGACCAGATCAATGGTCTTCATAGCTCCCTTGTGGCCAGCCAACGGCTGATCATGGCAGTCTTTCAAAACTTGTTCTTGGATCTCCTTGGTAGGAAGGTATAAAGCCCCGTCTTGATAGGGCAAGGAATTAATGACTTGCCGACCCTCTTCTTGACTTGCCCACTCGGCCATCTCGGCTTCAGACATTAGCTCCCGGATTGTTTCTTGATAATGGGCTTCAGAAATGGAACACACAATCTTGGATTCAGGAATTATGGGTTGCGGAGTCACAGAATGTTCGGTGTCTTCGGTTTGAATCCGGGACAAGGCATCCGCCTTCCCATTCTTGTTTCCTGGTCGATAAGTTATCACAAAATCAAAATCCGCGAAGTATAGAGACCATCGTAGTTGACGGGGAGTTAACGTTCTTGCAGATCTTAGAAATTGAAGGTTTTTGTGGTCTGTAAACACTGTAACGGTGTGTCTGGCACCTAACAAATGATGTCTCCATTCGACAAAGGCGTCTTTCACAGCCAGCAACTCCTTTTCAGCGATGGTGTAGTTTACTTCAGCTGAATTCAGTTTCCGAGAATGATAGGCCACTGGATGTAGTTGCCCAGTTGACTTGTGTCGTTGAGACAAAATCCCACCAATTGCTTGATCAGAAGCATCAGCTTCCACAAAGAAAGGTTCTGTAGGGTCTGCATGAAGCAGGATGGGAGCAGTGGTGAAGCTCGTCTTAAGAAACTCAAAAGCTTGTTCAGCCTCCTCTGTCCAGTGGAACTTCACACCTTTCTTCAGCAATCTGGTAATTGGAATGATCTTCTGCGAGAATCCCTGGATGAATCGCCGATAGAAATTAGCGAATCCTAAGAATCTCTGAATCTCTTTCACATCCTTTGGTGACGGCCAGTCAACCACCGCTTGCACCTTCTTTGCTTCCATGGTGATTCCTCCTGGAGATAATACGAAACCTAGGAATTCCACAGTTTGCACATTAAAGGCGCATTTCTCCAGTTTTACAAAAAGTTGATGCTTGCGCAATCTCTCCAAGACTGCCTTTACATGATTTGAATGTTCTCTTGGGTCAGTGGAGTATATCAAGATGTCATCCAAATAAATCACTGCGATCCGATCCACCAAATCTCCCATAATGTCGTTGATGAAATGTTGGAAGGCTGCTGGAGCGTTGCACAAGCCAAAAGGCATGACTTGATACTCAAATAATCCGTACTTCGTCCTAAAAGCAGTCTTCCATTCATGGCCTTCTTTCATTCGGATGAGATGATAGGCCCCACGAAGATCCAATTTCGTGAATATCTTAGCGTCCTTTATCTGATCTAGGAGAACTGAAATTAGAGGCAAAGGGTAGCGGTTCTTGACCGTTACCCGATTGATTGCACGATAATCAATGCAGGTTCTCAGAGACCCCTCTTTCTTCGGAATAAAAAATAGTGGCGAAGACACTGGGGACTGCGATGGTCGAATAAATCCGTTGGCCAAGTAACGATCTAGGTATTCTTTCAGATAGCAGTTCTCCGCTTCAGTTAACGCATAAACCCTACTGCAAGGTAATGCTGCCCCAGGTTCCAGATCGATGGTGCAGTCGTAGGAACGATGTGGAGGGAGTTTCTCGGCCTCCTGTTCACTGAAGACTTCTTGGAATTCTTGATACTCCGCTGGAATTTTCATGGTGTTTATTACTCCAATAGACTCTCCACTAAAAGACAGCAAGGTGGCCAAAGATGGTTCGGGAGACTCGCTCTCAGAGGAAAAGCAATGGTCAGCACAATAGACGGAATCCATCTCGATGGTTCGATCTTCCCAATCGATGGTAGGATTATGCAGGGTCAGCCAAGGAAGTCCCAAAATTATCTGAAATTGCGGGGCATCAATCAGGTTGAACTGTAAGATCTCGCTATGTCCATTGGACTGAATCAATTCCACCATTTCGGTGTGATGGGTGATCGGACCTGATGAGAGGTTAGTACCATCAACAGCCCGAACTGACTCCTTCCGCTCCTTACGCATAGCCTGGATTCCCATCTTCTTGGCAAATTTGATATCGCAAAAATTGCCAGTGGCACCTGAATCAATCATAATTGTCACTCCTTGCCGCTCTTGCCTCCCAAATCTTAATTACTGTCAGGATGGGGCTAAATGCTACAATCACGCCGCGCAGTTCGTTAGGACTGCATCGAGTTTGGGTTAAGCCCTCCCTCTGCAATTTTTGGACAAGTATTTAGAGCTTGGGACCTCGTTCAAAGATGGCCGCCGAGTTTACCTGACTAGCCCATTACATTTGAAGTCTCGCGGGATCACGAGATTTCGTCTCCTCACGAAGCGCGTCGTGCTGCGCACTTCAATCTGTCAGGAAGGCCAAACGGAAACTCTCCACGGAGGCAGAATGAAGATAGTTCCCAATGCCCTCCTCCCGGAGCTCACTGCGTTAATTCAGCTGCTCCAGGCAGGGGGAAAGGGGAGTTGGACAGAGAAAGAGACACTCGAGCTGGCCTGGCTCCCTCCTCAGTCTTCAGCGGGATTTCAGGGAGACCTAATGCACAGAGGGAGACAGAATGCCTTTCAATACCTTCTCTACCTACTTAACATTTCAAGTTCATTGCTCTCTCTTTTTCTAAGCCTTTCTCCTACCAGATCTTTTGCTTGAGTATTGCCTCTCTTTATATTTTTCGATGTTGTTCTGTTCACGGCTTTCTATTGACCTGTATATAGCACAGAAATACACTAGGTTACTCTTCACTTACTTCCTTCAGAGTTCCACCTTATCATTACTCTCCTACTCTTTCTTACCAGACTTTGGTCTTAGCCGATTGGACAGTTTTCAATGTTGTTTGGATAACCTGTGATTCTTTCTTCCGCTACCAGTCTTAGCTGCTTGGAAGGATGGTTGCAGTGAAGTCTTGAGGCTCCCTTGCTCTTTAGGAAACGCGCAAAAAGGGACAGGGAAGGATAGACAGGAAAAGGGAAAGTTCAAGGAAAAGCGCTGAGGGCGGGAAAGGGAGACGGAGCTTGAGGGGAAGCAGGTGAAGCAAGTTCTGCGAAGTGAAAAATAAACTGGACAACTGTCTCTCCGATTCTGCTACTCGAGACACTGAATGTACACTCTCACCGTAACTGCTGCCTGACTCCAGGTGGACCCCTTGCTCAACGGTAAGCCTACCGAAGGACGAAGAACCCTGGAGATACGGACGCTACTCTGGAACTCTGGAACTCTGGTATCTCTTCTTCTCTCTCACTCAGGCTTTGAGTTTTCAATCCTCTCGGAGATGTATTTCCAAACACTTACTAATGTTCTGTGAAGACAACTGTCTTTCCAAGTATCAAGAGTTCTTTTGTGAGGAGCGTGAGTTAAAGCTCCCTCACACGACTATGGTCAAATTGAAGTGCGCAGCACGACGCGCTTCGTGAGGAGACGAAATCTCGTGATCCCGCGAGACTTCAAATGTAATGGGCTAGTCAGGTAAACTCGGCGGCCATCTTTGAACGAGGTCCCAAGCTCTAAATACTTGTCCAAAAATTGCAGAGGGAGGGCTTAACCCAAACTCGATGCAGTCCTAACGAACTGCGCGGCGTGATTGTAGCATTTAGCCCCATCCTGACACTGCCTCTCTCCCCCGATGATCCGTGACTCGACGATCGTAAGGAGACCACTCTTGCTGCAGACGTGCTGGAAGGCGGCTTGTCAAATCGTGCCCCGGATCCTCATAGAAATCATTGGAGGAAGACAAGCGGCTTCAGCAGAAAGCACAACTTACTGGATACAGGCTCAGAGGATTACAGGACGATCCGGCAGAGGGAAAGCGTGCAGTCTTCCAGCGTGCACCTCTGGAACTTCAGTCAGTGGGACAGCGCATGGGACGCATGGAGCGCTATCAGGGATGCCGGGAGAGCCTTGTCAGCAGCGGGAAAAGGACAAAGAGAGAGAAGGCCCTGGTAAGCCTAAGCTGGGTGGGAACAAGAAACAATACGGGAAAAATCAACCCGCGATGGGGCATCCAGTGGAGGGGTCGCAGCTCCTGATTAAGACTATGTTTACAGCGGTAGCTCTGGAGGGTGGGGAAAAAGTGACACCCCCGCAGGAAATATACATAATTCCCCCCCAGTTGAGGCAGAAGACAAACAGGAAAATAACCAGCCAGGAGAGGCCAGCCTAAGTTACAGGCAGGAGGAAAACTAAGGTGGATGCTTGTCGAATGGAGCAGGGGTAGACACTCACCCTACTGACAATATTGTGGCAGAGGAGGTGGATGCGGGTGAGAGTGAGGGCAATAAAAAGGAGGGAGAATCCACTTTAACTGAAGTAGCCAAAGACAAAATCAAAAGTCTGTCGGAGCTAGGCAAAGGCAATGAAAGACGCTTGGGTCCCATGTCTCCAGACGCAGCAGGGGGTGAATATTTCTTCTCCCTAACTTATGACACGGACTTCTCCAAGCAGGAGAGCCTCTCATCGAGTAAGGATGACACTTCAGACTTCAATAGCTCCATGGAAGATTCGCAGCTCACCCAGAGAAAAAAACCTCAAGAAACAAGACCAAGACAAAGAGAAGGAAGAACAGCAGGTCTGAGAGCAGCCGCCAACAAATGAAATGGGACTATTCTAACCCCAAATTGAAATTGGAGACAGAAGAAGCGGCTGGAACACCTACAGGAAATCAGGAGCCCTCACTATCCACTATATTCTCATCATTAAAACAGATGCAATCAGAGAATAGAAACGAGAGTCGCCGGGCTAGGATCGCCTCCAAAAAAGTGCATGGAGGATTCGTAAAATAAGTAAGGCCTGTGGAGAGATCACGGAATGATTAGTGATGGTGAAAGGACAGACGGAGTTAATGGAGGCACAAGTAGAGACTTTGAAAGTGGAAAATACATCTCAGGGAGCAGGCCTCACAGATACTATATCCAAACTTGAGGATCAGGAAAACTGTCAGAGGCGGAACAACTTACGATTCCTGGGAATACCAGAGGGGGTGGAGGGAAGCAACCCAAAAGAGTATGTGGTAAGGTTGCTGAGAGCTGCTTTTCTGGACTTGACCAAATGGGACTGGGACATGGAGATTCAGCGAGCGCCTAGGTCTCCGCTCATGGCAAAAAAGAACCCACAAAGAGAGTCGGAGAAGCCTAGAGCAATCTTGTTTTTCTTCTGCAATTTTCTACGAAGGCAAATAAGTTACGATAAGGCTCATCCCAATTCACAGAAGACATTTGAAAATGTTTCGTTTTTCGTTAGACCGGACTTCGCGAACACTACCATTGAGCGAAGATAGCGCCTCCGGCAGCTCATCAATCAATTCCAGAAAATTGGGGCCAAAGCCTACCTTCAGAGTCTGGCTGGGCTACAAACGGTGTATAGGGGGAATATCTGTAGCTTTGTCTCTGAGATTCAGGCCCAGGACTATCTATCTAGTATTAAACCAGGGGCAAGTGCAAACAAAACATAGGGGGCAAGCAGGTGGACTCAGATGGGCCAGTTAGGGCACGGGGTAAGGTAGAGGTATGAGCCAAATGTCTTGCCTGGGTAGGGCGTAAAAGTCTTATCTTTAACTATTTCTAATGGGGCTGAGGAGGTAGGCTGTATAAAAAAAGGAAATGGAGGATGGAAAAGGAAAAAAGTTGTTTTGTTGTTGTTATAGATTGGGTGGGGGCGGCGCAGCAGGGGATTGAGCACTCGCCATCGCTCAGGCTTGGCCTGATTACTCATGTTTTGCATGTGGGTGGGTTTCGTGAGAGGGAGCTCTACAGAAGGGTAGAAGAGTTTGGAAAGTGGGATGTACTGAAGGCAGGCAACTACGGGAAAATGCAACTATTGTCAAATAGGGAAAGAGGGGTGGGCACTATGATGTGCATATGGTTAGCATAGGGCAAGGAGCAGGGGTAGTGAAAATTGCAACACTCAATCTATGCAGGCTTAATGATTTAAAGAAAAGACAAAAAATGGCACAAGGACTTAGGGCATTGCAGGCAGACATTATTTGTCTACAAGAGACTCACTTGGAGGGATCAAGAAGTGGTCTGTAAAAGAATTTGGGGTTCAAATTTATCACAGGTACTGCCCAAGCCACCAGAACTCGGGGGGGGGGGTGGCGGTCCTAGCTCAAAATAATAAAGTACGGTTTGTTTTAATTTCTTTTTATTGAATACCAACAAAAAGAATAAACAGTACAGATTCACGGTTATGGCAGTGTTTGAACTTCTTTTGACATTAATTTGGCACATTTGATTCAGTTACAGCAAAGAGTCTCCACCCCAATTAGTTATCCTCATCTTTAAATCTCTAGTTCTTCTGGGAAGGTTTGCGTCGGCACCTTGGGTGGCGTACATATATCTTCCCTGTAAGAGTTCCATTTCCCCATACTTGCATCCATTTTTTCGGGCACCCCTGGACACATAAACTGTTTTCCCACTGAACATACACCAGTCCATATCGTTCCCCCATTCCTTCACTGTTGGTACTTCTTGTGCCCCCCATTTCCTTGCAATGTTCCTCTTGGCCACCATCCTCCCAGTACTGCCCACATTTTCTCTTTACTCTTTAGGTCCGTTGACTCCTGTACATTCAGCAGGCACCACCTGGGCTCTGGTTTCTGGTGTACTCCCAACACTTCCCCCATGCATCAGACCACTTCTCTCCAGTACCCGCCGATGAGCGGACAATCCCATATAATGTGCATGAATTTACCCTCCTGCCCACATTGCCTTCTACAATTAGGGTCTTCCCTATGTCCCATCTTGACTAAAATGGGTCCTGTAAAGTATATTCTGTGCAAGACTTTCAATTGTACAAGTTTCAGTTTTGACACCTCCCTAGACAATGCAAGTGCCTCCTGCCATTCCTCTTCCTCCAATTTCTTCAAATCTCTCTCCCACTTATCACGGAGTTGAGGAAGGGGATCAGGTGAGTTGTTATTCAATTTTGAATAAGACAGAGAGATTGCCTTACATGGCATATATCCATCCAGGAGTCTATCCTCAAGGGGCGAGGCCTCCGGAGGGATCACATACCCTGGGATTACCATTTATAACGCATGACGCACTTGTAGGTATCTGAACCTCTCGGTCTCTGCTAGTTAATAATCTTGCTGTAATGTGTCAAATGTCACTGCTTCCCCCTTTTTCCAGAGATCTCCCACTCTTGATATCCCTATGGTGTCCCATTTATCAAAGCCTTTTGATCTCCAAAGGGATCCTAGTTTTTCCATGTACTATAGTGGGGTGGCTAGGGTTATGGCGTTTGCCCTTCTCTGTGCCATATGCCACACCTGTGCTGAGTGGACTGTAGGGCCTGTCAGCCCTAACTTCTTAGGGTTGGAATACAGTGCTCGCGTGTAATTACTCCCTGGGAAAAGCCACCTGTCCATTGCATATCCCAAATCATTTGGAAGTCGATAAATACAGTGGTTGATGGCCACTAATTTTGCCGCCCAGTAATACTTTTTAACATTTGGCAATCCAATTCCCATGTCATACCAGTTTTTTACCAACTTCGGGAATGATATTCGTGGTGGACTATTCCCCAGAGCAGCATTCTCTGTGCACTTTCCACTACTGTAAAATAGGATGCAGGGACTATGTCTATGCATAAGAAGTGCGGTAATTACATCATTTTGAAGAGTGCACGCCCTACCCAGTAATGATAGCGGCAGCGTCTTCCAGTGTTGCATGTCATGTCTTAATCGCTGTAGCGGCGGCTGCAAGTTGGAAGTATAATAAAGCTTAGGATCTTTAGTGGTATATATATCCCTAGATACTTGAACCCATCCCTAGCTATTGTCACCTGGCAATCTCTGGGAAGGGCGGCAGGGTCACCATGCAGTACATTTATTACCGATTTCGTCAAGTTAATGGAATATCCCGAATAGGTGCCAAACTTAGTAAATATATTAAGGACCCAATGTAGGGATCTCTTTGGAGAAGCCAGGTATAACAGGATATCATCAGCATATAAAGATATGCGATCCTCCCATCCCTCTGCCCATCTCTGTCCTTGAATAATAGGGTCCTTACGGATCCAGCAAGCTAGGGGCTCCAATGTTAAAGCAAATAATGGTGGGGCTAAAGGACCTCCCTGTCGCGTCCCTCTATGGAGATGGAAAGCAGCTGATATTTTATTGTTTACTGCCACTTGGGCGAGAGGACCTGAATACAGGAATCACACCCAGCTAATAAATTTCGGGCCAAATACAAACTTATCCAAAACTGCGAATAGGTACAACCATTCTAAGGTGTCAAACGCCATGGTGGCGCCTAAGGACACCACCATTGCATCCTCTCTTGAAGTGTCCACCCTTCCCATGACCCCATGTAGTCTCCGTAGGTTCAAAGATGTATTTCTAGCAGGCATAAATCCTGACTGGTCCAAGTGAATCAGCCAGTAAATCACCCAGACCAACCTGGTGGCCAAACAAGAATTTTGACCCCAACATTCAGCAATGAAATATGTTTAGGTTTCCGCTTGTGGTGAATCACAACTAGTGTGGCTATTCTCTGATCTTGTGGGAGATATCCCTTCTCCAGACTCTTCATACATGGCTTTAATGTATGAGGCTATTCTATCTGTTTTTTAATTTGTCAAGCTCAATGGGTAGCCAATTCGGTCCCATTGCCTTCCCTCTCTGAAGGTTCCGGATCGCAATGAAGTGAAGCTCTGTCCTCATCTATTAGTGTAGGTAATTGCATTTCCGACCGTAGCTCTTTCGCCTCACTCTCCTGCCTACTATTAACTTTAGACAAGTAGAGCTGTTCATAATACCTAGCAAATTCACTAGCAATGACTTGTGGGTCTTTAAGGCTGTCCCCGGAATCAGTTACCAACTTTGTGACCAGTCGATCTGCCATTTCTCTTTTGTCAAGCCAGGCCAATAACTTCCCTGCTTTATCCCATAACTCATATATACTCCCGAGTTTATGACTGTCTAATGTTCTCGCCATATCTCGCTTCATTTCTATACTCTTTTTGTTTTAGTTTTAGTAAGTGCGCACTGTCCCGACCCTTCTTGCCTTGTCAGTTCATTTTAACTTTGATATTTCCTGCTCTATTCGGAGCAGTCTAGCGTTTTTTTCCTTCTTTGCTCCTGCTATCTGAGATAGTGCATGTCCCGGTATCACCGTCTTGAAGGCCTTTCAGAGGTTCTGCGCTGATTCTACCAAACCTTCATTTTCTTTAAAATATTGATCAATTTCCTGGGTGACCTTCTGTTTTATTCTCGGGTTGCGAAGGTACCATGGATTTATAGGCGCTACTCTAGTGCTACTACCTTTCCCTATTTCAACCTGCACCCATATGGGGGAGTGATCAGAGATACCTATCCCCAGGTGCCTGATCTGCTGAATATATCTGACCTGGTCGGCTGGGGTAAGGGTATAATCCATTCATGAAAGGCTATTATGTGCCCCTGAGTAAAAGGTCAAATTTATATCTTTCGGATGATGAACCCTCCAGACATCTGCTTACCTGAATGCATCCAGGAAATGCAGGAGTACTGCTTTCGATAGGACTATAACCCTGGGTGGGTGATGATCTAGATACCAGATAATACAGAATTAAAGCCTCCCCCATCACCTATTTCCGGATGGGAAATGTTCACATCACTTTTCCTAAGTCTCTCAGTGCCACTTCTTGTAGTCCGGGCGGTAGGTACACCGACATTATGTTAAATACTTCACCCTCCCAGATCCCAGACACTGCTGCATATCTCCCCAAACAGTCTGTATATACTTAATCAATCGACATGGGAAAGGTCCTTTTTTTCAATATACCCACTCCCCTCGAGCCCGTGGTAAACCCTGAGTGTTCCACTAGTTGGTACCCCCATCTAGCCAGGGCTTTGCAATAAAGTATAGTTTGGCCCATCTGGTACAGACTCCATGGGGAGGTGTGTGATCATGTGGTGTAATCTGATGGGGGATAGATCATTCACACTCTGCCCAATCTATAGATTGGTGTTGAATGATCCAGGGGTATTTAATTGGTTGAATAACAAGCTTGTCCACTGGCCACTACCCATTATAATATGTGGGGACTTTAATATTAATCTTCCGAACAACTGGGAGGCGCACCCTAAATACGGGGGTAGGAAACCCAAGGTATTACAAGCCTTATACAATTTGTGTGACACATATCAGCTGATAGATGTTTGGGCCAAGACTAAACTATTTGAGAATAGCTACACATATTTCTCAGCCCCGTACTCAAAGCATTGCGGGCTGGACTATTTTCTGGTATACTCAACTGTACAGCAAGACTGCAGAATCAATAGATTCCCCAGGTTTCTGTCAGACCACAACTCGTTGGTGTTAGAAATAAGGATGTCAGGAATTGCACCTAAAACTTCTTCCTGGACCTTTGAGAGAGCTCTGTTAAGGGATCAGGGCTATTAAGAGCATATGAGGGCTTGGATACTTGAATTTTGTAATCATAATCTAGGTACTGCTCCCCTGATAACTGTTTGGGGCTGTTTTATAGCAGCATTTAGGGGGGAGACAATTCAATTCTTGAAGAAAGGTGAGGATGAGAAATGGAGGGTGCAGGAGCTGTATACTAGATTAACCTAGGCAGAGCAAAAGCTTGCTACGGCGGTACAGCATGGAAACGATCTAAAGGCCACTCAAGAAGAGATAGCACTAGCCAAAGCTTCTATTGGGGAATCTCTGTTAGAGAAATCAGTCAATAAGATAGCAAGTAGCAAAGAGGAGGCATACAAGCTTAGTGACAAGATAGGATACCAACTCGCAGTTCGTACCCGAGAGGAATATTTCCGCAACACAATTACACATATTAGGGATCCAGTACGGGGGTTAGTTCAGGGCACGGAGGAGATAAAGTGGCTTTTCATAGGTTTTTATCAAAGTCTATATCAGGAGGATATGGTTGGCTCAGAATCTAGAGGATTCACTGACATGCGAGGAGGTGCTTGCAGCGCCCACGAGTCTGTCAGATCGGAAGTCTGCTGGGCCTGATCTCATACTGGTGGAATTCTATAAGGTTTTTTAAAAAAAATTGTTAGACGGCGACCTCAGAGGAGCCCGGGAAGGGAGTCCTGACTACCCTGAGACCCACCCTCAAGTATCGTAGCCGGGCACTGGCGGGAGACTCCTCAGGAGGAGAGTCTCGTATCGAGGATCGTACTTCAGGCACCACACGACACAGAAACAACACACCGTGCGTTCTTAGGAACCAATCTTTATCAAATAGGTTAGCACTGCAAATATGTACAAGGAGAGCGCGGGCTCAATGAGTCTCGGAAGGGATAGGGGGTAGCGGGACAGTCTTTGGCACAAAAGTTCAAGGTAAAGGTGTACCCGGCGCACAGCTCACAATCCTCGAGCTGGGGGGTGGGCTGGTTGTCGGGGGGTCCGGCGGGACCAGTGGAGTCTGTGGAAGCCGCGAGTCACTCAGCGGGCTCAGGTACAAGTTCGGAGGTCTTACGATCTTCAGGGAGCCGCGAGGCACTCAGCAGGGCTCAGGTACAAGTTCGGAGGTCTTACGATCTTCAGGGAGCCGCGAGTCACTCAGCAGGGCTCAGGTACAAGTTCGGAGGTCTTACGATCTTCAGGGAGCCGCGAGTCACTCAGCAGGGCTCAGGTACAAGTTCGGAGGTTTTACGATCTTCAGGGAGCCGCGAGTCACTCAGCAGGGCTCAGGTACAAGTTCGGAGGTCTTACGATCTTCGGGGAGCCGCGAGTCACTCAGCAGGGCTCAGGTAGGTTCCAAGTTCCAGGAGCCGCGACCGCGTCCGCAGGCTCTCGTTGTTCCAGCGTCGAATCTGCCGGACAGTCCCAGAGCACCCCTTGTTATAGGTCGACCCCTCTTTGATGTCCGGAGTCTGTGCAGGCAGGGGTCTTGTCACCTGGGGGTCGCTTGTCGGGGGTTTCCTGCCATTGTCTTTCGATCCTTTCAGGGCCGGGTCGGGAGGAGTCCCAGACACCCAGCAGGCGTGGAGCCAGCCTTCAGGGAGGCCGGAGGGCCGATCGAAACCCATCGTCCCAGGGGAGCTCAGAGGTGCGATAGAAACTGCTCCTCCCTCTCTCAACCCCTGGAAGCGTGATGTCCTCCAGCCGGAGTGGCGCCTCTAGGCCCGGGTCGCGCTGGGGCCGGGCGGCCATCTTGGTGCATGAAGTGGGCACGCGGGCCCGGGGTGGCCGAAAGGAGAGAGGCCATGGACGAGGGTGTCCGGGTTGAGTGTGTGTGTTCTGGTGGAAAGGCTTGGTGAGGCCGGGGGGTTGGGGCCACCGGCACCAGGTTAGGTGGTGTGGGGACCAGTAGGGCCATGTTACAAGGCCGGGTCCAACACGCGTCCCCCCCAGCTGAAAGCCGGAGAGAACTGCCCATCATCTTGGGGGGTTCTCTTCGCTGAGGCGGAAGAACCGGGAGAGGCCATCGGCGTTGGCGTGGTCCGTCCCAGGACGGTGTTCCACGGTGAAATCCATCCCCTGAAGGGAGATTGACCACCGCAGTAGCTTGGGGTTTTCTCCCCGCATCTGCATAAGCCATCGCAAGGGCCGATGATCGGTTTGGACTTTGAAATGGGTGCCGAACAGGTAAGGGCGTAGTTTCTTGAGTGCCCAGACCACGGCAAAGGCTTCGCGCTCAATGGTACTCCATCGCTGTTCTCTGGGTAACAGCCGCCGACTGAGGAAGGCGACGGGCTGGTCCAGGCCGTGGTCATTCACCTGGGACAGGACGGCCCCAATGCCATGCTCGGAGGCATCGGTCTGGACTACAAACTCCTTGGAGTAGTCGGGAGCCTGGAGGACGGGGGCCGTGCACATGGCCTTCTTTAGGGCATCGAACGCCTCCTGGCAGGCGGGTGTCCACTGAACCTTTTTTGGCTGTTTTTTGGATGTGAGTTCTGTGAGGGGGCGACAAGGCTGCCATACCCCTTGATGAATCTGCGGTAGTAGCCAGTGAGGCCCAGAAAGGCTTGAACCTCCGTTTGGGTGGTGGGGGGTTCCCAGGCCACGATGGCGTCGATTTTTGGTTGTAGAGGGGCGACCTGGCCACTCCCGACCTGGTGCCCCAGGTAGACTACTGATCCTTGTCCAATTTGGCACTTGCTGGCTTTTACTGTCAGGCCTGCCTGGCGCAGGGCGGTTAGCACTCTCCGGAGGTGCTGGAGGTGCTCACTCCATCCGGAACTGAAAACGGCGATGTCGTCCAGATAGGCCGCGCTGAACTGTTCTAGCCCGGCCAGGACTCTATTTACCAGTCGCTGGAAGGTGGCCGGGGCATTTTTCATTCCGAAGGGCATTACGCGGAAGCGGTAATGCCCATCTGGGGTGGAGAGGGCAGACCGCTCCTAGGCCCCCTCGGTGAGCGCAATCTGCCAGTATCCGCAGGTGAGGTCGAAGGTGCTGAGGAACCGTGCTGCCCCGAGTCGGTCAATGAGCTCGTCGGCTCGTGGAATGGGGTGGGCATCGGCTCGGGTGACGTCATTGAGCCCCCGGTAGTCCACACAGAACCGGAGCTCGGGGGCGACACCGGGGGCCGCTGCCTTCGGGACCAGGACCACGGGGCTGGCCCAGGGACTGTCAGATGGCTCGATCACTCCCATGGTCAACATCTTTGAGACTTCAGCTTGAATGCAGGACCGGACCCGGTCGGGGACCCGGTAGGCTCGGTGTCTCACCGGCGGGCTGTCCCCGGTGTCCACGTCATGGACACACCAGTCGGTGACTCGGGGGATCAGGGAGAAGAGGTCGGCAAATTGTCCTAGTAGCTGGCGGCAGTCTTCTTGCTGCTGGGCAGTGAGAGCTGGGGAGAGATTCACTCCCTCCACGGAGCCATCCTGCTCCTTGACACACAGGAGGTCCGGGAGGGGATCGGACTCATCTTCGGCCCCGTCATCGGTGGCCAGCAGGAGGCTTAGTTCTGTCCTCACGAAGTGAGGCTTGAGGCGGTTCACGTGAAGGACCCGGAGGGGATCTCGAGGCGACTGGACGTCCACCAAGTATGTGACTGGGCTCTTCCGCTCAATCACTTTGTAGGGCCCGGTCCACCTGTCCTGGAGGGCGCCTGGCTTCACGGGAGCCATGACCCATACTTGTTGGCCCGGCTGGAACTCGACCAGAGTGGCATTCTGGTCGTACCAGCGCTTCATCTCTTCTTGGCTTGTCTCTAGGTTGGCCTCGGCCAGTGCTCGGAACTTCCTGGTCTGGTTCCGGAGGGTCAGAACATAGTGGAACACATCTCATGGGGTGGTCTGGGGTGCCGCCTCCCACCCTTCCTTAACCAAGCTGAGGGGACCTCGGACGGGGTGTCCATAGAGCAACTCAAACGGGCTGAACCCTAGGGACTTCTGGGGGACCTCTCGGTAAGCGAACAAGAGGCAGGGGAGCAGGATGTCCCACTTACGCCGGAGGGGCTCTTCTAGGCCGGTGATCATCCCTTTCAGAGTCCGGTTAAACCTCTCTACTAGGCCATTCCCCTGGGGATGGTACGGGTTAGTGAATTTGTAGGACACTCCACATTGTTGCCACAGGGACGTCATGTACCTCGAGATAAAATTAGTTCCGCGATCGCTCATGACCTCGCGGGGGAACCCTACCCGGGAGAAGATCCCCATCAGGGCCCGGCCCACTACGGGGGCCGTGACGGTGCGTAGGGGGATCGCCTCAGGGTATCGGGTGGCGTGATCCACCAGGACCAGGATGAAACGGTGACCTTGGGAGGTGGGGGGGTCCAGGGGCCCCACGATGTCGATCCCGACTCTTTCAAAGGGGGTATTGACGACCGGGAAGGGTTGGAGGGGAGCCTTGCGCTTCCCCCCACTCTTCCCGCTAGCTTGGCACGTGGGACAGGACTTGCAGTGGGCTTCTACGGCTGCTCTCATCTTAGGCCAGTAAAAATGGGTCACGAGACGGCTGTAGGTCTTGTCTTGACCCAGGTGGCCGGCAAGGGGGACGTCGTGGGCTAAGCCCAGGAGGAAGTCTCGGAAGCGGAGGGGTACCACCAGCACCCGTCCGGATCCCAGCTCCACCGACTTCTGCTCACTATACAAAATGCTATTTTCCCAATAAATTCGGTGCGTGCCAGTTTGGTCGCCTGCGGCTTGGCCCTCGGCCTGGCGCCGCAGTCCGACCAGGGAAGGACAGGTGGCTTGCTCTTGGCAAAACTCCTCCCGGGTGGGTCCACCCTCGTGGCGCCATTGGGCCAACTCGGGTAGATCTCCTAACTCAGGGACCGGGGCGGTATCGGACAGGGAGGGCTCGTCGCTGGCGACGGGCCCCTCCGATGGGGGGACGGGAGGACCCTCGGGGGTTACTGCTCTGACTTCTTCGGTCGGGGCGCCTTCGACTTCTCCCAGGGGGGTGAGTCGGGCTGACATAGAT
The DNA here is from genome assembly GCF_964204655.1 of Triturus cristatus. NCBI lineage: Eukaryota > Metazoa > Chordata > Amphibia > Caudata > Salamandridae > Triturus > Triturus cristatus. Next base: position 464,580,739 of record NC_140587.1, on the reverse strand, counting down.
CGGGTGGTGGCGCACACCCACTCGGGGAGCCCCATCATCCCTAGGTGGGCCTTGCGTTCGACGTGTTTCCAGGGCGAACTCTCCAGGTCGTTCCCTAGGAGGCAGTCGACCGGCTGGGAGGTTCTTACGGCCACCCTCAGTTTACCTATTACTCCACCCCACTCAAACGGCACCAGAGCTACCTGACACATACTCTCTCTATTATCGGCGGAAATGACTGGGCAAAAGACGTTGGGGAGGATCTGCTCCTCGGGGACTAAGTGCCTGAGGACACCGGTGATGCTGGCCCCGGTGTCCCGCAGGGCCTCTATTTGGTGGCCATTGATCTTAACGAGCTGCCCGTATTTCTTCGTGTTGGAGGGCAGGAGGCTACCAGGGACCATCTCCCTATCTCCCAGGGATACTAGGGCCATGGCTGCGGGTTCCCATTCCCCGGCTTCCTCAACCTCCTCCCCCAGAGCTATGTTGGCTATCTGTCTTGCAGGGGTGTTTCGGGTGGCCATGGGGCACTCTGGGTCATTGGCGTAGTGCCCGGGCTTCTGGCAACGGAAACAAGTGACGGTTACCCTGTGTCCCCGTCTCCCGGGGGGTCCGGTTACTGGTGGGGGGGGTGCTGGGAAAGGTGGAGATTGGGTCTTCGGAGGACTAGGCTGGGACTCTCTCTGGCCTCCCTGGTTCCCCCCCCCTCTCTGGCGGGGCGGTCCCTGACTAGCTCGGGGGTATTCTCCTACCATGCCCCGGGTGACCCGGGTGTTGGTCCAGCGGTCTGCTTCCACCGCCAGCTTTCTGGGATCGGTGAGCTTGCTGTCGAGCAGATGCTGGCGTAGTTCCACAAAGCAGTTCGCAGCCAGGTGTTCCCACAATAGGAGGTCGGTGAGCTCCTCAAGAGTGGTGACTTTGCTGCCCTTGACCCACCCATCAAAGGCCCGACTAAAAAAGTTTACATATTCTACCCAGGTGGTGCCCGGGATTTTCCTGCAGTCCCGGAATCGTTGACGGTACATCTCGGGGGTGAGACCGTACCTTGTGAGTAGAGCCTCTTTCATGTGGCTGTAGGAGGTCTGCAGAGAGAGGGGTAGGTCGAGCAGGGTGTCTCTTCCTTCGCTCAGAAATCATTCCCACAACCCTGCCCCCCAGTCCTTCTGCGGGACCCGATGGGAGGTCATGGCGACCTCGTAGGCCCTGAACCATTGCTGAATGTCATCGTTTTTATAATATTCCTTGACCACATCTTTGGGGATGTGGACCTTCTGCTCCGCTGGGGAGGTCGCCTCTCGGTTTCCCGGGGGCCTCCCTTCCTCACTTCTGGCCTTGAGTTCGATTTCCTTCAAGCTGCGCTCGTGCTCCAGTTGGAGCTTCCTTCCTTCATGTTCCCGTTGGAGCTTCTTCTCTTCTAGCTCGCCTTGCACGCGCATTTGCTCTACTGCTAGCTTTTTCTCTGCTAACTTTAATTTGCCTTCGATTTTGAGCTTAGCTAACTCGAGTTCGTGATTGCGGCTTCTCTCTCTGTCCGCGAGTTCCTCCGGGGATAGGCCCCCGTCTGGTACGATGTTTCGCACCTGATTGTTGCTGCTTTCGCCTTGGGAAGGTTCGGCCTCGTCGGGGCGCTCCCCCGGGTTTTCCGGGCGGGAGGCCCCGGTATCCACCCAGGCTTTCAGTGCTTTCTGCAAATCTTCCTTGGTGTTGAGACCGGTGGTAGCGATTCTAAGTTCTTTGCAGAATTGCTTTAGTTCTTTGTGTGTGTATTCTTCTAGTTGTTCCACCTGGAACACCCTGTTGGCGTTGATTTCTGCGGGGATCACGGTGTTTCCTTCTGCCATCTTTGTTGGTAGTGCGTCCGTCGTTCACAGTACGATCTCTCGGTGATGGGCCCGAATCCCACCGCTGCCACCAATGTTAGACGGCGACCTCAGAGGAGCCCGGGAAGGGAGTCCTAAATACCCTGAGACCCACCCTCAAGTATCGTAGCCGGGCACTGGCGGGAGACTCCTCAGGAGGAGAGTCTCGTATCGAGGATCGTACTTCGGGCACCACACAACACAGAAACAACACACCGTGCGTTCTTAGGAACCAATCTTTATCAAATAGGTTAGCACTGCAAATATGTACAAGGAGAGCGCGGGCTCAATGAGTCTCGGAAGGGATAGGGGGTAGCGGGACAGTCTTTGGCACAAAAGTTCAAGGTAAAGGTGTACCCGGCGCACAGCTCACAATCCTCGAGCTGGGGGGTGGGCTGGTTGTCGGGGGGTCCGGCGGGACCAGTGGAGTCTGTGGAAGCCGCGAGTCACTCAGCGGGCTCAGGTACAAGTTCGGAGGTCTTACGATCTTCAGGGAGCCGCGAGTCACTCAGCAGGGCTCAGGTACAAGTTCGGAGGTCTTACGATCTTCAGGGAGCCGCGAGTCACTCAGCAGGGCTCAGGTACAAGTTCGGAGGTCTTACGATCTTCAGGGAGCCGCGAGTCACTCAGCAGGGCTCAGGTACAAGTTCGGAGGTTTTACGATCTTCAGGGAGCTGCGAGTCACTCAGCAGGGCTCAGGTACAAGTTCGGAGGTCTTACGATCTTCGGGGAGCCGCGAGTCACTCAGCAGGGCTCAGGTAGGTTCCAAGTTCCAGGAGCCGCGACCGCGTCCGCAGGCTCTCGTTGTTCCAGCGTCGAATCTGCCGGACAGTCCCAGAGCACCCCTTGTTATAGGTCGACCCCTCTTTGATGTCCGGAGTCAGTGCAGGCAGGGGTCTTGTCACCTGGGGGTCGCTTGTCGGGGGTTTCCTGTCATTGTCTTTCGATCCTTTCAGGGCCGGGTCGGGAGGAGTCCCAGACACCCAGCAGGCATGGAGCCAGCCTTCAGGGAGGCCGGAGGGCCGATCGAAACCCATCGTCCCAGGGGAGCTCAGAGGTGCGATAGAAACTGCTCCTCCCTCTCTCAACCCCTGGAAGCGTGATGTCCTCCAGCCGGAGTGGCGCCTCTAGGCCCGGGTCACGCTGGGGCCGGGCGGCCATCTTGGTGCATGAAGTGGGCACGCGGGCCTGGGGTGGCCGAAAGGAGAGAGGCCATGGACGAGGGTGTCCGGGTTGAGTGTGTGTGTTCTGGTGGAAAGGCTTGGTGAGGCCGGGGGGTTGGGGCAACCGGCACCAGGTTAGGTGGTGTGGGGACCAGTAGGGCCATGTTACGAGGCCGGGTCCAACAAAAATCAATTTAAAGGAATTATGTTTAGCCTCTTTAGACAGACCTTTGGGGGAAAAAACCCACCAAAGTCATGGGCTGAGGCAAAAATTGTGGTATTCCCCCAAAACAAAAATCCAATAGAGGAACTAGGTACTTACCGCCCAGTCACATTAATGAACTGTGACACCAAGATATATGCAAAAACTCTAGCAGCCCACTTGGTCTCCTTAATTGACGGTATGGTGACCCATTGGCAGCATGGATTTATTCTGGGGAGAAGCACTACGGATCATATTCGGAGGCTAATCACATTGTTTGATGCAAGGCAGGTGTCAGGAGACCCTATGGCAGCGATTCTGCTGGATGCAGAAAAAGCCTTCGATAGGATCTCCTGGCACTTTCTCTGGGCAGTAATGGCTGGTAAGGGGATAGGGCCTAACTTTATTGGGGCTGTAAAAGCCCTTTATGATAACCTGGTAACAAACGTAGGGATAAACAGTGAACTAACACAGAGGGTGATGATTACAAGGGGAACACGGCATGAATGTCCGTGCTCACCGCTAATTTTTGCACTCTAGATATGCCGATGACGTGGCCGTGTCTACATCTGATCTAACCCTTAAGCTGCAATCAGAATGATAGAAGAAGAAGCATCAATATTTGGGGAACTGTTTGGGTATTCACTGAATAAAGAAAAACCAGATAATTGTCAATGAATTTACTAGACTGAATGATTATAGAATAGTGCGGAGAGCAACATATTTAGGGGTAGTTATTGGAGCCAATCTTCATGCTGTGGTCAATGAGAATCTAAGCCCAGAATTAAAGAAATCAAAAGCTGCACTTTGTAAGCTGGAAATCTGCATCTGACATTAGTAGGTCGCTGCAATTTAATCAAAATGGTATATTTCACAAAACTTGTATATCTAATGAGAGCCATTCCACTCATTATTCCCAACCTCTGGTTTAAAAATTCAAGAATCTGTTCTCACAATTCATTTGGTCATACACCAAGCCAAGAAGAGCAGTCAAGTATTTAACACTTCCTAAAGAGCGGGGAGGACTGGCCCTTCACAATTTGAGGCTGTATTATTGGGCTACCTGTTTGATACATTACTCAATACTACTTAGGCACTGCCCCCCGTGAGAGTATCTTGAATTGTCCATCTAGCTATGAATTATTGATCGGGATGGAGGCCTGGGGTTCCATATGGCGGCGACTCGAGTTAGGATACTATAAAAAGGTCAGATTCAAGACTCTTCTAGCTGCCTTTCAGACATGGGCTCCTATTCGAAGACTATTAGGGATTGGAAAACTAAATGCTTATACTCCTCTCCAGAATAATGAAAATCTCCCTGGGGTATTCAACTATTATTGGATGGTAAACTGGGCTCAGATGGGGATTGTTAACATAGGATGCTTTTATACAACTCAGGGCTTTACATCTTTTGAGGAACTTAAAGGGAGATTCAGTTTAACGCATAAAGAATTTTTTAAGTTTCTCCAAATCAGGGGTTTCCTGCTGAAAAAATGAAAGAAGGAGATAAAAAGAACGAGCTAGTAGAAAAACTGCAGCAGATGGTCTCTCCCCGTATTGGTATAGTATACAACTTCCTGAATACGCTAAAGGCAGATGATATGGATAAAACTGCAGAAAAATGGGAAAACAAGTTAAACGTTCCGGTAGAGGCAGTTCATCATGCCTTTTCAGTGATTCAGGATGTTCTAATGTCTGCTAAGCTACAGGTTCAATTTTATAAAAACATATTTTTTTCTCTACTACACACCAGATCGGATTGCCAAGTGGGGTACAGGGAAGGGGACCCAATGCCCGCGTTGTTCTTTATTTAAGACCAATATTATTCATGTGTTCGCAACTTGCAACGCTCTTACGGGGGTTATTGGGCAGATTGAAGGATTTTTAAGAGATGAACTGAGAATAGAAGCAACTATAACACCGGTTTCAATTTTACTGGGAATCAATGAAAGTGGCTCGGCTGAGGAAGGCAGGGGGATGATGAGCATCGCTATAACTATATTCCGGCTGTGTATTGCTTCTGCATGGCTGGATACAAATCTCCCCTCCTATCAGAAATGGTTGGCCAGGTTGCTTGCAGCGTATAAACTTGAGGAATGCATCTATGCACGTAAGGGCATAAGGTGAGAAAGAAAGGGGGTAAAATTTGGAAACTCCTTGCCACTTGGAAAGAGCAAAAGGAAGGGCAATGCTGTACATGCAATTTATTTGTGCGAAATGTCTAATGGTATACAGACCGAAGTCTAACAGTATACATGAATTGCGATGGGTGTCATTTTTAAAAAGATGGGTGACTTTTGTTTTCTTATTTCCAGCTTCAGCCGGTTCCTTTATTTTAGTATGATACTGTGTTTTCATCCTTCTGTAGGGCAGGTGGTGGGGTGGGGGACCTGGTACTGGGAATAAAAGTGTTAAAATTCAATAAAGTTATTTATTTTGTTTTAAAAGGGAGACTTGGGGGAATGGTGGGGTGGGTGGAGATTTGTGGCTCCACTCAGATTCTGGAACTTTCCTTCACAGAGATGCGAGGAAAATGTTTTTTTAGACACATTTTGAGGTTTGCAAAGGATTTTAGGTTACAGACCCTGGTGAGAGCCACACAAGTCACCACATCCTGGATTCCCATAGGTGTCTAGTTTTAAAAAATGTGCACGTTTGCTAAGTTTCCTGCGGTGCGGACTTGAGCTAGGGCCCAAAATCCCCAGATAGGCACATACCAAGAAAAGAGGCCAGTTTTCAGTTGAAAAATGTGATATGTCCATGTTGCGTTTTGGGCCATTTCCTGTCGCAGGCACTAGGCCTACCCACACAAGTGAGGTAAACTTATTATCGGGAGACTTAGGGAACACAGAATAGCAGAATAAGTGTTTTTATCAACTGCCTTTCTATGCATTTCTGCCTTCTAAATGTAAGACAGTGTGGAAAAATGAAGTAATTTTGAAAAATGCCTTCTAATTCACATATAGGAGATATATAGGTTTCCTTGATACCTATTTTTCACTCTTTATATTTTACCAAATGAATTGCTGTATACCAGTGCACAATGAAAAACTATTGCATTGTACAGCTGAGTTATTGGCTCTGCGTACCTTAGGTTCTTGGTGAACCTACAAGCCCTAGATATCCCGGCAATCATAAAGGTCCAGTGGACATGACGGTATGTTGCTTTAAAAAATCTTCAATAGTTAGAAGAAGTTACAATTGAAAACTTTGGCATAAATGTCTGTTTTTTCCTACTTAATTTTAATATGTTTTTATTTCAACTGTTTGTTTTCTATAGGAAAACCTTGCAGGATCTACACAAATGATACTTTGCTGAATTCAGAATGATGTCTACTTTTCGCAAATGTATAGCTTTCTGGGATCCATTATTGGTTCCACACCAATTTCTACCACTAACTGGAAGGAGGTTGAAAGCCCACAAAATTAATAATTCGTGGTTTTAATTCAGTCCCGCAAGGGATTCTATATGTTCCAAGAATAATGATCAAAGATCAGAAGGTCAAAATTGGCAGTCACGGAATTAAAACCACTAATTATTAATTATTTGCTTAAGGACAGGGCCTTGAAAAAGTCGCGGGATACTGTCCCCGTGACGACGAAACACGTGTTGGCTATGTTTGTCTGAAGAGGTCTTTCAGTCTGAAGGGACACAAGGAAATTAAAAAACCCCAAGAAAAAAAGAAAATTCACATGTGTTTGAAAATATTTTGCTGAATGTTATGCATTTAATATATCTGTAATTTACTACTTGACGTGTGCTGGGGATCCTTTAAATGTTGTTAATGTATCTGTGATTTCTTGTCACAGAATTTTTTGAGGAGATTGGTGGTTCTCTCCTCCCTGCTAGCACTGTCCTAGATATAGTATACTTTGGAAACAAATTAGTGTAACCCTCCCGAGGCGCCCCTTTTTCTTACAAAAACCACGGCTGCTATTTTGAAATTTTATTCTGAAGAATGCTTTTTGATTAAATTTTGTGATCCTTGATGTAGAGGAATGTAAGTGTACCTTGCTCCTAATGTGTATTCACTTATTGTCTAGGATTATATTGTCACTCAATAGGGTGTACTACATACACTTGGGTGGTATTTGTCTCCTTATTCCTACAATTCACATCTGGTATGCACTTTCCAGCTTATTGTTGTGACTTAGTGTCATGCCATGAGAGATAGGAATTATAATATTTGTATGTTTTATTTCGCTTTCACAGCCTTGAAAAAGTCATCTAGTGCGACAAAACACATGCTGGCTGTCTATGTGCTTGTATACAGAATAAAAACAAATGGCATCATCTGCTTTTCTGTGTTTACCTTTTGCCCATCGAAGTTGATTCTATGTGAACGGGCCCGTTAAAGTAACAGACCCTTTACTTTTGATTGTGGTGGTGCTCTGGACATTTTTTAGATTTTCTATGTATATGGGGTTTTCCCCTGTACTTGACGCTATTTGGATGACATAGTGTTTTCGTCTTCATTAAGCACACCTCTCCTTATATATGTTATTAGTATTTTCCCAAAACTTTGTATGTGCCAGCATTGTTCTAGACCATTATCATCCTACTGCATACCTTTAGAATCCTCACAATGTTGGAAAAAAACCCTGCAAATTTGATGTGGATACCCTATGTGGACAAAAAGTTGCCTAAGCACGAACTACCCCAAATGGCCAAAAAAAGGCTTAGCGCATTGGGGAGGAGGCCTAGCAGCGAAATTACACTGAGGAACAGCTCAATAGTATGGTGCAAAATGGTACATACAATTCAACACTTTAATGTCCTTATGGGTGGTTATAGTGGCCAGTGGGCACAAATTGTTGTCGTACATGTTTTGTTTTTTAACTCTACACAGGGTTTTAAAGCTACCAGGCAGACCCTTGTTACATCCAGTCCCAACACTCAAGGATTGTCACTACCTATTCCATAGGAAAGTTATGCCAGCAATGGTTGCAACATTCCACTGTGTCTGCAGTAAAAGAACATCTTTCTCTCCTTTCAGAGGACATGGATGCAATATTCTTGTTGGGTCCTAGGTCTCTGGGTACTAAAAGATTCATTAATGCTGCCTATAGTGTAGTTTGGAAACTATCACAAATAGAAGCTTCTGCTCATTTAAGGCAATTTGATCAAGTCAAACTAGACTTGCTGTTGTTGATAATGGTATGAATGCGTTGTCAACTCATACTTACAATTTGAATAACATTGTATTATCTGCAACTGACATTATACAAAATGACATGTCTTCATTATACCATGGGCAGAGTCAGCTTAGGTCGAGCTGGGCAATTCAAGTCTTGACATCTCACAACGTGCCATAATACTTGAACACAAAACAATTGTTTTGGCCTTTTACACATAGGCAATAGGTCATGGCCAAAAAGGATGCTACATATACAATGTTAAACATCGAGAAATTTGAACAGTAGAGGAGACACTATCAGCAGTATGGTTAATACACAGGGTGATATCATTACCAAGTTCAACGTTTCATTTTACATCATGCTTGAAACATTTTCCAGTCAGCAGATATGAGTCTTCAAGGGAGAGTTTTGTTCATGAATTTGTTTCATTTCCCTTCGATTACAAGTGTGTTCGTGGGAAACGGGAGATGTTCCTTATTTGAAATTAATGTGAATCTTCACTTGGCCACTCACTCATTTGTAAAGAGGTGACACTGCACGTAGTGTGTAATGCTTCGATGGCAAGTCTGGCATGTTACTTGAGGGGAGTATCAGCTTCTTCGAATCATACAGTCATTAGAATACTTTTAAATGGAAGTTATTTGATGTTGGATGATGAAAATTGTGTTGGGATGAGAGCACATGTTCCAAATGTGGTTTAGCTCTCTCAAATAGTGACATGTTGCAATTCTGTGCTATTTCCTCCATCAAACACAGCTACAGCAGTTGGCTTATGGCCTTCCATTCCAACCTTGAAGGTTAACTATGACAAACTGAGCAGACTAAAAGCCTTATTGTTTCAGAAGGACGTGGCACTTACATCTGCCAGTGAAGCCTTTGAACTGCAAGTAGCAAGGTCATCCTCTGAAATTCAATCGCTACTGTGCACTAATTTGCCTCTGCATTTTGGTGAAATTGTGCAATACATATTTAATGCTTCTAACACCGCTGGTGTAGTACACTTCTTTAAAGCAGTTGGATCTAGCTTTGTTAGCACGTTTCAGACCATTTTTGGAGTGATATCATCCTTCATACAATAGTGTTTTTGGAGGATGGTATTCTTGATTTGTGGTATTTTAGTTCTATTTTTGCTACTCCACAATGGATGTTCCACCTCGAGGTCAACTGGTGATTGAACATCTGACTGCCTCTCTTCACCTCTACACCCAAAGACATCATATGCTGCATACCACAAGGATCATCCCTCAGCCCCGTCCTGTTAAACATCTACATGACCCTGCTCGAAGACATCATCAGATCCTATGGACTCAACATAATCTCCTATGCAAGCGACACTCAACTGATCCTCTCATTCACAGAGGACCCAGCCAAAACCAACTTCTGCAACTCCATGACCAACATAGCCAAATGGATGAGATACAACTTCCTATAACTCAACTCCAAGAAAACTGAAGTACTGATCTTCAGGAGGAACACCTCTGCATTGGACCACAGCTAGTGGAGTTCAGACCCCAGACCCACACCAACTGACCATGCACGCAACCACTGCATCATCATCGAAAGCCAAATGACCATGAAACGACAAGTTAACACAGTCACCTCCTCCTATTTCGAGACACTTTGCATGCTCTGCAGAATCTTTAGATGGATCCCAACCAATAATAGAAAGACTGCCACTCAGGCCCTTGTCACCAGCCGCCTTGACTACGTCAACGCCCTCTACGCCGGCATCTCCATCCAGCTCCTCAGAAGACTCCAGAATACACAGAATGCTGCAGCCAGACTCATCCTGGATCTCCTCAAATGAACCCACATCACTCTCCACCTGAGAGATCTCCACTGGCTTCCCATCCAGAAAAGATGCCAGTTCAAGATCCTCACGCACACATGCAAAGCCCTCAATGACCTAGTACCTGCCTACCTCAACCATCGACTGAACTTCTACCAACCTGTTAGACACCTACGCTCCTCTTCACTTTCCCTCACACACAGCCCCGGCCACCGCTCCTTCTCCTATATCACAGACAAGACCTGGTATGATCTCCCCCTCCAACTGCGTACGGCTCCCTTGCTGGCAGACTTCAGAAAGAGACACAAGACCTGGCTCTTCGAGAGACACACAGTGCCCAGATAGCCCTAGGGGTGACAGAGTAATGCTTTACAAATGCTTATTGATTAATTTATTGATTGATCTACCGCTCGTCCAACTGTGTCATGAATGGATGATACAGGGTTTTGGAGTATCTTTGCTTCAGGAACTGAATTGTGACTGGTTCCTGTCCTTTAGATAAGTGTGGTTTATCTGCGTGCAACCTGTGTTTTGCTGTCTGTGGTGCACTTTCAAGTGTGCATTTGACCTTTGGCTTGCAATGCAATTGGTACAATCAATGGACATGGCTCTGCTGATGCGTCCGATGAGGACCCATTTTCTGAAATGTCCCATGAGATTGCCATTGCTTCAAGATGCCTTCTATAAGCCATTCTGCTCCTGAGATATGGATGCTTCTGCTCCTAAGTTCCTGGTTCCTGGCTCTTGTAATGAGGGCATACTGCAGGATGACATGCCTTCAGCGGTGGGTGCAGACCACGTTTGTTCTTTCGACCTAATCAACGAGGCCATTGTGGAAATATTGTTTGCGGATACTGATTCTATCGTGTATTCATTTGACACTGGAAACATGGTTGCCATCTTGGGAGCCTCCTTTGATTTTTTATTTGGCCCTTGTGTTTATAAATAGTTTTTAATGTCTACTTTCTTTTTTGTCATATTTTTAAGTGATGTTAGTTTGCTTAGATTGTGAACATGGTTATTATTTACTACATGTTTTGCTTTTAGAATGGTTTATATAGAAGCTAAGTCCTTTCACGGTCAAGGGGAGGGTGCAGTTATGTTCTCTTGGACCCACTTTGGTTCTTCTTTTTAGTTTTACATTTTGCACATTTTAGCAGACTTCTTTTTAGCTATGTTATTTTTACATATTTTATTTAGTCAATAGTATTGTAGGAAGAGGCTGTACATTCTGCTTGTTTTTAGAATGCTTTTCTTGCAACATGATCTGTACACTTCATTCAAGACTAAGAACAGAACAAGATATCCTAGTGATGGTGTTTCCCTGTCGCAGACAGTTTCTAACATCTAGACGAATCATTGCATCAGATCAGTTCCTCTAACAGAGTATTTTTTTAATAAATTATAAACAGTGCACTGTCCCTTTATAGGTCAGAGGGGCACTGCAGCCATGACGGACCTGGAATGAATGCTGTGTTCAGCATGCAGCTATGCTAATGTTGATCTTCCATCCTGATCCTGCAGAGAGGGATTGACAATCATGTCATGTATGGGGTCTCAGGCTAACCCAAGATATCAGGCATAGGGTGCACCCACTATGCTCTCAGAGTAGGGGTAGTAATAGGTAGGGATATCTATCTATATTTATATATGCATATATATATCTATATATAGATATTATCTACTGGCGGTCACCAGTAGATAGTTATAGTTAGGACCTTGTTTCCATAGGAAATCCGCAACATTCTATTTGGAATAACTTTGGCGCCGGTTGACGAATCCTCGCAAACTTTTCAAAATAGGTGGGGCGCTCCGCTCCGCTCCTACCCTGAAAGTCTCGGGGTGATTTGTCAAGCGGGGGCCGAGAAAAAAGGGGGTCCCAAAACACGTTTTCCCCATGCATTTTTCCATAGGGACCTTTAGTCCAAGGTACAGCCCGAACGGCTGAACAGAATTACTTGAAATTTGGCAGAGAGGTAGTCCTCAGGTCAGGGAAGTGCCTTTTGCAGGTCTGGTGTCAATCTGTTCAGTAGTTCCTGAGAAAATCAAAAGTAAAATCATATATATATGTGGGCGGAGCCTAACCACACATCTCATCCTGAGATCTGATTGGCTGTCAGCACTTCATCCAAGAAGTGTTGGCAGCCATCTTGGGACCAATATACATGACAGCACCTCATTAAAAAGCATTGCAGTTAATAGAAGGTTTTAAGACTTTAGTTACATTATAAATCATTTGTTGATGGTACCATACTCATTTTAGGAATTGTGGTATGTTCTAAGGTGATTTCACAATGTGAAAAAGCCTTCTGCTGGGATATCATGATTGAGAGAAAAATATTTTCTCATGCTTTTCACAGAGGTTTGGAAGGTGATCTATAAGCTAAACTGAGAGCTTATTTTCTGTAAATTCACATTATCTTTCTCAGTCATGTGAGAATGAAGTCTGATATCCAACAAGGGCAGAGACTGTCAGTTGATTCCTTTGTGTTCTACTGCAGCTTCCCAGAGTGTTCCAAAGAACAACTAGAGCGCTAACAGTCCTACTTATGACAAACGTATGGCACACCTGAAGCCATCTTGGATGGAATAAAGTGGTAACTCTTAAAACATTTAATTTAAAAAGGAACAAAATGAGGGGGTCATTTTTCCATAAAAAGTATGATTAGTGCTGCAGAAAGAAAAATTAGGGCACATTTTGAGTGACTTCTCAAATCCTCTTCTATTTCATTAAAAAATTCTGACATGCAGACTGAAACATGCACTTTCAATACCAGCAGCAGTTTTCCCTGGTGAGCAGTAGCTTTACTACAGTGATCTAATGAGCAAAAAGAGTGCTAACATTCTGAATTTATGGCAAATGTGTGACACATCTGAATGCCTTCTTGATGGAATCAAAGTAAAAAACTGAAAGTATTTCCTACTGAGGAGACTGCAGTAAATGAGGAAATTAGGAAACTTCCTAACAAATAAGTCTCCCAAGATGGCCACCAGAGACAAAAGAGCCCAAATGTAGCCCAAATATCACCCAGATGTAGCCCAAGTATAGCCCAATGACAGAATGTCCCAGAGTGTTCTTAAAAACAACTAGAGCGCTTACTGTCTTCATTATGACAAAAGTATGGCACACCTGAAGCCATCTTGATTGGAATAAACTGGTAACACTTAAAACATTTAATTTAAAAAGGAACACAATGAGGGGGTTCATTTTGCCATAGAAATTATGATTAATGCTGAAGAAAGAAAATGAGGGCACATTTTGAGTGACTTCTCAAATCCTCTTCTATTTCATTAAAATATTCTGACATGCACACTGAAACATGCACGTTTAATACCAGGAGCAGACTTCCATGGTGAACAGTAGTTTTACTACAGTGATCTAATGAGCAACTAGAGTGCTAACATTCAGAATTTATGGCAAATGTGTGACATATCTGAATACCTTCATGATGGAATCAAAGTAAAAAACTGAAAGCATTTCCTACTGAGGAGACTGCAGTACATGAGGAAATTAGGAAACTTCATAACAAATAAATCTCCCAAGATGGCCACCGGAGACAAAAGAGCCCAAATGTAGCCCAAAATCACCCAGATGTAGCCCAAATATAGCCCAATAACAGAAGTGTGCAAAACACTTATTATTTTGTGTTTTTGCAGTGTTATATAGTGCAGACTTGTCAGGTATTGGAGTGCTTTACATCATCATTGGTTACATCACACAAGAACAAATTCATTTTGGTTGTAGACATGGGGAGACTAAGTAATTTGACCAGAATCACAGAATGTCGAGCTGAAGCAGAAACTCCAACCTGGTTCCCCAGTTGCAAAGTCTGCAGTTCTGGAAGTAACACCATATCCTCTCCCCTAAGTGCATCATTTAATCAAGTGGTCAACTGGATAAAAAACATAAAGCTAACAAATAATTTAAAAGTGCTTTGTCGCTATTTGAAAACTCAGAAAATATGTCCTTATTTTAGTCTTTTAGAGCACTAACCATAATTTTGATGCCAATACGACCCTCTCATATATGTAATTTCTACAGGAAATGCTCTAGGTTTTACAGTTTTGATTACATCAAGATGACGTCAGGCGTTCCACACTTTTGTAATAAATATAGAATGTTAGCAATCTAGTTGTTCATTAGGATACTGTTGAGAGGCAGAGGCCAGGGCCACGGACTCTGAAAATTGAAGGCAGGTAGGAGGGTGCAAAGGCAACAATTTAACCACACTGAGAAGGCAGGAAGGGCCGTGGCAGCACAACAGACTATGGAGGGCAGTGGAAAGGGGGGCAGGGGCAACAAACCAACAATACAGGACTTGCAAGTATGGTACATTGGATCATGGAAGGAAATGGGGTAGGGACATGAACTTGGATAACAGAGGACAGGAGGGACATGGAGAGGTGCACCAAACTGACCCTGCAGGGCAGGCATCATGGTTTGCAGCAGCACAATACACCACACAGGGCATGCGGGAAGGGAGTGCAGCACAACAATCCATAGAAAGCAAGAGGGAGGGGACAGGACCATGCACATGGACAACAGAGAACAGAGGGGCAAGAGGCAATGGTAGCTAGCTGACCATAATGGACAGACAGGAGAGAAAGCTGCAGCATAACAGACCATAAAGGGCAGGAGGGACGGATCAGGGGCATTACAATGGAACAGACAAGCCAGGAGGGAGGGAGTAGGGGTCTGCACATGTAAACAGAGGGCTGGGGGCAAGGGGGCAGGGCAGGAGCAGCAAGATAGCCATGGAGGTCAGGCAGGATGGGCACTAGAAGCAAGACACACCATGAAGAGCAACAGTGAGACTGTGATGGCATACACACAGACCATTAAGGGAAGGTGGGAGGGGGTCAGGGGCAGCTAACTGACCACACAGGGAAGGTGGAAGGGGCCATGGCAGCACAGAAGACCATGCATGGCAAGTGGGAGGGTTAGTGGCAGCACAATGGCTATGATGGGCAAGAAGGAGGGTGCAGGGGCATGCACAAAGGACGATGGAAGATAAAAGGGAGGGTCAGGACCTGTGCACAGGCAAGAAATTTCAGGGGAAGGGGCCTCACAACAGACCGCAGGGGCAGGCAGGAGGAGCAGTTGCAGCACAACAGACCAGGGAGGGCAGAAGGGTGTGGCAGTACAATGGACCATGTAGGACAGGAGGAAGAGGATAGGGGCATGGCATGTGGACAGGCAGGGTGGAGGTGGCAGGGACAGGTTACAGTCATCTGACAATGCTAGGCAGGTGGGAGGGGAGTGACAGCTCAACAGAACACTCAGAGCAGATAGGAGTGGCAGGTCCATGGAACATGGTGGGCAAAAAGGATGGAGCAGGGGCATGCACAAAGACATCGGAGGGCAGGGGAAAGGAGAATAGGGGCAGCAAGCTAAGCACAGAGTTTAAGCAGGAGGTCAATGATGGGGCATAGAATTGGGCGATGGAGGGCAGGAGGAGTGGACTGGTACATCATACTAAATTGAGGGCAGTGGCAGCACATCAGACCATGCATGGCAGGAGGGAGGAGGCTAGTCCATGGATTCACACAACAGAGGATAGGGAGGAGGGGGATGGGGCAGCAAGCTAACTGTTCAGAGAAGGCGGGTATTAGGAGCTTTATTGTTTTTAAAACGTGTGTCTGTGCGAACTACTTAAAATATGAACAAGTATGCAGCATAATCTCACTTTTATTCAGGAAGAAGAGGACGTTTGTGACTGTGACTCCGGGCTCACTTGGCGGAAACACCCCCTGACCCTCCACCCCCTATTGCAAAATGTAATGCCCGTGAAAAGGGAAGGTGAACACAGTGTTATATAGAACATAGTCCTGAGAGCACGATTGAAAATGAAAACTAGATATAGTGTATGGTATAAACTATGCACCAAAAAGTGTGATATAAGATGAACCGGGCGTGAAATATAATATGCAATACATTGTGCGCAATGACAGATTCATTGGAGAGCGTGAGATAGCACAGGCACTAGCGCGTGCTATGCGATATGCGCCTTGGAGTGTAATATGCACAGGGCAGTGTTGTGTAACCTAACTAGTCTCTAAAGTTGTAATATAAAATATGTGCTGGGGAGTGTAACGTTGCATATGCACTGTGACAAAGATATGGATCCCAGATTGTAATATGTATGGCATAGCACTGTGCGTTATAACATAGGCATCGAGGAAGGCACGTTAGATGGGGTAATATAACCCGTGCGAAGACAAGTGTGGCATGACATATTCACGGGTGGTGTTACAGTGCACATGGGCTAGAGAGTGTCATAGCATATGCACTAGCTAGTGCAATACAACACAGAGGTGTGTGGCACTCAGCAGGCAATGGTGGGTGTAACACAGCATTGGGCTCTGCCAGGAGCACGCTGTGACTCTCAAGTGATGTCCGTCCCCTTTCCAGAGAGTAAAATGAAAAGTATTACACATCCGGCAGTGGATGTGTGTTTTATTAACCGTGAGGGGGGTTTCTTGCATAGTTTTGGTCGAATTTTTGTCGAATCCCCTTTGAATGGCTTGGTGTGCATGTGTATTAAATGTGCCCGTCAATAGCTACCCATGTTTGTATAAATAAACGACAAGGGTGTCTACCGGGATTAGGCACGGTAGGGCATCAGACATGTCAGAGCTTCACTAGTGGTGTAAATACATTCCACGTGGATTCATTGTATGCATAGTCGCCTTTTAATGAATATCACGCAAATCGTCATGGTGGTAGGTACGTACGGTTTGTCCAGCATGTCCTAGGTGTGTCTATAAATATATATTTTTTAAAAATAATAAAAAACAGTGGCCGGCCCTGGGGATTGGGGTCAAAACAATATAATTAGGAGACAGGCCCTGGGGGATGGGGTCATCAGGGCCAATAAATTAGAATAAGAAGGGGAACCACACAGCCCCCCTTCTTAAAAAATGAAAATTAATAAAAGACTGGCATCGTGCCGGAGGCCACGCCCCCTCCTTGCAGCACTCTGCAAACGCGCCCCCTGGCGAGTTGTAAATTGGGGAATTAATTCCTCTTCAATACTGAGGGTCCCTGAAAACCAACTAGCCCAACAGGCATCTCCAGTATGCGCCAGGGAGCTGCGCTGCAGACAGGTGTTCTGAGGCCAAGCCCCTTTTTACACCTCTCTGCAACGCAGCTCTGTGGCTCTTACTGGAGGTACCTAGTGGTCTAGTTTGACCCTAGGGACCCTTAGGATTCAAGGGGACTTAATCTCTCAACTTAGAACAGCCACAGGGCGCGTTTACACAGTGGTGAAGGGAGGGGACGGGGCCTGAGGTGACATGTGCAAACACGCACTATGGCACGTTTGAAATTGGGGATATAATTTCCCTTCAATACTGAGGACTAGCCCACCAAGTGCTTCCAGTAAGCGCCACTGAGCTGCATTGCAGAGAGGTGGTCCAGGCCGTGCCACTTTTTACACCTCTCTGCAACGCAGCTCTGTGGCACTTACTGGAGGTACCTAGTGGGCTAGTTGGACCCTAGGGACCCTCAGGATTCAAATGAACTTAATCTCCCAACTAAAAACGGACACAGGGTGTGTTTACACAGTGGTGAAGGGAGGGGACGGGGCCTGAGTTAACAGTGATGTCATGAGTGATGTTACTGACCATGTCATGAGTGATGTAATATGTGACGTCATCAGCAGTGCATTGCGGGCGCGCGAGTTATAGTTAGCTGAACTAACTATAACGGGGGAATTTCAATGGTTTTGTACAAGTGAAAAGTCCAGCTAACTATAACACCCCTGAAACCTATGGTTTTTTCAGTGAATATATATATGTGTGTGTGTGTGTGTGTATATAAAGGACTTGAATAACGCATTTGCAACTGTGATTAATGGTGAATTATGGGACATTGAGGCCCGCTTACCTGTTATTCATGCCGGCGTGGGAAGTGCCGTTCCTGATTGGTTCTAGCCCCACCAATGGAGTGCTTATTAGTGCATAAAGAACTGAAAACTGAGCAGAATCTCAAAATGGTTTTAGCAATGAAGAAGGTATTAATCGAAATGCATTTGCAAAATAAACTATTTTTTTAACATCCCCGTGAGTGCTCCGCTTGTTGAAGTTGTTATGAAACAGGATGGATTCACCTACCATCTACGGAGGCACCAGCTGCTGTATTCGGCTGCCCAGTGGAGTTGTATATTGGGATAATGTTGGCGTGCCTGAACCGCTGCTGCCAGCGCCTGTCATCTTGGAAGGGCATCGACTATGGAGTCTGGGGTGCCTCGACCGTATGAGGGACAACCACAGGTGACTGCACGATTGAAAACAGCGGTAGGCGAGGGGATTAGCACAGTTTTCAAAGAAAATCAAGTGGCTACCCATTCGGGACGACTCAAAATTGGCCAAAAGACAAATAGCCGAATTGATAAAGGGTTTGAATAACGAATTTGCAATTGTGATTAATGGTGAATTATGGGACATTGAGGCCCCGCTTACCTGTTGTTCATGCCGACGGGGAAAGTGCCGTTCCTGATTGGTTTTAGCCCCACCAATGGAGTGCTTATTAGTGCATAAAGAACTGAAAACTGAGCAGAATCTCAAAATGGTTTTAGCACTGAAGAAGGTATTAACCGAAATGCATTAGCGAAATAAACCATTTTTAAAATCCCCGTGAGTGCTCCGCTTGCTGGAGATGTTGTGTAACAGGACGGACTCACTTACTGTCTACGGAAGCACCTGCTGCTGTGTTTGGCTGCCCGGTGGAGTTGTGTTTTGGGATATATATATATATATATATTCACTGAAAAAACCATAGGTTTCAGGGACGTTCTAGTTAGTTGGACATTTGACTCATATAAAACCAGAGAAATTCGCTTGTTATAGTTAGTTGAGCTAACCATAACTTGCGCACCCGCATTGCACTGGTGATGGCGTCACATATTACATCACCCATGACATGGTCAGTGACATCACTGATGACATCACTGATGGCATCTCAAATGACATCACTGATGACATCACTGAGGACATCATCCAGTGAATGTGTGTTTCTGTAAAGTTTAAGGGCCCGATTCACAGAATTAACTTAAGACTAAATCCTAAACTTACTACTTTGTGGTATTCACAGAATGCACTTACTACTTTTGGTATTCACAGACTGCACTTACTACTTTTGGTATTCACAGAATGGATTTATGACTACTAACTTTACGTCCGCACTCGGGCCGGAAATTCTGGCCCGGAGGCGGGGCTTCCGGCCCGGAGGCGGAGCTTCCGGCCCGGAGGCGGAGCTTCCGGCCCGGAGGTGGGGATTCTGGCCGGTGGCGAAGATTTAGCCATGGCCGAAATCTCCACTGCCGGGCCGGAAGCTCCACCTCCGGCCCGGAAGCCCCACCTCCGGGCCGGAAGCTCCGCCTCCGGGCCGGAAGCTCCGCCTCCGGGCCGGAATTTCCGGCCCGAGTGCGGACGTAAAGTTAGTAGTCGTAAATCCATTCTGTGAATACCAAAAGTAGTAAGTGCAGTCTGTGAATATCAAAAGTAGTAAGTGCATTCTGTGAATACCACAAAGTAGTAAGTTTAGGATTTAGTCTTAAGTTAATTCTGTGAATCGGGCCCTAAATATTTTTCATGTATATCTATGCCAAGGTGTATTGAAGAAAGAGTGAATTTACAAGTCCCTGAATGGATTATTTAGTAGGTGCGTACCTGACTGTATAACTGAGTGATTGAACATGTGTTACTGAAAGTATGGGTTAGTGACTAACTGTGTGAAAGTCTGTATTAGTGTCTCAGTTGGTGTATAAGCGGCTGCATGGGTTGGTGATTAGCTACATGAGTGTCTATATGGGTTATTGATTTATTGTCTGAGTATCTGTATGAGTGCCTGAGTGTCTGTGTGGGTGGGTGATTCTGTGCATACATGTCTGAGTGGGTGATTCATTGGTTGTATGGATTCAAAAGTACATCTGGGAAGGGCTGTATGGGTGAGTTAGTGTGTGTATGGGTGTGTTGGTGAGTGAATGAATGTCTCACTAGTATATGTGTGAGTAACTACATATGTTTTAAGGCAGTATATGTGAGTGTTGGAGTATATAAATGACTATACGTGAGAGTAAGTTATTTGAAGGAATGGGTGTATAAAAGTGTCTGCTTATATCAGTGATTGTATAAGACAGTAAGTATGTGTTAGTATCTGCATAAATAAGTGATGTGGTGTGGGTATAAATAACAGTTGGTGTGTATAACTGTATACATGAGTAAATGGGTATGTGATTGATTCTTTGCATGACTGACTAGGTGTGTGAGTAACTCTATGGATGAGTGGCGGACTTTGACTGTATGTGTAGGTGTATGAGTGCATATTATAGTACTGTATTGATGAGTGACTGCATGTATAAGTGAGTGGATGTGAGTGTAGACCTAGGAAATAGTGGGTAGTATGTAGTGTCTGGCATTGGTGTGTATGGTTTCAAAAATAGTAGTCTGTATTTTAGAGTGCGTGTATCAAAGTTTATATTAGGCCATCAGTATGTGCATCAGATTATCAGGTGGAAGATGTCATCAGTGAAGTCATCAGTGATGTCACTGACCATGTCATGAGTGATATAATATGTGACGTCATCACCAGTGCATTGCGGGCACGCGAGTTATAGTTAACTCAACTAAATATAACGGGCGAATTTCTCTGGTTTTATATGAGTCGAATATTCCAACTAACTATAACGTCCCTGAAACCTATGGTTTGTTCAGTGAATTTCTAAGGTTTTTTAAATGCTAGTTCCTATCTATAACGTCCCTGAAACCTATGGTTTTTTCAGTGAATTTCTAAGGTTTTTTAAATGCTAATTCCTAACTATAATGTCTGTAAAACCTATGGTTTTTTCAGTGAATTTCAAAGGTTTTTTAAATGTTAATTTCCTATTTTAATATTTATAAAACCTATATTTTTTCTATTTTTTTGGTAATATTTTGGAACTCTATTATTCTTTTTTGTTTTTAATTTGAAAAATATGTAATGTTTTATATCTTCAAAAAAGGTATGTATATCGTTTTTTTGTTTTTTGGAGAAAACTGAAGTCCCGTACCGGTAGTGTACCAAGCTCCATCAGCACGCGAATCCTATCCGCCATATTGCTAAACTCATAAAGCATGCGCATTTCGTATCCGACGGGTTCGTGGCACCGCGTCCTGCATAACGTCATGTACGTATGGGGTCACGCCCGCTGCGCGTTGCGTATGCAACGAGTGCATGCTGCCAGGACCTGTGTTACGTCATAGACGTATGGTGTCGCGCCGGGAACGCAATTCACTCATTTTTTTTCAGCTCAAAACTATATCTAAATAAGTTTAAAGTGTATATGAGAACAAGCGATAATCTAAAATATTTTAAACATTTATATATTTCTAACTATAATAAACTTATATTATGGTAATATTTTCTCAAAATCCAGTCGGGTGCGGCCTCCTTGGAGTTGGACCCCACCCATTTTTGCCATTCTCTCTACAGCGTTTGATGAGAGATTCCTCTTCTTCTTACAGAGCTTTTTTGAAAACTTTTTGCTATGTACACATATCTGACAGTACACATAACATGCAACCATCATCTTCATCAATATTCATGCTCTGTAAAGCAGCTTTCCACCCGTAATAGCCATGCATCTAAAAGTTACATAACAGAACTTTTCCCCACTGCCAGAGGTAACATGGTTGCATACGCTGTCCACAGCACAATCTAATGTGGCACGGCCCAGGGGCAGTATCATGCATAGATAATGAACACACGGACACAGATAGATAGTGGAAGTGGGTACGGGCACGTGTGCTCGACTCCTTTTTATTACCAGGGTCACATATCCAGTGATGTCTGTGCTGGATGCGTGTGTGGTGAATGTAAACCAGCCCTCAGGGAATGGTTGTTGCTAGCATCAACTACAACAGTAACCATTGGATCACACAAAGAGATTCAATAATAAACGGGTCAATAGTTTGTGCTGCAGTAAGGTAGGGACACCAGATGTGAAATAATACAGAAAAGATTCTATTGTAAAAGAACCATAACTTGTGGTATACTGAGATACAGGCAGTAGATCTGAAATAATACAGAAAAGGATTGTATCATAAAGGGTCCATCAGGTCTAGTGCACTTAGATAGCCACATTAAAAGCATTCAGCGTGTGCACAGCCAGCGATAATGCGTGCTGCGGGCGGGCCGTGCTAGGAGCAATGTCTGTTGCCTACAACACTACATCATCTGCAATAGCGACTCGATCAGAATTGTAAACACTGCTGCCTGCAGTGTAGGCCAGAGAGCGGTCAGCAAGGGCCCACAGCCACGTGGTGTTGACTTGAGCTGCCCAGTTTACCGTACGCGAAGCAACATAAACCGTGTGCGGACCCTGTGATGATGTGTATGCGTGGTGCAGACAGAGCGCACTGGAGCAATGTCTTTTGCCTACAGGACTGCGTCATCTACAATAGCGACTCGATCTGAATTGGGAACACTGCTGTCTGCAGTGTAAATTGAAGGCAGTAGTGAGCACAGTCTTCCATGAATACTTTTTCTCACGTCCTCTTCACAAAATACAACAACATAAATTACACAAAACTATGCAATAAATAAATCAAAACAATTCGAATTGCGATCTCTGCTGTCCAATGTGTACACTGTTATTCAGTGTTCTTTATCACTACCAAAGAAGAATTTGGTCATTGTACTAGACCTATAAGTCATCTTACAAAACCTCTTCAAGCAAGTATACTAAAAGGCTATTGTGTATATTTCAATAGACGTTGTAGTTAGTTGCCTACTGGATTCTCTAACTAAACAATCACCACTGAATCTGAATTGTGAGCCCTGCTGACCGCACTGTAGGCCAGAGGCAGTTGTCA